>NC_044039.1:56742158-57942158 GCF_901765095.1 Microcaecilia unicolor
TCTGATGTCTATGTAAATTGAATCTTGTCTTAAGCATCTGGCCTGTTTCTCCAATATAGCATCCTTCGTTACATTTTTTACACTGAATGATATATACCACATAGACATCATATGAACAATACTGGTGCCAGCAGGGTTCCCACGCCTGTTGGTCAACATTTTACAGACCAGGACACTGTACCAGTGACTTCACAGTGAGAATCCTGAAATGTAACTTTAAAACCATACAAGAACGTAAGACCTTTGAAGTCAGAATGATTGAATATTTTAACACCCAACAGAAAGGACTTAACAAGGATCTGGGGTTCCTAGCCCATTATAAACCATAAAGCTGTATGTCTCTGTTGATCACCCTCCCTTCACCTATCCACACCCATCCTGTTAGAATATCAATGATATGCTTTGATGTCCCCATGCATACTTCCTACCCACCCCCCTCCTCCCACCCTGTCAGACTGTCATAGTAATGCTTGAATGTTTTCACTTATATACACTGTCAGCTAGCACATTTGCTTATTTCCGATCTGAGGAAGAAGGGCAACCTTCGAAAGCTAATCAAGAAATGTATTAAGTTATGTCCAATAAAAAAGGTATCATCTTATTTTCTTTTCCATGTTTTATTTTGTTTGATTTCTATTGATAGCCTTTGAGACAGGAAAGAGCCCCCTCTTTCTTGCCCGGAGCGCTGCCCTGCATGCATCCTTCCTGTTGCTGATCTTCGGAGCCGATTCAAAATGGCCGCTAAGAGTTGAAGTGACCTCGCGAGACTTCAACTCTCGGTGGCCATTTTGACTCGGCACCGAGGATCAGCAACAAGGAGGATGCATACAGGGCAGCACTCTGGGCAGGAAAGAGGGGGCTCTTTCCTGCCCCAAAGAGGTCACTAGACCACCAGGGCAGTAGTAAGGTAAGGGGAGGGGGGTGATGGGGGAGGGGAAAATGTGGCAGGGGGCGGAGCGAGGGTGTGACGGGCGGAGGGGGGTGTGAAAGGGGTTGGGTAGGGTGTGGTGGGAGGACAAAATATGGTAACCCTAGATTTGAGCCATAGGTTTAAAAATTTGAAAATTATCAGTTATTCCCCCCAAACGAAGTAAGCCCCAAATATCACTGGGTGAGGGACAGTATTGCTAACAGGGCTGGGTCAGCTGTGGGGTGGCACTGCTCTTTTTTTCCAGCCTTCTTGTCTCTGGGTTAAATTGGGTATTTTTGGGAGGATAGGGAAAAGGGAGAAGGTTTTGTTAGCAACCAATACCATAAACTAAAAATCTCCCTTTCAAAAATTACTTTCTCTTGGCAGCTCTGATATTCATGGATTTTGATGAAGGATTAACTGATGGAGAGTGGCACTGTTCTCATTCTTCATGAGCCCTCTCCCCCCCCCCCCCCTTTCCATCCCACAGGAGGTAGAAATGGTGGGCCTAGTGGGGGCACTGGGCTAAGTGAGCCTATAGTAGCACAGCAGTAGCAGGAGGAAGAGGTGACAAGACCATTGGCTAAATTTCTGGGGTGAGCATATTACTCGCAAGTTGTTTCTTGGTTCGGCTTCCTGGCATTTCCCCTGCTTAATTGCTGAATGCGTGCTCTCTTAGAACATGTACCAGCAACCAGGGCATGGGAGCATGCACTCATAGAAAGTTAGTGTTTTTACCTGTCTGTATACTATTCCAGTATCCAAAGAACAAATATCAAGCTCTGGGAGCCAAGTCGAGACATGGGAGGTGGCTGCTGAGCTTTACTAAACTCTGTATATAATCAGAGGTTTCAAGTTGTGATGCTTGCTGGGCTTCCAGGGCTCAAATGGGCATGTGGCAGAGATCTCGACTTTGCAAGCAGGGGTTTGCCACTGGCTTGGAATCTGAGTACCAGGAGAAGTGGTACAGTACAGGTGAGGGAGAAGTAAGACCAACCCCGGAAAACAGGAACTGTGCCTGGAACCAGGGAGAGTAGAGCAGTGAAATAAGCTTGTGAGAGATGGGGAGTTACAAACTGAGAGATGAATTAAGTCTGCAAATGAAAGGAAGCCTCATCTGCAGAGGAGAGTGGAAAGCATGAAGGAGGGTGGGTGAGGCAAACCTGCATGGAAAGGCAACTGGAGCTTTCTGAGGAACAGAGGGGAACAGACAGAGCTATTAAACTCTCTGCCCCCCAAATCTTAAAAAAATGAATTATGCCCGTGCAGAAGAAAACTTCAGAAAGTGTAGAAAGGTGTAAGGAAAGGGAGAAGAAATTAAGGGTAAGTTAAGGAATGACAGTGTGTAGTGTAGATGGGCTAAGAAGAGACTAGTGAGGACTGGTGGGTGGGGAGGGGAGGGGAGTGTGGTGTGGATGACTTAAAGGAAGAGAGTATGATGTGTTCTGACTGCAGGGGATGAGGGGGAGGAAAGACTGGCAGAACCCTAGCTGCTGCTGATTTGACCGCTTTCCCCATATCCAAATGCCTTGCTGTTAAGTACAAGATGGTCCTTCACAGCCAGCTGGTAAGGGGAAATTTTGTGTTGTTCATGAGTTCAGCACTCCAAATCATTTTCAAAAGTTGGCTCCATGATCATAACTACCTCCTTGTTAATATGGCAAATAAGTGCTGTCAATGCAGCTCACATAATGCAGTGCAGTTAGACCTATTTGCAGTGCAATTATGTGATAATGACAAGTTTCCTCTGCATTAACCAAATGGGGAAACTGCTAGAAATAGGACAAGCTCCAGCTGTTAATAGAGGTTTTGCTGTTACTGCACATTTAATTTTGACAATTAATGCACAGTAATTGCAAACTCTTACTGCACTTTATAGGACCCAAAGTGTTCATAAATATAGTGGTAATATAGATTAATAATGAACTTGGGCCCACAGCACAAATATTTATAAACATTTTGGCAAAAAGGTTTCTATATTGAGGTAGTCTTACATATTAGATCATTTTCACTATGGGGTTTATTTACTAAAATGTGTTCTAGTTAAATTGGTATTAAGTGAAAATTTTGTGATGAGGTATTTTGCATTATTTTCTATTAACCATTACTGCAGGTAAAAGACACATCAAAATAATGTAAATGTTGATGCTATAGTTAACTATTTATGAATTCACAACTAAATGATTGGGGCAGCAGGTTTGGATATAACTTTCAGTACCGTTTAGCATGCATATTAACTTTACGGCTTCTGTCTTAATGGCCTTTGATAAATAGGTCCCTTATCAAGTCATATGTAAACCATTTTGTCTCCGCTAATTCATATATCCCTTGTAGAACTATGCCACAGAGCAGCTATCAGACTCAGAAATAGACAAGTTAGGTGATCATTGCTCAGCTGTTTCCTTCTGCTCAATTAGGCTTCAAAATTAATAAGGGAGAAACTCTGGGGCTAGTATTGCATGCAAAATCAATGATGTCATGAATACTCCCAGTTCTAATTATAACTTAGTAAAATAAATAAATTATATATATAGACATATAGATATATAAAGATAAATAGATATATAATGACGCTCAACTTAAAATACTTTCATACTGAGAAATTGGGAATTTGTATGGCAATGAGAGGATTATACTTTAGAACATTTCAACCTGCTGAAGAAGTCATTCTTTATATTAAAAAATGTATTACATATTTGTAACATGACTAAGTAATGCTGTCATATTTCACCCTTTATATGCCCTTGCATAAATTGTTTTGCTAGATGGGATGTTATCTAGTCGTTTGCAGCAGCTTCGGGTACCTATACTGGACAATGAGATCTGTGAAGTTTCGTATTATGCCAGCCGTCCAGGTGGTATCACAGAGGGGATGCTTTGTGCTGGATTTCCTTCTTCTGGAGGCAAAGATTCCTGTCAGGTCAGTTGTAGCCTGAATTAGAGACTTGAAAATGGGTGTATTTACAAATAGCTAATGTTTCCTTATAAAAAGAATTTCATGTGGAGGTCTTAGGGAGCAAAGAACAGGCTTTTTATATACCGGTTTATAATATAAATGGGACATTACCATTAAGCAAGTAACTGAAGGGCATGTTTTCAAAACTCATTTTCAGTTTTGAGTTAAGTGATTTATTACATTCACCAAGGCAAGATTCATTTACTGTAGTTTATTCCTGTGCCAAAACTCACTAAGTCCATGGTATTTTAATGACTTTGTGTTGGGAAAACTCACTGTCCAAAAGCCAATACCTATTTCTCAAAACTGGTACTGATGGACTGAGTGAGTTTTGGAAAAGTGCTCTTTAATTTCATAAAACATAAGACATAAGTGTTGCCATACTGGGACAGAAGGAAGGTCCATCAAGCCCAGCATCCTGTTACCAACAGTGGCCAATCCAGGTTACAAGTACCTGGCAAGATCCCAAAATAGTACAATACATTTTATGCTGCTTATCCTAGAAATAAGCAGTGGATTTTCCCCAAGTCTATCTTAATAATGGCATATGGACTTTTCTTTTAGGAAGCTAGCCAAACCTTTTTGAAACTCCACTAAGCTAACGGCTTTTACCACATTCTCTGGCAACGAATTCCAGTGTTTAATCACTTGTTGAGTGAAGAAATATTTTCTCCAATTTGTTTTAAATTTACTACTTTGTAGCTTCATTAAATGCCCCCTAGTCCTGCTCAGAAGCGGAGCCAGGTTGATGGCGCGGGGGGAGCGAGAGTGGCACGAGAGCGGACTTCCGCCGGTGCTGTCGCACATTTTCAATGCAACACATTGAGAAAAAAATAGGCGCCGGAGCTGGCAGAACTCCGTTTGGGGGAGCAGCCGCTTCCCTGGCTACGCCACTGGTCCTGGTATTTTTGGAAAGAGTAAACAAGTGATTCATGTCTACCTGTTCCACTCCACTCGTTTTTTTATAGATCTCTATCATATCTTCCCTCAGCCGCCTTTTCTCCAAGCTGAAGAGCCCTAGCCACTTTAGCCTTTCCTCATAGGGAAGTCGTCCCATCCCCTTTATCATTTTCGTCGCCCTTCTCTGCACCTTTTCTAATTCCAGTATATCTTTTTTGAGATGCGGCGACCAGAATTGAACACAGTATTTGAGGTGCGGTCGCACCATGGAGCGATACAAAGGCATTATAACGTCCTCATTTTTGTTTTCTATTCCTTTCCTAATAATACCAAACATTCTATTTGCTTTCTTAGCCGCAGCAGCACACTGAGCAGAAGGTTTCAACGTATCATCAACGACGACACCTAGATCCCTTTCTTTGGTCCGTGACTCCTAACGTGGAACCTTGCATGACGTAGCTATAGTTAGGGTTCCTCTTTTCCACATGCATCACTTTGCACTTGCTCACATTAAATGTAATCTGCCATTTAGACGCGCAGTCTCCCAGTCTCGTAAGGTCCGCTTGTAATTTTTCACAATCCTCCCGCGATTTAACGACTTTGAATAACTTTGTGTCATTAGCAAATTTAATTACCTCACTAGTTACTCCCATCTCTAGGTCATTTATAAATATGTTAAAAAGCAGCGGTCCCAGCACAGACCCCTGGGGAACCCCACTAACTACCCTTCTACACTGAGAATACTGACCATTTAACCCTACTCTCTGTTTTCTATCTTTTAACCAGGTTTTAATCCACAATAGAACCCTACCTCCTATCCCATGACTCTCCAATTTCCTCGAGTCTTTCATGAGGTACTTTGTCAAACACCTTCTGAAAATCCGGATACACAATATCAACCAGCTCACCTTTATCCACATGTTACTACTACTATTTAGCATTTCTATAGCGCTACAAGGCGTACGCAGCGCTGCACAAACATAGAAGAAAGACAGTCCCTGCTCAAAGAGCTTACAATCTAATAGACAAAAAAATAAATAAATAAAGTAAGCAAATCAAATCAATTAATGTGACCAGGAAGGAAGAGAAAGGGGTAGGTGGAGGCGAGTGGTTACGAGTCAAAAGCAATGTTAAAGAGGTGGGCTTTCAGTCTAGATTTAACAGTGGCCAAGGATGGGGCAAGACGTAGGGGCTCAGGAAGTTTATTCCAGGCGTAGGGTGCAGCGAGACAGAAGGCGCGAAGTCTGGAGTTGGCAGTAGTGGAGACGGGAACAGATAAGGATTTATCCATGGAGCGGAGTGCACGGGAAGGGGTGTAGGGAAGGACGAGTGTGGAGAGATACTGGGGAGCAGCAGAGTGAGTACATTTATAGGTTAGTAGAAGAAGTTTGAACAGGATGCGAAAACGGATAGGGAGCCAGTGAAGGGTCTTGAGGAGAGGGGTAGTATGAGTAAAGCGACCCTGGCGGAAGACGAGACGGGCAGCAGAGTTTTGAACCGACTGGAGGGGGGAGAGGTGACTAAGTGGGAGGCCAGCAAGAAGCAGATTGCAGTAGTCTAAACGAGAGGTGACAAGGGTGTGGATGAGGGTTTTGGTAGAGTGCTCGGAAAGAAAGGGGCGGATTTTACGGATGTAGTAGATTGGTGAGGCAAGATTTCCCTTCACTAAATCCACTTTGGGTTTGTCTCATTAATCCATGCTTTTGAATATGCTCTGTC
This sequence comes from Microcaecilia unicolor, assembly GCF_901765095.1. Lineage (NCBI taxonomy): Eukaryota > Metazoa > Chordata > Amphibia > Gymnophiona > Siphonopidae > Microcaecilia > Microcaecilia unicolor. The sequence goes on from NC_044039.1 coordinate 56,748,644, forward strand.
ATTTTGTTCTTAACAATAAGTCTCTACCATTTTGCCTGGCACCGACTTCAGACTCACCGGTCTATAATTTCCCGGATCTCCTCTGGAACCTTTTTTAAAAATCGGCGTTACATTGGCCACCCTCAAATCTTCCGGTACCACGCTTGATTTTAAGGATAAATTACATACTTCTAACAATAGCTCCGTAAGCTCATTTTTCAGTTCTGTCAGTACTCTGGGATGAATACCATCCGGTCCAGGAGATTTTCTACTCTTCAGTTTGTAAAACTGCCCCATTACATCCAGGTTTACAGAGAATTCATTAAGGGCTAGATGCACTAAACAATCGTTAGAGCCCTTCCCTTACCAATTCCCTTAGCAAATCTGTAAGGAACGGGCATGCATCAAGGAATAGGAATGCAAATGAGCTGCTTGTTGTAGCTCACTTGCATTTTCTATTCCATCGTTAAACAGTCGGCCGGCCGAGCGTGCGCAGAGCATCCAAGCATTATGTTGGCTGCTCTGCGCATGCCAATCCTTCACTCAAAAAAAAAAAGTTAGCAGCACGTCCGATCCCATTGTGCAAGAGCTTAGCTGCCCCCCCCCCCCCCCAGCACTGTCTATGGTTTCGTGCCACTCCTGGCCCTGTCTGTGAGGGTCTCTTTCTCTCACCTGATCCCTCCCTTCCTCCTGCCCCTGGTGTCCTGGCTCGCTCCCTCCCTCCCTCCATGTGTGATCCAGTCGGGATCCAAGAAGAAGGCACAGCTCCCTCCTCCAAGTCTCTCTCAGCCAATCACAGTGCATTTAGCTGTCACTGGTGTCGGCTAAATGCGCTGTGATTGGATGAGAGGCCATATGCTGCTCTCCCTCCTGGCTGTTGCTCACCTTTGTGCCGGATGCTGCGCTTACTTTGGCCGCCGTGGCACAACTTGTGGATGTAGAGCAGCACCTCGTTCACGCCACACTCCACCTCGATGCAGGGCAGTTGAGGATGCCCATCCCTAAAGACGTCCTTTTTGGCCCTCATTCCCCTCCGCAATAATAAAAACGTCCTTTTTGGACGTGCTTCACCCAGCTGAGAGATCTGGAAGTCTCTGAACCAATCACAATGCACTTAGCTGAGCTAAACATGCTGTGATTGGCTCAGAGACTTCCGGGTCTCTCAGCTGAGTGAAGCACGTCCAAAAAGGATTATTGCGGGGGGGGGGGGGGGGGGGGGGGAAATGATGGCCAAAAAGGACGTCTTTTTTGAAGCGGAGTGCTATTTGTTTGAGTTGTTGCACTGGTCAGAGGCAGGGATCGCAACGAGATAACCACTGTATGGGTGAGAGGAAGCATCATGCAGGCAGACCCAAGGGAACCAGCTTCGTGCAGGGTGGGTGCGGGCCTCTCACTCGTCAGCCGCTACTGTTGACGCAGACTCGCAGTGGTCAGCCATGGGTACAGGTCCTTCACGGGGTCACTGTCGGGCTGCACTTCGAGGCAGTCTCCCAGCGCACTGTGTTCCTCTATTCCACCGCTCCGATTCGGTCTTGGCGTGTGGTCAGCGGTTCAGCACCCCCCTTGTCTCAGAGCGTGTACGGGGGTGCTACTTTCAGCCTATGATGCCGGGTCAAAGAAAGGTGCTTATGATCAGAGCTGTGCTGTGCTCTCGGGTTGGATAGAGCCATTTCCAGCGTTGATTCACCTGGAAAGGACCGTCCAAAAAGGACGTCCCTGATGAGCACTTGCCTTTTTTTTTCCCGATTTATTTTTGGTTACTTTTATAGAAGTTTTTCAATCCCGCGCAGCCCCAAGGAGAGGTACAGACCTCTCGTTAGATTTTCCAGCGTTAAGTCAATCGGGAAACTGTAGTGCATCTCATTACAATAGAGTTTCTACACAATTTGCTCATCTGCATTCCGTTTTCGTTAGCTGCTACCGTCGTCGGAAAATGGCTCGGAGAAGCTTTTAGTGCATGCCAGGGTTTACTACTTGCTTGTTAGTGGCTCGTTAAGTTTAGTGCATCTGGCCCTACGTTTCTCTGACTCATCAGCTTCCAATACCATTTCCGGCACCGGTATCCCACCCAAATCTTCCTCTGTGAAGACCAAAGCAAAGAATTCATTTAATCTCTCCGCTACGGCTTTGTCTTCCCTAATCACCCCTTTTACTCCTCGGTCATCTAGCGGTCCAACTGATTCTTTTCCCGGCTTCCTGCTTTTAATATACCTAAAAAAAATTTTACCATGTGTGTTTGCCTCCAACGCAATCTTTTTTTCCAAGTCCCTCTTAGCTTTCCTTATCAGCGCTTTACATTTGACTTGACATTCCTTATGCCGTTTATCATTTTCAGTCGATTCCTTCTTCCATTTTCTGAAGGATTTTCTTTTAGCTCTAATAGCTTCCTTCACCTCACTATTTAACCACGCCGGCTGTTGTTTGATCTTCCGTCCTCCTTTTTTAATACGTGGAATATATATGGGCCAGCATGAACAGAAAAACAAAGTCACCAGACAACAAAGGTAGAAAAATCATTTTATTTTCATTATAGTGTTTGGAATATGTCCACTTTGAGAATCAGGTGCTCAACATTAAAAGTTTATATTTATTTATTTATTTATTTATGGCATTTTATCCCACTTTAAACATGAATTAGATTGGAACCTGAAATAGGTCCATATCTAAGCAGGTGTACATACTTGCATACAAGCTATTTCATGTTTATGCAACACAATTATTCAAACTGATTTCCCTTTTTGTATCTATGGTTTAATTCTTTTGGCAAAGGGGTCCATGTAAAATTTTCCTTCAACTTTGTTTAGTTCATACGTTATGTATTGTATATGAAAAACTTAAAATATGAAGACATAAATCTAATAAGAAAAACTGAACATACCTGGGGGGGGGGGGAGTCTATTGAACTGCCAGTTGATTATGCCAATAACAACATGCACTGAAATAGTCCTGAATGTCAGCAGAATGCCACATTCAAAAGATAAATATATACAGGTTTCCACATCAAAGAAACAGTGCTATATTTTCAGCTGCCTTTATCTCACATTTTGTATGTTGTGTTAATCATATTCTACCAACATACAATGTGCAGCATGTTTCCAATTGTGTCATAGCATTTGAATCATTAAAGCCATTAGTAAGCAGTTTTTTGAGCCATAGTGTTTTCTTTGAATTGCAATTACTACTACTATTACTACTACTTATTTCTATAGCGCTACAAGACGTACGCAGCACTGTACACTTGAGTTTAGATCATTACATCAAGGGAGAATTCTTGCTTCAAATTCATAATGTTATAGATGAGTTTCCAAACTTCAGTCCTGAACAACAGGACAATCACAAATCATATGGGATAGAGTGCCAGATTGACGTGAACAGTACCCAACATAAGCAGTGGTGTGCTGGTAAATGTTTAACAGGCTCTCTCCCAGGTCCACCTCCGCACCCCCCGTCCACCTCTGCGCTCCCCCAAATTGCAGACCTGGCTATAGCCAGTGAGAGAGCCTGGGGGGGGCAATACATTACTCCAGGAAAAAAAATCCCAGCTTCCAATCTAATTCATGTTTAATGTGGGATAAAATGCCATAAATAAGTAAATAAATATAAACTTTTAATCTTGAGCACCTGATTCTCAAAGTGGACATATTCCAAACACTATAATGAAAATAAAATTATTTTTTTCTGCCTTTGTTGTCTGGTGACTTTGTTTTTCTGATCATGCTGGCCCAGTATCCGATTCTGCTGCTATCTGTCCTCTTAACTCCGTTTCCAGGGCTTCCTTTCCATTTATTTATTTACTTTCCGCCTTTCTTCTTCATTTTTTTTTTTGTTACATTTGTACCCCGCGCTTTCCCACTCATGGCAGGCTCAATTTCTTGTCCTACATCCCAGGGGCGTAGCTACGGGTGGGCCTGGGTGGGCCAATTTCGGCCCAGGCCCACCCACCGAAGCGCACACAGTTGCAGGAGCAGCAGCATGGCACGACGACGGAGGAATCCATTACAGCCCGATTTCGCTCAGGCCCGCCGCCCGCCCACCACCACCCAAGCGCACACACACACTGCTGCAGTCTGCAGCGGCAGCAGCCCCGTCGTGGTAGCCAGGCATCCGCTTAGGTCTTCAGGGTAGGATCCGAACATCAGCCCGCCGACGCCTACCTTCGTGAATGCACTGCAGGGCAGCGCGCCGCGTCGTAGTTTCCCATCATGATTCCATCCGGATCCTACACGGCGGTAGCGGTAGTAGCAGCGGCGCTAATGACTGGACGTGCGCACGTGCACTATGCGAGGCGAGCCTCAGCCTGGCCCTGGACGTGGGAATTGGCATCGGAGGACCTGGAAGTTCACGAGCGATCACTCCAGAAGTTTCAGCAGTAGTGTCTGTCTCCATAACTTTACTACCAGTGCCAAGGTAAGCAGCAGCTGCCTGCTGCCAGCAGCCCAGCAGCAGCCAGCAGGTTATAAAATTGCAAATGCTTTTTTTTTTCCATTATAATCATCATGTAATTTTTTTTTTTAATTAAGGCTAGCTGGGGTCTGGGCACTATTAAAATTTATTGTTGTGGAATTTCTGGGTGGGGTAAACACTTCACTGCCTAGGGCAAAAAAATGTATTTATTTAATGATTAAAATATACCTTTTTTTGCCCTGCAGTGAAGAGCCCACCCCGAAGCCCACCACCATGACCTGCCAGCATTTTGATTATTCTTTTGAAATCAAAATGATGGCTGTGGTCTGCTATTGGGCTTCTGGATGGGGGGGGGGGGGGGGGGGGGTAGAAGTGCCGGTGCCTAGGGCAATGAGGAGCCCATCCCCACCCAAAAATTCCCCAACAATAAATTTTAATAGTGCCAAGCTAGCTTAATTTTAAAAAAAGTTGTCTTTCTCTCATTTTAGTGGGTTTTTGGGTGGGGATGGTCTCTGCAGTGCCTAGTTTAAAATTTATTTATCTATCCATTTATATATATATATATATATATATATATATATATATAGCCCACCCATATTAGCTCTGGGCCCACCCAAAATCTCAGGTCTGGCTACGCCACTGCTACATCCATAAATAAAAGCTGGGTCCTCCGCAGACTTGACTGTCCAGTGGATCCAGCTTCTGCCTATTTTCTTTATCCATGTGCAGTTTTTCTCCTCTCTTCCTTTTCCCTCATCTTATCTCCTTCCTCACTCTTCCCTCTCCTCCATCCATGTCCAGTAACTCTCCTCTCCCCTGCTCCCCTCCAGCCATCCATACCCACCCAGCAATTCTCTCCTCTCCCCTGCCCCCCTCCAGCCATCCATACCCACCCAGCGATTCTCTCTTCTCCTGCCCCCCCCAGGCATCCACACCCACCCAGCGAGTCTCTCCTCTCCCCTGCCCCCCTCCAGCCATCCATACCCACCCAGTGATTCTCTCCTCTCCCCTGCCCCCCTCCAGCCATCCATACCCACCCAGCGATTCTCTGCGCTCCCCTCCCCTGCCCCCCTCCAGCCATCCATACCCACCCAGCGATTCTCTGCGCTCCCCTGCCCCCCCTCCAGCCATCCATACCCATCCAGCGATTCTCTTTGCTCCCCTGCCCCCCCTCCAGCCATCAATACCCATCCAGCGATTCTCTTCGCTCCCCTGCCCCTGCCTCCGTCGCAGCAGCCGCAGTGAAAGCCCATCTCTAGCCTTCCCTTCATTTCCTATCAGTGCCCCGCCCTCGCAGAAAGAGGAAATGACATCGGAAGAATGCGGGACACTGACGGGAACAAAGGGAAGGCTAGAGACGGGCTTTCACTGCGGCTGCTGCGATGGAGGTAAATCAACAATTTAACCCCCCCCCCCCCCCCAGAGCGGTGGAGGATGAGGTAAGCATGACTTGTGGCGCCCTCCTGCCATGCTCACCTCACTTACCACCAGGTTGCGCCGCCCCTGGGAGCCGGCTCACCTGTGACAACAACCGGCTCGCAAGAACTTTAAAAATTTAACAACTGGGTCTTGCGAGCCGGCTCCAGCGCACCACTGAACATAAGTCTGATTCTTAAAGGCCTACATTCCAAATTTGTTTTTGGAAATGCACAATGAGCAAAGTAAAGAGAATGTGTAAGGTTTGTCAATGAGGGCCTATTAACTGAACACAAGAAAAGATTGCATTAGATACTGTCTGCTTCCACATTAATGTTGGTTTGCCATATCTTATGAAGGCCAATAATTTGTGTTTCAGGGTGATTCTGGTGGTCCTTTAGTTTGTCGTAATGAAACAGAGCCATTCATTCTCTATGGTATCATCAGCTGGGGTGTTGGTTGTGCAAGGCCTAAAAAACCTGGAGTATACACAAGAGTGAGAATCTATCTAAACTGGATTCATCGCACTATAAAAGGTATATAATTGTGTTGTGCATAAGGGCAGAGGAGAAAGGTATCAATTTTTTTTTTACATTATATGACTGTTACTACAGAAACTTATATAATTGTCACATTTCAGTCCAGGGGCGGACTGGGCAATAGGGCAGTGCCCAAGGGCCCACCATTCTCCCCATTCCCACACACTACCCTCCTGCCGCAGCCACCACTGCTGCTGCTGTTAAGCAGTGGCAGCAAAAACAGAAATAAAGATCGCGGAGCCACACTGTTCCTTCTGTTCATGGCTGCCGGTCCAGTCCCGCCTTCCTCTAAAAATTTTCTGTTCTGGGGCAGAGCTGGTCAGCTGCGAGTCGGAAGGTAACGGTGCAACCCTTCGATCTTTTTTTTTTTTTTTTTTTTTTTTCCTATTTTTGCCGCTACTGCTGAAACAGCAGCAGGGCCGCGGCAGGGGGGTATTGGGTGGGAGTGAGGATAGCCTGGTCCTGGTGTGCCAGTGGTAGTGGGAATGTCCAGTAAGGGGGGGGGGGGGGGGAGAGGGTTTGAATGTTGGGTGGGGCTGAAAAAAAAGACTGCAACTCTGGGGGGCGGGTGTGATTGTAGGTGAGAGTAGGGTGGAAGAGTAGGGATATGGGGATTAGGTGGGGTGATAGTAGGAACATATAAATTGAGCAGGGATCAGGAGGACCCCAGGTACTGGGTGATGGAGAAGGACAGACGATGGAGTGGGGAGGGGGAACAGATGCTGGATGGAAAGAAGAAGAGATGGGACAGATGCTGGATGAGAAGGAGAGAGGGGACAGATATCAGATGGAAAGGGAGAGGAGGGACAGACACTGAATGAGGGAGAGAAAAGGGACATATGCCAGATGGAAATGGGGAGAGGAGGGACAGACACTGGCTTTATTTTTTTTTGTTTGCTTTATTTTTTGTCTACTAGATTGTAAGCTCTTTGAGCAGGGACTGTCTTTCTTCTATGTTTGTGCAGCGCTGCTTATGCTTTGTAGCGCTATAGAAATGCTAAATAGTAGTAGTAGTAGTAGAAAGGGGGAGAGAGGATGCAGATGTTGGAACTGGGGAGAGTGGGGCCTGAGTGGATGGAAGTGAGGAAAGAGAGGGGCCGGATGCTTAATGGAGGAGGGAGAAAAAGAAAGACTCTGGATGGAAGTGAGGAGAGAGAGGGGGCAGACGCTGGATGGAAAGGGGAGGAAGAGGTGGGCAGACGCTGGATGGAAAGGGGGGGAAGAGGGGGCAGACGCTGGATGGAAAGGGGAGGAAGAGGGGGGCAGATGCTGGATGGAAAGGGGGGAAGAGATCAAGGAAAGAAGAAACAAGAGAATGGGACCAACACAATTAGAAAAAGTAAACTGCCAGACAACAAAGGTAGGAAAAATTAATTTTATTTTTAGTTTAGTATAAAGTAGTGTGGTAACTATGTTAATAAAGAAAATGGGAATAAGACAATATCTTTATTGGACTAATTTTAATACATTTTTGACTAACGTTTGGAGACCCAACCCTCCTTTCTCATATCAGAACAGAATACCTTAACAGTATACTGTCCTGACCTTAGGAAAGAGGTGTTGCCCTCTGAAAACTAACTGGAAAATATATTTGATCCAATAAATTGGTATCATATTTTCCATTTTTTTGTTTTATGTGTATTTTTTAACCTATAGCGCAGCGGGTAGGAAAGAACTGGGATGGTGGGGTCATCGACTCCGGCGATAGGGGGGCGTTGGGCAGTGGCCAAGCGGAGGGGCCAGACCACTCTCAGTGCCCGGGGACCCAGACCACTCTACCCCTGTTTCAGTTAGTAGAGCAATGTTGGATATCAGTGGACATATTGCAGAACTGTGAGTGGAATCTAGTTGAGTACTAAAGGATAACTGGCCAAATAGTTGGATACTAACACATAGAGGAAACAATGCTTTTATGAACTGGTTTACCAAGATGTTAGAAGTGGTAGCTAGAGAAGATATATACTAGAGCGTAGAAAAGCTTGAAGGAAATTAACCTGATATGGGTCATAAAGGCAAGGTATTTGAATATATGGACGTACAGATATGTTTGAAAGTGTCCAGTCGAAATGTGTTACCTAATATTACATAAGGGTTATGAAAGGAAAGAGGAAGGCTAGACTGAGCTTGGTTAAGATGGCACAGTGGGCACAAAGAGGAGGGTGGAGCTTCTGACTTCAGATGCATGTGGTATTCTTCATTTTGTGTGTAGACTCGAGCAACAGAAAGACAATATTAAGAAGGCAGGGGCATAGCCACGGGTGGGCCTAATTTCTTCTCCTTTAATATGGCTGGCGGGATCCCTGCTGAACAATTTTAGGTGGCAGCCAGCACTGTCCCTGAGCACTGCCACCCCACCCCCTGCTCACTTCTTATTTTACCTGGCCACCTGTCTGACTCGCTCCTTCCCCAGCTGTTCTGAGCAGTGAAAAAAAAAGAGCTGCTGGTATAGAGCCGCGTGCTGCAACACTCACAGGTTCATAGTCAGGCTCTAGTCTGCCGGAACCTCCTCCTGTGAGACACTTCCTGCTGCTGTTCTAGCAGAGCCTGGCTGTGACTGTGAGCCTGTGAGTGTTGCAGTACGCTGCTTTTAGCGGCACCTCTCTTCTTTTTTTTCTTTTTTTTTTCAGTACTCAGAACCGCTGGGGAAGAAGCCTTAGAGACAGATGATCAAAAGCCCCGCGCTGTTCCAAATAGCGCTGGATCAGCGTGGGGCATTATTAGACCTATGATCAGAGATAATTGCATGCAAATTTAAGCACGCAATTCTCTCTGATCATGGGGTAGAAGTGTGGGAGAATTGTGCCTGAGCATGCGCTCAGCACAATCCTCCTGCACTTGTTTGACAGGTCTAGGCTGTCAAAAGCCCAAACCTGTCAAACACAGGGGCTGGAGGTCCATGGGACCACCAGACCCCAACTACCCCTGCCCCGAGCATGGCAAAATGGGGGCTGGAGGTCCAGCGGACCTCCGGTACCCCCCCCCCCCCCCCCCGACGATCCCTCCACAGGTTCAGGGAGGACTGGAGATCTGGTGGGTCTCCAGCTCCCCCTAACTCCTCTCAGCATAAAAAAAAGTCCCTGGTGGCCCAGTGTGCAACCAACCCCCCCCCCCCCGAGCGACGGGGGCTGGAGGTCCCCCCAACCCCCCACCCCCGACACAAGGGCAAGGGCCCCTGGTGGTCCATTCTCCCTTATATGGTGTGAAGCCCCGCCCATCGCATCCCAGGATACACTGGGCAGAGCTGGGTGCTGCCATTTTGCGGCGTCGAAGGAAGAGGTGGAAGGCAGGCTACCTCCCTCCTCCAACCCAAGGTGGGGGGGAGGAGGGGTGGGTGGGCGGAGATTCACACTGGACCACCAGGGACCCTTGCCAATGTTGGGGGGTTAGGGAGGGCTGGAGACCCACTGGATCTCCAGCCCTCCCTGAACTGTGTTGGGGGGGTCGGGGAGACTGGAGGTCCAGCGGACCTCCAACCCACCTGTCGCTCGGGGGGGGGGGGGGGGTTGGTTGCCCACTGGGCCACCAGGGACTTTTTTTTTTTTTTTTTGAAATGCTGAGTGGAGTTAGCCCTCCCTGAACCTTGAGGGGGGGATCGTCGGGTTTGTTTTGTTTGGGGGAATGGGGGCCTGCTAGCATGCAAATGCATGATGGACAGGGCTCACCATTCCTCCCTAATGGTCTGCAAACCCTAACGCCAGCTCGGAGCCGGTGTAGGGTTTGCCGCAGCCAGCAACCCAGTCTTTGGCGCAATGGTCGCTGATCATTCGGGATGAATATGTTTAGCCCTGTTTTGCATGCACTTGCATGCTAGTTGCGTTCAGAGCCTCAAGCGCGTTGTTTCACGCGCTCGGGGACTCTGATCATGGGGCAGTAGCAAACACTGGCACTAGTATGGCGCTAACCGCCTCTAGCGCCGCAGTTTGTTTCTGATCATCTCCATGCATGGGAGGTAGCGAGTCAGGTAGGCAGCCGGGTAAGAAAAGTGAGTGAGGAGTGGTTGCCGGCGGGGAGAGGAAGATACAATTTTTTCTCTTCCCCCCCCCCCCCCCCAGTGCTCAGAACCATTGGGGAAGGAGCCAAGGCTTTGAACCGGGGGGGGGGGGGGGGGCACAAGAGGTAGGGGAGCCCAAGGAGGTTAGATTGGGAACAAGAGACCTGTGAAGATGTGATTTCATGTGTCCTAATGAAAGGTGTTTAATTTTACTTCAATTTATTTCAGTATAGTCCATCTTACTTTATAACACCAGGCTTCCTAAGACACATTGCAACGGCTGTTAAGATGAATCCATCAGGAAAAAGGATATTCTCACTGAATTTGGCCATTTTCTATTGTATAGAACAGTGTAGAAAAATGAGCATAAAATACAGTGTTTATAACTGCTGTATCTACTAGCTACAATATTTTTAAGCTGTTTTAGTGATATTCATTTTTTATTTCATAATATTTATATATGGGAAGCCATCAAATAAATACAAGCACACAATTATGGAACACTCTACCAAATGCTGTGAAGACATCCTACGACCACCTAAACTTCAGGAAATCATTAAAGACCTACCTGCTCAAAAAGGCATACCCCACCGACCCAACATAAATGCCTGCACTCTGCAACACAACATAATCAAAGCTTGTACTGGACACTAAATAATCTTTCCTCTCCTTGATTCCCATTGTAACTGAAACATATGTTCCTTACTCAACCATAATACCACCTGTATTTGTTTCGTTACCGAAGTGGCGAATGCCTCTAAGGTACTATGTAAGCCACATTGAGCCTGCAAATAGGTGGGAAAATGTGGGATACAAATGTAACAAATAAAATAAATAAATGAAAAGCTGTCAAGTACAAAAATATATATATTTTGTCCTCCATTTTTTAAAGTTACTGCTTATCCAATTGGAACAGCTTTTGACTTTTTACCGATGGACTACGCATAGGCAATCCTCATTTCTAATAATCTTTTGGGATTGTCGTCGGTAGCATTTGCTATTGTTTTGGGTGAGTGAAAATGGTGGCAAGCATACGTGAAACTGAGCGTACACGGAGGCTGGCATCCACTGACAGTTGCAGCTCGGGGACAGTGCCAGCAGCTGCCTGAATGAGAAGTTTATTTAACAAGAAGGAGGTCTTCAGCTGGCAGGGCTTTAGGATCCCCGCCAGCACAGGTACTTAATTTACTTTGGCAGGAGGTGGAAATTAAGTTAGGGTTTTGTTTTAGTTAAAGGGGTCCAGGGGATCCAAGATTTACCTGAATCCAAATGGAAATTAAATTAAGGGGTTCTTTTTAAATTGGAGGGGGGGCCGCTGGGGGGTGGAAACTAAATTAGGGTTTTGTTTTAGTTGATGGAGGGGCAGTGATGACATTTTTGGCCCACCCACTGTGTTCTGGGGCCTGTCCAAAATTGGCTGTCTGGCTATGCCACTGTAAGAATGTGTGGTGTTGGATAGCCCAGCATTCTGGAAACTGTAGTAGCAAAGCATCAAGGGCTCAAAATACAAGTGAAGGTAAGAACCTGTGCCCAACTGAGCAGGCTGCTGATGAACTCAAGAAAAAGGTAGACTGTCTGTAATTTGGGGGGGGGGGGGGGATCAGGGGAAGAAACAGGAGAGAGGAGCTTACTCTAAAGAAGTTATAGCCAGTCCAATAATGGTTTTACAGTGAAAACCATTAGGGAATGTTTGCAGTTTAGTGGTAAATAGGAACTGAAAGTTCTAGTTATTTTTAAGGAATGTAAAAACCATAGGCTTAATATTCAAAGCCATTTAACTGGGCAGGAGAGGTTCCTTAGTGGTTAAATTGCTTCTGTAGGGTTATCTGCTATTATTCACTTGCACATATTTGGCTACACTCAGCACTAATGATTAAAGTCACAGCTGGCTATCAGTGGCGTACCAGGTGGGGGCGGTCTGCCCCGGGTGCACGCCGCTGAGGGGTGCCACACGCCTGTCAGCTCTTCGTTTTCATGCTCCCTCTGCCCCGGAACAGGTTACTTCCTGTTCCGGGGCAGGGGGAGCATGGAAACGAAGAGCCGACAGGCGCGCGGACCCCCCCCCCCCCCCAGCGGCGTGCACCCGGGGGGGTTCTTTCACCAGGGGGTCACGCTGCACCTGGGGGGTTATTTCGCTGGGGGGGGGTGTCGCGCTATTCAGGGGGGGGGGGGGCGCTGCACCCGGGGGGCGGGGCTCATCGGTGATCCGCCCCGGGTGTCAGCGCCCCTAGGAACGCCACTGCTGGCTATTTTGTGGGTGATCTGAAGGCAGAGTCAGCACTTAGGCTGTTAACTTAGGCAGTCAAGTTCTGAATATCTTTGCTTAAATGCATAAATGACACTGGATAAAGATTGGACTGAGTGTTATGCAGTCCACATTTGTGTGATAAGTGCTGAATGTAGCACTTGCCTAGATGGGATAGCTGGCTGTACATCACTGACTATTCAGTGCTGGTGTCTGGACATGCCCAGCATTGAATAGTAAGGCATAAAGCCACTGGCATCTAAAAAAGCGCACTGCTGCCTGCTGAATATTTACCCCCCCCCCCCATATGTTTAATTTGGGGGCATGGGAAAGGCAATGCCCCCTCTCTAAATGTGGTGTGTGTACCTTTACATTTCATCAGCCACAGACACCTTTTGGTATGGGGTGGAAAGTTCTAGCAATGATTTTGCCAGTGGATGCACAATTCCTCTGAGACAATTCCAGAGCCCATTTACTGCTCTCCAGGCACATTTTGCACAGCAGGCAACAATGTTTCTGCTTCAGTCTGTCTTGGTGAGTGTTTGTGAGTTCTGCTGTATGATTTTAGCTGTTTACTGGAGTTCCATGTAGCAGCTGGAATCCTGTACAGGACAAAGCTTGTGCTGCCACAGCCTCTCTACTAAGGTGGAGTTTACACTTTCTCTTCCTTACTCTTCCTAAGGAGCTCACAGTGTGCTAAGCTTGCACTGCTTTGGCACCTGACTGGGAGAATAACTGAGGGGGTGACAGGAGCCACCACGGTGAGGCATCTGAAAAAATCTCCAGCTGGGCTCATCCTCTAACAGACCTGCTCCTAAGCCAGTGCCAGAAATATGGCCATCAGAGGCCACAGAGCAGCACAGATGGGTAAGGTATGTTGCAACTATGGTGAGTTGCAGCCAAGGCCTCACCAGAAGATGGATACTGGGAGAGTGGGAGTGGGGTGGAGCTGGACATTCAGGTGCTGGGACATTTAGGCACCAGATATACTGGAGGCAAGCACAGCTCAAAATGGGCTGAGTGGACAAACCATTCTGAGTGGACAAACCAAACAGTGCTGGAGGTGGAGTGGTTATAACTTATGATTGTGGTCTATTTGATTTAATATGATAAAAGCTATAGCACTGATTATTGGCAAGGGCAGAGAAGACTTGTTTCCTCCAAAGTCTTTCGGCAAGGTGAGTCTCATTTTAAAAGTTGTAAAACAGTGTGAAACCAGGGTTTACAAGAGGGAGGGGGACTGTGGATGAAAATATGCAAGGGAAGAATCTGTGAGATATGAGTGAAATCCCATATGGAAGCCTGCTCTTCCAGAGATCTATTTTATTTATTTGTTACATTTGTATCCCACATTTTCCCACCTTTTTGCAGGCTCAATGTGGCTTACATATAACTGTTAACGGTGTTAGCCGATTACAGTTTGAATAAATACATAGTATGAATGAATACAAAGTGATATTGTGGTATAATGAGTTATATGTATGGTAGGAAACAGTTGGGGGAACTTAGAGAGGGAAAGGGGGACGAAGAGTCAGGTAATGTCTGTTGCAGGGGCGTAGCTATGGGTGGGCCTGGGTGGGCCCAGGCCCACCCAATTTCAGCCCAGGCCCGCCCAGCGCCAGCCCCAGCTCCCATTGCCGGCCACTGCTGCTTTTCCTGATGAGCAGCAGGGCCGGTGCTACAAAAAGAAGAAGCGCTCAGCTGACTGAGCTGAGCGCCAACGCTAAGACTCGACGAGAAAAAATGTTTTTAAAAAAACGCGGCACCGCAGGCAGCCTCGAAGCATTGGCTGCTGGCTCTGCAGGCTCCGCCCGTCTCTTACGTCACTGCCCCTGGAGCGAAGCAGGGTTCAGGCCCACCCAAAATTGGCAGTCTGGCTACGCCACTGGTCTGTTGCAGTCTTTGGTTATGTTGTGTCGCAAGTGACCGGTATTTTTATGTCGGGTCATTGGGGTATGCTCTTCTGAACAGGTCTGTCTTTAGTGCTTTCTGAAAATGTAGGTGGTTGAGCACAGTTTTTACTGCTTTTGGCAATGCTTTCCATAGTTGTGCGCATAGGTAGGAAAAGCTGGTTGCATAGGTGGATTTGTATTTGAGTCCTTTGCTGCTTAGGTAGTGGAGGTTTAGATATGATCGTGCAGATTTTGTGGAGTTTCTGGTTGGCAGGTCGATGATGTCTGTCATGTAGCCCGGTGCCTCGCCGTAAATAATTTTGTGAACAGTCATGCAGATTTTGAAAGTGATGCGTTCTTTGGTAGCTAGTGCAATTTTTCTCTGAGTGGTTTGGCGCTGTCGAAACCATGTTTTTCCAAATATAAGCCTGGCTGCTGTATTTTGGGCGGTCTGAAGTTTCTTTATGATTTGATCCTTGCATCCCGCATAGATTCCATTACAGTAATCTACGTGGCTTAATACCATGAACTGTACCAGGTTGCAAAATATTTCCCTCAGGAAGAATGGTTTTACCCGTTTGAGTTTCCACATTGAGAAAAACATTTTCTTTATGGTGGACTTCGCTTGGGTCTCTAGTGATTATGGTCGATTGTTATTCCGAGAATTTTCAGGCTGTCTGAGACAGGGAGGGTGTATCCTGCGGTGTTAATGTTTGACGGTTTGTATGTATTGTATTGGGATGAGATAATCAGACAGTGTGTTTTTTCTGTATTGAGTTTTAGCTGGACAGCATTTGCCCATGAATTCATGATGTTTAGGCTTAGTTTGATTTCATTGGTGATTTCCGCCAGATCATGTTTGTATGGAATATATAATGTAGCGTTATCAGCGTAGATAAATGGGTTGAGGCCTTGGGTGGATAGGGTCTTGGCTAGTGGAGTCATCATGAGGTTGAAGAGGATCGGTGATAGTGGTGATCCTTGCGGTACTCCGCAGCCTGGTTTCCATGCTGAAGATATGTTTGTTTTTGATTTCACTTGATATGTTCTTGTGGTTATAAAGCCCTTAATCCATTTCAGAGTGCCACCACTGATTCCGAAGTATTCTAGGATTCCTAGCAGTATGTTATGGTTAACCATATCGAATGCACTTGACATGTCAAATTGGAGGACGAGAATGCTCTTGCCTATTGCTATTTCCTATTTGAATTTGGTTAGAAGAGTGAAGTGAAGCCGAGGAAAGCGATGAGTCAGGAGACAAGGCGGGTCAATACCAGAAAAACTGCTAGTAGTGGATAGTTGACCAATAGACGTGTATGGAAGACAGAGACCAGGGGAAATGAAAGATGAAAAAATTGAGAAATGATCAGTGAATGGAAGTGAAAAACTAGAAACTTCAGATAAGTGGACAGAATTGTGGGTGACATTTGAGAGAATCCAATCAAGTGTGTAGCTGGCTTTGTGTGTGGGAAAATAAATGTGCTAGGTGAGGCTCAAGTCTTCAAGAAAAGAGAGGAAATGCATTGCAGATAATCTGCATGAAAATTAAAATTCCTAAAACCAGGAGATTGTGATAGTCAATTGCTCCCTTGGAGAGAATCTGTATCGGTTGATCCCATTAGTGGCATTGAACGAGAGAGGAAAATGAAAGATGCAGTGGGAATGATAGGGGGCAGCCTAATCAAAAGCAATTCCTGGTACAGGAAAGCATCAGTTTGAAGTTCTGCAGGTGAGAGAGCATTTGCCACATATATGGCCACACCTCCACATCTACCCCTGTGGGATACTCAGTCTACTAAAAATGGACAAATGTGGAGGGAGGCTTTGATAAACCTTCTGTCTTGACCTCAGCTAAGTTTGTTAAGCAAAATACCTTGGAGTAAGATGTAGACAAGTCAAAAAGTGCAGTGGTTTTATTCCTCAGCAACCAGGAATTCAGAAGTGAAATAGAAGAACTGTCTGAAAGGCAGTTGAGGAAACCTATGAGACTCCCTCTGTCTGTGGTGGGTTTGAGAGGAAAGAAAAAGAGAATCTGGTTGGAGTGCTTTTAAAACACAAATGGTTTATACTGTCTAAGGGTGAACTGCCAGTTTACTTGGTAGAATTACACAGGAAGGCTGCTGATTGGCACAGTTTACAGAAGGGAGAGGATAGGCCCTGCCATAGCTTACATGCAAATAGAGACAAGCAGAGGGGTTGATGGGAACATTTTTATTTTATTTATTTTATTGCATTTGTATCCCACATTTTCCCACCTATTTGCGGGCTCAGTGTGGCTTACAATACATTCCACACACTTTGAGGGGATTAATTGACAGAAATAAAGTAAAGCTTATGGGGCAGACTATGCAAAAACAACAAAGAGAGTCCAAAATCTCCCGCAAAAAAACACAAGAAAACAACAAAACAAGTGGAAGATATGCAAACACATTGTATGGGAAGAGCTGAATCAGAATATAAGAGAAATAAAAACCTACTCCCCATGAGTTTAGGGGAGAGGCAAACCGGTGACATGGTAGGATTTCACTAAGGGAAAGAAGTGTTTGAAAGGGCTTCATCCATACTGAAATATCTGTGTGGATCTGGTTGGGTGTGGAGATCTCTTTAGTGGGGGAACTCTGGAACTGGTGATTAGAGACTTGATAGAGGCTGGCAAATTTGAATCCAAGCAGGGAAAGCATAGAGAACAGAAGCCCTTAGGAGCCAGGCTGAAGGCCAGGAAGCCTTTCAGAGCACCTTAGGGCAGATGATGGAGCTGCAGCCTTTGGAGGAATCATAGCTCAGGGCAGGCCTCAGGGGTCACTATTGGTGCCTAGGACCGGGAAGAGGGAATCCCCAGGACTGGTGGTTGCAGAGCCCTGTTAAGGGCTGGTAGTTTGAACCCCAGCAGGGAGAAACCTCAGAGGCTGCTCTTGAAGGGGAGCCCAATGAGCGTGAAAGCCTCTGGGGTGCAGTTGGAACTAGGGGCTGAGAGAAAGGGACAGCAGGTCCTTGGAGCCCTGGGAGGTTCCAGGAAGATGCAGCTAGGCCAGTCATTACCAACCTGGAAGCCAAACCTAGCAGCCACCAGCCCAAGAAGCCTTCAGCAGAAGGGGAGGGGACTGGGTGGGGGTGGACTTGTAAAGAAAGGAAAGGAGAGACCTAGGCAAAACATCCACACCCATACATTGATTTGACTAAGCATTAGGGAAGAGCTTACAGCTACTACCTTAGAATGCAAGACTGACAGGGTGTGTGCAAAGGACTAAGTCACTGTCTCTGAACACCTGATCCAAAGACACTTAATACTAGAGTGCTTTTTGGTTTAAGAGGTTAAGTATAAACACTATTGGTATTTGTTTACATTTGTTTCAAGAGGTTAAGTATCAACACAATTTGATGGTTGTATATAGCAGTTGAATATAAATAGATTGGTGTAAATAGTTAAATCCTGTTTAATTTATTAGGCAACCCTGTTCACGGCATTTCTCCTTGTTTTGGATTTTCCTGGGGGGGGGGGGGGGGAAAGAGTAATCCAACCCGCTAATGCATTTCTTCCCCGAGCCAGATGCATTTCACATATTTGCAAAGGTGGAAAGAAGAGAAAACGACAGACAGCTTGGTTAAAAGGGGAAGTAAAAGAGGCTATTACAGCCAAAAAAAAAATGGAAAAAAGGACCCAAATGAAGAAAATAAGAAGCAACATAAACACTGGGAAGTCAGATGCAAAGTATTGATAAAGATGATTAAAAGAGAATATGAAGAAAAACTTGCTGCAGAGGCTAAAACTCAAATAACTGTTTCATGTACATCAGAAGCAGAGGGAATCCATCGGACCATTAGATCAGGAAGGAGCAAAGGGGGCACTCAGGGAGGACAAAGCCATAGTGGAAAAACTGAATGAGTTCTTTGCTTCTGTCTTTACAGAAGAAGATGTAAGAGATCTGCCTGTACTGGAATTGGTGTTCAAGGGTGATGATGCGGAGGCACTGTCACGGTAGTGACTCTATCCCATGCCTACACTCACCTTGCCTCCTGGTGGCCAGGCTCTATGGCTGCTGTGGACTGTCTTCTTCTTATTTCCCAGACATGTTCCAGAGTTCATTCCAGTTCTGATGTTCCAGCACTCCAGATTTGCCCTGGTGTTTCTGATGCCAAGCCTTACCTGTGACCTCTTCTGTAATTGCCTTTATTAAGCACCTGGGAACTTTCAGACTTGCCTTTGCATCAGAGGTCTTCAGATGAGTTTCATCTGTGTGCTTGTTGCAGTTACAGCCCTGCTAGTTCTTGTCTTGTTGTCTTCAGCTTCAGCTCCCATCCTGCTTGTGTCTGCCCTGTTTGAGAATCCTGAATCTTGTTCCAGCCAAGTTTGTGTGAGAATCCTGAATCCTGTTCCAGCCAAGCTTGTGTGAGAATCCTGAATCCGGTTCCAGCCAAGCTTGTGTGAGAATCTAGCACCCAGTTCCAGCCAAGCCAAGTCCATTCCAGCACCCAGTTCCAGCCAAGCCTGTCGAGAATCCTGAATCCTCTTCCACACATGCACCTGCTCCAGTAAGGCCTGGAGACACACATAGACAGCTACAGAAATTTATGGAGGCATTCCAGGACCGCTACCTGAAATCAGCAGTTTCTCAAGCGTCAGTTCCTCTGAGCTCGGACCGAGTACCGGCAATGGCTCCTGTAATGTCAGGTATCCGTCTTAAGGCACCATCGAGATATGACAGTAATCTCAAAGACTGTAGAGGTTTTCTCAACCAGTGTAAAATAATTTTTGATTTTCAGCCCTGAGACTTTCCCTCCGATAGAACCCGGGTAGTTTATATTATTTCTCTGCTGTCCGGTCAAGCTTTAGCATGGGCCTCTCCTCTCTGGGAAAGGCGTGACCTGGTGCTTCATGATCTCCATAGTTTCCTGGAACAGTTTAAATGAGTCTTTGAAGAGCCTGGAAAGGTTACATCTGCAGCTTCTGCACTCCTGAGATTAAAACAGGGAGCGCGGACCCTGGGCCATTATGCCATTAGGTTCTGCACTCTGGCTTCTGAACTGGCTTGGAACAATGAGAGTCTGGTTGCGACCTTCTGGCAGGGGTTGGCACCCCAAATTAAGGATGAGTTGGCCGGACGTGAGCTTCCAACCAGACTAGATGACCTGATTGGGCTCTGCAATCAGATAGATATTTGATTTCAGGAGCGTAGCCAAGAATGGCGCTCCCCAGAAAAGATAGGCATTAAGTGACCGAGTTATCGGTATGCGTCACAGGATCCTAGTCCTAGGGAGGCCTCTCCCCTGGAACCTGTGGAGCCCATGCAATTGGGTCATACTCCACTCTCGATGCAAGAGAAGCAGAGGCGTCGGACCCTCAACCTATGTCTGTATTGCGGTGATACTGGAGACTATGCAGGCAGGTGCCCAAAAAGGTGGGGTCCTTGGATCAGGGTCTGACCGCAGGCACCATAGTAGGATTATCTTCTGGTTTTCTTCGTCCTCAATTTTTAATTCCAGCAGTGCTTGATCTAGGTCAAAAAAAGGAGCATACTGAAGTTTTTCTGGATTCTGGGGCTCGGGGAAACTTTATAGACGAATCCCTGGTCCATCAGTTTAACATTCCTACACAAGAGTTACCTAAAACCATTTCGCTCTTTTCAGTCTATGGGCACATTCAAGGATATATAAGCACACAAACGGTTCCAGTGCGCTTGTGTATTGGTGACCACAAGGAAGACATCACCCTATATGTCCTCCAGACAACAGTGCAACCCATCATACTTGGTCTACAGAGACACAATCCTACCCTAGACTGAGGAAGAGGTGAGATCATGGACTGGAGCAATTCTTGCAGAAAACGTTGTCTCGTCTCCAATGCTTGCAGTATGATCTGCGAACAGCCTTATCTAGATTCTGACGCTTGGACTGATATTACTGACTCACAGTCTCAGAACTCTGATGCCTCTGCGGTTGTTCTGGCCACCGCTTGTGTTTCACCCCGGACCAGTCAGCTTCAGGTAGAAACCTGTACTACATCCAAGATTAAGATTCCCTCCAACGGAGGTTCTAAGAAGACTCCTCAAGACTTATCTCATAACATGCCTGAAGAACTGGACCCGGGTTATAGGGTTCAGGATGTTCCTGTTACCAGGGGAGCTTATGGTCTCAAGGACAGTCCACGGCAGTCCGTGGCTTGTAGTATTACTCTAGCACTGTTTGCAAGATCCAGCTCTGTTGACAAGATCTAGCCTTTTCTTCAACCTAAAGACTTGCTATCAACTTCAAGTTCTGTGGCTCCTGTTCGTACACCTAAACTCACCAGCAGGTTCCACCAAAAATATCCCTGGAAGCCCAGACCTCCCAGGGGAGCCTTGAGGGGGAGGTACTGTTACGGTTATGACTGTATCCCATGCCTGCACCCACCTCACCTCCTGGTGGCCGGGCCCTATGGCTGCTGTGGACTGTCTTCTTCCTATTTCCCCAGACATGTTCCAGAGTTCATTCCAGTCTTGATGTTACAGCACTCCAGACTTGCCCTGGTGTTTCTGCTGCCAAGCCTCACCTGTGACCTCATCTGTAATTGCCTTTATTAAGCACCTGGGAACTTTCAGACTTACCTGTGCAACAGAGGTCTTTAGATGAGTTTCGTCTTTGTGTTCTTGTTGTAGTCCCAGCCCTGCTAGTTCTTGTTGACTTCAGCTTCAGTTCCCATCCTGCTTGTGTCTGCCCTGTTTCTTTAGCTTCAGTTCCCATCCTGCTTGTGTCTGCCCTGTTTCTTTAGCTTCAGTTCCCACCCTGCTTGTTCTAGCCCTGCAAGCCTTTTTCTTTAGTTCTGACCCTGCTTGTGTCCGCCCTGTTTGAGAATCCTGCATCCGGTTCCAGCCAAGCCAAGTCCGTTCCAGCATCCGGTTCCAGCCATGCCAAGCCAAGTCCATTCCAGCATCCGGTTCCAGCCAAGCCTGTTTGAGAATCCTGAATCCTGCTCCAGTCCTGCTTATTCCAGCCATGCCTGCCAACAGCTTCAGTTCCAATCTTGCTAGCTCCGATCCTGCTTGTACCAGCCCGTCTGTGTTCAACCTCGCTTCCTGTTTGGGTGGTTCACCTGCAGCTGCCGGTCACTGGCAGTGGTCCAAGGGCTCACTACTCCGGACTTCCTGACAGTTTTGACAGGCACTGAAAGAAATCTCGATGAACCTAGAAGATGTACTGAGCCAAATTGACAAATTAAAGAGTAATAAATCACCTGGATCGGATGGCATACATCCAAGGGTACTCAAAGAACTCAAGCATGAAATTGTTGATCTGCTGTTAGTAATATGTAAACTGTCATTAAAATTGTCCATAGTACCTGAAGATTGGAGGGTGGCCAATGTGATGCTGATTTTTAAAAAGGTTCCTGGGTTGTTCTGGGAAATTACAGACCAGTAAGGCTGATCGGTGCCGGGCAAAATAGTGGAAACTATTATAAAGAATAAAATCATGGAACACATAGACAAACATGGTTTAATAGGACAGAGTCAGCATGGGTTCAGCCAAGGGGAAGTCTTGTCTCACCATTTTGCTTCATTTCTTTGAAGGCATAAATAAACATTTGGATAAAGGTGAGCCAGTTAATGTAGTGTATCTAGATTTTCAGAAAGCTTTTGATAAAGTTCCTCATGTGAGATTCCTGAAAAAATTAGTCAAAGGATATGAGGCAACGTTCTGGTGTGGATTAGGAACTTGGTTAATGGACAGAAAACAGAGGGTAGGGTTAAATAGTCATTTCAGTGGAGGAGGGTGAATAGTGGAATGCCGCAGGGATCAGTACTGGGGCTGTTGATATTTAACAAATTTATAAACGATATGGAAATCGGAATGAGTGAGTTGATTAAATTTGAAAGTGACACACGTGCAGACTGTGAAATATTGCAGGAAGACCTTAGGAAATTGGAAGACTGGGCATCCAAATGGCAGATGAAATTTAGTTTAATAATTTTTTTATTGATGAATGCATATATGAAACAATTCCATGCCAATCGGTATAACTTTGGTAATAAGCATTTCAAACCTGTACTAATACAGCTAAACAGCTATCAACATTTTTTCTTTTGTATTCTCCCCTCCCCCCTTTCCGTATTAATATATTGATTAACTTTGGCATAAATATGCAAATGTGCTGTACATAACTATTGTCAGGAAACCTATATATTAACTTTGAAATGTATCAAGTAGCAACCTGGGCATTATTCAACAAAGATTTTTGAAAAAAATAAAATGTAGACTGCTGACAACATTCTGTGGTCTTGGTTTTGTATTTCATTGCTCTATTCATGTCATTTCTTCCCCGCCCTATACTGTAATTCTGCCAATCAACACTCACTAAGCAGGAGAATCACATCGCATCCGTGTGGTGCCACTATCTCTGTCCCACCCCCAGAAGCTTCCCTCCCCCCTATACTGTGCCTACCCCTTCATCACTTCCCCCCCCCCCTTCCAACCCCCCCTAAGGTATCTTCCAGAGATAACCAACCTATAACCTATGCCCACCTCCTTCAAAATCAAAGGGAATTTAGTACCAGACTTCTACCTCTTGTATGTAGCGACTGAATGTATGGGCCCCAAATGTCCAAGAAAGTCTTCCTCCTCCTAGAGGAGCCTCTTACTCCCTGGCGTTCACAAAGCATCAGCTCATGAAATCTATTTCTCCAGTGCCAGAAGTCCGGGAGAGTACTGCCTACCCATTGACAACCTCTTACCCACCAAACACGCCTTACGGACCAGATGCCTCCCAGATGTGCTCTGTAAGACAAAGACCCCGTGTCTATCCAGCAGTACACCCATCGGAGAGCATACAATTTTAGAGCCCAGTAAAAATGACAAATACTGCAAAACAGCTGTCCAAAAATGCTGTACCTGAAACCATTCCCACAAACAGTGGAATAGAGAGCCTAGCAATCTCCCACACTTTTCACACAACGGGTCTTCCACCCCTCCCCTCCGAAAAAGCTGGGTTTTTGTGAGGTATACTCTATGGAGAAACTAGTATTGGCATTCACGGAGACCCGCATTACTGGTCATCTCCGGAATCCGAGCAATTAGTATATCAAAATCCAAGGATAGTCCCGGCCTGGCCAAGTCTCTAGCCCAACGCATTCTAATTGACTCTGTCCTTCTTAAGTGGCAGCTTCCCCAATAACTTATACAACTTCGAGACTGAAAGTCGATCCGTTCCTTCTCCTGCCAGGAATTGTCTCATCCGATGACATGCCTATCTCTCAAAGCCTCCAAGTCTAAGGACCTCACATAGTGTGTTATTTGATGATAGGCAAAAATGTTGTTCATATCGTAACCAATACCTAAAGCTCCCAAATTTAACAGCATCCCTTGCTTATTTAACAGATGCTCCAGACGACTAATGCCTAAGTGCCCCAAACCTGAAATGTCCTATTATCCATCCCAGGCTTAAAAGATAAATTTCCACATATGGGTAACATATCCCATGTATTATTCGAAAGGCCCCAAATACCCATCAGGTCTTTCCAGAGTGACCGCAAAGATGTTAGCAGCAAGCTGTTCCTCAGATGTTCCGGAACGCTAGCCCTAGGTGCCTGTAATAGAAAATAAAAATGACAAGGGGCAAAGAACTGACCCTCTATTTTACAGGGTGTATAATCTTCACGGTCAAAAAACCAATCACTAAAATGCCTCAATAAACATCCTTATTATACCGTTTCAGGTCTGGTAAGCCCAGTCTTCCCTCCTTCCAGTGGCCCATCAACAGAGGCAGTGGCAGTTTGGCCTTCCCCCCCCCCCCCCCCCCCCCCCAAACAATACCGTCTAAGCAAGCGATATAGTACTTTAAAATCTCGGTGGTAGATAAGGACGGGCAATAACCTTATACAATAAAGCCACCTAGGGAATTCCACCATCCGAAATAACTGAATGCGCCCATAGAGTGTAAGGGGCAAGGTCACCCAACTCTCCAGCTGTGTCTCCGTAGCGCCTAGCAGTCTATTCACGGTCAATCAATATATATCAGCCAAGTTCATAGACAGCCAAACCCCCAAATAACGAAACGATCCCTGCGCCCACCGGAGTGGAAAAGTCTGCCCCCACTCCCCTTTCTGCTCCTCTGAGGAGGCCAGTGCCAAAGATTTCATATAGTTAAGCTTGAACCCTGCATAATCACCAAATTCTTGAAAGAGTTCTAACAAAGCTGGGAGTGACTGGGAGGGCTGTGTCAAATGTACCAGTAAGTCATTTGCAAAGGCCGACAACAAGAATCGCGAGACACCTATCGGCACTCCTTTGATCTCTGGATGGGTTTGTATCACTCTAACCAGTGGATCTAAAGACAACACAAACAATAGAGGAGAGAGCGGACACCCCTGCCTAGTGCCTCGATAGATGTTAAATGAGCGGGAGCGAACCCCATTTACCCAGACATATGCCAAAGGCTCCTGATACAACACCTGAATCGCATCTAGAAAGAACCCCTGAATACCATATTGCTTCAAAGTCTGAAACAGATAGGGTCATCTCACCCTGTCAAAAGCTTTCTCTGCATCAAAACTGATTAACAGAGAAGCCAGACACTTATGTTGCACCGTCTCTAAAGAAGCCAATATAGCGCGGAGGTTCCGAACCGCTGTCCTCCCCTTCACAAACCCCACTTAAGCTTCTTCTACTAACTCCAGGAGTACCCGAGCCAGCCGATTTGCCAAAATCTTAGCATACAATTTGGCATCCACATTAAGAAGGGAAATTGGTCTATACGATCCAGGATCTGCCATAACCTTATCCGTCTTTGGGATATCTGCAATCTGAGCTACCTTCATCGTTTCCGGCACGGTCCGCTCCTCTACCATGGAATTAAACAAGGCCAAAAATTGGTTTCTTAAGGTTTTCATAGAACTGCTTGTAAATCTCCATACGATAGCCATCCGTACCCGGTGTTTTATGAGAAGCACTTTGCTGCAATGCCAACATCAGTTCTCCCTCCACAATTGGGCTATTTAACTTCTGCAACTGTCGAGGGGACAATTTAGGGAGCTCTACCGAATCTAAAAACATTTCAGCATTCAGCCCCTCATCTTCCGGCCTAGCATATAGGGTCTCATAAAACTGGCCAAAACGGTCTGCTATGCTCTGATCTGTTCTCAATAACTGCCCATTTAAGGCCTTCAATTGCAGAACTCTGGAGGCTCCCCTTTTACTCCGCACCATATTCACCAACAATTTCCCTGCCTTGTTGCCATATTGGAATAGTTTATATTTATAATAAAACTGGGACTTGACTGCTCTCTGATGCAACAGTTCATTGAGTTCTTTCTGCGCGCACAAAAGCAATGACTTATTCTCATCAGTAGCATTCTGGCTATATAGCTTCCTATAGTTACGAACCTGTAACTCTAAACGTAAAATCTCCTTATCTCAAAGCCTCAGAGTTCTAGCACAATAAGAAATAATATCCCCTTGCAGTACAGCTTTCTCTGTTTCCCAAAAAAGGGTTGGCTGCCGCCTGTGGATATCATTATGAAATTCATAATCCGCCATTCTCTCGGTTAGAAATATCTTGAATTTCTGATCTCCTACTAAATCTAAGGGATATCTCCAAAGGTGCATTCCACTCCCCTTCATGGGTCTCCTCCATCTTAGCCATATCAGGGCATGATCTGAGACCTCTTAAGGACCAATCTCTGCCTGCACCATCTGCGAAAAGAGCGGGCCCGAGACAAACAGGTAATCTATGCGAGATTGGGACGCATGGGCTCTGGAAAGATGAGTAAAGTCTCTATCCGATGGGTGTAAAATACACCACACATCCACAAGGTCCAATGCCTCACAAAGCAGGGATAAGGCGCGAGCACCCCCTCCCGAACTCCCAGCACCAGAGCCTGATCTATCAAGCCGGGGATCGATCACAAGGTTAAAATCTCCTCCCATGATAATATTCCCTCCTTTGAACTTGGTTAATTTGGATATCAGCCCCTGAAAAAACTTTTTATCAAACACATTTGGGGCATACACATTACAGAGCACCAGTTGCTGGCCCTCAATTTCCATCTGTGCCACAATATAACATCCCTCCGAACTCCTTAATGTGGAGGTGATCTTTATTTGTAAACCTTTCCTAAAGAGAATTAGTACTCCTGCCTTCCTCCCTACCGCTTGTGCCTCTAACAAGGATCCTACCCATCCTGTCTTAAATTTTAAATGTTCCCCTGATGACAAATGTGTCTTCTGCAATAGAGCTATATCCACTTGTCTTTTCACCGCCTGAAGCACTTTTGTCCGCTTTATGGGGGGACGAAACTCCCCCAATATTCCAAGAGACAATTTTAAGTGACCCCAGTGCACCAGAAATCTAATATCAACATAAAAAAGGTTATACATCTGAACAGCATGAGAGAAACCCTCCCAGCCCATGGGGTTCCTCTCTTCAATCCCCTTTGACTATGTCCCTGAAAACAAAACTCTTTCAGATACCTCCCTCTCACTCCTATCCCCCTCCCCCCTTCCCTACCCTCGAACTTCTCCACCATGCCACTATGGCCTAGGTCACGTGAGCTCCCCCCCCCCCCCACGACACCTCCCTCTATCTTCTACCCAGTATGGTACTTTCTTAAGGAACCCCCCTCCCCACTATATTGCAGCATTGACCTCTTTATTAACCCGTTGCCTGTGTTAACCCACAATTACACTATAAAATCCTCCAACCTTAGTTAGCATGACAGACCCCTTTTCCCCTGTCATCGGGGTCCCACCATCAGTTTTAATAGCACAAATTGTAAAACAATGCCTCTTTCCCTTAAAGTTTAGGTCTTGTACCCCAACCAAACAGTTAACATTTGAAACACTAACAAAAAACACATTTGAGCCTTTTCTGCCACTCCACGGTCTGTAGCATGCTATCGCACTCCGGGTCACGAAATTACCCAACTTTGCCTCGACCGCATGATATGTATGCTCCATTGTGGTTCTCAGGGATCACTCTCCTCAGTGTTCCATCAAGTCTTCCTTGGACGCCTGTTCCGATATGATCTTCCGCAATCAAGTCTCATTTTTCAAACTGCATAGCCTCCATAATTCCCCAGTCTTTTAAGAAGCTGCAACTCCCCGAGCCATTGAGTATACCAGTCTCTGTCAGAAAAACTTCCTAGTTGTTCAGCTCCACTGCAGTCTCTTGGAATCGCCATCCTCAGCGCTCCTCCAGCAGCCCATCATACGCCAAATCTCACTTCACGAATTTCAGAGCCTCTGCCGCCGAGGAGAACATGGTCTGCTTCCCATCATGCCAGATCTTTAAACGGGCCGGGTATAACAAAACAAACTGTATTTTCTTGACAAATAACAGTTGACATACCTCTCGAAAAGCTCGCCGCTGCATCGACACCCCAGCTGAAAAGTCCTGGAAGCAACGCACCGTAGCGTTCTCATATTGCACAGTCCCTGATTTCCGAAAGGCTCTGAAAATTTCTTGCTTATGAGCAGAGGAGTGTGGTAGCCGTGTTAGTCTATTATTGCTTATGAGCAAAATTGAGGACTTTAAAGATAACCACTCGGGGACGCGGGTCTTTCGGGTTTCCGGGCCCCAGTCGGTGAGCGCGCTCCACTCTTAAGGGCCCAGTCAACGATTGCAACTTTAAAGTTTTAGGGAGCCAGCTTTCCAAAAAGTCTCTCAGTTCTGAATCTTTAATCTTTTCAGGCAGGCCTACCATTCTGATGTTACTTCTGCGGGCCTGGTTCTCCAGATCCTCTAATTTACTTTCCAGTCTTTCCACTTTGCTTTTCAAGTCCTGTTGTGTGGTCTCATGCTTCTCCGAGGACAAGCAGGCTGCTTGTTCTCACGACTGGGTGACGTCCGCGGCAGCCCCCACCAACCGGAAAGAAGCTTCGCGGGACGGTCGGCACGCAGGGCACGCCCACCGCGCATGCGTGGCCGTCTTCCCGCCCGTGCGCGACCGCTCCCGCCGGTTCCTTTTTTTCCGCGTCTGGAGAGAGTCGTGCCTCGCCGCTCTCTCTGATTCAGCCGCCGGATTTTCGATCGCATTTACGCCGATCGTGCTTTTTCTTTTTCGTGGTGTGATTTCAGCCACCATTGACGACTTTGACTTCGCCGACGCGATTTTTCCGTCGATGTCCTCGAAGGTCCCAAGTGGATTTAAAAAGTGTGGTCGCTGCGACCGGCCGATCTCGCAGACCGACACCCACGCTTGGTGCCTCCAGTGCCTCGGGCCAGAGCACAATCTCAAGTCGTGTTCTCTGTGTCTCGGTCTCCGGAAACGGACTCAGGTTGCGAGGCAAGTTCTGCGGGACCGTCTTTTTGGAACTTGCGCCGGCCCCTCGACGTCGACCTCGAAGGCATCGGTATCGACGCCCGGCCCTTCGGTACCGATATCGATGCCCGAGACATCGGCACCGATGGCAGCGACCCCAGGAGAACAGGTCCCGTCGGCCCGCCGGTCCTCCGGTGAGAGCGGGGGTGAGAGGCCGCGTGGGCAGTCGGCCCCGGTCACTCCCTCAGCTCGTGGGCCACGGGACCGAACCCTGTCTGACCCGGTACCTCGAGACCGAGGGGGATCGACCTCCTCCTCCTCCATGCCCTCCGGCGCCGGTGATGGGCATCGTAAGAAAGACAAGAAGCGTCGTCACCGGTCGCCCTCGGTGCATCCGGATATCGGAGAGGAGGCGACGCCGAAGCGTCATCGTCGAGAGGAGAGGTCTCCGTCGGTGGTGGAGGTACCGACGCGTCGGGGTTCCGGCACCTCGGTGCGGTCTCCTGGCCCCCAGCAGCTTCTGGCGCCGACACCCCTACCGGCCCCACCGCCTTTCCCGGCAGCGGGCCTGGACGAGTGCCTCAGAGCCATCCTTCCGGGGCTCCTGGAAGGGCTGATGCGCCAGGCTGTGCCGGCGCCGGGGGTGCTTGCGCCCTCGGCGCCGATGACTGTGGCGCCGGCGAGCTCTAGCCCAGCGCCGGGGCCGTCGACACCGTCGCCACTTGCGGTGCCGGTCTCGACCGCCACGCAGGTGGAGTCCCCGTCGACGTCGATGGAGGGAGCTCCGTCCCCGCCGGCGCGGGAGTCCACCGCTCGACGACACCGAGACCCTGGTGCCTCGACGTCGAGCCGGGCCCGGTTCAGGACTCAGCTACATGAGCTTATGTCCGACACCGAGGATGAGGACTCGTGGGGGGAAGAGGAGGACCCTAGATATTTCTCCTCAGAGGAGTCTACGGGCCTTCCCTCGGACCCCACGCCTTCACCGGAGAGGAAACTCTCGCCTCCCGAGAGTCTCTCCTTTGCCTCCTTTGTGCGGGATATGTCTATTAGCATTCCCTTCCCCGTGGTCTCTGTGGAAGAGCCGAGGGCCGAGATGCTCGAGGTCCTCGACTATCCATCACCACCTAGAGAGTCCTCCACGGTGCCGCTGCACAATGTCCTTAAGGAGACGCTGCTTTGGAACTGGGTTCGACCATTAACTAACCCCACCATTCCCAAGAAAGCAGAGTCCCAGTACAGGATCCACTCTGACCCAGAGCTCATGCGGCCCCAATTGCCCCATGACTCAGCGGTCGTGGATTCTGCTCTCAAGAGGGCACGGAGTTCGAGGGATACCGCCTCGGCGCCCCCGGGGCGGGAGTCTCGCACTCTGGACTCGTTTGGGAGGAAGGCCTACCAATCCTCCATGCTCGTGACCCGCATCCAATCATACCTGCTCTATATGAGCATCCACATGCGGACCTATGTGCAACAACTGGCGGACCTGGTCGAGAAGCTCCCGCCGGAGCAGTCCAGGCCTTATCAGGAGGTGGTCAGGCAGCTGAAGGCGTGTAGAAAGTTCCTGTCCAGGGGTATCTATGACACCTGTGACGTGGCATCTCGTGCTGCGGCCCAAGGTATAGTGATGCGCAGGCTCTCATGGCTGCGTGCCTCTGACCTGGACAACCGCACCCAGCAGAGACTGGCCGACGTCCCTTGCCGGGGGGATAACATTTTTGGTGAGAAGGTCGAGCAGATGGTGGACCAACTGCATCAGCGGGAAACCGCTCTCGACAAGCTCTCCCACCGGGCGCCTTCAGCATCCACCTCCACAGGTGGACCTTTTTCCCGGGCCCGGCAGGCTGCACCCTATTCTTTTGCGAAGCGTAGGTACAACCAGCCGGCCCGAAGGCCTCGTCAGGCACAGGGACAGCCCCAGCGCGCTCGTTCTCGTCAACAGCGTGCGCCTAAGCAGCCCCCTGCGCCTCCACAGCAAAAGCCGGGGACGGGCTTTTGACTGGATCCACGGGAACATAGCCGCCCTACAAGTGTCCGTACCGGACGATCTGCCGGTCGGAGGGAGGTTAAAATTTTTTCACCAAAGGTGGCCTCTTATAACCTCCGACCAGTGGGTTCTCCAAATAGTGCGGTGCGGATACGCCCTGAATTTGGCCTCCCTGCCTCCAAATTGTCCTCCGGGAGCTCAGTCTTTCAGCTCCCATCACAAGCAGGTACTTGCAGAGGAACTCTCCGCCCTTCT
Source organism: Microcaecilia unicolor (assembly GCF_901765095.1). NCBI lineage: Eukaryota > Metazoa > Chordata > Amphibia > Gymnophiona > Siphonopidae > Microcaecilia > Microcaecilia unicolor. Next base: position 56,779,577 of record NC_044039.1, read on the forward strand.
CAGCGCCAATGCGGTCGAGCCCGTACCACCCGGGCAGGAAGGGCAGGGATTCTATTCCAGGTACTTCCTTGTGGAAAAGAAAACAGGGGGGATGCGTCCCATCCTAGACCTGAGAGGCCTGAACAAATTCCTGGTCAAAGAAAAGTTCAGGATGCTTTCCTTGGGCACCCTTCTGCCAATGATTCAGAAAAACGATTGGCTATGTTCCCTGGATTTAAAGGACGCATATACTCACATACCGATACTGCCAGCTCACAGACAGTATCTCAGATTCCGCCTGGGCACACGGCACTTTCAGTATTGTGTGCTGCCCTTTGGGCTCGCCTCTGCCCCACGAGTGTTTACCAAGTGTCTCGTGGTGGTAGCGGCCTACCTACGCAAGCTGGGAGTGCACGTGTTCCCATATCTCGACGATTGGCTGGTCAAGAACACCTCGGAAGCAGGAGCCCTCCGGTCCATGCAGTGCACTATTCAACTTCTGGAGCTGCTGGGGTTTGTGATAAATTACCCAAAGTCCCATCTCCAGCCAACTCAGTCTCTGGAATTCATAGGAGCGCTGCTGAATACCCAGACGGCTCAGGCCTACCTTCCCGAAGCGAGGGCCACCAATCTCTTGGCCCTGGCTTCGCAGACCAGAGCGTCTCAGCAGGTCACAGCTCGGCAGATGTTGAGACTTCTGGGTCATATGGCCTCCACAGTTCATGCGACTCCCATGGCTCGTCTTCACATGAGGTCTGCTCAATGGACCCTAGCTTCCCAGTGGTTCCAAGCCACCGGGAATCTAGAAGATGTCATCCGCATCTCCACCAGTTGCCGCACTTCACTGCTCTGGTGGACCATTCGGACCAATTTGACCCTGGGACGTCCATTCCAAATCCCGCATCCCACGAAAGTGCTGACGACGGATGCATCTCGCCTGGGGTGGGGAGCTCATGTCGACGGGCTTCACACCCAGGGTCTGTGGTCCCTCCAGGAAAAGGATCTGCAGATCAACCTCCTGGAGCTCCGAGCGATCTGGAACGCACTGAAGGCTTTCAGAGATCGGCTGTCCTACCAAATCATCCAAATTCGGACAGACAATCAGGTTGCAATGTATTACACCAACAAGCAGGGGGGCACCGGATCTCGCCCCTTGTGTCAGGAAGCCGTGGGGATGTGGCGTTGGGCTTGCCAGTTCGGCATGCTTCTCCAAGCCACATACCTGGCAGGCGTAAACAACAGTCTGGCCGACAGACTGAGCAGAGTCATGCAACCGCACGAGTGGTCGCTTCATTCCAGAGTGGTACGCAAGATCTTCCGAGAGTGGGGCACCCCCTCGGTGGACCTTTTCGCCTCTCAGACCAACCACAAGCTGCCTCTGTTCTGTTCCAGACTACAGGCACACGGCAGGCTAGCGTCGGATGCCTTTCTCCTCCATTGGGGGACCGGCCTCCTGTATGCTTATCCTCCCATACCTTTGGTGGGGAAGACCTTACTGAAGCTCAAGCAAGACCGCGGCACCATGATTCTGATTGCGCCCTTTTGGCCCCGTCAGATCTGGTTCCCCCTTCTTCTGGAGTTGTCCTCAGAAGAACCGTGGAGATTGGAGTGTTTTCCGACTCTCATTTCGCAGAACGACGGAGCGTTGCTGCACCCCAACCTTCAGTCTCTGGCTCTCACGGCCTGGATGTTGAGGGCGTAGACTTCACTGCGTTGGGTCTGTCTGAGGGTGTCTCCCGGGTCTTGCTTGCCTCTAGGAAGGATTCCACTAAAAAGAGTTACTTTTTCAAGTGGAGGAGGTTTGTCGTGTGGTGTGAGAGCAAGGCCCTAGAACCTCGTTCTTGCCCTGCACAGAACCTGCTTGAATACCTTCTGCACTTATCGGAGTCTGGCCTCAAGACCAACTCAGTAAGGAATCACCTTAGTGCGATTAGTGCTTACCATTATCGTGTAGAGGGTAAAGCCATCTCTGGAGAGCCTTTAGTCGTTCGATTCATGAGAGGCTTGCTTTTGTCAAAGCCCCCTATCAAGCCTCCTACGGTGTCATGGGATCTCAACGTCGTCCTCACCCAGCTGATGAAACCTCCTTTTGAGCCACTGAATACCTGCCATCTGAAGTACTTGACCTGGAAGGTCATTTTCTTGGTGGCAGTTACTTCAGCTCGTAGGGTCAGTGAGCTTCAAGCCCTGGTAGCTCATGCTCCATATACCAAATTTCATCACAACAGAGTAGTGCTCCGCACCCACCCAAAGTTCCTGCCGAAGGTGGTGTCGGAGTTCCATCTTAACCAGTCAATTGTCTTGCCAACATTCTTCCCCAGGCCGCATACCCGCCCTGCTGAACATCAGTTGCACACATTGGACTGCAAGAGAGCATTGGCCTTCTACTTGGAGCGGACACAGCCCAACAGACAGTCCGCCCAATTGTTTATTTCTTTCGACCCTAACAGGCTAGGGGTCGCTGTCGGGAAACGCACCATCTCCAATTGGCTAGCAGATTGCATTTCCTTCACTTACGCCCAGGCTGGGCTGACTCTTGAGGGTCATGTCACGGCTCATTGTGTCAGAGCCATGGCAGCGTCGGTGGCCCACTTGAAGTCAGCCACTATTGAAGAGATCTGCAAGGCTGCGACGTGGTCATCTGTCCACACATTCACATCTCATTACTGCCTCCAGCAGGATACCCGACGCGACAGTCGGTTCGGGCAGTCGGTGCTGCAGAATCTGTTTGGGGTGTAAATCCAACTCCACCCTCCAGGACCCGAATTTATTCTGGTCAGGCTGCACTCTCAGTTAGTTGTTCTTCGTAGGTCAATTTCTGTTGTACCCTCGCCGTTGCGAGGTTCAATTGACCTGGGTTCTTGTTTGAGTGAGCCTGAGAGCTAGGGATACCCCAGTCGTGAGAACAAGCAGCCTGCTTGTCCTCGGAGAAAGTGAATGATACATACCTGTAGCAGGTGTTCTCCGAGGACAGCAGGCTGATTGTTCTCACCTACCCTCCCTCCTCCCCTTTGGAGTTGTGTGTTTCATCTTTTGCTAGTCATTCAACTGGCGGGAAGACGGCCGCGCATGCGCGGTGGGCGTACCCTGCGTGCCGACCGTCCCGCGAAGCTTCTTTCCGGTTGGTGGGGGCTGCCGCGGACGTCACCCAGTCGTGAGAACAATCAGCCTGCTGTCCTCGGAGAACACCTGCTACAGGTATGTATCATTAATTTGCTGGACTCGATCCTCCACATCTGAGAGCCTCTGCTTATAAAGGGAGAACTCCGATTATATATTCTCCAGCTTTGCATCAATGCCTCCTAGCTGCTCTGTGATCTTCTACAGCTTGGTGTCCACCAAGGTACCCAACATAGCTGAGACCTCCGCTGCCCAAACGGAGCTTACCGATTTCGGGCCTTCTCCTTCTCCGTCCGCCATCTTTGTTTCGGCAATGCAACTCCATGTCGCGTCTTTCTTCGCTGATGTAGTGGCCATCGCCTGCACTTTTGGCTTCGCGCTTTCCTCCAGCGATTCTCCACACTATCCGCTCTCCCTTGATTTGCGTTCTGCTTATCAAAGCGGTGAAGGTAAGGTTTCTTTTTGCAAGAACAGGCGCGAGAGAGGCGGGAGCTCAGCACGACGACACACGCTCTCTAGCCGTGCATCAAGTGATCCATGGCAGATGAAATTTAATGTGGATAAATGCAAGGTGATGCACATTGGAAAGAATAATCCAAATCATAGTACCTGATGCTAGGGTCCACCTTGGGGGTCAGCACTCAAGAAAAAGTTCTAGGTGTCGTAGATAATATGCTGAAATCTTCAGCTTAGTGTGGCTGAGGCCAAAAAAGCAAACAGGATGCTATGAATTAATAGGAAAGGGATGGTGAATATGACCAAAAAATATTATAATGCCTTTGCATTGCTCCATAGTGTGACAACATCTTGAGTATTGCATTCAGTTCTGGTCGCCATATCTCAAAAAAATATATAGCAGAATTAGAAAAGGTTCAAAGAAGAGCGACCAAAATGATAAAGGGGATGGAACTCCCCTCATATGAGGAAAGAGGTTAGGGCTCTTAAGCTTGGAAAAGAGACAGATGAGGGGAGATATGATTGAGGTCTACAAAATACTCAGTGTAGCCAGTGAAGGTTTTGCAAAAATGGTGTGATGCGGTCATGTTGCTTGCAACCTTCTGTTAGTCTTGCTGCAAAAATCTGAATCAATTGGAGCTGGTGCAGAATTTAATTAAAAAAAAAAAAAAGAAAAAGCAAACTTTATCAACTAGTCTCTATACCCTTTTCCCCTAATTTTAAAACTTGAACTTTGTACCACATCTTTAACAGTCTCTAACAGGCACAGCAGTACTTAGTTCAGTTTTTATTCCCACCTCCCCAACTCCCTCCCACCCACCCCTAGTTCAACTCATAATTTATAGTCATTATTCTAATTAGGATAACAAAAGGAGTGTTTTTATTAGTTTTTATTACATTTAATTAGTTTCTGGGAAGCAAACACTAAAAAATTATACATTATAGTACTACTACTACTACTACTACTTAACATTTCTAGAGCGCTACTAGGGTTATGCAGCGCTGTACAAATTAACGAATAAGGACGGTCCCTGCTCAGAAGAGCTTACAATCTAAAGGACGAAATGTCAAGTTGGGGTAGTTGAGATTTCCTGAGAAGAGGTGTAGTGATTAGGTGCCGAAGGCGACATTGAAGAGGTGGGCTTTGAGCAATGATTTGAAGATGGGTAGGGAGGGGGCCCGGCGTATGGGCTCAGGGAGTTTGTTCCAAGCATGGGGTGAGGCGAGGCAGAAAGGGTGAAGCCTAGAGTTGGCGGTGGTGGGGAAGGGTACTGAAAGGAAGGATTTGTCTTGAGAGCATATAATCTTAAGGCTTTTATATTCATCTAATATCCCTAGTACCTGAAGAAGTTTTAATTAAACAATTCTATAATACTAAAATGCAGACAGCAGTCCAGCAGCGAGAGGGGTGCTATCCAGTCTTTTGCACAAAGTGTCAAATGTATGAATATCTCCCAGTTGGTGAGAAGTTATATATGTGTGCTCGATGCAAAGAGCTCCTAGCTCTCGGAGAACGAGTCCGTTCTCTTGAGGCTGGAGTAGCAGACTTGGAGGAGTTGAGGGAAACAGAGAGGTACATAGATGAGGTTCTACAGGGACGTTGTAGAGAAGTCCCACCACCATTCTCACAGCCCCTGTGCTGCTTTGGAGGAGGGAGGCCTCTTAAATGGAAAGCATCACCCTGGAAATAATCCTGTAGTCAGGACCAGCCCACCAGGGGGATGCAGTATCCTCTCATAACGAGGATGTGTCTCCAGGAGCTTCTGCCCAGGAGGGAAGGGTTAGTATGGCTGTTGTAGTTGGTGATTTGATTATTAGGAATGTAGAGCTGGGTGGCTGGTGGATGTGAGGATCGTCTGGTGACTTGCCTGCCTAGTGCAAAGGTGGCAGACCTCACGTGTCATCGAGATAGGATTTTAGATAGTGCTGGGGAGGAGCTGGCTGTCTTGGTATATGTAGGTACCAATGGTACAGGAAAATTTGGGAGGGAAGTTCTGGAAGCGAAGTTTAGGCACTTAGGTAGAAAGCTGAAGTCCAAATCCTCCAGGGTAGCATTTTCAGAAACACTTCCCTTTCCACGCGCAGAGCCTAAGAGACAGGCAGAGCTCTGGAGTCTCAATGCATGGATTAGACAATGGTGCAGGGAGGAGGGTTTTAGATTTGTTAGGAACTGGGCAACATCCTGGGGCAGGTGGAGCCTATTCTGAAAGGATGGGCTCCAACTTAACCAGGGTGGGACCAGGATGCTGGCATCTGCATTTAAAAAGGAGATAGAGCAGCTTTTAAACTAGAAACTGGGGGAAGGCCAACAGTTGCTCAGAAGCACATGGTTCGGAATATGGTATCTTTCAAAGATATCACCAAAACAGGGAAGATAGGGCATCCTGATAGAGAGATTGCATTAGACAGCATAGTAGAAAGGGAGTCTTTAAATAAAAGCGGACAGATTTTCAAGATTGCACATTATCGCTGTCAACTGCTGAGCAAGATGTAAATAGGAACAACATACGTAGTCTGAAATGCCTATATGTGAATGCCAGAAGCCTAAGAAATTGTAGATTTATAATATATTGTACTAAATAAAATGATAGATATAATAGGCATTTCTGAGACCTGGTGGAAGGAGGATAACCAGTGAGACACTGTCATACCAGGATACAAATTATATCGTAGTGATAGGGCTGTTTGAATTGGTGGAGAGGTAGCATTGTATATTAAGGAGAGCATTGAATCGAATAGACTAAAAATTCTACAGAACACAAAACACATCTTGGAATCCCTATGGATTGAAATTCCATGTGTAAAGGGGGAAAGGATAATGATAGGAGTGTACTATCATCCACCTTGCCAGGATGAAGAGACGGATGTAGAAATGTTATCAGAAATTAGGGAGGCTAACAAACTGGGGAACATGATAATGGTGATTTCAATTACCCTGATATTCACTTGAGAAAAGTAACATTAGTGCATTCTAGAGAGGTGAAATTCCCTGATGGAATCAAGGACTGCTTTATGGAGCAGCTGGTTCAGGAGCCAACAAGAGGAGGAACAATTCTTGATCTAGTCCTTAGTGGAGCGAATGATCTGGTACAGGAGGTAATGGAGCTGGGGCTTCTTGATAACAGCTCTGGAGTAAGTACACACACAGGAAATCCAATACATTAGCATTTAACTATGATAAAATGAAAAGAACGGTTAAAAAAACAACAACTTAAGAGCAGTTGCAAAGGTCAAAAATTTACATCCAGTGTGGATGCTGTTCAAATATATCATCCTGGAAGTCCAGGCCAAATATATTCTGCCCATTAAAAAAGGAGGAAGGAAGACCAAACGACAGCCGGCGTGAGTGAGGTGAAGGAAGCTATTAGAGCTAAAAGAAAATCTTTCAGAACATGGAAGAAGGATCCGACTGAAAATAATAGGAATCTATGTAAAGAATGGCAAATCAAATGCAAAGAGCTGATAAGAAAGTCAAGAGAGACTTTGAAAAGAAGATTACGTTGGAGGCAAAAATGCGTAGTAAAACCTTTTTTATATACAGTATAAGCTTGAAGCTGGCAGAAGAATCGGTTGGCCCACTAGATGACAGGGGTAAAAGGGGCACGCATGGAAGACAAGGCCATAGTGGAGAGATTAAATGAATTTTTTTGCTTTGGTCTTCACCAAGGAAGGTGTGGGAGAGATACCGGTGCCAGAAATGGTATTCAATGCTGACGAGTCAGAGAAACTGAATCAAATCTCTTTAAACCTGGAAAATGTAATAGGGCAATTTGACAAACTGAGGAGTAGCAAATCAGCAGGACCAGATGCTATACATTTTATAGAATTGAAAAATGAACTTGCAGAACTATTAGTAGTATGTAATTTATCTTTAAAATCAAGTATGGTATCGGAAGATTGGAGGGTGGCCAATGTAATGCCGATTTTTAAAAAGGGTTCCAGAGGTGATCTGGGAAATTAGACTGGTGAGCCTGACAGTGTTGGGCAATGTGGTAAAGACTATTATAAAGAACAAAATTACAGGGCATATTCATGTGAAATAATTGTTATTGAAACATGACAGCAGAAATTCACACTGTTACATCCCAATAGTCCCACCCCTTCCTTCTCCCCAACCAGATTCTGCATGGAAGGCTATCTTATCAGTCAGTGGAATAGACTTCTTCTAGCTGAGGGTTGTAAAGTAGAACCGAAGTGCTCCCAACAATGATGAAATCTTTTGCGTGAGGAAGAGGGGACCTCCAAAAAAATCTGACCCTCCATAGCCAGCAAAGATATCATTTGAGTCTGCCAAGACGAGAAAGTAGTAGAGGGTTGTCTCCATTGTTGTAAAAGTCTTTTTTTTGCTATCAACACCAGTCTCAAAAAAATCTAGAAGGTCTGGAGGTGTAGGTGAAGGTAATTGATAGTCTTCAAACATAATCAGTGGGCCCTTGTAAAGGGCACAGCCTCATTGTATCTGTCTCATATAACACTTTTGCCCAGAAGCACTGTATCCTAGGATACAGCCAAAACATGTGACCCAGCATAGCAGGGGTACAAAGGCACCTCGGGCACAGGGCCGTGCCAACACAGTAAGCGGGGTAAGCACCGCAGGGGGGCGCCTGCCTTCAAGGGTGCCGCTGTGGTGCTGCCCACCATACCGCTTGGGGGGTTGAATTTTGTGAAGGCAGCTGAGTTGCAGGCAGCACCTCTGAGCTCCCCCTCTCTCATCTGAGCCCCCCCCCCCGACCCAGTCCCATCCCGTCCCCCCTCCATCGAGAGCCGACAGAGCCCTCGTCTCCTGCCACCACCTGCCTTTTTTTAAAAAATCCATGCAGCGATGCAGGCAGCACCTCGCGTCTGCCCTGCGTGTGCTGTGAAAGGAGAAAATCGCCTCACTATTTCCTCGAGGGCGGGACACAGCGAGGGAAGACCCGACACCAACGAGGCGATTTTCTCCTTTCACAGCACACGCAGGGCAGACGCGAGGCACTGCCTGCATCACTGAATGGATTTTTTTTTTAAAAGGCAGGGTGGTGGCAGGAGACGAGGACTCTGTCGGCTCTCGACGGAGGGGGGATGGGGCCGTGAGGAGGGCTCAGATGAGAGAGGGGGACCTCAGAGGGGAGAAGGGGATTGAGGAGGGGTGCTCAGAGGGGAGAAGGGGATTGGGGAGGGTGGGGGAGCTCAGAGGGGTCCTCAGAGGGGAGAAGGGGAGGGGAGAAGGGGATTGGGGAGGGGTCCTCAGAGGGGAGAAGGGGATTGGGGAAGGTGGGGGAGCTCAGAGGGGAGAAGGGGACTGGGGAGGGGAGTGCTCAGATGGGAGAAGGGGTCTGAAGCTGGAACTGGGGTCTGACAAGGGGGCAGGAGGGAGAATGGGTCCATGCCTGGGGCAGGTGGGAGAATGTGTCTGGGGCTGAAAAGGGGGGATGCAAGGCATGTGGTGGATGAAGGGGGCTGGAACTGGGGGCTGAAAAGGAGGGTAGTTGGGATAAGGGGGCTAGTACTGGAACTGGGGGCTGAAAAGGGGCAGGGGCTGAAACTGTGGGGACTGGGGGCTTTAAAGGGGACAGGGAGAACTGGCTAGGGCAGAAGCTCGGGACTGGTGAGAGAAATGGGCTGGGGTTGAAACTAGGGGCTGAAAAGGAGACAGGGAGAAGTGGCTGGGGGCTGAAGCTCAGGATTGACGGGAGAAAAGGGCTGGGGACTGGTGGGATAGTAGGGCTGAAAAGGGGGGCAAGTGGGAGATGTGGGCTGGGGCTGGAACTAGGGGCAGGTGGAATAAGGGGGGCTGGAACTGGGGACTGAAAAGAGGGGGCAGAGAGAGAGGGGACAGACACTGGATGGAAGGGGGAAGCGTGAGGGAGGGCAGACCCTGGATGGATGGGAGAGGGAGGGCAGACAGATTGAAGGGGCAGAGAGAAAGGGTGGGTGGAAGGGGGAGAGAGAAAGAGGGCAGCCTGGGGCAAATGGTGGATGGAAGGGGCAGAGATAGAGGGCAGATGTGGATGGAAGGGAGAGAGAGGGCAGATGTTAATAGAAGTGGGAGAGAGGGCAGATGTTGATGGAAGTGGGAGAGAGATGGCAGACTGGGGCAGATGGATGGAAGGGGCAGAAATAGAGGGCAGATGTGGATGGAAGGGAGAGAGAGGGCAGACAGTGGATGGAAGGGGCAGAGAGAGAGGGCGAAGACAGATGCTGGATGGAAGGAAGACAGTGAAAAAAAGATGAGGAAAGCAGAAACCAGAGACGACAAACTGTAAATAAAATATATATATTTATTTTTTTGCTTTAGGATACAGTATTCTAGCTGTATTAATAAATGTTTGTAAATAGAACATGTAAAGGTAATCTTTTTATTGGACTAATTTTAATACATTTTGACTTAACTTTCAGAGAACAAAACCCCCTTCCTCAGGTCAGGATAGGATACTGTAACAGCACTATACTGTATTAACCTGAGGAAGGAGATTTTGGCCTCTGGAAACTAAATGTATTAGTCTAATAAAATGGTATTATTTTATTTTCTGTATTTGTTTTATTTCTGTTTGTTAATTTGTAAAGTGGTGATTGGTATTTGTTAGTTTTTTCAAATTTACATCTGTTGTCTTTATATTTTGCACAGTACTAGGGGACATTTTCTGTTTCTGTTTCTGTGGTGTGGTGTTGCATTGTATGCAGAGTCTGGCATCTTGGGGGTTCAGTTTAATTTTTGTCTAAATAGAAAGTTTATTATTACTTATTCTATAGTGGATTAGGGTGTATCTGTGTTTGTGAAAAAGACATGGCTTTCAGTTGGCATTGACTGTGCAGGATCGATGATCTGTATTATTCTTCCAGGTTTCATTTTACAATAGGTGAATTGATGTTCTAGTGTTTAAGATGCTTTCCTTTTCCTTGTGTGACTCGTAGAAATTACTGCTTATGGTATGGTAGAATTGCTCTATAGGTCCTGAGTGTTTTGTATTCTCGGCATGCCTAGTACTAGATTTTGGAGGGGAGTGTTAAAAAATGACCGGCCCTGGGTGTCAACTACCCTAGCTACACCACTGCTCTAGCTTTCCCTCTCTTCGTGAGTTCATTCCCTCAGCGTCCCGCCTTCTGATGTCATTTCCTCGAGGGCGGGACTCTGAGGGAACAAACTCACGAAGAGAGGGAAAGCTAGAAACTGGCAGGGTTTTGAAATGATGCAAACGCTGCGACCGAGGTAAATTAAAAAAGACAAAGGGAGACAAGAAGAGAAAGGGGGATGTTGGGGGGAGAAGAGGGCGAGCAGGTGGCCATAAATGGGAGGAGGATGGGGCGAAGGAGAATCGCTGGACATGTGCATAACTGCTCCCCACGCTAACTCCCCATGCTCCTCTCCTGTAGGCGCCATGTTATAGAAGGATAGGGTATGTGTCATTATGAGTCTTAGTAGGCACCTAACTGCTTTCTTAAGCAGATGCCCTGTTAAAAGATTATCCAGCTTATTTTCGAAAGAGAAAGACGCCCATATTTCAAACCAAATCGGGAGATAGGCATCTTTCTCCCGTGGGTGCCCAAATTGGTATAATCAAAAGCTGATTTTGGGCGGCTTCAACTACAATCTGTCGCGGAAACGACCAAAGTTGACGGGGCATGTCGGAGGCATGGTGAAGGCGGGACTGGGGGCGTCCTCGGCCGATAATCGAAAAAAGAAAGGCGTTTTTAGCACGAATTTGGGTCACTTTTTCTGGACCCACTTTTTCACGAACAAGTCCCCAAAAAGTGGCCCAACTGCCCAGATGACCACCAGAGGGAATCGGGGATGACCTCCCTGGACTCCCCCAGTGGTCACTAATCCCCTCCAACCAAAAAAAACCCACTTGAAAAACCTTTTTTGCCAGCCTCAAATGCCATACCCACCTCCATGACAGCAGAATGTGTTCTATCCTGTGACAGCCTTTCCCTGGTTCTGATGTGCGTCTCGGGTGAATGTGACACCTTTTCTGTTAGGTGCACTGCAGAGTCACATCAGCAATGCATTGGGCTCCATGATTCCACTAGCTTGTGTTAAATGCTCACGATGTTGGTAGGTGATAGGCTGTACTCCCATGGTGCTTTTCCCCCTGCCTACTGGGTCAAAGTGTGCCCTGTTTTGTTTCCGGTAGTCCATGAGGTAGTGGCCATTTTTGTAAGCCAGTTTTAGATCCCTTTCATGTGTTAGCTATGTTACAGAACCTAGTTCTTACGTTGAATGTTGCTGAAAGAGGGCATTGTACAGCATTCTGCCAGCTCTGACCTACTGCTAATCTCAGTACCAGGGAGACTCGTTGCCAGTGGGGCATAACCTCTGATCTGCAGTAAACTGTGAGTAAATGTGCTTATTCCAATAAAGGATGTTTTTGGAGCGATTAGTCTTCAGGTGTCAACTGGTGTGCCAAGGTTATACAGCAGCAAGTCCTAGAGGCCTGCATTTATGCAGGTTCCTGGAGCACTTTTAGTGGGTACCGCAGTGCACTTCAGGCAGGCGGACTCAGGCCTATCCCTCTCCCACCTGTAACACTTGTGCTGGTAAATGGGAGCCCTCCAAAACCCACTGTGCCCACATGTAGGTGCCCCCTTCACCCTTAAGAGCTATGGTAGTGTTGTACATTTGTGGATAGTGGGTTTTGGGGGAGGGGGGTTGCGGGCTCTGTACCCGTGGTAAGGGCGCTATGCATGTGGGAGCAGTTTCTGAAGTCCACCGCACTGACCTCTAGGGTGCACAGTTGGTGTCCTGGCATGTCAGGGGGGCCAGTGTACTACAAATCCTGGCGCCTCCCATGACCAAATGGCTTGGATTAGGACGTTTGTGAGCTGGGTGTTTTTAGTTTCAATTATCGCTAAAAAAAACAAACGCCCAGCTCACAAACGACTAAATCCATGGCATATTTGGTCTGTACAAACCGTATTTTCGAACCGAAAGATGGACGCCCATTTTTTTTAGAAAATACGGACTGGTCCTCCTCTTCATGTACCCGTTTTCGGAAATAGTCACCCATGGAGATGGGCGTTCGCATTCGATTATGCCCCTCTATATTTATTTACTTATTTTATGGTATTTTATGCTAGACGGGGGGGGGGGGGCGCCAACTGATAGTCTGTAGGGGGGCACCAGAGACCCTAGGCACGGCCCTGCTCGGGCACGCCTCTGATCCCGCAAATTTTGATTTGTGAGCCTGGTGTGGCGAGATAGTCTCAAAAGAAACTTATATTGTGATTCCCACAATTGTACATTGCAAGTGGTTCTATATATCTGCCGCAAACAGGTTTGGATGTGCTGACCAGTCAGTTGTATTGATAAGTTCCAATGTCTAGCAAACCATGAAGAATCTTGTAGGTACTTATGATGAAAGGCTAAGGACACAGGATTTTGAGTATTCAGTGTGAGTGCATCACTCAGTGTCTCCTGTACATCCTCACAAAAGTCCTCCTAAAGCAAGCTGTTGACATAGTGCTGTAATTGAAAATATGCAAAGAAGTCCGTGGGGGGCAGCTGATATTGAGTATAAAGTGCCACAAAAGACTGCAGTTTACCATCGTCCGAAAGCAACTGGGCCAGATAATGAATTCCAAGGACTTCCCATCGAGCAAACACCACCGAGTCGATACTTGCTGGAAAGTCTGGGTTGTGCCGGATTGCCAAAAAGGGAGACTCCGCTGCCGAAAAGTGATAACGTCTGCACAATCATCTCCAAACTACTCTGGCTGCTCAGACAAACAGATTAAGTTGATATGGTGAGGAGTGCTTTGGTATAGTGCGAATCTGCCAGCTGAAATCTGCAAAAAAGGTTAGGTTCCAGTCCAGACAAAGAAAAATCATTCACATTCCTGAACCAGTCGTTAATATGTCTTTGTACAAGCCACTGTAACGTAACTCAAATTTAACAGGCCCAATCCCCCATGCAATCTAGGTTTTTGCAAAATTGAAATGGGTAGGCGGGCCCTCTTCCCCTGCCATAGATATGCCTGCAACATTTTGTTTATTGCATTTTCGTCCTTAGCACATAAGTACAAAGTAGCATTTGAGAAATGTACAACCATTTCGGAACACAGATCATGTTAAAAAGCATTACCCCAGCAAGGAGATTGGATAAGCTCGCCATAAAATAAGAGTCTGCTGTAAGGAGGACACCAATGGGTGAATGTTGCAGGCAGATAATGTTGACAAATTGGCTGGAATGATAACTCCCAAATATTTGATCCAACCATCCGCCCAGCTGAACAGGAAATCCCCATGCCACGAACCTGGGATTGTAAGAGAAGAGGGAAGAACCACAGACTTAGTAAAGTTCAGCTTAAACCCCGAAAGGGCACCATAGAAAGAAATCAATTGTACTAGATGAGGAATAGAAGCCTGAGGGTTAGTAAGGGTTAACAGTAAGTCATCCACAAAGGCCATAACTTTAATCACTTTATGTTGTATTGTGACCCCTTGCAATGCCACAGTGTTATGTAGGGTACAGAGTAGCGATTCAAGCGTAATAATGAACAATAAAGGGGACAGAGGGCACCCTTGTCTCATGCCACAAAAGATGGGGAACATGTTAGTTCGCTGCCTATTGACTAGTAAGGCAGCTGTAGGGTCCGCATATAATACAGTCACCACCCTCAAATACCAGCCTGAAACCCCTAGGTAAGTGAGAGTGTCAAATAAAAATTGCCAGTGTACCCTGTCAAATGCTCGCTCAGCATCTAAGCTGGCCACCACTAAGGGAATCTCTTTCCATTGGCAATGAAATCAAACAAAATAAAACATGGAAAAGAAAATAAGATGATACCTTTTTTATTGGACATAACTTAATACATTTCTTGATTAGCTTTCGAAGGTTGCCCTTCTTCGTCAGATCGGAAATAAGCAATGAGAAAGGGCCATCAACAATTTATGGTTATTACAAACAGACTGGCGCCCTTTGACAAAACCAACTTGGTCCAAGTGAATGTACTCTGGCAACCCCTCCGCCAACCTGGTAGCCAATATCTTAGATAAGATTTTAATGTCAATGTTTATAAGTGAAATTGGACGATAACTCCCAGGTAGATCCCTGGGGTGGTCTGGTTTGGGTAGCAAGCAACTTGGTGCCGTATTTTTATGCCTTGGAAATCTCTGTGTCTCAATCACCTCTTCAAAGTAATTCACAAGGGAGCCTAGTATCTGGGTCTGCATCAATTTGTAAAACTCCCCCGTGAAGCCATCAGGGCCTGGAGCCGAATTTAGTTTAAGGCCCTTAATCACTTTTTGCACTTGGCAGTGAGTGGTGCATTGAGGGCAGCAACAAAGTCACCTGTAAAACTGGATAGCCCTGTCCTTTCTAAGTATGCTTGAATGGTAGATGGTGCCGCCACTGGCACATCAGGATGGGCATAAAGCTCCTGAAAATGGGCCACAAACACCTTTGCAATCTCATTTAATTTTGATGTGACCAGCCCTAATGGTGTCTTTATAGCTGGACTGTAACGGGGACCCTCCCACTCCTTTACCACTTTAGCAAGTAACGCACGTGCTTTGTTTCCAAATCTGAAAAATGTTTGTTTTGCTCTTAAAAGCAATTGGGAGGGTCCGCTCATGAATGTGGGAGTTCAAGGCTACCCTAGTGGCCTGCAAGGTGTCAAAAGTACTTGAAGAGGGGCAAGCCACATAAGACCACTTCATCGCCCGCAATCTACGTTCCAACATTACTATTTCATGCTCTTGATGCTTTTTGCGGGCACTGACATAAGCAATAATATGGCCTGTTAGCACCACCTTACCAGTAGGCCAGAAAAGTGCAGTGTCAGTAACATGTTGTTTATTCTGTACAAAATTCTTCCATTGCCGTTGTAAATAAGCAAGAAAGTCTCTATAGTGATAAAAGTATGAGGGAAATCGCCACCCCGAATTCTGGTATGTGTGAGGGACAGCCTCAATATCCATTCATATCAAAGCATGGTCCAAAATTTCTTCCAGTCCAATAACCGCTACTCACAAACAGGTAGTCCAGGCAAGTGACGGGCTGGTGAGTTCGAGACGTGTGTATAGTCCCGTTCTTCGGGGTGCAAAAGTCTCCAGTGATCTAAATCTAAAGCCCTGCACGAAGATTGTAGCTCACTTTCTCCCCGTCCCACTTGGGCGTTCAATGCCCCAGAGCAATCCACCTCTGGATCCAAAACCATGTTCATGTCTTCTGCTAATACTAGCGGATAGGCCGCATATTTGAGGCATTACTTTAGCAAGAGACTACAGAAAGAGGGATCTCTAGGGACCGGCCCATACACCCACACCAGCTCCCTACCATGTAAGGTCAACATTATCCCAATATAATGGCCCTTCTCATCTTGAAAGAGTTGTTTAGCTGTACATTGCAGTGATTTGTGTAATAATATGGCTACACCCTCTCAACATCCCACGGAGGAGGAGCAGAAAACTTGCCCCACCCACTGACATTGCAATTGTAGATGTTTTGCCCTAGACAATCTAGTTTTCCTGTAGACATTGTCAGCCTTATGGAGCTTATAAGGGCCCCCAAGATTTTAGCTCTCTTTACTGAGGAGGTAATGCCACCCACATTCCAGGTGGTAAATCTAATGTGGCTTGAGTTCTGGGTGTTCATCTAGAAACCACGTTGATTAACAATTTATGAATCAACCATCCACAACACACCACCAGGCGCCCAGCCTCACCCAGTGGCGAACCCGCACCCCTCCCCCCCCACACCACTGATCACAGAATCCACATTCCATTCTCTCAGCACCCAACAATGACTCCACATCCTCACACATAGCATCTCAACCCCCAAAGAACTATATAACTCCCACTTTAACCTCAAATCCCCCCTCCATCCATCCCTTCCCCCATCCACTCCCAACACAATTCCACCATATTCCCATGTAGTGAAAAGTGGAGATCACAACACTGATGTTACGGGGTCCCACACCCCAAAATATGTCAGCAGCCTACCATCGTTAAACTACACATTCTGTGAACCATACTTATCAGTCCAAGATCCTGACCAAAAGATCAGGTAGGGAGTTTCGCAGCTTCCCGAAAGTCATTTAAACATAGCTAGGCTGCATTAGGCGAATCAAAAGCCTTCCACTGTCCCTGATGGAGTATCTTCAGCATAGCTGGATAAAGAAACATAAATAGAGCTTTAAGTTTACGCAATTCCGTGCAAAGTGACTAGAGATGGCATAATGGGGCAGTTCAGCAAACTGAAGAGTAGCAAATCTCCTGGACCGGATGATATTCATCCTAGAGTACTGATAGAACTGAAAAATGAGCTTGCGGAGGTGTGGCCTAGTGGTTAGGGTGGTGGACTTTGGTCCTGGGGAACTGAGGAACTGAGTTTGATTCCCACTTCAGGCACAGGCAGCTCCTTGTGACTCTGGGCAAGTCACTTAACCCTCCATTGCCCCATGTAAGCCGCATTGAGCCTGCCATGAGTGGGAAAGCGTGGGGTACAAATAAAAATCCAAAGAAAAAAGCAACACTGGGCCTTCAGAACTAGGACAACAGGAGTACTTTATTGATCAATGACCCGACACGGGCCGTGTTTTGGCGCTAACAAAGGCGCCTGCCTCAGGGGTCGATATGTTGACGCAATAGCGTGCAGATGACAAGGCACGATTGCCTTGCACGGTCCACCACGCACGCGTATCACATTGATCAATAAAGTACTCCTGTTGTCCTAGTTCTGAAGGCCCAGTGTTGCTTTTTTCTTTGGACTTGTTTGATTGTATACTGTAGTACCCTCTCTGTCTGTATTGTACAAATAAAAATAAAATAAATAAATACTGCTAGTGATATGCAGTGTATCGTTAAAATCGAGCGTGGTACCAGAAGATTGGAGGGTGGCCAATGTAACGCCCATTTTAAAAAAAAGGTTCCAGGGGAGAACCGGGAAATTATAGACCGGTGAGTCTGACGTCGGTGCCGGGGAAAATGGTAGAGGCTATTATTAAAAACAAAATTACAGAGTACATCCAAGGACATGGATTACTGAGACCAAGTCAGCACGGCTTTTGTGTGGGGAAATCTTGCCTGACCAATATACTTCAATTCTTTGAAGGAGTAAACAAGCATGTGGACAAAGAGGAGCCGGTTGATATCGTATATCTGGATTTTCAAAAGGCGTTTGACAAGGTACTTCATGAAAGGCTACGGAGGAAATTGGAGGGTCATGGGATAGGAGGAAAAGTCCTATTGTGGATTAAAAACTGGTTGAAGGATAGGAAACAGAGAGTGGGGTTAAATGGGCAGTATTTACAATGGAGAAGGGTAGTTAGTGGGGTTCCTCAGGGGTCTGTGCTAGGACCGCTGCTTTTTAATATATTTGTAAATGATTTCGAGATGGAAGTAACTAGCGAGGTAATTAAATTTGCTGATGACACAAAGTTATTCAAAGTCGTTAACTCGTGACAGGATTGTGAAAAATTACAGAAGGACCTTATGAGACTGGGCAGCTAGATGGCAGATGACGTTTAATGTGAGCAAGTGCAAGGTGATGCATGTGGGAAAAAGAACCCAAATTATAGCTACGTCATGCAAGGTTCCACATTAGGAGTTACGGACCAAGAAAGGGATCTGGGTGTTATCATCGATAATACACTGAAACCTTCTGCTCAGTGTGCTGCTGCGGCTCGGAAAGTGAATAGAATGTTGGGTATTATTAGGAAAGGTATGGAAAACAGGTGTGAGGATGTTATAATGCCATTATATTGCTCCATGGTGCGACCGCACCTTGAGTATTGTGTTCAATTCTGGTCGCTGCATCTCAAGAAAGATATAGTGGAATTGGAAAAGGTGCAGCGAAGGGCGACTAAAATGATAGCGGGGATGGGACGACTCCCCTATGAAGAAAGACTAAGGAGGCTAGGGCTTTTCAGCTTGGAGAAGAGACGGCTGAGGGGAGACATGATAGAGGTATATAAAATAATGAGTGGAGTGGAACAGGTGGATGTGAAGCGTCTGTTCACACTTTCCAAAAATACTAGGACTAGGGGGCATGCGATGAAACTACAGTGTAGTAAATTTAAAACAAATCAGAGAAAATTTTTCTTCACCCAACGCGTAATTAAACTGTGGAATTCGTTGCCGGAGAACGTGGTGAAGGCGTTTAGCTTGGCAGAGTTTAAAAAGGGGTTAGACGGTTTCCTAAAGGACAAGTCCATAAGCCGCTACTAAATGGACTTGGGAAAAATCCACAATTCCAGGAATAACATGTATAGAATGTTCGTACATTTGGGAAGCTTGCCAGGTGCCCTTGGCCTGGATTGGCTGCTGTCGTGGACAGGATGCTGGGCTCGATGGACCCTTGGTCTTTTCCCAGTGTGGCATTACTTATGTACTTATGTACTTCTCTCCTGCAATGCCACCAAGTAATCTTGATATATCTGTAAAGTTCCATCATACTTATGAGTGTCTCTTTTTTGCTGAAAGCCACGGAGTATCTCCAGCTTGTGAATGTAATTGTGTACCTTTTACCAGCACCACCCAAGGACTGTTACCTTCTTCTCGTAGGCGTCCCACACAGTGCACTCTCTCCAGATGGAGGGGGCCCATACTATCCGACAAAGCAAACTCTGCATGGAGCCAACGCTCCAGCAGCTCTGGGAGGCTGCAATCCGGTAAGGACTCAGATAAGCCGATCAGGTGAAGATTACCTCTCCATGACCTATTTTCTAAATCAACTTGAGCTTCCAAATCCTTCACTTGTTTACCCAGTTGGTCTCTTTTTTAGTCGTCTCAGTCCTCGCGTCTGCTGTCGCTGAAACTCTCTCCTCCAGGTCTGAAGTGCTTTTATTAATATCCACCAACATTGATTCCACTTTTATAAGCTGGACGGAGAGCTCCATGCAGAAGATAAACCTTGAATTCACTTCCAAGCCTTCTCCTCCCTGTGACTTCTTAACCCATTCCCTCAACCAACCTAACCTGGCCTCCTTCTCCTCCTTCCCTGAGATAACTGAAGAGGAAACTGCTCGCCTTCTTTCTTTCTCTAAGTGCACCACCTGTTCCTCTGATCCCATTCCCACCAATCTGCTTACCAACATCTCTCCTACAGTTAACCCCTCGATCTGTCACATCCTCAACCTCTCTCTCTCCACTGCTACTGTCCCTGACACCTTCAAGCATGCTGTAGTCACACCACTTCTCACAAAACCATCACTTGACCCCACCTGTCCCTCCAACTACCGCCCCATCTCTCTTCTACCCTTCCTCTCCAAATTACGCGCTGTCCACAGCCGCTGCCTTGATTTCCTCTCCTCTCAGGCCATCCTCGATCCGCTTCAATCCGGCTTTCGCCCACTAAACTCGACAGAAACAGCACTCTCTAAAGTCTGCAATGACCTGTTCCTTGCCAAATCCAAAGGTCACTATTCCATCCTCATCCTCCTCGACCTATCTGCCGCCTTTGACACCGTCAATCATAATTTACTTCTTGACACACTGTCCTCATTCAGGTTCCAGGGCTCCGTCCTCTCCTGGATCTCTTCGTATCTTTCCCAACGCACCTTCAGAGTATTTTCTAATGGCTCTTCTTCCACCCCCGTCCCGCTCTCTGTTGGGGTTCCTCAAGGATCTGTCCTTGGACCACTTCTTTTCTCGATATACACCTCTTCCCTGGGCTCGCTGATCTCATCACATGGTTTCCAGTACCATCTCTATGCTGATGACACCCAGCTTTACCTCTCCACTCCTGACATCACAGTCGAAACCCAGGCCAAAGTTTCGGCCTGCCTTTCAGACATCGCTGCCTGGATGTCCAACCGGCATCTGAAACTGAACATGGCAAAGACTGAGCTCCTTGTCTTTCCACCCAAACCCTCTTCTCCTCTTCCCCCACTTTCCGTCTCTGTTGACAATGCCCTCATCCTCCCCGTCTCTTCAGCCCGCAATCTCGGAGTCATTTTCGACTCCTCCCTCTCCTCTGCCCATATCCAGCAAAGACCTGTCCTTCTTCCTCTATAATATTAGCAAAATTCGCCCATTCCTCTCTGAACAGACCACCCGAACCCTCGTCCACTTGCTCGTTACCTCTCGTCTTGACTATTGCAACCTTCTCCTCACTGGCCTCCCGCTTAGCCACCAAAATTCCGCCGCACGTCTTATCTACCGCGTGAACCGATACTCTCATATCACCCCTCTCCTCAAGTCGCTTCACTGGCTCCCGATCCGCTACCGTATACAGTTCAAGCTTCTCCTATTGACCTTCAAGTGCACTCAATCTGCAGCCCCCCCCATTACCTCTCTACCCTCCTCTCCCCGTATGTTCCCACCCGTAACCTCCGCTCTCAGGACCAATCACTCCTATCTGTACCCTTCTCCACCACCGCTAACTCCAGACTCCACCCCTTCTGCCTCGCATCACCTTATGCCTGGAACAGACTTCCAGAGCCCATACGCCATGTGCCCTCCCTGCCCAGTTTCCTTACTCAAAGCCCATCTTTTCTTCCTTGCTTTTGGCTCCTAACCACCTTCCCCATTCATGATACCTACACTGACTACATAGTTTGTTACCTTTAGATTGTAAGCTCTCTTGAGCAGGGACTGTCCTTCCCCATGTTTAAAACTTGTACAGCGCTGCGTAACCCTGGCAGCGCTATAGAAATGCTGAGTAGTAGTAGTAGTAGAGCTTGCTCAGTCAGGGTTCCAAAGCCCGACCTACAGCTTTTGTGATTTTGTTGCAATTGCGTCGCTGAAAAGGCTAGGGCCTCGGAGTTCTGAGCTGGCGCCATCTTGTCTTCACAGTCGCAGGGTTTTTCACGATCAAGCTTCTGGTTTTTCGCAGGCATTTTGCTCACAGGCACCAACAGAAATCTGTCCAACCACCTCAAGTCTTCAGCATGAAGTTCTAGCAACAGACTTCTGCACCGGCTCACAAAGAGGTATGTTGGGGTGAGGAAACACCAGAGAGGAACGAGTGCACATTCGTTCCTCTCAACATATCATGTGCTCTCCCCTTACAGAGCATATTCAAAAACATGGATTAATGAGACAGAGGGGCATAATCGAAGGGGACGCCCAAGTTTTGCTGAGGGCGTCCTCGCAAATTCTCCCTGTGGAGGGGCGGGGAAACCCGTATTATCGAAACAAGATGGACGTCCATCTTTCGATTCGATAATATGGTTGGGGATCCCAAATCTTGAAATTTAGGTCGTCCTTCGAGATGGTTGTCCCTAGACTTGGTCGTTTCTGATTTTCGGCGATAATGGAAACCAAGGACACCCATCTCAGAAATGATCAAATGCAAGCCCTTTGGTCATGGGAGGAGCCAGAATTTGTAGTACACTGGTCCCCCTGACATGCCAGGACACCAACCGGGCACCCTAGAGGGCACTGCAGTGGACTTCAGAAATTGATCCAAGGAACATAGCTCCCTTACCTTGTGTGCTGAGCCCCCCAAACCCCCCCAAAACCCACTACCCGCCACTGTACACCACTACCATAGCCCTTACTGGTGAAGGGGGCACCTAGATGTGGGTACAGTGGGTTTTGGAGGGCTCACATTTACCACCACAAGTGTAACAGGTGGGGGGGGATGGGCCTGGGTCCACCTGCCTGAAGTACACTGCACCCACTAAAACTGCTCCAGGGACCTGCATACTACTGTGATGGACCTGAGTATGACATTTGAGGCTGGCATAGAGGCTGGCACAAAAGATTTTTTAAAGGGTGGGAGGGGGTTAGTGACTGCTGGGGGAGTAAAGGGAGGTGAGCCCCAATTCTCTCCGGTGGTCATCTGGTCAGTTCGGGCACCTTTTTGTGGCTTGGTCGTAAGAAATCACAAAAGAGAGGGTAATGCAGCATACAAAATAGACAAGGAAAAGCAACACTGGTCCTTCAAGAAAGAGACAATGGCAGTCCTTTATTGTGAAAAAGACCTGACGTGGGCCGTGTTTCGGCGCACAAGCGCCTGCCTAGGGTCAAAGTGTGTCTTCACAATATATGAGCAGGAATGTTCAGACAGTCTGAGTAAATTGCCAGCCACCACTGAGCGTTTGTTCAATCCTAACAGACGCTGTCTGTGTGAAAAACTGCCTTCGACACGCCCTGTGAACTTTGGTCATCCCTGCAACGGAAAGCAGTTGGGGACGCCCAAAATTGGCTTTCGATTATGCCGATTTGGGCAACCCTGTGAGAAGGACGCCCATCTTCCGATTTGTGTCAAAAGATGGACATCCTTATCTTTCGAAAATAAGCCTGAAAGCCAACATGTATTTAGTAAAGGGAAATCTTGCCTCACCAATATACTACATTTCTTTGAAGAGGTGAACGAACATGTAGATAAAGGTGAGCTGGTTGATATTGTACATCTGGATTTTCAAAAGACATTTGGCAAAGTACCTCATGAAAGACTCTAGAGGAAATTGGAAAGTCATGGGATAGGTGGTAGTGTCCTCTTGCAGATTAAAAACTGGTTAAAAGATAGTAAACAGAGAGTAGGGTTAAATGGTCAGTATTCTCAACGGAGAAGGGTAGATAGTGGGGTTTCGCAGGGGTCTGTGTTGGGACCGCTGCTTTTTAGCATATTTATAAATGATCTGGATATGGGATAACTAGTGAGGTAACTAAATTTGCTGACAACACAAAGTTATTCAAAGTTGTTAAATCACAAGAGGATAGTGAAAAATTGCAAGATGAACTTACGAGACTGGGAGACTGGGCAACCAAATGACAGATGATGTTTAATGTGAGCAACTGCAAAGTGATGTATGTGGGAAAGAGGAACCTGAACTATAGCTACGTGATGCAAGGTTCCACATTAGGAGTGACCGACCAGGAAAAGGATTTAGGAGTCATCATTGATGATACTTTGAAACCTTCTGCTTAGTGTGCTGCGGCAGCAAAGAAAGCAAATAGAATGTTAGGTATTATTAGGAAAAGAATGGAAAATAAAAACTATGTTTTGTTAATATAATTCATTTTTGCTATGTAGACAAATTTCAATAAGTTTCTTTAACTACTACTACTATTTAGCATTTCTATAGCGCTACAAGGCGTACGCAGCGCTGCACAAACATAGAAGAAAGACAATCCCTGCTCAAAGAGCTTACAATCTAATAGACAAAAAATAAATAAAGTAATCAAATCAATTAATGTGAACGGGAAGGAAGAGAGGAGGGTAGGTGGAGGCGAGTGGTTACAAGTGGTTACGAGTCAAAAGCAATGTTAAAGAGGTGGGCTTTCAGTCTAGATTTAAAGGTGGCCAAGGATGGGGCAAGACGTAGGGGCTCAGGAAGTTTATTCCAGGCGTAGGGTGCAGCGAGACAGAAGGCGCGAAGTCTGGAGTTGGCAGTAGTGGAGAAGGGAACAGATAAGAAGGATTTATTCATGGAGCGGATTAAAAATAATCCTTGAACATAGCTATCTAACGTTTTTTGTAAATGTTTTTCAATCAATGCTTTTTCATATATATTCCATTGAGTAACATATAGAATTAATTCCACAATATGAATTGATTACATATATATAACTATATTGTTGTGCAAATATTCATATGTTTGATATAATTTCATAACAAAATGGCTATTATGATTTATGAACACAAATGATTTTTTTCTTTTTATGTTTTTCTTATTTCTTGTTCTTGTTTCCTTTTTTAAAAAATATATTTTGTATGTTTCAACATTTTTTATTGAAGAATCAACTAGGTGTTTACATCCATAAAACTTCAAATAAATACAATGTTTCAATGCGTTCAACAATCATTGGTGTAGACTGAGTAAAAACTACCATCAATAAGTTTTTCATGTTTTCCCCCTCCCCCTTGCCTTCCAGTTATGGATTAGGCGGGTTAGTCGACCATGGCTGTTGTGAGCAGGCTTCTCCGGGCTTCGGACGGCTTTCCAAAACCCTGTCTTGGTCCAGGCCTACCCGCTTTCACATCCTCTATTGATTTGGTGGCCTCCTACTGTCCTGGGCAGGAGCCCTTACTCTTGTGGCTCCCGCACCTCGGTTTATTCTTTACTGTTATCTATGACCTTCATGTCCACCAGATCTTTAACGTCAGTATTACAGTACATTCTGCAGCACTAGTACATGAATTGTGTCCCCATCTGTCAGCGTACACGCTCTCTGTGTTCCCTGATTTCTTTCCCCATCCTCCCCCTTCCCATCCCCTCCCCTAGACCCTCCAGTACTACCTCCCCATATTATCCCTCATCCCCTCCCTCCTATTCATATATTCCATATTGCCGTGGAAACCCACCCTCCCCCCTCCTTTTCCCCCGATCAGCATCAGGCAGGACCGGTCTTAAGGCGAGGCGGCCGCATAGGGCCTCGTGCTCAGGGGGGCCCCACGCGGCGTGCCTCAGGTCGCTCCGCCCTGCCCCGACCACCCGAGCTCCAGTCCTCCCTCCCTCCCAACGGTGTGCGACGGCGGCATGGTGGGGTCGGTCTGCCCCAGATGTCAGCGGGTGGGGGGGTGCTCCGAGTCCGTTCCCGCTGCTCCCACCCTGTCCTGCCTTTAAAAAACAATTTCGAAGCCCTGCTACTAAAAATCTCTTCGACGTCGTTGGGCCTTCCCACATTGAGTTCCGCCCTCCTCTGAGGTAACTTCCAATTACCACGAGGGCGGGCTGGATTCAATGTGGGAAGGCCCGAACTACGTCAAAGAGATTTTTAGTAGCAGGGCAGACGCGAGGCGCTGCCTGTCACTCCGGCGCTTCGAAATTGTTTTTTTAAAGGCAGTGAGGGTGGTGGGCGGTAGGAGAACGGAGCTGGTAGGTGGGTCGGGGAGGAGGGACTCAGATGGGAGAAGGGTGTGGGCTGGGGGTTCTCAGGTGGGGGAAGGGTGGGGTGGGGAGGGGGTTCTGAAATGAGAAGGAGACTGAGGTGGGGAGGGTGTTCACGGATGGGAGAAGGGGGTGGGGAGGGGGTTCTTGGATGGTTGAAGGGGACTGGGGTTGGGAAGGGGATTCTTGGATGGGAGAGGGGGACGGGTGGGGAGGGGACTGGGGTTCTTGGATGGGAGAAGGGGACTGAGGTGGGGAAGGGGGTTCACAGATGGGAGAAGGGGGTGGGGAGGGGGTTCACAGATGGGAGAAGGGGGTGGGGAGGGGGTTCTTGGATGGTTGAAAGGGACGGATAGGGAGGGGACTGGGATTCTTGGATGGGAGAAGGGGACTGGGAAGGGGGTTCTCGGATGGGAGAAGGGGACTGGCACTGGGGTCTGAGAAGGGGCAATATGGGAAAATGGGGGCCATGCCTGGGGCTAGTGGGAAAATGGGGCATGCGTGGGTCAGGTGAGAGAATGGTTCTGAAAAGGAGGGCCCTAATACAAGGCATGTGGATGAAGGGGGCTGAAAAGGAGGGTAGGTGGGATAAGGGGGCTAGTACTGGGACTGGAGGCTGAAAAGGGGCAGGGGCTGAAACTGGGGACTGGTAGCTGAAAAGGGGACAGGGAGAAGTGGCTGGGGAGCTGAAGCTCAGGACTGGTGGGAGAAAAGGGCTGGGGCTGAAATGGGGGACTGGTGGGATAGTGGGGCTGGAACTGGCGGCTGAAAAAAAGGGGCAGAGAGAGGGGCAGATCCTGAATGGGGGAGCGAGAGGGAGGGCAAACCCTGGATGGATGGGAGAGGGAGGGCAAATGGTGGATTGAAGGGGCAGAGAGAAAGGGCAGACAGTGGATGGAAGGAATAAAAGGGCAGACAGTGAATGGATGGGGGAGAGAGAGAGAGGGCAGACAGGGGCAGATGGTGGATGGATCATGGAAGGGGCAGAGATAGAGGGCAGATGTGGATGGAAGGGACAGGGAGAGAGGGCAGACATTGGATGGAGAGAACAGCAGAGAGGGCAGACACTGGATGGCAGAGAGAGACCGAAGACAGATGCTGGATGGAAGGAAGACAGTGAAAAGAAGATGAGGAAAGCAGAAACCAGAGACAACAAACTGTAAATAAAATATATTTTTTTATTTTTTTGCTTTAGGATAAAGTAGTATTGTAGATGTGTTAATAAATGTTTATAATAGAACATGTAAACAAGGTAATCTTTTTATTGGACTAATTTTAATACATTTTGGCTAACTTTCGGAGAACAAAACCCCCTTCCTCAGGTCAGGATAGGATACTGTAACAGTACTATACTATATTGACCTCAGGAAGGATGTTTTGGCCTCTGAAAGCTAAATCTATTAGTCCAATAAAATGGTATTATTTTATTTTCTATATTTGTTTTATTTCAATTTAATTTGTAAAGTGGTGATTGGTATTTGTTAGTTTTTTTTCTAATTTACATCTGCTGTCTTTATATTTTGCACAATACTAGGGGACATTTTCTGTTTCTTTGGTGTTGCATTGTATGCAGAGTCTGGCATCTTGGGGGTTCAGTTTAATTTTTGTCTAAATAGAAAGTTTAAATATTACTACTTATTCTATAGTGGATTAGGGTGAATCTGTGTTTGTGAAAAAGACATGGCTTTCAGTTGGCATTGACTGTGCAGGATCGACGATCGGTACTATTCTGTCTGGTTTCATTTTACAATAGGTGAATTGATGTTCTAGTGCTCACTGTAGTGTTTTAAGATGTTTATCCTTTTCTTTGTGTGATTCGTAGAAATGACAGCTTATGGTATGGTAGAATTGCTCTATAGGTCCTGAGTGTTTTGTATTCTTGGCATACCTAGTACTGGATTTTGGAGGGGGGGTGTTAAAAAATGACCGGGAGGAAGGGAGGGGGGCCTTGGAGCTGGGAGGGAGGGAGGGGGCCCTTGGAGCTGGGGGCCTTGGAGCTCGGAGGGAGGGGTGGCCGGCCCTGGAACTAGGGTGGGGTGGAGCAAGGATGGGGGCAGGGCTAGGGTGGGGCCCCATCAAATTGGTCTGCATAGGGCCCTGCATTTGCTAAGACCGGCCCTGCCTCTAGGGGTAATGTCTACAAATGGGTTAGTTTTTGCATATACAGTTTTCGCATTAGGCAACCTTATTGGTGAAATTTGTGTTTTACCGGTAGGAAATACTTTTTCAAAAGCTCTGCAGCTGGTTACTTGAGGAGGGGCTCACTTAATTTGAGTGTCATCCCCCCCCCCCCCCAAGGGGAGTATTGTGTCCTAGTTACCGGTACCTTTCCCTAGGGTAGTGACTCCCAAACTATTTTTTTTGATATGGTGGTACCCCTAAACTATTTTTCTTATACAGAGGAACCCCACTTCTTCCCCTCCAACACAAAGAGCCCTCCTGTCCCAGAACCACCCTATCATTGGTGGTTGAGAGGGCAGGCGCGATCCTCGGTTGCTTCTGCCCATGCTGGCTGTGCTGACAAAAAGACTACAGGGATCTCCTGTGGCAGTCGCAGAAGACTGTTGTTGGAGGTCCCGGGAGCCATTTTGTCAGTGAAGCCAGTATGGGCAGGAGCAACTGAGGGTCTCTCTTGCCCCAACTAGATAAAATTTGCACTGAAGGGGAACCCCAGGAAATCACTGCCGTAGGGGAAAAAATGCTTTGACCCCAGGACTAAAGCAAGGTGTCTGGTCCGTGCCCACCTGTTTCTGTGAGAACACTGAAGGAATCGTGATTTATACTTGTTATTTAGTGAACCAAATGAACCA
Organism: Microcaecilia unicolor; assembly: GCF_901765095.1. Classification (NCBI taxonomy): domain Eukaryota; kingdom Metazoa; phylum Chordata; class Amphibia; order Gymnophiona; family Siphonopidae; genus Microcaecilia; species Microcaecilia unicolor. Next base: position 56,807,644 of record NC_044039.1, read on the forward strand.
TATAGTAACAATGTAAATAATTATACATAAGAGACCAGCTGCTATTATATTAACCCATTAGTGCCCATCGTTCCCTTATGGGAGCTGCTTATGGGAACATTGGACACTAATGGGTTAACCAACACTTGGTTAATATAATAGCAGTACAAAAATCCAAGTAGCTTATGAAAGAAAACAAAAACTGTACTTCAGATTAAGTACCGTATTGTCTAAGAAGTAATTCTTATTTCCCTCAACACTTCCCCTCTCCATATACGATTCAGGTTGATTCAACACTGAGGAGCCCTTTTACAAAGGTGCACTAGTGTTTTTAGTGCACACTAAAAATAAGCGTGTGCTAAATGCTAGAGACGCCCATGTATTCCAATGGGTGTCTCTAGTGTTTAGTGCTTGCTAATCATTAGTGCACACTCAAAATGCTAGCGTGCCTTTATAAAAGAACCCCTTTGAGAGCAGAAACTTGACATACACCACTTAAGACATCAACAAAAATTTAAATATTGTACTTCTAGCTACTGGCGTCGTCATGTTTCATAAAGTTCCCAAATCTTTTGAAATTTAATTCCTTTAATTGAGGCAAAATCCGATAGTCCCTGAAGTTCCATAGTGAGTAGCATGTTATGTTCTCCAGAGCTGTATAGTGGGCGCCTCCACTGACAACCAAAGCAATAGTATAGTTTTCTTTGCCATTAGAGTTGCTTGCATCACAAAATTCTTTTGGAATGGGCAAGGCAACTGTAATGTCCTCAAATGGACTCAGTGAGACCTTTTATTTTAGCTGATCAAATATCCAAGGTGAAAGCTGGTAAAATGACTGGGCTTTGCCAAAACACGTGGTTCAACATTGCAACAGTCTGACATTTGGGGCTAGCATCAATAGCCTGTAGTATTGCTTTGTGTGCCCTTTGCAGCAATATGTGCAGTTTCATAATACTGTACCTCCCAAAGAGGGTATATTTTCAGATAGCTGTTTAAGCTGACCTGAAGCAAACCATCACGTAGTTCTGTTGTAGTTCACCAGTCCACACCAGTGTTAACTTCTCAGTCAGGAGAAGGCGTATTCTGCAGGTAAATACAATAAGACAAAGGTATTTGAGTCAAACCTATATGCAGTCATTGTTTCCTGTATCTCCAACCAAAGGGGTATGGGTTCTGTGTTGTGGTGATGTTTAAGCTACATATATGCAAAAACATCTGACCCAGGCAAAACAGTATTAACTGTTGGAATATTTTCAAGGTTCTCCCCTCAATCAACACATGATACAGATATTATACCTTTACTGTTCCAATTGGTAAAGGTCAGGGTGTTGGTGCCTAGTAGAAACTGGATTTATTATGAAGAGGCAAGAATGGGATTTCCACAGGACAATGTTGCTTTTACAAATCTACTGCCAGGTATCAGGTTAACAGCATAATCCTTAATCACAGACTATAGCTTGCTTGCTGCCGCATGAAGGAGATAGCTGAAATGTTATTTGAAAACAAAGATGTTGCAACGTGTGTAACCAAGAACTCTGATGTCCCACGGAACCAGTCATTGATGTGGCACATGGAACAAATCTCTCATATAAAGCATACTGAGACGGCCTGGACCTTCCTGTTGCCTTTGTATTATGTTTTTCAAGGGTAATCTCACTCTTCCCCTGCTACAGGTAACATAAAAAGATGACAAAATATTAAATATGATACAAAAATTGAATGATATAAAAACATTTTGTATTATATTTAATATTTTCTCATCTCTGGGTTTGTAGTGGGAGCATCTGGAATGCATACAACCAGTGAGGAATTAATAGCATATTGTATAAACTAATTCTGCCCATCAAAGATACAGGGTAGGCTTGCCAAATATTTATTTATTTATTTATTTATTTATTTATTTATTTATTTATGGCATTTGTATCCCACATTTTCCCACCTATTTGCAGGCTCAATGTGGCTTACATAGTTTGTTATGGTATAGTCATTTCATGATAAAAACATAGTATTTAAATTATGTATCGGGTCCATGTTCAAAGAATACAAGGTAGATATTTTAGCTGGATTGCGAAATTTTTTGATTTGTCTGTCTTTAGATTCTTCAAGTTTTGATACTGTATATTTTAAGGTGTATTTACCCCTCCTAATATAGGAAGAAATAAATCACCCCAAGGCTGCGAATGAGGAAACAGATACTTTTATTTCTAAACCACCAAGTATAATTATAATTAGCCATTGCTCAGTAAGTGCAGTTTACAGAACACCATTTGTGATGAGAAGTACAACTCAATTTTATTTACCAGGTACAAGTCAAATCAGTAGTTATCTGAGACTCCAAGAATATACAAGCAACATGCACAATCAATTGATTATGGGAATATAATACCCCAGCTACACATAGGTGTTTTTCTGGGTCTGAGTCTTTAATACCAAAGCCATTTAGTGGATATAAAAGACTCAAAGCTACCTATGAGAGAGCATTTGGGTTACTTGTCAATTCAGATTCAATTTGATTGGTTTCTCATAGAGAGAGAACAGCTTGGCTGGTTCAAGGGTACCAGCTGCGGCTGTCTCTCTCTTGAAGTAGGAAGTACACTCATTTTTATATGCCCATTCAGGATGCGGATAATATGACAGTAATCACACCTGATTGGATCTATATTAATGTCATAGTTAACACTGATTGGCTATGGTAATGAAGTGGTTAGTATTTTACTGGAAAAGCTAACAATAGACCACCTCTTACTGGAAGACAAAGTCATGTTCTTGCAAGACTACTCATTTCTACATTTTTGACCATATCTTCCTCAAAACACTTTCTGTGACACCTGGTCATCTTCCTGTGAAGCCATCTTTGCTCTGTTTTTCAAGAACATCTTTTACCACCATATTGCCACATTCATGCAACTCTGTCAGACCCCCACCCTTGCGGTTTCTTCTTGCTCTGCAGTGGTTCAACACTGAAGTTCAAGTCAGAGACACAGGCCTGTAATTTTTTCCTCATTTTAGATCCTGAAGCAAAGTCAGGCCTGGGATCAAATAGTAATAAAATTCAATAGCTTCAAAACTGGACTATTGAAACTCTATTTGTATTGGTTGCGCAAAGATGCTGAAGTCTAAATTAAGAGTACAGAATGCAGCAGCAAGAGTTATTTTTGCTGCAAATATGATCATATTACTCATTTGTTATTCTGCTTGCATTGTTGGTTACTATTGGAGGCAAGATTTCAATTTAAGGTATCAGCTTTGACCTATCAAGCATTGTATGGATCAACTCCTGCTTATTTAGGTGTTAATCTTGTTTTACTAGATGATTTTATTTCTAGATCTATGAGAAATCAATTTTTACTAATTAAAAAAAAAATTTCTCTCATTTCACCATGTAAAGGCAAAGAGGATTTTTCAATCTACTTTTTCCTATCGGGCTGCACAGTTTTGGAATTCTCTTCCTTCTTTTAAGAATTTGTAGTTATCTTCAGTTTAGGAAAGCTAAGACATTTCTTTTTAAGAAATTTTACTAATTTGTGGTAATGGTGTATTTTTTGAAAATTATTGTATAATTGGTTTAAAATATTGTAATTTCTGATCAGCTTTTATCTATTACCTACAGTGAACCTTTTGGTATTTTGCAGGTTATAAGACTGAAATAATAAAATATTTTATAGAATATTCTGCCTATTGTAATGAAACGAGCCCTCCCACTCTTCCTTTACTGAAGGTATAGTAGGTAATGCCATTGATTTTTAGAGATTCACCTTAAAGCCAGATATTGTGCTAGAATCCATCAATTTTGTATTAGGAAAAGTTAACACTTATTTTTTTTTTAATAATGGAGTTACTCACCCACACTCCCTCTATCCCAGTCATGCCTTTTATACTACAAAATAAGGGCTTCAAATACAATATGAGGAGCAATGGCGAAAGGGGGCAGTCCTGATGGGTACCCATCTCTGTAAGGAAAGACTCTGTACGAGTCCCATTAACTAACAAAGATGTCTTGATGTGTATAAAGTTCATTGAAGATTTCCTCAAAAAATATCTTCAAGAAATTTGGAAACTATCTCCAACAGATATTCCCCCATGTAATAAAGTTTACTATTTGCCAAATATTTGAAAAAATGGAGACGCTTCAGAATCGGCGAATTTGGTGAATATGCCATTACAAACTGGTATTGATATGCAGAACTTAACCGCAATTTTGGAAGACTCTGTGATTGAAATGTCATCCAGAGGAACTTTGATAGTGTCTATGGTTTTTGAGCAGGACATAAATATGATAATGAAATTGTACTTTAAACATTCTTCTGCATTATTCTGTGGTCAGAAAATCTGGGTTTACCCGGATGTTACAAAGACAACGCAGCAAAGAAGGAAACAGTTTTTGTCCTTGAGAGAAGTTAAAGGATTAGGTGCAACGTTTACACTGGCTTATCCTTGCAAATGTTTGATCCGCATGTCAGGAATTAAATATGCCTTTTTCAAGCCAAACCACTTAAGGACATTTCTGGATTCAAAAAAACCATCTAGCTGAATGACGGGAACAAATGAATCAGCGATAAATTAAAGATATTGGGATTAAGAACAGGACTATGCCAATTTGGACTTTAATTAAAGTAGTATTTTCTTCTAAGTTAACAATCTCCTTAATTGTGTTTTCGTACCACTCCCCCCAGGAGTTTTTGTGGTCTAAGGAAGAGCAAAAAAAATTTGTGATAATTCTGTTTGAATTTTCTTCTTTTTTTTTTTTCTTCTAATAATTTCTCTGTATTGCCTTACAAACTAGTATTTGTTTGTAATAATTGAAATTTAATAAAAAAAAAAGTTCATTGAAGAACCAACATGTGACAAGGTCTGGAATAAAAAGGGCCAGTTCTCTCTATTGAATGCATTTTTGGCATCTAGCCCCACTATCGTGGAAGGCAAACCAAGTTTCTGACTGTTGGACAACGTGAGAAGCATCTTATGTATATTGAGAACTGACTGTTCCTTTATAAACTCCCACCTGTCCTTCCCTAACTTTCAAATGTAAGTGATGGGACAAACAATCCTCTAAGACTTTGGAAAGTATTTTTAATTATATAGTCATTACTGATATCAGTTGATATGAATCAGGGGCATCCTTCAGTTTTCCAGGTTTTAGTATCAAGGTAATAACTTCATTGGAGTACTATGAAAAGTATCGCCAATGAATAACTATTATAAAATGTCAGAAGTGGCCCACATAATTGGGGGGTGGGGACAGGGGACGGTATTTTATAAAATTTACTTGTGCGCTCATCCGGCCCTGGGACATTAAAATTTTTGGAGGCCTTTATCAATCTCTGAATTTCCTTTGCATGAAGTGGGCAATTAAGTGACTATTACCGGTTAAGTAGACTAGGTAAACAAGGTTAACTGAAATGTTTTAAATCATAATTTATAATCCAAACCTTTTATGTGCCAAATGTTGGGGCCCATTCACAAATGTCTTCTATCATGAGAATTGAATGACTTAGTTATCTCTGTGTGGCTTTTAAATGTTAAGGGTCTCTTAAATTGATTTATTTGCTTTATTTTGTATGAAGAATGTACAAGGGAAGGTGTTTGCATATTAGTTAGGTACAAAATTTTGTCCTACAGTTCATTGCTGCCATCTTGCATTTGCATGCCTTTTGCTGTGTATTATACAAGTTCATTAACTGTCTTTTTTAAATTGGTTCACCCCCCACCTCCTGATTGGATATTGAAGGTGGTTCACAATTTCCAGAGGAACACGCACCTGGATCTGTAACACACCAGCAGTTTCAACCTATAAAACGGGATGAATCTCAATGTGTCCAAGGTAGAGTAACCCTTTCTAGTATCTTTAGGTGTCACTCTTTAGGAAAGTATTGAATTTCACTGTTGCTATAATACTAAACTTTTTTTGGATAAGGCAGTAATAGGCAGAACTGAGTTTCAGCACGGCATCTTAATAATCAGAGGATATGCTATTCCCTCTTCTGTTTTCCTGTTCCCCAAAATGTTTTCTTGACAAAAATAGATAAGAATTGAGGAAACAAATTATACTTTTATTGCCAGAGTTTGTACAAAAAAAATAAGGTTTTAGAAAAGTAATCCCCCGTTATTTTATGCTTTTTCCATCTAGGTTAGGATCTACAAATGAACAAAAAGCTAAGGGGCCCTTTTACAAAGTGGCAGTAAGCCCACCAATCTAGAGCTGCCACCAGCCCAATGCGGGCACTGGCAGTAGTTCCACCTCCAGTGCGCGGCATTTCTAGTGCTAGGGAAAATATTCAAAAAATATTTCCACAGGCAGTAACCTGGCAGTAATTGGGTAGCATCGCGCACAACCCGGTTAGTGCTGGAGCTCTTACCACCACCTCAGTGGGTGGCAGTAAGTGCTCCTCCCACATAGCCATATGGTAAGTGAAATATTATCACATGACCATGTGTTGGTTTTTTTTCAGCCTTTTTACCTGCTGCAGTAAAAAGGGCCTTAGCTTGTGGCAAAAACGGCCCCCATTGCTAGTGCAGTGACCCTTTTACCACAGCTTGGTAAAAGGACCTCTAAGTTAGTTAGCTATAGCCGTTTTTTTTCCGAGCACAGTATGCATATGTTCTCGGTGATGTGATCCATGGAGCCTGGTGTAGACACTGCCAAGTGCACTGTCACTTTAAGTCTTTGAGGCAGTGCACCCACAGTTCATGCATGGGTGCCTTCTCGCTTGACATGTGAGCATGAGACCAGAAGTACAGTGTTAAAGCTATGAAGATGACTCAAGGGGAGGTGGGTGGGAGAATGTATGCCTGCTGTCCTCAGAGAACACCGGCTACAGGTAAGTAACTTAGCTTTCTCCGAGGACAAGCAGGCATAACCTCACCTATGGGACTCACTAGCTACCAGGTTCACAGGAAAGATAAATTTTTTTGTAACTTAGTGAGCCTGGTGGAATAATGGGCCAGAAGGTGAAGTTGGTTTTCAAACAGTAAAAAGATTCTGCAGGACTGCTAATCTACACCAGCTATCCCAGCTGGAATCAGGGCCATGCCAACACGGTAAGTGCCGCAGGGGGGGGCGCCTGCCTTCAAGGGTGCCGCGCCGTCACGTATTTAAAAAAAAACCCACCTTACTCCGCTCCATCCCATCCCCGATTCCCCGGCGCTTTAAATTTACCTCGCTCCGCCTCCGACGTCTGCGCAGCATCAGTGAAAGCGCTGCCTGTCTGACATCTCTCCACCAGCCTTCCCTTCGCTCGTTCGTTCCCTCTGTGTCCCGCCCTCAAGGAAATGATGTCAGAAGAAGGCGAGACACAGAGGGAACGAATGAGCGAAGGGAAGGCTGGTGGAGAGACGTCAGACAGGCAGCGCTTTCACTGACGCTGCGCAGACGGAGGTGGAGCGAGGTCAATTTAAAGGTCCGGGGGGGCACGTGCGCCAACTGATAGTCTGCAGGGGGGCACCAACTGATAGTCTGCAGGGGGGCGCCAGAGACCCTAGGCACGGCCCTGGCTGGAATGCTGCTTCAGACAGTGAGTAGTGAAGGTGTGGCTAGAAGACCACATAGATGCATTGCATATGCCTTGAACAGAGGCAGAACAGAAATGGGCTACTGAGGCTGCCATGGTTCTCACATTATGATCAATGACCTGGCCATGGAAGGTCAGCCCAGCCTGACTATATGTATAGGAGATAGCCAACCAAAAAGAAAATAGATTGTATGCTTGGTGATTGTATGCATGGTGATAAGAATTCCCAATCTGTTAGGATCAAAGAATACAAAAAGCTGGGAGAATTTCTGATGACGTTTAGTTCATTTTAGATAGTATACTAAAGGACGCTTGCAGTTAAGGTATGCAGTGCTGCTTTTCCAGGATGAGAATGTGGTTTAGGAAAGAAGACAGGTAGTGCAATGGACTAAGATGGAACTCCAAAACAGGGAGGAATTTGGGGTAGGTTCGAAGTACAACCATGTTGTGGTAGAACCTGGTGTAAGGTGCATCTGCCACAAGGGCATGAAGCTCTGACTCTTCTAGCAAGAGCTATTAAGAAAAGTACTTTATATATGAAGAACTTCAGAGAAAAGTGGTTTGGAGGTTTCATAAGAGTAGTGAGGACGACATTGAAATATCATGCCACTGGAGGTGCTTTGATAGGGTTGGAGAGAAATAAACCCTTCATGAAACTAACTATCAAGGGAAATTGGTTATCAATTTTAGTATGAAAAGCACTGATGGTGCTGAAATGTATTCTGACTGAGTTAGTTTTGAGTCCAGAATGATAGATGGAGGAGTTAACTCCATATGGATAGGTAGAGATCATGTGGTAGAGTCTAACAACCTAGCTGAGCACCAGAGAGAAAATCTTTTCTACTTTAAATGGTAATATTTTCTGGTGGAAGGTTTCCTGGAGGCAAGAAATATCTGAGAAACTGTGTGGAGCAAGGTTCAATAAATGCAACACTGTCATTGAGTTATTTGGATCCAAGCAAATAGTAATCCTGTGGCTTGAGACCATTGGGAGGAGTGTGTCCACTGAGGAATTCAAAAGTAAAGGTGAGCCACTGGTTGTTACATGGACTGTTTAAAGCCATGCGAGCGAGGAAGTGGAGCATCTGATGAGCAGATATGAGTCGACTGGGATACCTGAGTGGTGAGATGTAATATATTATTCATACTCAGTTGAGGAAGGAATTCTTGACCTTGAGTTGTGAAGAAGAGCCCCTATGAACTCTGTCTCTACCGGCTGTAGATGTGATATGGGATAGTTGATGATAAATCCAAGGAGTTCTTGTATTACTGACTGCATGGAAGCACTGATGGACTCCTGAGAGGCTGTTTTGGGGTAGTTGATGACAAATCCAAGGAGTTCTAGGAGTCCTATTGCTAACTGCATGGAAATGCTGGTGTACTCCTGAGAGGCTATTTCGATTAACTAGTTGTCTAAGTATGGGAAGACATGGATGCCCCACCTGCGAAGTGTTGCAACTACTAGTATAGGACATTTCATGAAGACTTGACAAGTCAAGGCCAAGCCAAATGGTAAGACCTTATACTGATAATATAGAGTTCCACAGTGGAAGTGAATGAATTTTCTGTGTGCAGGGAGAATAGATGTGTGGCTATATGCCTCTTTTGAGGTTTAGAGAGCAAAGCCAATTATTGAATTGAATCATGGGAAGTAGTGACCCCAGGAATGCCATGTGAAACTGTTCTTTAAGGAGAAACTTGTTCAGGTCTCATAGATCGAGAATTGGGCGCACTCTTCCAGTCTCATTCAGATTGAGAAAATATCTGGAGTTGAGCCCTTGACCCCTGTCTGGTGGAGGAATTGGTTCTATTTCATTTTGCTGGAGGAGATACAAGAGCTCCTCTTGAAGTATGGAGAGAGTTGAAATGAGTTGTACCTGTATTCCATTGTAGAGCTACCTGTAATTTTAGCTAATCAATTTTGTTCAATTGTATCTGGTGACTCATAGTCGGTATGCTATTAAGGGCGTATCTGTAGAGCCTTGTTCAGGATTTAGCAAAAGAACAACTTAGAGATAGAAACATGACAGCAGATAAGGGCCAAAAGGCCCATCCAGTCTGCCCTTCCTCAGCAACCACTAACTCCTCCTTTTCCTAAGGGATCCCATGTGCCTGTCCCATGCTTTATTAAATTCTGACACAGTCCTCATCTCCACAACCTCCACTGGGAGGCCATTCCATGCTTCAACCACCCTTTCCATGAAAGAGTATTTCCTTAGATCTCTCCTAAGCCTATTTCTTCTTATCTTCATTCTATGACCTCTCATTTCAGAGTTTTCTTTCATTTGAAGAAGGCTCACCTCCTGTGCATTAATGCCACTGAGGTATTTAAATGTCTCTATCATATCCCCTCTCTCCTGCCTCTCTTCCAGTGTATACATATTGAGATTTATAAGCCTATCCATGTATGTTTCATGGCAGAGACCTCTTACAAATTTTGAAGCAGCCCTCTGGACATACTCGATCCTATTGGTGCTGTCTCCAAAATTCCATGCAGCACTGCAAATGTGATCTTACCCAGTGCTTTTTTTGTGCCGGTACGCAACGGTACGGCGTACCGGCACCTTTTTTTTTGCTCCCCCCGCCCCGTGACGGACGCAGTGCCAGCCCCCATTTCCGGCCGCTGCTGCTTCTCCTGTTGAGCAGCAGCGGCCGCTACACAAAGAAAAAGATTTTTAAAAAAACTTCAAACCTGGCTGAAACGCGGCACCCCGGCACTGTAGACAGCCATTAGGCATTGGCTGTTGCCCCGCAGCCGCTCCTCCTCTTGCCTCTACGTCACTGCGCTCCTCCGGGGTCTTCCTCCAGGGGCAGTGACGTAGAGGCAAGAGGAGGAGCGGCTGCGGGGCAACAGCCAATGCCTAATGGCTGTCTACAGTGCCGGGGTGCCGCGTTTCAGCCAGGTTTCAATTTTTTTTTGTTAATCTTCTTTTTCTTTGTGTAGTGGCCGCTGCTGCTCAACAGGAGAAGCAGCAGCGGCCGGAAATAGGGGCTGGTGCCGCGTGCGTCGCGACTTCGCGCCAAACTTGGCAGGGAGAGGGAATCCAACAGAGGGAAGGATTGGGGAAAGAGGGAAACCAACAGAGGGAAGGATTGGGGAGAGAGAGAAAGAGGGAAACCAACAGAGGGAAGGATTGGGGAAAGAGAAAAAGAGGGAAACCAACAGAGGGAAGGATTGGGGAAAGAGGGAAACCAACAGAGGGAAGGATTGGGGAAAGAGGGAAACCAACAGAGGGAAGGATTGGGGAAAGAGGGAAACCAACAGAGGGAAGGATTGGGGAGAGAGAGAAAGAGGGAAACCAACAGAGGGAAGGATTGGGGAGAGAGAGAAAGAGGGAAACCAACAGAGGGAAGGATTGGGGAGAGAGAGAAAGAGGGAAACCAACAGAGGGAAGGATTGGGGAAAGAGGGAAACCAACAGAGGGAAGGATTGGGGAGAGAGAGAAAGAGGGAAAACAACAGAGGGAAGGATTGGGGAGAGAGAGAGAGGGAAAAACAGATGGAAGGATGGGGAGAGAGAGAGAGGGAAAAACAGATGGAAGGATGGGGAGAGAGAGAAAGAGGGAAAACAGAGGGAAGGATTAGGGAGAGAGAGAAAGGGAAAACAGAGGGAAGGATTGGGGAGAGAGAGAGAGGGAAAAACAGATGGAAGGATGGGGAGAGAGAGAGGGAAAACGGAAGGATAGGGAGAGAAAGAGGGAAGACGCTGGATGGAAGAATGCAGAAAGAAATAGGGGAGACACTGGAAGGATGGGGAGAGAAAGCAGAGCTGCTGGATGGAAAAGGGGAATAGAGAAAGACTGGAGAATAAGAGGAAGGGGCATGGGGAGAACAAGGGTGAGGAAAAGATGAAAAGCCACAGGTAGATGAAGGAAATTAAAGAATGGATAGTAAGAATGAATTAAATCTGGACAGAGAGAGAGCCTGAAAAATATTGAAGAAAGCAAAGAAAAAGGAGACAAAAATGACAAATGGCACAGAAGAGTTAAGCGAAAACAAAGGAAAGGAGAATCACAGACTGGGACCAATATGGAAAGAAAAACAGTCACCAGACAACAAAGGTAGAAAAAAATCATTTTATTTTCATTTTAGTGTTTGTAATATGTCCAATTTGAGAATTTACATTGGCTGTCTTATTTTGCACTGGGTATACTACTACTACTACTTAGCAAATCACGTTATTTTTTTCTCCTATAGTACTGTAATATTTTCAATGATGTCTGTTTATATGCGCCATGGCTGGTATAGGGGGTGTGGTTAATGTGGGTGTGGCTATCATAGGGGTGGAGCCATATGTGGTGACCCCGCCCATAATGAGTACCGGCACCTTTTTTTCTACAAAAAAAGCACTGATCTTACCAGAGACTTATAGAAATGAACTATCACTTTTTTTTTTGTCATCCCTCTCCTTATGCACCCAAGCATCCTTCTGGCTTTGACAGTCACTCTTTCTACCTGTTTGGCCACCTTAAGGTCATCAGACACAATCACCCCCAAGTCCTGCTCTTCTTTCAAACACAGAGGCACTTCACCTCCCCTATACTGTATCGTTCCCTTGAATTCTTGTAACCCAAGTGCATGACCTTGCACTTAGCATTAAATTTAGTTGCCAGGCACCATTCTTCAAGCTTCGCCAGATCCTTCTTTGTCATTCACCCCCTCAGGGGTGTCTACCCTATTACAGTGCTTGGTATCATCCACAGAGAGACAAACTTTACCAGACAGTCCTTTTGCATTATCACTCTTAAAGATGTTAAAAAGAGCTGTCCCAAGGACCGACCCCCTGCGGTACACCACTGATAACATCCTTTTCCTTAGAGTAAGCTCCATTTACCACTACCCTCTGTCTCCTCCTATTTAACCAATTTTTGACCCAGTCAGTCATGTTAGGCCCCATACCGAGGGCACTCAGTTTATTTATCAGACACCTGTGTGGGACCGTGTCAAAGGCTTTGCTAAAATCGAAGTATACCACATCTAATGCCCCTCCCATATCCATTTGGTCACCCACAAAGAAATCAATCAGATTCATCTGACATGACCTGCCTCTAGTGAAGCCATGCTGCCTCGGGTCTTGTTCAAATCGAGAAACCGCACGATCCTCCACTTTAGAAGTGTTTCCATTAGTTTACTCTCCACCGAGGTCAGTCTGACAGGTCTGTAATTCCCAACCTCCTCCTTGCTTCCGTTCTTGTGCAGATTCTTGGATTTGTGCCTGCCAGAGGACTACCAGAGAATTTTCAAATTGTCTGGTTTGATTCAGATTGTAATATACTTTTACCTGTGTTTCCTTCCCTTAATATCGCCTATCTGCTGAACTTATATCCATCTATCTTAAAAATACATAATAATAAAATCCTTTCTTTTCACTTGCAGGGGTTCTGGCCTCTTAAGTTGCTATATCTGTCTTCATCCAGACTGTCTTCAGTCCTACCCTGCCCACCCCTCTCCCACCCATCCCTAGGTTAGCTCTCCCTATATAGGAACATCCAGAGACAAATATCTTCAATAAACACTACATTGGTCAATCTTCGTCATTTATATCCCTTAACACAGTTCACCTTTTCAAACTTGTGTATCACATCAACATGACCTTCATTCAGTGCACTACAAGTTGGGCTTTAGTCCTAAGGCAAACAATCTGAACCTTAGAGCTTGCCCCATCTATCTTCAAATATCTGATATGAAAGATGAAATCAACAATCTCAAGAAGGAATTGGCTACAATTAAGTAAGCATCCCAGATTGCTCAATTCCCAGCCAATTTACCACCAGCACTGTCAAAGAGATTAAAGCAACGGAGGCGGACTGGAGACATAGCGGGACAGACTGACGGGTGGTTGGGCAGCGTCGGCTTGGCTGTTGCGGACGCCGTTTGGGACCGATTCAATCACCAGAGATCCTGGGCGGCCTGAGCAGCTTGAGCCGGCCTTGGACCACGTGAGTTGTCGCTGGGCCAGCTGATTCGAGCGAGACACTGCGGCCCAAAGAGTGGCAACGAAGTTCTCCTCCCGATTCATCCTACCCGAGCAGCCGACCAGCACTGGAGCGTGGCGCCGAGAGGGGCCAGATCGTGATTCAGCCTACCTCGTGGTTGAGACGCGGCCCAGGAGGGACTTGACCCCCACCCGCTCGACTGGGGGACTCACCTGCAGTGCAGAGGGAGAGACCGCGGGAGACCGGGAGGCCCTGGTCGGGAGCTGCGGGCGAGAGGTGCCGCGAAGCCGCCTGCAGGTGGCTGCCGCTGGAACTGGTCCCAACTCTGCAGATCTCCCTCGTGGTTTCTCTCCAAGACGCAGCCCAGGGGGACTCGGCCCCGATTGCCCAACTGGGGAGAGCAGATTGCGGATCAGAGAGAGGGACCGCCGGAGCTTGGGCGGTCTCCCCGGCGAGTTGCACATGAGGAGATCGGCTGAGCCGTGCAGTGGATGACCGGTGCTGTCGCTGCCTACTGGAGTGAAGCCACACCGGACTTGGAGACCGAGGGTTGCTGGGGAACCCGACGAGCGAGCCAACCGGAGCGCACGTCTAGACCCGGAGTCCCAGATTGGCAAAGCTACAGGGGCCAGCCGACGCACGTGGACCCGACCGGCGGACGCTTTGACCGGAGCACCCGTCTGGACCAGGCCAGGAGACGCGACCCTGCGGAGCAGCGGTCGCCGATCGTGGACGAGTGCACAGTGGGCAACACTAGACCTGAGTGGTTTGAGCACTGTTTGCTGGGCTTCTGATTTAGACGCTTTAAAACTGCTCTTAATTTGCCTTGAACACTCTGGAAGCTGCCCCAAAAGCTGCAAATGCTTTCATAGTTGGTTGCTGGACTGTATACTAACCACAAATGTTTTATGCCTGGTAGCGGGAGTGTACAATCATTATAAATGCTGCTTTGTCCCGAGTGCACTACCCACAGCGAACTAATTATTGCCGCTTTATCCTGATTGCACTGCTATCAGCAACTAAGTATTGCTGCCTTGTTTAGAATGTACTGCCAATAGCAATCTAGATTTGTCTGCCTTGATTTGAATGCATTGCTCACTATGAACTAAATTTTGCTTGCTCTGCTCTGAGCACACTGTTTACAATGAACTAGATCTCGCTATGCAGGCTTGCTAAATCCCCTAACATTCTAGACACACAAATTAACACACACACTAACACTGATATGAACCCCACTAAAATATTCTTAACCATCTACCATCTCACCCTACTCAAATATGCATTCACAACCTATGACACAGACAACACCACCCCCACAATTCACAAGCCACAAACTACTCAAGCACATAACATATCTACCCAAAAAGACAAAGAAGACCACGAAAAACCTAATATCCACGGGTACCATCAAAGGACAGGCAAGAAAGAACGCACCAAACCTTCACATCAAAGAAACAGACAACTGATAAATAGTACCACAATCCCGAATCCAAGAGAACAACACCAACTAATACAAATAGGCTACACTAATGCCAGATCAGTAGCCAATAAGACCATATCATTAACTGCCTGGATCACGGCAGATCATCTTGACTTCCTACTAATCAGCGAAACCTGGATCCATGACTCCAAAGATCCAATAATCTTAGAGTTATGCCCTCCAGGATACAAAATTACCCATTGGACAAGAGAAGGAAAAAGAGGAGGAGGCATAGCAATAATCTATAAATCCCAATTCACAGTCACAACAGCAGAAGCCATCCTCCCCCAACTTGAAATAGCCTCAGTTAGAATCCAACCACCCCAATCTACGTGATCAATTAAACCTAATCCTATTCTACAGACCCCCTGGCAAATGGCAAGACTCCCAAACTCACTTTATGGATTTCATATCAAATACCTGCGTGTCCACCCAGAACCTTCTCATAGCAGGAGACATCAACCTCCACCTTGAAGACACTAACATAAGCAACGTACACAAATGCAAAGAATTCCTACAACTATTGGAGCTCCATTTGCCTAACATGCAACCCACCCACAAAAAAGGACATACATTGGGCATTATAACTCACAAACTTTCATCAGAACATATCTTCACAATCACAGACACAAAATGGACAGCCACTCCATGATCCGATCACTACAAAGCAAGCACTTCCCTTTTCTGGAAAACAAAAGTACTACAACAAAAACAAGAAAAAAGTACCTATACTACAAGAGGCAAAATAGACCCACTAATATTTTGGCAACAATTTTACACCGATGAATGGACAACACCTACAGATTCACCCCAATTTCTACAAGAATGGGACAACAGATGCAAAGTAGTACTAGACAATATAGCACCGCTCTAAACTAGAACCTCAAATAGGAAAAACTCAACACCATGGTTCAACGAAAAGTTGAAAGAATTAAAAACACAGGTCAGAAGACTAGAAAGAGCATGGAGCAAAAAAAAGGATGAACACACTCTCAAAGAATGGAAACAGTTACAAAGAAAATACAAATACAACATCAGACAAACTAAAAGAACATATTACAAAACCATAATAGGACCAAACTACAAGGATACACACAAACTCTTCTCACTCGTTAACTCCTAAATACTACACTGGTCACCTCTAATAACACAGACACCCCATCTGCAACCAACCTAGCCAAATATTTCAACGAAAAAATTATAAAGCTCCGACGCATGATACCCACCAAAACCATCGAATACACAACCATCCTTGAATGCCTAGATCCAAAACCTGGGGAATACCCAGCAGATCGATCATGGACCAACTTCAACAAGATCTCAGCAGATGAACTCTCACAGTGGTGTAGAAAATACGCCAAGTCTCAATGCAAATTAGATATTTGCCCTACTAGCCTAATAAGAGCTGCCCCCAAACAATTCAAAATAGACCTCACGAACCAGGTAAACCACAGACTCCAAAATGGTCTATTCCCCACGGTTAAAGGAAACATCCTACTCACTCAGCTGCCAAAAGATGCTAAGAAAAACTCAATGGATCTAACTAATTATTGCCCAGTTGCATCCATTCCACTCATAACCAAACTGATGGAGGGCATAGTGACGAAACAACTTAATGAATACCTAACTAAACACTCAATTCTACATGAGTCCCAATCAGGATTCCGATCAAATCATAGTACCGAAACTGTACTAGTGTCTGCAATGAACTCATTCAAAAAAACAATTGCGAGAGGAAGTGACGTCACCACTGGCAATGGCTGCCTAGCTTCTCAGCTCCCGCTCCTCGCAGCAATAAAAAGCTAAAAATAGGACCCATCTGTTATTTTTGCAACCTCAAAGCGCTCTTGGTAGGCAACTATCGACGACCAGAATGAGCAAATCGCACTCAGCATGGAATAAAGACTTGGAGAAGTTGACGAGCGCTGGGCTGAGCAAAACGCCAAAACGCCACGAGGTAATGGCGCAGGCCTCGCCCTCTGACTCGGCTTTATCGCTGGTGGAATCACGGAGGCCCTCTACTAAAAAGGGTGTTTCGGGCGAACTCAGACAGATCCTGTCTGGCATCCAAGAGGACATTCAAAAATCGAAAGAAGAAATACTAGATAAAATGGAGGTACTCAGCGCGGACCTCCGTGAACTAGGAGGCCGAGTTGAGGAAGCAGAACTTCGGCTGGATGAGCACGCGGAGTCTCTAACCGCCCATGAGGCGCAAATACAGGAACTCGACCAAAAGGCAAAAGATCTGACTTACAAATTGGACGATCTGGAAAATCGAGGTCGAAGAAATAATCTCCGGTTTCGCGGAATTCCAGAGAGTGGAGAAACGGAGGATGTCCCACAAATCGTGCAAACTATATGCACAACCCTGAGGGGAACTGAGACAACAGTAGGAGGCCATTGAGCTGGATAGAGCTCATAGAGCCCTGGGCCCTCGTCAAGAAAACAGAGCGCGAGACATTATTGTTAGATTTCATAAATATGAAGTAAAAGAACAAATTCTTGCCTGGGCTCGGAAGAAACAAGATTTGGAGTTTAACGGAGCCAAGATTATGGTATATCAAGATCTTTCTCAGTTCACATTGCAGCAGCGACGCCTCCTGAAACCGGCTCTGGATATTTTAATCAAGGAGCGGATTGTCTATAGATGGGGCTTCCCTTTTTCTTTGAATTTTACCATCAAAGGATCAAGACACAGGGTTAGTTTCTTACCTGAAGCCTGGGTGGTCTTGCACGCGGAGGGCCTGGTGAGCACAAAGGCGCCCTCAGGGGAACTGGCACCCGTAACGAAAGCAAAACTACAAAAGTGGCAGAGGATCCCTGCATCCAATAAACGCAGTAACCCGAAGAGGAAAGTGGCAGCGGAGGGGACCTGAATGTTGCTGTGACGGCTTCACGGAGACCCATCGCTTGAGTTCCTGGCTTCTGTAGATATCGGAAGGAAGCTGGATACAGTCGTGGTAACCGAGAGACTATGCTTATTGAGTTCCTCGGACTGCTCTGACTTAAGCTTACTTGATGTTTTATGCTTAACAGGGGAAGGGTCTGTATGTGCACCACTAGTGGAAGGGGAAGAGGGGGACTATCCTTCAGTTGGGAGAAGTGCATAATGTGTTGGGGAATGTTATAGTACCACTAGAGGGGTAATGAGAAGAGTAATATGAAGAAAAATGACCTATATAAAGTAAACAATGTCGGTAGCTGAACAGATCAGACGAGGGACAGGAGGGGCTTTTAGTTTTGATGGTAGTATGTCAATTGCTGGGGGGGGGGGGGCGGGGGGAGGCTGGGTCTGCTTGATGTTCAGTGGGTTACTTTCTCACAGCCCACTCGGAGAGAAGGTATCTCCGGGATGGTGTTTAAAGGGGGGGGGGGGGGAAGAGGGAGTTGATTAATGGGTTTAAGGGGAGGGTAAGGGAGGGTGGGTTCGGACTGGTATTTTGTAAGAGAAGGGGGGAGGGGGTGAGTCCCGAGGGTGTTATGTTGTGCTTGTGCTGTTCTCTCTTGTGTTTTAACTATGAATACACACCTTAAGATTCTATCCTATAATGTGAAGGGGCTGAACATGCCACAAAAACGGCAGAAATTATACAAAGAACTTAGACAGTTAGAGGCTCATGTCGTCCTGCTGCAGGAGACACACCTCCGCCGAAAACATGAAAGACTCCTCTCCCACCCTAGCTATCCCAAATCCTTCTTTGCTTCTTCAAACGAGGGATCTAAAAAAAGGGGGGTGGCAGTGTTATTTCATGAGTCAGTCGCAGCCCAAATAGTAAAGATCAAAAGAGACCCTGGAGGGCGGTATCTGTTCATACATGCAATATTAGACCAAACGGAAATAACCCTAGCCTGTATATACGCTCCGAATGATCATCAGAGGGATTTCTATACAAAAATAAAAAATTTATTAGCAACATTTGCCCAGGGTTCTATAATATTGGAGGGTGACTTCAACGGAGTTATGGACCCGAGTCTGGACCGTTCTGGACCTGTACAGCCTGTAAGTCCCCGGGATGCATGGGCGTTGGGATCCCTGGCCACTTCCTTAGGGACCCTAGATGTCTGGCGTTTGAACAATGCGCAAGTGAGAGATTATACATACTACTCCACAGTGCATACATCGTACTCACGCATTGATTACATCTTCTTGGATCTAGCATTGGCTGAGCAGGGGCCAGGGGCGGGAATTGGTAGTGCAACTTTATCAGATCATGCCCCAGTTTGGGTTAATTTATCTACAATTAAGGCGGAGACTAAGGATACGAGATGGGCGCTCAATGCCACAATTCTACAGGAGGGTGAGGTGATAGAGGGTTGTAAGAAAATGTTGAGAGAGTACCTCGAGATCAATAGGGAGTCTGGGCCCCCCCTGAGCATTGTGTGGGATGCTATGAAGGCAGTATCAAGAGGCTACTTTTTACAGCTGGCCAGTAGGAGAGCGCGGACTCGTAGAAAGCAAGTGGCCCAATGCATGGATAGGATCAAGAAATTAGAAGCACAACACAAAGTAGAGGGCTCTCAGGCTGTGCTGGAGGAGTTGCGAGCTCAGCGCCTTCAGTTGAACTCTATCTACTCTGAACAGTTAAGCCAATTGCAATCTAGATCGAAAGTCTATTCTTATGAATTCTCCAATAAGGTGGGGCGCCTTCTGGCCTTGCGGCTGCGTAGGCAAAAGGTGGAAAAGGCTGTAACACATGTCAGGGAGAGGGGGGGGGGGAATATGTTGCATACATCGGAAGCTATTAGGAAGCGATTTAGTGAATTTTACCGGGAATTATACACCCGTGAAATAAACCCCCCAGCAGAATCCATTCTAAACTATATAGCTGAGACTGATCTAACTTCCCTAACAGTCCAGCAGCGAGACATGCTGGATGAGCCGGTCACGCCG
Source organism: Microcaecilia unicolor (assembly GCF_901765095.1). NCBI lineage: Eukaryota > Metazoa > Chordata > Amphibia > Gymnophiona > Siphonopidae > Microcaecilia > Microcaecilia unicolor. The sequence goes on from NC_044039.1 coordinate 56,827,438, forward strand.
CTCGAGATAAACAAAGCTATTCAACATTTACCATCTTGTAAGTCTTCTGGCCTGGACGGGCTCCCTAATGAATTCTATAAAAAATTTGCCCCAGAATTGTCTCCACTCCTGGCTGATCTGTTTAACCAAATTGGGAGAGGGGAATCTTTACCGGTTTCCATGCTAGAGGCCTGGATAGCAGTGATACCGAAACCAGACAAGGACCACGCGGAGTGTGGTTCTTATCGTCCCATATCTGTTCTGAACGCAGATGTCAAAATTTTAGCCAAAGTTCTGGCCAATAGACTTAGCCCCCTTGCTCCCAGCGATTATCCATCCTGATCAGGTGGGCTTTGTTTCCTATAGAAAAGCAATGGACAATACGAGACGAGTGGTAGATTTAATGTATTTGGCAAAAAGACTGCACAGGCCTATGTGCCTTCTTAGCTTAGACACTGAAAAGGCCTTTGATAGGGTGCACTGGCCATTCATGTACAGGGTTATGGAGACCTTTGGGATAGGTCCCCAATTTTGTAGATGGATTCAAGCATTCTATGCTTCGCCTAAAGCATGTATCAGACTAAACGGAGGCTACTCCGACTTTTTTTACTTTGCACAGAGGTACTAGACAGGGCTGCCCACTCTCCCCGTTGTTGTTTGCCATGGTTATGGAACCTTTTGCTTCCAGGGTTAGATCTAATCCGGGGATCACTGGAATTACAATAGCAGGGAGGGCACATAAACTTGCCCTCTTTGCAGATGACGTGCTATTGTTTATTACTCGCCCTTTAACATCTTTTCCTGAGCTCTTGAAAAACATTGAGCAGTATTCGACAGTCTCTGGCTTTAAAGTAAACATGTCAAAGTCTGAGGCTCTAAACGTAACCCTACCCGAAGACCAGGTGGAAACCTTAAAGGATACGTATGCTTTTAGGTGGGCTAGTGGGAGCATACGATACTTGGGGGTGTACATAACGGTTGGGCTCCCTGACCTCTTTACGGCAAACTACAAGGGACTGGGCCGAGTTCTATCCGCTGACATGGAGAGATGGGGAGATATTGCGCTCTCCTGGCTCGGCCGAATAGCTGCAGTTAAACTGAACATACTACCATGTTTACTGTATTTATTCCAGGCTCTTCCGATCTCGTTGCCCCGTAAATTTCTTGCTGCGCTACAAGACCGTATTGTGCGATTCGTCTGGGCTGGTAAACGTCCGAGGTTAGCAAGGGCCTTTCTGTATCAGGACAGAAAAAGAGGAGGGCTTGGGGTCCCTAACATAGCTTGGTACTATAGAGCATCTCAGGCGCGTGCTGCTGTGGAATGGTTTCAGGCCTATCCTGACCGGCAATGGGTAGATTTGGAACAGTTTACCTTGGGTGATAGACCGCTGGGAGCATTAATGTGGCTACCGCGGTCCCTTAGGTGCCTAGAAGACGGGCTATGTCCTTCTATATACGTAACCATGGATAACTGGGACAGTCTGTTTCCACAGCGTAGCTGCTTATTGACGCGCCTTTCCCCTATAGCGTATAACCCATTGTTTGTCCCGGGGACAGAGAGGGGCATATTTACTAGCTGGTATGAGGGAGGTTTGCGAACATGGGGGCAGCTGATCGATGGGGAGACCATACTGACCTTTGCAGAAGCCCAACAACAGTTCCCGACAGTGGTGTCTGACAAATATGCATATCTCCAACTTACTCATTTTCTTAAGACAAAAGCTGTACAGGAAGTATTGCGCAGGAAGCAATCAGTTCATGAACAAATTTGTGAAGGGTCGGGCACGACTACAGGGCTGATATCTCGCCTACATCATATTATCACTCAACAAACACCCCGTTACACACTCCATAGGAAAAATTGGCAGAGGGATTTGGGTATTGAACTAGAGGAGGGGGCATGGGAGAGGATGGAACAGGCCGCGGCGGGGGTATCCTCTCATGTGCCATTTAAAGAGAATGCCATTAAAGTCCTATGTAGGTGGTACATGACACCAGAGCGCCTACAGCGTATTTACCCTACCTTATCTGGGCTGTGTTGGAGAGGATGTGGAGTGAAGGGAACCATGGGACACATTTGGTGGCATTGTAAGAAAATAAAGGCTTTCTGGAAGGCGGTCCACAGTAGGCTGCGCCTGTGGCTGGGGGTACAAATCTCATGGCAGCCCACTATTTACTTATTCTCTGCTAAAGCAGCAGGCCTCTTAGCTAATCAACAAATATTGTTGCGCTATGCCACATGTGCAGCTCGAATTGTTATAGCAGCCTGCTGGAAACAGACTACGACTCCACCTTTAACTCGGTGGATTCGCAAGCTGCGATATGTGTGTGAGATGGAGCGGCTTATCGCAGAGCGGAGCAATCGCACCAATAAATGGCACCTGATTTGGGACTCCTTTCTCCTTCATACATAATGTAATTGTTGATTCATAAAACCAGTCCGGATTGGGTGAGGGAGGGGTAAGGGGAGGGGGGGAGTGCAGTTTGTTTGTCTTATATTATAAAAACTTTATAAAAAATTTGAAGTTCTGAAGGATATCAGTATTACTACATTCATGTTCTGATGCGGAGGCAACACGTACCATATGCTAAAGTGTTGTGGTCTTGGTATTGTTAGGAGAAAACTTGACTTGTAAAACCATACCTCTGTTATTATACAATGTTCTAAGTGGTAATGTTGCCACGGGCTGTACTGTTGAAAGAATGTACTATTTACTAATAAAGACTTCATATAAATTAAAAAAAAAAAAAATTGCAACTGGCAAGAACATACTCCTACTACAATTTGACATGTCTAGCGCCTTCGACATGGTTGATCATGAAATATTACTTCATATACTAGAATATTTCGGAGTCGAAGGTCCAGTTCTCAAATGGTTCAAGGGATTCCTCACCACCAGATCTTACCAAGTAACAACGAATGCTGAAAGATCACCTCCATGGATACCAGAATGTGGAGTTCCTCAAGGATCCCCCCTCTCACCAATCCTTTTTAACCTAATGATGATACCACTAGCCAATCTCTTAGCTAACCAAAACTTTAACCCATACATATATGCAGACGATGTCACGATCTACATCCCGTTCAAACATGATCTAAGTGAAATCACCAATGAGATCAACGAAAGCCTCCGAATCATGCACTCCTGGGCAGATTCATTCCAGCTAAAACTCAATGCAGAAAAAACTCAATGCCTGGTGCTCACTTCCCAATACAATACAAACAATTACTCCACCATAATAACCACACCATACTGCACTCTCCCCATCTCAGAAAATTTGAAGATTCTTGGAGTCACCATTGATCGAAACCTCACACTCGATACCCACATGAAGAACACGACGAAAAAGATGTTTTCCTCGATGTGGAAATTCAAGAGTTAAACCTTTCTTCCCGAGAAACATTTTCCGTACCTTGGTGTACAGTCAATGGTAATAAGTCATTTGGACTACTGTAATACTCTGTACGCTGGCTGCAAAGAACAGACTATAAAAAGAAACTCCAGACAGCCCAGAATACTGCAGCCAGACTCATATTTGGAAAACCCAAATACGAAAGTGTGAAACCATTAAGAGAAAAACTTCATTGGCTCCCTCTCAAGGAACGTATTGAGTTTAAGATCTGCACGACCGTATACAAAATTATTTGAACTTATCCAGCTGTAAAGGACTCAAATATAAGCAAGCATACGCCACTACCTTCTCATACAGAAGTACACAACTATGGAACACACTACCCACAGCCCTGAAAACCATAGACAATCTAACTAACTTTCACAAATCCTTGAAGACACATCTCTTCAACAAAGCCTACAAAATGAACCCTTAACGACACAAATCACCACCCAACTCATTCAAGTATCAAAATGCAATTCCTACATCACCCTATCTAACACCTACTTCTCTAATTCCTCATATAGCTTCTGCTTATACTAATTGTATACAAGATCCTGTCATGACTATGTCATAACTACACTCTGTAAGCCACATTGAGCCTGCAAATAGGTGGGATAATGTGGGGTACAAATGTAATAAATAATAATAATTAGATGGTTCACAGTAGGCTGTGGTAAATTATGACCTGTAATGGAGACATTCACCCTCCCAACCATTGCCCTTATATAATTCCTTTGCTACACTGGAACAATATGATACTTAAAAAAGATGTACTGATGTAGAACTAGAGGCAAAGAATGTAACACAATCCACAAGACATCCACAAAACAATGACAGATCAGTGCAAAGCAGAAAATTCTTACTTCTAGGAGACTCCATTTTCAGAGGCATTAACGTAGGAACATAGTTCAAAGGATCTAACCTAGTGAAGTGCCTTCCAGGATCCTCAGCTACCAGAAGTACCAACCAAATACTGAACTTGATCTGAGAGGAGAGTAAGGATTCTAATACTGATGATGTAATCCACCTGTGGACAAATGACCTGGCCAACCATAACAAGTTTAGAACACAGAGATCTTCTATAAGCTTGGGGGAGGGACTGAAGTCTTAGGTTCAGACTGCAGCTTTTTCTGAAGTTATTCCTACAAGTGGGAAGGGAGAAGAGAGACTACATAAAGCATAGGAATTCAATAAGTGGCTCAAAGTTTGGTGTAAAGAAGAAGGTTTCAGATACATAGGAGGATGGGGCAGTACATGGCAAAAAATCATTGGCTGTACTATAATGATGGACTACATCTTTCTATGATGGGAAAAAGGATCCCTGGGGAGAAATTCAGACAGTATTTTTCTAGTCATTTAAACTAGAGGGTGGGCGTCACCAAAGGAAACAAGGGAATTAAGAAAATCACCCCCCAGAAAAAACAAGATGGTGGAAGGAAAGGTAATGTAAATGATAACCATCCTAACTCAATTAGCACATGGGAAGCAATGAGCACAAATGCTCATAGCCTAAGTAGAAAGATTCAAGATCTGCAAGCCCTGATGTTTGAGAAAAACTTAGATATTGTTGCTATTACAGAGATATGGTTCAGTGATTCCCATGAATGGGATGTGACTATACTGAGCTATGATCTTTTTAGAAAGGACAGAGGGGGCCGAAGAGGTGGAGGGAGTGGCATTGTATGTGAAAAAAAATACCTGAAGAAGGAGCTGACGGCAGGGGTAGGAATTGGAGAAATGGAAGTGCAGTGGTCCAAGCTGAAAACTGTTATAAATATAGCAACCGATATCTACTCAAAGAAAGTAAACAAAAACAAGAGAAACAGTCTATATGGTTCTCCAAACAAGTGGCTGAAAAAAATAAGGACAAAAGAAGCTTTGTTCAAGAAATACAGAATCCAATGAGAGGATCACGGGAAAGATTACTGGATTAAGTTCAAAGAAACAAAGAGGGAAATGTGACTAGCGAAGTGCGGGTGGAAGAAAAAATGGCTAAAGATGTAAAGAGGGGTGACTGCCTTTTTTAGGTATTTTTGGTGTAAACCAATTGGATTAAAGGTGTTTTTTATTACCTGGTGGGCCTGTGGTAGCTGGTCAGCTGGATTTGGGTAGTGCTCTGTAGAGCCTCCTAAAGATTTTTTGTGGCCATATTGAGAGCAGGCCGGATTGGCTATGCACACATGCGTGTGTAGCAGTTTTCCATTGCCTGGGAGACAGCGTCAGGAGATGCAGGCTCATGGACAGAGCCATGCAGCTGATGCTTTAGTTCATTCAGGAAAAGAATGAATTGCCAGCAGAGACCTCTAGCAAGGTAAGGGAAGCTGGAGAATTGCATTTAAATGGGTTTTTCCCCTTTATTTTTAAATAAATGGTTTTGTGCTTTGGGAACTTAAAGATTGGGGTTTAAAGGAGGAATTGCAGGTTAGTGTTAGGCAAAATAAAAATATAAAAAGCAAATTTTATCAACTAATCTCCATAGTTTTTTCTACTTAGTTCTAAAAACTTTGTACCACAGCATTAACAGATAGAATATAGCAGGCACTGCAGGATCTAGTTTAGTATTAAGGGGGAATAAAAAGAGAGAGAGAAAAGCAAGCATTATTAACTAGTTGCCGTGGAGGGGTATAATCAAACGGGGCCGGCCATCTATATGGCCGGCTATCTTCAAGGCCAGCCCCGTAAAGCGGCGTGCCCAACCGTATTATCGAAACAAGATAGCTAGCTATCTTTCATTTCAATAATACGGTCAGAGCCGGCCAAATCTCAACATTTGGGCCGGCTTTACAGATGGCCAGCATTGGTTTTCAGATAATGGAAACTAATGGCGCCGATCTCAAACCCGGCCAAATCCAGTCCATTTGGTCATGGGAGGAGCCAGCATTTGTAGTGCACTGGTCCCCCTCACATGCCAGGACACCAACCGGGCACCCTAGGGGGGCACAGCAGTCGACTTCACAAATTGCTCCCAGGTGCATACCTCCCTTACCTTGTGTGCTGAGCCCCCCAATTCCCCCCAAAACCCACTCCCCAAAACTGTACACCACTACCATAGCCTTAGGGATGAAGGGGGGAACCTACATGTGGGTTCAGTGGGTTTTCGGGGGGGTTGGACGGCTCCCATTTACCACCACAAGTGTAACAGGTAGGGGGGGATGGGCTTGGGTCCACCTGCCTGAAGTGCACTGCACCCACTAAAAACTGCTCCAGGGACCTGCATACTGCTGTGATGGAGCTGGGTATGACATTTGAGGCTGGCATATAGGCTGGCAAAAAAATGATTTTTTTTTGGGTGGGAAGGGGGTTGGTAACCACTGTGGGGAGTAAGGGGAGGTGATCCCCGATTCCCTCTGGTCATCCTCTGGTCAGTTGGGGCACTTTTTGGAGGCTTGGTACTAAAAATAAATGGATCAAGTGCAGCCGGCCAAGGATCTCGTTAGAGCCGGCCTTTTTTCCATTATTGGCCGAAGCCGGCCATGTCTTAAGCACGCCCCCGTCCCGCCTTCCATACCCTGCCGACACGCCCCCTTAAATTTTGGCCAGCCCTGCAACGGAAAGCAGTTGAAGCCGGCCAAACTCGGCTTTCGATTATACCGATTTGGCCAGGTTTAGGAGATGGCCGGCCATCTCCCGATTTGTGTCTGAAGATGGCTGGTCTTCTTGTTCGAAAATAAGCAGGATAGTGTAGAAACCCTTTCCCCATAGTTTTAAACTGAAATTTCTCTAGAAATAGGCATTTTTCCCATAGTTTTAAACTGAAACCTTTTCTAGAGGTAGAAACTAAGCAGCCAAAAACTCTTGTTCTAAAAGACAGTTATTTTCTGTTCCTTGGCTGCTGGAGAGGTAGCTCATCCAGCGACCTCAATTAAGTGTTAATTAAGGTGTGGGGAAATAAAATACTTGCATAGGTTGCTGAGTCAGTTTCAAAGAGTCTGTTTAAAAAAGGCCTCTTAGATTCGAAACTATATAAAGAGGAAAGGTCCCACTGAACTTTCTTTCTGTAAAGTTTCGAGAGACAAGGACATTTCTCTGGTAAGTGAACACTATTTTGCTTTCTGCTTTGGGAACTTAAAGATTGGGGTTTAAAGGAGGAATTGTAGGTTAGTGTTAGTCAAAATAAAAATATAAAAAGCAAATTTTATCAACCAATCTCCATAGTCTTTTCCACTTAGTTTTAAAAACTTTATAACAGAATCTAGCAGGCACTGCAGGATCTAGTTTAGTCTTCCCACCCACCCTCCCCAACACCAGCCCCACCCCTAGTACAACTCTTCATTTATAGTCAGTTATTGTAATTAAGGTAACAAGCAAGGAGTGCTCTTACAGTTTTAAATACATTTCATTACCATCCAAGAAGGAAACACTAAATAAATCATACAATATACTATATAAACTAAAATACACTTTTATATTAGGCTAATATCCTGAATACAGTAGCAAGTTATAAATTATTGAAAAACTCAAAAACATGGAGTCAGCAGTCCAGCAGTGAGAGGAGTGCTATCCAATCTTTTGCATTGAGTGTCACATGCAGTGGTGTGCTGGTAAATTTTTAACAGGCTCTCTCCCCGGTCCACCTCGGCACCCCCCCCTCCGGCCACCTCTGCGCCCCCCAAAATTGCAGAACTGGCTATAGCCAGTGGGGGGGGGGGGGGGGCAATGCATTACTCTCTCCAGGAAAAAAAAATTAAATTATCCCAGGTTACAATCTAATTCATGTTTAATGTGGGATAAAATGCCATAAATAAGTAAATAAATATAAACTTTTAATGTTGAGCACCTGATTCTCAAAGTGAACATATTCCAAACACTATAATGAAAATAAAATGATTTTTTCTACCTTTGTTGTCTGGTGACTGTTTTTCTGATCATGCTGGCCCAGTATCCAATTCTGCTGCTATCTGTCCTCCTAACTCCGTTTCCAGGGCTTCCTTTCCATTTATTTCTTTTACTTTCCTCCTTTCTTCTTCATTTCTGGTCCTCAGCTTCTGCCTATTTTCTTCATCCATGTGCAGTTTTTCTCCTTTCTTCCTTTTCCCTTATCTTATCTCCTTCCTCACTCTTCCCTCCCCTCCATCTATGTCCAGCATTTGTTCTCTCTCCCCTCCTCTCCCCCTGCCCTCCATTCACCCATGGCCAGCGACCCTTCTCTCCCCTGCCCTCCATCCACCCATGGCCAGCAGTGACCCTCCTCTCCCCTGCCCTCCATCCACCCATGGCCAGCAGTGACCCTCCTCTCCCCTGCCCTGCATGCACCCATGGCCAGCGACCCTTCTCTCCCCTGCCCTGCATGCACCCATGACCAGCGACCCTTCTCTCCCCTGCCCTCCATCCACCCATGGCCAGCGACCCTTCTCTCCCCTGCCCTCCATCCACCCATGGCCAACAGCTCCCTTTTTTCTCCCCTGCCCTCCATCCACCCATGTCCAGCAGCTCCCTTTTCTCCCCTGCCCTCCATCCACCATGGCCAGCAGCTCCCTTCTCTCCCCTGCCCTCCATCCACCCATGGCCAGCAGCTCCCTTTTCTCTCCCCTACCCTCCATCCACCCATGGCTAGCAGCTCCCTTCTCTCCCCTGCCCTCCATCCACCCATGGCCAGCAGCTCCCTTCTCTCCCCTGCCCTCCATCCACCCATGGCCAGCAGCTCCCTTCTCTCCCCTGCCCTCCATCATCCACCATGGCCAGCAGCTCCCTTTTCTCTCCCCTGCCCTCCATCCACCCATGGCCAGCAGCTCCCTTCTCTCCCCTGCCCTCCATCCACCCATGGCCAGCAGCTCCCTTCTCTCCCCTGCCCTCCATCCACCATGGCCAGCAGCTCCCTTCTCTCCCCTGCCACCCCCTCCCGACTTGTTCCGCGAATTCTCCTGCTTTCTCCCTCCCTCCCGATCAGGTCCCTCACCGACCCTACCTTGGCCATCAAATTCTTCGGGGCAGGCAGTGTTGCCTGCCCGCTGCCATCGCTGACTTTCCCCCGCCGCCCGATCGCCTCTGGAAGTCTCGGCGGCCATTTTTAAAGCGCAAACAGGCGGCGGAGGAAAGTCAGCGATAGCAGTGGGCAGGCAACACTGCCTGCCCCGAAGAATTCGATAGTCAAGGTAGGGATCGGTGAGGGACCGGATCCGGAGGGAGGGAGAGCCGGCTCGCCCTTTCCAACAACCGGCTCGCAAGTCCGGCCAAAATTTAACAACCGGATCTTGCGAGCCGGCTCCAGCACACCACTGGTCACATGTATCATTATCTCCCAGTTGATGAGATGTCATATGTGTGTGCCTGATGCAAAGAGCTCATAGCTCTCAGAGAACATGTCCGTTCTCTTGGGGCTAGAGTAGCAGACTTGGTGAAGCTGAGGGAGACAGAGGTACATAGAGGAGACCTACAGGGATGTTGTACAGAAGCCCCACCTCCAGTCTGGTAGCTCCTGTTCTACCTTGGAGGAGGGAGGTCTCCTGGAAGGACAGCATCACCCAGGTGAAGTAGGAAGTACTCCTGTAGCCATGACCTGCCCACCAGGGGATGTACTATCCTCTCGCACCGAGGATATGTCTCCAAGTGCTACCTGGGAGGGAAAGGTTAGGACAACTGTTGTAGTTGGTGATTCGATCATTAGGCATATAGATAGCTGGGTGGTTGGTGGACGTGAGGATTGCCTGGTGACTTGCCTGCCTGGTGCGAAGGTGGCGGACTTCACGCATCACCTAGATAGGATTTTAGATAGTGCTGGGGAGGAGTCGGCTGTCTTTAGTACACGTGGGTAACAATGACATAGGAAAATGTGGGAGAGAAGTTATGGAAGCCAAATTTAGGCTGTTGGGTAGAAAGCTCAAATCCAGATCCTCTAGGGTAGCATTTTCTGAAATGCTACCCATTCCGCACGCAGGGCCCAAGAGACAGGCAGAACTCCGGAGTCTCTATGCGTGGATGAGATGATGGTGCAGGGAGGAGGGTTTTAGATTTGATAGGAACTGGGCAACATTCTGGGCAAGGGGGTGCGTATTCCAAAAGGTTGGGCTCCACCTTAACTAGGGTGGGACCAGGCTGCTGGTATCGGCATTTAAAAAGGAGATAGAGCAGCTTTTAAACTAGAAATGGGGGGAAGGCAGACAGTCACTCAAAAGCGCGTGATTCGGGATAAGGTATCTTTCAAAGATATCACCAAAACAGGGAAGATAGGGTATCCTGATAGTGAGGTTGCAAAAGAGACCGTAGTAGATCAGGTGTCCTTAAATAAAACTAAAAATCAAACAAAAGATTGCAAATTAATACTGTCAAATACAGAGCATGATGTAAATAGGAACAACAAACATACTTTGAAATGTCTATATGCAAATGCCAGGAGCCTAAGAAATAAGTTGGGAGAGTTAGAATATATTGCACTAAATGAAAAATTAGATATAATAGACATCTCTGAGACCTGGTGGAAGGAGGCTAACCAGTGGGACACTGTCATACCGTGGTACAAATTATATCGTAGTGATAGGGTGGATCGAATTGGTGGAGGGGTAACATTGTATATTAACGAGAGCCTTGAATTAAATAGATTGAAAATTCTGCAGGAAACAAAACACTTCTTGGAATCACCGTGGATTGAAATGCCATGTGTAAAGGGGAAAAGGATAGTGATAGGAGTGTACTACCGTCCGCCTGGCCAGGATGAACAGACGGATGCAGAAATGTTAAAGGAAATTAGGGACGCAAACAAACTGGGCAATGCAATAATAATGGGTGATTTCAATTAACCCAATATTGACTGGGTAAATGTAACATCGGGGCACGCTAGAGAGGTAAAATTCCTTGATGAAATCAATGACAGCTTTATGGAGCACCTGGTGCAGGAGCTGACGAGAGAAGGAAAAATTCTAGACCTAGTGCATAGTGGAATGCATGATCTGGTACCGGAGGTAATGGTGCTGGGGCCGCTTGATAACAGATCTTAATATGATCGGATTTGATATTAGCTTTGAAGTATGTGAAAAGAAAACTTAGAGGAGTGACTGCGAGGGTCAAAAAATTACATCAGGCAGACGGAAGACCAAATGACAGCCAGCGTGGTTAAAAAATGAGGTGAAGGAAGCTATTTGAGCTAAAAGAAAATCCTTCAGAAAATGGAGGAAGGAACCAACTGAAAATAATAAGAAACAGCATAAGGAATGTCAAGTCAAATGCAAAGCGCTGATAAGGAAGGCTAAGAGGGACTTCAATAAAAGATTGCCTTGGAGGCAAAAACATATAGTAAAAACTTTTTTAGGTATATTAAAAGCAGGAAGCCGGCAAAAGAATCGGTTGGACCGCTAGATAACTGAGTAGTAAAAGGGGGGATCAGGGAAGACAAAGCCATAGCGGAGAGATTAAATAAATTCTTTGCTTGTCTTCACTGAAGAAGATTTGGGTGGGATACCGGTGCCAGAAATGGTATTCGAAGCTGACGAGTCAGAGCAACTTAATGAATTCTCTGTAAACCTGGAGGATGTAATGGGGCAGTTCTACAAACTGAAGAGTAACAAATCTGAACCAGATGGTATTCATCCCAGAGTACTGATAGAACTGAAAAATGAACTTGTGGAGCTATTAGTAATATGTATATTATCCTTAAAATCGAGTGTGGTACTGGAAGATTGGAGGGTAGCCAATGTAACGCAGATTTTTAAAAAAGGTTCCAGAGGAGATCCAGGAAATTATAGAACGGTGAGTCTGACGTTGGTGCCGGACAAAATGGTAGGGACTATTATTAAGAACAAAATTGCAGAGCATACTCAAAAGCATGGATTAATGAGACAAAGTCAACATGGATTTAGTGAAGGGAAATCTTGCCTCACCAATCTACTACATTTCATTGAAGGGGTGAACAAACATGTGGATAAAGGTGAGCCAGTTGATATTGTGTATCTGGATTTTCAGAAGGTGTTTGACAAAGTACCTCATGAAAGACTCCAGAGGAAATTGAAGAGTCATGGGATAGGAGGTAGTGTTCTATTGTGGATTAAAAACTGGTTAAAAGATAGAAAACAGAGAGTAAGGTTAAATGGTCAGTATTCTCAATGGAGAAGGGTAGTTTGTGGGGTTCCCCAGGGGTCTGTGCTGGGACCTCTGCTTTTTAACATATTTATAAATGACCTAGAGATGGGAGTAACTAGTGAGGTAATTAAATTTGCTGATGACACAAAGTTATTCAAAGGCGTTAAATCGCGAGAGGATTGTGAAAAACCTTATGAGACTGGGAGACTGGGCATCTAAATGGCAGATGACGTTTAATGTGAGCAAGTGCAAAGTGATGCATGTGGGAAAGAGGAATCCGAATTACAGCTACGTCATGCAAGGTTCCACATTAGGAGTCACGGACCAAGAAAGGGATCTAGGTGTGGTTGTTGATGATATGTTGAAACCTTCTGCTCAGTGTGCTGCTGCAGCTAAGAATGCAAATAGAATGTTAAGTATTATTAGGAAAGGAATGGAAAACAAAAATGAGGATGTTATGCCTTTGTATCGCTGCATGGTGCGACCGCACCTCGAATATTGTGTTCAATTCTGGTCGCCGCATCTCAAAAAGATATAGTGGAATTAGAAAAGGTGCAGAGAAGGGCGACGAAAATGGTAAAGGGGATGGGAATGAGTTCCCTATGAGGAAAGGCTAAAGCGGCTAGGGCTCTTCAGCTTGAAGAAAAGGCAGCTGAGGGGAGATATAATAGAGGTCTATAAAATAATGAGTGGAGTGGAACGGGTAGATGTGAAGCATCTGTTTACACTTTCCAAAAATAATAGGACTAGGGGTCATGCGATGAAGCTACAATGTAGTAAATTTTTAAAATGAATCGGAGAAAAATTTTCTTCACTCAATGTGTAATTAAACTCTGGAATTCATTGCCAGAGAATGTGGTAAAGGACCTCTTAAGAATTTATTTAATAGTTCTTTAGAGACAGGAGAGGTTCCGAGGGATTGGAGATGACCTGATGTGATCCCTCCTTCACAAAAGCAGACACAGGGAAGAAGTTGGAAACTACAGGCCAGTAAGCTTCACGTTGGTGGTAGGAAAAATAATGGAATCACTGCTGAAGGAAAGGATAGTTGACTTTCTAGAAGTGAACAGGTTACAAGATCCAAGCCAACATAGCTTTACCAAAGGAAACTCCTGCCAAAAGAATCTGATCAACTTCTTTGACTGGGTGATCAAAGAACTGGATGAAGGATGCGCGCTAGATGTATTCTACTTGGATTTCAACAAAGCCTTTGATACGGTCCCTCACAGAAGACTCGTGAATAAGTTGAAAGAGTTCAACTTAGGACACAAAGTGGTGAACTGGATTGGAAATTGGTTGATCGACAGGCGGCATAGGGTGGTGGTAAATGGAATCGGCTCTTAGGACAGAGTGCCACAGTGGTTGGTACTGGGACTGATTCTGTTTAATATATTTGTGAGAGACATTGCTGAAGGGTTAGAAGGAGAAGTTTGCCTTTTTTGCAGATGACATGAAGATAGCCAATAAAGTAGATTCCCTAGATGGAGTAGAAACAACAAGGGATCTCCAAACGCTAGAAGAATGGTCAAGGGTCTGGCAGTTAAAATTTAATCCTGTTCACACAGGGGGATATGGCTTTATATTAGAGCACGACCAATCTCTATTGTTGGTCACAAAGTACTCCTCTAAAAAAATTCAAACAAACATGAAAACATGTATTGTTACCCATATATGTGCATACATTGTTCACAATAACCCTTGGTTCCCGTGCAACTCTCTTCCACATGCCTTTCGCAGCGTCATCCACACAGTCAAACCACTCTCATATATTGCTCACCACACCCTACACTCCACTGAAATTACATTACAGTACTTGAACTTAAGTTTCAACTCTGATGTGTTCCCTTAGCTTTTGCTGATAAGAAATGTTCATTGCATTCGTTTAAGTCCAACAATTCCAAAATGGCTGACACGGGCTGCTCTTGCTTCTCAGCCTTCATTTTCAAATTCAAAGTCACAATGACAGCCATTTCCAAACACTCAGACTCCAAATGTATAGTGGTGAGTCTTAATGTGTACTCAAACCACAGTTATATCACTCAGAACTGGGTATCATGTTTGACTGTCTTCGTGGCTCCACTGTGCGGCATCTAGAAGGCTTGCATGAAAAACCATTGATAAGGTCACTTTTATGACCAAACTTCCTCTTTAGTTCCTCAATGCGAGACCGCATTTCGTGGTTTACTTCATCAGGAGGAACCACCCACCATGACCATCCGGGCTACTCCACAAGCGGAAACAGGAAATGCTTCATCGGAGAAGGCGGGACACTGTGTGAATAGGGAAGGGAGAAGCTGGAGGTGAGCCTGTAGTGCCTTCTTCTTTACTGACGTCACTGCCACGGACAGTAAAAAGGTTAAACACTTGGGGGGGCAGGAAAGAACAGAGAGGAGGGCTGTCGGGGAGCTGAGGGAGGGCAGGGAGAATCGCTGGACATGGAGGGGAGGGCAGGGGGAAGAGAACACATCACTGGACATGGAGCGGAGGGCAGGGGGAAGAGAACAGATCACTGAACATGGAGGGGAGGGCAGGGGGAAGAGAACAGATTGCTGGACATGGAAAGGAGGGGAGGGCAGGGGAAAGAGAACAGATCGCTGGGCATGGAGAGGAGGGGCGAGCAGGGTGAGAGAAGAAATCACTGGAGAGGAGAGGAGGGCAGGGGGAGAGAACAGATCGCTGGAGGGGAGGGCAGGGGTAAAGAAGAGATCGCTGGAGGGGAAGGCAGGGGGAAAGAAGAGATCACTGGACATGGAGAGAAGGGGAGAGGAGGGGAGGGCAGGGGGAAGAGAACAGATCGCTGGACATGGAGGGGAGAGCAGGAAGAGAGGAGAAATGTTGGACAAGGATGGAGCGAAGGAAAGACAAAGGAAGGAGATGCACACGGATGGAGTGGAAGGGAGAGAGGAGAAATGATCGTCATGGATGGAGGGGAGGGAAGACAGAGGAAGTAGATGCATATGGATGGAGGGAAGAGGAGTGAGGAGAAATGCTGGATATGGATGGAGGGGAAATTGCTGAATTTAAGGGCTGAATTGGAACACTTTGAGGGCAGATGTTGAAACTGGAGAAAGGATAGGGACAGGGCTACAGATGGTAGACAGAACAAATAAGGACACAGAAGGATGGTGGACATGGTGAGAGAAAAAATATCAAATGGAAAGAAGACACTGCATAAAACAGAAGACAATGGGACCAAAGCTAATAGAAAAACTAAAGGTAGAAAACATTTTTATTCAGAATTTATTAATTGGAATACGTCAGCTTTTGCAAATGTGCATCTGTGATATTTTGCATGCAAGTTTCAAATTCTAGTATTGCTGCATGCTGAGTCTGACTTCTTGAGGTAACTTTCCAGTTCAGTATTTTGCCTTCATATCTGTTGTCATGTGTTTTTCATGCGTGATCAAGATGCCGGTATTTTAGTGTGTAGTATTTGCAGCCCTTTTTGGGGTTTTTTTTGTTTGTTTCACTAGGTTGTGTACTGGTATTTTAGAGCCCGGTGTAATTATAGTGCTGCCTTTCCATGCATAAGGTTGTAGCTGATTTTTTTTGTCTACATTTTTATTAGTTTACTAGTAAAAAAGGCCCGTTTCTGACACAAATGAAACGGGCGCTAGCAAGGTTTTCCTCGGAGTGTGTATGTTTGGGAGAGTGTATGTGAGAGTGACTGTTTGAGAGTCAGACTGAAAGTGTGAGTGTGTGAGAGAGAGTGAGTGTGGGTGTGAGTGTGTTTGTGACAGAGTGTGTGTGTGAGAATGAGAGTGTGTGCAAGTGTGTATGTGAGACACAGTGTGAGTGAGAGTGTGTGTGTGTGGGCGAGAGAGAGAGTGTGTGTGAGACACAGATTCTCTGTTTGAGTGAGTGTATGAGACCAAGCGAGTGTGTGAGTGACTGTGTGGCACATAGAGAGTGAATGTGATACAGTGTGAGACAGAGTGTGTGAGAGTGAGAGTCAGAAAGACATTGTATATGAGAGAGAGAGTGTGAGCCGTGCCCTCCCAATCCATGGCCATCTGTCCCCTGCCCCCTCCATTCATCCTTTTCCAGCAATTCCCCTCTGTCCCTGAGCCCTGCCCTCCCAATCCATGGCCATCCATGTTTGTCTGTCACCTGCCCCCTCCATTCATCCCTATCCAGCATTTCCCCTCTCTGCCTGAGGCCTGCCCTGCAATCCATATCCATCCATGCCCATCTGTCCCCTCCATTCATCCCTATGCAGCAATTCCCCTCTCCCTGAGTCCTGCCCTTCCAATCCATGCCCATCCATGCTCCTCTGTCACCTGGCCCCTCCATTTTTCCCTATCCAGCATTTCCCCTCTCTGCCTGAGGCCTGCTCTGCAATCCATATCCATCCATGCCCATCTGTCCCCTCCATTCATCCCTATCCAGCAATTCCCCTCTCCCTGAGTCCTGCCCTTCCAATCCATGCCCATCCATGCTCATCTGTCACCTGGCCCCTCCATTTTTCCCTATCCAGCATTTCCCCTCTCTGCCTGAGGCCTGCTCTGCAATCCATATCCATCCATGCCCATCTGTCCCCTCCATTCAACCCTATCCAGCAATTCCCCTCTCCCTGAGTCCTGCCCTTCCAATCCATGCCCATCCATGCTCATCTGTCACCTGGCCCCTCCATTTTTCCCTATCCAGCATTTCCCCTCTGCCTGAGGCCTGCTCTGCAATCCATATCCATCCATGCCCATCTGTCCCCTCCATTCATCCCTATCCAGCAATTCCCCTCTCCCTGAGTCCTGCCCTTGCAATCCATGCCCATCCATGCTCATCTGTCACCTGGCCCCTCCATTTTTCCCTATCCAGCAATTTCCCTCTCTCCCTGAGTCCTGCCCTCCCAATCCATGCCCATCCATGCTCCTCTGTCCCCTGCCGCCTCCATTCATCCTTTTCCAGCAAGTCCCCTCTCGCCCTTCCATGATCCCCCCCCCTCGCATCCATGCTACGCTCTCTCCCATGTCCCAGCCTGGCCCGCCCTCTTCTCCCCCCCCCTTCGCATCCATGCCCCCCCCTTCGCATCCATGCCTCGCATCCATGCCCCCCCCTTTGCATCCATGCATCCCCTTTTTTTTTTTTTTATTCTTTTTAACTTTACCTCCGTGGCGGTTCGTGCAGCGAAGCGTCAGGGAAGGAGGCGGCGCTCCCGACGTCTAGCTTTCCCTTCGCTGTGTTCCGCCTTGTTTTGAAGGCGGAACACAGCGAAGGGAAGGCTAGACGTCGGGAGCGCCGCCTCCTTCCCTGACGTTTCGCAGACGCTTCCGGATTTGTTTGTTTTGTCGCGAGGGCGGGGCAGAGACGGCAGGCTGAACCCTTCAGCCTCAGCCTGGGAGTGATGTCAGATGGCTTCAAGGCTTCAGGCTTCAGGCTTCAAGGCTTCAAGGCTTCAGGCTTCAGGCTTCAAGGCTTCAGGCTTCAAGGCTTCACAGAACGTTGGCTTCAGAACGTTGAGGGTGCGTTTTATTATATTAGATAATCAGTCTTCAGGGTTCTTGTTTTGGGCCTAGGGACTTGTGTACTATTTTCAATGCTACATTTTTATATGCTCCATGGCTAGTAAAATGGATGTGGCTAATGTGGGGGTGTGGCTACTATGGGGGCAGAGCCATAGAAAGTGGCCCCGCCCTTAAGGTTGGCATGGTATGAGTACCGGCACCTTTTTTCCTACAAAAAAAGCACTGCAAAAATGATAAAAGGGATGGGACAACTTCCCTATGAGGAAAGGCTGAAGTGGCTAGGGCTCTTCAGCTAGGAGAAAAGAGGGGTAGACTTGAATCGCTTGTGTACTCTTTCCAAAAATACTAGGACTATGGGGCATGCAATGAAGCTACAAAATAAATCAGAGAAAATATTTTTTTCTCTCAACGTGTAATTAAAACTCTGGAATTCCTTGCCAGAGAATGTAATAAAAGCAGTTAGCTTAGTAGGGGTTAAAAATGTTTGGCTATATTCATAAAAGAAAAATCCATAAGCCATTATTAAGATGGATTTGGGAAAATCCACTGCTTATTTCTAAGCAGCATAAAATATATTGTACTGCTTTGAGATTTTGCCAGGTACTTCTGACCTGGATTGACCACTTGGAAATGGGATACTGGGCTTGATGGACCTTCGGTCTGTTCCAGTATGGCAATGCTTATGTTCTTATAAGAAACGATTACACTAAACGAATTATGACAGATAATATACAAAGAAAATATATCCCGAAAAAGGGAAGGCACCAAAAAGGCGAAGGATTTTGCGCTGAGGAGAGATTAAAAACACAACCTCTCTGCTTTACAGAAAATGAAAGACTGTCGGTCCCATGCTCACACATCAAGTGGGAAGATACCTGCACATGCACAGTAGGGGCACTGCCTTCAAGATTTAAAGTGACGATGCACTTAAGTAATGCCACACTGGGAAAAGACCAAGGGTCCATCGAGCCCAGCATCCTGTTCATGTTAGCTGCCAATCCAGGCCAAGGGCACCTGGCAAGCTTCCCAAACGTACAAACATTCTATACATGTTATTCCTGGAATTGTGGATTTTTCCCAAGTCCATTTAGTAGCGGTTTATGGACTTGTCCTTTAGGAAACTGTCTAACCCCTTTTTAAACTCTGCCAAGCTAACCGCCTTCACCACATTCTCCGGCAACGAATTCCACAGTTTAATTATGCGTTGGGTGAAGAAAATGTTTCTCCGATTTGTTTTAAATTTACTACACTGTAGTTTCATTGCATGCCCCCTAATCCTAGTATTTTTGGAAAGCGTGAACAGACGCTTCACATCCACCTGTTCCACTCCACTCATTATTTTATATACCTCTTATGTCTCCCCTCAGCTGTCTCTTCTCCAAGCTGTATAGCCCTAGCCTCCTTAGTCTTTATTCATAGGGAAGTCGTTCCATCCCCGCTATCATTTTAGTCACCCTTCGCTGAACCTTTTCCAATTCTACTATATTATTATTATTTATCACATTTGTACCCCACATTTTCCCACCTTTTTGCAGGCTCAATGTGGCTTACAGAGTGTTGTTATAATGTAGTCATTACATGATCTTAAATACAGTCAATAGTAGGCTGAAGGTAGATGAGGATTTAGATGGGAAGGTGTTAGGTAAGGTCATGTGAGAGGTGGTGTTTGATGAACCTGAGTGGTTTAAGGGATGATTTATTTCATTAAGGATGTCTTTTGTAGGCTTTGTTGAAGAGATGTGTCTTCAACAATTTGAGAAAGTTGGTTAGATTGTCCATGGTTTTCAGGGTCATGGGTAATGCGTTCCATATCTGTGTGCTTTTGTACGGCGACCAGAATTGAACACAATACTCAAGGTGCGGTCGCACCATGGAGCAATACAATGGCGGCATAACATCCTCACACCTGTTTTCCATACCTTTCCTAATAATACCCAGCATTCTATTCGCTTTCCTAGCCGCAGTAGCACACTGAGCAGAAGGTTTCAGTGTATTATCAAGGACGACACCCAGATCCCTTTCTTGGTCCGTAACTCCTAACGTGGAACCTTGCATGACGTAGCTATAATTTGGGTTCTTTTTTCCCACATGCATCACCTTGCATTTGCTCACATTAAACGTCATCTGCCATTTAGCCGCCCAGTCTCGTAAGGTCCTTCTGTAATTTTTCACAATCCTGTCGTGAGTTAATGACTTTGAATAACTTTGTGTCATCAGCAAATTTAAGTACCTCGCTAGTTACTCCCATCTCTAAATCATTTATAAATATATTAAAAAGCAGCAGTCCTAGCACAGACCCCTGAGGAACCCCACTAACTACCCTTCTCCATTGTGAATACTGCCCATTTAATCCCACTCTCTGTTTCCTATCCTTCAGCCAGTTTTTAATCCACAATAGGGCATTTCCTCCTATCCCATGACCCTCCAATTTCCTCTGTAGCCTTTCATGAGGTACCTTGTCAAACGCCTTTTGAAAACCAGATACACAATATCAACCGGCTCCCCTTTGTACACATGTTTGTTTACTCCTTCAAAGAATTAAAGTAAATTGGTCAGGCAAGATTTCCCCACACAAAAGCCATGCTGACTTGGTCTCAGTAATCCATGTCCTTGGATGTGCTCTGTAATTTTGTTTTTAATAATAGCCTCTACCATTTTCCCCGGTACCAACGTCAGACTCACCGGTCTATAATTTCCCGGATCTCCCCTGGAATCTTTTTTGAAAATGGGCGTTACATTGGCCACCCTCCAATCTTCCGGTACCACGCTCGATTTTAAGGATAAATTGCATATCACTAACAGTAGCTCCACAAGCTCATTTTTCAGTTCTATCAGTACTCTAGGATGAATACCATCTGGTCCAGGAGATTTTCTACTCTTCAGTTTGCTGAACTGCCCCATTACGTCCTCCAGGTTTACCGTGAAGTCAGTAAGTTTCTCCGACTTGGCCACTTGAAATACCATTTCCGACACCGGTATCCCACCCAAATCTTCCTCGGTGAAGACCGAAGCAAAGAATTCATTCAATCTTTCCACTACGTCTTTGTCTTCCTTGATTGCTCCTTTTACCCCTTGGTCATCCAGCGCCCCAACCGATTCTTTTGCCAGCTTCCTGCTTTTAATATACCGAAAAAAAAGTTTTACTATGTTTTTTTGCCTCTAATGCTATCTTTTTTTCGTAATCCCTCTTGGCCTTCTTTATCTGTGCCTTGCATTTGCTTTGACACTCCTTATGCTGCTGCTTGTTATTTTCAGATGGTTCCTTCTTCCATTTTTTGAAGGCGTTTCTTTTAACCCTAATAGCTTCCTTCACCTCACTTTTCAACCATGCCGGCTGTCTTTTGGACTTCCGTCTTTCTTTTCTAATTCGCGGAATATGTTTGGCCTGGGCCTCCAGGATGGTATTTTTGAACAGTGCCATGCCTATTGTACAGTTTTTACCCTCTGAGTTGCCCCCCTAAGTTTTTTTTTTCACCATTCTTCTCTGCACCAGGCTCTTTTGATTGCATCACCCATATGAGAATATTATGCCTGCTTGTCCTCGGAGGACATGGTAAATCTAAAAAAACATCACATTAAATTACAGAAATGCAATAAAGTTATCACAATGAGGTAAATTAGTACAATGATTATATAACTTGTATGGAACAGCACTTGCAACCCTAAGCACCTTACTGTGCAGGCTGGATGGACCATTTTAGTTTGTCTGCAGTCATCTGTTACTATGTTCTTCTAATTTGGTAAAGTAGACCAGTCAAATCAGTTTGAATAAGTGTACTGGATGGGGAAACCTGGTTATGTCTTTCAAGGACATACAGTACATAATACATATTCCACATGTGATATCATAATGGGACCTTCATCAATAAGGCATCACTTCAAAAATTCCACTTTTTCCAGGATTAATATGGCTACTGGTCCTCTGGATAGCTGGGAAAATTTTGGCTGTGTAAGAATTGGTATTAAACTTGCCTTGACAGAGGAGTAATTAAATCTAAAACCAGAAATGTGTTTTGTAAAATATGTGAAGATCTTTTTTATACAGTTGATATTTTGAACTTAAGTTTTTCACTGTATTGGATGATTTTCTAATTTACAGAATGTGTATCAGAAGTGCAGTTAAAAGAGCCTATGGGTTCTTTTGCATCACCTGGCTACCCTTCTGGATATGCTGGAAAATTGAACTGCTCTTGGGTGCTTCATGTTACATCTGGAATGGCAAAGCTTGTAGTAGAGCATCTTTCTATAGGAGCATCAGAGAACTGTGAAGAGGAGTTCCTTGGTATTTATGAAGAGAGTAGCAATGGAAGCACAATTCTAGGTAACGATGCATTTATCTGGTGCATTTCAGTTCTTAAGAACATAACTTGAAGATTATAACACAAGGCTGTCTATTTGTTTAGCTAGGAAATGTGGCATGGTTGCTTCTTCTGAGACATACCTAAGTTTGGGGCCAGTGGTGAAAGTTCACTTCTGCACCAAGGCACCTGGTTCATATGGAAAGCGAGGGTTTGTTATCGAGTACAAGATGGTTAGCATCCCAGGTATGTAGCTAAGCTGTAACTTGAAAACACAAGTGATTGTGTTATCCAAATTAGTTTTTATAAATGTGCTGTGCTGTATTACAATACTGTTATAAATTGGTACATGTTTATTTCCATGGCTAAAATTGAAAAATCATTGCATCAAAAGGAAACTTTTAAGAATAAAATTGACAGATAAATCATTACACTTTATAGTCAGCTACATTTTCTTGTTTTTCTGTCTGAATTCTGCATGCAGGTAGCGTTGCAATGTTTTATACATACATTCATAGATTCCAGTTTTTACCTCCAATTAGTATGAATTTTGATGACTTGACTTTGTACACCATTAAAACAAATTGTGTATAAAAAGCAAAAATGTTGTGCAGTCATTTTATATTTGTCATTTTAATTATTTACAACAAACTACTTACTGCAAAATTTCACAATCAGTTTTCTAGCATCAGATGATTATATTTTATACCACAATTACCAAAACAATTCAGCTCAGTATGGATTTACAGACTAAATAAAACCAGATATTCAGGGATTTCACATACCAATCTAAAGTTTTTCAGGTTATATATAATATCTGTCTATATATCTATAATAATATCTATATATCTATAGTAATTATCTATATCTATAATAATATCTATCTATATCTATATAAATAATTCTCACCTGGAACATTCTGAAGCTCACTCACTCTGTGGGAGAGAAACACTGAAGGCTAGGCTCTCAGCTCACTCACTCTCACTCATGCACCACTCACTGTCACTCATAGACCCGCCCTCAGCCACGCCCCTTCCAGACATAATTCGCAACCCCAACGTTCTAAATGAAGCCGCCAAACCGCTCCAAACCGGAAGTGTGAGGCGTCGAGATATCTGTTTTGCCCATGGCTCAAAACAGGAAGTGTGAGGCGTCCTGTGCCCCGCCCTCACGTCAGAACGTGATGACGACGAGGGCGGAGCACAGTCCATTAACCGACATCTCCCCTGCCCCTCGGCGAGTCGCCGGCCATGGTTCAGACGGGACCCGCATCGCGCACCACAGTCCAGGAATCGCTGCCCAGGAAATATGATTCGGACAGGACCCGCACCTCGCTCCACGAAACGCTGCCCAGGAAACGCTGCCCCTCGACGACTCGCCGCCCATGGTTCAGACGGGACCCGCATCACGGAGCGCCCAGGTGCCTGCCGAGGGGTTGCGGGACAGCTATGTCGCTGACGATGCGTCGGGATGGGTGCGGAGGCTGCACACGCCGGCACACAAGGATTGCTGCACATCAACTGGGGCCTGCAGGGGGTTTGCAGAACAGCTGCTTCGCTGGCGATGCGTCGGCATGGGTGCGGAGCCTGCACACGCCGGGGCACACGAGGATTTCTGCACACCAAAACCGGGGGTTGGGGGGACAGCTCGGTCGCTGACAATGGGTCCGGATGGGTGGGGAGGCTGCACACGCCGGGAGACACGACCATCGCTGCACACCAAAACCTTGCTAGTGCCTGTTTCATCTCTCCCAGAAACGGGTCTTTTTTATTAGTCTATAATAAAGTGGATGGTCTTCAATTTCTGACAAAACAACCTTTAATTAGGTTTGGATATATATAATATATAAAGGTAAAGTGCTGCCTGAAAAACAAAAGATGTAAGAATAGGTTGTTTAATATTTTCAATAGATGGAAAAGTCCATACCAAATATTTGTAGCATTAGACATATACTAAGGAGCATTCCCAAACAAGATGTATTAACCGATACACCCAGTTTAAAATTTTATGCAGGCTCTAACTGGCAGCCAGTGTAACTTGATTAACAGTGATGTATTCAAAATAATCTAGCACTTGTGTTCTGCAGCGACTGAATCCTCTTTAGTTAATCCTGAATTTTAAAACACTGCAATAATCCAGCTGTGGTAAAATAAGGGCTTGCTACTTTTCAGTTGATCATTTTAAAAATATTTTTTCCTAATATATCACTGATCCTAATACACTCATTTTCCTATTTGCTTACTTGCATATTAACCGCATTGCTTCTAATCTTCCCTATATATATAGTTTTCCTCTTGATACTACATAAAGCTTAGAATAAGCTCCTTTTCTCCCCCAAATGTTCCATCATGCGCACACCCACTTCGTGATAACTGTGTTAAGGGGTGTATGCTGCCTGTATTTCTTTTTCTTAAGAGAGGGGAGTGTCTCAAATTTAGGTTTAATCAAAATTTTTGTTTTCTTTTCAGTGAAGGTTATCTGTAAAAGAACATATGCTAAAAACAAAACAAAATGGGGAAATTGAATGTGTTTCATACCTGCCAAGTCTCCCGCATTCAGTGGGAGACTCCCGCTTTGGCGGATCATCTACCGCACTCCCGCCAAAGCGGGAAAGTCTCCCATTGAGGCACCGCGGGTCAGATCACTTTTTTCTCCACTGATGCTGCTTCTCCCACTGAGCAGCAGTGGCATCAAAACAACTCCTGCTTTTTTTTTTGTGGCGGTCTCTGCTGCCCAATAGGAGAAGCAGCAGTGGCCAGGAAACAGATACCGGGTGGAAGGGGGAGCGGGAGGCAGGAGGTAGAATGGAGAGAGTGGGGAAGAAATGATAGAGTGAAGACACTGGATAGAAGAGGGGTCAGAGAGAGAGATATGAGTGGAAAGATGGGGAGAGAAGGACGGGACATGGAAAAGGGCTGGAGAGAGAGAGAAGATGCTGGAGAGAAGGATGGGGAGAAGGGGGATCCTTAGCTGGACAGATGGCTAGAGAAAGAGGGGAGATGCTGGATGAAAGGAGGGAGAGAAAGGGGGAAGATGCTGGAAGGATGAGAGCAGAAAGAGGTAAGACGCTGGAAGGAAAGGTAGGTACAAACAGGAGAGGCACTGAAAGATGAGCAGAGCGAGGGGACACGAATGGAAAAGGGTAGAGAGAGAGAGAGACTGGATGGAAAGAAGGGTACAGAGAGACACTGGTTGGAAGGATCGGGAGAAGGGGTAGACATTGGATGGAAGGATGAGGAGAGAAAGAGGGAAGATGGAAGGATGGGGGAGAGAAAGATGCTGGTTGGAAGGATAGGGAGAGAAAGAGGAAAGATGGATGAAAGGATGCAGAGAGAAAGGGGGAGAGACTGGAAGGATGTGGCGAGAGAGGGGACACTGAACAGAAAAGGGTAGAGAGACACTAGATAAAAGGAGGGGAGAGAGAGAGACACTGGATGGAAGAATCAGAAGAGAGGGTAGATGGGTGGAAGGATGGGGAGAGAAAGAGGGAAGATGCTGGATGGAAGGGTAGGGAGGAAAAGAGAGGAGATGCTGGATGGAAGGATACAGAAAGAAAGAGGGGAGACACTGGAAGGATGGGGAGAGAAAGAGGGGAGCTGCTGGATTGAAAGGGGGAGAGAATAGAGTAGTGAAAGATGGGAGAATAAGAGGAAGGGGCATGGAGAGAAAGATGAAAAGTCATAGGTAGATGAAGTTAAAAGAAGGAAATTTAAAGAATGGATAGTAAGAATGAATTAAATCTGGACAGAGAGAGAAGCAGAATAATATTGAAGAAAACAAAGAAAAAGGAGAGAAAAATGACAAATGGACAGGAGTCCCTGGCAAGAGAGTTACGAGAAGGTGAAGGAAAGCAGAATCAAGAGACTGGGAGCAACACAATTAGAAAAAGTAAATGGCCAGACAACAAAGGTACAGAAAATATTTTTATTTTTAATTTAGGATAAAGTAATGTGGTAGCTGTGTTAATAAAGGTTAATAAATGCAAATAAAATACAAAATAGAAATTAAGGCAATACCTTCACTGATTTTAAAACATTTTTTATTAGCTTTCATAGACCAGCACTTCCTTCCTCAGGTCAGGAGAGGATACCATAACAGCATTATACTGACTTGACCTGAGGCAGGAGGTTTTGGCCTCTGAAAGCTAATTGAAAAGGGTATTAGGCTATTAAACAAAACATTTTCTGAAATGGCTGTGTATTTAAGGTGTGCCAGGGGGAGGAGCCATGTAGAGTAGGTGGAGCCAACTACGAGTGGGGCAGGGCTGGGGGTGTGGACTAAAATCTCCCTCTCAAAAATTGGGACTCCTTGGCAGCTCTGTGGTGGTTCATTTTTGAAATAAGCTTATTCTGTTTGAAAAACAATGTGCACTCCTAAAGTGTTATTTTGCCCCCACCATGATATGATATGAGATTTTAAATTCAGGGTTTTTTCAGCTGTTTTTTTTTCTTTGTATTGTATAACTTTAAAGTGGCGTTCAAGGCATACATTTGTGGAAGTTATTGCCACCTTTTAAGTGATAAATGCAGCGAGTTTAAGCTTATCCCCCAGTGTGCACGGGCTATTTCGGTAGTTGTCATGCCATGGGTGTAGTTTGATTGTTTAATTTGGGGGGCAAAGGGTGTGGCTTTGTACATTTGCATATATACATTTCATGCATACTCATTATTTAAAAAAAAAAAAAAAAACAGCAAACACACAAATGCACCAGACTAAAATGCTGATTATGAAGCCAGCATATCAAAAACAATAGGGCCAGACACTTTATGAAATAACACAAAACCCTGCAAAAAGACACTCAAAATCTATACAGAAAACTTAACACACAACAGCCCTAACCCACCTATGAAAATATAGTGCTATAAATATTACACTGGACCCTAGAGCATCAATATACAGTGGGGGAAATAAGTATTTGATCCCTTGCTGATTTTGTAAGTTTGCCCACTGACAAAGACATGAGCAGCCCATAATTGAAGGGTAGGTTATTGGTAACAGTGAGAGATAGCACATCACAAATTAAATCCGGAAAATCACATTGTGGAAAGTATATGAATTTATTTGCATTCTGCAGAGGGAAATAAGTATTTGATCCCCCACCAACCAGTAAGAGATCTGGCCCCTACAGACCAGGTAGATGCTCCAAATCAACTCGTTACCTGCATGACAGACAGCTGTCGGCAATGGTCACCTGTATGAAAGACACCTGTCCACAGACTCAGTGAATCAGTCAGACTCTAACCTCTACAAAATGGCCAAGAGCAAGGAGCTGTCTAAGGATGTCAGGGACAAGATCATACACCTGCACAAGGCTGGAATGGGCTACAAAACCATCAGTAAGACGCTGGGCGAGAAGGAGACAACTGTTGGTGCCATAGTAAGAAAATGGAAGAAGTACAAAATGACTGTCAATCGACAAAGATCTGGGGCTCCACGCAAAATCTCACCTCGTGGGGTATCCTTGATCATGAGGAAGGTTAGAAATCAGCCTACAACTACAAGGGGGGAACTTGTCAATGATCTCAAGGCAGCTGGGACCACTGTCACCACGAAAACCATTGGTAACACATTACGACATAACGGATTGCAATCCTGCAGTGCCCGCAAGGTCCCCCTGCTCCGGAAGGCACACGTGACGGCCCGTCTGAAGTTTGCCAGTGAACACCTGGATGATGCCGAGAGTGATTGGGAGAAGGTGCTGTGGTCAGATGAGACAAAAATTGAGCTCTTTGGCATGAACTCAACTCGCCGTGTTTGGAGGAAGAGAAATGCTGCCTATGACCCAAAGAACACCGTCCCCACTGTCAAGCATGGAGGTGGAAATGTTATGTTTTGGAGGTGTTTCTCTGCTAAGGGCACAGGACTACTTCACCGCATCAATGGGAGAATGGATGGGGCCATGTACCGTACAATTCTGAGTGACAACCTCCTTCCCTCCGCCAGGGCCTTAAAAATGGGTCGTGGCTGGGTCTTCCAGCACGACAATGACCCAAAACATACAGCCAAGGCAACAAAGGAGTGGCTCAGGAAGAAGCACATTAGGGTCATGGAGTGGCCTAGCCAGTCACCAGACCTTAATCCCATTGAAAACTTATGGAGGGAGCTGAAGCTGCGAGTTGCCAAGCGACAGCCCAGAACTCTTAATGATTTAGAGATGATCTGCAAAGAGGAGTGGACCAAAATTCCTCCTGACATGTGTGCAAACCTCATCATCAACTACAGAAGACGTCTGACCGCTGTGCTTGCCAACAAGGGTTTTGCCACCAAGTATTAGGTCTTGTTTGCCAGAGGGATCAAATACTTATTTCCCTCTGCAGAATGCAAATAAATTCATATACTTTCCACAATGTGATTTTCCGGATTTAATTTGTGATGTGCTATCTCTCACTGTTACCAATAACCTACCCTTCAATTATGGGCTGCTCATGTCTTTGTCAGTGGGCAAACTTACAAAATCAGCAAGGGATCAAATACTTATTTCCCCCACTGTACCTGCTACTGGAAAACTGTAACAAGTTGGACTGTTACACATTCCTACACAAACACTACATGCTAGCAGAATCAGTCACCTCAGTCACATATGCAGAACATGGACAGACCCTCATGTGATATATAATAGGGAACCACAAAAACATGCCCACAAAAACTGAAATATAGATCTCTTCAAGAAAGTCAGACTCTGTAAGCAGTGCAAAAACTGGTAAAAGAAAAACAGAAATGTATTTTCTCCTGTACTCTGCAAAATGCAATGTAAAAAAAATGTACATTTCACAAAGCAGGCACATCTTAGTCCTTAAAAAGAATTAAATAAAAATAATGTTTTCTTTTCTACCTTTGTTGTTTTAGCATTGTTTTTCTATTTGGGCTGGTCCCAGTCTCTTTTCCGTTTTCCATGTGACAGACTTCTCCTAATTCTTTTCCAGGTTGGCCTTTCTGTTTCTTCGCTCTTCTCTTTTGTCTTCTTCCTGTCCTTCTCTGCATCTGTCTGATCTTTAATTTTATGTTTTTTTCCCCACTTTTCTCTCACTCTTTAGTCCTTAGTATCCATCTACCTACTGGCTTTGACCATATCCCTTTCATTCTCTCTCCAGCACTCCCATTCCCCCCTTTGTCGATCCCTTACTCAGTTTCCTAAATTCCTTCCCCATCTTTCACCCACTTCATTAGTCCCTCATTCCCAGACTCTGTACTCGCCCTCTTTGCCCTCATCTACCCTCCACTGCATCTCATCACCCTATCAGTCCCAGCTCCATCCATGTCTCTCCTTCCTTCCCTTGCCTCTAAGGCCACTCTTCTGTCTGTTACCCTATACCCCATGCCTAATAGCTTCTTTCACCATCTTTTTAACCCCTTTCCACCCTAACTCAACCCCCTTCAGAGACTCATGCCCTTCTCCTGTACCCCAATCCCTTTTCAATGTCTCATCCTCATTTCGGTCTTCCATGTCATTCACATTATGTCAACATTTCCCTTCATCATCCCCCTTTCTTGCCCTTCTTCTCATATCCCTCATTTTACACCCTGCTTCTTCCCCTCTCCCACCCCCAGTCCCATCCATCTCCTGTTCCTTCCCTCTGCTTACCACCCCTTCCTGTCTCATCTATCTTCTGCTCCTTCCCTCTGCTCACCACTGCTCCCAGTCCCATCCATCTAATGCTCCTTCCCTCTGCCCCATCTTTCCCAGATGCAGATAGGATTACACATGCCCCAATGAAAGGAGAGTTTAATTTTAATTCTATTTAATTTTGCTATATTCCATCTTTATAACACCAGGCTTCCCAAGGCAGATTAAAACAACAATTAAGATGAACCCATCAAGAAACAGGATATCCTAATTGAAATTTGACCATCTGTATTGTATAGAACAATGTGGAAAAATGATCACAAAATATAGCTTATAACTGTTGTTTCTCTACCAGCTGCAATAACTTTTTAAGCTGTTTTAGTGATGTTCAATTGTTATTACTCCCCTCTTCCTCCCTCAATCTTCTTCCCCCGAGCCTACCTTTAATTTATTTCAAAACTTGCTGCTGGCAGCAGCAATTCATAGGTGCTGCCCTGCAGCCAGCGAACATCTTCTCTCTCTGCAACTTGGTCCACCCCATCGGAAACAGGAAGTTACCTCAGAGAGGGCAGGCCACTACAGTATAGAGAGAATGTCAGTCTGGCGGCAGGGCAGCACCTGTGAATCGCTACCACCACCAGGCAAGTTTTGAAACAGAGGTAGAACTCAGGGGAAGAGGATTGAGGGAGGGAAGAAGAAAAAGAGGAGATGCCGGGGTGGTGGTGGGGGGAGTTGCAGCGGGAAGGGAAAGATACAGGAGGAGGAGTGCCCTAGAGGATCGCCCCTGTCAGCAGGAAACTTCCTGCTTTGGTGGGAGTGCGGGAGATGACCCATCAAAGCGGGAGTCTCCCGCTCAATGTGGGAGGCTTGGCAGGTTTGGCAATGCAGTGTGAAGGTAGCGGACCTCACGCGTCACCTAGATAGGATTTTAGATAGTGCTGGGGAGGAGCCGGCTGTCTTGGTACATGTGGGTACCAATGACATAGGTAAATGTGGGAGAGAGGTTTTGGAAGCCAAATTTAGGCTCTTGGGTAGAAAGCTCAAATCCAGAACTTCTAGGGTAGCATTTTCTGAAGTACTACCCGATCCACTCGCAGGGCCCAAGAGACAGGCAGAGCTCCAGAGTCTCAATGCGTGGATGAGATGATGGTACAGGGAGGAGGGTTTTAGAGTTGTTAGGAACTGGGCAATATTCTGGGGAAGGGGGAGCCTATTCCGAAAGGATGAGCTCCACCTTAACCAGGGTGGGACCAGGCTGCTGGTATTGGCATTTAAAAAGGAGATAGAGCAGCTTTTAAACTAGAAATGGGGGGAAGGCCGACAGTCGCTCAAAAGCGCATGGTTCGGGATAAGGTATCTTTCAAAGATATCAACAAAACAGGGAAGGTAGGGTATCCCGATAGTGAGGTTGCAAAAGAGACTGTAGTAGATCAGGTGTCCTTAAATAAAACTAAAAATCAGACACAAGATTGCAAATTAATACTGTCAAGTACTGAGCATGATGTAAATAGGAACAACAAACATAGTTTGAAATGTCTATATGCGAATGCCAGAAGCCTAAGAAATAAGATGGGAGAGTTAGAGTATATTGCACTAAATGAAAAATTAGATATAATAGACATCTCTGAGACCTGGTGGAAGAAGGTTAACCAGTGGGACACTGTCATACCGGGGTACAAATTATATCACCAGGCTTCCCAAGGCAGATGATAACAACAATTAAGATGAATCCATCAAGAAACCGGATATCCTAATTGAAATTTGACCATCTGTATTGTATAGAACAATGTAGAAACAAACTGGGCAACACAATAATAATGGGTGATTTCAATTACCTCGATATTGACTGGATAATTGTAACATCTGGGCATGCTAGGGAGGTAAAATTCTTTGATGAAATCAAGGACTGCTTTATGGAGCAACTGGTACAGGAGCTGATGAGAGAAGGAGAAATTCTAGACCTAGTCCTTAGTGGAGTGCATGATTTGGTGCAGGAGGTAATGGTGCTGGGGCCGCTTGATAACAGTGATCATATGATCTAATTTGATATTAGCTTTGAAGTAAGTATTCACAGGAAATCCAATACGTTAGTGTTTAACTTAAAAAAAAGGAGACTACAATAAAATGAGAAGAACGATGAAAAAACAACTTAGAGTGGCTTCAAGGGTCAAAACTTTACATCAGGTCTGGATGCTGTTCAAAATCACCATCCTGGAAGCCCAGGCCAAATATATTCCGTGAATTGAAAAAGGAGGACCGAAGACAAAACGACAGCCAGCATGTTTAAAAAGTGAAGTGAAGAAAGCTATTAGAGCTAAAAGAAAATCCTTCAGAAAATGGAAGAAGGAACTGACTGAAAATAATAAGAAACAGCATAAGGAATGTCACGTCAAATGCAAAGCGCTGGTAAGGAAGGCAGAGGAGGGACTTTGAAAAAAAGATTGCGTTGGAGGCAAAAACACATAGTAAAAACTTTTTTAGGTATATTAAAAGCAGGAAGCCGGCAAAAGAATCAGACCGCTAGATGACCGAGGGGTAAAAGGGGCGATCAGGAAAGACAAAGCCATGGCGGAGAGATTAAATGAGTTTTTTGCTTCGGTCTTCACCGAGGAAGATTTGGGAGAGGTACTGGTGCCAGAAATGGTATTCAGAGCTGACAAGTCAGAGAAACTGAATGAAATCTCTATAGACCTAGAGGATGTAAGGGGGACGGGATGGTATTCACCCCAGAGTACTGATAGAACTGAAAATTGAACTTGCGGAACTTTTGTTAGTAATATGTAATTTATCCTTAAAATCGAGCATGATACCGGAAGATTGGAGGGCGGCCGATGTGTCAACAATTTTTTTAAAAGGTTCCAGGGGAGATCCGGGAAATTATAGACTGTTGAGTCTTACGTCAGTGCCAGACAAAATGGTAGAGACTATTATAAAGAACAGAATTACAAAGCATATTCAAAAACATGGATTGAGACAAAGCCAACGTGGATTTAGTGAAGGGAAATCTTGCCTCAGCAATCTATTACATTTCTTTGACGGGTTGAACAAACATGTGGATAAAGGTGAGCCGGTTAATATTGAGTATCTGGATTTTCAGAAAGCGTTTGACAAAGTACCTCATGAAAGACTCCAGAGTAAATTGGAGAGTCATGGGATAGGAGGTAGTGTCCTATGGTGAATTAAAAACTGGTTAAGAGAGAGAAAACAGAGAGTAGGGTTAAATGGTCAGTATTTTCAATGGAGAAGAGTAGTTAGTGGTGTTCTCCAGGGGTCTGTGCTGGGACTGCTGCTTTTAACATATTTATAAATGACCAAGAGATGGGAGTAACTAGTGAGGTAATTAAATTTGCTGATGACACAAAGTTATTGAAAGTTGTTAAATCGCGAGATGACTGTGAAAAATTACAAGAGGACCTTGAGAGACAGGGCATCTAAATGGCAGATGAAGTTTAATGTGAGCAAGTGCAAAGTGATGCATGTGGGAAAGAGGAACCCGAATTATAGGTGTCATCGTTGATGATACATTGAAACCCTCTGTTCAGTGTGCTGCAGCAGCTAAGAAAGCAAATAGAATGTTAGGTATTATTAGGAAAGGAATGGAAAACAAAAATGAGGATGTTATAATGCGTTTGTATCACTCCATGGTGCGACTGCACCTCGAATATTGTGTTCAATTCTGGTCACCGCATCTCAAAAAGGATATAGTGGAATTAGAAAAGGTACAGAGAAGGGCAACAAAAAAGATAAAGGGGATGGGACGACTTCCCTATGAGGAATGGCTAAAGCGGCTGGGGCTCTTCAGCTTGGAGAAAAGATGGCTGAGGGGAGATATAATAGAGGTCTATAAAATGAGTGGAGTGGAACGGGTAGATGTGAAGCATCTGTTTACGCTTTCCAAAAATACTAGGACTAGGGGGCATGCGATGAAGCTACAAAGTAGTACATTTAAACAAATCCAAAAAAATATTTCTTAACGTGTAATTCAACTCTGGAATTCATTGCCAGAAAATGTGGTAAAGGCAGTTAGAGTTTAAAAAATGTTTGGATGGCTTCCTAAAGGAAAAGTCCATAGACCATTATTACATTGGACTTGGGTAAAATCCACTATTTCTGGGATAAGCAGCATAAAATGTTTTGTACTTTTTTGTGGATCTTGCCAGGTATTTGTGACCTGGATTGGCCACTGTTGGAATCAGGATGCTGGGCTTGATGGACCTTTGGTCTGTCCCAGTATGGCAATACTTATGGTATAACATAATACTTAAGGTATAACAGAAAGCAACATGGAAACAAATGATCTTACCAGTGGCGTCGCGAGGGCAGCTGACACCCGGGGCGGGTCGCCATAGCGCAACCCCCCCCCCCCCCCCACGAGAACATACCTGGAAGGTGGTGAGGGGCGGGCGGGAGAGCCAATCCGCCGAGTGCACACCGCTGGGGGGTGTCAGCACCTCGCTGGTTCCTTGCTCTCTCTGCCCCAGAACAGGAAGTAACCTGTTCCGAGGCAGAGAGAGCAAGGAACCAGCGAGGCATCGACACCCCCCAGCGGCGTGCACCCAGGGCGGACCGCCCCACTGCCCCCCCCCCCCTTCCTACGCCACTGGATCTTACCACTAGAGGTTGTCCTTTCAGAGCATAGTCAATAATAAAAATAATAATAAAACTTATAACCTGCTATATCTATAATAGTCTAAGTGGGGAACAAACCACATACAATGTACTAAAAATTATTTTTAGAGATTTGCTGTATTACTCTTAAAGCATACTGCAAAATAAATTCAAATATTGTATCAAAGTAATATCATACATCAAAGGAACCAAAAACCTGAAAAAATAAGTTTTGAAAGCTTTTTTAAACTGAACCATATTCTGTATTAAACAATGTTCCGTGGGCAATGTATTCCATAATTTCAGACCTTTGATGTAAAAAAATAGAGGATCTAAATTCTTACAAATATACCTGATGAAATGAAGGCTCTTCGAATAGCTGTTTGAGATTATCTCAGAGAGCAAGCGGGTTGATAACACCTTGGCACCGAGTTGGGGAGATTACCATTCAGTATTTTAAAAACTAACATAAGATTTTAAACTCCATATGGAATTCTATAGGGAGTCAATGCAGTGATTTCAAAATTGGAGTTGCATGATCATAGCATGGATCCTCCTTTAATCACTCTGGCTATGGAATTTTGAACAACTTGCAACGCCTTCAACATGTTACCTGTAATTCCCATTAATAAACCGTTACAGTAATCTAACAGTAGACAAACTACAGACTGGACAGTTTTACGAAAGGTTTCAACTGTAACCAATGATCTAATACACCTCACAATCCTTAATTTATAAAAAGAAAAAAACATTAACCAAACAATGATGGGAAAACTCATACTGGTACTGCTGCTCTTGTACCGATTCATTGCATATGAGGTCTTTTAATGATTAGTGCCGTCAGGAAAAAATTTTCACATGCATTAAATTCCATATGAGGATTAAAAACAATTTATAAAAATTAAAAGTATCTTTAAATGGCTATAAATACATTAATGACACACTAAGGCTTTAGATTTGTTTTCTGAAAAACATTCCAATATACTTCTAATATAAGTCTACTTATTTCTCAATTATATCTTCTACTTTCATTGAAATGTCAGGGGAAAAAAGACTTCAGAAGCTCAGCAGACTTCATTGTACAAAAGGCTGTCTTATATTGAAAGACCAATTTCCAGCTGAGCAGTCTTCCTCACGAGTCTTAAAAATTTTTTTTAAAAAACAACCTTTTTTTTTCAGTAAAAGAGGAATCAAAGACGAGCTGTAAAGTGAAGAACACAGTTTTGATATCTGTTTTGGTTATGCTCCTGAGGAAGCTTTAAGTGAAACAGTGGCGCTCTGTTAAGTGAGCCAGCAAGATTTTTTTTTAGATAAGTGTTCTCACTTTGTTTTAATATTTAAAACTATCACAATTGAAGTGAAGTTAGAAGATAATGAGAAAACAACAGATTAGAAAAATAAGAAAATAATTTTTGCTGAAAAAACAGGGTTGTTTTTTTGTTTTGTTTTGTTTTTTTGTTAAGACTCATGAGGAAGCCTGCTCAGCTGGAAATTGGTTTTTCAATATAAGACAGCCTTTTTGCAATAGTCTGCTGAGCTTCTGAAGTCTTTCCCCTGACATTTCAATGAAAGTAGAAGATATAATTGAGAAATAAGTAGACTTGTATCAGAAGTATATTGCATTATATATACATGCAGTTACTGAGTTATTCAATTAAGGCAATAATAGAAAAGATTGTTAATCTGAATATGTTAGTGTGTTGCTATAAAACTCCAAATTCTGGGTTATGGTAAAATTTCTCACTGGATATTTTGGGCATTCATGTCATTCTTATGTGTCAGTGTTCAACATTGGAGAGCCTGACAATTTTTCAGAGAGTATCACAAAACAGACCAACTGCAGTGATGTAGTCTTGATGAAAACTGAAGAAATAATCTTATCACCCGGATACCCCAATAATTATCACAACAACATTAGGTAAGAAACCTTCATATGTTTTTACCTTTTGTGGTGTGAAACATCAGTACAATGATTGGATTTATTAAGTTTGTACCTTCAAGGCAGGTCAGATTCAGAGTGGTGTATGCAGCCTACCAAGTGAGATGAAAAGTTAAAGGAAGTTTTCAGTAGAGAAAAAGAGAGAGAAAAGGATAATGTATTGCAGGTTGCAGTACAAATGAAAAGAAAAAAGGTATGTGCTGGGCTTTACTGCTCCAAAGCATCAAGAACTGTGGCTCTTGAATTAACTTTGCCGTTTGAACTCTGTGGCACAGGAAGGAAGGAGTGTAGCTGCCTGCGGTGAAACCAAGTTCAAATAGCACTGTATTGGCCCACCAGTATCCAATTCCTGTGAGACCAACCACATAGGGGGGAGGATGGATGTCTTGAAAAAGGTTTGGGATGGGAGTGATGGAAGTGATAAACACTAGGAAGTGCTGACTTTGTAGAGGTTGGAGAACTCATTGATGATTTTCAAACGATTACTTTTATTTTTTCAAGAAGCTTTTGGTGTTACTTCATAACCTAGTTTTAATTCTGGATCGGTGTAGCTAATAGTGGTGGTGTTGGGGGGGGGGGGGGGGGGGGGGGGATCAGTACAGCCTGGAACTTAGCATTCTGAATTTAGTATTTTTTTAATGATTTGTTTCACTGGTTATTGTCTTTCTTCCTGTTAATAGTCAACGTTCTTTCGTACTGATTTTATGGATTTTATTATATTGTATTCCACTTAATGGATTTTCCAAGTGGTTTATCAAATAAAATAACCATGAACCTTGAAGTCTGCAGCAGGAACTTCCCTGTTGTGTGCGGTGAGAGCGCATGCAGAGTAAAGCTCTAATATTGCAAGGGAGAGGGGCACTGAAGAAGTAGGAGAACAGGAGATGATCAGTGAGGCACTGATGGAAGGGGTAGAGATGTGCAAGTCATGGGCACTAGGGATGGAGAGAGGGGAAAATGTAAATGCTAGTTCCATATCATCAAGCTGATCAATCCATAGACTGGTGGGTTGTGTCCATCTACCAGCAGGTGGAGATAGAGAGCAAACTTTTGCCTCCCTATATGTGGTCATGTGCTGCCGGAAACTCCTCAGTATGTTCTCTATCTCAGCAGGTGGTGGTCACACACAGCAGCAGCTCTGGCTAGGCCTCCAAGCCTAATCCTTAGGTTTTGTTGAGGCCTGGGGTTGAGGGCTCTTTTGAGCAAGTGCAAACCTGGTGGTGCCAGGTCCCTCCTTTTCTCCCCCCTCCCGCTGGCTCCGTTTAAAAAAAAAAAAAAAAAAAATTTTAAACGTCTTTAAAGGCGTTTATTTCGACGTTTATTTAAACGTTCATTGCAGCTACTCACTGGGACACCAGTTCGTTACAGCTCGGAGCGGCAAGCAGGTAATTTTACCTTTTTATAGCGGGCAGGGGGTTCCCCGATTCTTCTCCTCGTGGCATATGGCGTCGGAGGGCGAGGGCGCAAAGGGTCGCTCCCCGGATCGCTGGAGCGCTTCTAGAGGGGATGCGGGGGTTTTACAGCCTGATTCGCCCTTGATGGGTGACAGTTTAGTGACCGATGAATGTCCCGGTCCTTCCTCCGGCGTGGCGGTTTTTCCCGCCATAAACGCCCATCCCCCGCTCCTCGCCTCCGCCATCTTGGCCGGCCACGCGGCTCGGACGGCTTCTTCGGGGGCCGCCCTTGAGGTTGGAGACATTAATGCCATGAACGCCCTTAATTTGGGCGACGGCACAAAACCGGCTAATGTTAAGAGCCGTTCTTCCCGCGCGGCTCCTTCGCGGAGTTTCGCGCCGGACGCCATTTTGGATGCGCAGCATGTCTCTCCCCCGCTATTTCGAGCGCCGGTTGAGAGTGCGTCTAGGGCTGTTGCCCAGGCTGCGGAAGTGCACAGTCTGGGGGGTTTCTCCCCCGAGTTTGTTTTGCTGCTGCATCAGGCCTTCCTCATGCACAACGCTGCCCCTGCTCCCTCGTCTGGTAAAGAGGTTGAGGTTCCCAGAGGCAAACGCCCTCGGGTTGATTCCCAGGCCTTGGAGGAATTTGTCTCCTCCGATGTAGATGAGGGCAGCGTGTCTGAGGTCTCCCAACGGTCCTTTGCGGATTCCTTGGAGGAGACGGATCCCCGCTCGGTTGCAGCGGATGACCCCTCTGCAGCGCGGCTTTTTAGCCCAGAGGATTTGCCCAACCTGTTGTTACAGGCCATGGACACTTTGAAGATTTCCTCTCCGGAGGACGTCTCTCCCTCAGCCCCTGTTGGCTCTGCCATTATGCTGGGGACGAAGCGCCCGCCTAGAACCTTCCACGTGCATGATGCCATGCACACCTTAATTTCGGCTCAATGGGATGTCCCGGAAGCGAGCCTTAAAGTGGCTAGGGCTATGTCCCGCCTCTATCCTTTGGCTGTGAGTGAACGTGAGGCCTATCTGTGGCCTACCGTGGATTCTTTAATCACTGCGGTGACTAAGAAAACGGCGTTGCTGGTGGAAGGTGGCACGGCCCTAAAGGACGCCCTAGACAGAAGATTGGAGGCGGCCTTAAGGTCGTCCTTTGAGGCGGCTGCTTTATGTTTGCAGGCCTCAGTTTGCGGCTCCTATGTGGCCAGGGCGTGCCTGACTATGGTGCAGCGGGCTTCCCCCTCGGATCATTCCTTGAGGGCTGATTGGCCGGCCCTGGAATCGGGCTTAGCCTATTTGGCAGACTTGCTGTATGATGTCTTGAGAGCCTCAGCTAAAGGCATGGCTCAGACAGTCTCTGCGCGGCGGTGGCTTTGGCTGAAACATTGGTCTGCTGACCACGCCTCTAAATCCCGCCTGGCTAGATTGCCTTTTAAAGGCAAGCTGCTCTTTGGGGTCGAGCTGGACAAAATCGTGACCGATCTCGGCACGTCTAAGGGCAAGAAGTTACCAGAGGTCAGGGCTCGGGCTAGTGCTCGTCCCGGTACCTCCAGAGGACGGTTTCAGGAAGCCCGTCGGTACCGCCCTGGCAGGTCGGGTTCTTCTGCCCCCTCTTCCTTTAAGAGGAATTTCTCCCCCAAGCAGCATTCCTTTCGCAGAGACCGCCGTCCCGGAGGTGCTCCCTCCAGTCCTCCCCCAGGGTCTCGTACCCAATGACGGGGTCTTGGTCCACGCCCCAGTGCAGATTGGAGGACGGCTGTCCTCGTTTCTGGGCGAGTGGACCACAATAACTTCAGACGCTTGGGTGCTGGAAGTCATCAGAGACGGCTACAAGCTAGAGTTCTGCCGACCCTTAAGAGACGGGTTTGTACTCTCTCCCTGCAAGTCTCCGGTCAAAGCTGTGGCAGTGCAGCAGACTTTGGACAATCTGATCCGCCTGGGTGCGGTCGTTCCGGTGCCAGAAAGTCAGCTTGGCAAGGGGCGTTACTCCATTTACTTTGTGGTACCAAAGAAAGGAGGTTCTGTCCGGCCTATCCTCGACCTCAAAGGGGTCAATCGGGCCTTGAAAGTGCGGCACTTTCGCATGGAGACTCTCCGCTCTGTTATAGCGGCAGTGAAGGCAGGGGAGTACCTGGCATCCTTGGACATCAAGGAAGCATACTTGCATATTCCCATCTGGCCTCCTCATCAACGCTTTCTGCGTTTTGCAGTCCTGGGCCGACACTTCCAGTTCAGAGCCCTCCCGTTCGGGTTGGCTACTGCTCCGCGGACCTTTTCCAAAGTAATGGTGGTCATAGCGGCCTTCCTGCGAAAGGAAGGAGTACAAGTCCATCCTTATCTGGACGACTGGTTGATCCGAGCCCCCTCTTATGCAGAGTGCGGCAAAGCTGTGGACCGGGTAGTTGCTCTTTTGAGCTCCCTGGGATGGATCATCAACTGGGAGAAGAGCCAGCTGCGCCCGACTCAGTCCCTGGAGTATCTGGGAGTTCGATTCGACACCCAAGTGGGCAGAGTGTTCCTGCCAGACAATCGGATTGTCAAACTTCAGGCTCAGGTGGACCAGTTCCTAGTAGCCTCTCCTCTTCGGGCTTGGGACTATGTGCAGCTGTTGGGCTCTATGACGGCCACGATGGAAGTAGTGCCCTGGGCCAGGGCTCATATGAGACCACTTCAACACTCTCTGCTGCAGCGCTGGACTCCGATGTCGGAGGATTATGCTGTGTGCCTTCCCTTGGATCCAGCAGTGCGCAAGGCGCTGAGCTGGGGGATGCAGACAGACAAGTTGTCTGCGGGAATGCCTCTGGTGACCCCAGAGTGGATTGTCGTCACGACGGACGCCTCTTTGTCGGGCTGGGGAGCCCACTGTTTGGGAAGGACAGCGCAGGGGCTCTGATCTCCTGCAGAGGCAAAGTGGTCTATCAACCTCCTGGAACTCAGAGCCATTCGGTTGGCGCTTTTGGAGTTCATCCCGGTACTGGTGTTGAAGCCTGTACGGGTCCTGTCGGACAATGCCACGGCTGTGGCCTATGTCAACCGCCAGGGAGGTACCAAGAGCGCCCCTCTAGCCAAGGAGGCTATGAGTCTATGCCAGTGGGCGGAAGCGAACCTGGAACAGCTGTCAGCGGCCCACATTGCCGGAGTCATGAATGTCAAGGCGGACTTTCTCAGTCGCCATACCTTGGAGCCCGGAGAGTGGCAGCTATCTGCTCAGGCGTTCTTGGACATCACGAAGCGCTGGGGCCAGCCGAGCCTAGATTTGATGGCGTCATCGGCCAATTGCCAAGTGCCGCGCTTTTTCAGCAGAGGACGGGACCCTCGATCCCTGGGAGTAGATGCTCTTCTCCAACAGTGGCCGACACAAGAGCTTCTCTATGTGTTCCCGCCCTGGCCCATGTTGGGCAGCGTGCTAGACCGGGTGGCAAAGCATCCCGGCAGGGTAATCCTGGTGGGTCCGGATTGGCCCAGACGTCCCTGGTATGCGGACTTGATCAGGCTCTCAGTCGACGATCCTCTGCGGCTGCCAGTGGAGCAGGGCCTGTTACATCAGGGTCCCATGGTGATGGAGGATCCCTCCCCCTTTGGTCTTACGGCCTGGCTATTGAGCGGCAGCGTCTGAGGAAGAAGGGCTTCTCAGACAAGGTCATCGCCACTATGCTGAGAGCGAGGAAGCGCTCTACTTCTACTGCTTACGCCAGGGTTTGGCGTATCTTTGCAGCGTGGTGTGAAGCAGGCTCACTTTCTCCTTTCACTGCTCCAATTTCTTCAGTGTTGGCGTTCCTGCAAGAAGGTCTGGACAAAGGCCTGTCGCTCAGTTCCCTTAAAGTCCAGGTAGCGGCTCTGGCTTGCTTCAGGGGCCGCCTGAAGGGTGCTTCCCTGGCTTCGCAGCCAGATGTGGTGCGCTTTCTCAAGGGGGTTAATCACCTGCGCCCTCCTCTGCACTCAGTGGTGCCTGCGTGGAATCTCAACCTGGTGCTAAGAGCATTGCAGAAGCCGCCGTTTGAACCCTTGTCGAGGGCATCTCTGAAAGACCTGACGTTGAAAGCAGTCTTTTTGGTGGCTATCACTTCAGCCAGAAGAGTTTCCGAGCTCCAGGCGCTCTCATGTCGAGAGCCTTTTCTGCAGTTCACTGAGGCAGGAGTGACTATTCGCACAGTGCCTTCCTTTCTGCCCAAGATTGTTTCTCGCTTCCATGTGAATCAGCAGCTCTGTCTCCCTTCCTTTCGTAGGGAGGACTACCCAGAGGAGTACTCTGCTCTTAAATATCTGGATGTGAGACGAGTCATCATCAGATACTTGGAAGTGACCAATGATTTCCGGAAATCGGATCATCTGTTTGTCCTGTATGCAGGTCCTCGTAGGGGTCTGCAGGCTGCTAAGCCTACAGTGGCAAGATGGGTCAAGGAAGCCATTGCAGCGGCTTATGTGGCCGCGGGGAAGGTGCCGCCTATCCAGCTGAAGGCTCACTCCACAAGAGCTCAGGCGGCCTCGATGGCAGAGGCCGGTTCCGTCTCCTTGGAAGAGATATGCAAGGCGGCAACTTGGGCTTCGGCCCATACATTCTCCAAGCATTACCGCTTGACTGTGGCTGCTCGGGCGGAGGCCCGGTTTGGAGCTTCAGTGTTGCGGTCAGGGATTTCTATGTCCCGCCCTGGGTGAGTACTGCTTCGGTACATCCCACCAGTCTATGGATTGATCAGCTTGATGATATGGAAGGTAAAATTATGTATAATCATACCTGATAATTTTCTTTCCATTAATCATAGCTGATCAATCCATAGCCCCTCCCAGATATCTGTACTGTTTTTATTCTGGTTGCATTTCAGGTTCAAGTTCAGTCTTCAGTTACTTCAGAAAGACTTCGTGTTCAAGTTTTTTCACTTGGATTCTTCAAGAGTTAAGACGAGTTTGTGTTACAGTGAGCTGCTGCATTCCTCTCCCCTCCGTTTTACGGGGCTGGAGTGAGACTTAAAATTCTGCCGGCACTCCCTCCCGCTTCATGCGGCTGTAGGGCAGTTTTGTACCCCTCCCGCTTAGGCGGTGTTAGGGTCAGTCAGCTCCTCCCGCGGTTGCGGTTGCAGGATAAGCCAGATCCCCCCGCATCGGCGGGTGTGGTGTCCCTCCCCCGCTCCGCGGGGATGAGCTGGACGGATTCCCCTCCCCCACTTGTGTGGGGATGAGCTGGGTTAATTCCCCTCCCCCGTTTCGGCGGTGGTGAGCTGGGCAGAGTGTCCCTTCGTGGGTGTAATTCTCTAAGTGCTGAGTCCTGCGGATGGAGCTTTGATATCGACATACTGAGGAGTTTCCGGCAGCACATGATCACATATAGGGAGGCAGAAGTTTGCTCTCTATCTCCACCTGCTGGTAGATGGACACAACCCACCAGTCTATGGATTGATCAGCTATGATTAATGGAAAGAAAATTATCAGGTATGATTATACATAATTTTACCTTAATGGTGGTCCAGAGGGGAGTAAACTATGTGCTATACTGTCTAGGCAGGGCTGGCCCAAGAATCACTGACCCCCCTTAGTGAACTTTGTCATATACTCCTCCCCTTCCCTACTATATCACCCACCCACCCACCCACTTCCTGTTCATCCACCACTAGGTGGCAAACATATTATATTCATTCTATATTCCTCCCAACCCCTTGCTCAACAGGTGGCCAGCATCTTCCTCCTCACTTCCGGGCTACTGTTGATGTTCACTCTGCCTTCTCCTGGCCTGGTCCAAACTTTAAATAAGAATGGGCATTGTGTACAGGCCCATGCTCAAACAGGGAGGACTTGGGGAAAATCCACTATTTCTGGGATAAGCAGTATAAAATGTTTTGGGATCTTGCCAGGTATATTGTGACCTG
Organism: Microcaecilia unicolor; assembly: GCF_901765095.1. Classification (NCBI taxonomy): domain Eukaryota; kingdom Metazoa; phylum Chordata; class Amphibia; order Gymnophiona; family Siphonopidae; genus Microcaecilia; species Microcaecilia unicolor. The sequence goes on from NC_044039.1 coordinate 56,870,948, forward strand.
GATTGGCCACTGTTGGAAACAAGATGCTGGGCTTGATGGACCTTTGGTCTTTCCCAGTATGGCAATACTTATGTACTTATGTAGAGGTGGGGGAAGGAGACCATAGCAGCACTTCTGCATGGGCATGTGCTTACAGGACCCTGCAGTGCTCCAGTTTGATTTAAAAAATTGGGCCAGCCCAGGAGGAGGTAGGAGGGTGGTGGTGGCATGTCCAGCAGGTGGAAGGCACATTTGTGCCCTGAAGCAGTTCTACCACCCTAGGTGGTAGTAGTAGGGTTGGCCTTCTCTAGGATCTCCTTGAAGACCCAGTCCCAGACTAAGTGTAAAATTACACAGAATGTTCAGAATACTCTTCTACTGCTTAAGAGGGAGATGGGCTAATGAGAGAGTAGCTACTCTGAGCTACAACAGTAACAAATAAAAATGGGGTCAACTCTCAAAGCTGTTGATGACTAATGACTATGAGAAATGAGCCATGTTGGTACTGTGGCAGGAGCTTGGTTCTACAATGCTGTTAAAATCTTCATTTTTGCAAGATTCCCAAAAGTTGATCGATGAAAGTCCAGTTTAAACGGATAACGAAGGGCTCTATTGATGCATAGGGGTATAGCTTGTGATTTTTCAGTAATAGTTAAGTGGTGGTATATTTCAGGTACTGTAGCTATATCCCCTGTCCCCTGGAGGGCATAGTTTGTACTTGAGGCAATGAATGATTTGTCCAAGATCAAAAAGGAGCATCCTTTTTATCACCCAGACACGCTCTTTGGCCCTTGGTCATATTCACTAGTGTTTTAAATATCTCTCTGGGATGGACCACTGTTGGTGTCTGAACTTAAAGTGAAGCTACAAAGTATTGGTTAAGGCTTAGTGAGAGGATGCAGCAACATAAGGGTTATGCTGGACAGGTTCTCTACTGAGGTTCAGATGCATACACATTGTTTTCTAAATGTTTATAGCTTTTCCTATAGGTGGCCACAACACTCTATATAAAACAAAATAAAACAATAACCCTGTATAATGTATTGTTTTAAGTCATTTTTTTGTTTGTGACTTTGTGTAATTACTTTAGACTTTAATTCTAATAGAATAATATAGATTTCTTAACTTTGATCCTTAAAAGAATTCTCAAAATAGTGTTTTGAAAGAAAATGAGCTTTCTTGTGTGCACTGTTGCATTGTATCATCTACTGCACAACTTCAGCATTTAGGCTGCTTAATGTCTATTTCTTGTACATTTGCTAGGTAAACAATTAGATTGGTACTTTACTTTAAATGCTAATTTAAGTAAATATTGAGGTAGGAGCTTGATAGCTGGAACCTGGGCCAAGAGATATACAGTGTTAAAATCTGGAAGAGATTCTGATGCCTAAAATTTACACTTTGCAGAGATAAACTATCAAATAATATGTTTGAACTTCTGCAAGCAGTATTTAGCAACTTGATAGTGATGGTCTTTTCTTCATTGTATCTGGAAGCTGCCATTGGAGAATTGTAGGTCCACTGAAGACCATTATAAAGCTTGAATTCAATGACTTCAAGACAGAGAAGACCCCATTGGTTTGCCAGAACCAACTGCTTGTTTATAATGGAATTGGAACATACATGAAGGAACTGGGTAATTTTTGTTTATTTTTCCTTAAGGTGGTATTTATACCCTGCTGAATTACGTGCCTGCTGCTTTTGCCATGAGCCCAATACCTAATTTGCTTCCACTTCTGGTCTCATTCCACTGCATTCCAGCTTAGGATGACCCCTTTGCTTGACAGGCTCCTGGGGGACAGGCCCCTTAATTGTTAGCTAGTTAGTCAAAGGGCCTGTCTTACTACTGAATGTAAACCATGAATGAATCTGTTAAGCTCTATTTGGAGTACTTCATAAAAACATGGTATTGCCATACTGGGACAGACTGAAGGTCCATCAAGCCTAGCATCCTTTTTCCAACAGTGGCCAATTCAGGTTACAAGTACCTGGCAAGATCCCAAAACAGTACAATACATTTTATGCTGCTTATCCTAGAAATAAGCAGTGGACTTTCCCCAAGTCTATTTTAATAATGGTATATGGACTTTTCTTTTAGAAAGCTATCCAAATCTCTTTTAAACCCAGCTAAGCTAACTGCTTTTACTACATTCTCTGGCAAGGAATTCCAGAGTATAATTACACATTGAGTGAAGAAATATTTTCTCCAATTCATTTTAAATTTACTACTTTGTAGCTTCATTGTGTGCCCCTTAGTCTAGTATTTTTGGAAAGAGTAAACAAGTGATTCACGTCTACCCGTTCCACTCCACTTACATTTTATAGACCTCTTATCATATTTCCCCTAAACCATCTCTTCTCCAAGCTGAAGAGCCCTAGCCACTTTAGCCTTTCCTCATAGGGAAGTCGTCCCATCCCCTTTATTATTTTCGTTGCCCTTCTCTGTACCTTTTCTAATTCCACTATATCTTGAGATGTGGTGACCAGAATTGCACACAATATTCGAGATACGGTCACTCCATGGAGCAATACAAAGGCATTATAACATCCTCATTTTTGTTTTCCATTCCTTTCTTAATACCTAACATTCTATTTACTTTTTTAGCCGCCGCACACTGAGCAGAAGGTTTCAACGTATCATCAACGATGACACCTAGATATCTTTCATGATCAGTGACTCCTAATGTAGAACCTTGCATTACGTAGCTATAGTTCGGGTGCCTCTTTCCCACATGCGTCACTTTGCACTTGCTTACATTAAACGTCATCTTCTAGTTGGATGCCCAGTCTCTCAGTCTCGTAAGGTCCTCTTGTAATTTTTCACAATCCTCTTGTGATTTAACAACTTTGAATAACTTTTGTGTCAGCAAATGTAATTACTTCACTAGTTACTCCCATCTCTAGATCATTTATAAAATGTTAAAAGCAGTGGTCCCAGCACAGACCCCTGGGGAACCCTACTAGCTACCCTTCTCCATTGAGACCTGCTGACCATTTAATCCTGCTCTCTAGTGGAGTGGAGGAGTAGCATAGTGGATAGTGCAGTGGACTTTGATCCTGGGGAACTGAGTTCAATTCCCACTACAGTTCCTTGTGACTCTGGGCAAGTCACTTAACTCTCCATTGCCCCTGGTACAAAATAAGTACCTGAATATATGTTAACCGTAAACCGCTTTGAATGTAGTTGCAAAAACCTCAGAAAGGTGGTATATCAAATCTCATTTCCATTTTCTATCTTTTAACCAGTTTTAATCCACAATAGAACACTACCTCCTATCCCATGACTCTCCAATTTCCTCTAGAGTCTTTCATGAGGTAACTTTGTCAAATGCCTTTTGAAAATCCAGATACACAATATCAACCAGCTCACCTTTATCCACTTGTTTGTTCACCCCTTCAAAGAAATGTATTAGATTGGTCACTATATGGATGCTAAGTCAGATGTACCATTGACCTGACCCACTATGACCAGTGATGGATTTTGCCATTAGTATCTAACAGTGGCAACTTAATGTGACCATGCTGCCTCCATCCTTCCTTACAAAAAGATTCCTCCCCAAAATGTAATCGCACAATATATGTTTAATGTATATAATAAGCTAGGAGGTATCCATTAAAGAACCATTGTTACTAGTTATGTGGTTCATAGAGCTACTTTAATGAACTATTTCTGCATGTGTAGAGTTCCCATATTAGTGCTTAGTAGCATCACAATCCTTCCAGCCTGTGATAGTGTACACCAAATAATTCAAAAAGTGTGCTCAGTTCATGTATATCATATAATAAACATCTAATGTGTAATCCAATAAATATTTCAAAAAGTGTGCTCGGTTCATGTATGTCATATAATAAACATCTAATGTGTAGTTCTCCAGTTGTTGCTGTCCACGCTGTTGTGAATTAACAAGCATAAATGGCAGCTTTGGTCATGAAACAATGTGCCATCAAAGCTTTCCAAAAAATCTCTGGAACTATCACTGTGTGCAACTGAAGACTCTGCTTGCCGATGAGAATTTGCCATGTAACTATACATTATGGCACTAAATCACTAAAAAGAATAGGTTATTACAAACAACATAATAAATTGCAATTCATTACAAAAACCTGTTTAAAACCCCCTATTGCATCAATAACCTCCAGACGTATTACATATCTTTTCACTATACATAAACTTCCTACCTATTTATCCAGCACTTATATAAATGTTCTTCAATAAATGCTTTAAGGAAGATTATACCCACTCCTAATTAACACAAACCATCTGGAAGAGAAATCTATATTCTCCTGTATTGGTAACTCCAATGTTCAACCACGGAAAATACCGTGGTTCCTTAAAGGATCCTCTAAATAAGTCAACAAGGCAGTTGCAGTCCAAAAAGCAGCTGTTGATGTAAAAATAGTCTTCACAGAAATGAAGATCCAAAGGCAAATAGAAAGAAATCCTGCTGACAGCTCTACACAAGACTGTGTTTCGCCAATAGGTGTCCTCAGGAGCCATTCAAAACACCACCGCGATGCAGTGGCTATTCTATTGACAATGATAAAAACAATACAGGAGTGTATGTTAAGGATCTATATCTATGTAACGGTCATTAAATCTTAAATTACAGAAAAGCCCTTTTAAAATCGTACATTCATCATCTAAGAACATTTTCAGTGCATCCTGCTGGACGGGAACATAATGCTTTCAACTGCCAAAAACGCATGCATACTCAGGCAGTCCTTAAAAAGAGAATCCTGGAGGTCACATGATGCTCTGAAGGGAGAAAGACGTGGTTCTGTGCTCTCTGAGGCCCCGGCTCTTTAATCAAGCTTTATCTACTGACAAACGGCGAGAAAAAGCCCTCCAGGGACATTAAGTAGAGCGATAAAGCTCTATGGAAAAGTACTTAGGCACTCCAATACAGAACATGACAAGCAGAGGGGCAAAGAAAGAAAAAGAAAAAACCAAGGCGGCGTGTGCAGTGGAAGAGGGCCCATCACCGATTGGAAGCACGCCATTTACAGCCGAACAGCTACAACAACTCACAGAGGCGGTGGGAGCAGCGATGGCGCCAACGCTAGACAAACTGTATGTACAAGCATCAAACTTAGAAGCGTTCCTTACAGATACCATTCAAAGAACGGGAGAGTTAGTAAAAAAAGAGTCTCCGAGGTTGAAGATGCAGTGGGCCCCGCCATGCGACAAGTGAGCACTTTAGCAACTACAGTGGAGACTTTAACTACAAAGCTTGACGAACTAGAAAACAGATCGCGCCTAGGGAATCTTCGCCTAGTGGGCCTGCCGGAAACAGTAAACGACCGAGCGCTCTCATCGGTGCTAGAAAAATGGCTTGTGGAAGAATTTGCGCTGTCTGACCACGCGGGGAAGCTCTGTTTGGAGCAGGCACATCGGCTAGGCAGACCCCAGGAAGAAAGGAAGACCCCGCGCACAGTAATCATAAAAGTGCACAATTATGCACATAAAGCAGAAATCCTGAGGGGCTAAAGACAAAAAAGAAATGACACCAGGTATGATGGCCATCAGATTCGCATTTTTCAAGACTATTCTGCTGCGCTCCAAGAGAAAAGGAAGAAGTTTACCCCACTCTGCCAGCAGCTCCACAATGCACACGTGCCATTTATGCTACTCTATCCGGCACTGTTAAAAATCAAGAGCGCGGGAGGATGGCAGCAATTTGAGAGTGCTTCAGCAGCACAGCAACTTGTGAAAGACCTGGAAGAGGGAAGGCATAAACAAGTGGATGCAGAGGACAGCAAATAAGCTTTGTTAATGGACAGTATGTATTCACTGTATTACTCAAAAATATTTGAGAAGCGAATATGTAGAGCCAGCGTGGCTGGCACATGGATGTAGACATAGGAAACTGTTTGTTGGGGAGAATGTCCCTTAAGCCGGGGTGGGGGCCCGGAGGCACGGAAACCCCCAAGGGCCTGTCCAATCAGTGATAGGTGGGGAAACAGGGGATCCACAGATGAGGATAATTGGAGGGAAGAGGGGAGGGGGAAGGGTTGGGAGAGGGAAGGGACCGAAATTCTACACACAGAGCTATATTTATGATCCAACTCCATTTGATCTCATGAGACAGAGGCAGATAACCCAAGAACAAGACTCAAAATGTGGTAACAAGGGATCAGGGCGAGGCTGGGTGCCCGGTCCTTATGGAGATAGTAGCTCGCGTCCAAGATTGTGTCAGAGACCACATGGCGGTTAACTCAGTCAGATTTAATACCTGGAATGTAGGAGGAATCACCTCCCCTGTTAAGTGCACTAAAGTGCTGACAGCGCTAAGAAGGAGACACACAGATATAGCGTGCATTCAGGAAACCCATTTGTCCCATGTAGAACATCAAAAGCTAAAGAGAAGCTGGGTGGGAGAGGTCCATGCCTCACCGGCAGAGGGACGTAAAGGAGGGGTGGCCATATTAATAAGAAAAGGGTTGGTAGCTAAGTCGGAGCTTTTAATGACTGACGCAAAGGGCAGATATGTATTATTACATTTATGGCTGCAGGTAAGAGAAATATTACTACTAGCAATGTATGGGCCAAATAACTATGATAAAAAATTTTATTACGATCTGGTACAAATGTGCAGACCCTATAGGTCTCTACAACTAATGGTCATGGGTGATTTTAATTTGGTAGCACAACCCATGGAAGATTGCTCAGAACCAAGAAGGGCGCACAGAGGGGGACCCAGAGCCCGAGTCTTAAACACATTCATGCAAAGCTTAGACTTAGTTGATGCTTGGCGATCTTTACACCCGGGACAGAAAGATTTTACCCATTTATCGAGGGCGCACAGGACTTACTCAAGGATAGACTATATCTTAGTGGCCGGGGGTGCTCACAGCGGGTATAGGAACGGCAGATATTTTGGATCATGCTATGGTCTGGCTAGACTTAGAGGCACCAAGGTACTTCCAACAGCTGGAGAGGGGATAGAGGTTCCCGACTTATCTCTATAATAACCAAGACTTTGTAAAATATATTAGCACCAAATGGGAGGAATATGAACAATTTAATGAACAACATAAGTACAACCCCACTTTATTCTGGGCAGCCGCAAAGACGGTTTTGAGAAGGGAGGTGATTGCATATGTACATGCACGCAATAAAAAAATATCTGGGGCAATTGTGGACCTGGAAAAAAAAGTGCTAGCTGTGAAACAGAAAGTCATAAGATCACCTACAGGAGAGAGGAAAATTTACAAGCAGCACAAGTGGCACTTAACACCCTATTACACGAGCATGCCACCTATTACACGAGCGTGCCACCAGGGGGCTTCTATATACCAAATACAGATTTCAGAGATTTGGGAATAGGGTAGGCCCCATGCTGGCAGGGTTGGCTAAGACATGGGGAGGCCAGGGGGCGATAACGGTGATGAGAGATGGCCAAGGGAACTACATCATCAGAATGAAAAGATAGCAGAGAATTTTAGTCTATTTCTCTGAGATTTATGCTGCCCCCAGCAAAGGTGATGAGGGCGCCATAAATAAGCACTTGCAACAGGCAAAATTACCATCTTTAACTCCGGAAGAAATAGGATCTCTACATGCCCCTATATTAGGAGAAGAACTTCAAGAATGCATAAAGACTTTAAAATTGAATTTGGCCCCGGGCCCGGACGGATTCTCAGGAGAATTCTATAAACTATTAAATGCTAAGCTTTTAGGCCCCTTGATATCGTACTATGATCAATCAGTGCACAAGGGAAAGTTTGCAACAAATGCTAATGAAGCATTGATAATATTGCTGAAAAAGCCTGGAAGAACGGCAGATGTGCCTGATTCATATAGACCCAGGGGTAGGCAACTCCGGTCCTCGAGAGCTGCAGGCAGGTCAGGTTTTCAGGATATCCACAATGAATATGCATGAGATACATTTGCATACCATGGAGGCAGTGCTTGCAGATCAATCTCCTGCATATTCATTGTGGATATCCTGAAAACCTGACCTGCCTGCGGCTCTCGAGGACTGGAGTTGCCTACCCCTGATATAGACCAATATCATTAATAAATGTTGATTTAAAACTGCTGTCTAAAATCATGGCAAATCGCCTTTCCAAGATACTGCCCTGGTTAATCAGCCTGGAGCAGGTGGGCTTTGTCAAAGGCAGACAGTAGGCAACGTCCGTAGGCTATTGCTGGGAATGGCAACGTGTCAAAGTGAGAGGCAATCCCTAGCGATAAGCCTAGATGCAGAAAAAGCTTTTGACAAACTGCACTGGGACTACCTCTTTGCGGTGTTGCAAGAGATGGGATTTGGGGGCTGGTATGTTGAGGCGCTCCAATTGTTATATAGTGACCCAGTAGCAGCTTTGTTGATTAATGGAGTGAAAACATCAGTATTTCCCATAGGTAGAAGTACGCATCAGGGATGTCCCCTCTCTTCACTCCTGTTTCTCCTGTCAGTGGAGCCGCTGCCGAGGAGCTTAAACCTTAATGGGGAGATTCAGGGAGTGGAAGCGGGGGGGGGTCACATGATAAAAACCCTCAGATGATTTATTAGTGCTACTTCAGAACACACAAACCTCCTTGCCACACATGCTACAAGCCATAGAACAATATGGGAAGCACTCTGGATTTGTCTTAAATGTGCAGAAGTCAAAGACGCTTCCAGGGTGCGGTAAGGTGCAGGGGGGAGGAGGAAAGGGGATCACAATACTGAGTGATGGGGAACCTCTAAAATACTTAGGAGTATATATTACACAGAACTTAAGCCATCTGTATAATAGCAATGTCAGTAAATTATTGAGGGACACAAAAGATCGGTTACATGCCTGGCAGGGTTACCCACTGTCATTAATGGGCCGTATTGCATTATATAATATGCTAATCATACCACGTTAGCTTTATGTTTTTCAAGTTCTCCCCTTGTATTTAAAATATAAAGATGAAAAGCAGCTTAATAGACATTTGCAGCAATTTCTCTGGAGGGGGAAAAAACCAAGGGCTCCTCTCACCGTACTGCAAATACCTGTGGAATATGGGGGTTTAGGCCTCCTGAGCATCAGACAGATGACAATTGCCAGTGGAATGAGACATATAGCGGACTGGTACAGAACCTCTCACGATTTTTCAGCCACTACACTAGAACTTGCACTCACTGGCAATGTACACTTTAGTTGCTTAATCCATGAGGCAGGAGGACCTCTACCATACGAACTAGCACAAACCTCGATCCTACCCACAGCAAAGAAAGTTTGGAGATAGGTATGTAAATTGCATAACTTTTCAGCAAAAGCTACCCCATTTCTCTCTATTTGTGGAAATCCAGCTTTTCCTTCAGGAGATAGGTATCCTGCTTTCAAGGGATGGCAACAGAAAGGAATCAAGTGTCTACATCAAATTTTGACAGAAGAGGGACGCCTGCAGCCCTTCTCAGAACTACAAAGCAAATACTCTCTGCCCAACTCGGACCTTTTTCATTACAGGCAACTGAAACGTTATACTGATAGTCTGATATGGCAGAATCTGACTGAGGATGTACAAGAGGAAATAAGTACAGCGTACTCCTTATCAGCTCAACAGAAAATCCCATTATCCTTCTATCACAGACATATTCGGGACACTGCATTGGAATTGCCTTTTGATAGGCTGGTGAAAGCATGGTCTACGGATTTGGGCAAAAAATTGTCAATAGATATCTTCAAAGCATATGTTCTAAATATGAAAGGAATGACAAACTTCACCTGGTATTGGGAACTATAGTACAAGTTCGCAGTGAGAATGCATATAGCCCCAAGACGAGCCTTCCACATGGGACTGTCCCCAGCTGGGGAGTGTCCAAAATGTAATGAAGTGGGTGCCACATTGAGACACATGTTTTAGACTTGTCCACTCATTCTTCGCTTCTGGAGGCAATTACTGTTCAAGATATCACAAGCGTGGGGCACGAGTTGGAGAATGGATCATAAATTGCTATTTGGACATATCACACCAACAATCCCGATGCCTAAAGGACTTAAGGATTTCGCAAATAGGACAACTATTGTAGCAAAGAAAGTAATTTTACTGGAATTGATGTCACCGAAAGCTCCAACGATTCAACAGTGGAGAGCACAGATGCTGCAGTTAATGAAAATGGAGAGACTGGAAACTAAGGTCAGATAAAAAGAGAGGACAACAATTTGAACAGTGGTGGTCTCCATTTTGGCAGACCTTAACACCAGCAGCAAGGAGTTATCTGCTTAATATATAAGCTTGTTGATAGGAGGAGGAGAGAAAGAGTTGTGTGCTAAGATAATTGTGTAGAAGTAGGTTCCGGGAGGGTTAGAGAGGGATGAAGCGGGAAGAATACTTAGCACTATAAGAACTGTCTGTTGGTTAGGGGGGGAGGGCAACCAGTATGTAAATAATATGGCGATAGAGCAATATGTTAATGGAACATAGCTATGCATGTTGTACACTTGGAAATGTAAGCTTATAAAGTTGCAATTTATGCCAATAAAAATGATGAATATAAAAAAAAGAGAATCCTGCCCTCATACCACATCCTCTTCAAAAGTTTTTTTTAAATCATAGCATTGTTACAACATAGAATTCCATTCAATCATGTCATTTAAACTTCTAGGTTTCTAGGATTGCAATTCAAAAATCCAGAATTGTTAACTGCAGTGTTAAATGAAACCACTCATTTCCATGTGATCTTTCAAAAATTTGTTCATTAACCAACAAAACTGATTGAATGTATAGTGGTATTCCGTGTAATGTGGCACTATGAGGGCTGAAAAAGTTCTCGTGTTTAAGTGACTCGTGTGTTTTGCGAGATGCATCCTCTCTAATAATTCTTTGGGTGCAGCCCATATAATTTTGTTACAAGGACAAATCAACACATACGTGACAAAATTAGCCTGTATGTGTTTTTGACCACATAGGACATTGTAAATTTTGAGAGCTATTTTTACAATGGCTACATGGATTGAGAACCCCTGTGCTGCTCACAAGGGGGGGGGGGGCATAATGGAGTGAACTAATATATCTGACAGGCTTCACCTTCTAGAATACATTACACAAAGTCTACATTGAAACATTAAGTGTAAATTAAGGACATGCCAATGGCAATTAAATACTGTTAGCAATGTTAGGAGTGCATAATTACACAAATTTGTTCATGGGCTCTTTGATGTTTTAATAATAGATCAGGATTTACATACAGTGCTCTCAAATGGACTCGTTTGACTATATTTCCTGGATAACCCTGCTGTATAAATCTGTGGAGGATACTTTTTTCAAATATGTGAAATAGTTTTTTGGTTCCCACTGAGTTCCATCTTTTAATTTTGCTAACACAGAAAATAATAAATTAATATTGAAAAGTTGAAACCTCAGTGTGGAAAGCAAAACTGAGATAACAGGTACCTGCTCTCAGAAACAGTATTAAGTACCCACAGCCTAGCTTTAACATACCATCGTCAGGTTCAGCATGTGTGCATAAATTCTGTGCACCACAAAAAAAAAAGCATTTTTAATACTGCAAACAAGTGTTAAACAATATTAGTTCTTGAGTATATAATCCACTGAGAACATTTCTGTAAGAACTTTATTCAGCCATGATGCCAAGTGTGTATATGTATGTGTGTGTGTGTGGGGGGGGGGGGTGTATGGGTGTGCTTGTGTATGTATGTGGGGGGGGGGGGTGTATGGGTGTGTGTGTATGTATGTGTAGTGACTATGATAATCAAAAATTGCATTCAAAAACAATTATTGTATTTCTCTAATGTGGACTAGAGTAATGCTTAGTGCAAGGCTGAGATATTGAGGGCATCAGTGTCCATCTCTGCCTTGCCTGATGGCCGTTCATTATCAGTAGCCCACTGTTTACACGTGTTTGTGTTGGAAGAAACAGTGCTCCTCTCTAGCCCGATGGAGGATGCACACCTGGAGCCCAGAAGGGGGACCCCATCCTTGGTGCTCACCCAGAGTCTGAATGTGGGTCCAGTGGCCTGAGGTGAGCACACTCAGGCCTTGGTGAGTATTTTTGCTGAGTCTAATACGGACCACTCAGGCATCTGATGTAAAGCCAGAGAACATATCAGAGGAGGGACCCCTTTGTATACCCTCAATCCCTTCCCTACCCCATGAAAGGAGAAAAATTTCTCACAGAAGGAGATCTCCTTCTCTTTTTGATGGATATGGCTAAAACCATTCTGTTTAATTAGGTTGAGGACAAACCCAGGGTCAAGATGTTGGATGTCGTTGACTGTGACACCCATCCCAAATAATTATCTTTCAGGCAGTGCAGATGAAGAATTGGGAGAAACCTCCTCTCTATGCAGTCTATTCCTTGGAAGGCAGATTCTATAGAGCCCAGAAGGCTCCCGGATTCAAGAAATAGCAACTTCCTCACTGTTCCATGGTGTTCAAATTCATCCTAGAAAGCGGGATCCTAGGACTCTGGAATCTTTTGAGAGGAAGGTTTTTCATGACTCTGTGTTCATGTCCTGCATATAGTTCTATCGCCTCTACACTTGCGGAACTTGGTGCGCATTGCAGAAGAGTTTGCGAACACTCTGCCTACAGAGCAGGCTGCACAGCTTTGTGAGCTAGTAGCCAAGTAGAAATAATATCAACCTGTACTTTTAGATCTCTCAACGCTAATCGTTTGGTTCTGCCAGCTCCAAAGAATGCTCATTATGTGCTAGATTCTACATATGGCGCCTTAAAAAAAAAATACGCCTAGGCGTAGTCTATGAACTATGCCTAAAGTTAGGTGTTATTTATAGAATATGCCTAGCACCCGTCTGCATGACTAAATTTAGTTGCTAGCATTTATGCCAGCTAAAACTTGGTGTAAATGCCAATGCTTAAATTGGGAGCAGAGTGAGTTTATTCTGTAACACAGTGCACATAGTTTTTAGAAACTCCTATGACCCCCCCCCCCCCCAAATTCCATGTCTATGGCCATGCCCCCTTTTCCAATCTGCATCTTAGAATTTACACACATCACATTATAAAATACACTTAAAAGTTGTGCCAATTAATTGCTTAAGTGGCAGTTATCTGCGCTGATTGACTTGTTAATATAATTGATTTGCACTTCTAATCAGAATATGATCTGATTTGCCCACGCAACTTAAGTCTTACTATATAGTAGTGGTTCCCAAGTTCAGTCCTGGAGTACCACTTACCAGTCAAGTTTTCAAGATATCCACAATGAATATGTCTGAACTAGATTTGCATTCACTGCCTCCATTATATGCAAATCTTTCATGCATATTCATTGTGGATATACTGAAAACCTGACTGGCAAGGGGTACTGAGGACCAGACTTGGGAAACAATGCTATATAGCATCTGTGTGTATGTGTGGAGGGGGGGGGGGGGAGTATGAGTCTACTTGATCTTCTGAATTTTCTTTACTTGCCACCTTGCTTCTGTAATAGTCTTCCCCCTAACATTAGGGCACAGCTTTCCCTGTGCAGAGCCTGTAGTGTGTCCAGAAGCCACTGTCTTAATTGTATGTTATGTCCTTTGAATGAATGCATTCTTTCCTGTTTTTAATGGTTTTTCTGTAATTTTATCACTTATTTTATAAATTTTTTGTAAACTTCTTTGGCCTACTCCTTCTGAGGCCTCTACTCAGAGGTTTTTAGGCAGTGCTCAGCGGAGATCCTACTACTCTCAAAAGTGTAGGTATGCACCACCTACCTGCCCTAGCAGTCCCCTGGCTCCCACTCCCACCCTTGGAAGCAGCAAACCCAAAAGCCTCTGCCAGAGCAAGGGATAGGCTTTTGACTCCAGGAGTGCATAGCCACAGTAAAAATGTCCTTCCCAGATGGCCAACTGGTAGGAGGGAGGCTGAATTTTTTTTTAAGTGAGAGCCCCCCTCCTTGTAATCTGACCACTGGGCTCTCAAAATAATATAGGTGTGGGGGGTTGTACACTTCATTGACAAAAGCTATCTCCAAATTGCCTACCAAGAGTGGCAGAGTTCTGCACTCAGCACCAGGGTGTGCTTGCAGAGGAAATACTCCTCCCTTCCACAGGGTCACATGGTTTAGTCTGTGCCACTGGGGGGAAGAGGACTCCTTTTCAGGTACTTTCTTGTGCCCAAGAAAATGGGGGGGAGGGGGAGAGGGAAGGAGATCCATTCCATCTTAGACCTAAAGGCCCTGAACAAATATCTGGTCAAAAGTTCAGGGTGGTTTCCCTGGGCATCCTACTTCCTATGATTCAGGAAGACAATTGGCTATGCTGTCTGGATTTGAAGGATGCTTACACCCACATACATACATAGTAACATAGAGGCTCATTTTCAAAGCACTTAGCCTCCCAAAGTTCCATAGAAACCTATGGAACTTAGCCTCCCAAAGTGCTTTGAAAATATGCCTCATAGTAGCATAGTAGATGACGGCAGAAAAAGACCTGCATGGTCCATCCAGTCTGCTCAACAAGATAAACTCATATGTGCTACTTTTTGTGTATACCTGACCAGATATGTCCTTCTCATAGAAAGTATTTTAGATTTTGAATAAGGAAATTATCGCATCAAGTACACTACATCTCATTCCAGTTCAACAAATGGAGTTTATTGGAGCCCTGCTAGACATGATTCAGGATCAAGCATTCCATCTACCAGGACCAATGTCATAATCTGCATCGCTCATCGGGTTTGACAGAGCCAGCTGGTCAGCTCAGCAAATGTCAAGGTTGTCGGGCCATGTGGCCTCTACTGTGCATGTCCTGCCCTTGGCATATCTCAATTTGAAACAGGCCCAGTAGACTCTATCTTCCCAGTGGTGTCTCATCTTGGGGAATCTAGCAGATATCATCTCTGTCACTCTGGAACTCAAAGTTGCTCTTGTGGTCAACAGTTTGGTCCAGTCTGTTCCTGGGACTTTCAGTCCAAATTCCTCCGCCACACAAGATGCGTCTAACCTGGATTTGGAACCTTATGTGGATGGGATTTACTCTCAAGGTCATTGATGCACTCAAGAAACTCCTCTTCACATCAATCTCCTGGAGTTGAGGACCATTTGAAACACTCTAAAGGCTTTCAGAGACTGGCTATTCACAAAATTATCTTCATTGAAATGGACAATCAAGTTGCAATGTACTAACATCAAAAAGCAAGGAGACATAGAGGCGTATTTTCAAAGCACTTAGACTTACAAATTTCCACAGGTTACTAGGGAACTTTGTAAGTCTAAGTGCTTTGAAAATCAGCCCCATAGGTTTGTACCTCTTGTGTCAGGAAGTAGTGAGAATGTGGTAGTGGGCCTCCAACCTTGGTATGGTTCTTAGGGCCACATACTTAGCAGGAAAAGACAACAGTCTGACAAAGTGAAATGGTGATGGCAACTATACAAGTGGTCTCAACATGGGCATTGCCTGGGAGATCTTGGAGAGAGGAGCACTCTCTTGGTTGACCTCTTGCCACTCATCTCAACAAATACCCTCAGTATTTGGCAGATCACACGGCAGACTTTTATCAGATGTACATAAGTATTGCCATACTGGGACAGACTGAAGGTCCATCAAGCCCAGCATTCTGTTTCCAACAGTGGCCAATCCAAGTCACAAGTACCTGGCAAGATCCAAAAAAGGCACAGTACAATACATTTTATGCTGCTTATCCTAGAAATAAATGGTGGATTTGCCCCAAGTCCATTTTAATAATGGTCTATGGACTTTTCCTTTAGCAAACCATCCAAACCTTTTTTAAACCCTGCTAAGCTAACTGTTTTTAATACATTCTCTGGCAACGAATTCCAGAGTTTAATTACACATTGAGTGAAGAAATATTTTCTCCAATTAGTTTTAAATTTACTACTCTGTAGATTCATTGCTTGAGTGCCCCCTAGTCCTAGTATTTTTGGAAAGAGTAAACAAGCGATTCAAGTCTACCCGTTCAACTACACTCATTTTATAGACCTCTATCATATCTCCCCTCAGACATCTTTTCTACAAGCTGAAGAGCCCTAGCCGGTTCAATCTTTCCTCATAGGGAAGTTGTCCCAATCCCCTTTATCATTTTCATTGCCCTTCTCTGCACCTTTTTTAATTCCACTATATCTTTTTTGAGATGCAGTGACCAGAATTGAATACAATATTCAAAGTGCGGTTGCACCATGGAGCGATACAAAGGCATTATAACGTCCTCATTTTTGTTTTCCATTCCTTTCCTAATAATACCTAACATTCTATTTGCTTTCTTAGCCGCCGCTGCCCACTGAGCAAAGGGTTTCAAAGTATCATCAACGACAATGCCTAGATCCCTTTCTTGGTGACTTCTAAAGTGGAACCTTGCATTATGTACCTATAATTTGGTTTCCTCTTTTCCACATACATCACTTTGCACTTGCTCACATTAAACATAATCTGCCATTTAGATGCCTTCCTTCTTTGTTGGATGAAAGATCTTCTGTACATGTAACCTTGGATACCCCTCGTGGGGAAAACTTTGCAGAAACTCAAGCAGGCCTGGTGAAGGTAAATATGGTTCCTTTGCTTCTGGAGTTATCCTCTGAACATCCATGAAGACTGGACTGTTTTCTGATCCTCATCACGCAGAACAAGGGATCTTTTCTACTTCCCAACTTCCAGTACCTGACTCTCACGGCTTGGATATTGAGAGCATACAGTTTGCACCCTTTCATCTGCATGGGAGTGTCTCCCTGGGTCCTGCTTACTTCAAATGAAGATTCCACAAAGAAGTGAATTTCAAGGGGAAGAGGTTTGCTATCTGGTGTGAGGGCCTTAGATCCTTTTTCCTGTCTTATCACAAACTGCTTGAATATCTAATACACTTTTCTGAGTCTGGTCTCAAAACCAAATCTGTAAGAGTTCACCTCTATGCATTTGGAGCTGCCCATCTCTGTACAGCCTCTAATTAATTTTTATGAGTGATTTGCTTTTGACTAAGCCCCCAGTCAAATCTCCCACAGTGTCAAGGGCCCATAGCGTTCTCACCTAGTTTATAAAGGCTCCTTTTGAGCCCCTTCACACTTGCCACCTGAAGTTCTCAACTTAGGTTTTGTTCTTGGTGGTGGTTACTTCATTATTCAGGGTTAGCAAAATTCAGGCCCTATTAGTTGATCCACTTTACAGAACGTTCCATCACAGCAATATAGTTATCCCCAAACATCCTAAGTTCCTTGTGAAGGTAGTGTTGGATTTCTTTTACTGTCAATTGTTCTGCCAATATTTTTCACAAAACCTCATCCCATTCTGGCAAAAGCATACTGTTCACCTTGGACTGCAAGTGAGCCTTGGCCTTCTATATGGAGCAGGACAAAAGCCCATAGACAGTCCACCCAGCTTTTTTCCTTTGACTCCAACAGGGTGAGAACAGCTATGAGTAAATGCACTTGATCCAACTGGCTAGCTGGTTGCATCTCTTTTCACTCAAGCACAGGCTGGGCCATCTCTTGAGGGCCATTTCACAGCTCACAATGTCTGAACCATGGCTTTGTCAGTAGCCCACTTGAAATTGGCCTCTATTGGAGACTTGCAAAGCTATAAGTCTTCAGTCCACACATTTACATCCCACTGCTACCATGAGGAATTTGTGTGGAACCTTGAATCCAACTCCACCCTCGTAGACTCTACATGTGTATTTGTTTAATTAGTTGCCAGTTGGCCTTGCCTGTTGCAAGTCTGTTTTGGTGAACCTGGTAGCTAGGGATTCCCAACTGTGGTGAGAAAGCAGTTATTCTTTCTGCAGGATGCACATTACTGCAGACCCTTCCTCTGTCCCTAAGGGTTGTATTTTCTAAGCTTTTGTACTCATGTGCTGGTTCAGCATAATTGAGGCGAGCATGAAGGCACCCACACATGCGCATTATAGGGCAACCAAAGGCTTCTGGAAAGTTGGAACACTGGGTAGTGTTCATTGCATGTCACCCAACTGTGGTATTGTGTGTCCTCCTATCCATGGAGAACATCTGCTATAGGTAAGTAACTTTGTTTTCTGGTATTTCCACATGTATTTCCACATGTACATGTGTATATGCCAGTACTCTGGTCATTTATACAGATATTTGCAGTGTAAATGTTAGTGCCTTCTTTAGTGAATTACTCTCGCCCCCTTGCCCCCCCCCCCCCCCCAATATGTGGTGGTGTACTACATGTGTTGTCATAGGAATTTTCTATTTTTGTGTCATAGAAAGTTTGTCATGGGTGGATGCACCCAGGACAAGCATGATCAGTTAACTTATGAGTAGGTTCGGTCTAAATCTTATTGATATCTTTGAGTCTACTAGTGCAATATATATATGGTCTTATGATTATCCCACCCAGTTCAGACAAGAGGGTTATGTCCTACTTCCAGTAAGTGGAGCCAGAGGAGAAAAGCTTGGAGCTGACTTCACACCAGCAAAGCTGAAGGGTTTCCCTAGATGTGCAGTGGTGTGCATGGAATAAGACCTGGTCAGTGCTCTGTATTGGTGGGATCAGCAAACAATATATTGCTGCTCCATTCCAAAAATTCATACGTGAAGCACGTTGAGCCCTTCTTCTTTTCCTCTGCTAGACAAATAAGAAATTCATGAAGGCTGCATATGTACATTCAGGCATGGCAGAGCCTGTGCAGCTCCATCTCTCTGAGCTACTATTTTAACAGGTATGACAGAGTTCCTATTTCTTCCTCTCTCCCTCCTAGCTAGGGGAGCAATGGTGGGAACAGACTACCCCCAACAAGTGTTCTGCCCCTCTACACACACGAAGCTTCCCAGTGTACCTTTAAAGCCATATTAGGCTTACAATGCAAGAAGAAATTACTGCAGCCTGAGAATTAAAAAAAAATAAAAATCCTGGACAATTAGTTTTGAGCACTTGTTAATCTTAATCTGAGTCCCTGCTAGGAAGGAATGAGTGCTGTGTTTTCACTGTACTGCTTCACAGCAAACAATTCAACTTGTTTTAGTGAGTAGTTGGACACTGTAATGGAAGATTTAAAGGATTGCTTTTCAACCCTGCTTTGATCGATAATGAACTTTGAAATCTTCTGTCTTTGACTGAAAGTAACTTTCCTTGTAAATACAAAAACAAGTTGGAATGTGGAAGATAAGGCACATCTCTGACTAATTCAGTTTGTGCAGGAGGGGAAAAAGGATATGCTCGGCGTTCAGGAGATGAGCCACCTGGCCAGTGGTTTGTTTACTTGGGCCGGAAGCACGTGACTGCATCCTCATGTACATTCTGTAGTTTTCCTTAGCTCTGAACATGAGTTCTGAGCCTAATAAAAAGGGGAGTTTCTTTCAGTGAAATTGGGAGCTCATCTGTGAGTAACGTACGTACTGTGCAGAGGACTTGTTCCTGGTCTAAAAGGCTCCTGGCTTTCGCTGTAACAGGCCCCCCCAGCTGATGATAAGAGCCTGGATGATGTAAGGACCAGTGATGATGTATGTATAATATGTATATGTATAGTGTTATTCTTTTCCTGGTCTAAGAACTCTTAGCATTGCTTAGATGTAGAGACCAGTGATGTAATGATTGTGTATATAGCTTAATCATTATATATATCTTAATCATTGTAGATTTTAGCACCTCTAATAAAGGTTTCATTTATCTAATACGAATCCAAAAGAATCCACGGTAATTATTGAGTAGTCTGTGTCAGTGAAACAGGCTGTAAATCCATAGCAGTACAGACACTACTCAGGGTGACTTCCTTTTGCTCTTAGTGGAGGTTTTGGGAGTACAGTTAAGCTGGTGTGGCAAGTCACAGGTTTTAGTTTCAAGAGGGCTGTTAGTCTACCTGATTTTGGAGTCCGTATATAGAATGGCAAACCTCCTTTTAGGTAGTGGGTTATCACCAGATATTTACAGATTCAGTATTCTGGATCCTTCTGACAGCTTCAGGCTCTCTGCTTGTGCTAACCATGACTTCAGTTGCCTGTCTGTCAAATAGTAAATTCAAATACCTGGCTATTTTAGGGATAAGTCAGCAGAGTTTGGATGTAACTAGGCTTTTGCAGGCTATGCTGATTACCTTGAAAAACAATTCAGTTATTCCTAGTTTCTAGAGCATAGGAGAACCATCTTTTCTCTTAAGAAAAAAATGGTCTTTTGGCCTTTGATTTCTGGGGCTCAAGACATCATTCCCAGTGTCCAGATTTCCCATTTCCATTCTTCCCTGAGAATGGACCAGTTTCTTATATTTTGGGGGCTCAGACATGTGTCTCTCTCCCAGTTCAGACTGTTTTCAGAATGATCTCCATTATCCCGGTGTCACAAGACTTTCTTCTTTCTGTAAAGAGCCTGATAAGGTGACTTTTTCAGTCAAGTCTGACAGGGAATGAGAAGGAGTCACCCTTATGGTTATTTTGCACCATAGAGTTGAGGCTGATAGGCTGGGAGTGGAGTTGTGGTCTATGGCAGCTTGAAGTGGCAACAGTGGTCCTGTTGGAGAACCAACAGGACCAACTCTAGGCCAAAGGTCTGTGCCAGCCATCTAGCACTCCAGCAATTGTGGCCTGTAGCTTGGGAGAAGACAATCCAGTTGGTGGCAGTCAAAATGACTTTGAGGCATATTTTCAAAGCTTTGAAAATATGCTTCTTTATTAGCTGATGGGAATAACTGAGGGGAAATTAGTAAGGTGCTTTAGTAAGTGTGAGGTCTGGAATGGAGTTCACCTGAGGGACCTCGCAGCAGGACATGTGACACACTGTTGTTCAGAGAAACTGAGTCAGCATTGAAGTATACATCCTAGAAGTGGATGTGGTGTGGCTATGGTTCTTTGGGGTCATGGGACATTACTGTGCAGAACTCATTGGTTCTTCAAAACTCCAAGATAAGCAAAGTCTTCAAAGAAAGAAAAGCAGGGGCCAGTGAGCAGGATATCCTGGCAACCTGGTCAAATTTCTGAAGCAGTCAATCAGAAATGAGAGCAAAATCCAAATAAATAAATTATACTTTTTTTTGTTGATGACACAAAATTATTCAGGGTCATCAAGTCAAAGGAGGAGTGTGAAAGATTACAGGAGGACGTCACGAGACTGGGGGATTGGGCATGCAAGTGGCAGATGAAGTTCAAAGTTGACAAGTGCAAAGTGATGCATGTGGGTAAGAGGAACCCGAATTACAGCTATGTCATGCAAGGTTCCGCGTTAGGAGTTATGGACCTAGAAAGGGATCTGGGAGTCATCGTTGACAAGACGTTGAAAACTTCTGCTCAGTGTGCTGCGGCGGCTAAGAAAGCGCACAGAATGTTGAGTAGTATTAGGAAAGGGATGGAAAACAAACACGAGGATGTTATAATGCCGTTGTATCGCTCCATGATGCGACCGCACCTCGAGTATTGTGTCCAATTCTAGGAGCCATATCTCAAAAAAGATATAAAGGAATTAGAAAAGGTGCAGGGAAGGGCGACGAAAATGATAAAGGGAATGGAACGACTTCCCTATGAGGAAAGGCTGAGAAGGTTAGGGCTCTTCAGCTTGGAGAAAAGGCAGCTGAGGGGTGATATGGTAGAAGTCTACAAGATAATGAGCGGAATAGAGCGGACAGATGTGAAGCATTTGTTTACACTTTTAAATTTACCATATTCTAGTTTCATCTTGTGTCCCCTCGTTTTGTTGTTGTTTAAAACTCAGCATGTAGTTAGACTCTGGAACTCATTGCCAGAGAATGTAGTGACAGCAGCTGGCCTTACGGAATTTAAAGGGGGTTTGGACAGATTCCTAAGGGAAAAGTCTATTGAACATTATTTAAAAATTGGGGGGGGGGGGGGGGGGTTGCCAGGTTCTTGAAGCCAGGATTGGCTGCTGTCAGAGACAGGATGCTGGGCTTGATGGACCCTTGATCTTTTCCCAGTATGGCAGTGCTTATGTACTTATGAGGTCCCTTCTGTTGTTGACAGCCTTGGCTGTTGGATAATGCAGTATAGCAAGGATACTTAATGTGAGGTGGAGTTGTTAGTTTGAAGCCTCTTGAGTTCTATTCCCTTAAGGGATCTACTTCTTCAGTAGTCTTCCTTCACAAGAGATAGGGGTGAAAAACTAGCAGCTCAGAGGGCAGAGACTGATTCTAGGACACTTGTAGATGCTTCCTTGCTACTCTTCTGGATGGGATACTCACCTCTGGGAGTGGAGCATACCAGACTATTGTTTGGACCTGACAGCTGAGTCCTCTCTTCCTTTTTAGGTCTTGGGGCACAGGTTATCTACTTGGTTAATTTTAAAAAAGAGAGTATCTGTGTCCAGTACCCTCTCCCTTATGAGGATAGTGTTTTACTTTGAAAGCAGATCTTCTATTCTGTTGGTAAAGATGTTGGGTGATGTAGGGCAGGCATGGCAATTCCTAAGTCAGTTTTTGGCCACTTTTGAGATGTTTTTAGGTGCCTATTTCCTTCTGAGTTTTGGATAGGTCTTTGATCTATTGATGTGTTCTAATGAGGCACTGCAGACTTTAAGGCATCAATTTCAGGAGGAATCAAGGAGGTGATCACCTCAGACCTGACTAGTAAGAGTTGGCAAGTCTCAGAGGGCTGGTGAGCCCACTGGATTAGAGTGAAGGAGTTCTTGTAGTAAGAGAAATCACTTTCCAGAGGGTAATGGCAGGGTTAGTTCCAGTGCCTCAGTGTGGGTACAATACATTTAAATGTAGGTGACCTGAGAGCTTATGGCTCTTCTGAGTGGAGCTTGGGTATATCCCACTGGTCTGGGAAGGAAAAGAACGACAAAATTTGGTCTTTGTTAATTTTCTTTCCTGGTCTTCTGCCAGACCAGTGTAAAACACACCCATGGCATTCAAGGCTTTCAGATGGACAAATTCAGGAAGATAACAGTATGTTGTAGCTACTCCAAAGGTAGTTGTACCATTGGTATATAGAATTCTCATTTCTGTGTCAGTGACCATGAAACAATTTCCACTGCATCAGGATTGGCATTAGTGACATAACATAACACACAATGCTGCTTTAACCTCACTGTTCTAAGCGGCTAACAATCTTTATCTTTTAAGGATGGAAAGGAAATCAGATTAGAGTTCTGAAGCCTGTGATTCCGAACTGTGGTAGCAAAGACCACAAGTTGATATAAGATGAAGCAGAGCCATATAGTATTTTATGCAGAAAACATGCTAATTTTTGTATAGTAATTTTCTTAGCTGTTGACAAGTGCAACCCAGATAACAAATGTTGCAGTAGTCCAACTGTGTCAATAGCAATGCTTGGACCACCATTCTGAAGTCTTCAATCTCAAAATACTAAGAATGAAATGTAATTTTCTCATAATAATAATTTAAAAAAGCATTCTGAATGAGGTGGTTAATCTGAGATTGCAGTGATAGGGTGCTATCAACCCATAATACCAAGATTTTAAATTACCAATTATATTTTGTAATTTGTTCATGCAACATTATTAGAGCCAGGAATGTGTGTGATTTTAGTGTCTATATTTAGCTTTAACTTGTATTTAATCATCCAAGACTCTATTAATGAAATACAACAAAAGGTTCTAGACAATTCATCTTCCAACTTTAGACAGCCCTGGTCCCTAATGAATGAACAAATACATTGAATAGTGATGGGGATAATGGAGAACTTGGGGTACCCACAAGAGTTAGGCCACCTATTAGATAAATTAGTGTTCATATTAACCCTATAACTTCTTGATGTTAGGAAGGTGGATACCCAACATAGAACCCTACCTCTAATCTTTATAGACTTATTGAATAGTGATGGGGATAATGGAGAACTTGGGGTACCCACAAGAGTTAGACCACCTATTGGATAAATTACTGTTCATCTTAACCCTATAACTTCTTGCTGTTAGGAAGATGGAGACCCAACGTAGAACCCTAAAATTTGAAGTAGAATAGTATGATGTATCAGATCTAACATAGTGGATAGATCAAACTGGGGCTCTAAGGCTCTTTACCCTCACTTAAAAATGATCTAGAGTAGTGGTGAATTGGTAACACATATGTCAAAGCTGAAGGAAACACCAGCTTCTTATAAGGGGAGTGAAATCAGTTTACCTTTATATCTCTGGCTCTCTATGCTATGAGGGGGGCTCTAACCCACTCACCTGGACTGGCCTGGCAGGACTCAAGGAAAGGAAGTTTAACAGAGAAGTCCAAATTTCATCTTCTAGACTTAATGATTTTCTTAATATATTGCAGGTAAAATCTGTGGTGAAGCTCCCCTTTTTCCCTTGAAGTCTGATGGTGCTGAGATGACTGTAATCTTCACTTCCAATTCTGATGTGGTTTTAACTAAGTTCAATTTGACGTTTTCATTTCACAAGATAAAATCTATTTATGGTAAGTTTATCAATTTGAATTTTGTGTAGTTCCTATCAATTTGAATTTTGTGTGGTTCCCTAATAGAAAGGATGACTGGGAGTCAGCTGAGTGTTGCAGGTCAGGTTCTCATTTTTGGTTAGTGTAAATCCTAACTGCTTCTTTGTTAGGTTGGTGATGGCTGACTAGAGATGCAGAACAATAGGTTTAGGCTTAAGAGCTGGTGGAAAGTCATTACAATTTCATCCCCTTTTGAAATTCTATTTTATCTGGTCCCTGTATAATCTGTCTCCAACATATTGAGCATCATAAAATAATCTAGACTATTAAATTCCCCATAATTAAGCTTCAAATTTTCTCCAGTATCTGGCAAGTTAATTTTCAACAATAAATATTATGGTTTAGAGCAGCAGCGCTCTACTGCACTGGCCCTTCTTCAAGGCTACAAATGGTCTAGTTTGTCAGATAATCAAGTTATACAAATAAGCATGGTTTTAGGACCAAATATGTAGAAATGTCTGATGAATATTCATTGAAGATATCCCAGAAAGTGGTTTTGTCTGTGACCCTTGGATCAAAGTTGTGCACTAATATAGTATTCATTTGGTGGGTTCCCCTCCACCCATAAAAGGAAACATTTGTCCTTGGTTATGAAGGCCTGTCCTATAAAATTTATTGTGGCTAATTGAAAAATGAGGTATTTTACTATTTAGGTAAAATGGAATGTAGAATAAATGGCAAATCTTGACTAACTTAAAAGCAGGAAGCCGGTAAAAGAATCGGTTGAGCCGCTGGATGACAGAGGGGTAAAAGGGGCGCTCAAGGAAGATAAAGACATAGTGGAGAGATTGAATGAATTCTTTGCTTCAGTCTTCACCGAGGAAGATTTGGGTGGGATACCGGTGTCGGAAATGGTATTTCAAGCAGATGAGTCGGAGAAACTTACTGACTTCATGGTAAACCTGGAGGACGTAATGGGGGGCAGTTCAGCAAACTGAAGAGTAGCAAATCTTCTGGACCGGATGGTATTCATCCTAGAGTACTGATAGAACTGAAAAATGAGCTTGCGGAGCTACTGTTATGCAATTTAGCCTTAAAATTGAGCATGGTACTGGAAGATTGGAGGGTGGCCAATGTAACACCAATTTTTAAAAAAAGGTTCCAGGGGAGATCCGGGAAATTATAGACCGGTGAGTCTGATATTGGTACCGGGGAAAATGGTAGAGGCTATTATTAAAAACAAAATTACAGAGCACATCCAAGGACATGGATTACTGAGACCAAGTCAGCACGGCTTTTGTGTGGGGAAATCTTGCCTGACCAATTTACTTCAATTCTTTGAAGGAGTAAACAAACATGTGGACAAAGGGGAGCTGGTTGATATCGTGTATCTGGATTTTCAAAAGGCGTTTGACAAGGTACCTCATGAAAGGCTACAGAGGAAATTGGAGGGTCATGGGATAGGAGGAAATGTCCTATTGTGGATTAAAAACTGGTTGAAGGATAGGAAACAGAGAGTGGGGTTAAATGGGCAGTATTCACAATGGAGAAGGGTAGTTAGTGGGGTTCCTCAGGGGTCTGTGCTAGGACCGCTGCTTTTTAATATATTTATAAATGATTTAGAGATGGGAGTAAATAGCGAGGGAATTAAATTTGCTGATGACACAAAGTTATTCAAAGTCGTTAACTCGCGACAGGATTGTGAAAAATTACAGTGTATGTATAATTGTTATGTGAAAATGATAGTAAAACTTTGAAATAGTCATATATATTTGGGTTTTCTTTTAGAATGAGGCATTATCGATTACGATGAAACAAAATTTTGGCGAAACTAGCTGGAGCAAACTTACAACATGTCCGCTCTCGGCGCCATCTTGACACGCCCCTGGAAAAATATTTTAAAGATATTAATTATTGTTCCCTTCTTTACTGATAAAAGTTCTGTTATTAGTACCTTGATGGAAAACTAGCAGCCAGCTTTGATAACAGTTAACTGCAGTCAGGCATTAAAGCTCTGCAACATGCACTTGGTTTTGTGGGAGCAAGAACAGATCACACTGGAGATGGTGAAATAGGGAACAAAAACTTTATTATAATTATTTAGCACTCTGGAATGTATAAAAGAAATCGTATGGCCCCTTATTGGTACAAGATCAAAGCCCCAGTTACATGAACAAGTAATGGACACAAGGCTCAGTTATCTAATATAATAATTTGCTACTTGAACGTTCGAAAGTGTCTCACTGGGATCGTAATCACCTGCTGACGTCACTGGCCAGCACTAGAACCCTGCTTGCCTGAGGTCAGGAGGTGGTTACGATCCCAGTAAGAGACGCGGGAAGCGTGTGACCGGCAAAAAGAGATTTTCTCCGCCCAAAAACGTTTTACCGACCCCCCCCCCCCCCCCGGTTTTCAGGACCCCCCTTCACCCATTCTGCTGTTTCAGGACCCCCTCCCCCTCCCCTTCGTAACAGCCAGCTGTTTAAAAGTTTTTACCTCCTGCACGCAGGGACACCGCTTCAGACAGCCTTTTCTTTCGCTTCTGTTTCAGCTGTTCCTGTGGTCCCGCCCTCATTTCCTGTTTGCAGAAGGGTGGGACCACAGGAACAGCTGGAACAGAAGCGAAAGAAAAGGTTGTCTGAAGCGGCGTCCCTGCGTGCAGGAGGTAAGAACTTTTAAACAGCCGGCTGTTACAAAGGGGAGGGGGAGGGGGGGTCCTGAAACGGCAGAGTGGGTGAAGGGGAGTCCTGAAATGACAGAAGGAGGGGGGGGGTCCTGCGTGCAGGAGGTAAAAACTTTTAAACAGCCGGCTGTGACGAAGGTGAGGGGCAGAGAGGGGGAGGGGTCCTGAAACGACAGAAGGGGGGGTCCTGCGTACAGGAGGTAAAAACTTTTAAACAGCCTGCTCTTACGAGGGGGAGGACCAGAGAGGGGGGAGGGGGTCCTGAAACCACGGGGGGGGGGGGAAAGGGGGGTCCTGAATGACACGGGGAGGGGGTCCTGAAACGAGACGGGGGGGGATTCCTGGAACTCCACTGGAAGCAGAGGGGCGGGTCCTGGAACTGGAAGGGGAGGGGGTCCTAGATCAGGGGGGAGTGAGAGGGGGGGAGGTGGATGGGAAGAAGGGGGAGGGGGGTCCTGAAACTCTGATGGGAGGAAAGGGGGGAGGGGGAAGAAGAGGGGGAGGGGGTTCTGCAAACATACTCTCACACTTGCTCTCTCTCACACACACTCTCTCATACACACTGTATCTGTGTGACACTTTCTCTCACAGACACACTCGCACCCAGTCTCGCTCTCTGTCACACACACACTCGCACAGTCACTCTCTCTCACACAGTCACTCTCTCTCACACACACTCTCTCAAACATACACACTCTGAGGAAAACCTTGCTAGCGCCCGTTTCATTTCATACAGAAATGGGCCTTTTTTTACTAGTTATAAAAATATATAGCTTGTTAATTTTACATGTTACCAAATAAATGGAAAAATAGTGCACAAATGCATTACCTAGAGAAAAGCAATGAGTACCTATCAGAGCTAAAAGAGAATGCACACTTCATTCCCTAGGCCTAATAACTGTTTGAGAGACATATCTTCCCCAGCTCTACAAAAACAGTAATAGTTAATGACCTGGCTAGTAGAGTATGATTCTTCCTCTGATGGGGGTGCTGGCAGGAGCTATTTGGCTTTCTTTTGGGACCTGGTGCAGATGCAGGTTGGCTGGCATGCTGTGGAG
The DNA here is from genome assembly GCF_901765095.1 of Microcaecilia unicolor. Classification (NCBI taxonomy): domain Eukaryota; kingdom Metazoa; phylum Chordata; class Amphibia; order Gymnophiona; family Siphonopidae; genus Microcaecilia; species Microcaecilia unicolor. The sequence continues at coordinate 56,898,864 of NC_044039.1, forward strand.
GGTCTGTTTTGGGGAAGATGTCCTGGTTTAATAAGCTGTAGATATCTCTATGGCACAGCAGCTTGGATCCAGGAGTTCAGTGGTCATCTGGCTACCATACCAGCAGATCTTCAGATAACCTTTACAGATAACCTTTTATTTTCCAAGAGGCTTTGTATATACGATTCTTGGTTGAAAGTGACACCAAATGTTTGACAACAGTCTTGTTTCAGATGTTATGATTTGAAGAGTCATAACCTTGTCCCTTGTACGTCATTCTGGAGAGTCAGCTTGACCAAGAAATCATTGTTTCAATAAACAATACACAGATGTTGTCACAGCTGCCCAGCTATTGCATCAGCCAAGATGGCAGGGGAATTTCCTTCAGACCTTGGCAAAATCTTGCCAAGTCATTATGACCTTACGCCATGTCCATAGTCTGTAGTGCAATCTTGCAAGGAAGTGTTCTCTGAATTGTAGTGCCATATATTGTAATACTACATAGTGCTATATAGTGCTTTTTAGGGGTTGTTATCTCTACATTACCCCTTCCCTTCTATTTCAAGAGGGTGAGCTCTTAAAGGAGCTGAACAGTACTACTACTACTACTATTTAACATTTCTATATCGCTACAAGGCGTATGCAGCGCTGCACAAACATAGAAGACAGTCCCTGCTCAAAGAGCTTACAATCTAATAGACAAAAAATAAAGTAATCAAATCAATTAATGTGTACAGGAAGGAAGAGAGGAGGGTAGGTGGAGGCGAGTGGTTACAAGTGGTTATGAGTCAAAAGCAATGTTAAAGAGGTGGGCTTTCAGTCTAGATTTAAAGGTGGCCAAGGTTGGGGCAAGACATAGGGGCTCAGGAAGTTTATTCCAGGCGTAGGGTGCAGCGAGACAGAAGGCGCAAAGTCTGGAGTTGGCAGTAGTGGAGAAGGGAACAGATCAGAAGGATTTATCTATGGAGCGGAGTGCACGGGAAGGGGTGTAGGGAAGGACGAGTGTGGAGAGACACTGGGGAGCAGCAGAGTGAGTACATTTATAGGTTAGTAGAAGAAGTTTGAACAGGATACGAAAACGGATAGAGAGCCAGTGAAGCAACTTGAGGAGAGGGGTAGTATGAGTAAAGCGACCCTGGCGGAAGACGAGACGGGCAGCAGAGTTTTGAACCGATTGGAGAGGGGAGAGGTGACTAAGTGGGAGGCCAGCAAGAAGCAGATTGCAGTAGTCTAAACGAGAGGTGACAAGGGTGTGGATGAGGTTTTTGGTAGAGTGCTCGGAAAGAAAGGGGCGGATTTTACGGATGTTGTAAAGAAAGAAACGACAGGTCTTGGCGATCTGCTGGATATGAGCAGAGAAGGAGAGAGAAGAGTCAAAGATGACCCCAAGGTTTCGAGCTGAGGAGACAGGGAGAATGAGAGAGCCATCAACAGAAATAGAAAACGTTGGGGAGGTGGGTTTGGGGGGGGGGGGGGAAATGAGAAGCTCAGTTTTGGTCATGTTTAATTTCAGGTGGCGTTGAGACATCCAGACAGCAATGTCAGACAAGCACGCTGAAACTTTGGTTTGGATGCAAGGTGAGATATCAGGGGTAGAAAGGTAGATTTGGGAGTCATCAGCATAGAGATGGTAGGAAAAGCCATGGGATGAGATTAATGAACCAAGGGAAGATGTGTAGATAGAAAAGAGGAGGGGACCAAGAACAGAACCCTGAGGTACGCCGATAGGCAGAGGGATAGAAGTAGAAGAGGATCCACCAGAGTGAACGCTAAAGGTGCGGAGGGAGAGGTAGGAAGAGAACCAGGAAAGGACAGAGCCCTGGAATCCAAGTGAGGACAGGGTATTGAGGAGTATGCTGTGATCAACAGTGTCAAAAGCAGCGGAAAGATCAAGAAGAATGAGGATGGACTAGAGACTTCTGGATTTAGCCAGTAATAGGTCATTGGAGACTTTAGTAAGCGCAGTTTCGGTTGAGTGGAGAGGGCGAAAACCAGATTGTAGTGGGTCAAGAATAGCATGTGAGGAGAGAAAATCAAGGCAGCGATGGTGAACAGCACGCTCAAGTAATTTGGAGAGAAAAGGGAGGAGGGAGATGGGTTGGTAATTAGAGGGACAAGTAGGGTCGAGTGAAGGCTTCTTAAGGAGAGGTGTGACCACAGCATGTTTAAAGGCAGTAGGGACAGTGGAAAGTGAGAGGTTGAGAATGTGACAGATAAAAGGAATAAGATGAGATGGCATTAAGAAGGTGGGTGGGAATGGAATCAGAGGGAACAGGTGGTACATTTTGAGGAAGAAAGGAGAAGTGTAGTTTCCTCTATAGTAACTTCAGGAAAGGAGGAAAAGGAATGAGGAGAAGGAAGGAGAGAGAGGGGAACGGACTAGTGGAGGGAGAGGTAGCGAGGTAGAGAATTCAAGGTTTACCTTTTGAACCTTGTCATGAAAGAATTCAGCAAGGGTCTGAGGAGATAATGAAGGGGGAGTTGGGGGAGGGGGGCACCTTGAGGAGAGAGTTCAATGTGGTGAAGAGAAGTCGAGGGTTAGAGCCAAGAGAGTTGGTCAGTTGGATATAATAATCCTGTTTGGCACGTAAAAGAGCAGATTGGAAGGAGGTCAGCATGAACTTAAAGTGTAAGAAATCAGCAAGGGCCCGAAATTTCTGCCAGAGGCGTTCGGCGGAGCGGGTACAGGAACGTAGGTAGCGGATATTAGAAGTCAGCCAAGGTTGGGGTTTTGTACGCCTTATAGGGCGAGTCATCAAAGGTGCAAGTGTGTCTAAGGCAGAGGATAGAGTATTGTTGTAAGAAGAAACAGCCTCGTTGACAGACGTGGATGGTGCCACAGTAGAGAGGAGGTTTGAAACATGGGAGGATAGAGATGAATGGTCAATATCGTGAAGATTCCTAGATAAATTAGATATAATAGGACGGGACTGGGAGGGAGGAGATTTAAGGAAACTAGAGGGTGAACAGTTGGAGGAGAAGATGAGATCAAGACAGTGACCATTTTGATGAGTGGGGGAGGTGGAGCATAGTTGGAGATTAAAGGAGGATGTTAAAGCGAGTAACTTGGAAATATAAGAGTTGGAAGGATCATTAGCAGGAATATTAAAGTCACCAAGGATGAGAGAGGGGGAGGAAGGATCATGGAAGAAGGCAAGCCAGGCATCAAAGTCACTGAGAAAGGATGAAAGGGACTTTAAATGACCGCTATTCGAAGAGGCAGAGGAGAGAAAAGGCGGATAGAGTGGACTTCAAAGGAGGAAAAACAGTGAGATTGAGGTGGAAGAAGGGGTTGAAATCTGGAGGAGGGAGAGAAGTAGTCCAACACCGCCCCCGCGACCAGCAGGGCGAGGAGTATGTGAAAAAAGATAACCGCCATGGCAGAGGGCTGCGACTGAAGCAGAGTCATCAGGGCAGAGCCAGGTTTCTGTTATGGCGAGCAGATGGAGGTGACGCTTGAAATACTAGCTAAAAATAGTGTGCATTCACCCCATATTACCACAGGATAGGCAATCCAGCAATAAATGTATATTAAAAAAAACATTCTCAATTATACAACAATATGCTGGTTCTGTGATAATGAGATAACGTGATGCAATAACAATTAGTAATGTAATAAGTAATGTAGTGTAGGCTTGCTTTAACACAAACAGTTGGCATACGATGTGGTAATGTTCAAGCAAATCAAATGGCATTAGATAATGGCCATAAGAGGTATATAGTTAAGTGATTTGAAAAGTAAATAAATGTCCATGGAAGTTAAATGTCTTTGTGTGTGCGAGTCAAATACTTGCAGTATCAATTACTTCAATTTTCATGGAGGTAGTCACTTTGTAGCAAAGCAGTGTAGTACTGTACAAATGAGTGATGGGCACAACGTTGGAAGTAGTGCTATACACACCACTTCATGTACTTTAATGTCAATGGCATGGCTGCTAGCTATTTATGGTTGTGGGTACAGTACATCAAAATAGTCCTTGAACATGCAGTGCAGCTTGCAACAATTTATAATATAGTGAAATAAATATAACAAAATCCTGCAAACAATAATATAAATGCTGCTAAATGTTTGTCCACAACATAGGTGATGTCCATTTTATGACATGATAGTTGCATATGTATATGCTTGCTAGTACATAGCAGAGTCCATCAGGCTTTAGGGGGGGATGCACTAAAGTCGTCGTTAGAGCCTTTCCCTACCAAATTCCATAGCGAATCGGTAGGGAACGGCTATGCATGAAGGAAAGGGAATGCAAATGAGCTGCTCATTGCAGCTCACTTGCATTCTCTAACCTTTTGTAAAACCGTCGGATAATTGGCTGGTAGAGCATGCGCAGAGCAGCCAAGCATTATGCTGGTTGCTCTGCGCATGCCAAAGACATTTTTTTAAAAACCCAAACACGTCCTTTATGGACGTCCTTTATTGACAGTAGGTTACTTACGTCAGACAAGGGCGGGCCAGGAGCAAAGGAGGGAAGTCCAAAGAGGCGATCAGCTGTTGTTGCTGGTGCAGTGCCTTCACACGGAGGTGAGAGGCGCTGCGAGGGCCTGGTGGCAGATGGAGGGGGTGGAGAATGGCGTGGAAGCTGTCATTTCAAGGAAGGGAGGGAGGGGGGCCGGGGCTACGTAAGTTCTGATTTCAATGCAGGGGGGAGGGGGGAGCGGCGGTGATCTCGGGCGGAGGGGGGCAAGGATGTCAATAAAGGACGTCCATAAAGGACGTGTTTGGGTTTGTTTGTTTTTTTTTACCTATAATACCTACAGTGAAGAACGTCCATAAAGGACGCTCCTGACGAGTGTTTTTGCTCCCTCCCGATTTTTTTTTTTTTTTTTTTTTTTTACATTTTATAGGTTTTCGAAGCCCGCACAGCCCCAACGAGAGGTACAGACCTCTCGTTAGCTTTGCCGGCGTTTTCCAGCGTTAGGGCAAGCGGAAAAGCTTAGTGCATCTCATTTTAATAGGGTTTCTACACAATTTGCTCATCTGCATTCCGTTTGCGTTAGCTGCTACTGTCATCAGAAAAAAGTATTTAGTGCATGCCAGGGTTTACAACTTGCTCGTTGTTGGCTTGTAAAGTTTAGTGCATCTGGCCCTTAGTCTCTGATTATGCAGCTTATAAGTTCATTTGACTATATGATGGAAATTAACTTTCATAAGTATTCAAACAGTGAAATGAATTGTATGAACATCAACAATAATGGAAATGTGTAATGCAACATTAACATAAGTCCATAAGTGCCAATAATCAAACATTATACAGGTGCATTGTAAACCTTACTGATAGAGGGAAAAACCACAATGTGGAAAACTACATCTTTAGTGACACTAGGGCACTGGGTAATATTTTAATGAGGCAGCTATTTTGTAATGGAGGGGAAAAAAAACCTACACAGTTTATTTGTACTAGAATGATAGTAAATATCAGTTCATTAAAGCATTATGATGTGTGATAGTAATAACCAAGCTGGGATGACAAATAACTTGGAAACACATATAGACTTACAATGCTAAACTTCTGCAAGTTGCACTAAAGTGTGAGAAAAATAATTCAGGAGTATTGGTACCATATGAAACATGTTTTTGCATATGCAGGATATTATGAGAAGGTATTGCTTCAGATATGTGTTTGTAGGGTAAACAAAGTAAATCTCTCAGATATAGGCACAGTGCTGAGACGGTCTGTGGGTAGAGGTGGAGGTTATCTGGGTAGTGACTATATTTAGACTCTCAGGATAGCAAAAAGGGTGTCCTAGCTGTATTTGGGTTACTATTTGGTTAGAGATCTGAATATTGCCACTAACCAGATAGACCTTTGAGTTGGTGCTTACATTACATATTCTGCACAGGCTGGTATCTGGATAATGGTCCCTATGTGATTTTGAATATCGACCGGTCTCTGTCAAGTATAATACTGTGCTACCTTATTATAGAATAGCTGAATTTGTCAGATAGTATTAACTCCTGCATGAAGATCTAGTTAGAAATCTTGGAGAAAATGAACAATCTTTTTTGACACTTTATTTTTAGGACTGGGAACAGACAAAGCTGAAAGAGGTAAGAAGAAACAGCATAATTTTTTTTGTTCCTTAACCAAAAATATTAAATTCACCTTTTGTGTGTGTGTGTGTGTGTGTGTGTGTGTATATATATATATATATATATATATATATATATATATATAAAACACTAGTAAAAGAGGCCCGTTTCATAGAGAAATGAAACTGGCGCTAGCAAGGTTCCACGCCCCCTCCCTCTCTCTCCTCCGAGTTCCAGCCCCCTCCCCTCCGAGTTCCATGCCCCCCTTATCCCTCCCTCCCTCCGTCTCCGAGTTGCAGGACCTCCTGCCCCCCCTCCCCTTCGAGTTCCAGGACGCCCCCACGCCTCCCTCCCTCTCTTTCTCCCCTCCGAGTGCAAGCATGATCTGTCCTCCGGCAGCCCCTCGCCTTCCAGCATGCCGGCTGAAATTTAAAAATTGTTAACTCGGGGTCCAGCATCCGCAGTGAAGGTGAGCGGAGCTTCAGCCTGCCTTCCCATCTGCCTCAGCTCTGCCTCTGGTCCCACCCTCATTTCCTGTTTTTGGAAGGGCGGGACCAGATGCAGAGCTGAGACAGATGGGAAGGCAGGCTGAAGCGCTGCTCGCCTTCACTGCAGACGCCGGGCCCCGAGGTAAGAATTTTAAAATTACAGCCGGCACGCAGGAAGGTGAGGGGCTGCCGCAGGACAGGTCATGCTTGCAGTCGGAGGGGAGACAGACAGAGAGAGAGAGGGAGGCGCGGGGGTGTGGATCTCGGGGCAGAGGGGGGTGTGGAACTTGGAGGGGGGGCTGCAACTCGAAGAGAAAGGGGGCCCTGCAACTCGGAGGGGAGGAGAGGGAGGGAGGTAGGGGGGCATGGAACTCGGAGGGAGGATGAGGGGAGGGAGGGGGGCAATTTTGTACTCACCTCGAACGTTTTATGGCTGCCTGGTGCTGGCTTCACTTCCCTCTCACTTCCCATTGGTCCGCCCACTGACGTCAACACCAGGGTGGACCAATGGGAAGTGTGTTAAGAACCCAGGCATCTAGACGGAGGTGCAAATTATTATATAGGATATACAAACAAGATGTGGTTGATTTTTCAAAAGCATTTTGGTGTTTTAGCCAGTGTCCTTAGGGGAATAGAAAATAATTGTAAAGACCAAAAGTAATGCTGCTTGCATACCTTTTTAATATCTAAATTCTATAAATAGAAATATTTTATATTATGTAAATATTGTATACTGAAAAAGCATATGAACAAATGTCTAAACTATTTGGGTAACTTAAATTTGACTTATTAAAAATTAATTGTATAATAGAATGAGTTAAGATGAAAAAGTGAGATGCATCCAAAATTGCTCCTGTGGAAGCTGTATTGATTGCTTTTTGCTTCTTGTGGTGACTGTTAATGCACACAAGAACTTTCCTTTTCAAAATTCAAAGCCTTTGTTCAGAAGATTGTATGCTAGTGAGAGATTGGAGGGATTTAGCAAACTTCTAGATGGAAAGTCAATAAGCATTCTGGTTCATGCTTTTGTTTTATCCCATTTATTGCAATGCTCAACTTCAGGGAATTTGCACAGTTGATGTTAAGATGGTTGCAATTCAAAACATTGCTCTCTAATTAATTACCAGTGCTCAGAAATTCAATCATATCACGCTTCTCCTTCAAGCTGAGCATTGGTTGCCGATAGCTTAAGGTTTCCATTTAAAAGACTGATGAACCACCTTATTTGTTTCATCTCATCCCTTACACATTTTGTACTTTGCGATTATCTTAACAAAAGCAGTTGATCCCTGTTTTTGAGCTGTTAGCTTGGATACTATTTGTCATTCTATATTGAGCAACATATTTAGCGTTGTTGCTCCCACCCTTTGGAATAATCTCCCTTTACACCTTAGGCTAGATCCGTCAGTTCAAAAATTTAAGGTAGGCCTTTTTTTTTTTTTTTTTTGTGAAGTCCTTTGAGTTTTGACTGGTATTATTTCTCAGAGATCCAATAGGAAGGGTGCTGGGTCATGAGATATTCAGTAGCAGATTCTGGTTTGTAATAGGGTTTTATTTTCTCTGTTATATTTTCCTTTTACTCTTTTATATTAATCTTTCCTATTGATTGTAAATTCCTTTTCTATTAATTTTATGTTTTTACTATTTATTTTATGTAAACTAACTAGATGGCTATCTAGGCAATATTTGAAGTGAATTTGAAACTTTTTTTAATGTTTGGCTCCCCCAGATCAGCCTGTGGGTTAAATTCCAATAAAGGGGGGCTTTTTTTTTAGAATTTTGGGTGCATATTGATTTATTTTCATCTGGATGCAGTGTGAGCTGTTTATGCTTCTTTGGTTTCCCTGACAGAATGGGTTTTGATGGTAAGGATCTTGCACCCTTTCTACTATTCGTACTCTCCCTCCACTTATTTCCTATAGTGTTTCCTGTTCTCCCACTTTGTTTCTCTAGCTTCTTATCCCCAACTGTTTCTGCTTTGTATACTTGTATCTCCCCTCCCCCATCCCACATTTCCCTGCTTACCTCCATGTTTCTGCTAACAAAGTAAACCCCACAGTCAGTAGCTAGAGAAGCATTTGGGCAGATGAAAGGGATGTATAAGCAGAGCTTCTAGCTATTCTGAGTCTTGGGAAAGAAAGGTCTGACATTTCCCACCAGCTACACTGCTCTCATCATTGGCTCCTCTTTCTTCTTTTCAGATAGATGGACCACACCAGCAGGGTTGGATTTAAACTTAGTGCCCAGAGGGAAGAAGGTATAGGAGGACCAGCTGGATCACCTTTACCCAGATTTTTTCCTCCCCCTATACCTTTGAGAATGGTGCTCCTTGTCCAGGAGAGTGGCCCCAGCCCTATCCTGTCAGAAGCAACACCAAAAAAATTCAGTGCAATACCTCACATACTCACCGACCCTGCAACTCCCCATCATTTTAATTGTTCCCATGGTGACACAGCCCATGCAGAGGAAGTGTAGGTCACTGTGGGGTCTGCCAGCATGCAATTTCTCAGAGGCCTCACACTGTTTTGCATTAATCGTATTATGTACATTGTTTTTATGACTTATTGTAAACTGCTTTATTGCCTGAAAAATGGAATAGCAAATGCCAATAAACTACTACAGGGCTGGGGCTGGATTGCTATTGAGGATAAGTGGCACTGTAGTCTGTGGAATGGATTGTGGTGTGGCATAGCAGCAACAGTAACTCTTGGTGGCTATGAAAATTTGGCACTGGAGGCAGTTGATTATATTGCTTATACCTATATCTGGTCTTGCCTCCACTCTCCTACCTCCTTCAAAGAAAAATACTCCATTTCTTCAGCACTTAGTTTTCTTTGTCCAGATGTCCATCACTATTCTACCTCCTTTCCCCACAGCATCAGTGTCAAATGCTTTTTAATTTATAAAACATGATAAAAGATGTAGATAACTGTACAGTTATTGTTTAACATAATTGTGAATGTGGTGAAGCAAAAAATGTTTTTCATTTGGCTTTAGTTCACACCTTTTCCAGTAGTAGCTCAAGGTGAGTTACATTCAAGTGCAGTAGGTATTTCCCTGGCCTCGGATGGCCTACAAATCTATTTGTACATGAGGCAATTGAGAGTTAAGTGACATATCCAAGTTCATAAAGAGCAGCAGCGGGATTTGAACCAAGTTTCCTTCATTGTCAGCCCAGTGCTCTAGCCACTAGGCTACTCTTCTGCGCTGTAAAAAAATAAAAGAAAAGACAATTCATTGCTTGAGCATAAATGAAATTTTCATGGAAATGTCAAGCAAAGCCTGATGAGGGGAATCTAGTTCCTTAAAGCTAAGAGTTTTTAGTCCAGTAATCAAGAATTAAGATGACACCTTTTGTACTGACATTATTCCCACTCTGTGAAATGGCGTTCACTTTGTTTAATCCAAAAATAGAAATGCTAAAATTGATTTTGTTCAATGGGCTATGTTTAAAAAGTTGTTGTTTTTTTAATGTACTGAGCTCTTATATCCATATTATGGCTACTTTTAGTTTGTCCAAAGGACATGTACCTTGTTTTCAGAAAACTGCTGTTATATGCCCAAGAATCAAGGAGGCTACCCAACCCTAGGCCACTTGAGAGACTTGGGGTTGGGTCAGACCAATGGTCCATCAAGCCCATTATCCTGCTTCCAATAGTGGCCAACCCAAATAGTAGGAATGTTCCATGCTACCAATCCCAGGGCAAGCAGTGCTTCCCCATGTCTATGTCAATAGCAGACTATGGACTTTTCCTCCAGGAAATTGTCAAACCCTTTTTTTTTAAAACCCAGATATGCTAACCACCATTACCACATCCTCCGTCAATGCGTTCCACAACTTAACTATTCTTTAAGTGAAAAAATATTTCCTCCTATTTGTTTTAAAATTATTTCCTTGTAATTTCATTGTGTCCCGTGGTCTTTGAGGTCTACAAAAAGTGGTCTTTGAGGTCTACAAAAAAGTGGTGTAGAACGGGTAAAAGTGAATCGATTTTTCACTCTTTCAAAAAGTACAATCATTTCCCCCCTCAGGCGTGTCTCCAGGGCCGGTCTTAGCAAGTGCGGGACCCTATGCAGACCAATTTGATGGGGCCCCATCCTAGCCCCGCCCCCACCCTAGCTCCAGGACCGGCCACCCCTCCCTCTGAGCTCCAGGGCGGCCACCCCTCCCTCCAAGCTCCTGGGCCATCCCCAGGGCTCTCCAGCTCCAGGGCTGAGCTCCCCAGCTCCCTCCCTCCCTCCCTCCCAGCTCCAAGGCCTCCCTCCCTCCCAGCTTCAAGGCCTCCTTCCCAGCTTCAAGGCCTCTCTCCCAGCTCCAAGGTCTCCCTCCCAGCTCCAAGACCGGTCTCTCTCTCCCTCCCTCCCTCCCTCCCACCCACCCACCAGCTTCAATGCCCCCCTCCCAGCTCCAAGGCCCCCCCCCCCTCTGAATTTTAAAAGTTACCTCGTTGTCGACGTCGGGTTACAGCGGCCGGCATGTAGCAGCAGCATTGAAAAGCGTGCGAGCTGCTGGTGGCACTTCGGGAGCCTTCCTTCCTTTCCCTTGCTCAGCTCTGGTCCCGCCCTCAAGCCGGGGCGGGACCAAAGCTGAGCGAGGGAAAGGAAGGAAGGCTCCTGAAGTGCCGCCCAGCAGCTCACACGCTTTTCACTGCTGCTGCTACATGCCGGCCGCTGTAACCCGACGTCAACGACGAGGTAACTTTTAAAATTCAGAGGGTGGGGGGGACTACTGGAGCTTGGGCGGTTGGGGCGGAGCGACTTCAGGCGCGCCGCAGGGGCCCCCTTGAGCACGAGGCCCTATGCGGTCGCCTCGCCCTAAAACGGGCCTTCGTGTCTCTTCCAAGCTGAAGAGCTCTAATCTCTTGAGCCTTTCCTCAAATGAGAGGCGTTCCATCCCTTTTATCATTTTGGTTGCTCTTCTTTGAAACTTTTCTAATTCCACTATCTTTTTTTTTTTTTCTTAATAAAGTGACTAGAATTGAACTCAATACTCAAGATGAGTTTGCACCATAGGGAAAGGGAAATGGGACTTGATATACCACCTTTCTGTGGTTTTTGCAACTACATTCAAAGCGGTTTACATATATGCACGTACTTATTTGTACCTGGGGCAATGGAGGGTTAAGCGATCATCTATAAGGATTAGCAGTGATAATGAAGCCATATAGTTAATTATGGGGCATTGGTTGTGTGGTTTCTACTTGGTTCAAATATATTGTGTATGAGAATGTTTTGTACTTTAAAATAAAGTTTTTGTAATTCAGAGATGCATTTAGATTTTTTTTTTTTAAATATTTTGAGTAACTCTGGTTTATAGTTTAACTTCCCCATTATTTATATTCTTACAATAGGTAGATATATAAACAACATTATGATGATACAGAAAGGAGGATAGGAAGAACTTTTAGCATTTAATGCAAGGTTTAATACTAGAGATAATAATTTGAAGTTCCAACTTAACTTCAGCCGAGATGTGATCATTTTTGGACATCAGCGTAATGCATGTGAATGGTATGTTTAAAGCTTTGATATATTGAAAACCCACAGATGTAAACAAGTTATTACACTGTATAAGTTGTCATAATATGACCCTTAAATGCAATCTACCCTATAGCCAGTTTTTGAGAGTGAAAAGACTTTGTTCTGAAAAAATGACATGGTAAATCAAACTGAAGAAATGGTGTCTAGGTTTTATGACAGGAGTTATCTTTCAAAATATGTTAGAGAAGGCTTAATTAAAGCTTGGTGACAGGATAGAGATTCCCTTCTAATTGTCTCCTCTTCTTAGGATGGGCTGTTATTTGCTCCTTATACTATGATCTGTTATCATGTTGGCCTATTGTAAAAACAATCCCACATTTTTCAGAGAAAGACATTGAATGCCTTTAAAAGATAAGAATTTGAAAGGCATACTAGCACTATCTGCTCTCCCAGTTCCACGAAAGATTGATATTGCTTAGGGTCACTTTCCCTGTTTAAGTTGTTCTGGTTGTCATTATCAATGTTAAAGCAAAAGTTGTTGTTTTTTTTTTTGTTCATCCAGTTTCAGGAGATGGAGTATTGTCACAGCTAATATCTAATTGTAAGACTACACATGTGGTATATATGCAGTCACATATCCATGTAAATTGCAATATTTTGGCAAGACTGAGGGTTTTTAACAAATTCCATCGAGCACAGGCGCACTATAAAAAGAAATGTCAGTGAAAAACCGCTTGTTAAACACATGCAGGCTACACAACATAAGTTTGAGCTACGCTTTGTTTTAGATAGAATTAACCCACATTGGAGAGGAGGAGACACAGATTATCACAGGCTGAGCAAATATTCATTTTTAATTATGATACTGTGGTGCCAAAAGATCTTAATGAATCGGGCCGTTGTTTTTTTTATAGTTAAAAATAAAAGAGGACACTTGTCTCCATCATTTTTGTTAATTCACAGTTTCATTTTAGTGTTATTGGTTCTTACTTTATGTACTTTACTTTTTCTTATGATCCTTTGTACATATTTGACCTTTGATAGTTTCTAATTAACATATTTATGCATACTTAATTTTATATATCATACTTATTTTATTATGTAGTTGAGTGTGGCCATTTCCCTGTGTTTTGCCCCTTTTTTTGATTAGATAGATAACTTTAGGTGTTAGTGCTTTTCCACTCTGCATCTCTGCAGTCAAATGATGGCGTGTCATTGGAATGCATCCAATATGGACACTGGAGCACACAATTTTTAACAGTTTTTTAAAGCATTTTTCATTTTAAAAAATAGCAATTTGAGGTTGGCAGGGTGTGCTACATCTGTCACTACTCTAGTTTTTGTTTTGTTTTGTTTTTCAAAAAGTTGATCTTTGTTGATACAATACATTGTTAAAATACTCTTTTTGCCTTGTGCATATTAAGGGAATAATCACCTCTCATTTTACGTTTTAAGGCACAAATATCGGTTTGGTAAGGTCTTTTTGTAAAAATATAATTTTTTGGAGTGATAACCTCTGACCCCAGCTACAGTGTATAAAACTAGTAGTTGCAAACAGCATGGTAGATTCTATGTTTCTGCCTGTGTGGTAGAGATGCTGCTACTCTGAAAAGAAAGTGTTTTATAAGTAGCTTACCTGTTCTGAGCTGGGAATGGGTTACTAGAAGGTGCAGTGGAGTTTGGGGGTGGAGGATGAAAGGGGGTAGGGACTGTTGTGTGTTAGGGAGCAGGGGAATAATGTTGTTAACAGGTGAGCGGATAATAGGTGGAAAGTATTAGCAACAGACAAGGAAAGGAGTATGGAAGAGTGGATGGGATGGGGATTGGTTGAGAAGAATGGGTGGAGCTAAAGGGTTTGAGGTGATGAAGTTTTTAGGTGGGCTTCTGTGTCTTTGAGGTGATTGGAAGGAGCAAAGAGGGTGAATGTGTGCGGTGTGATAACTTCTTACTCACGTTGGACCTCTGGGTTTTTCATGGTGTCTAGCAGCTTTTTTTCTCAGTTGTTCGAGAGCACAGTGTCTTGTTGTGGTGTCAGTGGAGCTGTGCCAGCTGCAGTGCTTCATTGTCTTTGGAGGCCGGTCTGTCTTTTCAGCTGCTTTCTACTGTGGTGTGTGCTTCTGATTCTGGCGCTGGGCTGTATTTTCCCTGCTGTCTGGGTGTCTATCGTGGGTCAGCGGTTGCTGGGTGTTTCTGATGTGGGGCGAGTGCTTGGGGTCGGTGGAGTTGGGCTGGATGGTTTGTGTTGTCAGGGGTGGTAGTTGGGAGTGTTGATGTCTGTTGTGCATACTGGGTGTCAATCTGAGTTTTCTCAGCTGACCTGGTCTGTTGCAGGTCTGGTGCTGGCAGTGTATGAGCATGTTGTGGTGCAGACTCTGGAGATCCCAGTGGGTGAATTGTGAGAGTGGGGTAACTTTTAATAGCTGTGGGGTGTGGTGTGGGTGGTTTTATGTGGTGGGTTGTGTAGTGCTATGGGAGGAGGAGGGTTGGTTACTTTGGGCTGAGTGCTGTGGGCATCTGGGGTACTTTGTGTGTGGAGCTGAGGATTGGGTGAGTACATTGGGGTGGGCTCTGTGAGATGTTCATACAGTGGGGTTTTGTTGGGGGGGGGGGTCCATTTGGGGTATGCCTGGACTGTTTTGTTATATTTGTACCCCGCGCTTTCCCACTCATGGCAGGCTCAATGGACGGTTTTGCTCGGAGTCTGTTGCCTGTTGCTCTGAGGCTTGGTTGTGCTTTGGGATGGCACCTTGAAAGTGCAGCACTGGTAGTGGTGTACAGCAGGATCGTGGGAGGGGATTTTTGCCAGGGGATGCCGCTCTGGGGTGTTAGGGTAGGGGTGGTTGGGCAGCAGGTGGATGGCTCCATTAGCAGGTGGCGGGGTTCTCGCGTGCCTGTTGTGGACCAGTTGTCTAGTGCTTAATATGTCTGCGGATGGTGGTTTAGTACCAGGCATGGTGACTCCCTTCGGTGGAGCGGCCAATCCCTGATTTCGGCATCTGGTTAATTGCTTGTGGATGATGTGGATTGGGTGGGATGGGCGGTAGGTAGGGGATACGGGGTGGTAGTAGAGCAGTTGTGACCAGTCATAGTGGTTTACAGAACGTTGAGTGTGTTATACATCCCTCCGTAAGAGTCAATGTGATAAAATTTTTGCATTCATTGAAACATGTTATACATCGCCCTCAGGTGGAAAAATGGTAATAGTATGGAGCACAGATGCAAGTCTGGGACTCCTCTGATTGGGATTCCTCTGAACCCGTTTCTTCCTCCTCCTCTTCTTTTGTGCTGATGGAGTCTAGCGGTGCTATGCTAGGGTGTGGGAGTGTGGTTCCTGTCATGGATGGAGCTGCACAGATATCACAGTGCATATCCTTTGTGAGATTGCTCCCCGGAATTGTGTAATAACTCAAAAATAGTGGCAAAAGATTTCAACAGGGCAAATATATTGACTTGTTTGCCTTAATGGCTAATGATGCTGACAGGGGTGATCAAAAGAAAGGAGGGGGGGGGGGGGGGTAAGGAAGATAGGAAGACAAAATGTGGCTGGGTACTAAGTCCATATTTAAGGCCAACAGTCATTCAAAAACGCATGGTTCAGAAGAAAGTATCTTTCAAAGATATCACCAAAACAGAGAAGATAGCGTATCCCGATAGCGAGGTTGCAAGAGAGACCATCAGGTGTCCTTAAATAAAAATCAGACAAAAGATTGCAAATTAAAACTATCAACTACTGAGCAAGATGTAAATAGGAACAACAAAACATAGTTTGAAATGTCTATATGCGAATGCCAGAAGCCTAAGAAATAAGATGGTAGAGTTAGAATATATTGTACTTAATGAAAAATTTGATATAATAGACATCTCTGAGACCTGGTGGAAGGAGGATAACCAGTGGGACACTGACATACCAGGGTACAAATTATATCGTAGTGATAGGGTGGATTGAATTGTTGGAGGGGCAGCATTGTATATTAAGGAGGGCCTTGAACATTGAAATTCCATGTATAAAGGGAAAAAGTATAGTGATAGGAGTTTACTACTGTCCACCTTGCCAGAATGAATAGACGGATATAGAAATGTTATCAGAAATTAGGGAGGCTAACAAAGTGGGCAACACAATAATAATGGATGATTTCAATTACCCCGATATTGACTAGGTAAATGTAACATCAGGGTATATTAGGGAGGTAAAATTCCTTGATGAAATCAAGGACTGCTTTATGGAGCAGCTGGTACAGGAGCTAACAAGAGAAGGAAAAATTCTAGACCTAGTCCTTGGTGGAGTGCATGATCTGGTGCAGAAGGAAATGGTGCTGAGGCCACTTGATAACAGTGATCATAATAAGATCAGATTTTATATCAACTTTGGAGTAAGTACACACAGGAAATCCAATATGTTAGCATTTAACTTTCAAAAAGGAGGCTATGATAAAATAAGAATGGTGAAAAAAAACTCATAGGAGCAGCTGTGAAGGTCAAAAATTTACATCAGGTGTGGATACTGTTCAAAAATACCATCCTGGAAGTCCAAGCCAAATATATTCCGTATATTAAAAAAGGAGGAAGGAAGACCAAATGACAGCTGACATGGTTAAAAAGTGTCATGTTCTTGAGGGCCTTTTCATTCTGTCAGGTCCTCGAGGCAGAACCAGGAATCGTGAGTCCTTGGACCCCTGCCGAGGAGCGGCAGAGGCAGGCAAGACCACCCTGGAACGGGACACAAGGAAGGACAGGACTGGACCTCTGGACTGGAGTCGTGACTGAGGCAGAACAGGAACAGCTTCACCAGCACTTAACCACCGTTCCCCTGGAGTTGAGCTCCAGCGTGCGGGTGGCCGGTAGGACTTGCAGGACGAGGCCGGAGCTGGAGATCCAGAGGATCCACCCTGGGCCTGGGAAACACGAGGAAGCTAGAATAACTACTAGACTCAGACTGAAAGCTGCTGCGCTGCCACTAGCAAGAACCACAAGACAGACCAAGGAGACAAGACGTACAGAAGCGCAACAGGAGCAAGGACTAGGGCACGCAGCAAGCTAGGCAGAACGGGATTCAGGGAATACCCACAGGGTAAACCCACTAGCTAGGTAGAGGCAGGATACCGGATAAACACCCAGGAACTACACACTAGCTAGACAGAGACAGGATTCAGGATGAACACTCAGGATATGCAAACAGGGTTCAGGATATACCCTCAGGATATGCAAGCAGGGTTCAGGATATACTCTCAGGATATACAAGCAGGGTTCAGGATATACACTCAGGGTTAACACCCTAGCTAGGCAGAGGCAGGGTTCAGGATATACCCTCAGGATATACAAGCAGGGTTCAGGATATACACTCAGGGTTAACGCCCTAGCTAGGCAGAGGCAGGGTTCAGGATATACCCTCAGGATATACGCACTAGCTAGGCAGAAGCAGAGTTCAGGCTTATACATACAAGCTTGGCTGAAGCGGGGTTTAGGATATGCAGACAAGCTTGGCAAAAGCACACAGAGAGTATCAGGGTTCAGACTATAGTCAGAGACAGGCAGCAAGGAGAGAATAACCGGGTTCAGGCAATAGAGACGGGCAGCAATAACCGGGTTCAGGCAATAGTCAGAGACAGGCAGCAGACAATAGTATAACCAGGGACTAGCAGAGTCAGGCTGAAGCGACAGACTACCACCACAAACAGAGGGAGAATGGCTGAAGGCTTCAGACTCCAAACACAGAGCAAGAGAGTAGAAAGACAAGCAGTCCACAGACACAGAGTAGCAGGGCAGAGACCCCCCATGGAAGGACTAGCAGTCTACAGACGCAGAGCAGAAGGACGGAGCCCACACAGAAGGACTAACAGTCCACAGACACAAAGAGAAGCTGGGCCAGAACCCAGAGAAAGGCCAAGCAGAAGTGCAGCAGAACACTAACTAACCTGACCTGGCCTAAAGGCATAACACCATGCAAAGGCCCTGCATGCCAGCACAGCCCTTCCTTATGAAGGCTCTCACTGATGATGTCACCTGCGTAGGACAGGAGCAGGGAACACACTCCCACCAGAGAGAGGCTTGACACACATAGGAAGTGAACACACAGGAAAGACGAGCAGGAGCCATCTTGGAAGCTGGCACAGAGCAAGTGGGAGCCATCTTGGAAGCTGGCTCTTCAGAGAAGCATAGCCTACACAGGTGAGGTCCAGTGAAGCAATCAGCACTCAGAGAAACTAACACAGAGACAGACAGAAGCCAGCACAGACGCTGACCCCCAGAAACAAGGTAAGTCTGAGGGTGGTCACGGCCACAGACGTGACAAAAAGTGAGGTGAAGGAAACTATTAGAGCTAAAAGAAAATCCTTCAGAAAATGGAAGAAGGAACTGTTTGAAAATAAGACACAGCATAAGGAATGTCAAGTCAAATGCAAAGCGCTGATAAGGAAGGCAAAGAGGGACTTTGAAAAAAAGATTCCGTTGAAGGCAAAAACACATAGTAAAAAAAAAATGCCCCAACAATTAATGCGTCCGGCTTCGCTGGGATTGCTGCATGTGTAAAGGGCTCACCATGTGAGTGTCTGTCAACAGGTGTCCTCAAGGCCCCAAGTGGTTATCTGCTGCTTGCTCAGCTTTGCTTATAAGTCTGCTATTCTGCAGGCTCTGCTCGGACGAAAGGAACTTCATCATGAGAATTATAAAGTCTTGTGTTTTCAAGACTATTCAGCAGCAGTGGCGATGCAGTGTCGGAAGTTTTCACCTATCTACTACTACTACTACTTATCTGTTCACAACTACTTGCCCGCAAAATCTGTTTCGCCCTCCATTACCCTGCTAAGCTGAGAATTACCTACCAAGCAGAGACCAAGAGCTACACATCGGCGGAAGAAGCACAGACGTTTTTAAGTTTTTAAGCCTAGATCACTGACCTTTTGCAGAGTTTGCCTAGATGAATGCTATGTGGGCAGAATATCTCTGGCGAGACCCCTACTATGGTGGTCCATGGGAACATTTGCATTGGTCTTTCCTTGATGATAAACAGTATTATGAAAACTTTTGAGGTACACAATGTTGGATTATTTGTAGTAAATAATTAGCAGATTTTATACACACAGCTTCAGCTTTAGAAATGTTAATTTCTTTTCTTCATCTCTCTCTCATTCACCCCTGAATAATTCACTGCTGAGTCACTTTAAAGTTGAAGTAACAAAACATCTGTTTACTCACAGTTTGTAGTTAGATTATAATCAGACAGGCTTATATATACATAATACTATACATTTGGATTATCAGCTCTTTCCATGTGCTTAGATGGTAATGGATGCTCACACCACCATAGATCCTCTCAGGTTAGGAGAGATCATGAGCTCCATGTGCTGTGCCTAACCCCCACAGGAAGTTGCATAGCTGTGACCTCTCTAAGAGGCAGATGCAGCAACCAAACGTAAAAAAATCTAAATCGTTAAAGTCCCTAACGATTTTAAAATAACGAAAAATGCACCAAAAAAAAAAGTCACACATGCTGGAATCGGTATTGAAACGTACAATGTATCAAAGAATCACAATACACATCGTTAATCGGCCCCCAAATCATGCGCAGAGCAGCCAAGCGTTATGTTAGCTGCTCTGCGCATGCCACAAACAGTCAAATCACAAGCACATGGCAAATTGAATTGACACATAAAAAAATAAAACTAAAAAAAGGATCGGGAGGGGGCAAGGGCGCTCATCAGGAGCGTCCTGTACGGACGGCCTTGCCCCCCCCCCCCGCCGCTGCTCCCCACTTTCCGCCGCTCCCCCCACCCCGAAAAAGCAAAATTGTAGCAGCCCCTGCCCCCTCCCTTCCTCACTACTCTCAGCTCCGCCTCCCGACATCCTCCGTCTGTGCCCCGCCCCCTTTGGGGGTCGTCGCCGCCATTCCCCTTCTCCATCGGGCCCCCCTCCCTCTTACCGGGCCCGTGCAGCGCCTCTCTCCTCTGTCCGAAGGCGCTGCATGGGCAAGAAGAACGCTGAATCAGCTGATGCCTGCCTTCGCGATAGAGCGTCTTTCTCCTCCTGGGCCCGCCCCTGTCTGACGTCAGTAACCTACGTAGGTTACTGACGTCAGACAGGGGCGGGCGCAGCAGGAGAAAGACGCTCTATCGCGAAGGCAGGCATCAGCTGATTCAGCGTTCTTCTTGCCCGTGCAGCGCCTTCGGACAGAGGAGAGAGGCGCTGCACGGGCCCGGTAAGAGGGAGGGGGGCCCGATGGAGAAGGGGAATGGCGGCGACGACCCCCAAAGGGGGCGGGGCACAGACGGAGGATGTCGGGAGGCGGAGCTGAGAGTAGTGAGGAAGGGAGGGGGGCAGGGGCTGCTACAATTTTGCTTTTTCGGGGTGGGGGGAGCGGCGGAAAGTGGGGAGCAGCGGCGGGGGGGGGGGGCAAGGCCGTCCGTACAGGACGCTCCTGATGAGCGCCCTTGCCCCCTCCCGATCCTTTTTTTAGTTTTATTTTTTTATGTGTTTTCTGAGGTCCTTTGGACCAATCACAGCGCTTTTAGCTCTGCTAATGCGCTGGGATTGGCTCAAAGTTTGTTTATTTTTTCACTTAACACTTTTTCCTGCCACGGAGCTGTCCTAACGAGAGGTCCAGACCTCTCGTTAGTTTTCCTGCCTTTTTCCTGCGTAAAGGCAATCGGAAAAGGTTAGTGCATGTCGTTTCAATGGGGTTTTCACACTAATTGCTCATCTCCATTCCGTTTTCGTTAGCTGCTACTGTCGTCGGAAAATAGGCTTAAGTGCATGGAAAGGATAGGAAATTCTTCCCTGAGGGCTCATTTAACGATGAAAAACGTTTAGTGCATCTGCCTCTAAGTAATTCACATCAGAGGTCACAGAGTAATCACAGAGAAATAATAGGTGACAGGCAATGCATGTAAAATACAATACATTCCAACAAACCCCTTCTCATGCATAACTGTCATGCAATTATTTATTCATACAAAGTCCAAGCTTTATACGCAGATTCTCAAAATGTTCTCTGGGTAACGGTTTGGTCATGATGTCAGCTGTCATCTCACTGGTGTGACAATAGTGTAGACTGATGACCCCTTCTTTCGCCAACTCTCGCACGTTGTGGTATTTCGTTGCGATGTGCTTGGTGCGTGACTGAACCTTGTCATTCTGTGACAGTCGGATGCAGCTCTGATTATCTTCCATTATCTGGATTGGTCTCTGTTCAGCTATTCCAAAATCCAGCAAAAGTTTTTCAATCCACATCAGTTCTCTGCATGCTTCTGATACGGCCACATATTCAGCTTCTGTAGAAGACAGACTCACAATACTTTGTTTATGACTGGCCCATGAAATTTGTACATTTCCATACATAAACACATATCCACTTGTGGATTTATAATCAGAATGATCCCCTGCCCAATCTGAATCACAGTAACATATTAGTTTTGGATTACTATTGGCTGAAATCTTTAATTTACAATCAATGGTACCTTTTAAATACCTTACCATCCTTTTAACTGCAGTCCAATCTGATTTGGTAGGTGAGCTGACCCTTCTGCTCAAAATTCCTACTGCATTTGCTATATCAGCCCTGTATGTGGTAGTTAGATATAAAAGCTTACCTATGGCTGATCTATATTGGATGTTATCTGGTAAAAGTTCTCTTACTGTTTCATCCTTCAGAAAATCAGTGATCATGGGAGTGCTTACAACTTGGGCATCTTGCATACCTAAACTTTCAATAAGCTCATTTATTTTCTGCTTCTGGCTTAGAAGATAAGAACCATCATTTTGTTTCTCAATTTCTATACCAAGATAGTATGACACATTACCAAGTTCTTTTATCTCAACATTCTGGTTTAAATATTTTACAATGTCCTTGTACTCTTGCTCACTTTCGCTTGCAATGAGCAGATCATCAACAAAAGCTAAAATGTATGCATATTGTCCATTTCTGCACCTAGTGTACAAGCATTTATCTGCTTCACCTTGCTTAAATCCTAAATTTGTCAATATTTCATGCAATTTGTCATTCCAACATTTTGCACTTTGCTTTAATCCATAAAGACCTTTGTTTAATTTACACACTAGCTGTCTTTGTTTTGTATTTATGAAACCTGTTGGCTGTTCCATGTACAAGTCTTCAGTTATATCTCCATGAAGAAACGCTGTTTTCACATCAATGTGGTTGACTTGCATGCCTTTTGAGACTGCAATGCTCAGAAGTGTTCTAATTGTCGTGTGTTTCACTACAGGTGCAAACACTTCATCAAAATCTTCTCCATATTTTTGAAGATATCCCTTTGCGACTAATCTGGCTTTATACCTTTCCACTTTTCCTTGTGCATTCCTTTTTAACTTGAATACCCATTTGCATCCTATAGCTTTCTTGCCAGGAGGTAATTTTGTAAGAATCCAAATATTATTTTTATCCAATGCATCAATTTCTTCTTGTGCAGCTTTATGCCATTCAGCAGCTTCTTCTGCTGGCATTTTCTCAATCTCATCCCATGTTAAGGGCTCTTGAGCTTCTGCTGACTTTGTTAGGTAAGACAGTCTTGGGGGTGGAACACCTTTGTTTTCCCTGGATGAGCGTCTGACAACAGGTTGGTCTGACCTTTCCGCATCCTCTAAATCTGAGAATCCTTCTCCAATTGATTCCCCTTCTCCAACTGTACTGTCTTCTTCAATGATCCTTTCTGTGTCTGCTTCCTCTGCCTGTTCCTCGTTAGATACAGATGAGTTGCTTTCAGACATCTGCCTTGGTATGGCGTTTATATACACTGGCATGTCTATTATGGTTCTAGTTTCATATTCTGGATGATAAGGCTCATCTGGGATAATCCAGCCTTTATCAACCCTTTTGTTTTCATCAAAATATGTAACATGTCTTATGCCAACAATGCCAGTTTTCAGATTCAAAATTCTATATCCTTTGTGTCCTGGAGCATAGCCAACTAAAATGCCCCTTTCTGTTGTGGAATCCAGCTTATGCCTTCTTTGCTTTGGTACATGAGCATATGCTGTACTTCCAAATGTTCTTATGTGTGACAGGTTTGGCTTCCTACCATGCCATGTCTCATGTGGTGTGCGCTCAGCGCCTTTAGTTGGCATTCTGTTTTGTAGGTACACTGCTGTGAGAATGGCTTCCCCCCATAGTCTTTTAGGGAGATTGCTATCTGACAGCATACATCTGGTCATTTCCACAAGTGACCTAAATTTTCTCTCTGCAACAGAATTTTGCTCTGGTGTATAAGCTACTGTTGTGATATGCTGAATGCCTTCTTGTTCTAGAAATGTGCGCATGCTTTGTGAAGTGAACTCACCACCATTGTCGGTCTGAAGAACCTTTGGTTTTCTTTCAAATTTATTGCTCACCATGGCTACGTATTTCTTCAGCATGTCTGTGACTTGACTTTTTTCTTTCAGCAAATAGGCCACACAATATCTAGAGAAATCATCCAAGAATATTAGCACAAATCTGTTATTTCCCAATGATGGGATATTAAACGGTCCACATAAGTCACTGTGTATTAAGTCCAGTACTTTATTACTCCTATTTCCTGTGTATGCAGGAAATGAGGGTCTCACACCTTTTTGAGTAACACAGTCTATGCATTTCTCCATTTTACCAGCATCTGCACTTATCTGAATGCCAGTGGCTAGTTGCCCACTGCGAAGATCCTGGATCACCTTAGAATCACGATGTCCCAGGCGGCGGTGCCAGATTTCCAGACTACATTTACCATCATCTTTCCTTACTTGCGCCAGATGTGAGGCTTCACCTGAAATGTTCAGCTTATAAACATCATTATGCATAAAAGCTTCAGCATACACTTCATCATTTTTAGAGATTGTGCACTTACTGTTTTCAAAATGAATCGCAAATCCCTTCTTATCTAATGTAGATACACTAAGCATATTGCAAACTGCTTGGGGAATATACAAGACATCACTTACAGGAATTTCTTTAACTTCATTAGACACTTTGCATTTTAAGAATCCAATGCCTCTTGCTTGGATCTTAGCAGTCCCTGCGTTTGCAGTATTAAGAATACCTTCTTCTGGACACATTTCCTGAAAGAAATCCTTACAATTGGTTAAATGGCATGTGCTCCCCGAATCCAAAATCCAAGTACTTTCATTTGAATTATTATTTACCATAGTCAAAGATTTTTCTGCCATTAGAAAGCCCTTATGTTTATTATTGTCCTTCATACATTTTCTGCTTGGAAAATTCTTTAGTTCCATTGGCTTAGGTGAGCTAGAGGGGGTGTTTTGTGTTTCCTTACACCATTTAGATACATGTCCCTCCTTTCCACATGAGTAGCAAATCAGCTTGCCCTTGGGTGGAGTTTTCCCATAGCTCCGCCTTCCTCTGTTCTTTGCCAAGAAATTTGTTTCATTTCTCTCTGACTTGCTTTGAGAACACATCTCCTCAGAATCATTTATTATGCATTCCTGCCTTAGTTTTGATGTTGCCTGTTCAAAAGATTGCCCTTCAATGGCTTCATTTACAGACCTAAAAACATCAAACTTCTTTGATAGTGAGGTAAAAAGAAATGCTCTTTTCAATGCATCACACATAGGAATTCCAGAAAGTTCTAACTTTTGAAATGAAGACATAAGATGCATAATGTGATCATTACATTTACTTTTATCCCTTAATTTGGTTTCATTCAACTCTGCCAACCAAATTGGTTGCTGCTTTGCATATGTAGTTGCATACATAGTTCTCAGTTTATATAAAATGTCCTTTGGTGTATCTTTTCCCTCCACTAATATGGCTTGTTTCTCTGAGAGAGCTTCCAAAAACATGCACTTCACATAATAGTTTGCATTGTCCCATTCAGCCATATTTTCAGCTGTTCTGTTTTGGTCTAAGCATATATTTAATCCTTTTGCTTGAAGGAGACATATGAATCTTAGTTCCCACTGCTGATAATTAAATTCAGTTAATTTAGGCACCTTGAGAGAGTGGAAAAATGGTGAATTTCCTCCCTCAGCCATTTTCTTAGCCTTGCCTGCTGTTTGGTGTGTGGGGGGAGAGAGAGACAGACTGAATCTTTCTTTTAAAACTTAAGAGAAAAATGTGGCTTTTTTACTGCCTGGTAATATTTCTCTTCTTTTTCAATTCCTGGCCCTGGGCCCATAACCCTTTTGTTGGATTATTTGTAGTAAATAATTAGCAGATTTTATACACACAGCTTCAGCTTTAGAAATGTTAATTTCTTTTCTTCATCTCTCTCTCATTCACCCCTGAATAATTCACTGCTGAGTCACTTTAAAGTTGAAGTAACAAAACATCTGTTTACTCACAGTTTGTAGTTAGATTATAATCAGACAGGCTTATATATACATAATACTATACATTTGGATTATCAGCTCTTTCCATGTGCTTAGATGGTAATGGATGCTCACACCACCATAGATCCTCTCAGGTTAGGAGAGATCATGAGCTCCATGTGCTGTGCCTAACCCCCACAGGAAGTTGCATAGCTGTGACCTCTCTAAGTAATTCACATCAGAGGTCACAGAGTAATCACAGAGAAATAATAGGTGACAGGCAATGCATGTAAAATACAATACATTCCAACACACAACAGATGAGGTTTAACCAGTTTAGAGGTGCTGATGTTATACACTGTATTCGTAATTAATCATTTCACTGATGAAAGGAAAAACAGCAAAGAAAAATGGAAGGAAGAAGGATATAGTTTTGATAATGGCAGGAAGACACCTGAGTAGGTGGACCTCCTTTGTTGCTTTTCGGTTGTACAGATGGAATGTATGTATGTATGACTGGGGAAATAACTTCACAAATGAGATTTCAATGGGTTTGGTTTGTTTGTCACCGGAATATAACTTTGGTAATGATGTTTATGGGAAGAGGTAAAGCTGTTCGTTAAGGGTTTATTATATATTTGGTGCAGAGGGGTTTGCGATGGGCAAGGCGGTAGGGTGTGACCTATTTCATTTAGGAACTTTAACCTGAGGAACAGGGCACGAGTTTGGGAGATGGGGGAGGCAGAGGGTTTTGGGTACGAGTTTTGCGGGAGGATGGGATTAATGGATATGATTGTCAGAAAGCAGATTGCTATCGCACATTAGGAATTTTTGGGCTGTTTTCTGCTTGTTCTTTGGGCTTATAGGGAGGAGGTTGGAGGCTGGGACAGCCTTTCTCCCTTTTTGTTAATAGTTGTGGGATATAAGCTGCAAGAGATTTTTGCTATGGTAAAGGTTATCACTTGGAATGTAGTGCAACAGCTTCAATGCCTTAAAGCTGATGTTGCCCTTCTGCAAGAAACACACCTTAATGATTTGGAGCACACCAAGTTGGTGAGATGGATGGGAGAATGCATAGCCTCTCCGGCGGTGGGAAAGAAGGGATACACAGTGTAACTAAAGATGCTGCTGGTCGCTATATTTTTTGTAAGGCTACAGTAGCTAGACAAAATGTGTTGGTGGGTAGTATTTATGCTCCTAACCAATTTGATATATCATTTTATAAATGTACGTTGGCAAGTCTGTCTGGTGAAAGCTCTGTTGGATAAGTCCAAGGACTTGGGCTGCAAGAGGACTACCAAATTTCTCTACATTGCTAGATCTTTTAGATGTGTGGTGTGTGTTACATCCTCTTGAAAAAGATTACACACATTTGTCTCACGTGCACGCAACACAGTCCCGAATAGACTATCTTTTGGCCTCGCTCTCTCTACTGTCAGACATTGTTGATGTTCAGATAGCCCATATGTAATCGCAGATCACACAGCAGTGTGGCTGGATTGGCGGCCTGCCGGAGTTTTGCGCCCTTCTAGGGCTTGGACTTTTCCTTGCTATTTATAGTATGATGTGAAATTTCAGGAAAAATTACTGGCGTGCTGGAATGAGTATAAGCAATTTAACCAAGCTTCTGCTCCTAATGCGGTTCTTTATTGGGAAGCTGCAAAAGCAGTCTTATAGGATGACATCATTAGTTACTTTAGTTACCTGAAAAAGGTTAAAGACAGCTGCTTAGGCTGGAAAGACGTTTAATGGGTTTGCGCAGGCGATTTGTGGCCAACTGCAGCGTGGCCCTCAAGCAAGAGCTGGTCTCGGTGCAATTCGCATTGAACACATTAATCCATGAACGTGCTGTTAAATCGCAGAATTCTTATAGATACCAGTTGTATAAGCATGGTAATAAGAGTGGCAAATTGTTGGTGAAAATGGTATCTAAAAAACAGGCGTCCAGCTCAATTGTTACCCTTAAAGATCTTTCTGGGAAATTGGTGCACACTGATACAGCCATTTGTGATACTTTTAAAACTTTTTGTCAAACTTTATATATATCTCCTGAGTTGGATGGGCTACCTGGTCATCTTTATTTGGAGAGTTTAGATCTCCCTCACCTTTCCCCATCAGACTGCGATTTTTAAAAATATGCACCAATTCATTCAGACCCCGATGGCTTTACGGGCCAAGTTTTATAAGATATTATCAGGCTTATTTAAGAAAGAGAAGGACACCTGTCTTTCGACACAAATCGGGAGATGGGTGTCCTCCTCGCAAGGTCGTCCAAATCGTCATAATTGAAAGCCGATTTTTTTGACACCTTCGACTTGTTGCGGGGATGACCAAAGTTCATGGGGGCGTGTTGGCAGGGTAGCGAAGGCGGGACTGGGGCGTGATTAGGAGATGGTCGTCCTTGGCCTATAATAGAAAAAAGAAGGGCATCCTTGACTAGCACTTGGGCGACTTTACTTGGTCCATTTCTTTTCACGACCAAGCCTCAAAAAGGTGCCCAAACTGACCAGATGACCACCGGAGGGAATCGGGGATCACCTCCCATTACTCCCCCTGTGGTCACTAACCCCCTCCCACCATAAAAAACAAGTTTAAAAATATTTTTTTGCCAGCCTGTATGCCAGCCTCAAATGCCATACTCAGGTCCATCACAGCAGTGTACAGGTCCCTGGAGCAGTTGTAGTGGGTGCAGTGTACTTCAGGCAGGCGGACCTGGGGGGGGGGGGTTGGGGGGCTCAGCACCCAAGGTAAGGGAGTTATGCACCTGGGAGCAATTTGTGAAGGCCACTGCAGTGCCCCCTAGGGGGACCAGTGCACTACAAATGCTGGCTCCTCCCATGACCAAAGGGCTTAGATTTGGACATTTTTGAGATAGACGTCTTTGGTTTCAATTATCGCAGAAAACCGAGGATGACCATCTCTAAGGTCGACCTAAATGTCAAGATTTGAGGGTTCTGACCGTATTATCAAAATGAAAGATGTACGTCCATCTTATTTTGATAATACGCTTTGCCCCGCCCCTTTACGGGGCCACCCTGCGAGGGTGCCCTCATGAAAACTTGGGCGCACCGTTCGATTATGCCCCTCTATGTGATGCCATTATCACTCCTCTGACTAACTTGTTTAATGCATGGGTGGACGATGAATCTCTATCTGATCATTTGAATCTAGCGCAAATTATTGTTTTACACAAGCCGGACCAAGACCATGCTCTCCCAGAGTCGTATAGACCAATCTCGTTTTTAAACTGAGGTGAAATTGTTTGCAAAACTTTTGACCAACAGGTTGGGGCATGTATTACCCTCTCTTTATTCATGAATCACAAGTGGGGTTTATACAAGGTCGCTCAGTGGCTAAGAATCTAAGACGTATACTTGTCTATTTGGAGACAGTGACTACTCATGCTTGGCCATCCCTATTAATCAACTAAGATGCTGAGAAGGCCTTCGGGTTCGTTGGGATTTTTTTTTTGTTTGCTGCTTTGGGTGCATATGGATTTGCGGGACAGGTTGTGTCTGCGGTTAGGGTGTTTTACTCTTCTCGTACTTGGGTGATGGTTAATGGACAGATCTGCAAGGATTTCTTGATTGGGTGTGGGACAAGGCAAGGTTGCCCACTGGCGCCTCTTCTTTTTGTTTTAATATTAGATCCCTTCTTCGTGATAGCCATTCTAATCCTGAGATTCACGGGGTCACTATTGGAACAGATATTTTCAAGATAGTGGCCTGTGCTGATGATCTAATAATTCTCAACAGAATCTATAACTCATTGAGCATCCTTTTGGGGACTTTTTTGTTGAATTTGGAGATTTCAAGGGGTTCTGCTTGAATATGGACAAATCAAAAGCGCTGGCTTCTACTTCTGAAGTTAAACTCCTCTGGCCTGAGAGCTTTCCATTGCGGTGGGCAGATTATTTTTTAGGTATCCTCTTATCTCCTAATGTAGCTGAGGGTATACCATCTTAATGTGAATTGGATGATGAGTAAAACAGAGCGGCAATTGGATAGTTGGCAATCATTACCTTTGTCTTTAGCAGGGAGGATTAGTCTTTTTAGGATGGTGGTTTTGTCTAGATGGCTGTACATGCTTCAGACATTGCCAATACACCTTTTACAGAAAGATTTAACGGCAGTTTTATCGACTGGCTTAGGGCTTCTGTTGAGCTAAAAAAAACAAAAACCAAAGTTGCATTACCAATATTTGATGGGGAACTGGGCACAGGGAGGGATAGGCTTGCCTAATTTGAGGCTGTATAATATTGCCTGCTTGTTGCAATGGGGTTGGCTTTTCTCCCAAAGCTGTTTTACTCCTTTGGAGTTTGAAATTACCTGTTTTGCCCTTATAACTTGCTTTTTCTATTGCATGTTGATTGGTGTTTGACTCCTAGAGACTTGAGAAATAGTGTGCTTCTAGGCCCTTTAAGAGAGGCATGGGAGGAGACCCACAAGTCACTGATCTGCTTTCTGTGCGGGGCGATCCCAGTTTTCAGCCTGGTATGGAAAACTGAGTTTTTGCTTGGTGGGAGCAACTGGATTTGGGAACCTTAGAACATGTTATAGATATGGAGGGAGGTCTCTGGCTCTTTTGAGAGGTCAGGAGAGTATTCAGTGGGGAGATACATTTGCTTATTGCCAGCTAAAACACTACATCCATTCCTTGTCTAAGGACTCCCTGAGTATTCATATTGGGACCAATATGCAGGGGTTTTTTTTATGCTATCTCATCTAATACAGCTAATGTCTCTGGGATTCAGAAGGCCTTGTGGAAGTTTGAGTGTTCCAGGGACTGGAACTACTTCAGCATAATTGAGAGAGGGATCTCGTACTCTTGGATTCGTGGGACATTTGGAGGGGCATAATGGAACGGGCCCAAGTTTTCATGAGGGCGTCCTCACAAGACGGCCCCATAAAGGGGCGGGGCAACCCGTATTATCGAAACAAGATTGGCGTCCATCTTTCGTTTCAATAATACGGTCAGGGACACCCAAATCATGAAATTTACGTCGACCTTAGAGATGGTTGTCCTTAGGTTGTTTTTCAGATGATCGTCCCCGGTTTTCAGCAGTAATGGAAACCGAGGACGACCATCTCAAAAGCGACCAAATCCAGTCCATTTGGTCATGGGAGGAGCCAGCATTTGTAGTGCACTGGTCCCCCTCACATGCCAGGACACCAACCGGGCACCCTAGGGGGCAATGCAGTGGACTTCAGAAAAAGGTCCCAGGTGCATAGCTCCCTTACCTTGTGTGCTGAGCCCCCCAACCCCACCCCCCAAAACCCATTCACTACAACTGTACACCACTACCATAGCCTTTAGGGATGAAAGGGGGGCACCTACATGTGGGTACAGTGGGTTTTGGAGGGCTCACATTTACCACCACAAGTGTAACAGGTGGGAGGGGGCCTGGGTCCACTTGCCTGAAGTACACTGCACCCACTACAACTGCTCCAGGTACCTGCATAATGCTGCGATGGACCTGAGTATGACATTTGAGGCTGGCAAAAAAGTATTTTTAAACTTTTTTTATGGTGGGAGGGGGTTAGTGACCACTGGGGGAGTAAGGGGAGGTCATCCCCGATTCCCTCCGGTGGTCATCTGGTCAGTTCAGGCACCTTTTTGATGCTTGGTCGTAAACAAAAATGGACCAAGTTAAGTCGGCCAAGTGTTCATCAGAGATGCCCTTCTTTTTTCCATTATCGGCCAAGGACGCCCATCTGCTAAGCACGCCCCAGTCCCGCCTTCGCTACACTGCTGACACCCCCCCCCCCCCCCCCGTGAACTTTGGTTGTCCCTGCAGCGGAAAGCAGTTGAGGGCACCCAAAATTGGCTTTCGATTATGCCGATTTGGGCAACCTTGCAAGAAGGACGCCCATCTCCCGATTTGTGTCGGAAGATGGGCGCCCTTTTCTTTCGAAAATAAGCCTGCTATTCAGTGCATACTGAGACTTACTCGCAATGCAAACTACAGGGAATGCTCTTTTTGAGTCCTATTTTGAACTTGATTGTTTCACATGGAGGGGGGGGGGGTGCTATCGCCCACTTTTCCAAAGTGTAAAGTATTAGATAATACTTTTTACCATGCTTTTTGGCACTGCGTTGTGGTAAGACGCTTTTGGGGCAAAGTGGTTGTGTACCTGGCCTCACTTTTGCATTGTAGGATTGGGGGTACTCTGATACAGTTAGTGTTGGATTGCCCTGGATCCTTTAAGGGCCCTACGGCAGTGGGTACTTTGTTGTTTCGCAAACTGTGTATGTTAGCTTGAAAATGTATCTTGCAGTTTGGACCTCAGATGTCCCACCTACCTTTTGGCGCTGGTACAGTTTGGTGCATGCTCTAATAATATGGGAGGTGAAGGAGGTGAAGTGATTTTATAAAACCCAAAACCAGATTTTTGAAGCTCTGGAGCCTGTACTTGGACTCGTTGCCCCTAGGAGCAGAGGTCTTATTTTAAATTGCCTATGTTAGGTCAATCTTAGTAAAATTGCTTTGCCTTGTACTTTTGATAGCCTAGCTTCTTTGGCTGGCAACAAGGGGGGGAGGGGAGATAAGGGACTTTAGGGACTATCTATTGATATTTTACCTGTGTTTCCTGGGAAGCTATAAGAACACAGACCCCTTGAAAGAGTGGAGGGAAGGGATGTGCCTTTTAGGATTCTGTGTGGATTGGGGGAGGGGGATGAGGGGTAAAATTAGTATTGGATGCCCTTTTGTAATGGTATTGAAGGTGGGGAGTGGGATAGTGGGGAGGGAATAAAAGATGAGTTTTGATTTCTATTTGTTACGTTGTCTGAATATGTATTTCATCTTGGTGTGTTTGGTTTTCTCAATAATAAAAAAGATTTCACATAAAAAGGTTCCAGAGAAGATATGGGGAAATTATAGACCGGTGAGCCTGACGTCAGTGCTGGGCAAAATGGTACAGACTATTATAAAGAACAAAATTACAGAGCATATTCAAAAGCATGGATTAATGAGAGAAAGCCCACATGGATTTAGTGAAGGGAAATCTTGCCTCACCAATCTATTACATTTCTTTGAAGGGGTGAACAAACATGTTGGTAAAGCTGAGCCGGTTGATAATTGTGTATCTGGATTTTCAAACGGCGTTTGACAAAGTACCTCATGAAAGTCTTCAGAGGCAATTGGAGAGTCATGGGATAGGAGGTAGTGTCCTATTGTGGATTAAAAACTGGTTAAAAGATAGAAAACAAAGTGTAGGGTTAAATGGTCAGTGTTCTCAATGGAGAAGGGTAGATAGTGGGGTTCCCCAGGGGTCTGTGCTGGGACTGCTGCTTTTTAACATATTTATAAATGATCTAGAGACAGGGCCGGTCTTAGCAAGTGCGGGGCCCTATGCAGACCAATTTGGTGGGGCCCCATCCTAGCCCCCACCCTAGCTCCACCCCATTGATAAGATTATTCCATTTTTAGAACATTTTTTTATTTATGAAATTTCAAATAAAGACAAATGAAGCTAAACTTGTACAAAAAACTGATTGAAATAATAAGCACAATGCTATCATGAAACCTCCCCTCCCCAGAAATTATTCAGTTCAAGTCCACTACAATTAGTAGTTCCAATTCTCATAACAAAGGAGAATAAAGGAAAAATATTAAGAAAAGATTCAGTACTTTCAAATTCCCCTATTACTCTGTAACCCATATATGCAATAAAATAAAAATGAAATGAAAAGATATACAATAAAATAAAGTGATATGTAAAATATAATGTACAATATAAAAACATATAGACCACCAAGGTATTAAAATTGTTTTAAAATATATACCACAACTCTCTGACTCAAGAAGACTCTGACTCTGTCATCCGTAATTGTCTGACAACACACAGAAAAAAAATAAGTAAAAAAAAGTCACAATTAATACCTTATACACCAATATACTAGCCATACGGAAAATGCAGATTATCAACAATATGAAGCTAGCAAGGGATCATAATATCACAATTCTCATGTAGAGCCACAAAACACCCTTTTAGAGATAGTGTGTCATGATTTAGGCTGTACACCCTTTCCGATGTTTGGTGCCACCTTAGTAAGGCCAACACACAATCTCTCCACTGCAAAACACTATACACAAACGTGTGCAAAAACACACTCATAACCTTAACAAACCATAAATAGCACTAATTCCAAGGACAGGAAGAGCTACAACCTTATGCGTGGCGTGGAAAGGCAACTGTAATTACACCAGGCTCTAAAACACCAGTGCACAACCTAGTGAAAACAAAAACAAAAAGGGCTGCAAACTATACTCTAGCAGAATACTGCACCTTCCTTGATCACACCTGAAAAACACATGAATGCAAAATACTGAACTGGAAAGTTACCTCAAGAAGTCAGACTCAGCATGCAGCAATACTACAAAAATTAAAACTTACATGAAAAATATCACAGATGCACATTTCCAAAAACTGACATATTCCAATTAATAAATCCTGAATAAAATAGTTTTTTCTACCTTTGTTGTCTGGTGACTTTGTTTTTCTGATCATGCTGGCTCAGTATCCGATTGTGCTGCTATCTGTCCTCTTAACTCCGTTTCCAGGGCTTCCTTTCCATTTATTTCTTTACTTTCCGCCTTTCTTCTTCATTTCTTGCCCTACATCCATAAGTAAAAGCTGGGTCCTCCGCAGACTTGACTAGCCAGTGGATCCAGCTTCTGCCTATTTTCTATATCCATGTGCACTTTTTCTCCTCTCTTCCTTTTCCCTCACCTCATCTCCTTC
This sequence comes from Microcaecilia unicolor, assembly GCF_901765095.1. NCBI lineage: Eukaryota > Metazoa > Chordata > Amphibia > Gymnophiona > Siphonopidae > Microcaecilia > Microcaecilia unicolor. The sequence goes on from NC_044039.1 coordinate 56,932,841, forward strand.
CTCACTCTTCCCTCGCCTCCATCCATGTCCAGCATTTCTTCTCTCTCCTCCATCCACCCATGTCCAGAGACCCCCTCTCCTCCATCCACCCATGTCCAGAGACCCTCCTGTGCCCCCTGCCCTCCACCTATGTCCAGAAACCCCCCTCCCCTGACATCCACCCATGTCCAGCGACCCTCCTGTTCCCCCTGCCATCCATGTCCAGCAACCCCCCTGTCGCCTATGCCCTCCCCTGCCATCCACCCATGTCCAGTGACCCTCCTGTGCCCCCTGCCCTCCCCTGCCATCCACCTATGTCCAGAAACCCCCTCCCCTGCCATCCACCCATGTCCAGCGACCCTCCTGTGCCCCCTGCCCTCCACCTATGTCCAGAAACCCCACTCCCCTGCCATCCACCCATGTCCAGCGACCCTCCTGTCCCCCCTGCCATCCATGTCCAGCAACCCCCCTGTCGCCTATGCCCTCCCCTGCCATCCACCCATGTCCAGTGACCCTCCTGTGCCCCCTGCCCTCCCCTGCCATCCACCTATGTCCAGAAACCCCCTCCCCTGCCATCCACCCATGTCCAGCGACCCTCCTGTGCCCCCTGCCCTCCAACTATGTCCAGAAGCCCCCCTCCCCTCCATCCACCACGTCCAGCGACCCTCCTGTCCCCCCTGCCAACTGCCATCCACCTATGTCTAGAAACCCCCTCCCTTCCATCCACACATGTCCAGCGCCCCTCCTGCCCTCCCTGCCCGCCCCTGCCATCCACCTATGTCCAGAAGCCCCCTCCCCTCCATCCACCCCATGTCCAGTGACCCTCCTGTCCCCCCTGCCAACTGCCATCCACCTATATCCAGTAACCCCCCGTCCCTCCACCCATGTCCCGCGATGCGAGTCTCCTCGTTCCCCTGCTGCTCCCCCTCCCTCCAGCCACCTGAGACCCCTCCTGTCTGAGCCCCCCCCCCCCCCGACCCGCCAAACGACCCTCTTCTGCCACCCGACCCACCCGCACCTCACCTGACCCGACCCAGCATTTTAAAAAAACCTCAAAGCGGCGGTGCCTCGCGTCAGAGAGAAGAAAACTCGCTTCGTCATTGGCCGGCCTTCCCTCAAGTCCCGCCCTTGCGGAAGTTACATCAGAGGGCGGGACTTGAGGGCAGGCCGGCCAACGACGAAGCGAGTTTTCTTCTCTCAGACGCGAGGCACCGCTGCTCGGAAGTTTTTTTTTAAATGCTGGGTCAGGTGAGATGTGGGCGGGTCGGGTGGCAGAAGAGGGTCGTTTGGCGGGTCGGGGAGGGGGGGCTCAGACAGGAGGGGTCTCAGGTGGCTGGAGGGAGGGGGAGCAGCAGGGGAATGAGGAGACTCGCATCGCGGGACATGGGTGGAGGGCAGGCGAGCGTGGCCGCAGAGGCGAGGCGCAGGGCCCTATGCGGCCGCCTCGGTCGCCTCTGCCTAAGACCGGCCCTGTCTAGAGATGGGAGTAACTAGTGAGGTAATTAAATTTGCTGACGACACAGTTATTCAAAGTTGTTAAATTGCAAGAGGATTGTGAAAAATTAAGCGGAACTTATGAGATTGGGAGACTGGGCTTCTAAATGGCAGATGATGTTTAATGTGAGCAAGTGAAAAGTGATACATGTGGGAAAGAGGAACCTTAATTATAGCTAAGTAATGAATATAATTGGGTCTGCCAGAACGGTTTGGGCAGCGGAAGCACTGGAATTTCTACTACCCTGAAAAAGACTGCATATCCCCATAAAATACTTAATTACTCTGACCTTGTATTTGCTCATGACTGCTTTATGCAGTCTGGGCAGTAGCAAGCTCCATAATTAGAAAGAAGCCCAATAGTCAGTAGATATAATAATATAGTTTATTAGCATTAGTATCTTACCCAAAGGCAGTACGGGCAAATTAGGCATTCATCTCTGGATCATGATGGGACAAAGTTTCACACAGCAGGTGCAGTCTGATCTCTTTCTTCAGCCTTTTTCCCTGTTACCCTTCAGACTGCCCTTTTTATACCCTTCTGACTCTATTCATCCCAATGGACCCTAGCTTTCTCACCAGAACTCTTTGGTCCTTATCAGTTGATAAGATTGACTTCACATGTCCCCAAGCCTTCCTCTTGCCCCCCTTTTGGCTGTTCTCATCCTACTTGCACCTGACCTTCTCGTATCTTCCACTAGCCAAAACATCTTCGCTCATGACTTCTCGCAGGTGCCAGTCCCAGCATTGTTGACAGAGCAGACCCTCCCCCCCTCCCCTGTCAGCTCTCTGAGAACTCACTTCAGCATTTGCTGCAGTGAAATGTATTTTGTGTCAGAGATGATCTTTGATTTTTACAGGCCTAGTTCTTAGCCTGAGCCATTGGCCTGTATTTCACTGAGAGCAAGGGACAGCATATTTCTACAGTAATGCATGGTTCCACATTAGGAGTCACTGACCAGGAAAGGGATCTAGGCATCATTGTTGATGATAAGTTGAAACCCTCTGCTCAGTGTGCAGCAGAAGTTAAGAAAGCAAATAAAATGCTAGGTATTATTAGGAAAGGAGTGGAAAACAAAAATGAGGATGTTACAATGACTTTTTATTGCTCCATGGTGCCACTGCACCTCAAATATTGTGTTGTATTCTGGTCACAGCATCTCAAAAAAGATACAGTGGAATTAGAAAAGGTACAGAGAAGGGAGACAAAAATGATAAAGGGAATAGGACGATTTGCATAAGTACATAAGTATTGCAATACTGGGAAAGACCAAAGGTCCATCAAGCCCAGCATCCTGCTTCCAACAGTGGCCAATCCAGGTCACAAATACCCGGCAAGATCCCAAAAAAGTACAAAACATTTTATACTGCTTGTCCCAGAAATAGTGAATTTTTCCTAAGTCCATTTAATAATGGTCTATGGACTTTTCCTTTAGGAAGCCGTCCAAACATTTTTAAAACTCTGGTAAGCTAACCACCTTTACCACATTCTCCGGCAACGAATTCCAGAGTTTAATTACACGTTGAGTGAAGAAAAATCTTCTCCGATTCGTTTTAAATTTACTACATTGTAGCTTTATCGCATGCCCCCTAGTCCTAGTATTTTTGGAAAGTGTAACCAGACGCTTCACATCTACCTGTTCAACTCCACTCATTATTTTATAGACCTCTATCATATCTCCTCTCAGCCACCTTTTCTCCAAGCTGAAGAGCCCTAGCTGCTTTAGCCTTTCCTCATAGGGAAGTCGTCCCATCCCCTTTATCATTTTCGTCGCCCTTCTCTGCACCTTTTCTAATTTCACAATATCTTTTTTGAGATGCGGCGACCAGAATTGAACATAATATTCAAGGTGCGGTCGCATCATGGAGCAATACAAAGGCATTATAACATCCTCATTTGTGTTTTCCATTCCTTTCCTAACACCTAACATTCTATTTGCTTTCTTAGCCGCAGCAGCACACTGAGCAGAATGTTTCAACGTATCATCAACGATGACACCTAGATCCCTTTCTTGGTCCGTGACTCCTAACGTGAAACCTAGCATGACGTAGCTATAATTCGGGTTCCTCTTTCCCACATGCATCACTTTGCACTTGCTCACATTAAACATCATCTGCCATTTAGAGACCCAGTCTCCCAATCTCGTAAGGTCCTCTTGTAATTTTTCTTAATTTTTCACAATCCTTCCAAGATTTAGCGACTTTGAATAACTTTGTGTCATCAGCAAATTTAATGACCACACTAGTTACTCCCAACTCTAGGTCATTTATAAATATGTTAAAAAGCAGCGGTCCCAGCACAGACCCCTGGGGAAGCCCACTAACTACCCTTCTCCATTGAGAATACTGACCATTTAACCCTACTCTGTTTTCTATCTTTTAACCAGTTTTTAATCCACAATAGAATACTATGTCCTATCTCATGACTCTCCAATTTCCTCTGGAGTCTTTCATGAGGCACTTTGTCAATCGCCTTCTGGAAATCCAGATACACAATATCAACCAGCTCACCTTTATCCACATGTTTGTTCACCCCTTCAAAGAAATGTAGTAGATTTTTGAGGCAACATTTCCTTTCACTAAATCCATGTTGAGTTTGTCTCATTAATCCATGCTTTTGAATATTTTTTAATTTATTTTTTTATTTTTAGTTACATTTGTACCCCGCGCTTTCCCACTCATGGCAGGATCAATGCGGCTTACATATACAGGTACTTATATTTATACCTAGGGCAATGGAGGGTTAAGTGACTTGCCCAGAGTCACAAGGAGCTGTGCCTGAAGTGGGAATCGAACTCAGTTCCTCAGTTTCCCAGGACCAGAGTCCACCACCCTAACCACTAGGCCACTCCTCCACTCTGTATGCTCTGTAATTTTGTTCTTAATAATAGTCTCTACTGGCACCGATATCAGACTCACCGGTCTATAATTTCCCGGATCTCCTCTAGAACCTTTTTAAAAAATCAGTGTTACATTGGCCACCCTGCAATCTTCCGGTAACACGCTCGATTTTAAGGATAAATTACATTTTACTAACAACAGCTCCTCAAGTTCATTTTTCAGTTTTATCAGTACTCTGGGATGGATACCATCCAGTCCAGGAGATTTGCTACTCTTCAGTTTGTAGAACTGCCCCATTACATCCTCCAGCTTCGAATACCATTTCTGGCACTGGTATCCCACCCAAATCTTCCTCGGGGAAGACCGAAGCAAAGAATTAATTTAATCTTTCCGCTACAGCTTTGTCTTCCCTGGTCACCCCTTTTACTCCTCAGTCATCTAGCGGTCCAACTGATTCTTTTGCCAGCCTCCTGCTTTTAATATAACTAAAAATAATTTTTACTATATGTTTTGCCTCCAATGCAATCTTTTTTTCGAAGTCCCTCTTAGCCTTCCTTATCAGTGCTTTGCATTTGACTTGTCATTCTTTATGCTGTTTCTTATTATTTTCAGGTGGTTCCTTCTTCCATTTTCTGTAGGATTTTCTTTTAGCTCTAATAGCTTCCTTCACCTCACTTTTTAACCACGCCGGCTATTGTTTGGTCATCCGTCCTCCTTTTTTAATATGCAGAATATATTTGGCCTGGGCTTCCAGGATGGTGTTTTTGAACAGCATCCATGCCTGATGTAAATTTTTGACCCCCTCAGCCGCTCCTCTAAGCTTTTTTTCACCGTTCTTTTCATTTTATCATAGTCTATTTTTTTAAAGTTAAACGCTAATGTATTTGATTTCCTATGTATACTTGCATCAAAGCTAATATCAAATCCAATTATATTATGATCATTGTTATCAAGTGGCCCCAGCACCATTACCTCCCGTACCGGACTAGGTCCAGAATTTTTCCTTCTCTTGTCAGCTCCTGTACCAGCTGCTCCATAAAGCTGTCCTTGATTTTATCAAGGAAGTTTACCTCCCTAGCGTGGTCCGATGTTATGTTTACCCAGTCAATATCGGGGTAATTGAAATCACCCATTATTATTGTGTTGCCCAGTTTGTTTGCGTCCCTAATTTCTTTTAACATTTCTGCATCCATCTGTTCATCCTTGCCAGGCAGACGGTAGTACACTCCTATCACTATTCTTTTCCCCTTTACACATGGCATTTCAATCCACAGTGATTCCAAGATGTGTTTTGTTTCCTGCAGAATTTTCAATCTATTTGATTCAAGGTTCTCACTAATATACAATGCTACCCCTCCACCAATTCGATCCACCCTATCACTACGACTAAACTAGATCCTGCAGTGCCTCCTAGATTCTATCTGTTAATGCTGTGGTACAAAGTGGAAAAGACTATGGAGATTAGTTGATAAAATTTGCTTTTTCTATTTTTATTTTGCCTATCACTAACCTACAATTCCTCCTTTAAACCCCAATCTTTAAGTTCCCAAAGCTCAAGCAAAGTAGTGTTCACTTACCAGAGAAATGTCCTCCTCTCTCGGAACTTCTCAGAAAGAAAGAAAAAGGTTAGTGGGACCTTTCCTCTTTATATAGTTTTGAATCTAAGGGGCCTTTTTTAAACAGGCTCTTTGAAGCTGGCTCAGCAACCTCTGCAAGTATTCTGTTTCCCCACACCTTAATTAACACTTAATTGAGGTCGCTGGTGTGCTACCTCTCCAGCAGCCAAGGAACAGAAAATAACTGCCTTTTAGGCAGTTATTTTCCCTATGAGGAAAGGCTAAAGCGGCTAAGGCTCTTCAGCTTGGAAAATAGATGACTCAGGGGAGATATGATAGAGGTCTATAAAATGAGTGGAATGGAATGGGTAGAAATGAATCACTTGTTTACTCTTTCCAAAAATACTAGGACTAGGGGGCACGAAATGAAGCTACAAAGTAGTAAATTTAGAACGAATCAGAGAAATTTTTCTTCGCTCAATGTGTATTTAAGCTCTGGAATTCATTGCCAGAGAATGTAGTAAAAGCGGTTAGTTTAGCTAGATTTAAAAAAGGTTTGGGTGGCTTCCTAAAGGAAAAGTCCATAGACCATTATTAAAATGGACCGGGAAATTCAGTGCTTATTTCTAGGATCAACAGCATAAAATGTACTTTTTTGGGATCTTGCCAACTACTTGTGATCTGGATTGGCCACTGTTGGAAACAGGATACTGGGCTTGATGGACCTTCAGTCTGTCCCAGTACAGCAATACCTATGTACTTAACTGGCTCTTATGTTTCAACATCTATGCAAGTGTGTTTTGGGAGGGGGTGGGGGTCGGCGCTAAGCCGTTCTTTTATCCAGGATTGCTTCATTACTATAGTCTTATCCTTCGGGCTTACAGAACGTACCGGGAGGGGGTGATATAATTACAACAAGCAGTTCTGGAAGAGTCTAGTGTGATGGGGAGTTTGTAATGTGGACTTGCGGTTGGTGGAAATTACTCTGGGGCAGATTGGGGTCCGCGCTGCTGTGGTGTCAGCAGTTGGAGGACCGGTCACTTTTCCACCCAGTTCTGGGGGAAGGAGACCGGTCATACAGCTTCCTGGGTGGCTTATTGGGAGTGGGAGTAGAGGAAATGCAGGGGCTCATGTGGGACCTCCTGTCCAATGTCTGCTTCCAATTTAATGCGGGGCAGTGTTCTCAGGCATCCTGCAAGTTTAGTCACTCCTGCAGTTAGCTTGTGGGGATCTACCCTGCCGTCCACTGCCCCAACTTTGAAGTGGTTGGTCGAAGGCAGTTCTGGATGGGGGAGTTGCTCAGTAAAGCTATTTGTCCATAAATTACCTTTTGAAATTGGTAAAAAATAGAAATAAATCAAAACAAAGAAAATAAGATATCTTTTTTTTATTGTATTAACTTAATATTTTATTTTGATTAGCTTAAAAGGTAATCACCCTTCATCAGATCGGAAATAAGCAAATGTTGATAAATATCAGAATACATGAGTAAAGCACAAAAGCATTCCAGTGACAGTCACTCACATGGGAAAAATATTCAACATAAAGTGATCATTTACATACTCATCCTCAAATGTGGTGTATATAATTCAATGCAAAAAGTGTGAAGAAGGATGCTATATTGGAGAAACAAACTAGATGCTAAAATCGAGGCTCAATTTATATAGATATAGATACAATATTAAACATTCCAATGCCAAACCAGTATGCTACCTCTGTGGGACAGCACTTCACAAAACCAGAACACTGCATCAATGATCTTATGGTAAGAATACTAAAAGGAAATTTTAAGACAATCCAGGAACTTAAGACCTTTGAAGTCAAAATGCTAAAATATTCTGACCAGACCAGACTCAACAAGGATCTGGGTTTCCTAGCCCATTATAAACCATAAAATTCTACTGTTTTATCACCCTCTTATCTGCTATCCATTTCTCCCAGGCTCTCATCCACCCAGCTCTCCCTGTTTCTCACCTAACCTACCCCTCCTTCGTCCTGTGAGAGTATCATTGGAATGCTTTTGTGCTTCACTTATATATTCTGATACTTGTCAACATTTGCTTATTTCCGATCTGAAGAAGAAGGGTTATCTTCAAAAGCTAATCAAAAGATGTATTCAGTTAGTCCAATGAAAAGGTATCATCTTATTTTCTTTTCTATGTATTGATTTATTTCCATTATCTTTAAAAGTAGACTAACACTGTTACCACACCGCTTTACTTTTGAAAATGTAAACCACTTAGATGTCTTTGTATGTATTAGCAATATATTCAGTGGTGTAGCCTGTCAGGTTCTCAAGGGTAGTCTGGAATCATGAGCCCTTGAGCTGCTGATGAGGAGCAGCAGACAAAACCCTCCAACCAGGACTGGGCCAACAGGACTGGAGTAGAAGCTGTACGCAGGTGAGGCAGAAATAAGCAGAACCGGAATGGACGTGGTTTGGCAGGGACCAGAATCAGGAACTAGCGTGACTGGAACAATACTTCACCTGCACTTGACCGCCATTCCCTAGGGGTTGAGCTCCTAGGTGCAGGCAGCCAGCAGGACTTACTGGATGGAGTGGATCAAGACAAACTTGACTAGACAGGGTACAGGATACAGGGTCTCAAGCAGGCAGGAAACAAACACAAGCTAGGCTAGAACAGGGTTCAAGGTACAGGGTCTCACACAGGCAGGACACAAGCTAGGCTAGAACAGGGTACAAGGTACAGGGTCTCAAACAGGCAGGAAACAAACACAAGCCTGGCTAGAACAGGGGTCAAGGTACAGGGTCTCAAAAAGGTAGGAAACCAAACACAAGCTTGGCTAGAACAGGGTCAAGATACAGGGTCTCAAACAGGCAGGAAATACGGACTAGGGACACTAACTAAGAAACAAGGCTAAACAAGACAAGGCAGAAGTGCACTAAGCACAAACACCAACCTGGACCTTTGGCGTTGCAAAGGCAAAACAGAAAGTTTCCAGGTGGCTAATAATCCCATCAGCAGCTGAGGCTCAGCTGCAGCAATCTCAAGGCAGTTAAGGGTGAGGCTAGCTGCCAAACTTCAAACCAAGTCTGGAGGGCTAGAATATCTGGACTGGACTGGAAAGAAAGTCTGGAATGTATAGGGAGACAGCAAGGCAGTCCACGGCAGCTACCAGCTCCGGCCAGCAGAGGGCGAGGCGAGCACAGCCAAGGAAAACAGTCACAATCGTGACAGTACCTCCTCCTCAAGCCCCCCCCCCCCCCCCCCCCAGTCTCCACGGGTGATTCCGGTCTCCATGGGGTAACAGTGGTGAAACCTACAGAGGAGTTTCAAAACATGACCACGGGTAGCTGGACTGGAACTTCAACAGTAATCAAGAACTGATCCGGGACTGGGACCCAGACTGGAATCAGGAGACGGACTGGGACCCGGAGTTCACTCAGCATCTCGGCCGGCACTGAAACTCAAAATGGACTCAGCATCTTGGCTGGCACTGGAACTCGGAGTGGACTCAGCATCTCGGCTGGAACTGGAACTGGCCTCAGCATCTCGGCTGGCACTGGAACTCGGAGTGGACTCAGCATCTCGGCTGGAACTGGCCTCAGCATCTCGGCTGGCACTGGAACTCGGAGTGGACTCAGCATCTCGGCTGGAACTGGAACTGGCCTCAGCATCTCGCCTGGCACTGGAACTCAGAGTGGACTCAGCATCTCGGCTGGCACTGGAACTCGGAGTGGACTCAGCATCTCGGCTGGAACTGGAACTGGCCTCAGCATCTCGGCTAGAACTGGAACTCTGAGTAAATTCACTATCTCTGCTGGAACTGGAATTCAGAGTGGCCTCAGGATCTCGGCTGGAACTAGAACTCAACTTGGACTCAGCATCTGGGCTGGAATTGAAACTCGGACTGGGCTCAGCGTCTGGGCTGGAACTGGAACTCAGCTTGGACTCAGAAGCGTAGCTAGAAAGGCAACTCAGGCTGGACTGCAGGTAAACCTGGAGCTTGGGAATCTCAAGACACTTTCTTTCAGCGGCAGCCTCCAGAGTATTCCACAGGACTGGAAGGGAAACAAATAAGCGGCAATATTCGAAGACCGGGGTCATAGGATCAATGGCAGAAACTGGGTTTTCAGCGATCATAAGCTCCCGGACACGCTTCCTCTCTGCTGCCGCTTAAGGGAGTCTCATCAAAGTTGGATCCGACAAAAGTGTTCCACGATACTTATAAAGTGTTATGAAAGGATTAAAAACCATAATTAAACTGGAACTGAACTTCACATGGGAAACAGGAGCAAAACCCAGGTGGTGACCCTGATTGCCACAGGAGCAAAAGTCCTGGGCTGGAAGCCCAGCTGGAAGGATGATCTTGCCGAGCTCATGGCCTTTGCAATATGTCAGGTTCTCAAGGGTAGTCTGGAATCCTGAGCCCTTGGGCTGCTGACGAGGACCGGCAGCAGCAGGCAAAACCCTCCAAACAGGACTGGAGTAGAAGCTGTAGGCAGGCGAGGCAGGAATAAGCAGAACTGGAATGGACTGGGTTTGGCAGGGACCAGAATCAGGAAACACAAACAGGAATCAGGAACTAGCGTGACTGGAACAATACTTCACCTGCGCTTGACCGCCGTTCCCTAGGGATTGAGCCCCTAGGTGCAGGCAGCCGGCAGGACTTACTGGATGGAGTGGATCAAGACAAACTTGACTAGACAGGGTACAGGATACAGGGTCTCAAACAGGCAAGAAACAAACACAAGCTGGGCTAGAACAGGGTTCAAGGTACAGGGTCTCAAATAGGCAGGAAACAAACACAAGCTAGGCTAGAACAGGGTTCAGGGTACAGGGTCTCAAACAGGCAGGACACAAACACAAGCTTGGCTAGAACAGGGTTCAAGGTACAGGGTCTCAAACAGGCAGGACACAAACACAAGCTTGGCTAGAACAGGGGTCAAGGTACAGGGTCTCAAACAGGCAGGAAATACATACTAGGGACACTAACTAAGAAACCAGGCTAAACAAGACAAGGCAGAAGTGCACTAAGCACAAACACCAACCTGGACCTTTGGCGTTGCAAACGCAAATCAGAAAGTTTCCAGGTGGCTAATAATCCCATCAGCAGCTGAGGCTCAGCTGCAGCAATCTCAAGGCAACTAATGGTGAGGCTAGCTGCCAAACTTCAAACCAAGTCTGGAGGGCTAGAATATCTGGACTATACCGGAAAGAAAGTCTGGAATGTATAGGGAGACAGTAAGACAATCCACAGCAGCCACCGGCTCTGGCTACCAGAGGGCGAGGCAAGCACAGCCAAGGAAAGCAGTCACAATCGTGACATAGCCACAGAGGGGGCCTGGGCCCCCTCCACTTTGGGCACAGACCCCTCCAAAATTGCAGCACTGGATGAATGACTGGTAGAGATGCTCAAGCTCTGCCAGCCAAAGAGATATGCTGACTGAGCTCATGCTCTTGATGCCTCAATAGCGAGGAATCTGATGGGGTGCTTCAGCAGTAGATGCTGCCACTTCTGTACATTCTCAGCTCTCTGAGCTGAGAGGAAATGTGTGCTCTCCAAATCCACCCCTGCCACCCCCTCCCCTAAGTTGTATTTCTGGCTATGCCCCTGGGAATATCAAAGTTGAACTCAAATTTCTGGACTTCCCCCTCTAGCAATTTTTGCTTCGTCACTTTTTTTCTTGCACCCTAAAATTTGTCAAAGGGTATAGTCAGTGATATCAAGTTTAAACTCATTGTGTTGCTGTGTCACAGCTGAGAAGTCAGCATTGTTATGTTTTATGTGTCTTCCAAAGTTGAATTAGATTGAGCTAATTGCTGTTGAACAGTTGAAATGGAGAGTTACCTTTTATAAGATACCAGGGCCATGCCTAGGGTCTCTGGCACCCCCCTGCAGACTATCAGTTGGCGCCCCCCCGTGTGGCACAAGATGCAAAAGAAATAGGAGCTGAAAGATGGAGTGCATCTTTGTGGGATTGCTCAACAAATAGATCACAAATTATTTTTTATGATTTTTAACCATGAAAATGATCGTTCACCACTTGCCACACTGAAAGGAATTGTCAGCAATATTCTTAGAAACAAATTGCTATACGTTGCAAAATAAGATAGCAGATGTAAATTCTCAAAGTAAACATATTCCAAACGCGAAAATGAAAATAAAATGATTTTTTTCTACCTTTGTTGTCTAGTGACTTTATTTTCCGATCATGCTGGCCCAGTATCTGATTCTGCTGCTATCTGTCCTCTTAACTCCGTTTCCAGGGCTTCCTTTCCATTTATTTCTTTACTTTCCTCCTTTCTTCTTCATTTCTTGCTCTATATCCATTTCCAGCAACTTCTCCTCTCTCCCTGGGTCCTGCCCTCCCATCCATGTCCATCCTTGTCCCTCTCTGCCCTTCCCTCCTCCATCCATAGCCAGCAATCCTCCTCTCTCCCCTCCCCTCCCCTCCATTTCCAGCAATTTGTCCTCTCCCTGGGCCCTGTCCTCCCATCCATGTCCATCCTTGTCCCTCTCTGCTTCCCTCCTCCATCCATAGCCAGCAATCCTCCTCTCTCCCCTCCCCTCCATTTCCAGCAATTTGTCCTCTCCCTGGGCCCTGCCCTCCCATCCATGTCCATCCTTGTCCCTCTCTGCCCTTCCCTCCTCCATCCATAGCCAGCAATCCTCCTCTCTCCCCTCCCCTCCATTTCCAGCAATTTGTCCTCTCCCTGGGCCCTGCCCTCCCATCCATGCCTCTCTGCCCTTCCCTTACCTCCGCGCCCTGGGGCCTTTAAATCTTTTACCTCCGGTCACAGCAGCGTCAGTGGAAGTGCTGCCGACATCTCCCTTCCCTTCATGCTCGTTGGTTCCCTCAGTGTCCCGCCTTCTTCTGACGTCAGAAGAAGGCGGGACACCAAGGGAACCAATGAGCGCGAAGGGAAGGAAGACGTCGGCAGCACTTTCACTGACGCTGCTGCGACCAGAGGTAAAAGATTTAAAGGCCTCGGCGGCGTGGAGCTCAGGTAAGCGGCAAGGGTAAGCACCGCCCTCCAGAGGTCGGCACCCCCCTGCGGTGCTTACCCCGCTTACCGTATCGGCACGGCCCTGTAAGATACCATTCATTGTAGTTAGCTGCAGGGATATAATCTTACCCAAATTGGATAATGCAGTCCATATCTATTTTAAGCACTTGATATACCACAAGTGATCCCTGATTGTGTTCAGCAGCTGAGTGCATGTCCCATCCTGGTCCTGCCTAGTTCCTCCAATAGCTACTGCAGCAGCTTTATCCAGAGAGGAGTAATCACTTCCCGTTGAACTCCTGCTCCTTCCCCTCGGTAGGCAGCAGCTCCAGCGGCTTGTGCTGAGCAGAGCCTGCCTGCTCTGGTGGTATTACCAGCAATAGCTGAGATGGAGAGCGCAAAATCCAGGGTCAAAGATAATAGAGCCAAAGTCTGATGAAGCATCACCTGGTAATATTGAAACTGCAGGCAGACCCTCGGGGCTTAGAAGGTAAAGGACTCTCTCAATATACAAAGGTATCCATCAGACCAAGAACAGATGTGGAAGGTTGCTGTGAGGATTCTGAGGGGTAAACTCAAAAAAGATATAAAGGAATTAGAAAAGGTGCAGAGAAGGGCGACGAAAATGATAAAGGGAATGGAACGACTTCCCTATGAGGAAAGGCTAAGAAGGTTAGGGCTCTTCAGCTTGGAGAAAAGGCAGCTGAGGGGTGATATGATAGAAGTCTACAAGATAATGAGCGGAGTAGAGCGGACAGATGTGAAGCGTTTGTTTACACTTTCAAACAACAGCAAAACCAGGGGACACAAGATGAAGCTAGAATATGGTAGATTTAAAACAAACAGGAGAAAGGTTTTCTTTACTCAGCGTGTAGTTAGACTCTGGAACTCGTTGCCGGAGAATGTAGTGACAGCAGCTGGCCTTACGGAATTTAAAGGGGGTTTGGACAGATTCCTTAGGGAAAAGTCCATTGAACATTATACATTTTTTTTTTTTTTTTTTTTTGGGGGGGGGGGGGGGGGTTGCCCGGTTCTTGAAGCCTGGATTGGCCACTGTCAGAGACAGGATGCTGGGCTTGATGGACCCAGGGTCTTTTCCCAGTATGGCTGTACTTACGTACTAAACTCCCACCTTTCCTTGGATAAATAACAAGAGCTCAGCACCTAGCTACTGTCGCCATCTTGGTTCCACCACCAGTTAAGGGGTTTCATGTGTATTTTGGTGACATAAGTATATCTGTTATGTGAATGTTCTTCCACACGTTTATTATGGTGTCTTTTGTGTTACGCTGCCATTTTATCATATTTGTTATGATTGTCCTGTGTGGTTTTAATATGTATATTTCTGACATCGTATCACAAAATTGCTATTAATTTACTTATCTTAACTTGTCAATTTTATTTTTGCTGACATTTGGTTATTTTATTGTTGTTACACTGTTAACAGAATTGATTCAAAGATATACCTTGGGTGAATCTCTCCATGAAGGCAATTAATAAATCCTAATAAATGTCTTTTTTTTATTTTTTTTAAAGGATGTCCTATCTTTGACCTTATTCCAGTTGGCACTGAATCTGTTGAAGTAAAGTCTCCTGACTATCCTGTCAGATATCCTGATGACGTGGATTGTACCTGGGTGGTGTTCTCCATTTCAGGAACAATAATAAAATTACAGATCAAAGACTTTTTGACAGAAAATTCTGTAGGGTGTTCTTTGGATAGTCTGAAGGTTTATGATGGACCAAACAACAGTTCTTGGTTGCTTGGTAGGTTGCAAGAATAAGATTTGAACTTAGGATCAGAATATTTTAACATAGTAAACAAAAAAAACCCTCCCTAAACTTTATAATTGCATCAGTTTAAATGTTAACAGGAAGTATGATGATTACATTGTTATAAGAGGAAAGCCATTTATACGGTTGGGTGTGAAAGAGATTTCAAATGGGAAAACCAGAAAAGTTTGAACTTAATTTGACTCTATTTCTAATAAGGGCCTTAAGATGCAGTAAAATCAGGTTTTAGCATGCAGTGGTGTACCAAGGGGGGGGGGGGGGGTCCACCCTGGGTGCACGCCACTGGGGGGGGGGGGGGGGGTGCCGCGCGCCGGTCTGCTTCGTTCGTTTCCATGCTCTCTCTGCCCAGGACCTGGAGAGCATGGAAACGAACGAAGCTGACCGGCGCGCGGCACCCCCCCCCCCCCCCCCCCGCCAGTGGCGTGCACCCGGGGGGGGAGGGTTCTTTCGCCAGGGGGGGGGGGGGCGCTGCACCTGGGGGGCAGGGCGCATCGGCGATCCACCCCGGGTGTCAGCCCCCCTAGGAACGCCACTGTTAGCAAGTCCTAACGTGGGATTTTCCCACATCCTAAACCCAGATTTAACATATCCATATTGAGGCCATTTACAAGTTATTTTTTGCAGGTCCTATGCTAAATTTTTCAGTAGCGCATGAGACTTGCCAAAAAATTTATGTGGAAGTACTTACAGCCTCCTATTTCAGAGACACTAACCAGCTTATTTTCGAAAGAGATCGCCAGCCATCTTCCGACACAAATCGGGAGATGGCCGTCCATCTCATGAACCCGGCCAAATCGATATAATTGAAAGCCGATTTTTCGCCGGCTCCAACTGCTTTCCGTTGCAGAGTCGGTGTAAGTTCAAGGGGGCGTGTTGGCAGGGTATGGAAGATGGTAAGGGGGCGGGAGGGGGCGTGGTTAAGACATGGCTGGCTTCGGCCGATAATGGAAAAAAGAAGGGCGTCCCTGGCGAGAATTTGGTCCGCTTTATTTGGTCCCTTTTTTTTTTTTTACTTCCAAGTCACAAAAAAAGTGCCCAAACTGCCCGGATGACCTCCTCTGACTCCCCCTGTGGTCACTAACCCTCTCCCACCCTAAAAAAAACAACTTTAAAAACTTTTTTTGCCAGCCTCCACGCCACCCTCAAATATCATACTTTGGTCCATCGCAGCCCATCTTGTTTCGAAAAAACGGTTGGCCCTGCCCCTTCGCGGCACCGTCCTCGGAGATGGGTGCCCTTACAGATGGGCGTCCCCGATCGAAAATGCCCCTCCACGTGCTCCTACATTAACATCTGTTACCCAGTTAGTGAACGGTAATTCAAACGTGCTAGCTGAATAACACTTCCATATCCATTCCCTGCCCATGACACATCCCCTCACAATAATATATATATTTTTAATTGCTTAGTGTACAGTGCATACAAAGCATTTTGGTGTGCACTAATCCATGTTATGGCTTAGCACACTTTAGTAAAAGGGCAATAAATTGTTTTGCAAAAAAAAAAAAAAGTTTGAGGTTTGACAGCTGTAATATAGCAATTCTGTTGACTTCTATTTGTTTCAATGATTTTGTAGCAGTAGTTTTTTCTGGTTGGATTCTTAAACTCTATTCACCCTTGGTAACTGCATGAAAACGCCTTATTGATTTTAAAGATGCTGTTTTTTCAGATGCTTTTTGAAATGATCAAACTTTATAACTAGTTATTGAACTGTTTTACTGTTTCAATGATATGTCACTTCTGGTTGTGTTGGATGAAAAAGCGAAGTTGCTTAACTGTAATGGGGGTTCTCCTTAGACACTAGGAGAATTTATCCACACTTGCTGGTGAAGTGGAGGAGTGGCCTAGTGGTTAGGGTGGTGGACTTTGGTCCTGGGGAACTGAGGAACTGAGTTCGATTCCCACTTCAGGCACAGGCAGCTCCTTGTGACTCTGGGCAAGTCACTTAATCCTCCATTGCCCCATGTAAGCCGCATTGAGCCTGCCATGAGTGGGAAAGCGTGGGGTACAAATGTAACAAAAAAACAAAAACAAAAAAAAAAGTCTCATAACTGAGCCTGCATGATGATGCTCTCCCTTAGTTAAGAAGCCTTTTGAGGCTTCAGGGAGCATGCATGGACATTTCTGCATGCAGAGCAGCTCCTTCAGTCATCTCAGTCCAGTAGCTATGTGTAAGACCAGAGAAAGGAGGGGCATGCCATATCCTGCAGGTTAGAGGAGTCCAAGCAGTAATGTCTGAATGTGAGGGGTGAAGCCCACATTGCTGTTTTACAAATGTCCAGTAAAGGTGTGTGTGACATAGGAGCCGACCCTGTGGGTGCTGTGGGTGCTTGAGCACCCCCAATTTTGAGAAAATTCCTTGTTTGTGTCCAAGGAAGGGTTATTTTCACTGGGCTTAGCATCTCCAATAATTTTGAAAAGTTGGCTCCTTATGGTGTGTGAGATGAGTGACACTAGAAAATGGTGGCCCGGAATCTGTGCGTTCACCCCGGAACTTGAAGGCCGCCTTCTCTGTAACAAAAGTCAATGCAGTCTTCTACTCACAAAGATAAGCTTCTTTTAGAAGCTGGAAGGCCAGGGTTATTAAGGTTAAAAGTGACAATGTAGCCTTGCACATCACTTCAGTATGCCACAAGTAATATTGTAATGCATGACATCAGACAAAGGTGTGGAGAGGTTTCTGCTAATGGAAGCATGAGAAGCTGGGAAGAAGGTTGGTAGTACAATAGACTGATTTTCAAGTGGAAGCTGGAAGCAACCTTAGATAGAAACTTAGGCTGGGTGTCGATAACTACTCTATTATGGAAGAACTGAGTGAAAGGAGAGAGGGTATTTGACCAGTGCTTGGAGCTCACTTTTTGATGATGTGAGAAAGTCTTCCATATGATGTACTTCGGGGAAGAGACCCATCAATTCAAAAGGATCTTTCCTTAAACACTCCTATGAAAGTTAGATACTGCTTGTGCACCTTAAAATCTAGCTTACAAACAAGGCTCTTATAGATATTAAATAACATCCTAACATGTATTACATGAAACAGTACTACGAGTCAACGGAGCCACAGTGGACGCTTTGAAGCCAGTAATTAAATAAAGAAGTTATTAAAAAAATACTCTTAAAGAAAAAAAATTGCTTCTTAAAAATGCAAATAATGTCATAATAAGCATATGCTGACACATTGTGAAAAACTTAATCCATACAACTCACATAGGACGCCATATTTGTCTTCTATCTATACTTACCTGTATCAATTAGCATGGAGTTAAAAAAGAAGCAAATTGCCACAGAACTTTAATAAAAATGTAATTTATTCACCACAAAAATCTTTTTTTTTTTTTAGTTCCAATATTTTTATTGTGTTTTATAAATGATAACAAATGGCTAAAATAAAGCAATTAGCCAGCTTAACAAGTTAACAGTAACAAGCATCAGCATACATGTTCAAGTTAGGGCAAGTCCGGGATTATTTCGATAACAGATCATAATCATAAGTCACAGGAGTAATACATAAATGAATAAATAATTAGAAGCCCGACACGACCATATTTTGCCCTCTTAAAGGACTGAGTCAGGGGCTTGAAATCACAACTGTTAAAAGAACATAAAAAGTATAAGTACAAATTGTAAAATAACTATCTAAAAAATACATAGACCACGTGGAGAAAGGGGTGCCCAAGTTTTCATAAGGGCAGGATGGCCCCGTAAAGGGAGCATGGCAACTCGTATTATCGAAACAAATTGGACGTCCATCTTTTGTTTCGATAATAACAATCGGGGACGCCCAAATCATGAAATTTAGGTGGACCTTAGAGATGGTCGTCCTTAGGTCGTTTTTGAGATGGTCGTCCTTGGTTTTCAGCGATAATGGAAACCGAGGATGCCCATCTCAAAAACAACCAAATCCAAGCCATTTGGTCATGGGAGGAGCCAGCATTCGTAGTGCACTGGTCCCCCTCACATGCCAGGACACCAACCGGGCACCCTAGGGGGCACTGCAGTGGACTTCATAAATTGCTCCCAGGTGCATAGCTCCCTTACCTTGGGTGCTGAGCCCCCCCAACCCCCCCCCCCAAAACCCACTCCCCACAACTGTACACCACTACTATAGCCCTTAGGGATGAAGGGGGGGCACCTACATGTGGGTACAGTGGGTTTCGGGTGGGTTTTGGAGGGCTCACATTTACCACAACAAGTGTAACAGGTAGGGGAGGGGGTGGGCCTGGGTCCGCCTGCCTGAAGTACACTGCTCCAGGTACCTTTATACTGCTGCGATGGACCTGAGTATGCCATTTGAGGCTGGCATAGAGGTTGGCAAAAAAGTATTTTTAAACTTTGTTTTTATGGTGGGAGGGGGGTTAGTGACCACTGGGGGAGTAAGGGGAGGTGATCCCTGATTCCCTCCGGTGGTCATCTGGTCAGTTCAGGCACCTTTTTGATACGTGGTCGTGAAAAAAAATGGACCAAGTAAAGTCATCCAAGTGCTCGTCAGGGACGCCCTTCTTTTTTCCATTATCAGCTGAGGACACCCATCTCCTAATCACACCCCAGTCCCGCCTTCGCTACACTGCTGACACGCCCCCGTGAACTTTGATCGTCCCTGCAACGGAAAGCAGTTGAGGGTGCCCAAAATCGGCTTTCGATAATGCCGATTTGGGCAACCTTGAGAGAAGGATGCCCACCTCCCGTTTTGTCAGAAGATGGGCGCCCTTCTCTTTTGAAAATTCACCTGATAATGTAAACATATAAGTAAGAACCATCCATACATGTACATTCAACATAAATAAATAAACCATATAATACATACCCCATTAGTGCAATCTAAACAATCTCACCTATTGCTGAAATCAAAAAACACATTTACTGAGTATGTCACACCTTATAGCTAAATTACAAAGGCATAAAGTGTTCCACTAACATAGGCATACAAAGTAAAGACACTTATTGTAAACCTCATCCTTACCCATTAACAATAAATATATTGGGGAGAAAAACTATTATAACAAATATTGCCTTAAAGTTTACCATATCAGTACCTAATGAAGGAGATAGAGTATGCACATATCTTCTCTCCTGAAAAGCAGCAGCAACAGCAGTGTGTCATGTAAGCTGAAAGCACACTTGATATAGAGGCTCCAGAGGTCAAAGGGTGTCCAATTAATCCAAAATTAAAAAGATATAATTAAAACCTAAAATAGATGATTCTGACCAACCACAATCCCATAATATTAACAAAAAGTATCATAGCTGTTTATGTAGTGGTAACTAGAAGTTTAAAAAAAAAAAAAATATATATATATATATATAAACTCACGATAAAATTGCGATAATGCTACTCAAACCATGCAAAAAACAACTTGCAACTGCTCAAAACTATTAGAAAACACATAAAAATGAAAAAATTACTCCAAAACTTGTATAGACTTATAAAAAGCCAAGAAATACCAAGAGACTTATGTGTTTCAAAATATGCATTCCAGTGATGTCATGATATGGAAGTGACATCACAGGTTCACCAAACAGCACGAACCAGCTCAAGCAGCATAAGAATGATCAAATCAACCTAAAACTAGAAATAAACTGGGCAACCTAAGCACAAAAAAATCATTAAAAACAAGGTGATATAGTAAAACAGTCTAAAAAAGCAAAAGTACATTTAAAAAATGCTAAAACAGCATAAAAACAGGGTAAAAAAGCAAAATGTGTATATAAATCCTTACAGATCAATAAGTATAATTGAAATGCCTCAGAAAACATAAAAATGCATCGTGATAAAAACAAAATAGTTACATTCATACTGTAGAAAACTACAGAAAAACTGATAAGTCCATCTCCTGGTTCAAGCAATGTGGTGCACCAGTCTGGAATCCAAAAATCAATCTGTTCAGCCCTCAGTAGAATTTTGTCGAGATCATCTTCTTCTGTTAAACGCATTGCTGTTGCTGCTGCTTTTCAGGAGAGAAGATATGTGCATATTCTGTGCCTTCTTCATTAGGTACTGATATGGTAAACTTTAAGGCAATGCTTGTTATAATAGTTTTTCTCCTTGAGATTTATTGTTAATGAGTAAGGATGAGATTTACAATAAGTGGGTATTACTTTGTATGCCTATGTTAGTAGAGTACTTTTTGTTACACCTTATATCATAATTAAATTACATATTCAGTAAATGTGTTTTTTTATTTCAATTATTTTTAAGTCTAATAGGTGAGAATTAGACTGCACCTCTGGGGTATGTATTATATGGTTGGTGTATTTATTAATGTTGAATGTACATGTATGGATGGTTCTTAATTATATATGTTTACACTATGTGGTCTTATGTATTGTTTAGATAGTTGTTATTTTATGATTTATATTTACGTTTTTATATGTTTGTTGTGATTTCAAGCCCCTGACACAGCCCTTTAAGAGGGTGAAACCCGGCCGTGTTGAGCTCCTAATTCATTTAAGATTTTTGTGGTGAATGAACTTTTTATGAAAGTTCTGTGGCGATTTGCTTCTTTTTTTCACTCTGTGCTTGATTTTGTAAGTCGCCTGCCTACTTGTTTTCTTAAATTAACAACATGATGTACGTAGTTTTAAAAAACATTATTCTGGGTCAATGCACTGGTGTTCAAAAGTGTGACTTTTCCTGCCAATTTTGTGATAAAAGTTAAAATTAAAACATCAACAGTTATCAAAAATATGACTCAAAATGCTGATGTGATCTACTTATCCAAAAATATGAAGGTATTAAACGTAAAAACAATGAGGGGACCAGCAAATATACTTATCTAAAAACCAGCCTTACCATTACCCGAAGTTAAAATAAAATGATAATCAAAGGAACTTATTGCTTGGTGTAGTGCTGCTTCACCATCCGGAGTTCAATTCATGTAATGATCTTTTCAATGTATATATGGGGGATACTCTGATGACTTCATAACTGTCATAGGCAAATCCAAATACTGAGATGACAAAACAAACAGTACAAATATGTTCGTCTCACTTTAACCCAAAAAGTCCAAATTAAAACGGTATGCAAAAAAGTGTAAACATAAGAATGTGTTAATTGCTGCTCCATATAACACTCACCGTGATGTAAATAGTGCAAGGAAATAAAACAATACATACTAACACCATATCCACGATGTTTACATAACTATGTTCTGACTTCCACTCATTTTTATTTTAAATTCTCTACAGATGGGTTTTTCTCTGTCAAATTTGGCAAACCTAATACCTGCCTCACGTCATACCCCTCCCTTGCTCTGTCCATGACCCACGTCAAGTCCCTTGCCACACCTATTGTTGCACCCTTCCCCTCTACACAGCCAACTGTCTGCATTAGGGTTGCCATCTCAAAAGAAAGCCTGGCACATGTTCTATGATTGTTTTACAAACTCTTCATGAAAAATATATTTTTTAAACTTACTGATATATAAAACACGTACCACAGAAGAAACACACTGCTATACCTTGACAGGGGAAGAACAAGGTTAAGTGGTATACTGGCTTTGTGAATCGCCCTGAATCGCTGCAGATGCCAAACATCTGGTAAGACATGTTTTCAGGATCTAGGGGGGAATAAAGAATGGGATCCAGAGGATCCCACAAACCAGGGGGTCTAGTAGAAATGGAGGATGGAGAATGTGGCGTTCTGCATTACAAGTCAATTTCGCAATTTAAACAGGCTGCTCAGAAGGCAGTGGTGGTTGTGCATTGTAAGCTATTATTTCTAATAGTTAGAAGCAGCTATGGATAAAAACTGGATTTGGTGGATTTTACCATACCATAACATAACTCCCAAGACTCAGAGCAACAACCTTATCTGTGAAAAATCAGCACTGTAAATATTATACCTGACCAGACTCTTAAAACACCAATACACCACCTAGTAAGAAACCAAAATAAATAGTTATAAGATCTCCACACCAAACCTACCAGCAGAATACCATATGTGTGCAAAATACAGACCTTCAATAAATATGAAACAAGGAACCACAGACCCCTACTTGACTAACTGTACATTTGTCCTTTAGATTGTAAGCTCTTTGAGCAGGGACTGTCTTTCTATGTAAATTGTACAGCGCTGCGTAACCCTAGTAGCGCTTTAGAAATGTTAAATAGTAGTAGTAGTAGTAACAGCAATATGAAGTCTTTGTCTCTCACTCTGCATATACAGCAATACTAGAGAAACCGAAACTGAAATGCAAGACATTAGAGATGTATATTTCTTTAAATTATCTTTTATGGATCATATCATTTTAAATGCAGGGTTATAATCTTACAACTACAAATACCCCGCATCAGTTTTGTTCACAAATTGACATCTGTTTGTCCAAAATACTGATATTAAGATTATAATGCCAACATCACTCAACTTTTGTAATGAAGAAATACTTCTTTAAGTAATTTTTGGGAACCATCTGAAGTGGTTTCAATAAAGCAAGCAAACCAACAGCTTGCTGCCACTATTTCTCATCATAGGTTTCCCATAGTTGTATATGCAATGTCCATTACTCAAGTGCTAACTTGTGTGCAAAATATAACACTGCGCTCTCTTTTATTACATTGTTCCAAATTAGTTAGGTAATTAGCTTTTAACATTCAGCTTAGCAGTTTTCAATCTCTAGGACCAACCACTGACATGGCCAATATTTCAATACCTGCATCAGGGTAGTGGTCCGCTGCATAAAACCATTAAAAAATGTGTATTACAAATTGTCAGCAACAAAAAACATTTTTAAAAATCAAGTCAATGTGTATACTGTTAATTAGCTTGTACCATTCCTCTTTATCAAAGTGGTGACATCTAGCTCACCCAAAGGTATTCTAATGACATGTGACCCATATATGTCATGAGAACACCTGAAAACACCAAACTGAACCATTCAATGTATGGACCAGCAGTCAATTTCAAGATTTAATCCGAATTATGTTGATAAATCCAACTTTGCTCTTTATAGTTTAGCCAGTATTCAGCATTTGTACCTTCCTTTTCAAAGGTAAATACTATGCGGGTTGGGTCAAAACCAAAACCTCTCAGCTGGGCCCAGTCTCTGGTTCTCCCTACACACTACCCCAACTGTACTTCTTGGAATAAAATACCGACCTGATAAGTGAGTCACAAAAGAGTACTACAAACAAGATCTTCTCACGTTAGTAATGTTTATTCTACAAAAATTAGTAAAGAAAATAGCTACTTGTAGCAAAATGAAGCGAAGTAGATGGGATACACAATCAAAGGGTAAAGTCAGCTTATAGAGATAGCTAGCAAAGCTGTTGGTTTAACATCAGCAATGAGACTCA
Source organism: Microcaecilia unicolor (assembly GCF_901765095.1). NCBI lineage: Eukaryota > Metazoa > Chordata > Amphibia > Gymnophiona > Siphonopidae > Microcaecilia > Microcaecilia unicolor. Next base: position 56,956,770 of record NC_044039.1, read on the forward strand.
GTGCTCTCTGCCTCTCATTGTCAGGGGCCTTGTATACTAATTTTTCTTAGCTCCGAGCACAAGGAAGTTCTGTAATATGCCATTCTTTTGCATGATTGAAAATAGAACATAAAAAGGAACATTTCTTGCTTTCTTAAACACATTCTTGGTAACCTTCTTATCTCACTGCCTGCAAAGGAAAGGGTTCATTCTCCATTGTCTCAAGCTCCCACATTCCCCTTCATTTCTCACTACTCTCATCTCCCCTGCATCTCCTCCAGCAATTAGCACACAGCAGATGGAAACACGTGCACCCTTCACCTATATTTGACCTCCCTGATCACACAGCCTCCTAGACAATAGTGTAATGAACCATTACCTTTCAATTCACTTTAAGCAAGAGGGAGGGTGAAGGGGGGGGGGGGGACTTAGTGCTTGTGTTGGCTTATTCAACAGATTGCTAAAACCTGTCATTTCTTTCTCTGTAATATCACCAAAATTTGTCCTTTCTTCTGAGCACAGTAACAGAACCCTCATCCACGCTCTTATCACCTCTTACTTAGACTATTGCAACTTGCATCTCACAGGTCTCACACTAAGCCATCTCTCTCCCCTTCAATCTGCTCAAAATTCTGCTGTACAACTTATATTCCGCCAGTGTCACTATGCTCATATTAGCCCTCTCCTCAAGTCACTTCATTGGCTCCCTATCCGTTTCCGCATACAGTTCAAACTCCTCTTATTGACTTACAAGTGCATTCACTCTGCAGCTCCTCTCTCTACATTGCTCTCCAGGAACTCCGTTCACTGGGTAAATCTCTCTTATCTGCACCCTTCTCCTCCACTGCTAACTCCAGAGTCTGTTCCTTTTATCTTGCTGCACCTTATGCCTGGAATAGACTTTCTGAGCCAGTACGTCAAGTTCCATCTCTGGCCGTCTTCAAATTTAGGCTAAAAGCCCACTTTTTTTGATGATGCTTTTAACTCCGAACCCTTACTCACTTGTTGAGTACCCATGTTTTCATTCCCACCTTAGTAATTCCCTTATTTGTCCAGTTTGTCTGTCCTAATTAGATTGTAAGCTCTGTCAAGCGGGGACTGTCTCTTCGTGTCCAATGTACAGTGCTGTGTACGTCTAGTAGCGCTATAGAAATAAGTAGGAGTAGTAAATCATAGAGTAAGAAAGGTAAACAGTGCACCTAATCGCCTGCAGTTATGTTTTTAACCTTTCTGCATATCAGCATTGCGCCCCTCACTCACAACAATACTATCAACAACTCTCCAGTTACTATTTAAAGTTGAGTGATGTTGGCATTATAGTACCAATATTTTGACAAACAGATGTCAAGTTGTGAACAAAATTGATGCCGAACTGACATGTGCCAATTAATAACTACAGAATAAAATACTTTTTTCTACCTTTGTTGTCTGAACATTGTATTTTTCATTCACTTTGCTCCCAGTGTCTCTTCTCTGCCTTTCTCTGTTTTTTTCCTATTTCTGTTTTCTATCCGTTTAACATTTCTTTTCTCTCCATGTCCACCATCTATCTTCCCTCTGTCTCCATCTGTCCAGCATCTCCTCTGTCCCTGTCCTTATTTTCACCTGCAAATTAAAGACATGGAAAACAGATGCTGATTCTCTCTCCTCTCTCCCTCTATTGATCCAAAATCTTTCACTCTCCATGCCTCAACCAGTTTCTCTTTCCCTCCCTCTGGTGAGTCCAGCATCTTTTGGGGCCCAGTCCCTTTTCAACCCCCAGCAGATTCAACATTTTCTCCCTCTCTCCATTTCTAGCCCTCTAACAAGTTCAGCATCTCTTGAGTCCCTCTTGTTCCCCCAGGGTCTATCCAGCATCTCTCCTGCTGCCTGCCTTTGTTCCTCAGGGTCTATGCAGCATCTCTCCCACTGCCTGCCCGCCTCCCTCCCCCAGGGTCTATCCAGTGTACTTCCCTTCCCTGGATGCATCTAGCATCTCTCCTGCTGCCTACCTGCCTCCCTCTCTCCCCTGGGTCCTGAAAACATGCCTTGCCAGATGTTTGGATGCAGAGAACGTGGGGGTGCTTTCTTGATGCCACAGCCTAGAGGTGACATTTTTCTCCCTCCTTTTCCCTCGGTTCCAGTCCAGCGTTACTCCCTCTTCTCCCCCAGGTCCTGAAAACATGTTTTGCCAGATGTTTGGCAGCTGCAGTGATTGTCAGTTTTTGTCTGGATCTGGGGCTCTCCCTCGGCCGCAACTTGCCTGTGCGGAAACAGGAAGTTATATCATAGAAGGTGGGTTGCAGTTGAGGGAAGGCCCTGGATCCAGCCAGAAGCTGCCTGTCTGAAACACTGCAGCTGCCAAACATGTGGCAAGACATGTTTTCAGGAACTGGGGGAGAATAGAGAGAGATGCAGATTTATTCTTACTCGAGCTGTCTCACCAGCGAGTCTCAGATGTAGTGCAGGGTCTCTCTGCAGGAAGCAGGGTTACAGTCACTCCATGCTGGCTACTCTGGCATGGGCGTAGCCACGGGTGGGCCTGGGCCAAGGGCGTAGCCAAACAACAGATTTTGGGTGGGCCTAGGCAAGAATTGGGTGGGCACCATGTGTTCTCCCCGCCCCCCCTCCAAGAAAAAAAAATCTCAGTTGGTGGGAAAACGCTTTTTTCCACCTTGGCAGCAGGAATGCACTGAAAACTGAGCAGGTGCCAGTGTCATGGAGAGTAGCGTTTTTATTGCCATCAGGGGGAAATCTTCAGCTGGCGGAGCTTGGGATTCCCACCAGTTACCACTAAACATGTGCTACTGTTGGGTGGGCCTGAGCCATAAATGGGTGGGCCCTGGCCCATCCAAGCCCACCTGTGGCTACGCCACTGGCCTGGGCCCACCCACTTTGAGCTCAGGCCCACCCAGCGACGATGCAGAGAGACGACAAAAGAATTGATCCCCCGCCGGCACGCTGCATCCTTCTTTCCCCTCCCTCCCTCCCCTTCGGGCAACACCGCAGTCTATCACTACAGCTGAGCAAAGCTGCACCTCACCGGGTTCGTCTCCGTCCTGCCGCTACTTCTGCCCTCCGGCTCCGTGATCTTTGTTTGCTCTTCTGCAGCGGTTCCGGATCTGTGCGCTCCCAGGGCTGTCTGTATATGCTGCCTGCGACTGCTTCCTCTGTGCTGGGCCCCCGCCTCTTCAGAAGAGTAGGCGGGGCCAGCGCAGAGGAAGCAGTCGCAGGCAGCATACAGACAGGCCTGGGAGCGCGCGGATCATGAACCGCTGCAGATAAGCACTGGCAGCAGAAGAGAGCAAACAAAGATCACAACGGAGCCGGAGGGCAGAAGTAGCGGCAGGACGGAGACGGACCCGGTGCGGTGCAGCTTTGCTCAGCTGTAGCGATAGACTGCGGCGCTGCCCGGAGGGGAAAGAAGCCCTGCAGCCAGGTGCCAGACTGTTGCTGGGGAAAGGGAGGGAAAAACGTGTGTGTGAGGTGGTGGTGTGTGGGTGGGCGGTCGGGGAGAGACAGGAGCACTGTTGGGATGAGGGAGTGAGACAGGGTAGAGCTGGGGAGGGACGGAGAGATGCTGCAAGGGGAAAGAGAGGGAGAATTGTTGGATATGGGTGGGATGGGGAGAGGGAGAGAAAGGGCATGAGAGAAAAAAACATTTTGGACATGGAAGTGGAAGGGAGAGGTGAGAGGGGAAATGTTGAACATGGCAGTGAGGGAAAGGAATGATGGAGAGATGATGATGGGGGGGGGGCAGAGAGAGATGTCAAACCAGGGGCTCAAGGCAGGGAGAGGGAGAAAAGTTGGACATGAAGGTGGAGAAGAGGAGAGGAAAGGAGAGATGCACAAGCGGGGGAGGGGAGAAAGAGGGAAGATGGATCCAGGGAGAGAAGATAGACAATGGATGGTAGGGAAGAGAAAGGGAAAAGTGCTGGACAATGGGGGAGGGGAGAGAGATGGGACAGGAAGATGCTGGTGGTGGGAGGTAAAAGGGATAGGGAAATATCAGGCTACGAGGGTGAGGAGGGTAGAAAGAGGGAACAGATGCTGGGCTGGAAGGGTGGAGGGAGGGAGACTGGGAATGGTGGAAAGCATGGGGGAGAGGCCCAGGGAGTGGAGAGATGGCAAGGAAAAAATGAGAGAATAGTGATCACAGGGGGTAGAAATATGGTAATGGCACTTAGATCGAAGATAGAAGGGAATGGAAGGCTGAGAAGGAGAGAGACGGGGGAATGGGAGAGCTAGTGGGTGAAAGGAGATGGAAATGTGATAGATATCTGAAAAGTAAAAAGAAGGAAAAGATTTAGGAAGCAGATGAAATTTGAGTGTACAGAGGCAGAAAAGAAAAAAAGGAAGGAAAGATCTAAAATGGAAGGATCAAAATTTCAGAGGTAGGTGTAGTGAGGAAATGAAACGACAGGAGAAAAATGACAAATGGACAACCGCTTGAAGAATTAGCAGAATACAGACAGAAATTGGAACCAACATGATGGAAAAATAAAATGTCCAGACAAAGTAGGAAAATCATTTTACTTTGAATATTTTAAATGGAATATGTAAACTTTGGGAAATGTGCATAGCGGATGTCTTTTTATTGTGTTAAGTAGAAAAGGAAATGCGCTTTTGTTTTGTTTTGGGTTTTTTTTTTTTCCTCCAGTGTTGCAGTACATGCTGAGGTTCCCAGTTCAATTTTGTCTATATATTTTTATTTCTAATTTGTGAGGGTCTGTCAGTGTGACTTTAACTGCAAATGAGGAGATTGGAGAGGAGAGGGAATTGGGGGAGGGGCTTTATTTTCTGCCCTGGTCACCAGCATGGCTAACGGCAGCCCTGACCCTTGTGTAGCTAGTGGGGATTCTCAAGCCCTACTAGCTGGGGTCTGTTCTGAAGCTGGCCAGAGATGCCTTCTACTGAGCTTGGCAGATGGGAGCAGCATCCTGGAGCCACTGACAACTAAGAATGTATGGGGTGCTGGCATCAGTGGCTCGAGGAGTTGCTGCTGCCTACTGGGCTTGGTGGAGAGAAGTTCTGGCCACCTTTACTGGAGGCCTTCAGCTGACAGCGATTGGGGATCCTCATCTGCTAAAGTATTTATATTTTGAATTGGGAAGTGCTGGGGAAGAGAGAAAATTTTGTGCCCCACCCACTTTGTGCTCAGGCCCACCCAAAATTGGCTGTCTGGTTACGCCACTGTAACTCTGGGCCACACTATCAAGTAGGTACTCCTACATTCCCTGCACCCAAGGCGGACCGTCTCACCCTTGTTACGCCACCAGAGGGAGTAGAAGGTAGCAGTGGTGTGGGGGGTTTTTTCAGGTAGCTTATGATTTTTATGCTGCTTTGTCTGAACCACATGATTCACAGCTGTTGCATTCGACATTGGGGTAGAGCAGCAGTCCAAGTACTTGCAACCAGAGCTCCCTGCTGCTGACTCTGATATAAGGTGTGGGAAGTGGCAGGGGCTTAGCTACGGGTGGGCCCAGGCCCACCCAATCTCAGCACAGGCCCACCCAGTCTCTCTGATCCGCTAATCGATGCCTGTCTTTTTAGGCGTCAGCAGCTCACTCTGTTTCCTCGTCCGGCTCTCAGGCTCATCATTATTTGCTTTCTCTCAGGGTGTTTTTTTTTCTCTCTAAATCCTGCTGAGCTCCTTACACGTCTCCTCCAGAGCTTTTCTCTCCTTTTAATATTCAGGTAAGGGTGCTTCTTCCCCTGCAGTACTTTGCTCTGCTTTTTTTTTTTTCTTCTCCTTTTGCCCGACCCGACAGTTGTTCTTCTCTTGCAGTCACAGCTTCATATGATGTTTGTTTATTCCACATATACCACCTTTATGCCCTTCTCACACTTCCTATCCTCCTATTGTATTTTGCCTTTAGTTTTAATTTTAAACAATTATCTTCTCTCGTTATTTTTAAATTTTTTCTAGCTCCCATTTTATTTATTTCTAAAACATGTTCATATTAGTTGAATTTAGGTCACCGTTATGTCTTTCCTCTTCTTACACCCCCTTTGTTCTAGTATGTGGCTGTAATCTGCTGTCATCAAGGCTGCTTCTGCACGCTGATAGCTCTAGCCTGTCCCACTCTTTCATAAAGTATGCTCCCTGTAGCTCATGCACACAGAGCATGCCCCCGCCCTCCACAGCCTGTGCACACACACCCTGCCTCCCTGCAGCTCATGCACTCACCGCATGTCTCCCCTGAGGCCCATGCACACCGATCTTCCACGGCTCGGGTTTCCCCATACCAGGCAGACACAGAGTGTGAGCACTGAGCAGTGAACTCCTAGAACCTGGAATCCCACGTGCACACTCAGGACCTCATCGGGGGGCAATAGATCTCTTTAGGAAGCTCAAGACCAGGTAACAAAAATGTTTTAATTTGTGTAATACCAGGTTTAAACAAAAATGTTGTGTATTTAATGTTGTTGGGTTTCTGGGTGGGGGTGGGCTCTGTAGTGCCAAGGATGTTAAAAAAAAAATGTTCATATATAAAACTTTCTTTTTAAAACTTGGGCACTGCAGAGACCACCCCCTACCAAGAAACTATTACTACTTATTTCTAAAGCGCCATCACATTAAATATAAATGTTGATGGGTTTTATATTTAATGCTGGTGTGCATCGGGGGGGGGGGGGGGGGGGGGGGAGAGAGATTGGGAAGGGTAGGGAGATGGCTACAGGGATGACATGATGGGGGGGAAGGGTAGGGCTGATGCTGGGCTACAGGGATGGATGGGGGTAGAGAAGGGCAGCGCTGATGCCAGGCTACAGAGAGGGATGGGGGTAGGGAAGGGCAAGGCTGATGCTGAGCTACAGGCCAATTTCAACATTTTGCTCCTCTATTCTCAATTAATGAGGGTTAATCTGTGTTCTGCATGTGACCCAGGTGAGAGATTCTGCTGGCATATGGTTTGTATGGTATCTGTATCAGTCTGACTTGTCTGTTTTTTTCAATGGAACACATATTGCTGTTGTGTATATTCACTGCTGCCTTTTTAAAGGTGCTGCTATTGGTATTTGTGTGTTCAGAACTGGTGGTGTTAAGGTTTGCAACATAGGTTCCAAGTATTTATGTGGTTTATGTTGATGCAGGACAACTGTTGGGCAGACTGTTTATTAAAAATCTGTCATCAAGTGCACCCTAAGGCATTATTTAGGAGTGTCCCAAGAAACACTACTCACACCCATATACATAGTGCCCACCCATATTAGCTCTGGGCCCACCCAAAATGTTAGGTCTGGCTACCCCACTGGGAAGCGGTAGGAGGAAATATTGTGTGGTCCTGTGATCGCTTCCCTTAGTGGTGCCGAGCTTGAGCCATGAGGGACAGAGAAGACATGTCAGCATAAACTAGCACAGGTGCTCCTAAGCACCAAGCACAACAGCTCTTAAGCACCAAACTACCAGCAGAGCTCCTAGCACTAAAAGGGAAGACAGGGGAGCCACAAGGGGAAAAAACAGGGAAGCTAAACACAGAACCCAGAAGTGCTTCTAAAGCACCAAACCCAGAAGTGCTTCTAAAGCACCAAAACACAGAAGAGCTTCCAAAGCCCCAAACACAGAGGTGCTTCTAAAGCACCAAAAGGAGAAGCAGGGGAGCTACAAGGGAAAGGTAGGAAAGCTAAACACACAAGCCACAAGGGAAAAGCTGGGAAGCTAACACAGATCAAAAGTGCACACTGCACTACCACTAACCTGGACCTAAAGCAAATGACTAAGCAACCGTTGCCAAGGCCCTGAAGGAAAGAACACCACTTCCTTATCAAGGCCCTGCCTGATGATGTCACCACTATCAGACACAGGCAGACAGCATACTGAAACAGAGCTAGAGCTAACTCAGGCTTAACCCCCACAGCTGCAGTATAGCACAGCAATTAGAGCCACGCTGGGAGCAACCAGCACACAGAGGCAGCTAGCTCAGGTAACACACACAGCTGCAGTATAGTAAAGCAATTAGAGCCATGCTGCTAGAAGCAGCCAGCACAGAGAGACAGAGCCAGCTCAGAAAGGACAGACAGAAGCAAGCTAAGAAGCTGACCACCAGAAATAAGGTAAGTTTGAGAGGGGTTCTGACCACAATCATGACAGCAACTGACATACAGAGATTGTATTAGCAAAAGACATGGATGAACCAAAAAGTGAACCAAGGGCAGAAAAGATCAGACCACCCACAAGGCCTATAAAACATTTAGATCTAGCATTATGGGGTTGTACAGGTTGAACCATTACTTTCTCTAGCTGACCCAAAATGTTTTTAACTTGGACCCTGGCATACTGCATATAATTGAAAAACCAGGTTTGAGTAGAAGGGGTCTTTCCCAGCATAGTCAAATTAAAATGTCTCACGATAACATGCATAGGGTCAAGGGAAACAATCACTCTCTGAGTGACAATTTATGATTGGGCGATCAAGAAGCCAGGTGTATCTTGTAGGACGACTCCTGACATAGGACTAGGTTCAATCATCTTGGGCATGGATCCCATCAGCAGCGTGATCAGGAACAAAGTCATCAACATTCTTTTCTGCATCTACAAAAACAAAGAATACAGACTATGCTGTAGTCTGGTTAGTACAGTTCATATCAGCAAGGTGCACATCTGGGACCAAATGACTGGGATGACATGGTCTCAACTGATTAATGTGGACCCATTTAAGGTTATCTTCACCTTGAGAATTTTTCCTGAGGCGAATTTGGTAAGCCATAGGTGAAGCTTTTTTCCACTATAGGGAAAGGACCATGCCAACTGGGCAGAAACTTCTTTTCCTTTACCTTGTTTCTGGCAAAATTGAAATAGAATACCTTGTCGCCAATTTGGTACTCTTTGGAGGGTAGTCCCTTGATCATAGTAGGCTTTCCTACCTTTAGCACTACTTTCCAAGTTCTTTTGGGCAAAGGCAAAGGCACTTTGCAAATGCTGACACAAATGGGTGACATACTCATGAGAGGAAGTAGCACTGGACAAGTTCACATCATTAGTCCTGTAAAGCAAATGAATTGGTAACATCATTTCCCTACCTGTCATCATCTCAAAAGGTGACACTCCTGTAGAATGATGGGGTGTGGCACGAATAGCCATGAGGACCAATGGTAACTTCATGTCCCAATCCTTACCTGAAGATGACACATACTTCTTCAGAATGGTGATGATGGTACGATTAGCTCTTTCCACTTGTCCTGAGGACTGAGGTAGGTAGGCAATGTGCAATTTACTCTTTACGCCTAGCATCTTCCACATATGTTGGATTACTTCTGCAGTAAACTGAGATCCTTGGTCTGAATCCACTCACATGGGCAAACCCCACCGGCTAAACATGTGATTCAGTAGTAAGGTAGCCGTAGTTTCGGCAGTGCAATTGGGTGCAGGTAGGCACTCCATCCGCTTGGTGAACAGGCAGGTGACAGTAAGCATATACTTGTTGCCATGGGTGGATTGAACCACTGGTCCAATCCAATCCATCTGGATATCGGACCAGGGCATAGCAATACCCTTCTTCCTGAGTGGCGCTCGATGGGATGGAGAAGATGGCTGGAAACGACAACAGGTCAAACAACCTCGAGTATACAGCTGCACATCCTGACGCATGTGGGGCCAATAAGCCATTTGCTTCAAGATCTCATAGGTGATGCCTTCACCTCGATGTCCTGCACATGCTTTATCATGAGCATGTTGCAACATGATGCCGCGATATGCCTGAGGCACAACCCATTGCTTAATGCCATGCTTACTCGTCCGAATAAGCAGGTCCTGACGGATCTGGATCTCGGGATGTATAGAATATCCTCAGTTCTTCAGCTTGACACTCCTCCTCTGTCAATGGATATTCTTGTTGATTCTGGATGTATTCATAGAATCATCCAACAACTGGATCTGCTTTATGAGCCATGGCAAGATCAAATGATGGGCTGTCACTACACCACTGTAACAATGGAGTCTCACTAGACTGTTTTGTTTGCCATTGGGTGACAGCATGAACGGCCAGTGTCTCAGGAGAACTGCCATAATTCTCCTGTGAGTGCACCTTCCTTGGTGAGTAAATCTGCCAAGTCGTTCCCTATCTTGTCAGGACTATCAACTTTTGCATGACCCTTGACCTTCTTCCAATAGATGGTCATGTCATGGTCCCGTACTAATTGATCTAAGGCCAGAATCAAATTTCCATGATGTACCGGTTTTCCTTTAGAGTTTAACATGTTGTTCTGCTTCCAGTTGGGTAGATGAGAGACAAAGTTCTGTCTCACATAATCTGAATCTGTACATATGACTAATTCTCGCAATCCTTTCTGAACTGCAGACTGTACCGCCACCAAAGCTGCAACTATCTCAGCATACTGGTTTGTCTGTATAGCCATCCACATAGACCTTAGGCATTGTATCACAGATCTTCTCATCATACAGATGTTGGCGATGCGGTTCTTTCTCTTGTGGTGGAACATCTGTTTCAGGAATACCTGCAAGGGAATCATGTCCTGCACAGTCATGCAGATCAGCCATACCTTGGGCTACTAAATTACGATGTTTCTGAGCATACCTTACCTCTAAAGGCCATTCTTGCAGGACCAATGTCCAGGAGACTATCCTGCTGTTGGATACCCGACCGGACTTGATTCGGTCGCTACCCAAGAAACTGATGGGTTGGTGACAAGTCTCCACGATTAGCTTCTCGCCTTGGATATAACTCCAGAAATGTTGTAGAGCCCAAACAATGGACAAAAGCGATTTCTCACAGTCGGAATACTTCTTTTCCACATCGGATAGGCCTTTACTGGCATAGGCCACGACCCGCTTATCAGAATCATATTTCTGATATAAGATAGCACTCATGTAATGCTCGGAGTATCCCAGGTCAACATAGAACTCACGACCCCCTCAGGGTACGCGAGGCATGGAAAGCGACTAAGCTGATCCTTCAGCTCCTGCATAGCAGATTCCTGCTCTGGACCCCAAGCCCAGGGCACATCTTTCTTTAGTAACTTGACCAAGGGTCTGGTAATCTCCGCATACTCATCTATGAACTGTTGGGAGTAATTGCATATTCCCAAAAAGGAACGAAGTTCTGTGAGATTAGTGGGTTGTTTCAGCTGTTGTAAGGCCTGCACTCGCTTCTTCTGCGGTCGCAGACCCTCAGCAGAAATTTCGTACCCTAGGTAATTCAGCGATTTCCTGCACCATTGTCCTTTGGCCAGGGTCAATTTAGCTCCAGCATCTGTCAACTGTAAGAAAACATGCTCAATCTCTGTCAAGTGTTCTTGAAAGGTAGGGCTTTTGATCAGAATATCATCCACATAGACCACAGTTCCTCAAGCTTCAGCATCTGGAAGTGCTTTGTGCAGGAAGATGTTAAATTCAGCAGGGGAACTGAGGAAACCAAAGGGAGTTCTGTTCCACATATACTGTTTCTTCCCAAACGTAAAAGACAATTTATACTGATCCTGGGGATGGACAAGCACTGTTCAAAATCCTGATGCCAAGTCTAAGCTTGTGAAATACTTAGCCCCTTTGATGATAGCAAGATTCTGATCCAGAGGAGCCATAGGCCACCTGGACAAAGATACTTGCTTATTCAGCTGACATAATCCAGCGCGATTCTCCAACTGTTCTTTTTCAAGATGAGCCACAGAGGGGAGTTGTATGTGCTGTTGCATTGCCTAATGATGCCCCTGGCTTCTAAAGTGTTGAGAATCTCTTGCACGGATTCGTAGGAAACCAATGGAATCTTATACTGGCGCACAAAGACAGGCTTGCTATTTGGCTCCGTAGGAACTCTGGTGACATGCAGGTTTGTGAGCCCACAATCATACGAGTCTGCAGCAAAAAGGTTTTTGTATTTGTTCAGCAACTCCATCAACTGCATCTTCTCTGTATCAATAGCACACATCAGCCTGTTCCACTTGATCTTTCACCATAGCATCAAACTCTGAGAAAGGCTGGTTGGATGGAATTTCCAATTGCTCTTCAATTTCCTCCTGCAGGACTGAAGTTTCAACAGAATTCACCACTCTAGACCTCTGGGGTAAAGACATCCTCCTAGACAAAATCAAACAGTCATCTTCCAACTGCACTTGTGAACACGTTGCATCATAAGGCCAAACAAACTCAAGAGAGATGAGGCCTCTGGGAGAGGTAAACAGACATTCAGTTGTCTCCCCCCCCCCCCCCCCCCCCCCGGCAGGTGTTCCACGAGGAAGGCAGCCTGCCAATAATAGGCAAACTTACCTCAACATCAGGAAAAGATTCTCCCACCAGAAATCCAAAAGGGTCTCCTGCAGACATAAGTACTTCATCTGACTGCGCATTGGTGACCAACAAGTGAAAAGAAGTACCAGTCACCTCTAAACATGGCAGAACCCCGGTAGACAACCCTAGGTCCCGAAAGTGAGAATGTGGGTTGAAGAACACCACTTTGTCCAATAGATGTTGTCCTTGAGCTAGACGGAGCTTGATGAAAAAAATCCCTGACTCTCCCCGGAATGATCACCTCTCCAGCACAAACTACCTCACAGACCTGGGGTATGGTCTGTCCAGACTTAAGGCTAACAGGCATAGATTCAGATTCCACTGGGCTGCCATCCAGTCTACTCCACAAGACAAGGTTAACCAGATCCACATAAACTCCCAGCCGCCCAACGCAATCGGAGCCCAGACATAAGGGCTGCTGTAGGCCTTTGACAATAGAGAAGTGGTGGGTGAAAGACTTCTGTCCCACAGTCAAAGGAAAGCTGCACATCCCCACAAGCAGCTTGGCACCTTGTCCAGGTACCTGCACTGAAGTGGAGGAACACTTACTGAAGGGAAGTTGCATAGACTGGTGAAGACGGTAATACAGAATGTCACTGATGAAGGAAATATCGCTAGGCAACAGCAAAGTGGACTGAAGTGATTGGATGTCAGCTATCTGGATGGAGATGGTGTAAGCATCCTCCTCCTAGTTGATGTCAGTAAACCTGCATGGATGCAGTGGATCAGGACTGGAAGTGGAAGACGAGGCCTTCTGTGGTATGTCAGGAACAGCATCTGGCGAGTCGCTTGCAGTAGGCGAGTCATTCAAAATAATCTCCAAATTGTCAGCTTGTAGAACAATGTCAGCTATCCGATCCGTCTGGACTCGGATTACTTCACCATGCTGCTCTCCCCACTCTGGTGAACCATACAACTGGAGCTCCCAAGTATGAGGGTCTGCTGAATTCTGGAAATTAATTCGAATAGGGGTGTCCCTAAGCTCCACGGAGCTGGAACCACCGACTCTGCTCAAGTGCTTTACTTTCCCATAAGGAATGGGAGGGGTGACTTGAGACCAGATAACTTCTTGGACATAATCCAAGATAGGCCACAATCTCTTCAGAAGGTCATTTCCAATCAAGAATCCTTCACCATCACTGGTAGTAATGATGGCAGGGTGTTTGACAGGCTTCTGACCAAGCTGTAAGGAAAGCCAAACCTGTCCCACAGTACCAATGCTCTGATTGCCATAAGCCACCAGTGACAAGTCACAAGGAGTGACACACAGCGCATCCCGACCTCTCCCTAGAAATGCCTCAAGTTTCTGAAACAGGCCCTGGGTAATCAGTCATCTCTGAGGCTGTATCCAGTAGATCCTGACAGGAAAATTTCTGTTGAATCAACAGATCCATGATGGAATATCTGTAACCTTTGGGAATAAGTTTACGTAGAAAATACCAGTTTTCCTCACTTGAGTCCTGTAAAAGAGGCCCTTCCAGGTTCGAGGGCTGGGCATCAGCACTGGGCACGAAGGACTCCTCACTGACGAACGTCAGAGCATCCACATGAACTGTGGACCTGATGGTTGGTGAAGTAGGGGCCGAGTCTAGTCATGCCTGTTCTTCCTCTGAAGACGCAGGCGCCACCTCAACGGCATTGACACTAGGCCCAATCACGGTGGTTAGGCCGGGATCTTTGTCCTTATTCTTTTGGTATGGGTCTCCTCTCTTCTGTGGAGAGGGGATGTCTGTTGTACGGCTCCAAGATCTGGACTATGATGTTTTGCCAACAATTGATCAATTTGTGCTTCTAGGACCCGGATCTTCTCTGCAGCCCACTTCCTCTGATTAAAACGCTTCTTTTTCGGGTGGTGTTGTTGGCCCTCCCGCGCAGTAGGAGGCGCTGTGCCACTGGGCTGGCGAGGTTGGGTACTGCCAACCTGTGATTGTGCAGGAGGACTTGACACCTTGTTTTCCAGAGAAAGCGTAGATGTGACAGCACAAACACTGTGTGGAGCCACCTTGGGGCGATTCTTAGAAGCTAATTTGGGAGCAGCTGCAATGGGCTGCACATGACAGATATCAAAAATCTGATCAGCCTGCTTCAGAAGGGTGGAAAAAAGTTCTTTATGTTTCCCTGCCAAAGAGATTTTCAGTGGGTCAGGCAGACCTTTCAAAAAAAGATTTCTGATTTCACCAAATTCAAGATCTTTTACATCTGGGGTGCCCCCCCCCCCTCCGGTAGTAGGCTTGCTTCAGGCGGTAGGCCCATCCACGCAGACTCTCATTGGGACCACAGCACATAGTATAGGCTGCCCGTTTCACCTCCATGGCATCGTCAAACAAACCATAATGCTTCTTTAAAGCTTGTTCCACTGCAAACAGGTCAGGGCAATCAGCCAAAATAGCCTGCAAATAAGTCTGACACTCTTCATCAAACGTCCATTTAAGCAAAGCCCTTTTATCAGAATCTGCATGGACTTGTAAAGTTTGCAAGAGGTCATAAACTGACTGCAGGTGAGCGTGTATTGATATCTTGGAAGATTCTTTAAAAGGCTTAATCATCGCGTGAAGTGTCTTCATTATCTTTGAGTGTTGTTCCCTAGATAATGTGGTACCTTTGAGTGTCTGAGTAGAATTCCGCTGCTCACCAGCAGGGGAAGAAAACCATGGTGCTGGTGTGCTGCTGATGTCATCAGGTAGTGCAGAGGGCTGTGACCTTCCTGGGCCAAGCACAGGCCCACTTGCACTAGTGACATCATCAGGTGGGGTAAGGAGCTGTGACCTTCCTGGGCGGAGCCCATGACTAATGGAACCAGTGACCTCATCAAGTGGTGCAGGGTACTGCGACCTTCCTGGGCGGGGTACATAACTAATAGTGTCAGTGACCTCATCAGGTGGTACAGTGTTCCGTGACCTGACTGAGCAGAGCCTGTGCTCCTGCATGCTATTGAAGGCCTCAGGAACTATAGAACTGTACCGGGGAGGAGCTGTCGCAGTGTGATCCCTAGTACTTAACTTAAAGCTATTAGGCTCCAGCTGCTGATCATATCTTGGGGACCGATCAGGCAGTCTGTGCTGTTCCAGCAGAGGCTGGATGACCTAGAATCATCACTATTTAGCAACTCCATGGATATTGCAGTGGCATCATAACCCATGCTACACACCTCTTTTCTCACCATATCTAAGTCTACTTTACACTGATTTAATGCCTTTAGACAAGAATCTTTATCCTGCAGAGCTTGGGATAAATGCTGCAAGAGCAATTTATTTTTCTCCCATAAATCAGTCAGTTGCAAATTAGCACTGTGCTCCGCCTGATGTGCAGAGCTAAGCCTCCCCTGTTCATGTTTTAACCCTTGGCGCAAAGCAGAAATAGAACCCTCAGATTTCTCTCTCACTTCTTGATAGAGAGCTTGAAACCTAGCTATCTCTTGTGTCTTCAAACTCAAAGTCTCCCTAACCTCGGCTAACTGTTGAGCTTGCGAACACAGAGAGGCATTTTTCTGCTTCATGTCACTCCGCAAGGAGTGGGCGTATCTTTCCCACAGCAATTTTTCATTTTCTAAAGCTGAACATTTATCATTAAGTATAGCACATTCAGAGCATGCCTTGTCATGGGTATTCTCAGAGCCCCCCCCCCCCCCCCCCCCAGCACTCATTTGAGAAAGTCTGCTTTCCAAAGCTAGTTGTAACTCAAGCCTTTCTCTTTTGAGAGCATCCACATCATCACGCAAGTGCTGGAGCTCTGCCTGGAATGCAGAACGATTAAAAGCAGCAGACTCTTTCATTGCCAGTAAGTTACAAGCCAGTTCCACCAGGGCTGTGATAGTAAGCCTAGCTTTGCACTTTAAAACCAGGTTCAACACAGAAGTGTACGCCACATGACTCTCTGCAGATTCCTTCCGAAACAAGGAAAGCAAAGAATCTATAGTATAGTCTGGTGTGGACTTAGTTTGTGCTGCAGCTATTAGGACTTCAAAAACAGCTACTTCTAATGCAGTTAGCGTAGCGCTAGTTGACGTCATTCTGGCTGAACTGACTTTACAACAATTAATGTAAACACAGCCCGCAATAAAATCTTGCTTATCGGCTAAGTCATAAATCTACCAGTCAGACGCAGTTCTCCGGCAAGACGTTTCAGTGAAAACAGAGAAAGTTAAATCACAGAAATACAGTTATATACAGCCTGGCATTTCTCTCTCTAACAGAAAAAACACGGGAATACATTTCTCAAATAAATGACATCCCGGGACGATAGCCCCCAATTATGTAGGTATAGTAATCTAAATAATTCTTATAGGAAAACAACTCCCAACAGATTATTTAGCCAAGGCCCTATGGTGCAGAACTCTGCCCAAGCAAATATTCTGGACTCTGTCTAGGGGAACTTAGGACCTTGCTTCTGGCACCTAGCCAGACTTGCCGTTAGAAAACGAAACTAAAGCCAGCTGGAATATATTATTTTATTTATAGATAAATAAATTATACAAATATATAGAGAGTAGCTCTGTAACAAGGCTTAGCAAAATAGAAATATATAACTTGCTGATAATAGAAATACAAAATAGATTCTCACTGGAAAATTCTCACTGGAAAACTAGACAATTGCACAACCTGATTTGTAACACTGAAACTACAGTTCTTATGTAAATACAGTTAGCAGCTTATTCCTTGACCACGAGTTCTGAAGTAACCAATCGTTGCTTAGATAAACACCAATCACTAATCCCAGACTATAGAAAGTAAAATCGCTGTATCTCACCACACTGTCTCTACAGCGGTCTGGATGAGGTATGAGCAGATTTCTTCTTAGACTCGAGCTGTCTCCCCAGCGAGTCTTAGTCTCAGATATAGTGCAGGGTCTCTCTGCAGGCAGGGTCACAGTCACTCCGTGCTGGTATTGCTGAACCAATCGGTATTTTCACCAGATATGTAGTTCACAAAGTTAGAACAACACAGTCTCTTGCTCCCTTCAAGCCTTCTAACTTTGCTGGGTTTTTCAGGGCTCTCCTGTCTTCTTGCCAGTTCCAACTCCTCTGATGGACTCCGACTAACTTACTCTCTTCAGTTCCCGCTTTCTTAGTACCTCTCCGTCAGGTGACAGGGACCCAATCCTGATCCTGTCCAGCTCACTGCATGGGCAAGAAGAGTCCTTTGTTTTGTGACCTTGAAATGGTAACTTTCTGGTCTGCATCTCTGTTTCTAACCAGGCTTTCTGGAGCCATAGGTCTCACTCCCCTTTCAGCTTCTCAGGGTGATAACAGGGGGTGGTTGTAACACAGAATGTCCTTGAATGGAACATGCCTGCCAGTGATTTTCCACAAGCTGAAAAGCTGGATCTTGCTGACACAGAGATGTTCAGGTCAGAGGTTGTAGCATCCATCTTGTTTGTAACAGGATGCATTAGGCTTGTATGAACCAAGACCAGCTCAGGTGAGATCACAGGGAAATACCCCTACAGTAGGCTGTGATCAACAGTGTCAAAAGCAGCAGATAGATCGAGAAGGATGAGGATAGAATAAAGACCTTTGGATCTGGCCAGGAACAGATCATTGGAGACGTTAGCAAGAACTGTTTCAGTTGAATGAAGGGGGCAAAAGCCAGATTGAAGTGGATCAAGAATAGCTTGAGATGAGAGAAAGTCAAGGCAACGGCGGTGAACAGCAAGTTCAAGTATCTTGGATAGGAAAGGGAGGAGGGAGATGGGGCGATAGTTGGAAGGGCAGGTAGGGTCCAATGAAGGTTTTTAAGGAGTGGTGTGACTACGGCAAGTTTTGAAGGTATCAGGAACAGTCGCAGTGGATAGTGAAAGATTGAGGATATGACAGATAAAAGGGATGACAGTAGGAGAGATAGTGTTAAGTACAGTGGTGTGCTGGAGCCGGCTCACACGAGCCGGTTGTTAAATTTTAGTGATTTTTGCGAGCCAGTTGTTGATGGAGTCAGGCAGCGAGCACACAAGCATCTGTTTTTTTCTCCTCCTCTCTCTCCCTCCTCCCTCAGCCCCCACCCGCCCATGAGACCCCAGCATACCTCATCATGTTGTCCCTTAGGTTCATCATTCCCCCCCTCACCACTGCCTGACCAATTCGGAGCCTTTTCTCTGCCAGATCCCACCCACAGGAAGTTTCATCAGTGGGGGCAGTACACTACTCGGCAGAGACAAGGCTCCGGGACGACTAGGCAGCGTCACATGTTACCACTAGAGCTGCGGGAAGAGTAAGGTTTGAAGAATGGCCAGAGAGGGAATGGAAGCTGAAAGAGGTAGGACTCGCAGAGGAGCAGGAGGGAGATGATGCTGGGTTTGGATGAGGATGGAGACAGCATGAAATTAAAAAAAAAACATTGAAGTTATTTAGGTTAGTCTGTTTTCCCTTCCCAAAACAAAATCAAGCAAACTTATGAACTGCTGCATCTACATTGTCGTTCTTTATTGTTGGTAGCATTTTAATTTAATCTCACTTATATTTTCAAAATGCCAGCTTGTGCAACATACGGATGAACATACAGGTAGTAGTAATTTGTTATAAATCGTACTTGGTGTATCATTTGGAGGGGCTGGTTATAGGGACACCCTCTTGCATGTACTATATTTATGCAGAGATTTTTTTCTCTTGTTAAAGGGTCACTAAAACAGATATCATGTTATAAGAATCAGGTGCTGCATCCATGTTGTCGTTCTTTATTGTTGGTAGCATTTTAATTCAATCTTGCTTTTATTTTCAAACATGCCAGCTTTGGCACCATACAGATGTACACAGAGGTCAGAGGAAGTATAGTAATGGAATAACTTTTCATAGATAGAGTAGTAATTTGTTATAAATCATAATCAGTGTGATTTAGAGGGGCTGGTTTTAGGGACACCCTAGCATGTATTATATTTGTGCAGAGATATTTTTTCTCCTGGTAAAGGGCCATTAAAACAGATGTCATATTATAAGGATCAGATGCTCAACATTCAGAGTTTCTATCTATTTATTTATTTAGTTATTTACAGTGCTTTTTTGGTAGAAAAAAAGGTGCCGGTACTCAGGTGCTGGTACTCATTATGGGTGGGGCCACCACATATGGCTCCACCCCTATGATAGCCACACCCCTTATACCAGCCATGGCACATATAAGCAGACTCTAAACAAAACCAGGGAATTTCAAACTCACACTTTAACAAGTCAACCTGACAACAGTTTGAAAATATATTGTACACTATGTGTATGTCTCTCACAGTGATTGGAGAATTCAAAGAATTCAAATTTCTTAATCAAAAGGGAACCTCAAAGCTGCTCATAGGGTGAACATCAACAATGTTTATCATAACCCTATATATAATAGGAGTAGAGTAATATCATAGGTCCCAATGTAAAGAGGAAACAAGAGAAAAACAGATCAAAGTAAAAAAAACTCATACTTACGTGAGGAAAACCAATTGATCTAAAAAAAACTCTGTCTTCTTTAGTAACAAAACCCAATCGCCACAGTGAGACTAATACACATAACAGAAACTACACCCAAACATACGGGCAGCTCCTCCTCCCATACTAAACCCAACCAGACCTTGATACACTTCTACCCAAACAGACCCACTGTCACATATCAACCCTCTGTAGTTATTTAACTTAGTAACACTTTGCTACCAGCATAAACATATAAAGTTCTTTCACTTATCCTTAGCAGAGGACTCCAGGCATCTAACGATCCCCTCCGTTGGCTGTGCACAGCGTTCCAGCTGGTCAATTGGAGAAAATAAAAGTTCAAGGTTCTTCCGGTGTCGTCAGGGAGGAGCTCCTCCGATTTTAAACAACACTACCTGTCCTGATTACCATAGATGCCTGGAGTCCTCTGCTAAGGATAAGTGAAAGAACTTTATATGTTTATGCTAGTAGCAAAGTGTTGCTAAGTTAAATTACTACAGAGGGTTGATATGTGACAGTGGGTCTGTTTGGGTAGAAGTGTATCAAGGTCTGGTTGGGTTTAGTATGGGAGGAGGAGCAGGCCGTATGTTTGGGTGTAGTTTCTGTTATGTGTATTAGTCTCTCTGTGGTGATTGGGTTTTGTTAGTAAAGAAGACAGTGAGTTTTTTAGTTCAATTGGTTTTCCTCACATAAGTGTGAGTTTTTTACTTTGATCTGTTTTTCTCCTGTTTCCTCTTTACATTGGGACCTATGATATTACTCTACTCCTATTATATATAGGGTTATGATACACATTGTTGATGTTCACCCTATGAGGAGTTTTGAGGTTCCCTTTTGATTAAGAAATTTGAATTCTTTGAATTCTCCAATCATTGTGAGAGACATACACATAGTGTACAATATATTTTCAAACTGTTGTCAGGTTGGCATATAAACAGACATCATTGAAAATCTTATACTAGTATAGAAGAAAAAAAATAACTTTTTTTTTTTCATTATAAATAATTTCTGTAAGCTCTTACAGCTCCAGTATACCCAGTGCAAAATAAGACAGCAGATGTAAATTCTCAAATTGGACATATTTCAAACACTAAAATGAAAATAAAATGATTTTTTCTACCTTTGTTGTCTGGTGACTTTGTTTATCTATCCATATTGATCCCAGTCTCTGATTCTGCTGCTCTCTATCTGTTCTCTTAACTCTGTTTCCAGGGCTTCCTTTCCATTTATTTCTTTACTTTCCTCCTTTCTTCTTCATTTCTTGCCCTGCATCCATAAGTAAAAGCTGGGTCCTCCTCTGTGGAATTGACTGGAGGAGGTATAAAGTGGATCCAGGTGTCCCGTTCCGGGCCCTTACCTGGCGCTCCGCGGGCCAGAGCGGGAGGCTGGGGCGCCCGGAGGATGCGGGGCGACGGGGGAAGGCTGCCACGGGGATCGCCGCGACTGTAAGTTGCTCCGAGGCCGGCGATCCAGAAGAACTAACGCCGGCCTCGGAGAAGGAGATCCGCCGGCCAAGATGGCGGCGCTGGCGTCGGCGTCCTCCTCGCTGCAGCAGGACCAGCGAGGAGGTTCCGCCCACTCGCGCCGGATTGGCGCATCCACGTAGGAACTCCGCCCATCGGACGGGAGGACCAATCCGGTCCCCGCTGCCGGCCTGGGCGGAGAGGATTGGTTCCAGCTGTTCTCCAGCCAGGACGAGCGGGGGATTTAAACGGAAGCACGGAGGGGATCCAGTGCTTCCGTTTTCTTGTTTGAAGCCATCCTGCTAGCTACTTCCAAGACTGTGCTTTTTCCTCGTGACAGCTAGCCGTCCTGCTAGCTATTTCTAAGACTGTGTTTGTTCCTCGTGGCAGCTAGCCATCCTGCTAGCTATTTCCAAGACTGTGTTTGTTCCTCGTGGCAGCTAGCCGTCCTGCTAGCTATTTCCTAGACTGTGTTTGTTCCTCGTGGCAGCTAGCCCTCCTGCTAGCCATCTCCAAGACTGTGTCTGTTCCTCGTGACAGCTAGCCGTCCCGCTAGCTATTTCCAAGACTGTGTTGGTTCCTCGTGACAGCTAGCCGTCCTGCTAGCTACTTCCAAGACTGTGCTTGTTCCTCGTGACAGCTAGCCGTCCTGCTAGCTATTTCCAAGACTGTGTTTGTTCCTCAGGACAGCTAGCCGTCCTGCTAGTTATTGCCAAGCCTGCGTACGTTCCTGTTGTCAGCTAGTCGTCCTGCTAGCTATTTCCAGTGAGGACTGTGGTTGAAACTCGTGCCAGCCTAGCCGTCCTGCTAGCCACTTCCTTAGACGGTGTCCGTTCCCAGTGCTCAGCTAGTCGCCCGGCTAAGCTACGCTCACCAAGGACTCTGTACCCACATCCAGCCAGGCCAGCCGTCACCCCGTGGTTCCAGCAGTCCTGCTGGCCGCCCGCAGCTGAGGACTCAACCCTCGGTGAACGGCGGTCGCCGCGGGTGAAGATTCGGGGTGCTCGGTTATTTCCTGGGCCTAGTGGAGCTCGGGAAAACTCGAGAGCTCACCAACACCAGAGTGGCATCAGAGCCGCGACAGAAAACGGAAGCCATGAGCTCGCCGACGCAACCTGATCTACGGGACCTGGCCAAGGTTCTCCAGCAGCAACAGGAACAGCTTAATGCCCTGTCTGGGGCGCTCCAGAATGTATGTTCTCAACTTTCCACGCTTCAGGTACAGAACCAGGCCGCTGCGGTCCAAGGGGCCGCAGCGGCTCCCCGTATGGGAGGGTTCCGCGTGGGACCTCGGTTCCCTGAGCCAGCACGATACGATGGGAACCCGGGAGGTTGTCGAGGGTTCCTCCACCAGTGTAATCTGGCCTTCCGGATGCAACCGGAGGCCTTTGCTTCGGACCAAAGTAAGGTAGGCTACATTATGGGCCTTTGTGAAGGAAAGGCCCGGGACTGGGTGGCCCCCCTGGACGAACAACATGATCCCATTTTGGAGGATTATAGCGAATTTCAGCGCCGGTTCCGGATGGTGTTTGACCTTCCGGGAAGACCCTCCTCCGTGGCATCGGAACTGCTCCGGATTCATCAGGGAGAGGGTACGGTGGCCGACTATGCCATCCGGTTTCGTACCTTAGCCGCGGAGCTGCGTTGGAATCCGGAGTCCTTGATGGCCATTTTTATGGAGGGATTACAAGAACGAATCAAGGATGAATTGGCGGGACGAGAGATTCCCGGACAATTGGATGCCCTCATCTCACTCTGTATCCGGGTGGATACCCGATTCCAGGAGCGAGCCAGAGCCCGGGTGGAGCGGCAGAAGTGGGCATGAGGGGCCTCCCGGACGAGCAAAGGGCCGTCCTCTTGCCAGGGGAACCGGGACACTACGGAGCCCGGGGAGGAGCCCATGGTGATGGGCCGGCAACGGTTGACTCCTGCCGAAAGACAGCAACGACAATCTAATGGACTGTGCTTCTATTGTGGGCAGGCTGGGCATTTCCTCCGGACTTGTTCCATCCGGCCGGGAAATGCGCTCCCCAAGGCACCCTGAGGGGAGGGTTCTTGGGGCACTCCGCTCCCCTACAGGACACCTTGATCATCCTACCGGTGACCTTACGGTGGCAGGAGGCCACGGTTCAGACCCGAGCCCTGGTGGACTCGGGGTCTGGGGGCAATTTTATTGGGCTCGAACTGCTGCAGCAAATGGGCTGGCCCACGCTCCCCCGGAGGCCAATGCTGCGGATAACCTCCATCCAGGGAACTACCCTTCCCCAGCCGGTCACTGAGATTACTCCTATGTTGGGACTGCAAGTGGGGGAGGACCATCGGGAGGAAGCCGAATTCTTAGTGTTATCCCGGACCATCCACCCTGTGGTTCTGGGATTGCCATGGCTACGATACCACAACCCGGTTATCGACTGGACCGGGGGAAAGATTCAAGCATGGGGGGATTCCTGTCAAGAGACCTGTTGTAAGGGTCGGGCTGGCAGCTGTCCGGCTTTAAATACGTTGCCCGGGGAAGGACCGGGTGAACTGGGCTCCCTGCCTATGGATTATAGAGACTTTGCAGATGTGTTTAGTCCCAAGGAGGCGGAGGTATTACCGCCGCATAGGTCTTTTGACTGTGCTATTAATCTGAAGACAGATACGGTACCCCCTAGGGGCCGACTGTACAAACTGTCCCGAGGAGAGTTCAAGGCTATGCGAGATTATATCCATGAGAATCTACGGAAAGGGTTCATTCAACCGTCTACATCCCCAGCCGGGGCGGGGTTTTTTTTCGTTACCAAGAAGGATGGGACCCTGAGACCTTGTATCGACTATCGGGGATTAAATGCCATCACTGTGAAGGATCGGTTCCCGCTGCCGCTCATTCCCGAGCTCTTGGACAGACTGCAAGGAGCTCAGATCTTCACGAAGTTAGATTTGCGGGGGGCCTACAATCTAGTACGAATCCGGTCAGGGGACGAATGGAAAACGGCCTTCAACACCCACGAGGGACATTTTGAATATCGGGTAATGCCATTCGGTCTCTGCAATGCCCCTGCGGTGTTTCAACGTCTTATCAATTGTGTACTAGAAGAATTGCTAAATTCCACGGTGATTGTATATCTGGACGACATCCTAGTTTACTCTAAGGACCCCAGGGAGCATCCGGGCCATGTACGTGCTGTGCTGTACCGCCTACGTCAAGCCCATCTATTTGCTAAGCTGAGTAAGTGCGCTTTCCATCAGCGATCCTTACCCTTCTTGGGGCATATCCTGCTTCCAGGGGGGCTACAGATGGAGCCAGACAAGCTCCAAGCCATTCGAGAGTGGCCTCAACCGAAGGGCCTGAAGGCCTTGCAACGATTCCTGGGCTTCGCCAATTACTATCGCCAATTTATTCCCCAGTACTCCAGGTTGACAACCCCGCTGACGGCGCTCACCCATAAGAACGCGAGGGTCAGGGATTGGCCGCCAGAGGCGCAAGCGGCTTTTCATCAGGTCAAAGAGGCTTTTGAGTCCGCGTCTATTCTGTTGACCCCCGACCCTGAGAAACCCTTCATTGTAGAGGTGGACGCGTCCGCCCTAGGGGCCGGGGCGGTCATTTCTCAAATCAACCCCGAAGGCCGGCGTCAACCGTGCTCCTTCTTTTCACGTAAATTCTCTCCAGCCGAGCGGAATTATACGGTAGGGGATAGAGAACTCTTGGCTCTGAAACTAGCACTGCAGGAGTGGAGACACTTACTGGAAGGAGCGGAACACCGGTTCACGGTCATCACTGATCATAAGAACCTCCTATACCTCCAAGAGGCCCAGCGGCTGAATCCCCGACAGGCCCGGTGGTCATTATTCTTTGCCAGGTTTCATTTTCAACTAGTGTTCCGGGCGGCCTCCCAGAATACCCCAGCAGATGCGCTCTCCCGGGCCTTTGAGGTACCAGAAGAGACTAAGGAGACTCATCCGATGTTAGACCCCGCTTGTCTCAGTGCGGCCACAGGAGAGGTTGCCCAAATCCAGAAATTCGTGGCGGCCGCCGATCGGAAAAGGGTTCTGCAATGGGGGCACTCGTCTAGATGGGCCGGGCACTTCGGATACCAAAAGACACTCCGATTCATCACGAGACATTATCGATGGCCACAGATGAGACGAGATATCCTCCAGTTTGTTACCTTGTGCCCGAACCAAGCCAGTAGGAGGACCCCCCGTGGGAGACCTACAACCATTGCCCATACCGACCAGCCCCTGGTCGGAGATATCCATGGACTTTATCACTGACTTACCTCGTTCCCAGGGTCATACTGTGATCTGGGTGGTGATAGATCGGTTCTCTAAAATGGCTCACTTTGTCCCATTCACGAACCTTCCGTCGGCCGCCTCTCTAGCTCAAGCGTTCATTCACCACATTTTTCGACTACATGGGCTGCCCACTCGGATCATCAGTGACCGAGGGCCCCAATTTACCTCCCACTTCTGGAGAACTTTGTGCACGGCCTTGGGGGTGGAGAACCATTTTTCATCCGCTTACCATCCTCAAACCAACGGCATGGTTGAGAGGATTAACCAAACCCTGAAAGGATTCTTACGAGCCTTTGTCAACCAACGACAAGATAACTGGGCTTCTCTACTTTCATGGGCCGAGTTCGCCTATAACCAAAGTGACCACTCATCCTCAGGGCAGTCCCCGTTCTTCCTGGTATATGGACGACATCCTCGGCTTCCAGGGCCGTTCCCGGCTACCGCCATGAACCCGGCGGGGGACCAAGTTGTAGCCGACCTACAAGAGGTCTGGAGGATGGCTAGGGAACAACTACAGAAGACCGCGACCAAGGACAAGATCTTTGCTGACCGCCATCGGCGGCCCGCCCCCGTGCTCCAACCAGGACAGAAAGTATGGTTAAGCACGAAACATCTGAGACTCCGAGGATGTTCCCGAAGACTGGGGCATCGATATGCGGGACCATATGCAATCCAAGAACGAATTGGGCCAGTAACGTATCGATTGCGGTTACCCACCACCCTACGAGTACATAACGCCTTCCATATCTCGCTATTGAAGAGGTTTCGGGAGTCCGGGTGGCACCCGCATCCAGCCCAAGAAGAGGATCTCCAGGTGGCCCCGGACCCGGAGTACGAGGTAGGAGAGATTCTCGACTCAAAGTGGCGGCGGGGAAGACTGTATTATTTGTTATCATGGAAATCTTTTGGCCCCGAAGATAATTCCTGGGAACCCGTGGCTAATGTTCATGCTCCAGAATTGGTCAAAGCCTTCCACGCCCGATATCCGTCCAAACCCGGGCCCCGGAGGAAGGGGTCTTCCGGGGAGGATACTGTCCCGTTCCGGGCCCTTACCTGGCGCTCCGCGGGCCGGAGCGGGAGGCTGGGGCGCCCGGAGGATGCGGGGCGACGGGGGAAGGCTGCCACGGGGATCGCCGCGACTGTAAGTTGCTCCGAGGCCGGCGATCCAGAAGAACTAACGCCGGCCTCGGAGAAGGAGATCCGCCGGCCAAGATGGCGGCGCCGGCGTCGGCGTCCTCCTCGCTGCAGCAGGACCAGCGAGGAGGTTCCGCCCACTCGCGCCGGATTGGCGCATCCACGTAGGAACTCCGCCCATCGGACGGGAGGACCAATCCGGTCCCCGCTGCCGGCCTGGGCGGAGAGGATTGGTTCCAGCTGTTCTCCAGCCAGGACGAGCGGGGGATTTAAACGGAAGCACGGAGGGGATCCAGTGCTTCCGTTTTCTTGTTTGAAGCCATCCTGCTAGCTACTTCCAAGACTGTGCTTTTTCCTCGTGACAGCTAGCCGTCCTGCTAGCTATTTCTAAGACTGTGTTTGTTCCTCGTGGCAGCTAGCCGTCCTGCTAGCTATTTCCTAGACTGTGTTTGTTCCTCGTGGCAGCTAGCCCTCCTGCTAGCCATCTCCAAGACTGTGTCTGTTCCTCGTGACAGCTAGCCGTCCCGCTAGCTATTTCCAAGACTGTGTTGGTTCCTCGTGACAGCTAGCCGTCCTGCTAGCTACTTCCAAGACTGTGCTTGTTCCTCGTGACAGCTAGCCGTCCTGCTAGCTATTTCCAAGACTGTGTTTGTTCCTCAGGACAGCTAGCCATCCTGCTAGTTATTGCCAAGCCTGCGTACGTTCCTGTTGTCAGCTAGTCGTCCTGCTAGCTATTTCCAGTGAGGACTGTGGTTGAAACTCGTGCCAGCCTAGCCGTCCTGCTAGCCACTTCCTTAGACGGTGTCCGTTCCCAGTGCTCAGCTAGTCGCCCGGCTAAGCTACGCTCACCAAGGACTCTGTACCCACATCCAGCCAGGCCAGCCGTCACCCCGTGGTTCCAGCAGTCCTGCTGGCCGCCCGCAGCTGAGGGCTCAACCCTCGGTGAACGGCGGTCGCCGCGGGTGAAGATTCGGGGTGCTCGGTTATTTCCTGGGCCTAGTGGAGCTCGGGAAAACTCGAGAGCTCACCAACACCAGAGTGGCATCAGAGCCGCGACACCAGGTTTTGTCTATTTTCTCCATCCATGGGCAGTTTTTCTCCTCTTCCTTTTCCCTCATCTCCATCCATGTGCACCTTCTTCTTTTCTTTTCTTTTTTCTTTTCTACCCTCCATCCATGTCCAGCACTTCTCCTCTCTCTTTCCTTCCATCCATGTCCAGCACTTCTCCTCTCTCTTCCCCTCCATCCATGTCCAGCACTTCTCCTCTCTCTTCCCCTCCATCCATGTCCAGCACTTCTCCTCTCTCTTCCCTCCCCTGTATCCATATAAAGCAATAATTCTCTCTCCCCTCTCCTCCATCCAAGTCCAGCATTTCTCCTCTCTCCCCGCCAACCCCTCCATCCATACATGTCCAGCAATTCTCCTCTATCTCCTGCTCTCCCTCTCCATCCATTTCCAGCATTTCTCCTCTCTTCCCTGCCCTCCCATCCATGTGCATCTCCTTCCTCTCTTCCCTCCCCTCCATCCATGTCCAGCATGTCTCCTCTCTCCCCTGCCCTCCCATGTCCAGCGATTCTCCTCTGTCCCGTCCTCCCCTGCCATCCATGTCCAGCGATTCTTCTCTGCCCTCTGCCATCTATGTCCAGTGATTCTCTCTTCCCTGCCCTCCCATCCACATCCAGCGATTCATCCCTGCCCTCCCCTCCCATCCACGTCCAACGATTCTCTCATCCCTGCCCTCCCCTCCCCTCCCCTCCACGTCCAACGATTCTCTCATCCCTGCCTTCCCATCCATGTCCAGCGATTCTCTCTTCCCTCCCCTCCCATCCACGTCCAGCGATTCTCTCTTCCCTCCCCTCCCATCCACGTCCAGCGATTCTCTCTTCCCTTCCCTGCCCTCCCATCCACGTCCAGCGATTCTCTCTTCCCTTCCCTGCCCTCCCTTCCCACGTCCAGCGATTCTCCCTTCCCACGTCCAGCGATTCTCTCTTCCCTCCCCTGCCCTCCCTTCCCACGTCCAGCGATTCTCTCTTCCCTCCCCTGCCCTCCCTTCCCACGTCCAGCGATTCTCTCTTCCCTCCCCTGCCCTCCCTTCCCACGTCCAGCGATTCTCTCTTCCCTGCCCTCCCCTCCCAGCAATGTCCAGCGATTCTCTCTTCCCTGCCCTCCCCTCCCAGCAATGTCCAGCGATTCCCCGTTCCCTGCCCTCCCCTCCCAGCAATGTCCAGCGATTCTCCATTCCCTGCCCTCCCAGCCATGTCCAACGATTCTCCGTTCCCTGCCCTCCCAGCCATGTCCAACGATTCTCCGTTCCCTGCCCTCCCCTCTCCCATGTACAGCAATTCTCGGACTCAGCAGCGCGAATGATGCAGGCAGCGATTGAAAGAGGCTGTCTGCATCAGAGCTTTCCTCTGCGAGTCCCGCCTATGAGGAAACAGGAAGTTGTAACAACTTAGGCGGGACTCGCAGAGGGAAGCTCAGATGCAGACAGCCTCTTTCAATTGCTGCCTGCATCGTTCTGTCCTCTGAGTCTTTAAAAAAATAATTAAGTGCAGGACTTACCGGGAAGGTCGCCGGGGGGGGGCAAAAAAAAGGTGCCGGTGCGCCGTACCATTGCGTACCGGCACAAAAAAAGCACTGGTTATTTATGACATTTAACCCTGTTATTGGTGCGGAGATTTTTTTCTCCTGGTAAAGGGCTTCTAAAACAGACATCATGTTATGGGAATCAGGTTCTCAATGTTCAGAGTTTCTCTCTATTTATTTACTTACTTATGGCATTTTATCCCACGTTAAACTTGAATTGGATTGGAACCTGGAAGCATTTAAAAAAAAAATTCCCGGAGAGAGTAATGCATGACCCCTCCCGGCTCTCTCCCTGGGTATAGCCAGCTCTGCAATTTGGTGGGGGGCACAGAGGTGGACGGGGGGGGGGGGGGTGCGCAGAGTTGGACCGGGGAGAGAGCCTGTTGTTAAAAATTTACCAGCACAACACTGGTTAAGTAGATGGGTGGAAATTGGATCAGAGGAGCAGGTAGTTAGTTTCGAGGAGGAAATAAGATGTGTAGTTTCCTCTTCAGTGATTTCAGAAAAGGAAGAAAAGGAGACAGGGGTTGGAGGGTTGAGAGAATGCACTAAGAGAAGGAGAGGTGGAAGTGACCTGGTTGACAATTCAAGTTTAATCTTGTGAACCTTATGAAAGAACTCAGCCAGAGTCGGGAGGGTTGGAGGCACTTTGAGGAGAGAGTTCAGTGTGGCAAAGAGACGCCGAGGGTTTGAGCCAAGAGAATTTGTCAACTGGATGTAATAGTCCTGTTTGGCAAGTAAAAGAGCAGACTTGAAGGAGGACAGCAAGAATTTGAAATGTATGAATGATACTGGGCTAGATGGACCATTGGTCTGACCCAGTATGGCTACTCTTTATGATAAGTATAAAAACTGAGGAGACTGAGGGAGCTGCTATGCATACAGGAATGTCCATATATACTCACTGAAGCCTCAAAAACCTTCTTAGCGAGGGGAGAGCACCAGCATGCAGGTTCATTCGCAAGACTTCACCAGCAAGTATGCCTGCATCTCCCTTGCTTATCTCTGGAAAATAACTGCTTTAATCCATAGACCTTTTGACTTAAATTTCCTTCGGGCTTATATCTCAGTTGGCATTGAGGCTAGACTCTAGTATCATAAGGCTTCATTTACAAGTTTCAGCTTACTTTAGTTTGCAGTATGAGCCATTAGCCAGAGGCCATACCTCTGGCTAATGGGCCCTAAATCCAGCTACTAAGTTGTCACTGCATAATGACTGGATCCAACTTCCTTCCATTCCAATGGACTGTGAACTCTATTTCTGTTCCACTGGACTCAGAGAACAGAAGACTTATATAGGAACAGAGTACAGTTCTACCACTGAGTTACTAGAGTAGTCTAGAATAAACCTTTTTATTTTATTTAAAGGATAACACTTAAATAACCAGTGAGTGCTGTGTTTATATATATATATATTTGATAGCTACCTTCTGTGGAAGCAAAAACAACATTACCCTCAAGTCAAGTGGCAGCTATCTGACTTTGCATTTCCAAACTGACAAGTCCCTAGGGGAGCGAGGATTCAAAGTATCGTGTATTGAAGTAAACAAGACATCAATCCAGGAGAGTAGAATTACCGCTGGTGGGTTGGAAGCTGAATGTAAGTAAAAATCTAAATGCTGAACTCTTTGCAAGATGTGAGAACAAAGGTTCATTTGAAGTGGCTGAATCTGTATTTAGTATCTTTTTACACCATTCTATTTACCAGGATTGGGCACCAAGAAACTTTGTGCATTTTTGTTTTGAAACAAATGTCTTTAAGAGTGCGCACAGTGCACGCTTTTCTTAAAGTGCACACTTATGAACATAGGGTCTGATTCTAAATTTGGCTCCAAAAAATTGGTGCAAATGGAAAATGTGCCTATGTGTATTCTATAAACCATGCCTAAAGTTAGGTGTGGTTTATAGAATATGCATAGCATTGTCCACAGGTCTAAAATGTAGACGCAGCCATTTAAGCTAATAAAAAGCTGGTGTAAATGCCTGCACCTAACTCTACAATGAAAGATTAATACCTACTAGCTGACCCCTTCTGGGGACATGATGCAAGCATTACCAAGCAAAAAGATTAAACCATCTGCTAAAGACTCGAACAAAAAGTTAAATGCAGCTTTCATTTAGGAAATCACCTGTGATGGGTTGTCTGTTCTTTAAGTATGGTGGCATGTCTTAGTGATTCATCGGTAATATTCCAGTCATGGACACTCTTCACCTCACATGAGAAATTGTGTGTGTGTATATGTCTAAATATATAGATAGCTTTGCTCTTAGTAGTAATTATTACTAATATAAACAATGGGGGGAAACTGTCTTTCAGACCAATGTGGTGTGCCTGTAGTGGACCCACTATCGGCAACAAAATCTGACATGGTTGCAAAAGTGGTGCTGGATGAACAAGCCAAACCCAGGGTGGTTGGTGGTGTCCCAGCACCCCATGGTTCATGGCCCTGGATTGTGAGTCTGCAAAGTAACAATCAGCATTATTGTGGAGGCACTCTCATCAGTAACACATACATTGTTACTGCAGCACACTGCAGGTTTAGGTAAGCAATGTTTATACTGTATTAGAAATTGAGTTGAAAGGGAAGCAATAGAAATTAATTCTCTTGAAAGATCAAGTTTTGTTTTTGAGTGGTATTAGCTGTCATAGATGGAAATTTCTCTGCAAACTAGAGGGCTGGCACAGAAGATATCATGCTGGGGTTGTAGGAACTACTAAAGCTGCTCACGGGGTATAGAATTTAGCCCAAGATTTCTGTAAGTTCTGTGGGGACCAAGCTATTGACTTTGGCCCATAATCTGCCTACCTCTCCTCATATCCATGATCTTGAATGCTGTTCTATGGTTTTGCCCCACAAAATGAGCCTGTAACTTGGTTTTTGTTGACAGCGTGGCATCTAGATAGCATTGGGGCAGATTCTTACTGGTCTGATTTTGTGTAATTTTGATTTAATTTGCACATATATAAATATTTAAAATTTAAAAAAATTTTCACAACAGTTTAATAACAAACCAGAAAAAAAATATGAAAAGCCTAAAACTATGCATACAGTATAAAATTAATCATAAAATGCTGACAAAGTGATATAACTCACAGAACCAGATAAATCAATCATTCATAGGCAGAAAATTTGAGGTACTTGAAACAAAAACCTAAAACAAAATAGTTTTGTGTCTGATTGTCCCTTGCTCCCTCCCATCCCAGTCATTCTTTAATAAATAACTCAAAGGCTGGTACCCAAGTTAAAGGAACAGGAGGGAATTTTTTTCACACAGAGTTAAATTAGAAATTTTAATCAACAATTGAGGATGTCTCACCTTAGCAACAGATCGTCAATGACATGCAAAGAAATTACAAACATAAAATATTCCATGAACACTTAATAGTTATGGGAGTGGGATGCTTAAGCAACTTTTAAGTAACTGACAACTCAATCTTAATATGCAGAAAACAATCCGGAAATAGCTGTCTTATGTGTGATTATTGCCCAGTTGGTGAGAGGGTGTATATGTGCAGTTGATAGAAAACAACTTAACTCATATCCAGTCTCTGGAGGCTAGAATAGTAGATCTGGAGGAGCTGGGCAGAGCTAGATAGAAGAGACCCTTAGGTAGTGGTGTGCAGGAGCCAGTTAAATTTTTAAAGCTCTTGTGAGACGGTTGTTCTGGCAGGCGAGCTGGCTCCTAGGGGCAGCACAACCCGGTGGTAAGTGAGGTAAGCATGGCAGGAGGGTGCCACAAGCCATGCTTACTTCACCTCCCGCTGCTCTGGGGGGTTTAAATCTTTGATTTACCTCCATTGCAGCAGCCACAGTGAAAGCCCGTCTCTAGTCTTACCTTCGTTCCCGTCAGTGTCCCGCCTTCTTCTGATGTCATTTCCTTTTTCCGCGAGGGCGGGACACTGACAGGAAACGAAGGGAGGCTAGAGACGGGCTTTCACTGTGGCTGCTGCAATGGAGGTAAATCAAAGATTTAAACCCCCCAGGGCGGCAGGAGCAAAAAGAGGGATGTTGGGGGGAGAAGAGGGCGGGACAGGTGGACATGGGAGCGGGAGGGCAGGGGAGAGAGGAGCATCAAAGCCATCGATGGATATGGATGGGAAGGCAGGGCACAGGGAGAGAGGAGAAATTGCTGGACATGGAGGGGAGGGCAGGGGTGAGAGGAGAATAGCTGGATATGGATGGATGGATGGAGGGGGGTAGGGGAGAGAGGAGAATTGCTGGATATGGATGGCTAGATGGGTGGTGGGCAGAGGAGAAGAGAGTTGCTGGACATGGGTGGATGGAGGGGGAGGGCAGGGGAGAGAGGGGGGTTGCTGGACATGGATGGAGGGGAGGGCAGGGGAGATAGGAGAGTTTCAGGACATGGATGGAGGGAAGGGCAGGAGAAATTCTGGACATGGATGGAGGGGAGGGAAGACAGGAAGGAGATGCACATGGATGGAGGGGAAGGGAGAGAGAGAGAGAAGAAATGCTGGACATGGATCAAGGGGAAGGAAGAAAGAGAAAAATTGCTGGACATAGATGGAGGAGAGGGAAGGGAGAGAGAAGAAATGCTGGACATGGAAGGAAGAGAGAGAGGAAGGAGCTCAGATGAGGGAAAAGGAAGAGAGGAGAAAAACTGCACATGGATGGAGAAAATAGGAAGAAGCTGGATGCTACAATACCATTCCAATCATCTGAAGAGTGGTTTATTATAGTCTGTATGTAGCCACATTCGTTATCAATACGCTATTAAACTAAAAATACTAACAGGCTTATTTTCGAAAGACAAGGACGCCCATCTTTCGACAGAAATCGCAAGATGGGCGTCCTTCTCACAGGGTCGTCCAAATCAGCATAATCGAAAGCCGATTTTGGGCATCCTCAACTGCTTTCCGTCGTGGGGATGACCAAAGTTCATGGGGGTGTGTCGGAGGCATTGCGAAGGCGGGACTGGGGCGTGCCTAACACATGGGCGTCCTCGACCGATATGAACATATTCACTAGAAATTGATTATTATTGGTACAGTCTTATAACCCAAAGTATGCAAAAAGAAAAGCAGAGGGAAACTCCACTCAAAAATCACCTCAATGGTAAAAAAAAAATGAGCGAGTCCAAATTCTAGATGTTGAACACCCCTCAAATCATAATGTGAAAGAAAAGAAAACGGGGGAAAGTCCTCATAACTTGCTGCTGCAAGTCTAGAGCAATCCGACCATCTCGGTCATATATATGCAATTCTTAATCATTGGTCAAAAAAACCCCAACCAACCAAAGAGGTTGTCAGAATAACTCTGTTCTTTTCTTAATTTTATCATAAAAAATGTTTTGTAAATTTTATCAATTGCAAAATGAGACAATGCAAAATTGCAACATCAATAACTATAGCATTGTTGTCACTGCTAATAAATCGAGAAAAAGTAATAATCCAAATTAACTTGCTGGCTTAACCATAAGCAGTTCTCCTGAACGGAGTCCGAGCCCTACGGACCCGTTTCACCCAAAAGGGCTTCCTCAGGGGACGCAGGATCACCAGTTCAGGCTCAGCGCTCAGCAATATAGCTGGACAGATATGCAACGCAGTGATGCTGAAAAAACAAAAAGAAAAAAGAGGAATATCTAATATATGTGTATATTCAATAGTTTTTATTGATGACTTGTACAGACAAGAAACAGTACAGTCTTTTAACCACGCACAAGACATATATCAATAACATCACCTTGAACAAATTTGCACTTGTCTGCACGTCATCCCATTTAACATTAGCCAAGACTACCCTTCTCCCGCCCCTCCCCGACCGATTAACAATTATTGTTGTCTTTACTTATGAATTCAACTTAACCTAAAAATTAGACAAACATTGGAATCCATTTCTCATGTGACTATCCCCCCCTTCCTCCCTCCCCCTCCCCTTTGAGCTGTTCAGATGTTCAGAATATAGCTGCGGCCTCTGGAAGGCATGGTCAACCATAAAGGTTCCCAGTGTATGCGAAATTTCTCCCCTGATACAGAGTCCAGTGAGTGGACACCACATCTTTCAAGTTTCATTTGGTACAGTAGCTGTGTTCTCCAATATGCCAGTGATGGTTTCAAGTCAGACAGCCAGAACTTTAAAATGGTGGAGATCCCATATAGTGTCGCCAAGCACACAAAACGCTTGAACCCCGGAGGTGGTGGTCCTGAAAATTTGTATTTGTAGAATAATAGGAGGGGATCACAGACTACGGTGCATCCCCACATTTGTTGTAATGCTTGAGTGATCTCCCCCCAGAACTCCTTTGTTAAGGGGCACAGCCAGAACATGTGACCTAAACCTGCTTCTCCTCCACCACATCTAGGACAGGTTCCATCACAGGTTTCTATCACGCGTGCAGCCCTCTTAGGTGGCATATATGTTCTTAATAAAAATCTGTATAGTCTCTCGCACTGTGTGACTGACAATTGTAACCGATACAATTTTTTAATAAACTCCTTGCATATGTCAATCGTGATTGCAGCTTCCAGATCTTTTGACCAATCTCGGGCCAAGCGCCCATAGTCTATTTCAGAGGTAGAATCTTTTAATTGCTGGTGATGAAACCTGAGAGGAACCGATAACTGTGCGCCCAGTGTGTATGTCTCTGATAGAGTGTCTGTTACATCCTCTGTTAGGTCGGTCCACAACAAGGATGTTATATAATGCTTCAACTGTAAATACTCAAAATGATGCCTCCCCTGTATACCGCTAATATATGTGTATAAAACAACCAATGGACTCTCTAAGGTGTAACTAACACATCACAAAAAGGAGAACTGAAGAGCAACCGGCACGAACACTGACCTACACAAATGCTTAATCCGTTAGTGCCTCTACGCTGGGGCGGCCACGGAATCCCGCCAATTTATATTCAAACACCCACACATGCGCAGAGGCAAGGTACCTATCGACTCACAACCAGCTGTTGATGAAAGCTGACCAATCAAAAGCATCTAGATCGCTGGTTTCGTTTTAACCGAGCCCAGTGATCATCAAACGTTCTCTACTACCCCATGACATGGCCAATCAAAACAACTCATAATGCCTTTCAACTGCATTCCCATGTCCCCACGTAAGAGGGAACTATACTATCAAAAGTTAAAATGCTGGAAAATGTAGGCTAATCAAAAACATCTTCCCCAATGAAAGTCTTTCATCCCTTTGTAAACAAAACTTTCAACAATAGAAAAAGATAGTGTGTACTGTCCACGGAATGTGTACTGAAAAATGTAATTTAAAAATCCTCCAAAAGCTCAAAATCAGTTCAAAATATTCATTCAGAAGAAAGCCACCCAATCTATCGTCACATTGAGGCCATGTGGTTCTGTAGACCCCAAGCGAAAAATCCATTGCTGTTCTAGCTGAGTGAGTCTCCTGTCTATATCACCTCCCCGAATCTGTGGGGTGCTGCCATCAATTACTCTGACTAAATAGTCATCCAAGGAGTGCGAATGTTGAATGCAATGGGACACCAGAGGTGCCCCCAGTCTCTGATGTAAAACACTATGTCTGTGTTCATTAATACGTATGTTCAATGCTCTGATGGTTTTACCAATGTACAATTTGGGGCACGGACATCACAGAGCATATACTATGTGGGACGATTTGCAGTCAGAGTAGCAAGTAGAATGGTAAGTTTTGTTATCCACCGGACTAGTCCAAACATCTCCTTCCCAGGAAATGTCACAAGTCTTGCAGTGTCCACACTTAAAATGTCCTTTTCACATAGATTCTCCTGTGGTTACTGTCTCAAGAGGTAGTTCTGACGGACTGATAAGTCCTTTGATGTTCCTCCCACGGGAAACGGCAAAGTTCTTGATCCCTAAACACTATATGCGACCTCATGATATCCCAGTGTTTTTTGTTACATTTGTACCCCGCACTTTCCCACTCATGGCAGGCTCAAGCGGCTTACATGGGGCAATGGAGGGTTAAGTGACTTGCCCAGAGTCACAAGGAGCTGCCTGTGGGAATTGAACTCAGTTCCTCAGTTCCCCAGGACCAAAGTCCACCACCCTAACCACTAGGCCACTCCTGAAGTATGTGAGCCAATGCCTCACCTCCTGCAGTATGACGCATTACACATACCATCTTCTGTTCCTGGTCATCTGATGCCTTGGGTAGAAATAACAAGTCACGGTTCATATATCGTGCTCTCGGGTATGCCATTTTCTAAATTTTGCGTGGATATCCCCTAGACAGAAGGTCCAAAAACAAAGTCCGGGATTGAATTTTGAAGTCTTCCAGGGAAGTACAGTTCCGGTGAAAACGCAGGAAATGCGAGAAAGGTAAACTCTTGCGTAAGGAACGTGGATGACAACTGTCAAAAGAAAGTAAAGTGTTATGATCTGTAGGTTTTTTTATGGACCCGGGTTACAAAATTACCATCCACTAATTGTACTGATACATCCAAAAAATGTAACATTTCAGAGGAGCAGGACATTGTAAATTGGATGGCAGAGTTGCATGTATTTAACCAATTCAAAAAAGCCAACAAGTCATTTTCCGATCCACTCCAAAGCAAAAAAATGTCATCAATAAAGCGCTTCCAGAGGGCCACCTTAGAACCAAAAGGTGAGTTGGGCAACCACTGGCGTTCAAACACATCCATGAACAGATTTGCAATGGACAGTGCGAACATCGCACCCATGGCTACTCCAGAACGTTGTAAAAATAGGCTACCTGAAAAAGATAAAAAGTTCTCAGTCAGAGCAATCCTGGTGAGGCGCAACAAAAACTCAGATGGAACCTCATATGGTTGAGGGTGGAGTTCAAGGGCTTGTTCCACAGCTGTTAAAGCTTCTTCTTGTGGTATACTGGTATATAGCGAAGTGATATCTAATGTAGCCATCAATATGGGCCCTTTTGGTGGAAATTCAAACTCTGATAATATTTGCATTGTCTCATTTTGCAATTGATAAAATTTACAAAAAAGTTTTTAGGATAAAATTAAGAAAAGAACAGAGTTATTCTGACAACCTCTTTGGTTGGTTGGGGGTTTTTTGACCAATGATTAAGAATTGCATATATATGACCGAGATGGTCGCATTGCTCTAGACTTGCAGCAGCAAGTTATGAGGTCTTTTCCCCCTGTTTTCTTTTCTTAGTCTTATAACCCACAAATACCACAAAGTTCACTGCAGATAACAGGTAAAAACTAAACCAACATCAGGAATTACAATGTTTAAACCAACTTATACAATAATAAATTAATAAAAAAAATTTAAAAAGAAATGTCTTAAGAGCTTTCCTAAACTGAAAATAACCACACATTCTTAAAAAAAAAAAAGAGGGAAGAGAATTCCAAAACTGTGCAGCCTGGTAAGAAAAAGTAGATTGAAAAATTCTCTTTACCTTTACATGGCGAAATGAGAGAAACTTTAATAAAAATTGATTTTTAGTAGATCTAAAAATAAAATAATTTTAAAAAGCAAGATGAACACCTAAATAAGCAGTGGTAGATCCATGCAATGCTTGATAGGTCAAAACTGATACCTTAAATTGAAATCTTGCTTCTAATGGTAGCCAATGCAAATGACATGACATAAAGGAGTAATATGATCATATTTGTCTGCTGCAAACATAACTCTTGCTGCTGCATTCATGATGATGAACAATCACTGTAGCCAATGGAGCCACGAGTACTAAGTTTTCGTAATATAATAATAATTATTATTATTATTATTTAGTCTTGTATCTCATTCATACCTCTCAGGTCTTAGCAGGTTACAACCTAACAAAGAACCAGAACAATCAATCTGGAAGAAGTCAGACTAGATATATTAAAAAAAAAACTACATTTAATTCTGTAATACAAATTTCTGGTCCAATAGTGTTTTGACATTTCTTCTAAATTATGAATAAGACTGAGAAGGTAAGAAAATACCTATAAGGTTCTTCAGTATCCAGTAGCTTGAAAGGCTAAGGTCTTCTCAAATACTTTGTCTCTTTTTACCCTTAAATGAAGGGAAGGAAAAAAGATTGGCATTGATTCTTCTAACCCTTAACGAACTTGCATAACAAAAGTAGGAGTACAGGTATCTAAGTATGAGACCATGTAATGCTTTAAAAAGAAAAACACGCCAATTCAGATAAATGAGCCTGTGGCAGTGTTTATTGAACCATCCCATATACAACACCCTTCCCCTCACATACAATATATATTTACAAACAGAGTTGCCATTTGACACTGGGTCAGCCGTAACCATGTTGGTTTTGCACTAGTGCATGTGTGGATTTGTAAATCTGATTTTCTTAGAGAAATGAGGAGATAGGGCAGGGAATCAAATATATCGCCATATAAGCGCTGCACCAAAACCAGGACAGGATGAGTCTGACCTGAAGTGAAGTGGCAATCCTACCTGACAACTTGCACCATTTTAGGGTCCTTGAGAACTATTCAGTTGCCTACATATGGTGTACTATACGAGACATTGTAAGTTTTCAGGTATTTTGTACCTTCCGAATTACTGTGCAGTTGATGTGGAAGATTTGCATCTTGAAAACGCATAATCGCTTGTCTGCATGCTGCTTTTAAGCACAAAAACAGATTACGTTTTAGTGTACAGCGCTGCGTACATCTAGTAACACTATAGAAATGATGATTAGTAGTAGTAGTAGGACTGTTTCCCTATGGTATTTAAGGGAGGAATTGGAAAGAACTGCAGGAAGTGTTATACTGTGTAAGATCTGAGAACAGGGATGGCAGTAAAGGGATCACAGTCCAAACTTGGTCATTTATGAAGTTCTGTTTAATAAGAAAAATAGAGATGCAATTCTGTATTCTTCATACATGCATGCCTATTCTTTGCCACAGTCAAACCAAATAGGTAAACAAATAGGTGAAGAAAATTCTTACTGACACATGAATTAAGAGTGCAGGATATTTGGTTCATAAAATTCTTCAAAATTTTTTTACATCTTTTCAACAGTGCTAGAAGAGATAAAGTAGTTGTTGGAAAACCTGATTTGGCTGCAACTGTGCTAGGCAACACCCCTCTTACAGTAAAATCTGTGTATGTATATGAAAGTCCAAGAACAGTTCCTCCCACCAATGATATCATGTTGTTGGAATTAAAGGCACCTCTCGTGTTAACAGGTAAGAAATTTACTTTGCTTGATGGTGCTTTATCAATTTATTGCAGCAGCATTTTTTGGGTATGTGTGGGAAGGGAAGGGAAATGGGACTTGATATACCGCCTTTCTGATTTGGGGGCTACTTTTCATCTCTAACCAACCCCAAAGTATATAATTTATAAAAACCCAAGTAACCTGTTTAACTGTATTTCCAATGTCAGCAAAAAGATTTTTTACAGTATTCATGAGACATATGTAAATTACAAACAAAAACCAGAAGACGTCAAGCTATATGATTCTATGGAGGTAAGTTTACTCCATAGTTGTCAGTGTTTCCATGAGGAAGACAGCAGATAAATACTGGCTTTTCCTGAACAGCTGTCATACATGGGGCCATTCAGTCATTATTTCTGTCCATAACTGGTCCTCTTCTGTTGTGTATTTTTTAAATTAGGAAATGTTTCAACAATTTGTTTACCTGAAAAGCATGAACAAATCAGCAGTAATGTGAAGTGCGTAAGCGCAGGATGGGGAACAATTAATCCAGTGAGTAAGTATTTCATGTGCCATTATAGGTAATGTACACTGTTCATTTATTAAGTATTCATTCAAAGAAAAAAATATCAAATTTATACTGTGGTGCCTTCTGGTTGAACAGGCTTCTTCAGGCTTTTTAATGGGAGCATTGGAGAGTGGCAAAGTCCAAAAAGATTTTCCACATATACAAATTCAATTATTAAGGGGAAGCTATTTTGACAACTATGCTGCCTGTCACCTTACATTTAGAAGCAAGCCTTGTCTCAGTTACATAAGTACATAAGTAATGCCATACTGGGAAAAGACCAAGGGTCCATCGAGCCCAGCATCTTGTCCACGACAGTGGCCAATCCAGGCCAAGGGCACCTGGCAAGCTTCCCAAACGTACAAACATTCTATACATGTTATTCCTGGGATTTTGGATTTTTCCAAGTCCGTTTAGTAGCGGTTTATGGACTTGTCCTTTAGGAAACCGTCCAACCCCTTTTTAAACTCTGCTAAGCTAACCGCCTTCACCACATTTTCCGGCAATGAATTCCAGAGTTTAATTACACGTTGTCCATGCCATGATAGCATCGACTGGATTACTGTAATGCACTGTACACTGGTCTGACTATAAAGGGTCAGCAACAGCTCCAATTGATTCAGAATGCTGCAACTAGACTAGTAAAAGGCTGTAAGCGACATGACCATATAACACCATTTTTGCAAAAACTTCACTGGCTACTAGTACAATACAGGGCCAAATTTAAGTTTAACCTTCAAGACCCTTAAAGGAAGTGGCCCAGATTACTTGAACACACCTCTAAGGTCACTAAGGTCCTCCCAAGGAGTATTCTAACCACACCTTCTCCAAAGGACTTCACTCGATATATGAGCCTTCTCTGGAGTAGCCCCACACTCTGGAATGCACTCCCTGAAACGCTTCGCTTAACACAAAACTGACTGTATTTCAGTAAGCAAGTGAAAGCTTGGCCTTTAATGGAAAAAGTAAATGACAGCGGCTGCACATACTATAGCAGGACGTTCTTACCCACTCCTACCCTAGCTAAGATAATGTTCAAGCACCTTTCTGACCTCATTGCAACTTTCTTTAAATTAATCCCCTCATTTTCTTTAAATTAATCCCCTCACTTTCTTACTCCTGTTACTCTATCTTTTTATATGTTCCATCTTTGCTTATTCTCTAGTCTGTCTATGAACATGTTGTATTATGTATTGTGTTCCAAAAAACAACAAGGCAAACGATCTGCAAAAACCAATATGGAAAAAGAAGCCAGCAGATCA
This sequence comes from Microcaecilia unicolor, assembly GCF_901765095.1. Taxonomy (NCBI): domain Eukaryota; kingdom Metazoa; phylum Chordata; class Amphibia; order Gymnophiona; family Siphonopidae; genus Microcaecilia; species Microcaecilia unicolor. The sequence continues at coordinate 56,998,719 of NC_044039.1, forward strand.
ATATGACATCAGAAAGATTTTATTGAAGATACCGTATGTAAACAAATTGCCCGACACAGGCCGTGTTTCGCCCACCAAGGGCTGCGTCAGGGGCTACAATAAACAAACAGATTGAATTATAATAAATAAAACATCAAATTTAAAATATAAAAACAACATACTTAAAAACAACATACCACCATAGTTTCTCATATATTCATGAACAAATAGATAATGTAATGTATAAGGTATAAAATGATAATAAAATGTTATACATACATGTATGTAAAATCTAAACATGAATAAGTATGTGGTGTACATAGAAAGGACCACTTAATACAAATAAATAAATCAATCATCCCATCACAAAAAACGCTTATATGTATTTAAAAAATGTATATATATCAACATGTATACGATTCCCAACATATATATAATAAATAATAAATATCTATATAAGAACATATACATAAAAACAGCAAAGCAAGGGCACTGATATACAGCATTAGACCTTGAACATATATAAATATGTAAAAATATTGTGTAACATATTAAATAATAAAAATGGAGTGGTGGACACATACCTAATTTGAAACCTTCTGAAAGGAGCAACTCTAAAAACGGAAAACCTAAAAATATGAATGTAATCAAACACTAAATATATCAAACCAACAATGATAAAAGAAGTAAAAACAAAAATAAATAGCAATATGAATAAGATTATGCAATAAAAGGTTACTCACTTGTGGTGTATAATAAATTGGAAAAAACCAGCTCATACAGCAGATGCCTAAAATGACTGTATTGTGTTGACATTGTAATGTAGCATTCTATGCTATACTTTGTAGTATTGTCTGAATATTTTTACTGCTGTAATTGTCTTTTGCTTATGTTTGACTTATTCTTGCTGTACACCGCCTTAAGTAAATTCCTTCAAAAAGGCATTAAATAAATCCTAATAAATAAAATAAAATGAAGGAACGAGACAAGCCTAATGATTCAAGAGTAGAAGCATACCTCCTTTTGCTTTTTGTAAGGCTTAGTTGTCAATCACTGGTCAAAAAAACTCCATTAATAGAATACACCAGAAAACTCTTATTTTTGTATAATAACAATAGGTGCTTAAAGATCAAGAATCACTGTCCACAGATCTGGACTTCAGAGTGACTTATGCAAAAGAGGGTGGGAATGACCAATTCAATAATCCAGGATAAAAGCACAAGTCCTTTATTAAACATGTACAACAGCACATCAGTGAAATGCAAAAGACCATTTGCTTGAAGTTGGACTCAACACGATCCATGTTTCAGCCTATGCCTTCATCAGGAGCCTTCATAAACATTACATTACAATAAACTATCCCAATGACTTTTAGCTGCTAAGACAGCTTGAATAAATTAATTCTAGATAAATTGGCCCCTGAAAGATCAAACATAAGCACAAAGATAGTTCTTCTCCCTGGTTTAACACAAATATCCTTACAACTTAAAATTTGTAAAAGGCTGGAAAGAAAATGGAGCAACATTGGAGGAAAACAGTCAAAGATCACAAATATGCAATCAAGCTAAAATTAGCTATTATAAATCATACATAGGTGAGGATCGGATGACCATAAAAAGATTGTATGGTCTAGTCAATAATTTATTAAACACCCAGGAAATACAAATCACAAACAAACACCATCAGTCAATGACCTAGCTAAATTTTTCAAAGATTGTTAAAATTAGGAAAGGTCTACCCAAACCTAATGTTGATGTTGAACAAAACATCAGAAACTCAACTCATACAAATAATGAAATAGAGGCAGCAGACAGAATCTGGACTAGCTTTACCTCACCATCGTTATCACTGATCACATCCCTCCAAAGGAAAGAGGTTATAATTTATTGGAACTTGCTAGACCGCTGTAGCTGTCAAGGCAGAGCAGAGTGGTGTACAGGCTAAAATATAAAACCAGAAAAGGGAAAGGAATGCCATTTATTCAAATCTGTTTGTTGGAAGAATAACAGGACAAATCCAAACAAACATTAACACAAACTGAACAGGGAGCTTGGTTTCTTATAGCACCCTGTCATGATCAAACTAAATAAAGTCAATCCATTTATCAGACCTACTTCCATTCGCCCCTAAATCCCATCTCTCCCCCCCCCCCCCAAAGATATACAACAAACTAAGTAGAAGTAAGAAAACTTCTGTAAACTCTATCATCTTCTGCCAGGTATATAAATATGATTCAGAGAAGTCACGTGATGCACTGAGAGCAACAGCAGCATAGCAGCTGAGCTCCGGGATCCCCGCTCCTCGTTTCGCCTGAAACCAGCGTTTAAATAATAATTCGAAGATCCCTGACCTGGTGAGACGAAGGGAGAAAGGTGTATGGACCAATTTTTAGTCTCCATGCCAGCGAGCTCTACAAAAAGAAGCCTCCGGACCGAGAAAGGAAAATCGCCACCAGCACCAGCGATTTCCAAGATGGCGGGCGGGGAGTCGGGAACGCATGCCGAGTTCTCAGAGCGGCAGCTCGCACAGATATCAAAGGTGATCGAGTCAGCATTAGAGCCCCGATTTGAATCCCTGGCGACCCAGTTGAGTAAAATGGATACTAACATCGCTGAAATCTCGAAGCGTACGCAAGAACTAGAGCAACGAGTGTCAGACATGGAGGACACGTGGGCCACAAGCGCGCCAAAACTAGAAGAGTTGGAAGCAAAGCTCAATATGCAAACTGAAAAATTGGAGGACTTAGAAAATAGGGCCCGACGCTCTAATTTGAGACTGGTGGGCATACCGGAGGCTGTATCGGATAAAATGCTGGGGCCCAAGCTGGAAAGTTGGCTACAAAAAGAGTTTGCACTCTCAGACAGCAGAGGGGGCCTCTGCATTGAAAGGGCTCACAGACTTGGAAGACTCCAAGAAGGCAGGAAACCACGAGTTGTGATAATTAAAATACACAACTTCATCCATAAAGAGGAGATCATGCATGGATATAAACTAAAAAGAGATACCCTGAAATTTGAGGGAAATGCAATCTTGATCTTTCCAGATTATTCAGCAGGGATACAGGAGAAAAGGAAGAGATTTCACCCTATATGTTCAACATTAGCAGAGAAGAAGATCCGGTTTGCTCTGTCCTACCCAGCAGTTTTAAAGATACAAATACATGGAAAATGGTCTGTATTCTCATCAGAAAAGCTGGCAATGGACTTTCTGAACAAAGAGCTAAAGGAACAGACACCACCTACATGAAGGAGATTGGGAAGAGCTGAAAAGATTGGAACATTTAGGAACGGACTATTGGACTCAGAAAATAGAGAATGAATGTGATATGACTGAATATATGGGTAAGATATAGTTCTGAATGTTGTAAATCGCAATGTTTTGAGAGAGGAGGGGGGATCCCAGCACACAAGTGACCCAGGTGACGCTTAATGGCGCCGCACATAGCTTGCATTAAGGGGGGGGAGGGGGGAGGCAGGGGAGAGGGGTGGGAGGGGATGGGGAACAGCTCAAGCAAAATAGTGGGAGTGTCCTGGTGGCGGTTAGGACCGTCGAGATTAAGGGAGATGCTGGAAGGGAAGCGTGACTACTGTCTCCTGGGAGTGGGGCTGGGCTCCTGGGGGGAACTGATAGAATGGATTTCACATAAACATGCAATAGAGAAGGGTGATGCCGTATGTTAATCAGCCTCTTAGGATTGTTTCTTGGAATGTTTCTGGCATCACATCCCCCATCAAAAGGTCCAAAATACTGGCCCAGCTTAAACATCACAAAGCAGACATTGCATGCATTCAAGAAACCAAATTAACAGACATGGAACACGAAAAGCTGAGGCAGCAGTGGGTGGGAGATTGTTATTACTCCTCATCGGGAGGGAAAAGAAGTGGGGTAGCGGTCCTTATCAGAAAAGGGCTCCCATGCCACACAGAATTGATTCACTCTGATAAAAAGGGAAGGACATTATTATTGAAAATAACTCTCCAGGGGCAGATAGTTTATCTATGCACGATATATGGTCCTAATTCTCAAACCGCTCGTTTTTTTCAAGAACTAATAGCGCTGGGTTCAAAATACAATGATGCACCGTGGATATGGGCGGGAGATTTTAATGAAGTTATGGATCAGCAGGCGGATAGATCGGGAACAAGACGGTTGGTAGAAAAGGAGGGGTTGCTTGACTCCATGTGCACAGCTTTAACCTTAGTGGACCCGTGGCGTTTGACACATCCCCTCACAAATGACTACACCCACCAATCTAAGGTTCATTCAACATGGTCCCGATTGGATTACATATTAGTGGCCCAATCACTATTTCCACGAATAGCAGGAGCTGAAATAGGCCCCTTGGAGGTATCTGACCATTCAATAATCTGGGTGGATGTAGATTTTGCTGGGCCCGGGCAGTGGGATAGGATATGGAAATTCCCAGCCTTTCTATATAAAGATGAGAATTTCGGGAAGTATATTAAAGAACAGTGGATGGCCTATGTGGACACTAATGCAGAATCCTGTGAATCCCCAATAGTATTCTGGGAGGCTTCGAAAGTGGTCATTAGGGGCAGTATCATAGCATACATGAGCGCAAGAAAGAAGAGAATAGCAGCGGGAATAATTAGGCTAGAAAGAGAGTTGAAGCAGGCGAAAAAGAAATATGTCAAAACACCATCAAGAGAGCACAGGGATGTTATGGTGGCAACTTCGGTGGCCCTCAACTCCCTTATACATGACCAGACAAAAAAAAGGCTATGGGCGAGGGGGATGAAATTTAGACGATTTGGGAACAAAACGGGGAAGATGTTGGCACAAGTAGCCCGTGCGCAAGAGCGGAAGAGGATAATTACATCAGTGAGATCTTCCTCGGGAACTAGGATAAGGACACTAGAGGGTATAATGGGAGAGTTTCACACATTTTTCACGAACCTCTATGCAAAGGGGGGAGAAGAAGAAGAGACTCCGGTACAAGATTACATAGAGGACGCAGGGATGCCCACTTTGCCGCCTGACATTAGTGAGGGGTTGTCTAGGCCGATACAGATGCAGGAGATACAGCAGGTGCTTAAATCATTACCACAGGGCTCGGCGCCGGGGCCAGATGGCTATTCAGCAGAGTATTACAAACTTCTCCCAGTGGACTTTGGGGCCTCTTTATTAGAATATTACGAGGCGGTGGTACAGAGAGGGAGTTTTACTAAGGGAGAGAACGAGGCCTGGATCACACTAATACCCAAACCAGGGAAGCCAGAAGATCGAGTGGGTTCTTATAGGCCCATATCGCTTATTAATGTGGATCTTAAGATATTAGCGCGGGTATTGGCTAACAGGCTAGCATCTTACTTACCCAATTTGATAGGACAAAACCAGGTAGGATTCGTGAGGGGACGACACTCTGTGCTCAACGTAAGAAAGGTCCTGTTGACTATTGCCCAGTGCAGTGCAACAGATACCCAGCTACTACTGACAAGCCTAGATGCCGAAAAGGCTTTCGACAAAGTGAGATGGAGCTATTTATTTCGGGTACTGGAGCACGTGGGTGTGTCGGGCTGGTTTTTAGAAGCAGTAAAGACTTTATATACGACACCCACAGCTAGGCTGTTGGTAAATGGAAAGCGATCGGATCCATTGGAGATACAAGCAGGTACAAGACAGGGTTGCCCCCTCTCCCCCTTGCTGTTTCTACTGTACTTAGAGCCGCTTCTCCGCACGATTGATCAGGACCCTGGGATACAAGGGGTCACACTCCCGAGCCAAACGGTAAAAGTGCTAGCCTTCGCTGATGACCTGCTGCTGACATTGACCAGACCTCAAGAGTCACTAGGGCGATTGATAGAAGTAATTGAAGAGTTTGGGTTCCATTCGGGGTTTACACTGAATGCCAGTAAGTCCTTAGCCTTACCCTTGGACCCAGAATTAAAAAGAACATGGGAGGGTCCTTTCCCAATGCAATGGGCACAGGAGACAATGACATACTTGGGGGTGAGAATCCCAATCGACTTAACACAAATCTACATATTAAATATAGAACCCTTAAAAAGAAAGGTGGAGAGTGCCTTAGGCAGGTGGCAGGCACTCCCCATATCTTTGATGGGACGTGTGGCATTATACAACATGATATTGTTCCCAACCTGGGTGTATACCTTTCAAATGCTGCCCATGTACCTTAGAGGAAGAGATGAAAAGTGGCTAAAGAATAAATTAGCAAAATTCTTGTGGCAGGGTAAAAGGGCCCGGATGACAATGCACAAAGCAATGTTGCCTAGGGAGAAGGGAGGTCTGGGAGTGTTGGACCTACGTCTCCTATCGCTCGCTGGTGGGATACGCCATATCTCTGATTGGTTCCGAAACACGGAATACTTTTCTCTTACATTATCTGAGATACACTGGTTTCGGGAACAACACTTTGCAAGTTGGCTACAGGCTCCTGGGGGACAGGCACAAAAGCTAGGGCCAGTGACCCCGTTATTTCAACCTTTGAGATGTACTTGGAGATGGATCTGTAAATTTTTAAGACTTAGTCAAGTGAGCTCCCCGATGCTGCCCATCAGGGGGAATCCCCAATTTCCAGCGGGCAGCACTTCCCGGGCCTTTCAGACGTGGGCAGCAAGGGGAGTGAGATATGTGTATCATGTGGTGAATGAGCAAGGAATAATAAAACCATTTGCGGAACTTTGTAGGGAGTTTGGAGTACCTGAGTCAGACTTGTTTGCATACCTACAGTTAAAACATTATGTGCGATCCTTACCTAAAGAAACATTAACGATAGAAACTTGGGGGAAATATAACGAACTGTTGGGTCTAGACGCGCAAGCTAGAGTCCCAATGAAATATTTCCATATGCACTTGAGAGACAATACCAAAGCAACAAATTATTCTAAAGTGCTACAGCAGTGGAAATCAGAACTTGGAATACAACTTACACAGGAACAGCTGGAAGTGTGCATTAAAAGACTGTATAAATTAACTGAGAATGTGAGCTGGCGAGAAACGCAGTATAAATTTATTTTTCGATTGTACATCTCACCGCACAGGGCGTTCAGAGCTAAGTTGAGAGACAATGATTCCTGCCCGAAATGTGCTCGTACAAACGCGCATTTGGGCCATATGTTCTGGTCCTGCCCAAGGATACAGAGATTCTGGAAAAGCTTAGAGGAACATGTATCGGGCATGTGGAGAACTCAATGGAAGCGCTCACCCAAGCAGCTGTTTCATGTTTTTACTGTACAGGGACAAATGCCGACAGGCATGAGGACATTTTTGCAGAGAGCAATCCTGATGGGAAAGAAAACAATATTACAGAGGTGGTTGACAGATGAACAACCCACAATCAGTTGTTGGAGATCGATGATGATACAAATGTGCGCTTTGGAAAGACAAAGTATCAAGGACTTGGCATCAGAAGCAGGAGACCGGTTTTGTAGAACCTGGTCCCCCTACTGGGACACACTAACATCAGTTGCTAAAAGCAAGATCTTGAATGCCTGAATGCTTGAGCTGGGATGGGGGGAGGTGAGGGAGGGACGGGAGGGAGAAAAACAAAAGTTGAGAAAATTGAATGTGAACAATAAATATGATTCAGAATCAAACTACTTGCCATCTGTGTGAGAGATTGTAAATATGGATCCCATACAGACTGTTGCACCCCATACCCGTGGTGTGCCTTGCTGGCTTCTCTCCACGCTCGCTCCTTGCCTCCGCCGTCATGGGGGGGGGGGGGGGAGCATCGGCCATGATGGCAGCGCCAACACTCCGACGCCCACCGACGCTCCGATTCCTCTCGGGTTTGCTGCTGCTGCCACGCTCTGCTCTGGCTCATCCCTGCTCCCACAGTGTGGAGCGCCGGCAGTGTCAAGATGGCCGGCACTGCAGGGGTGGGCTGGCTCTCCTCTTCCGGGCGTGAGGCCCAGGAACGCTTGCTCCGCCTCCTGACGCTGGATTGGTCCTCTGGTGGCATGACTCCACCTCCTCGTATTGCGAGCGTACCAGGAGATTCCCTGACCAGCTGATTCCTCTTGTTCGTGATGAGAGAGGTACTTAAGGGGGAGTATGTTTCTCACTCCAGTGCTTCGGCTTCTTCTTTGTTAGAGTAGCCTGTGCTTCGTGGAGTCTGTCTCTGCTACCCTTTTTGCTTGACCTGTTTTGACCTGGCCTGGACTTTGACTATTGCTTTTGCTTGCTGCCTGCCTTGAACCTTTGCCTGGAACCAGACTGAGTCTTTTGCTTGCTGCCTGCCTTGAACCTTTGCCTGGAACTAGGACTGAGTCTGCTTGCTGCCTGCCTTGAACCTTTGCCTGGAACTAGGACTGTGTCTTTTGCCTGCTGCCTGCCTTGAATCTTTGCCTGGAACTGGACTGTGTCTTTTGCTGCTGCCTATCCTGAGTTTAGCCCGGACATCCGCCGGGGTTCCTGCCCTGCTTCCTCGGGTAAGACCAGGATTGTTCGGCTGCCGAACGCTGCTTTGTACAAGGGCTCACATCTTGTTACTACAGTGCCTGACAGAAAGCCGAAGTCATGAGCTCACCGGATAAGCCTGATCTGTCCGATATGGCTCAGGCCCTTCAGCAACAGCAGTCTCAGCTTAATAGACTATCGGGAGTCCTCCAGGATGTGTGTTCACAGATGTCGTCTCTTCAGACCCAGCGTTCCTCCACCACTGGACCTAGCAGAACCACTCCTCCTCTTCCAACCTTTCGCCTGCCAGAGCCTCCCTGGTTTGACGGTACCCCCTCTGCCTGCCGAGGCTTCCTGAACCAATGTCTAATGCTCTTTGATATGCAACCCGCTTCCTTTCTATCTGACAGTCTCAAGATCACATACATCATTTCTTTACTGTCCGGACCAGCCCTGGCATGGGCTTCACCCCTGTGGGAGCAACAGGATCCACTCTTGTTGGACCTGGGGGAAGTTCCTTCGTCAGTTCCGGATGGTCTTCGGTGTTCCTGGGTGACCTTCTTCAGTGGCAGGGGAACTGTTACGTATTCAACAGGGTAACCGTTCCATAGGAGATTATGCAATACAGTTCCGCACGCTAGCCGCAGAACTCCGATGGAATCAAGAAGCTTTGAGGGCAATTTTTTGGCAAGGGTTGAGCGGGCGTATCAAGGATGAATTGTCTGGACGGGAGGTTCCCACCACCTTGGATGCTCTCATTGCTCTGTGTATCAGGATCGATGTTCGATTCCAGGAGAGAGCACGAGAACAATCGACCACTCAGCCTCCTCGGAGAACTTTCTTCTCAGACTAAGCAAGCTACCTCTCCACGGGTTCTGCTGCAGAAGAACTGGAGGAACCTATGGTGATTGGTCGACACCGACTCTCAGCTGTGGAGAGGGCTCATCGTCGAAGCCACCAACTTTGCCTGTACTGTGGGAGACCCGGTCATTTTGTGAGAGACTGCCCTAACAAACCGGGAAATGTTTAGACCCGAGCCTTGTGGAGGGGGTGGTTCTGGGTCAATCAGGTTCCCTTCCGGACAATTTAATGTCAGTACCGATTATTTTGCTTTGGCATGAATACAGGGTGAACACGGTAGCCCTGTTGGACTCTGGGGCAGGAGGTAACTTTATTGATGCGGCTCTGCTTGAGAAGTTAGGAGGACCATCAGTTCCCTGTAGACCAGCTTTGCAGGTGACCTCTATTCATGGGTCTGCTCTTCCTCAACCTATCACTCACCTCACTCCGCCTCTTCAGATGCAAGTGGGTCTCCTGCATCATGAAAACATTCCATTTTTCATCTTGCCACAAGCCATCCACTCTGTTATTCTGGGATTGCCTTGGTTACGTCTCCACGCACCCAGCATTGATTGGTCCACTGGGGAGATCAGTCATTGGAGTACCTGATGTTTTGAGACCTGCATTTCTCCAGTAGAACCACCTTCAAGAACTATCTCTGCGCTGCCCGGAGCCCTTCAACCTTGCGAGGCCTGTCTTCTGGGGGAATATCGTGATTTTCAGGGCGATTTTGATGCTTGTGAAGCAGATTCACTCCCTCCCCATTGTCCCTTTGATTGTCCTATTGATCTGATTCCGGGCACGATGCCTACCCGAGGTAGACTGTACGCTCTGTCCCGAGAGGAGTCTGCTGCCATGCATACTTAAATTCAGGACAATCTTAAGAAGGGGTTTATTCGACCTTCATCCCCTGCTGGTGCTGGATTTTTTTTTTTGTTTGTTTCCAAGAAGGACGGGTCTTTACGGCCCTGCATTGACTACCGAGGCCCAAATAACATCACGATTAAGAACCGTTACCCTCTGCCTCTTATCCCTGAGTTATTTGACCATCTGCAAGGAGCTGTTATTTTCACCAAATTGGACCTCCAGGGTGCCTACAACTTGATTCAAATTCATCTGGGGGATGAGTGGAAAATGGCTTTTAATACTCATGAGGGTCACTTTGAGTATCAAGTCATGCCGTTTGGTCTTTACAATGCTCCAGCTGTTTTTCAGAACTTCATTAATTTTACTTTTTAGGATCTGTTATATTCATCCGTCATAGTCTACCTGGACGATATTCTAGTATTCTCTGCCTCCACTCAAGATCACCCTGGGCATGTGCGCACTGTCCTCCAGCGCCTCCGGGACCATCGGCTTCTTAGCAAGTTGGAGAAATGTGCTTGTCATCAGTCTGTTGTTCCTTTTCTGGGACACATTATCTTGGCGGAGGGCCTACAGATGGATCCTGCAAAGCTTTTGGCTATTCAAGATTGGCCTATTCCTCAAGGACTCTGAGCTCTGCAGCGGTTCCTTGGGCTTGCCAACTACTATAGGCAGTTTATTTATTCCACATTACTCCTTGATAACTGCTCCACTGACGGCTCTGACAAAGAAAGGTGCGGATGTTCGGAATTGGCCCTCTACAGCTCAGGAGGTCTTCTCTACATTAAAGGCTGCTTTTTTATCTGCACCGGTACTCAATAGTCCGGATGTTGCTAAACCTTTTTTTGTTGAAGTGGATGCTTCGTCGCTTGGAGTGGGAGCGGTATTATCTCAGTCTGCTCCTTCTGGTAAAAGACATCCATGTTTCTTTTTCTCTAAGAAATTTTCCCCCGCGGAGCGCAATTACACTATTGGGGACAGAGAGTTAATAGCTCTGAAGCTCGCTTTTCAAGAATGGCGCTATCTGCTGGAGGGGGCGGCACATCCAATTACAGTCATTACAGATCATAAGAACCTTCTCTACTTACAAAATGCTAAATGTCTGAACCCACGGCAGGCCCATGTTTTTTGCTCGCTTCAACTTCCACTTGGTTTTTCGGCCTGCAGAGAAGAACGTGCAGGCAGATGTGCTCTCCTGAGCCTTTGATGTGCCGGAGGAGCCCGAAGAGGTCTGTTCTATGCTTAATCCTGTGTGTCTCCCCTCTACTGTGGTGACCTCGACTTCCCTCAGGACCTCTGTTCCTATCCGGTCTAGACGGAGGGTTCTTCAGTGGGGTCATTCCTCGGCCTTTGCAGGACATTTTGGATTCAGAAAGACTTACCATCTTATCTCTCGGTATTTCTGGTGGCCTCATATGGCTCAGGATGTTCTGCATTTCATCTCTACTTGTTCCACCTGTGCTCGCACCAAGTCTCCTCCTGGCAAGCAGTGGGGTCGTCTTCAGCCCTTGCCTGTTCCCAATCGACCCTGGCAGGAGATTTCTATGGACTTTATAACTGATCTTCCTCCCTCACGGGGTAACACTATCATCTGGGTGGTTGTAGATCGCTTTTCCCGCATGGCACATTTCATCCCTATGAAATCCCTACCCTCTGCTGGTACTCTGGCTTCCTGTTTTGTTCAGCACATTTTTCGTCTGCATGGGTTACCTCAACGTATCATCAGTGACAGAGGATCGTAGTTTACTTCCAGATTTTGGAGATCTTTGTGCTCGGCGTTTAGGGTTTCTACACTCTTCTCTTCAGTTTACCATCCCCAGACCAATGGCATGGCAGAAAGGGCCAACCAGACCCTCAAGAACTTTCTCCGGGCCTACACTAACAACCGGCAGGATGACTGGGCGGACCTCCTGTCTTGGGCCGAGTTTGCTTACAACAACAGTCTCCATTCTGCTTCCCAGACTTCACCTTTTTTTCACTATCTATGGACGCCATCCTTGCATTCCTCCTCAGATTCCGTTGGACCAAGCTCCTTCCTTGATTCATCCAACTCTTGCTACCATTCGGGACACTTGGAGGACTGTTCAGAGTCACTTGCGGCGTGCTGCTGCAAAGTATAAACGTTTTGCTGACTGAGATCGACACCCTGCTCCTGTTTTCACCCGGGGCAGAAGGTTTGGCTCAGCACCAAGTACCTGAGACTGCGTCTACCTTCTCTTAAGTTTGCTCCTAGATTCAACGGACCCTTTGCTGTTCAAGCTAGAGTAGGGACGGTTGTCTATCGTCTTCACTTACCTGGCAATCTTCGCATATACAATGCATTCCACGTTTCTCTGCTGAAGCCTTTCTTGACCTCCAGATGGCATCCAGAACCGGCCTGTAGTACCTGACTCTGAGCCAGACCCAGAGTTTGAAGTACAGGAGATCCTGGATTCTAAACGCCAAAGAGGAAGTCTCTATTATCTGATTTCCTGGAAAAACTTTGGTCCTGAAGGTAATTCATGGGAACCTGCTGGCAATGTCCATGCACCAGATTTGGTCCACGAGTTCCATACCCGCTATCCTTCTAAACCTGGACCGGGACAGAGAGGGGATCTTCCGGGGAGGGTACTGTTGTGCCCCTTACCCATGGCGTGCCTTGCTGGCTTCTCCCCACGCTCGCTCCTTGCCTCCGCCGTCACGGAGGGGAGCGTCGGCCATGATGGCAGCGCCGACGCTCCGACGCCCACCGCCGCTCCGATTCCTCTCGGGTTTGCCACTGCTGCCACGCTCCGCTCTGGCTCATCCCCACTCCTGCAGTGTGTAGCGCCGGCGGTGTCAAGATGGCCGGCGCTCCAGGGCTGGGCTGGCTCTCCTCTTCCGGGCGCGGGGCCTGGGAACGCTTGCTCCACCTCCTGACGCTGGATTGGTCCTCTGGTGGCATGACTCCACCTCCTCGTATTGCGAGCCTACCAGGAGATTCCCTGACCAGCTGATTCCTCTTGTTCATGATGAGAGAGGTACTTAAGGGGGAGTCTGTTTCTCACTCCAGGGCTTCGGCTTCTTCTTTGTTAGAATAGTCTGTCTCTGCTACCCTTTTTGCTTGACCTGTTTTGACCTGGCCTGGACTTTCACTATTGCTTTTGCTTGCCTGCCTTGAACCTTTGCCTGGAACCGGACTGAGTCTTTTGCTTGCTGCCTGCCTTGAACCTTTGCCTGGAACTGGACTGTGTCTTTTGCTTGCTGCCTGCCTTGAACCTTTGCCTGGAACTAGGACTGAGTCTTTTGCTTGCTGCCTGCCTTGAACCTTTACCTGGAACTAGGACTGAGTCTTTTGCTTGCTGCCTGCCTTGAACCTTTGCCTGGAACTAGGACTGAGTCTTTTGCTTGCTGCCTGCCTTGAACCTTTGCCTGGAACTAGGACTGAGTCTTTTGCTTGCTGCCTGCCTTGAACCTTTGCCTGGAACTAGGACTGAGTCTTTTGCTTACTGCCTGTCTTGAACCTTTGCCTGGAACTGGACTGTGTCTTTTGCTTGCTGCCTGCCTTGAACCTTTGCCTGGAACTGGACTGTGTCTTTTGCTTGCTTCCTGCCTTGAACCTTTGCCTGGAACTGGACTATGTCTTTTGCCGCTACCTATCCTGAGTTCAACCCGGACTTCCGTCGGGGTTCATGCCCTGCTTCCTCAGGTAAGACCAGGATTGTTCGGCCGCCGAACACTGTTTGGCATAAGGGCTCACATCTTGTTACTACAGTGCCTGACACAGACAGATAATTGTGCTCTCTTCACTGAAAGTGCGGCATTCCTTGCCTCCCACAATGCCAGAAGATGAACCCTTCTTGCTAGTTCCAAACAAATGGAGGGTCTGAGTGAACCCAGGAGGTATTTTTTCTCTACTACAATAAACTTTTGAATTAGTGTCTAATGTGGTCGGCCCAAGCCCCCAAGTCCCTCCATTAAATCAAATATAATCAAGTCCTCTGTGAAGGTAATATGAGTATTCAATAACGTGTTCACATATAAGGCATTGGCAGACCAATATTTTTGTATCCAAGGACAAGCCCACAAGGCGTGATAAAAATGTATTATCTCCACCTTGGCACCTAACACACTTGGGAGAAACCAATCTTCCCACCCTATGCATTTGCATTTGGGTGAAATAGGCCCAATGGAGTACCCAGAATGCACAATCTCTCATATCCACTTCCCGTACCAAATGGGGTGTGCTATGGATGGTTCTGGCTACATCCCACTGTATCAGCAATGTCCCCAGGTCAGATTGTCATCTAGCTTTAATCCCACAGATAATCTTTCCTTCCCGTCAAGGGCTGGATTGATTTGAAAAGGCCTGATATTGTGAGCTGCTCAGTCACCGCCTGTTCAAGAAATCCTTTTAATTTGGAGCCCAACTGCAGTTTCAAAGTATTGTGGTCAAGGGGAAGCAATGTAGTGTTTGAACTGACAAAAAGCAGAGATCTCTCCACAGCAGCTCGTTTTGTTGTCTGAATGCCTCAAAGCTCATCATCTTCCCTTCCCCCGTGAGTATGGCTGCCTCCAAAGTGTAACCCTGAGTTTCCCAGTGTTGGAATAAGATATTTTCCAGACCAGGAGGGAACTGCAGGTTGCCCCTAATCTGCAGTTGATCAATATCCATGGGAGCACTCCCCAACCAATGAGTCAGCTTAATCCAGACATCTTTTAGGGTCAAAATACGAGTAGAAATCTGCAGAAGGGATCTAAAAGGTGCATAGAGCAATTGTTCATATAAAATGGGAATATAGTCTGATCTGTCTAATAGCCAATCCCCCAAATGGCATAATAGGCAGGCATAATTTTATAATTGTAAATCTGGCAGGCCCAACCCCTCGTTCTGCAAATTGCCATATAAGTATGAGAGCCGTAATTTTGCCTTTTTCCCATTCCAGATAAATCTAGTTAGCAATTTGGTCACCTGCAAAAGGTCTCTCTTAAGAAGGCATATTGGCAGAACTTGGAGCATATAAAGCCATTTGGGGAAAATAACCGTCCGATAAAGGCTACTTCTCCCAGATAAGGATAAGGGCAATGTGGACCACCCCTCTAATTGGGTTGTTTTTTTTTTGTTTTGTTTTGTTTTTTAAGAGGACCAGGATAAACCTGTGTAGACAATATTACAATAGTCAAGATGGGATGTGAAAAATGAGAGAATCAACTCATGAAGAGATGGTGTATGGCTCATAATTGACAAATCATGGTGTTTGCTGATCGGTTGGCTGGTGTTTTGTTATCTCTGTGGATTAACTTGTTTTTATAACCACGTGCATACATAAAGGAATTATTCAAGCCAATCAGTTTCTTCTCAGAGAAAGTTGTTTGTGACCCCTGAGGCAGGCGCTTTGGCGCCGAAACACGGGCCTTGTCGGGTCCTTGATATGAATATTCTGAATAAACTGTATTTTTGATATCTCCCTATTGGTTTACGCATTTGTCAGCCTCTACTTTTGCTGTTTTGCTTTGCCATAATTGACAAAACAGGAAAAAAAGACTTTAGATAAGTGTGAGATTTGGGACTGGAAAGAGAACAGATTCTCAGATAAGCCCAAGGTAGCAGAAATTTTTGACTGGGGTGACTTGAGCTCCCTAGTAGGGTGATAGGGAAGTTGGAGGGGATTAACCACCAGAAAACCAACAGGCAATGGTTTTGTCAGCATTGAGCACTAGCCGATGGTTAACCAACCATTGTGTGACTGAGTCGACAGGCCTGCAGAGGGGCAGTGGAAGGGGGGAGGATAGGTTGGGTAAATAAGAAGAATATCGTCAGCACATGCAGGCATTCGTGAAGATTGAATAAGGGCTGCAAGGGGACTCAAGAACAGATTGAAAAGCAAAGGTGAAATAATAGAGCCTTGAGGGGGACACCACAGTAGAGTTCCCTATCAACTGAACAGGAAGGAGTGACAACCAGAAAAGAGCGGTGAGATAGAAAAGATGTGGACCAAGAAAGCACCTTACTGGTAATGCCAAGAGATGTGAGAGAAGCAGTGAGTGATTCACAGGGGCAAAAGCTGTGGAGAGATCAAGGGAGATAGCCAGGACAATTTTATGTTGATCAAAATGGGCGTGAATTTAGCTAAGAAGGGCTGTCATTACCATCTCTGTGCAGAAGTGAGCCCTAAATCCTGATTGATGTGGGTGCAAGGCTAGTACTATGTCAGAGAATGAGATTAATTGGTTAAATATGACTTTTTCAAGGACCTTGCACATGAGAGAGATTGGAAACTGGACGATAGTTACTGGGAACAGAACAGTTGAGATTAGGTTTCTTAAAGATGGGATGTACTACAGCCTGCTTCTCTATGTCCAGAAAGTGGCCAGAAATGAGACTATGGTTGATAATGGAAAGAGTAGGTAGGAGGGATAACTTGGGGACCTTCAACCATGTTGATTAAATGGGATGACATAATAAGTAGATTTCATTGTGGACAATTTTTGCCAAGAAAAAAGGGGGCTGTGCTTGAAAATATGACCAAACAGTAGAACTGGTGTGATATGAAAGGCAAGCAGGTGATAAGGTGGGGGGGGGGGGGGGGGGGGGGGGGGTGAAGCAAAGTTTTTGGATTGCGGGTTGACCATTTGTTGATAGAGTAAAGATCCCAAGAGGGGTTTGTAGACTTTAGAAGCCTAGAGATTAACTCCTTTTTTGCCTTTTTCAACTGGGAATTGTAGACACAGTGATGTCTATACTTCTGAAGAGCGAATGTGGATCTAGACTTTTTCCAAAGTTGGTATACAAAGCATACAAAGATTTGAAGTGTACCAAGGATTTCTATTGGAACTAAATTGGCAGAAGGTTTTAAGGGCAATCGTACCAAGACCCTGTTCCAAGGCCAAGTTTGTCTTGGCATTAAGAGATTTAGATGGGAGATCTGGGGGTACTGAAAACAGTGATGGAGAAAGCGAACTGGCATCAATCTGGGAAAGTGCTCTGGTCTAACAACTGGAGACTAGGGATGGTGGTTGAGAGCAATTTCTCAAGTATGAGAGATTTGTCAGACCAGGACAAAGAGACAGAGGAGATGGAAGAGGGATGAATAGGTGAGTCCTGTAGTGTAGTGTGGCCAGCCATATGGGTTGGGAATAAAATCCATTATTGTAAAGAAAGGTCAGATAATGAAATCTAGAAAATGCCTGGCCTTAGAACTACATGGGTCATCACATGGTCATTGAAGTCACCTAGAATAAGTATATTGGGGTAACGAAGTGAAGCATCTGAAATAGTGTGCAGACAGGTATCCCACGTTTCCGCAGGTAGAGGGGGGTGGCCGCAATAGAATACAAGGATTTGCAGAGGTTGGATGGCGTCAACTCTAATAATCAAAAGTTCAGGGATAGGAGAAAGATGAAGAGATTTCTCAGACCTTTAGATCACTAGCATATATGAGGTTAAACTACCCCAAAGGTTTCATTTCCTCATATTCACTTTCTGCTGCTGTTCAATTAAAGACTGGTGGGTTACTAACATTATTTATTGGTACAATCTCTTGTAACACCCTTATATGATTATTGTAATTTGTTGTTCTTAAGTTTGTCTCAATATTTGATTAAACCATTGTAGTTGGCACAGAATGCAGCAGCATGACTTATTTCTGGGACTCAGAGGTACAATCACATTTCACTGGAATTACATGAATTACATTGGTTACCAGTGAAATGGAGAGTCCAGTTTAAAGCGTTGAGTCTGATATATAGAGTGTTGAAGGGTGATGTGCCCATTTCATTAGCCTATGTGTTAAGAATCTATTGTCCACCACATCCTCTCAGATCTGCCAATAAATTACTGCTAACCACTCCTTATGAACAGGTCAGATTGGAGGACATTAGGTCCAAGTTTGTTTTTTGTTTTTTTTTAATATTGAAGGATCTCTGCTTTGGAATGACTGCCTGTAGAATTAAGGAAGGTGGAAAATTATATACAGTTTAGAAAATTACTTAAGGCTTTTTTTTTAATTCAGGCCTTCAGTGGCTGGCCTGTTTTATTTGTAATTTGAATCTGTTTTTATTTTTTTTTTTTATATGACTTTATGAATGTTATATTTGTAAACCACTTAGAACATTAGGATACAGTGGTCTATAAATTGTGTAATAAATTACTTGAGTAGGCATAGCAGTCAACTTTTACAGAAGTTACTTGTTTAGCACAGCATGGACAACGCTACACACAATGTTAATCCTACACAGGTAAACGGTATTACAACAATTACTAGCAATATAACTTAGACAATTTTGTTTCCCCAAGCACCAAGATCAGTTAACCATAATGTTAGCCAAGACCAGTCCTAGGCTAAGTCTGCATCTATACCTTTGGGAACATAAGTCAGGTTCTTAAGGTAAGCTGCTGAGTGTAACAAAGGTTGTGATTTTATTATTTGGGCAGTCTTAGCACTCCCATACATTGCAGATCTATCATCTCAGAAAATATTCCAATAACTTAACACTTGCTAATATTCTCACACCCTGAACACTTTAACATACAAGAAATGTAAATTCATGATGATGTGCCTACATAGCAAGTATTGATATGGGCCTTTGGGTAATCTTTTTTTTTTTTCTGTGTATAATTTTCTATTTATGCAGCATAGGCCTCATGGAGAACACTATTAGATTCAATTGACTTGGGAATAAGATCTGCAACTTTTCAAACACAATTCATAAGCTTTTTCATAAGCAGAGACACCAACAATCAGGCTATGGCCCTTTCATGAGTAATATTAACACTTATATGGTAAAAAACAAAGCATACAAGCAAAGTTAAGCTAGACTAGGCAGTCATCTAGGATGGTACTTTCTAGAGCATTATAAAGCAGTTTCAGTCAAAGCAATGCAATAGAATACTGGTGGATACTTTATTCAGATATCTTTTACCTGGGGTAAATGAAATTAACTCTCACCAAGCAAGATCTTAACCATAATTCCAACAATTATTCACTTTAAATGATTCAGCTAATTTCATTTACATCTCATAGCAAAGCTACTGGACAAACATATCTCTTTCATATTACAGTAGCATAGCAAGGAGCATAGAGCAAAAAAAACGTTTTTCTTGGTACTATTGCTAGCAATAAGCAATTCAGTTATTATTCATGGTACAAATTTCTCTAAAGCATATAGCAGAGATAGAAAAACTAAGGAAAAAGTGGATAAGCATCAAATTAAGTTCAACCACTGAGGACTCTGGCTGTCAATCAACAGGTGAATAATTGGGTATAAAACAAAAGCAAGTAAGACAATGCCTCCTATGGTTAATATGTTTCAATCATTTTTATTGTTGCATAATAAACAGGTTCTGCCGATCACAAATCATCAATTGTCTCTTACAATTTCCTTTTTTTTTTGTCCTGTACAATCTTATTTTTATTTTTATTTACTTCCCCCCCCCCCCAACCAATTTCCCTTTCCTCCCCCCCTCTTCCCCCCTCTCCCCTTCCCTTTCTGTCTTCTACAAGCAAGCAGCAGAAGGTGGGGCAGCAACACCAGAGTTTATAAAATCAGTATCTGACTCCAAACTGATGGGGTCAGAGTCTCCCAAAACAGTGCCCATCTGTTTTCAAATTGCTGTTTTGTCTTCTTTGGCTGGCTCCTCATTGTTAAGTGTTCTGCTCGTAGGGGCAATATCATTTGTGTTCGCCAGTATTGCATCGATGGCGGTCTGCTCCCCAGCCACTCTTGTAATATCGCCTTCTTCGCTACCACTGTAGCTTTCTTTACAATGTCTGCAAAGCCTTTTGGCATTGGTTTACTTAGCCCTGGTTGTCCAAAACGTAATCTTGGCTCATAAGTCCATCTTCGAGACCAAAGTGCTGATACTTGTCTAAGTATTTGTCTCCAGAACTGGGCCACCCTTGGGCAAGTCCAGAACATATGAGCTAGTGTAGCCCCTTCTTGGTAGCATTTCCCACATTCTCCATCAGGCGAGGCCCCCATGTGAAACACTCTCCTAGGGGCAACATAAATCCTCAATGCAAATTTATATTGTATTTCCCAATGTTCTACCAGTTTTGTTGTCTGCCCAAGGGACAGCACATGTTCTTTAAACATTGTCTCTGTACAATGCTTTGAAATTGTATTTCCGATACATGGTGGTTAGTTTTTTGGGTTCAAAGATGCATATATTTCCTGACACATCAAGGGAATCGCAGACTGGGAGGTGTGAGGTCTTGGCTTTTAAGCCAGGAATCATTGCCCTAGTTGGGACCTTCCTAGCGCGATTTCCTTGTAAGTGTTTTATTTCCTTATTACTTATTTGTTTGAACCTAAGAAATTATAAGAGTTTGTGGAAACAGATGAAGAATCCTCTGCAGCAACTTCCTTCAGTTACCACTGTACCGGCTGCAATAACCAATTAACCTTCCTCCCTCAGAAAATGTGAAGTGTAAGATTAACCATTTTGAGTTTTTCTTATTTTCTTTGATTGCTTTCCTGATCTTGGATCTTCCAATTGTGGACAGTTATGTAAATATATATTGTTGAGAGAAAATGTTTTCCTTTTTATATTATTTTCTGTATTTCCTTACATTTATGTGATAAATGTGAATGTAATTAAGTAAAATGATAAAATAAAATAAAAAAAATAAACCATTGTCTCAGTTGTATCCCTATGTCGTGGCTCCACTTTGCGGCATACCCTGCATAGTCCAGTTCTGGCATGGTGTCTCGTATATGGCGATGGTGATAGGTCATTGGCACTTTCTGTTGAGCCCCCAACAATATAGCAGAGGCCAGTTCCTCCCATACGTCCTCTGTGAGGTCTGTCCACAACAAGCTAGATACATAATGTCTTAGTTGATAGTAATGAAAGAAGTCCATCAGTCTTATCTTGTATTGTTCTTTCAGTTCTTGAAACGTTTTAATATGTCCTTTATCTGTAAGCACATGGTATATGTATTCTATCCCCTTTTCCTTCCATTTACTAAATACTGCGTAACTTTTCCCAGGTTCAAACCCTGGGTTGCCACAGATCCGATAGATATGGGGTGGTTTTAGGCGAAAAGCCATGCATTTTGCAGATCCACCTCCACACCGCAACTGTAGTGGGCAGGATGTGCGCCATCTGCAGAATCCCTGGGCTGTTCTGTTTGTTACCATGTAGAAATCCTGTAAAGTGTTCTGATCCAAACAGTTGTAGTTCCATGTGTGTGGCAGAGTATTCACTTTCAAAACCAGTCATTTAGGTGCCTAATTCCACAGGCCAGCGTTAAATATCGTAGACTCAGGAGGCCCAAGCCCCCATATTCTTTTGGTATCTGCAGAGTCTGGGTGGAGATTTTCGCTTTCTTTTCTTTCCAAACGAATTGTTGAAGTATTTTATTAGTTTGTCGTTTCACTATCTTTGGAAGGTAGAGTGGTAGTGTTTGGAACACATGAGCAAGGGGCATAATCGAACGCAAATGCTCATCTCCATGGGCGTCTATCTCCGAGAACGGGTACGTGAAGGGGCAGGACAAACCGTATTTTCGAAAAAAAAAAATGGGTGTCCATCTTTTTTCCGATAATACGGTTTCTGCCAGCCAAAGGCATCGGATTTGTGCGGATTTGAGCTGGGCGGTATTGTTTTTCAGCGATAATGGAAACTGAAAGCGTCCAGCTCAAAAACGAACAAATCAAAGGCATTTGGTCGTGGGAGGGGCCAGGATTTGTAGTGCACTGGTCCCCCCTCACATGCCAGGACACCAACCGGGCACCCTAGGGGGCACTTGTAACAATAAAAAAAAATGTTAACTACCTTTGAAGTCCATAGCTCCCTTCCCTTGGGTGCTGAGCCCCCCAAATCCCCCCAAAACCCACTCCCCACAACTCGACACCATTACCATAGCACTTATGGCTGAAGGGGGCACCTAGATGTGGGTACAGTGGGTTTTGGGGGCGGTTTGGAGCGCTCCCATTTACCACCACAAGTGTGACAGGTAGTGGGGGATGGGCCTGGGTCCACCTGGCTGAAGTCCACTGCACCCACTAACAACTGCTCCATGGACCTGCATACTGCTGTGATGGCGCTGGGTATGACATTTGAGGCTAGCATACGGGCTGGGAAAAAAAAGTTTTTAAAGTTGTTTTTTTGGGGGGTGGGAGGGGGTTAGTGACCACTGGGGGAGTCAGGGGTGGTCATCCCCAATTCCCTCCGGTGGTCATCTGGTCATTTAGGGCACTTTTTGGGGACTTTGTGAAAAAAAGGGTCCAAAAAAAGTGACCTAAATTCTTGCTAAAAAAAGGCTATTTTTTTCCATTATCGACGAAAGCCGCCCATTTCTGTTCAACTGATAACCACGCCCCAGTCCCGCCTTCACCACGCCTCCGACACGCCCCCGTCAACTTTGGCTGTTTCCGCGACGGAGTGCAGTTGAAAACGCCCAAAATCGGCTTTCGATTATACCGATTTGGCCGCCCACAGGAGAAAGGCGCCCATCTCCCGATTTGGGTCGAAATATGGGCGTCTTTCTCTTTCAAAAATAAGCTGGATTACCATCTTGGCACAATCATCATGTTGTATAGCGCTATCCTGCCAAGTAGGGAGAGCAGGAGGGGTTGCCAAAGCTTCAATTTATGGACTTTGTCTTCCAAGAGTTTGTTTACATTCTGAGTACACAGCTGAGTGAGGTCTTAGGGAATCTGGATTCCTAAATACTTAATTGCTCCCTCTGCTTCTTTCACTCCCATTTCCTCTAACCCTGTGTTTTCCATCCCGGGGAAAATTGTTAACCAGTGTGATTTATGTACATTTATTTTAAACCCCGAGAGAATGCTATATTGTTCTATCTGCGCCCAAAGCTTCTTCAGCGAGTTCTGGGGGTCTCTCATCACTACCAACAGATCGTCCGCAAATGCCAATGTCTGTATTACTTCACCACCCACCTCCATGCCCTTTATTTGTCTGTCTGCTTTTAGTGTGCATAGTAGCGGCTCAATAGACCGTAAAAATAATAAGGGTGACAAGGGGCACCCTTGACGAGTGCCTCGCCCTATTTGAATTTGATCCATCCGCACTCCATTAATTAGCACTGACGCGGTAGGGTTGGTGTATAGTGTCTGTATGGCCTTTAGGTACCAACCTTGTATCCCCATGAGGCATATTTTCAAAGCACTTAGCCTCCCAAAGTTCCATAGAAACCTATGGAACTTAGCCTCCCAAAGTGCTTTGAAAATATGCCTCCACGTGCGCTAACACTCCGAATAAGAACTCCCAACCTATTTTGTCGAAAGCCTTTTCGGCATCTAGGCTCAGAAGGACTGCTGGGGTTTGATTTTTTTCCGGCCACTGCTCATTGCTATCAACAGCTTACGGACATTTGTGGATGAATGCCTACCTTTTACAAATCCCACCTGCTCGGGCCCTATTATCTCTGGTAAGTATGTGGCCAACCTAGTAGCCAGGATTTTTGCTAGTATTTTTATATCAACGTTCAGAAGCGAAATTGGTCAATATGCATCTGGTGTATCCCCTTCTTTCCCAGGTTTGGGTAGCAGCGTTATTAAGGCCATGTTATTGTGTTGGGGAAACCTGCCTGCCTCCACTGCTTCCTCTAAGTATGCATGTAGTGCCTGTAGTGCTGTCTGAGGTATCATATTATAAAATTCTCCCGTAAGCCCATCTGGGCCTGGGGCAGAGTGTTTAGGTAGTGAGTGAATTGTGGCTTGGAGCTCTTTACCTGTGATTGGCCCGTTAAGCAAATGCATCGCCTGTATAGTTATATTTGGCAGTCCTGATGCTTCTAGATATTTCTGTAGGGATTCTTTGTCCACTCCTTTACACGGCTGATATATGCGGCTAAAGTGTTCCTGGAATATATATGCTATTTTTTTCGCTTTTTGTGTTTATCTTTCCGTTGTCATCTTTTATGGCTGATACTGCTCTATTCCCTCCCCATGTTTTAACCACTCGGGCTAACAGGGTCCCTGTTGTTTCCAATCTTTGTAGCATATATTTATAATATATAGCCCCTTTGATTGCTTTTTCCTGCAGCAAGGAGTTCAAAGCTATTTAAGCGGCCTTCATTTGTTCCCAGTTTTCCTTAGTTAATGTCTGCACATATTTTCGTTTGGCCTTTCTCGCTTGTGCTCTTCTTCTGTTAGCCGTGTCTCTTGTAGGCATGCTATATCTGCTTTGTGCCTTTTGAGTGCTGTTAATATTTTCTTTCTTTTGGTGACTAGAAACCCCCCACGTTCCATGTTATGAATCTTGTCTTAGGGTGGGTCATAATCACTCAGAATTTTTCTCCGTCTGTGTTTAAACTTAATAGCAGGGGGTTTGAGTGCCCAGCTCCATCCAGTCCCCTAACTCTCCTCTCCGCTCCCACTTCTCCTCCCCTGCTCACCTGCTCTTTGGTGTATACCTTCCCAATCCCTTCCCCCCTTCTCACTACTTACCCTACCAACTTCCCTTCCTAACCCCTCCCGCTCCCCCTCCCCTCCCCCTCCCTCTTCTCCCCTAACTCCCCTCTTCCCCCATCCATTCCTCTGAATGTGGAAATGAGATCGTATTTAATGGTCCCTTCCCCTCAACCAACAACCCCACTAAGGATCAATCTCAAACTATGTGTGATAACTCCCATACTACTACTACTACTTATCATTTCTATAGCGCTACTAGACGTACGCAGCGCTGTACACTTGAACATGAAGAGACAGTCCCTGCTCGACAGAGCTTACAATCTAATTAGGACAGACAAACAGAACAAACAAGAGATAAGGGAATATTAAAATGAGGATGATAAAAAAAAAACCTAACTATGTGCCTTTTCCTTCCCCTGTGACAAGAGTTTTATGCCTGTTTACCTCAGGGTGACGCCCGTCATCCTATTCAATATTTCTCCAGCGTCCACGCGCTCTGTCTCAAGTGTCCAACATTTCTCCATCATTCAGCTCTCCCAAACTCTCAGTTGCTTCTTCTGGTGACTTGAAAGTTTTCCAAGTGCCATTTACCATAACCCTCAGTTGGGCCGGATAGTTAAGCATAAATCGTTGTTTTTTCTCTGCCAGTCGCTTGCACACCTTTCCATACGCTCGTCTTTTCTCTTGCGCCAGCATCGAATAGTCCTGAAAAATTCTCACTTTGTGCCCGTCATACTCTAACATTTCCCACTTAAGTCTCGCTTCTCGCAATATCTCCGATTTATGGATGAAATTATGCACTTTTATTATTACTACTCGTGGGTGATCTCTCTCTCTCCCGTTTTCCAGCCCACCCGATGGGCACGCTCCAAGCACAGCGGGCCCACACTATCGGAGAGGGCGAACTCCACCCATAACCACTTTTCGTGGGCAGTATATTATCCGGTACCATTTCTTCCCACCAGACGTAGACTTGATCGCCTCGACCTGTTTTCCAGGTCGTCGATTAGTTGCGCTTGTGCTGCTACTTTCTGCTGCAGCTCCTGAAACATTGCACTTGTACTAGGGTCCGTGCTCTCCAGAGTAGCAACTGGGCCCTCCAATTCACCAGTTCTTCTTGTTGTATTTTCTAGAATCGCTTCTAAGCTTGTTAATTTTTCCGTGATCTGCACCAATTGGGGTGCCATGGCTTCTTTTACTGCTTCAGTAAGTTGCGAAAGTTGCGAGGGTGCAAACAGTGCTGGCGTTGTTGGGCTCGTCATGCTCAGTGCCATCTTGGCCTCTCCTGTTCCGCGCTGTTTCTCAGTTTCTTTCTTAGTTGCTTTGCCGGGCATCACCGCTGTTTTGCAGATCACATATAGGTCCATAGGCTCTCCAGCCTCATATTTGTTTCTTTCACTTTGCTACCGTTTCTAGTGCCGTTTTTGGGGTGGTTGAGGGTATCGGGTCAGGAGGAACACAGCAGCACGTCCTCTCTCCTCAATCCATCACGTGATCTCCCTCCTATGGTTAATATAAGTTTCAAGAGGAAATAAGCGCCTTCCAGTCCATTGTGACAGAAGTTCATCAGGACTTAGTCTTTCATCTGTCTTCAGATTTTAAAGCCTTATGTCCACTTTTTCACCCATTTCTTAGATATCCTCTAGGTAAATAGTACTTCTGCAATGTTCCGCAGGTGTTGCTATTCACAGCAGTGATAATGGTGGTGGTTTTCTCTGGCAGCAAAAGATGTGGGATCGGGAAGGTATCCCTTAACACTTGATCTCTAAATAAATGGTCAGATGCACTTGATAGGATTCTTTGGCTGAAGGCTATGGTTTTTTTGTTTTGTTTTATTTTTTAACCTGGAACACATTTACAGAAGCCTAAACTTCCAGGCTTCAGCGGGTGACATTTCTTGATCTTTATTCGGGGAGGACCAACCACCTATAATTGTCTGTTAAATTATTCCTGATTCATCAGTTAACATATTGGGTCAAACAGAGGAGAGCCTTGACAAAATTTTAAGAGACCTTAGACCAACTACCTGCTCCCTCGACCCCTGCCCATCAAAGATAGTGCAGCAGGCGAATATGGGCCTCATAGAAGGTGCCACAAAAATTGTGAATGCGTCTTTCTAATGGGCAACTATCAACAGCATTAAAAAGGGCAATAGTTCACCCATTGCTAGAGAAAAACAACCTTGACCAGGACAAACTTGAAAGTTACCGGCCAGTATCCAACATCCCATTTCTAGGGAAACTTAACAGTCTGTGTTCAACTTAATGATTGGCTAGAAGAGAAACTGGCTAGATCCACGTCAATCTGGGTTCAGACCCGGTTATGGAACAGAAACAGTCCTCGTATCCCTACTAGATGATCTTCACAGAAACCGAAACAGGGGATTTGCCTCGGTGTTAGTACTGCTAGATCTCTCAGCAGCTTTTGACACTGTGGATTATGATATGCTAGTATGACTGACAGAAACAGGTATCAATAGAATGGTGCTTGCCTGGTTGTACTGACCTGGTTTTCTCCTGCCTCACTGATACAGACTACTCAGTAATTACTGTGGATTCTTTTGGATTTGTTTTAGGTAAATGAGACTTTTATTAGAAGTTCTAAAATAAACAATGATTAAGATATATACAATGATTAAGCCATATAACTGAAAAGAAACAAGCATTCATTACATCACTGGTCCCTACATCCAAGCAATGCTAGGAGTTTCTAGACCAGGAAAAGAAGCGATAATACACTATAATATAAACAATACCTATCATTACATCACTGGTCCTTACATCATCCAGGCTTTTTACATCAGCTGAGAAAAGTCCCATTTTCAGCGAAGCTGGAGTCTCATGACCAAGAGTCTGGTTCTATGCAATGTGTACATCCATAGATCAGCTTCTGGTTTCATTGTAAGAAGCCCCCCTTTTTATTAGGCTTAGAACGCATGCTCAGAGGTAAGGAAAATTACAGAATGCTTGAGAATTTCTCTGTTTTGGTAAACAAGCCATACTGTGGGAATGTGGTCACATGTTTCTCAGTCCAGGTGGCCAGTCTGAACTCTAAACAGGCTCCACCTTTCCCTTCACATACCAAATTAATTAGAGCTGTGTCTTATCTTTCACACAAACAGAATTCAAAAATACAAACCCCGAGTGCACTTGTCGGTCAAGGCAAAGTTGAAAAATAATCTTTTAAATTCACTTCTATTATACTGGTTCAGATCCTATCAGGCAACAATCCATAATGTTTGGCAGCAACTCATCACCCCATGGCCACTGATCTGCGGGGTACCACAAAGTTCAATACTGTCACCTATTCTGTTCAACATCTACCTCAAGCCACTAGCTGAGCTGATTCAGTCAATAGATACTCAGTTCTACATCTACACAGATGATATACAGCTACTCATATCCATTGAACCTGACTTACCTACAGCCTTGAATAAACTGATTACCTGTCTAGCATCATTTTAAAAATGGGCTAAACACAACAAACTTTGCCTGAATCCAAGTAAAACAGAGCTTCTCTAGGTCCCTAACACAAGTGGATACGTACTTGACATCAAAATCTCTTTGGGGAAGTACGAACTCCCCCCTCAAATCACAAGTTGGGAACCTTAGCATACAGTTAGATTCAACACTTACTCTGATTCCACAAATCAAAGCAACCTTCAAGAGCTACTTCTACTATTTGTGACAGCTATGTTGCCTCTCTCCTTACATCGAGAAGGTAAATCTTATCCCAGTTGTGCATGCCATGGTAACATCAAGACTGGATTACTGCAATGCACTATACATCGGTACGACTACAAAGGGCCTGCACCAGCTCCAGTTGATTCAAAATGCTGCAGCAAGACTCATAGAAGGTTGCAAGTGACATGATCACATCACACCATTTTTGCAAAAACTTCATTGGCTACCAGTACACAACACACGGCTAAATTTTAAACTCTGATCTTCAAGGCCCTTAAAGGAAATAGCCCTGAGTAACTGAAGAATAGGATGATCCTCTACAGACCACCAAGGACACTAAGGTCCTCTCAAGGACTATCACTAACCACACCCTCTTCAAAAGACATTACACGATGTGATATCCACAAGAGAGCCTTCTCCGGAGTAGCCCTCACACTCTGAGATGTACTGCCTGAAAGGCTCCACTTAACACAAGATTATCTTTACTTCAGGAAGCAGGTGAAAGCTTGGCTCTTCAACTAGGCCTTTAATGGAAGAACTAACTAACTTGTTAGTCTTGCTCACACACACACAAGGAGTGACACGGGCTGTACATACTGCAGCAGGACATGTTTATCCACTCCTACCCTAGCTGAGATAATATTTAACCATCTCTCTGACCTCATGTGCAATTTTCTTTGAATTAGTCACTTACTTTCTAACTCTTCTTATTCTCTTACCTATCTGTATGTTTCATCTTTGCTTATACCCTTCACTTTCAATTAAATATGTTCTATTGCGTATTCTGTTGACATTGTAATTAGTATACTATGCCATACTTTGTATTGAATATTTTTACTGCTGTAATTGTCTATTGCTCATGTTTGATCTATTCTTACTGTACACCACCTTGAGTGCAGGGGCGTAGCCACGGGTGGGCCCGGGCCCACCCATTTTCATCTCAGGCCCACCCAGTAGAAAACAAAACGAGCCAGTCCCTCCTACCATTGAAGCTTCAGCAGCGACATTATGCTCCCAGCTGCACATGTCACGCCAGCACAGCAGCCAACGAATTGGCAGCATCCGAAGATCCAGCTGGGGAGATATCAGCCATTCTTCACTGCAGCGTGGGACCAGCCACATGCCCGCTAACAGCTCTGTGCAGCGTTCCGACTCCAAGTCCCACCCCTTACGACACAAACATCCTATTTCCGACACAAAAACAGGAAGTTTGTATCCTAAGGGGCGGGACTCGGAGTCGGAACGCTGCGCAGAGCTGTTAGCGGGCATGTGGCTGGTCCCGCACTGCAGTCTGAGGAATGGATGACATCTGCCCACGAATCTTCGGTGATCTGGAGGCAAGCACCAATGAAGGTCGGGTCCAGCAGGGTTGCAGGGGAAAGGAGCTGCTGCAGTGAGTGAACAGGTCAGGAAGATCATAAGATTAAGAAGAGAGCTAGAGGGGGAAGGAGGATGGCTAGATCATGTAAGGGCACCAGAGTTGGGGGAATAAAGACATCGGAGGGTGGAGAGAAATAAAGAGGAAATGCTAGATTTGGGGGGGGGGGAAGAAAAAGCTTATAGAGAAGAAATGTTAGACTTGAAGAAAAGAATGAGAGAGGATTCTAATCTACACACAAGGAGAGACTGGACAGAGAGGGCATGCTCGTAGGGGGGGGGTAGAATTCTGGCCACAGGGAGGGGCAGGTCACAGAGAGCGGGTGCTGGGTATGAGAGAAGGAATGGAAGAGATCCTTGCTATGGGGAGGGACAGGTCACAGAGAGGGTGTGCTGGGCATGAGGGAAGGAGTGGGGGAAGTCCTGGCCACATTGGATCACAGGAGAGGGGGGCAAGACGAAAGAGAGAAGTGACAGGAAGATGCTGGGAGGGGGTGAAGGGTGGGGTGAAGAGAGGGATCAGATGCTGGGCTAGAAGGGTGGAGGGAGAGACACTGGGAAAGGTGGAACCATGTGGGAGAGGCCAAGGGGGTGGCAAGGAAATAAACGCAAGGAGGATGGTGATTTCAGGGGAAAGAAATATGGTAATGGGGAATAGATTGAAGATGGAAGGGAATGGATGGCTGGGGAAGTAGAGGGATGGGGAATAGGAGAACTAGTGTGTGAAATGGAAATCTGACAGGTATCTGAAAAGTAAAACAAAGGAAAAGAGGTTAGGATAAAATTTGGGTGGACAGAGAAAAGAAAAAAAAAAAAAGGAAGGAAAGAGCTAATCTTATTTTGAATCTTAACTGAAATATGATAGCTTGAGAAATATGCATAGCGGATGTCACTTTCCTCATGAGCTAAAGTGTTTCTGTTTCTATTTTGAGTTGAGAGGTGCTGGAGAATAGGGGGAGGAAGGGGGCGTGGCAGAGAGAAAATTTTGTGCCCACCCACTTTGGGCTCAGGCCCACCCAAAATTGGTTGTTTGGCTATGCCACTGCTTGAGTGAATTCCTTCAAAAAGGCAGTAAATAAATCCAAATAAATAAATAAAATGTTCTTACCCTCTTATTTGTTTACTTCAATTCATCAGAAAACAAAATTTGTAAATTGTCTACAAATAACCTGAACTATTGTAATGCATCTCGTTCCCCAAAATAATCTACTTTGGTGTTTATTTCAGACATCTTTCTTTTCATTATATTCTTCAGCCTAGACAAAGTATAAGACTTATCCCTTTGAAGCCCTCCTTATATACTGTGTCCTCTGGTCCTGTATCATTTATATTGTAAAGCTTCTTTTTATATAAGTGCAGCATACTAAAAATTGTCCCTCAATGTTTTTTGGCTGGAACTTACAGGTTTCTGGGCCATACTCAGCACTTATGTACGCGGCAGGCTCTTAGAGTGGTGTTTCAGACTTAAATTTAATACTCAGTAAATTAAGTAGGTGTAGGTTTTGACAACCAGTGTCCCCTTGTGCCTCATTTAAGGACACTTTTTTCTGTATTGGGTCGTCTTTTAGCTGTTTCCAATAAAGACTATTTGTTATCCTCCTCGGATCTACCTCACTGTTTTGTTTGTTCTTTACTTTTCCTGATCTGCCAACTTAAAAGGCCTGTTCCTGATTCCACAGCCTATGAAATCTACTCAAAGTGAGTCCACTGCTTCAGTCCATTATCTGGATTCTGTCTTCCTTTGCTCTCCCCTCTCGGAAAAGCTCATCAGAGTCTTGGATTCTGACTTTATCTCCCAACTCAGGAGACCTCACCAGAATCCTGTTTCACGCATAGGGACCCTAACCTATATCTCCCCAGCACCAAGCGCTCAGAGCCCCACACCACAGTATAGGTAGAATACAAAATAAGTATAATCAAGCAATAAAAACAGACACAAACCAATTCCTCCTAGAATGGGATGATAGATGCAGATCCATATTAGACATCATTGCTCCAACCCAAACCAGAACCTCACACAGAAAGAATTCAATACCATGGTTCAATGAAGAACTGAAAAAACTTAAAACACAAGTTAGAAGGTTAGAACGTGCATGGAACAAAAAGAAAGACGACCCCACATTCAACACCTGGAAACAACTTCAAAGAAAATACAAATATACCATAAGATAAACTAAAAGACTATATTATAAAACTGAAATTGGACCAAACTACAAGGACACACACAAACTCTTCCAACTCATAAATAAACTCATAAATAAACCACCAACAACAAAGACACACCAGGAGCAGATAATCTCGCAAAGTACTTCAATGAGAAAATTATACAACTACGACTTAAAATACCTACCAGTACCACCAACTATGATGAATTCCTTGAATGCCTAGACTCAGACCCTGGCGTATACCCAGCAGACAGAACCTGGACCAATTTCAAAACATTATCAGAGGATATCATCTCACAAATGCTCAAAAGATTTGCCAAATCCCATTGCAAATTAGATATATGTCCAAACAACCTTATGACATTTGCTCCTCAACAATTCATAACAGACCTAACAGAACACTTGAATTATATGTTACAAAATGGACTTTTCCCAAAGGAGAAAGGAAACATTCTACTTACCCCTATACCCAAAGACGTAAAGAAAAGTGCCAATGACCTAACCAACTACAGACCAGTAGCATCCATTCCCTTAATAACCAAACTAATGGAAGGAATGGTGACCAAACAACTCACTAACTATTTAAATAAATTCTCAATACTCCACGACTCCCAGTCAGGATTTCGAGCTACCCACAGTACAGAAACAGTACTGGTTACTCTTATGACCAAATTCAAACAAACGATAGCAACTGGCAAGAACATACTACTTCTACAATTTGACATGTCTAGCGCTTTCAACATGGTTGATCACAGAATACTACTACACATCCTTGAGTACTTCGGAATTGGAGGAAATGTTCTAAATTGGTTCAAGGGGTTCCTAACCGCACGATCATATCAAGTAACATCCAACTCGACTACATCAGCCACATGGATACCCGAATGTGGAGTTCCACAGGGATTCCCCCCTCTCGCCGACCCTATTCAATCTAATGATGATACCCTTGGCCAAACTATTATCAAACGAAAACCTCAACCCATATATTTACGCAGACGACGTAACGATCTACATCCCATTTAAACAAGATCTAAAGGAAATTACCAACGAAATCAACCAAAGTCTCCATATCCTCACTGGCTCCCACTTAAGGAACGCATTGCATTCAAGATCTGCATGATTGTACACAAAACCATTCACGCAGATGCCCCAATCTACATGCTAAACCTCGTGGACCTACCTCCCAGAAACGCCACAAAATCATTCCTCAAATTGCTCAATCTGCACTTCCCCAGCTGTAAAGGACTAAAATACAAGCTGATGCATGCCACTGCCTTCTCTTACATGAGCACGCAGTTATGGAATGCATTACCTACAGACCTGAAAACAATCGATGAAATAACCAACTTTCTCAAATCTCTGAAGACATATTTCTTCAACAAGGCCTACAAAGAGAACCTATAGCCCTACTAATCCACCTCACCAACCCACCCAGTTATGAAAGTCCACCTTCTATACTTATCCGCCTAACACTTTCCTTCTTTCTTCCCTTTCTTAATCTTTGCACATTACTAATTGTATCTGATACCTTGGAATGACAATGTCATAACAAAACTATGTAAGCCACATTGAGCCTGCAAATAGGTGGGAAAATGTGGGATACAAATGCAATAAATAATAATAATATCATGCATTCATGGGCGGATGCATTTCAGCTGAAACTCAATGCAGAAAAAACCCAATGCGTAATACTCACCTCTCAACATAACATGGACAAATTCACCACCATTAACACACCAAACCTGACCCTTCCAATTTCCAATACCTTAAAAATTATTGGAGTTACCATCGATTGACACCTAACACTCAAGAGCCATGCAAAAAACACAACTAAGAAGATGTTCCACTCAATGTGGAAATTTAAAAGAGTAAGACCTTTCTTCCCAAGGACTGTTTTCTGCAACCTGGTACAATCAATGGTGCTCAGCCATCTAGATTACGGCAATGCACTCTACGCCGGCTGTAAAGAGCAAATAAAAAACTTCAGACAGCCCAGAACACTGCAGCAAGACTCATATTCGGCAAATCAAAATATGAGAGCGCTAAACCCCTACGAGAAAAGCTACACTGGCTCCCACTCAAAGAACGCATCACGTTCAAAATATGTACCCTAGTTCACAAAATCATTCACGGAGAAACACCAGCCTACATGTCAGACCTGATAGACTTACCACCCAGGAATGCTAAAAGATCATCCCGCACATTCCTTAATTTGCACTTCCCCAACTGCAAAGGCCTAAAATACAAACTAATGCATGCGTCGAACTTTACCTACTTGAGTACACAGTTATGGAACGCACTGCCGCGCAACTTAAAAACGATTTACGAACTAACCAACTTCCGCAAACTACTGAAGACCGATCTCTTTAATAAGGCAAACCACAAAGACCAACAAATGTGAACAGACACCACTCCTACACATATATTCAGAACTGTCTTTTAATATCTGTTTGTTATACTATTACCATGTTCTATCATTATCTTGTTCCCATGATTCTTCTGTAACACTAAATGTCTATTTTCTAATATATCCTCACCATCCATGATGTATTGTAAGCCACATTGAACCTGCAAAAAGTTGGGAAAATGTGGGATACAAATGCAATAAATAAATTAGCAACACTATCAATTAGAATTTTGTTAAAATATTGCCAGGATTAATTAGAGTGTAAACCCCTAGAATTAATCAATTTACAGTGAATAGGTAAAGTCTTATTACTCATCAGACTCATCAATAAGTAAAACTAATAACAGGAGACAAGGAGCACAATCTCAGTAGGTGGGCTCAAAACTACAGGCATTTCTTCCCCCCCCCCCCCCCCCCCCCCCCCCCCCCAATAACCACAATGGAGCCCACTATGGGCCAGATTCTATATAAGGTGCCTAATAAAATCCATATGGTAAACATTTCCACCTAAGTGTATTCTGTAAGTGGTGCCTAGATTTAGATGCAGTACGCTTAGTTGATATCCCAGTGCCTACAACTATGCGCCTGCATTTACACCAATGAAAATGTGGAGTAAATCCGTGCGTGTAGATTTACTCGCACTGGACCATATTCCATAACTGCACACACAAATTTGGGAATGCCCATGGAGTGCCCATTTCCCTGCCCATAGCCATATTCCTTTTGAACTGCATGCATTAGAATTCAGGCATAGCTTATTACAGAATACGCTTAGCGAGTTGTGCATGCAAATTCTAATTATTACCAATTCTCATTATTGCTTGTTAAGTGCTGTTATCAGTGCTGATTAGTTTAAGCCAATTAAGTTATGCACGTTGTTATAGAATACTCCTGTATGTCAGCGCAGATCTCTAGGCACTCTATATAGAATCCAGCAGTATATGGTTATACCTTAATATCCATAAATCAAATTCTGACTGCAGTTTTCACATCAGTCACAAGATGGAAGTGTTCTGCAAATAATTCACACATACAAATAACATATCAGGAATTCCTTTCATCATGCATAATAGTGAATTTTTGGAATAATGACTTATTACAGCAAACTGAAGCAACTTTAGATGATAAACTGAAACAAATTTAGTTCATCCACGTACCATGAGCCACTAACCAACTGCACTTTCACCCAGGGAAATCACTTAAAAACAAGACAGAATACATCTTACCTCCTGTGCAGTTGATTCCAGTAGCCATGGGATAGCGGATACTATTTCTGACACCAAAATTTGTAGATCCTTAGGGATTTTCCCAAGTAGGAATACTATAAAAAGAAAGTCTAACAAGTCGACATACAATCTCTTTATTCACAATTGTGTACAATTTTATTGCAAAGGCAAGGAAGAACATAAGAAATAGAGCTTCAGTGTCTTACTCTGATTCTGATGATCTTCAAATTTACAATCTGCAAAACCTGCTTCTTATAAGGAAAATAAGGAACTAATAAGCAGAACCAATATGTATTAAAAACCAGGATACAGCTGTCCATTTTGCACAAGGATGTTACAATACATTACAATCTGTTGTGTATCAGCCATACTTTGCACAATCTGGACAGTTCTCCCAGCTACTACTTTCTGGGAGAACATCCTGTTTTCTGTGGTCTTTTCATTTGTTATCTGGAAACAAACTGCTTTTCTGTCATGGTACAAAAATAAAAAGCCGTGTGGTTTTGTTACTGGTTTACATCTCTGTCTAAAACTAAGGGCTTCAAGCATAGTTTCCTTCCTAAGGCCTAATGCCCTCTTAAAAACACATAATAATTATCTTTAAATTTTTCACTTCCACACAGGTAGAACATTTTGCCCAGCTTTATTATTGCATTGGTGCTTATAGCTTGGTTTCAACTTGAAAAGCAAGTAGTGTTACTTTAATAAATGTTTAGGTAAGTTAAAGAACATAAATATTGCCCATTTACTGCCAACTTATAGGTCTCTGTATGCTTTTTACTAGGTGATGAATATCCATTTTATCTGCAGCAAGCAAAGATACCTCTGCTGAGTAATTCTGATTGTAGAGATTACTGGGGCACAGATATTAAAGATGACAACTTTTGTGCTGGAGCAGCTGGGTCGTCGTCTTGTATGGTTTGTAACTTTTTGTGTGTATTGCTGTTTAGTGCATGGTACAGCTAGAGCAATACCAAGTCCCAGAGTATGTCCTCCCTAGACTTTACTTCCAGAATTAAAATATTCTTTGTATTTGTGATTTTAGGTATTTGATTGTTGAAAGATGTCACGAAACACTAGAACATTAATATTGTATTTCAAGATAGTTTGAAAAATATTCTAGAAACAAATTTGGACCACTTGATAAGTTATAGCTTGGCCAAAAGTGCTCTGAATTAGACTCAAGAAATTAGCTACAGTATGTGACGATTATACCTTTTGTATGGTTTACAAACTGGATGCAAGTTTTAGGAAGGGTTCAGAATAATCATAAAACCTTGCTACGTCAATCATATTGTGCCTAAATCTAACTTGCCTTGAGCCACCAATGAAAAGACCTGAGCTAAATATAAAATAAACATGTAAGTACATAAGCACCACCATACTGGGAAAAGACCAAGGGTCCATCACGCCCAGCATCCTGTCTCCGACAGTGGCCAATCCAGGCCTTAAGAACCCGGCAACCCCCCCCCCCCCCCAAAAAAAAATATTTACTAGCCTGTGAGGGAGTGAGTGGTATACAGGTAGGGTTACCATACGTCCGGATTTACCCGGACATGTCCTCTTCAACTCTCGGCGGCCATTTTGAATCCCGAGACCGTCACAGCAACCGGATGCAGGGCAAGGACAGAGCTCCGGGCAGGAAAGAGGTCACTAGACTACCAGAGCAGTAGATAGTAAGTAAGGGGAGGGGAGATGATGGGGGGAGGGGAGGGGACAGGGGAGGGGAATATGTGACGGGGTGGGGTGTGGGTGGGGCAGGGGGTGGGGCATGTGTCCTCTTTTTCAGAGGACAAAATATGGTAACCCTATATACAGGTGCCCCTATGAACACTCCCTCACTGAGGCCAGATGATCAAAAGCAAATGTGGGCTCTAGAAGCCATTAGTGCTAGACTAGCACCCACATTTTCTTGCGTCCCAGGATCAGAGCCATATTTGACAGCCTGGTCGTGTCAAACAAGTGCAGGAGGATTGTGCCCCCTATGATCAGAGCTAATAGCGTGCCTAAATTTGCATGCTATTAGCTCTGATCATAGGGGCGTTATAGCCCTATGCTGTTCCAGTGCTATTTTGAGAGCGTTGTTTGGAACAGCACAGGGCTTCTGATTATCAGCACGTGAGGTTGTAGTTTAGCCACCTACTGTAGGTGGCACTAATCCTGCTGAGTCAGAGAGGTGGGACCCAGGTCAGGAGGTGATTAAATGCCCTGGAGCAGAGTGGATCAGCAAGGCCCCGAGTGAAGGTGTTATTGTCCAGCTCAGTGCCTAGTGCTACTGTCCAGTCCAAGTGTTACTGACCAGTATGACCTCAGCAGGGCCGGCCCTAGGGTTTCTAGCGCCCTCCTGCAGTCGGCGCCCCTACCCATCCAGAGGCGGGATCACTATGGCTCCACCCCTACAGTACACACCCCTTTTACCAGCCATGGCACCATTGAAAATATTACACCAGTATAGAAGAAAAATAACTTAGCACACAAACCAGGAATTAGGAGAACAGATAGTCTTGCCAACTCTGAAAAACAATGTGTTATCAAAATTTCAGAATCTAACAAACAGATCCCTATTCAGACACTTGGCCTTGCAGTCACACATGTAGAACAGAGATAGCCCCTCTTCAAAAATTAACCTGAAATCCTAAGAAGTTAGACTTTGCATGCAGCACAATAGCCTTCCCTTCAAGCACAGCTTAGGATCTAGCTAGGACAGACTTAATCAGTATAAACTAACGTATTCTACAATCTGAGTTGGACAGACTAACAGGAGTTACTGAAGTGATGGTTAGGAATTGAAAGCAGGCATCTAGCCCTCCTGTCCTGTGAGTTGCTGTGTTCGGGGTGGGGGTGGAAAAGGATGGGTCAGGTGCAGCACTAAACAGCAGTCTGACAAAACAAGGGTCCAGGCTCTGCTGTGCTGTCTCTGTCTGAGCCCTCTCTGGGCAGAGGACAGAGGTTAGCTGAGCTCCCACAAGTTATTTCAGAGCCAGATTCAGTTGGAGCAGTGACCACCTCTGACAAACACAAGGAGGATATTTCTCTGCTTGGGAGGGGGGAGGGGACAGGACAGAGAGCTGACAGCTTTGGAGCCAGACTGAGATGAGAAGCAGAGATGAGATACTCAGCAGAGCTTGATTGCTTGCAAAGTGACGCCTTTGAAGGCAGGCACCCTCCTTCAGTGCTTACCCTGCTTACCGGGTTTAACCAGCCCTGGACCTCAGTCAGTTAAACCTCCTCCCCGAGTAGAAAACTTTACCACTAGACTCTCAATTCTTAGGCAAATCTTTTTTATTGCAATTCTCCCGTTACACAAAGAGAATCCAATATATACAATTCAGCTGCCTATAAGAACTGTGCCTATTGCAAAATGGAGTCCGTACCCAGCCACCTCAGAGGCAAGGGGAGGGCCAGATTGCAGCACTACTGAGAGGCAAAGCTATAAACTCAAACAGGAAGTAACAAAGTAACAATAACCTAAGGGAGGCCTCTAAGAGACTTGGGAAGGGACTTGCTCTAAGGAAAGAGGCTAAAGGAGAGAGAGCTCTGAGAGTGAGTGTCTCGAGGAGAGAGAGTGAGAGGTAAAAAAAAGCCTTGATGGAATTACAGGTGGAATCAAGAAAGGTCACCTCTCAGAAAAGCTGCTAGCACATGGCATGCAAGGCACAGACTGAGCCTCTCACACCCAGCCTGCAGGGGCAAAGAAAGAGGGCTGGCCTTAGATCAGAGCTAACAACCAATAGAAACAAGCTCACAAGGAGCCAATCACAGGACACGGCAACTGTAGACAGGTGGGAGGGGAAGCCCTAGTAAACAGTGTTGTCTATACAAATAATAATACTATTAAATAAACACAGTCCAGGAGGGAGAAAGAGAATATGGCATGGATCCCAGAAGTTTAATTGAAAAAGACTTATGTGGACAATGGTTTGAAGTCCTTACCATCTGCAGGAGAAGCCACTGACTTGCTAAAGCAAACACAAGCAATGCTAGCAGATGCCAATCTGAGGCTCCATAAAATCACTTCTAACAGTCCAGAAGTGATGAAAGCATTTTCTGCAGAGGATCATGCCAAAGATTTAAAAGACCTACATCTAAAGATAGACACCCCACCGCTTCAGGTAAGCCTTGGGATATATTGGGATCTAAAGAGAGACATTTTGGCCTTTCAGGTCTCCACCCGAGAGAAGCCATATACACGCAGAGGTGTCTTGACCACAGTCAATAGCCTGTATGACCCACTGGGGTTTGTCGCTCCAGTCACCATTCAAGGAAAATCCCTACTAAGGGAACTTTCCCAAAGTACTAATGAGTGGGATACTCCATTACCACCAGAAATGTGACAAAAATGGCAGAAATTGAAAGATTCTCTGAAGACTATTGAACAACTACACATCCCACACACTATACACCCCAGTCAGTACTGCCTCTCGCAAAGAAATCTGCATCTTCTCAGATGCTTAGAAAAAAGCTATAGCTGCGGTGGCCTACCTGAAGGTTACAGACTCAAATGGGCAATCTCATGTGGGATTCATCTTTGGCAAAGCTAATCTAGCCCCACAACCCAATCATACCATTCCACGCCTGGTGTGGAGCAGTGCTAGCAGTGGAAATAGCCAAAATGATACTCCATGAAATGGACATTCAAATAGAAACTGTCAAATTCTACACCAATAGCAAGGTTGTCCTGGGCTACATCTATAACTAAACCAGGAGTGGATTGTATACAAAAGTAGATGTGACTCGCTTGTTTACTCTTTCCAAAAATACTAGGGCTAGGGGGCACGCAATGAAGCTACAAAGTAGTAAATTTAAAACAAATCGTAGAAAATATTTCTTCACTCAATGTGTAATTAAACTCTTGAAATTTGTGGCCAGAGAATGTAGTAAAAGCAGATAGCTTAGTGGGGTTTAAAAAAGGTTTTGATAGCTTCCTAAAAGAAAAGTCCATAAACCATTATTAAAATGGACTTGGGGAAAATCCACTGCTTATTTCTAGGATATTGTCAAAACAAAAACTAAGCCAGCACTCTGTCGAGTGTAAAAAATTGCAAAATATTCAAACAAATGTGAATGCAGGTTTTTTATATATAAAGTGGAGTAAAGTCTCATATATATAACACGATGAGAATTATTTTCTCACTCAATAACTGAATGCATAGTTCGTGTATATGGTTTAATCATTGACTTGACCTCCACCAACCTTTACTGTTAACTAGCTTATAACATATATTAATCCAACTCTCACAGTCTGATCGTAATCAACAACAAAATGTACAGTGGGGGAAATAAGTATTTGATCCCTTGCTGATTTTGTAAGTTTGCCCACTGACAAAGACATGAGCAGCCCATAATTGAAGGGTAGGTTATTGGTAACAGTGAGAGATAGCACATCACAAATTAAATCCGGAAAATCACATTGTGGAAAGTATATGAATTTATTTGCATTCTGCAGAGGGAAATAAGTATTTGATCCCCCACCAACCAGTAAGAGATCTGGCCCCTACAGACCAGGTAGATGCTCCAAATCAACTCGTTACCTGCATGACAGACAGCTGTCGGCAATGGTCACCTGTATGAAAGACACCTGTCCACAGACTCAGTGAATCAGTCAGACTCTAACCTCTACAAAATGGCCAAGAGCAAGGAGCTGTCTAAGGATGTCAGGGACAAGATCATACACCTGCACAAGGCTGGAATGGGCTACAAAACCATCAGTAAGACGCTGGGCGAGAAGGAGACAACTGTTGGTGCCATAGTAAGAAAATGGAAGAAGTACAAAATGACTGTCAATCGACAAAGATCTGGGGCTCCACGCAAAATCTCACCTCGTGGGGTATCCTTGATCATGAGGAAGGTTAGAAATCAGCCTACAACTACAAGGGGGGAACTTGTCAATGATCTCAAGGCAGCTGGGACCACTGTCACCACGAAAACCATTGGTAACACATTACGACATAACGGATTGCAATCCTGCAGTGCCCGCAAGGTCCCCCTGCTCCGGAAGGCACATGTGACGGCCCGTCTGAAGTTTGCCAGTGAACACCTGGATGATGCCGAGAGTGATTGGGAGAAGGTGCTGTGGTCAGATGAGACAAAAATTGAGCTCTTTGGCATGAACTCAACTCGCCGTGTTTGGAGGAAGAGAAATGCTGCCTATGACCCAAAGAACACCGTCCCCACTGTCAAGCATGGAGGTGGAAATGTTATGTTTTGGGGGTGTTTCTCTGCTAAGGGCACAGGACTACTTCACCGCATCAATGGGAGAATGGATGGGGCCATGTACCGTACAATTCTGAGTGACAACCTCCTTCCCTCCGCCAGGGCCTTAAAAATGGGTCGTGGCTGGGTCTTCCAGCACGACAATGACCCAAAACATACAGCCAAGGCAACAAAGGAGTGGCTCAGGAAGAAGCACATTAGGGTCATGGAGTGGCCTAGCCAGTCACCAGACCTTAATCCCATTGAAAACTTATGGAGGGAGCTGAAGCTGCGAGTTGCCAAGCGACAGCCCAGAACTCTTAATGATTTAGAGATGATCTGCAAAGAGGAGTGGACCAAAATTCCTCCTGACATGTGTGCAAACCTCATCATCAACTACAGAAGACGTCTGACCGCTGTGCTTGCCAACAAGGGTTTTGCCACCAAGTATTAGGTCTTGTTTGCCAGAGGGATCAAATACTTATTTCCCTCTGCAGAATGCAAATAAATTCATATACTTTCCACAATGTGATTTTCCGGATTTAATTTGTGATGTGCTATCTCTCACTGTTACCAATAACCTACCCTTCAATTATGGGCTGCTCATGTCTTTGTCAGTGGGCAAACTTACAAAATCAGCAAGGGATCAAATACTTATTTCCCCCACTGTATATGGCACTTAGCTTAGGCAGGTTGGTGCACTCAAAAACCCCAACAGGTTATATATATGAGACTTTACTCCACTTTATATATAAAAAACCTGCATTCACATTTGTTTGAATATTTCTAGGATAAGCAGCATAAAATGTATTGTACTCTTTTGGAATCTTGCCAGGTACTTGTGATCTGGATTGGCCACTGTTGAAAACAGGATGCTGGGCTTGATGGACCTTTGGTCTGTCCCAGTATGGCTATACTTATGTTCTTATGTCCTAAATGGCAACGGAGCAACCCAGCTGTTGGACTCATCCTTATAGAACATAAGAGTAGCCATACTAGGTCAAACCTATGGTCAATCTAGCCCAGTATCCCATTTCCAAACAGTGGCCAAGCCAGGTCACAAGTACCTGGCAGAAACCCAATTATTAGCAACATTCCAAGCTACCAATACCAATTCTTTATCCATAATTCTCAAGCACTCTTTCTTCTAGTAAAAGATTTGGTTTATCATCATCAATGGTGACTTAGAACACAGAGTTCCCCAGATGTTCTCCTAAATATAGTGGCAAGGTATCCTGACAACTGGGAAGAACCTGGTTGTCACAAGGTTTAAACAAGGTCGTTTGCCTATTTCTAAGACGCATGTTTTGTAGACATCTACACTTGGTCTCCTCAGTCTTTTCAGGCAGACGTTACCTACTATCACCCACCCCAGGGCAAGTCGGTAGGAATATAGAGCATCAGGTGGTCCTTCACGTACCTCATGTACTCTGATCAGTGGTAGTACGTCTCTTCCCAACAAGAGTAAGATCTTGGCATTTGGGTCCAAAGGCTGCAGATACTCCACTATAGGCTGGCGATGATGGTGGTATTACGCAACCTTTGGTGTGGGAATTTGCTTCCTATTGGTTATTTGATTGCATTCAATGAGAGTTGGTAGATGGATCTTGAAGCTACCATCCGTTGCCTCTATCATGTATCCACTTGCTCTTCTCCAAGCCCTTTTTCTCATCCTTGAGCAGGTCTTGAGGTGGTAGCGATAGTGAGCTCCATGAATGTCAAATAGGTCAAAGAATTCTATCCTTACCAGGGACTGGTTACCTTGCTCATCTATGATAACGTACACCTTCACTGCGTTGTCTGGTTGCACTTTTGGGTAGGCTTTAGCTACACATATCTTGGTGCATGACTGTCCATTACAGCCTCCTTCATACTTTTGTACAGTTTGGAGTAAAAGTTGGCAGTGGCGCTTGCTCTACTTCCTGCTCCCCACTGTGCCTTGACTCTGAAGCTGGGGCTCCTGTAGTAGTAAGCTTACTAGTGTCAGGTTGCAAAATGTTGGCATGCCAGTTACTACTCCGTACACTTGATGGCTACTTCGCAGTCTTTAGCCATATACTTGGATGAAGAGCAACATTTATAACAGATTCTGTACCTCTTCAACAGCTCTTTACATTCCCTCAAGGGTTTTTCTTTAAAGCATCTAAATTTCTTGAGTGAATGAGGTTTCTTATTTAGAGGACACTGTCTGTTAGGATTTTCTACTTTCTCTGTGGTAGGAAGACGACCAGTTGGTGGTGTAACTGTGGATGACACATCAGTCATAAATACAGCTATTGGTTTCCTTGTATTGCCATACTTTTATACTGGCTCTTCACTCGAGAAGTAGCCTGGTTTGATTGCTTCAGGTACATCAAACATGAAACTAGGATCATTTCTCCTCTTTGCCAGATCCCTAATGAACTTCACAAAGACTGTGAAGTGAGGAAACCTCTCTTGTTTGTTTTCTTTATATTTGGCATCTACTGATGACCATTTTTCTTTTATGTTATGTGGCAGCTTTGCTATAAACTCATTTATGCCCCAATCTGTGTCCCAAGTAGTACAGGCCTGGAAGGTTCGAATCCACTTTGAATGCCTCCAGTTCCTGGAGAAGATCTAACTCTTGCAATTTGTCATTGTCTCAACATGTCACCTTTGGGTAACTTCTTTCATCACTGCCTGTTGGATAGCTTATGGGCTGCCATAGCGCTGGTCGTCACTCCCATATTTCTTTCAAATCTCATGAAAGGTCATGCAGCTATACATCTGTTAGCCTCTTTACACTCTTGACTGACTCAGCTCCTAACCACTTTAACATCAAGTTCATCTCTTGCAGTGGCATGAGCTTCTTAATTGCTGCGGCATCCTTAAAATTGGATTTCCACCTTCTATACCCCTCTGGGCAGTTAGTAAACTGGGTAAGGTCCCTGTTTACCAGCTTTTTGCAAGCCATGTATGCTGCTAGATCTTCTCTTTGAAGTCTCTACTGTGCTGGCATTTGGTATCTCTGGTTGGCTGTTGGCCGGGGTTTGTCTGGAATCAGGTGTGAAGCATGGCTGGTCAAGTAGCTCTTAATCACAGTATTGTTTGCTGTGCTTAACTGCTCAACTTTTATCTGAACCCCATTCCTGGG
The DNA here is from genome assembly GCF_901765095.1 of Microcaecilia unicolor. Classification (NCBI taxonomy): domain Eukaryota; kingdom Metazoa; phylum Chordata; class Amphibia; order Gymnophiona; family Siphonopidae; genus Microcaecilia; species Microcaecilia unicolor. Next base: position 57,043,289 of record NC_044039.1, read on the forward strand.
TAGCTCCAGAGTCTTGTGTCTGAAATAAAGTGTTTCCCTTGGTGTGTTTTTCTAGAGCAAGTGCCAGTGGTAGTATATCTGTATGCATACATGTGTATGGATCACTGTGATAGCAGTGCTTTGCCTTAGGCTTGCTTCTTTTGGGTGAATTAGACTCTGGTGTAAAGGCATGTGCATGCTCAGAATCTGATGACTCCTTTGAGTTGATTATGACTGTGTACTTTTGTGAGCCAGGGTCTGATCCTTCACAGGGCAGACACTTCTATACTAATATTACTGAGCTGATTCTCCCCACCATCCTGCCCTGTGGCTTGTTCAAGTGCTCTAACTTTGGCCTTGAGTACAGCTGCCTCTTTCTCTTGCTGGAGCAGTTTCATTTGCAGCATTAGCCTCAGTGGTAGCAGCAGCATTTCTGTGTGATTTGAGGAACTGGGAGCTAATACTGTTAGATTTTCTAGCACTGTATTTAGAGCAATAGGAAGATGCTGATTTGATTATCTCCTGCAATGGCTGTGTTTGCCTCTGCACATTTCATTGTTTGTGAAACCATAGTCTGTCGTGTTAGATCTAACTTGCTGCCTATCTCTTTGGGCCAAAAATTCTGATGTATTTTTCCTACTTAGGAATTGGCACTATTCATGTGATTTCTTTTGATACTGGTTATAGGCTGCTTGCAACTGGTCAGTATATAGGCCTTCAGGCCTGGTCATCTGTTCTGTTACTTTCAGCCATTCTAGGAGAAGAAGGTATTTGTGTACTTCTGCCTGATAATTCTCCTTTGCTTTCTATGTAAGCGCATGTGTCCTAGATTTTACAGACTCTATCACTTTCTCTTATGTTGCATCCCTTGGACTCTGCACCCCCTTCAATAGCAAGATTGGCTTCTGGTATGTGCCCAGTGTCACCTTCCACATGTACTTCACTCTCACACATAACAGACTGCCATGTTTTTACTGGGAAAATAATTCTTTTTTTCTTTCTCTTGAACAACTTTTTCTTTTTTATTGTGAACCTTGGCTTTTCCACTATATTATTTTAGCAAGGGGCAGGGCCAGACAAGTGCAGCTAGCTGTTTGCGCACTGCACCTAAGTGTCTTGCAGGCACAGCATGTAGTTAGTGTAACTTTTTGCAGGTCAAGATCAGTGTTGCCAGGTGGGCGGTTTTACCGCCCAATTGGGCGGTTTTCCGCGACCCGTCGCGGGAAATTTTTGCCCGCGGCGGGTTGCGGTTTTTTGGGCTGGTTTTTGTGCTTCGGGCGGTTTTTTCGGCCGCGGGGGGGCGGGGTTAGTGACGTTTTTGGGTGGGGTTAATGACGTTTTGGGCGGGGTTAGTGACGTGGGAGGCGGGGCCGATGACGTGGGAGGCGGGACCGATGACGGGGAGGCGGGGCCGATGACGGGGAGGCGGGGCCGATGACGTGAGAGGCGGGGCCGATGACGTGAGAGGCGGGGCCGGTGACGTGAGAGGCGGGGCCGGTGACGGCGGGGGCGGGGTTGATGACGGCGGGGGCGGGGGTGATGACGCGGGGGTGGGGGTGTCAGGGGCGGGGTTTGTGTTTGGGCGGTTTTTGGGCTGTTTTTTGGGCTCCAGTGGGCTGGAAAAAAATTTTCCACCTGGCAACACTGGTCAAGATGGGGGAAGGGAATAACTGTCAACTCTGATCTGCAGTGTGTCTACACAAATCTTCTCTATTTTGAATAACCGATCTATTTTTCTTCTGTAGTTATTCAAACCCAGTCTCTCATTTAATGTACCAAGCCAGGCAGTTTTAACTTTTACTCTTTAGAGAGGGTGTTGGCACATGTTCTTTCTCAGACTGACACCACAAATACTTCAATTGGTGCTATTTATGTCAGTAACTCTCACTTGATCTGCTATAGAAAGAGCTAAGTCCTTTATAGAATTATTTCACCTACTGTGTATTTGCAAGCGGTTGTCACCAAAATCTTGTCAGTAGAATCTACTGAGAATAGTACAAGATTTCTCACTGACCCTGAGAATAAGCACTGTATTAAACAGGGCTTTTTACTAAACTCTGGTCAGTAAAATCCATTGAATTATGCCAAGGTTTTTTACTGTTAAATGTCCAGGTCAGTGACCAGTGCTACTGTCCAATGTTACTGACCAGTATGACCTCACAGTCAGTTAAACCTCCTCCTCCCTGATTAGAAAACTTTACCACTAGACTCCCAATTCTTACCAAGTAGAAAACTTTACCACTAGACTCAATTCTTAGGCAAATCTAATTTTATTGCAATTCTCCCTTTATACAAAGAAAATCCAATCTACAATTCCGTTGCCTATAAGAATTGTGCCTATTGCAACCAGGGGCGTATCTGCGTGGGGCCACAGGGGCCTGGGCCCCCGCAGATTTCGCCCTGGCCCCCCTCCCTGCCGTCAACCCTCCCCCGTTGCTTACTTTTGCTGGCGGGGGGCCCCAACCCCCGCTAGCCGAGGTCCGACCCGCAATCTCCATATTTCGTCTTCCTCCGTGGCCATGTGCTTCAAGGAAGTAACGCTGCAGTGCTGATTGGTTGAATCCAGTTCTGCGACGTCAGACGCCGAACTGGAATCAACCAATCAGCACTGCAGCGTTACTTCCTTGAAGCACATGGCCACGGAGGAAGACGAAATATGGAGATTGCGGGTCGGACCTCGGCTAGCGGGGGTTGGGGCCCCCCGCCAGCAAAAGTAAGCAACGGGGGAGGGTTGACGGCGGAGAGGGGGTGGAGAGAGGCGGCGGCGGGGGGGGGGAGGGAGGCAAAAATGTGCCCCCCCTCTCTGGCTCTGGCCCCCCCTACCGCCGGATTCCAGATACGCCCCTGATTGCAACATGGAGTCCATGCCTAGTCACCTCAGGAGAAGGCCAGATCTTAGCACAGCTGAGAGGCAAAGCTGTAAACTCAAACGGAGAAACAAAGGGACAATGCCTTTTACAGCATCCTAAGGGAGAAGCCTCTAAGAGACTTGTTCTAAGGAAAGAGCCTTAAGGAGAGAGAGCTTTGTGAGCGAGTATCTCAAGGAGAAGGGAGAGTGAGGTAAAAAAAAAAAAAAACCTTGATGGAACTACAGTGGAACCAAGAAAAAGTTGCTAGCACATGGCATGCAAGGTACAGACTGAGCCTCTCACACGCAGCCTGCAGGCAGGGTTGCCAGGTGGAAAATTTTTTTCCCACCCAATCCAGCCTAAAAACAGCCCAAAACCTGCCAAACTCAAACCCCGCCCCTGACACCCCCACCCCCGCGTCATCACCCCGCCCCCGCCGTCACCAACCCCGCCCCCGCCGTCACCAACCCCGCCCCCGCTGTCATCGGCCCCGCCTCCCCGTCACCGGCCCCGCCCCATCATCGACCCCGCCCAAAATGTCACTAACCCCGCCCCCGCGGCCGAAACAACCGCCTGAAAACCGCCCAAAAGAAAAAACAGAAGCCCAAAAAACCGCAACCCGCCGCGGGCAAAAATTTCCCACGGCGGGTCGCGGAAAACCGCCCAATTGGGCGGTAAAACCGCCCACCTGGCAACACTGCCTGCAGGGGTAAAGAAAGAAGGCTTGCCTTGGTTCAGAGCTAACATCCAATAGAAACAAGCTCGCAAGGAGCCAATCACAGGACATTGCAACTGTAGACGGGGGAGGGGAAGCCCCAGTAAATAGTACTGTATATACAAATATTCCTATTAAATATACACAATGCCCTCTGCCCCCCCATGAATAAGAAGGAATCCTCCCAGGGTGTTCCCATTGGCTGCAGTACTTGTGGAGAGCCTGGGAGGAGTAGCTACCCTCAGCAGAGATTTGCTACCCAGTGTTGCCAGGTGGGCGGTTTTACCGCCCAATTGGGCGGTTTTCCGCGACCCGCTGCGGGAAAGTTTTGCCCGCGGCGGGTTGCGGTTTTTTGGGCTTCTTTTTTTGTCTTTTGGGCGGTTTTTAGGCGTTTTTTTCCGGCCGCGGGGGCGGGGTTAGTGACGTTTTGGGCGGGGTTAGTGACGTTCTGGGTGGGGTCGATGATGGGGGGCGGGGCCGATGGCGGGGGCGGGGTTGATGGCGGGGGCGGGGTGATGACGCGGGGTGGGGGTGTCATGGGCGGGGTTTGAGTTTGGGCGGGTTTTGGGCTGGATTTAGGCTGGTTTGGGTGGGAAAAAAATTTTCCACCTGGCAACCCTGTTGCTACCCTGTATTTGCCAGAAGCAGAGGCTTCAGTGAGGTAGGACAAGTTTCCTTAGAACCTTAAGATGTTGACTAAACTTGTGAAGCTGTAGTAGGGAGAGACTACAGGAACCTTAGAGTTAAGCAAAAGTAAATGTGTTTAACCTATGAAAGACAGGTCTAGGACTGGCTGTAGGGGACACTGAAGCAGAGTGAAAAGTAGCATTCACTAAATTGTAGAGCCTGTCAGGGGACAGGGATCAAAACAACTATAGCAAAGCTCCAGGTGATTGAGTTTAGAGTGTCCAGCCTGTGGAGAGAGCAGAATTGGGAAGTCCTTACTTTGAATTTAATAAAGCTATTGTTTTACTTAGGACCATTGTTGTGTGTGGCTGTATTCCTAAGTGTTCCAGCCTTGGCCATGGAGTCACATTATCACATAGCCATACAAAAGTGGTTTCTCTACCTGGCTAATTTCTTGACTTCCTTTAAATTCAGTTTAGCTATGTAATTGTCAAGTGGTAGTGTTCTGTTGTGGAGCCTTTCCATCTTATCAAAATTTGTTCTTGCACAAGATGGCCTGTTACATGCATTTCTAGAATTAGCCAAAATATATAATCTCTTCCCTCTCTCCCAGTCCACCCCCCCCCCCCCCCCCCCGGTTCATTATCTTGCTCGCTTCCCTCGCTCCCAATCCCCACCCCCCCAGTCCAACACCTCTTTTTCTTCCTTCTCGCCACCCGAAGTCTAGTCTCTCTCTCTCTCTCTCTCTCTCTCAGCCCAACATATCTCCCTCTATCCTTCTCATCGATGGCCCTCCATTCATTTCTCCCTATTACCCTCTTCCCTGCCCTGCACAGTCCACCATCTCTTTCTCCCCTTTTGGCCCTGCCTGTAGTTCTCTCTCAATCCCCCCCCCCCCCGGTCTGCCTCACTCCTGCACCTCCCCCCACTGTGGATAGATTGTTAACTCTCCGTCCCCTCCTATACCTGCCCGTGGCGCTCTCAGGTCTCCTCATTTTATAACTGTACACTAACATAAAGATAATGTAACATTTGTTTTCATGGAACAGAAATTTACTGTGGGTAAGGCTGACTGGTTTGTGTTTATTTTTCAGGGAGATTCCGGCGGACCCCTTGTTTGCAAGATTAATGGAACTTATAAGCTTATTGGCATTGTTAGCTGGGGTAGTAGTGTGTGTGATGCTCATGCACCAGCTGTGTATGTTAATGTTTCTGTGTATAGAGACTGGCTCTCATTGGTCACCAATGGAAAATTATAATTACTGAACCAAATGAATATTTGTTTAAATAAATAAACATTGAAACACATATTCTCTCCCTTAGTATTTCTAAATGTACTTAAGCTAATTGCCTTTATTGCAAAGGTGGAAGGTGTTAAATCTTTTTGTACTTTTCTAGGTGCAGAATTTAATCTTTAAATACAACTCAATTTCATTTGTTTTGAGTACTATTTGCAGAATATTACCAACTTTTGAAATTGCCATTTTGGATTTCTCATAATTCTTACCTGAAGTGAAACAGGTATTATGCTATCTGGAGAAGAGCCCTGCTTTAGCTCACTGAACTATATCAAAGGGCTAAATGAAGACGTGATCCATGCACAGCTTTCTGGGTACCAATTTCATATCCTTTCTCCTAAACCAAGCCAAACCAACCCCACCCCCCACCCTGTTAAGTTTCTTCCCATATCTATTCTGGGTTTAGCCTTCTCCTCCCCCCCCCCCCCCCCCCTTTCCCTAATATGTTGGAGTAACATAGAAGAATAAGAATTGGAGGAAATATTGGGTAAAAACATATCAAGGGCTTTAAGATCTCTGAGCACTGTGGCTAGCAGCTACTACTTGCAGGAAACTGGCTGAGCACCTTCACACTTTACACAAGTTTGAATCAATGAGTACTGCATAATAGCACTGATTTCATTTTTCTTTTTTTTACATTTTTTGTGCTTGATTTGATACTAGCATAGCATATTAGCTGAGTTCCTTATGGCTTTCCAGTATGAAAATAAGATGAAAAGGTTTTTATTATGAAACAAAATAGCAAATGAATAGCTGCATTTTTTTTCTTTCATGCCCTCCCTTCCCTAATTTGTAACTCAGACCAGAGAAATTGTTAAATGTAAGGATAAAAGTGTAGAAATAATGGAATTTTTAGATAGAGAGCCCATAATTTCCAGGGACAAAGAGTATGCAGGCACTCTAGAACCCTGCTAGTCACAAATGCTGCAGTTCAAATGTCTGCCCTCCAAACAGAGAACAAGACTGATATTCCCAGGGACATTATACATTGACTTAAAGCAGAGGATAATTACACTTTAATAAGCTGTAATCATGTGCGTTCAAAAAGCAACAGATAAATCTTCAATACAAGCAAGACTTAATTTCTGGATGAAGTGACAGGGAACGCAGTTTCACTACTACTCAGCAGTGGCGTAGCCAGACTGCCAATTTTGGATGGGCCTGAACCCAAAGTGGGTGGGCACAAAATTTTCTTTCTACCCCCCTCCCCCAGCAAAATTTAGTCACGCTAATCAGATGCATTTGTCACACAGGGTAAAGTGCTGCTTTTCAGTGCATCAGATTTCAGAAAATTTATTTAATAGCCTAACACCCTTTTCAGTGAGCTTTCAGAGGCCAAAACCTCCTGCCTCAGGTCAGTATAATGCTGTTACGGTATCCTCGCCTGACCTAAGGAAGGAAGTATTGGTCTCTGAAACTTCATTAACACAGGTACCATATTACTTTATCCTAAATTAAAAATAAAATTATTTTCTTTACCTTTCTTGTATGGCCATTTACTTTTTCTCATTGTGTCGCTCCCAGTCTCTAGATTCTGCTTTCCTTCGTATTCGCTTAACTCTTCTGCCAGGTTTTCCTGGCCATTTGTCATTTTTCTCTCCTTTTTCTTTGCTTTCTTCAATATTTTTCTGCCTCTCTCTCTCTCTGTCCTGATTTAATTCATTCTTACTATCCATTCTTTAATTTCCTTCATCTACTTATGGCTTTTCATCTTTTTCTCACCCTTGTTCTCCCCATGCCCCTTCCTCTTATTCTCCAGTCTTTCACTACTCCCCTTTTCCATCCAGCAGCTCTCCTCTCTCTCTCCCCATCCTTCCAGTCTCCCCTCTCTCTCCCCCATCCTTCCAGTCTCCCCTCTCTCTCCCCATCATAAGTACATAAGTACATAAGTACATAAGTAGTGCCATACTGGGAAAGACCAAAGGTCCATCTAGCCCAGCATCCTGTCACCGACAGTGGCCAATCCAGGTCAAGGGCACCTGGCACGCTCCCCAAACGTAAAAACATTCCAGACAAGTTATACCTAAAAATGCGGAATTTTTCCAAGTCCATTTAATAGCGGTCTATGGACTTGTCCTTTAGGAATCTATCTAACCCCTTTTTAAACTCCGTCAAGCTAACCGCCCGTACCACGTTCTCCGGCAACGAATTCCAGAGTCTAATTACACGTTGGGTGAAGAAAAATTTTCTCCGATTCGTTTTAAATTTACCACACTGTAGCTTCAACTCATGCCCTCTAGTCCTAGTATTTTTGGATAGCGTGAACAGTCGCTTCACATCCACCCGATCCATTCCACACATTATTTTATACACTTCTATCATATCTCCCCTCAGCCGTCTCTTCTCCAAGCTCCCCATCCTTCCAGTAGTCTCCCCTCTTTCTTTCTGCATCCTTCCGTCCAGTGTCACCTCTTTCTCCCTACCCTTCCATCCAGCGTCTTCCATCTTTCTGTCCCCATCCTTCCATCCATCTACCCTCTCTCCTGATCCTTCCATCTAATGTCTCTCTCTCCCTCTTTCTAACCAGTGTCTCTGTATCTCTGTACCCTTTTCTGTTCAGTGTCCCTTCTCTCACCACATCCTTCCAGTCTCTCCCCTTTCTGCATCCTTTCATCCATCTCCCCTCTTTCTCTCCCCATCCTTCCATCCAGAGTCTCTCTCCCCATCCATCCGTTTTCCCTCTTTCTCTCCCCATCCTTCCATCTGTTTTCCCTCTTTTCTTCCCATCCTTCCATATTTTCCCTATTTCTCCCCATCCTTCCATGTTTTCCCTATTTCTCCCCATCCTTCCACCTGTTTTCCCTCTTTCTCCCCATCCTTCCATCTGTTTTCCCTCTTTCTCCCCATCCTTCCATCTGTTTTCCCTCTTTTCTCTTTTCCTCAAGGCCCACCCTGCATGCCAGCGCCAGCCCCAGCTCCCATTGCCAGCCACTGCTGCTTTTCCTGTTGAGCAGCAGGGCCGGCGCTACAAAAAGAAGAAGCGCTAACGCTAAGGACAAAAAATGTTTAAAAAAAAAAGCGCGGCACCGGCAGGCACTGTCTAGGCAGCCTTGAGGCATTGGCTGCTGGCTCGCAGGCTCCTCCCGTCTCTTACGTTACTGCCCCTGCGTCACTCCAGGGGCAGTGACGTAGGAGATGGGAGGAGCCAGCAGCCAATGCCTCAAGACTGCCTAGACAGTGCCTGCCGGTGCCGCGCTTTTTTTTTTTAAACATTTTTTGTCCTTAGCGTTAGTGCTTCTTCTTTTTGTAGCGCCGGCCCTGCTGCTCAACAGGAAAAGCAGCAGTGGCCGGCAATGGGAGCTGGCGCTGGGCGGGCCTGGGCTGAAATTGGGTGGGCCTGGGCCCAGCCAGGCCCACCCGTAGCTACGCCCCTGGATTGAGGAGTCGTTCAGTCCTTGGTCAAGTCCAGTGGTGCTAGTGCCGAAATCCAACGGTACCTGGCAGTTCTGCATTGATTTCAGGCAGGTCAATGCCCTATCAGTTCCGGATACGTATCCTTTGCCGAGAATAGATGAACTGCTGGATCGGTTAGGAACCGCGAGGCACCTGTCAACACTGGACCTGACCAAGGGGTACTGGCAAATTCCACTTACAGAGGAAGCCAGGCATAAAACCGCCTTTTCTACACCTTTAGGGTTGTATCAATTTAAGAGGATGCCTTTTGGGCTCAATTCTGCGGCAGCGTCGTGCCAGCGAGTGCTGGATAGAATCCTACGCCCGCATCAGGAATATGCAGCAGCATATCTTGATGATGTGGTGATTCACAGTGAAGATTGGCCGTCTCATATATTACTAGAGGTGCTCCAGGCATTCCGGCAGGCAGGTCTGACCTTGAACCCACAGAAATGTCACTTTGGTCAGCGGAGGGTTAAATATTTGGGACACATGGTAGGGGACAGACACATAACACCCCTGTGTGACAAAGTAGAGAGCATTGAAAGTTTCCTGTGCCCGGTGAATAAAAAGGGGTTAAGAAGGTTCTTGGGGACATTGGAGTATTATTGTAGGTTCATTCCTCATTTTGCCTCCTTAGGGACTCCTTTGACTGACAGGCTGAAGAGTACTGCCCCGAATACCCTTCAGGGGGACGAGGAAGGTAGAGAGGCCTTTAACAAATTAAGATTAATGCTATGTCAAGAACCAGTGCTAAGGGCAGTGAATTTCACTATGCCTTTTGTACTGCAGGTGGATGCTTCAGGAGTGGGGTTAGGGGCAGTGTTGTCTCAGGTACATGAGGGGTACGAACATCCTCTCATGTATCTGAGCCGCAAGCTATTGCCTCATGAAACGCAGTACTCCACGATAGAGTGGGAGTGCTTGGCCATAAAATGGGCTATCCAGACATGCCATTTTTATTTGGATGGCCACCCCTTCTTTGGTCACTGATCATGCCCTGTTAAAATGGTTGGGGCACATGAAAAACAGCAATGCTCGCCTCACACATTGGTACCTAGCCCTGCAGCCCTACAGGTTTCGGGCAGAGCATAGGGCAAGTCCATAGACTGTTATTAAATGGACTTGGGGAAAATCCACTATTTCTGGGATAAGCAGTATGAAATGTTTTGTACATTTTTGGGATCTTGCCCAAATGATATCCTGAATTTACTCTGTCTTCTATAACCCTTCATAATGTAACCCATAATCATAATGCAGCCAATTGTACTTCCATTATTCACATTGTATTGTAAGCCACACTGAGCCCGCAAATAGGTGGGAAAATGTGGGATACAAATGCAAATAAATAAATATTTGTGACCTGGATCGGCCACTGTTGGAAACAGGATGCTGGGCTCGATGGACCTTTGGTCTTTCCCAGTATGGCAATACTTATGTACTTCTATTGTTAACAAACACTGATGTGTTATCGTGGATTGCTAGTGAGGAGGGGGTGAGCCCTAGCAATCACTTAAGCAGGGGGGTATGTACGGGGTCTGGGAAAGATCCGACTGAAAGAGTGCTGAGCCAGGGGCTCGAGGAGGAGGTATTCTTAAGGAAGAGAAATGTTCATTTTCAGGTTCCTAGTACACATGAGATTCGCCCCCTAGTGGCTAAGAAACCGGTCAGAATATGGAGTAGGGGAAGGAACTACCATTCCCAGGATGCATCACATCCTAGGCAAAACTTGCTGGAGGTTGGGGAGGATGATTGGAAAATGGTCTCTGATCAGGGTGATGAGGAGCAGCTGTGGAAACCTGTGGGGAGGAGGCTATGGAGTATGATAAAATGGAGGCAGTGGAGGGGCTAGAGGAGGAATGTATGGAGATTTCAGCTCTAGCACGGACCCAAGGGGGTAAAGTAAAAGGTTTCTTGTCTGCTACAATACCAAAACTGTTTAGGACTGGGGAAAGAAAGGTTGATGCAGTGGGGAGGAAGCCTGTGGAGGATGTTAGCCGGATGTATTACCTATGAGGAAAAGGAGCATTATGGAAGAAGGGAAGGTGGGGAGAAGTGAAATTAAAAACTGTCTTGTTGAATGATTTGAGACTGTAAGAGGGAATGCATGGATGGTGCAAATCTGATGGAACTGACAAACTGCTGAGGAGTTAAGCAGTGTCAGAAGTAGCGGGACACTTATTAAGTCTTCCTAAGGAAGTGAGCTGAACTATGTTAGAAAAGGGAAATCTATAAGGGTGTGCCCTATGTGACCAAGGATTAAATCTAATAAACCTCTAAATTATAAGAAGCCTTGCAATTGCTGTGCATTTTGTTGCAGCTTGCCATAAAATACTGAAGGGTGACTGCCATTCAGAAAGGGTACCAGAGCCAGCAAGTACAGAGCAAGGACTGGATGGTGGTTGGAGCCTTTTAGCCAATTTATTTATTTATTTTATTGCATTTGTATCCCACATTTTCCCACCTATTTGCAGGCTCAATGTGGCTTACTGTTAACTTAAGTTTTGGGTGGCCAGATTAGGGAAGAATTGTCATCTGACTAAATCTTGTGTTGGCATGCTCTTGTCTAACACCGTCACTGTTTTTACTGCTGCTTGCTTTGTGTGTTTGATGTGTGTGAATGGAGGTGTGGTGCTGCAGATGGAGACTGCATTGCGGGGAGATTATTTGGGTGCAAGGAAAGACATGAAAAAAGGAGAGGTCTCTCAATAACTAAAGTGTTTATCTGTTATGTGTGAATGGAGTTTTGCATTGAGGAAGCACTTGATCTCTGTCGCACCATAAAATAAATAGACACTTTTGAGTTTCGGTCAATTATTATGGTTGAAAGTTATAGAATTAAAGAATTAATGTCTATACTGGAGTGAATGTCAATCTTAACTTACCTTCGATAATAAGTGAGGTTTCCTTTTATAGTGTAAATAGGGATACTTTTTATTGTGAGTGTTACAGGTTTTCTAACTGAGAATATGAGAGAGAACCTTATAGCCATGTATTCACAAAAAGCACTTTTGTTATCAAGTTATCACGTTACTTTTTCTTTCTTCTTGGAATAGATTGTTTGGATTCCTTTGCTATGGATGGGCGTAAACCTTTCTATTTTTCTTCTCTCAGAAACATAACCACATTTTGTTTCACTTCCCTGTTTTATGTTCAGGGACTGTAAATCCATTTCTATTTCACAGCACTCAAATCTTACCATTAGAACAGATTTGGAATCCTAAACTCTATTACTATGACGTTTTCTTTGCAACTTATATCCTGCAGTGCACTTCCTCTGGGACAGTGCCCTTGCATTTTATATTTAAAATTACACTAATATTTTCTTTTGCAGTATAGGGCTGATCATTTTGAAGGGGCACTTTTGTTGTCTTATACATTGTCAGGTACTTATGCTAATAAGATTTTAGGGAAATTCTTTTGCTCAGAGTGGCTGCCTTATAAACATATCATTCTCTGTCTTCCCTGTACTTAATAATGTTGTTGTTAAATTTCAACTTTTCTGATTCAGTTTTATATCATATTATCGGCTGTAACTTGACAGTGTAGTTTCTTACCACAGGATTTCCTGAAGTCCTGCTGACGTCTTGCAATAGCAGCACTGGAAGGGAACAGATTCTTCTCTGCAAACTAGTCATCACAGTAGAGACCTTTGCTTTGCAAATGTGATTTGTGCAAGGAAACTTTGGTCCTAAAGTCTTTAATGTGTTTAGTTCATCACTCTCATGATAAAGATATATATATATCTGTGTTACTGTACCTCAGCTAACTGAGATTCTAGAGAAATTGCCCCTCAGAAAAAGTGAATCTAGATCAATGTTTCAATTTAAGAAGTTGTTTTTTTTTATCTACCTTGAATGAAAATGTTTTATACTACCCCAGAACAAAAGACAGTATCTTTCTAGGATGCTTCAAAATAGCATACATATAATTTTTAATGTTTATTGTCAGCAGCTTCCATTTCCACTGTTTATATTTGTTATACTGGTGTAATTTTTATTTTTCCCTAATTTGTTTTTCCATCAAGGAAATGTGCCTATCTACTGCATTAAAGAAACTTATTTGTAATAGCCCAATCATAAATCTTTAAAAATTATGTCTTGACATTTATGGAATACTACAATTGTACAGCCCCTATAAGCTTTCTACCATTCAATTTTGAAACTTTTATGCACACAGTTCTAGATATGTTTGTAATGAGATCAGAAAATCTGCCATTCTTAAGCTAAATCTATGTAAGAATATTTATTTATTTATTACATTTGTACCCCACATTTCCCCACCTATTTGCAGGCTCAATGTGGCTTACATAGTACCGTAAAGGCATTTGCCGATTTGGTTGATAACAAATACAGGTTGTATTGTGGTCTGATGAGGTAGGTGTGTATCAGGCAACAAGAGGATCGAAGGAAATGTAGATTATATATTGTCCAGTAAGATCATTGGTTATACTGTGTTGCTGTGAGATGCAAATATAGGCACGCTCAAAGTGTTAAGCATTAGGGAGTTCAGTGGGAGAACTGTGCTTGGCGCATGCGCAGAGGAGTTCAGCGGTAAGCTTGGTTCCTGTGGGCATGCGTCTGGCAAAACCCCAACGCGAAGCACACACTGGCGTCTGTTTTCTGCAGCCCAAACACAAGCATTTTAAATTTCTTTAAAAAAAATCTTGGATGCTTATATTTGAATGGAGGAAACAGACGCCAATGTGTGCTTTCACTTTTGGGTCTGCTGTGACTTGTGCATATTCGTTTCTCACAACCAGCGCTTAAGAGCTTCCTACTGCCTCCAAAAGTATTCAAAACCAGCAGATTTTGAAGAAGATTAGAATCATGAGAAATCCTCTCTTCCAACCTGGTGCTATTTTTTGCAGCGGTAAGGCACTTTTGTTTTGGGTGTTTTTTTCTGAGTGCTGGGGAGGAATACAAAATGACCTCATTTACATGAGCTTGATTACATTAGCATGACACTTGTGCGGTTTGTTCCCGTTCTCCGAGCCTCTAAACATTCTGCGCAGGTAAATGCAGGTGCTAGTCCAGTGCTAACGGCCTCTAGTGCCCTCGTTTACTTTGAGCATCAGGGCACGGATATTCCTAAAACAGATGTAAATAAGGACATCCCTTTTAAGACTTGGATGTCCAGATTTCAGGCCATCTGTAGTTCCATGCAGATTTGGGATATGGATGTCCATATGCTTTGCTAAAATGTGTTTGTCTGTGTGTGTTTTCTGACATACAGACATTGTGGCACCTCCCTCTCCTGAGGCTTTGCCACCCACTCCATCCCTTTCCTTTCTAGACTCTTATGTCCATCCCCCCCCCCCCCCCACTCCCTCAGGGGGTGTCCCTCTCACACATACTTATCCTCTCTTTCTTCCCCTCTCCATTTTCACCCCCCTCCCCCCTTAAACTTCTAAACTTTATTCCAAACCTTAGGCTGAAGGCACATCCTGCAGATCTTTGCCAGTGGACTGTGCTGCTGAAGCCTATCTTCTTTTGTGGGCAGGAAAAGAGTTCTCTAAGGCAGACTCCACTCTGTATCACTGCAGCCTCCATCTCTCTCTTCTCTCTCCTCCCCATGGCACACTCCACTCTATGGACTGAATTTTATAAATGGTGCCTAATAGCAGTAAGCACTATTCTATAAACAGTGCTTAAAGTAAGGTGCCGTTTATAGAATTGTGACGAGAGCCTTGACTCTGTTAGGCGCGACCGTTAATAACAAAGAAACCTTGGTGTAAATCCCTGCACTTAAATAAGACACAGATCCCCTTTATTCTATAAACACATGTAAATTAAAGGAAGGCCCCTGATGCTATGACTATTGATTTTTATTCTATCCTACATATACTGCGTGTAGTATCCTTGGTGCTACCCCTAACCACCCTTGCCTGAAACTTACTTAGTGTATTAACATCTCATATATTTTTCCTCAAATTTGTTTTTCCCCTACCTTACAAATTAACTACTGTTTGCCTCCTTATCTCAACAACAAGAGGGATGTTTCTAAATCACATATCTAAAATTTCGATACTTAATGTAAACAGAATGTTACACTTTTCACTTTGTGTCTTTTCTCAGCCTTGTTTTGTATAAATGGGGAAACAGTGCACCTCCCTGATTACTTGGTGCACTATTTTTATCTATTATGCAAGCTATTAATTAGTTTTCTTAGGACAAGTTTACAACTTAATTCTCTTGAATTTCTACTGTTAGTAACTGGATACTGATGTGATTTTATTTTTCTACTCAGCTTTTCCATAATTAAAAGGTATCTATCTAATGATTTTAAGCAAACACTTACCTCTAGTTACCCAAAGAAGAGAAAACTACCATGATAAAGATCTTAAATTTATGTTTTGAATTGCAAGGAAAAGTTGTATGTGAAAGGTTACAGAGATGCTCAAATAAATGATTTGCCCATGTGCAAGTTGTGTGCACTGTTTCACAGAACCTCTTGGGAACGGTCACATGGCAGGAATACATGCTAGAATACGCATCATGTCTACACAGTACACTGTAAGTTAGTTAAAAGATCTGTGAAATATTATTTGGTATGACTGGAATGAACTCTGGAACATGTTTGGGAAACAGGAAGAAGACAGTCCACAGCAGCCATAGGGCCTGGTCACCAGGAGGCGAGGTGAGTGTAGGCATGGGATAGTCACAACCGTGACACCCCCTCGTTCTAATTTAAAAGCTGATCTATCTTCTTTTTAAATATTAGTGCCAGCAGCCTGGTTCAATCCTCGTTAAGGTGGAGCCCATTCTTTCGGATTAGGCTCCCCCTTCCCTATGATGTTGCCTTGTTCCTAACAAATCTAAGTTCCTCCACCATGCACCAACATCCAGTGGTGTTCCTAGGGGGTCTGACACCCGGAGCGGATCGCCGATGTGCCCCGCCCCCCGGGTGCTGTGCCTCCCCCCCAGTGCAGCGCGCCCCCCCCCCCCCCCGGCGAAAGGACACCCCCCACACTGCCGAAAGACCCCCCCCCCCGGGTGCACGCCGCTGGGGGGGGGGGGTGCCGCGCGCCGGTCAGCTTCCTTCGTTTCCATGCTCCCTCTGCCCCAGAACAGGTTAATTCCTGTTCCGGGGCAGAGGGAGCATAGAAACGAAGGAAGCTGACCGGCGCGCAGCACCCCCCCTAGCGGCGTGCACCCAGGGCGGACCGCCCCCACCGCCCCCCCTTGGTACGCCACTGCCATCGTCTCATCCATGCATTTAGACTGTGGAGTTCTGCTTGCCTCTTGGGTGTTGCATGTTTAACAGGCAGCATTTATGAAAATGCTAACCTGGAGGTCTGGATTTTAGCTTTCTACCTGAAAGCCTAAATGTGGCTTCCAGAACCTCCCTACCATATTTTCCTATGTTGTTGGTGCCCACATGTACCAAGACAGCCAGCTCCTCCCCAGCACTGTCTAAAATCTTATCTAGGTGATGTGTGAGGTCCACCACCTTTGCACCAGGCAGGCAAGTAACTAAGTGATCCTCACATCCACCAGCCACCCAGCTATCTACATACCTAATGATTGAATCTCCAATTAATATGGCCATCCTAACCTTTCCCACCAGGGCAGAAGCCTCTAGAGGCACGTCCTCATTGTGAGATGATTCTGTGTGGATCAGAACCAGAATCCAACACACCCTACCCCAACAAGTACTTCTTGGGGTGCTTACCGACCTGATAAGTTGGGTCACAAAGAAAACTACAAACAAGAAAATCTTCTCACATTAGTAATGTTTATTCTTATTTAAAATTTAGTAAAAATAAGAAACTATTTGCATCAAAATTAAGAAGGGTAGTTGGGGAATACAATAAGGGCAAAAATGGCCAGCAGTCAGAGATGTCTATCAAGCTACCAGCTTCTTAGCAGCTTGAGACTATCAGCAGTCTCTGCCCCTCCTTCTCAGGGGTTTTATATACTATTATTCTTCAGCTATAAATACAAGGACACTGGTCCTGTAATATGTTATTTTTTGCATAAGACATGAGCATCACCACACTGGGACAGACCAAAGGTCCATCTAGCCCAGCACCCTGTCTCCGACAGTGGCCAATCCAAGTCACAATCGCCCGACAAGATCCACGGAGCAAAGCATTTTGTACTGCTTGTCCCAGGAATAGTGGATTTTTCCTACGTTCCTTTAATAACATTCTATGGCCTTTTCCTTCAGGAAGCCATCCAAACCTTTCTTAAACTCTGCTAAGCTAACCGCCTTAACCACATTCTCTGGCAACAAATTCCAGAGTCAAATTACGCGCTGAGTAAAGAAAATTTTTCTCTTATTTGTTTTAAACTTACTGCACTCCAGCTTCATCGCATGCCCCCTAGTATTTTTTGGAATGTCCTAGTATTTTTGGAAAGCGTAAACAGACGCTCCATATCTATCTTTTCCACTCATTATTTTGTATACCTCTATCATATCACCCCTCAGCCGCCTTTTCTCCAAGCTGAAGAGCCCCAGCCGCTTTAGCCTTTCGTCATAGGAAAGTTGTCCCATCCCCTTAATCATCTTTGTCGCCCTTCTCTGCACCTTTTCCAATACCACTATATCTTTTTTGAGGTGCAGCGAACAGAATTGATCACAACATATTAGCGTCCCTAATTTCCTTTAACATGACTGCATCCGTCTGCTCATCCTGGTTGGGCGGACGGTAGTACACTCCTATCACCGTCCTTTTCCCCTTGACACATGGAATTTCGATCCATAATGATTCCAAAAGGTCGTTTATTTCCTGTAAAATTTTCAGTCTATTTAATTCAATGCCCTCGTTAATATGCAATGCTACTCCTCCCCCAATCCAGTCCACTCTATCACTGCGATACAATTTGTATCCTGGTATGACAGTGTCCCACTGGTTATCCTCTTTCCACCAGGTCTCGGAGATGCCTATTATATCTATTTTTTCATTTAGCGCAATATATTCCAATTCTCCCATCTTATGTCTTAGGCTCCTAGCATTTGCAAAAAGACACTTCAAGTTATTCCTAGTCACATTATGTTGATTACTTGACAGTATTAATTTACTATCTTCTGCCTGATTTTTATTATTTCTCTTTACAGATGAATCTATTACGGTCACCTTTGCAACCTCACCATCAGGGAACCCCATCCTCCCTGTTTGGGCAATATCTTTACAAGATACCTCATTCCGAACCATACGCTGTTGTGCGACTGTCGGCCTTCCCCTCGTTTCTAGTTTAAAAGCTGCTCAATTTCTTTTTTAAATGCCAATGCCAGCAGCCTGGACCTATCCCGGTCAAGGTGGAGCCCATCCTTTCAGAATAGGCTCCCCCTTCCCCAGAATGTTGCCCAGTTCCTAACAAATCTAAAACCCTCCTCCTTGCACCATCGTCTCATCCACGCAGTGAGACTCTGGAGCTCTGCCTGTCTCTTGGGCCCTGCGCGTGGAAGTACATGTCCTGCCCATACACACATTCTTGTTAGAATGTCTTATCTCACTTCGAAAGGTCAGGGTCCTAAAGAAAAGGTCATATTCTCACAAATGGCTATGTTTTCTTTCTCTCTTGCCCCAGGCAACCAAGTTCCTTTTATCTCCTCCCATGTCCACCTCCCCTTCATCCCTTCCAGAGTCACTAGCACACAACAGATGGAAAATGCTTACACCCCCCCCCCCCTTCACCTTCAAATAGCTCTTTTGATCAGACAGCTGCATAGACAGTGTTGCTTGAAACATTACTCCTCAGGATAGGGGGGTAGAGGGGGCTTTTGCTGTAAATTTCTTCCATTTATTTAACCCCCACAGCATGAGAGGTGAATAGCACTTCACCATCTGTAGCTGTAAATTTCTTTTTGCTCCAAACACTATCAACACTGAACCAGCACCCCTCCCTTTTAATACTGCATCCCCTAATGCGCAGGTCCTAGCTACAGGATCACTTCCTGCCTCTCCAAGTTGATGCTCTCCCTTCAAGTGACCTTTCTCCTTCATGACAGCACAGAGGTTGCCAGACTGGAGGTGGAACTCCTCTACTATGTCCCTGTAGGTCTCCTCTATATACCCCCTCTGTCTGCCTCAGCTCTTCCATGTCTGCTACTCTAGCCTCCAGGGATTGGATCTTTTCCATGAGTGCTAGGAACTCTTTACACCGACAACACACATATAATATCAATACCAACTGGGAGATAATCAAACATGTGACACTCAGGGCCTCTTTTACTAAACTGTGGCAAATGTGCCACAGTCCATTCATTTAGAATGGGCTGTGTCACATTTGCTGCGCGGGAATCACTAGTGTGGTTTAGTAAAAGAGCCCCTCAAGGCAAAAGACTGGATAGCCCCCATTTCGCTGCTGGACTGCTGTCTGCATGGAGTAAGAATTTATAGTTCCCTACAATTGTTAGTTATATTCTAGGCTATGCTAATATTTAGGGTTTTTTTATTTGTATTATTTGTAAGTTACCCTCTATAGACCTAAGTAGACTATTTGTAAGAACTAATTAATGGCAGACTGATAGAGATGCCCTAATTTGTATTGTAGAGGACTTGCAGCTCATCTGCATATCCTTTCAGCCTTTTCTGGGGTGACTCCCAGGTCTGCTCCGATCCACTCAGGGCCTCCGCTCTAGGTGCCCAGCGCTCCCACCAGGTGCTGTGGAGGACTTGCAGCCCTTCTGCATTTCCTCACAGCTGTATCCGGGGTGACTCCCAGGTCCACCCCGATCTTCCCAGGGACCTCACTCCAAGTGCCCTGGGTTTCCAGGTGCTTTTTGGCTAGGGTCAGGCGACCCTCAGGGGGAGGAATGCTGGCTTCGGCCTAACCCCTGGTAAGCCTTTCCTCAGCTGAGAGGTGCCCAGCTCTACCATTGGCTGCCTTTCAGGTGCTGTAGAGGACTTGCAGCTCATCTGCATATCCTTTCAGCCTTCTCCGGGTTGACTCCCAGGTCTGCTCCGATCCACTCAGGGTCTCCGCTCTAGGGGCCTCGCTCCCACCAGGTGCTGTGGAGGACTTGCAGCCCTTCTGTATATCCTCACAGCTGTATTTTTCTCCCAGTTACTACTTATGGCTCCAGTACACTTTTTCTTCTTGGCACTGTCCCTTCCTAATTTGTTTCTCCATCTTAAATCACTGTACACTGCAGGAACACATTGTCCACCATCTGTATTCATCATCTCACCATCTCTTTTTTCCTCAGCTCTCAACCTTAAACATTTCCTTCCTTCTATTCATCCATCTCCTTTCTATCTGAGTACATCTCGCCTTTGTCGCTGTCATCGTACCTCTCCTACTCTTCTCCGTACTCTCTTACTCCTTCTCCTGCTCTCCGCTGGGGACATTAATCCCAATCCTGGTCCTCCACATCAGCTCTTATCCTATTTCTGCAGGTCACATCGTGATATCTCCAATCTAATTTCTGTTCCTCTCCTCCCCCTCCTTCCCTGCCTTTCTCTTGCGCTCTGTGGAATGCCCGCTCTGTCTGTAACAAACTGTCCTACATCTATGACCTCTTTATCTCTTGTACTCTCCATCTGCTTGCCCTAACTGAAACTTGGCTTTACCCTGAAGACTCTGCTTCAGTTGCGTCCCTATGCCATGGAGGTTATCTTTTCTCCCTTACTCCTCGCCCAGTTGGCCGCGGAGGTGGTGTTGGGCTACTACTTTCACCCTCTTGTAGATTTCAACCTCTTCTTCTACCTCAGTCTCACTGTTTTTCTTCCTTCGAAGTCCACTCCATCCATCTATTTGCTCCTCTGCCTCTCCGAGTAGCAGTCATTTATCGACCCCCTGATAAGTCCCTTTCTTCCTTTCTCACTGACTTTGATGCTTGGCTTTCCTTCTTTCTTGAACCTTCATCTCCTTCCCTCATTCTTGGGGATTTTAACATTCATGCTAATGATCCCTCTGACTCTTATGCTTCGCAATTTCTTGCTTTAACATCCTCTTTCAATCTTCAACTGTGCTCCATTGCCCCCACTCACCAGAACGGCCACTGTCTTGATCTTATCCTCTCCTCAAACTGCTCACTCTCCAGTTTCTGTGCCTCAACTCTTCCCCTCTCTGACCATCATCTGATAACTTTCACACTTAAACACCCTCCTCCCTAGTCCCATCCAATCTTAACCAATATATTTAGGAATCTTCAGGCTATTGACCCTTCTACTCTGTCCTCTAATGTTTCAAATCTCTTCTCTACCACTATGTTATCCAAGTCTGTCAATGAGGCTGTCTCTTCCTATAATACTATTCTGTCCTCTGCTCTGGATACTCTCGCTCCTCTATTCCCAGTTCTGTAAAACGTACCAAACCCTAACCTTGGCTGACCTCTAGAATCTGCTACCTACATTCCTGTGCCCGCTCTGCCGAACACCTTTGGCTGAAATCCCGTACCCATGCTGACTTCATACATTTCAAATTCGTGCTGACTTCCTTCCAGTCTGCTCTTTTACTTGCCAAACAGGACTTTTACATCCAGTTGACTAATTCTATTGGCTCAAACCCTCATCGTCTCTTTGCCACACTGAACTCTCTCCTCAAAGTGCCTTCACCTCCACTTTCCCCCCAGACTCTGGCTGAGTTCTTTCATGATAAGGTTCACAAGATTAAACTTGAATTCTCAACCAGGTCACCTCCACCTCTCCTTCCCTTAGTCCCTTCTCTCAACCCTCCAACCCCTGCCTCCTTTTCTTCCTTTTCTGAAATCACTGAAGAGGAAACTACACATCTTCTTTCCTCCTCGAAACTAACTACCTGTTTCTCTGAGCCTATTCCCACCCATCTACTTAACACTAGCTCTCCTACTGTCATCCCGTTTATCTGTCATATCCTCAATCTTTCACTGTCCACTGCGACTGTTCCTGATGCCTTCAAACATGCCGTAGTCACACCACTCCTTAAAAAACCTTCATTGTACCCTACCTGTCCTTCCAACTATCGCCCCATCTCCCTCCTCCCTTTCTTGTCCAAGATACTTGTTCACTGCCATTGCCTTGAATTTCTTTCATCTCAAGCTATTCTTGATCCACTTCAATCTGGCTTTCGCCCCCTTCATTCAACTGAAACAATGCTTGCTAAAGTCTCCAATGATCTGTTCCTAGCCAGATCCAAAGGTCTCTATTCTATCCTCATCCTTCTTGATCTATCTGCTGCTTTTGACACTGTTGATCACAGACTACTCCTTGATACGCTGTCCTCACTTGGATTTCAGGGCTCTGTTCTTTTCTGGTTTTCTTCTTATCTCTCCCAGCGTACCTTTAGTGTATATTCTAGTGGATCCTCTTCTACTTCTATCCCACTGTCAGTTGGTGTACCTCAGGGATCTGTCCCGGGACCTCTTCTCCATCTATACTTCTTCCCTTGGTACTCTGATCTCATCCCATGGTTTTCAGTATCATCTTTACGCTGATGACTCCCAGATCTACCTCTCCACACCAGAAATCTCAGCTGAAACCCAGGCCAAAGTATCAGCCTGCCTGTCTGACATTGCTGCCTGGATGTCTCAGCGCCATCTGAAACTAAACATGACCAAGACTGAGCTTCTTATCTTTACCCCTAAACCAACCTCTCCTCCTCCCCCATTCTCTATTTCTGTGGATAACACTCATCCTTCCTGTCTCATCAGCTCCTAACCTTGGGGTCATCTTCGACTCCTCCCTCTCCTTCTCTGCACATATTCAGCAGACTGCTAAAACCTGTCGTGTCTTTCTCTATAATATCACCAAAATTTGCCCTTTCCTTTCTGAGCACACTACCGGAACCCTCATCCACACTCTTATCACCTCTCGCTTAGACTATTGCAACTTGCTTCTCACAGGTCTCCCACTTAGCCATCTCTCTCCTCTTCAATCTGTTCAAAATTCTGCTGCACGACTTATATAACGCCAGTGTCGATATCCTCATATTAGCCATCTCCTCAAGTCACTTCACTGGCTTCCTATCCGTTTCCGCATACAGTTCAAACTCCTCTTATTAACCTATAAGTACATTCACTCTGCAGCTCTTCAGTACCTCTCCACTCTCATCTCTCCCTACATTCCTCCCCGGGAACTCCGTTCACTGGGTAAATCTCTCTTATCTGCACCCTTCTCCTCCACCGCTAACTCCAGACTCCGTTCCTTTTATCTTGCTGCACCATATGCCTGGAATAGACTTCCTGAGCCGGTACGTCAAGCTCCATCTCTGGCCGTCTTCAAATCTAAGATAAAAGCCCACCTTTTTGATGCTGCTTTTAACTCCTAACCCTTATTCACTTGTTCAGAACCCTTATTTTATCATCCTCACCTTAATATTACCTTCTCTTGTTTGTCCTGTTTGTCTGTCCTAATTAGATTGTAAGCTCTGTCGAGCAAGGACTGTCTCTTCATGTTCAAGTGTACAGTGCTGCGTATGTCTAGTAGTGCTTTAGAAATAAGTAGTAGTAGTAGTAGTAATTAATTTTCTAGCCTTCTAGATTCAAGGGCCTATAAATCAGAGATCAGGCCAGGGGTGTTTGGGAGTTGAGGTTGCTGGTAATTTAACTCTAAACTGATGTTTATCAGCTCTGATCTATACTGATGCTATGGTAAACTCCAGAACATAAGAGTAGCCATACTGGGTCAAGTCCAATGGTCCATCTAGTCCAGTATCTTGTTACCAACAGTGGCCGTGCCAGGTCACAAGAACCTGGCAGGAACTCAAATTGTGGTAACATTTCATGCTACAAATCCCAGGGCAACCAGTTGCTTCCTCATGTCTGTCTCAACAGCAGATTATGGACTTTTCCTCCAGGAATTTGTCCAAACATTTTTTTAAACCTAGATGCACTGACTGCTGTTACCATATCCTCCAGCAAATAGTTCCAGAGCTTAATTATTCATTGAGTGAAAAAATATTTCCTCCTATTTGTTTTAAAAGTATTTCTATGTAACTTCCTTGCGTGACCCTAGTCTTTGTACTTTTGGAAGTGTAGCATGATATGAGGAATTTTCAGAGTTATTAATTTTGCTGGAATCAGATACAAATATAGATAAAATATATATATTTGTAAAGACTTCTTGGAGTAGTATCAGAAAAACTGGTCTGACCTTCACCCTCCCTCTGAAGACCAGTGATAGCTTGTAACAAAGGCTAGCTGGGTGGATGTTTAAAACATCAATTACCACATCTGCAAAGAACAAAAGTCTGCATATTGACAGCAATCAAAAAAGTTTGGATGAAACTCACAGACAATGATTCAAAGACTGAAAAAAGCCCATCTACCTACCTAATCTAACAAAAGAAAGCCCATCTACCCCAGACAATGACTTTTAATCCTGTCAAATACCTTTTAAGTACCAGCAGATGGCCAGTCAGGAACTCTTACGATGTCATTAAACATGTGACCAGCTACCCTGTTCCATTTTCAAAAACCAGAAGAGGACCAACCCCTGAGTTTTCATTAGATCAAATACACCCCACCTGACTTCAGCCTATGATCCAACAAGAAATTAGAAAACCCTGGAACATTTTCAGTCCGCTCTCTGCTTCTGCCTGATCTGCACCTGTCTGGACCGTCACTGAATCCCTGAGCCTTGCTGGATTTCACACACATCCAAGATAAGACTTTCTCCAGGCTCCAGCAACAACTCTACAACAAAAAGACTTCTTTTCCAGCAAGGCCCTCCTTCACCACTCCAACCAGCCAGGGCCAGTCTTAGCAAGTGCGGGGCCCTGTGCAGACCAATTTGATGGGGCCCCACCCTAGCTTCAGGGCTGGCCATCCCCTCGAGCTCCAGGACCATCCCCTCCCTCTGAGCTCTAGGGCCCGGCCCCCCTCCAAGCTCCTTCCAGCACCAAGTCCCCCCTCCTTCCCAGCTCCAAGTCCTCCCTCCCAGCTCCAAAGCCTCCCTCCCTCCCTGACAGCTCCAAGGCCTCCCTCCTTCCCTGCCAGCTCCAAGGCCTCCCTCCTGTGTATAGTGGGTATGTTGGTATTTGTGAGGGGGATGGTTAGTGTTTGGTGGATTATGGATAGTGTGTAGATTAGTAGGAGTAGTTTGGTGGTGATCATTTTGGTGCTGTCTCTTTTTGGGCTGTTGTATATTCGGGTAGTAGAGTAGACTATCCATTGTGTGCAGGGTTATTACTGCACTCTGTTGGTGAAGGTGGAACAGGTATCTCTAGGAGCGCACATCTAGTGGGTCATGTGTAGGTTGTCTTTATCAGTCATTTCTTTATGTGCTTGGGTAAGAAAGAAGGAAGTTTTTACTTTAGGAGTCAACCTTACTCCTATGATCGTCTATTCACGGCCATCTTGAATTCAGCATAGAATATTCAATATAGAATCTGTTATACTCCTTAAGGTGTAGCCAAGTATTCATGACCTGGGTTTTAAGGTGAACTTGGTAAAGGTCCAATGCTTATTTCTGAGATGAACAGTATAAAATCTGCGTTACTCCCTTAGGATGTAGTAAGGTAATTGTGACCTGGGTTGGTCACTGCTATAATCAGGATCCTGGCCTCGGTGAAACTGTAGTCTGTACCAGTGTGGTCACACTTAAGTTTAGGGTTTTTTATTTTATTTTATTCCTTTATTTCCAATCCCGACGCTTTAAGCAAGTTATTTTTTATTAGATGGGCACTATCGCAGGTGAGGCTAGGTCTAGGTCACAGCTCTTCCAGTTTTAGACATATACAGTGCAGGAGGCTATTGCTTTAAGGCTAACTTCTCCTGCCAAGAAGGTTCCTGTCTCCCTCGTGTGCTATCCAGACTTACCCTGGTTCTCCGCTATCTGGACTCCCGTGGCTCCTCAGCTGTGAAATCCCAGTCTCCTGGAGTCCCACCTGCGGTCTCTCCACTCTTCGCAGAAGTTCAGGCACAGGCAGTCCGCACGCCTTTGTGTCCTGCCCGTGGACGCCGATCCCAGCACGGCCGCCGGATTGTGTGTGGTGGGGGGGGGGGATGGGAACAGGTCCGGCAGGGCACAGACCTCTTGGGCTCTTGTGGCGGGATTCAGGCATTGCTGCCGAGAGTTGTCCTCATCCATTTCTGCTGCCGCGTGCACGGACCTGCGTTCCTCCTCTCCTCGTAGTTTGGGCGGGCGGGCGGCCTACCAACCATTGCTCCTCTCAGCGGGGGCTGAGATCAGGGCAGTCGCTGCCCGTCCAGCAATATCCTAAGGTATGGATGCACATCAGCCGGCGCCCCCACACTGTGCTGCAGAGGTTGGTGGCGCCGCTGTCCATTTTTAAAATTCAAAGGGAGTGGGACTGGAACTCGGGCAGTCGGGGACAGGGTGGAGGTGCGCTGCGTGGGGCCCCCTTGAGCGCGAGGCCCTATGCGGTCGCCTCGCCCTAAGACCGGCCCTGCAACCAGCAGCCTCCATCAAAGTGAGTTACTATTAATCCAGCCTAATTAATAATTCAGACTTTCTAACAATATTTATCTTGTGGCACATTTCCCTTGTGTAAAATTACTAAAAACTGCCTTTTTAACATTATTGGATTACCTGTATTGTAAATAAATATTTTAAAGGTAAATATCTGGTCTTTATGTTCTGAGCATAATGTAATTCCCCAAAGATATCCCTTCATTATCCCTCTCATTACCCATTTTTTTTTTTTTTTTTTTACATTTTACAGAATGAAAATCGATTTACTTATTTTTCCAGAATAGTCCCTTAACTGCTAGCTTATAAAACTGTAATAGAGACTTTAAATGCTAAACAGACAAATGTATTCCTTAAATTGCCTTTGCCAAATATGCAGAGTAACTTAAAAATAAAGATACTGAGATTACCTATTTAAGTCCACCTTTCCCCAAGTTTAAAAGCAATTTCCCGGCAAATAACTTATCAATTAAGTTGTCCTGCTCTGGACAGAAAACAACTGAAAGTCTGGCTTACTTGCCTGTGTTGGTTTGATGACTCACATTGCAATCATGTGATAACAGGACCCTTTTCAACTTTCCTTTTTAATTAGTCATTGTGGCTTGTTTGACAGATAACTGAACACTATCACAGTGTTTCTTGCTTCCTAACAGGAAGAACCTTAGAGAAAGTTACCTTTATAGAGAATTTTTTACAAACATATAATTTTAAACAGAAATAAACAAGTAGCCTACATGCTTCATGATAGGTATTCCTTTATTTTAAATGGTTAAGCTGTGCTTCAGACTAAAGTTAAAACTCCAAACTGACTCTCAGCTCTGCTATCCCCTGATGCTCTGGTAAACTGTAGAATAGTCCCTTAACTGCTAGCTTATGAAATTCTCCCAAAATCTGAAGCAGGTGAGAGAGTGTGGTTCTTGTGACCAGGTCAGTGTAGTGTGCTGGGTTCTTGGTGATTAGGGCCTTCATTGCTTCAACCCCCTTTTTTGAGACACCAGGGTATAAGGTAGTTTCTGGTCCTTAGAGCTCAGTCCCTGCCTGCTCTCTTTTCTTCCCAGGAATCCTAGCTCACTTTCTGTCCTTCTAAGGTTCGGGTTCTGGTTGAGTTTGATAAAAGACCTCAGCTACTTCCAAGGCATTCTCTGGCATCAATTTGGGGTGATGCTTCACCCACCTTTTATAGACACATGCAGCTCCTCCAGGAACTCTTCAAGGAGAATGATTTTCGCTATCTTGCCTTCCAGCTGCAGCCACCGCCGGGCTACATCTTTAAGTCTAAAAAAGAAATTCTGGGGGCTCTCTTTCACTTGTTGAGGCCTCTTTTGGAATAATTATTGATAGGATTCCTGTGTGTAGCCTGCCCTCCCCAAAATCTTGGCCTTAACTCAGGGGCGTAGCCAGACACCCAATTTTGGGTGGGCCTGGGCCCAAGATAGGTGGGCATAAGAACTGTGCCTTGTCCCACAAGTGATTTGGTCTCTCCCTCTCTTGCCTGCATGCCATATGGTCTCTCAAACATCCCCCCTCCCCTGCATACCTTTTAAATAGCAGCAGCGTCGGAGGAACAAACTCCCCAGCAAACTGCCCCACACCAAACATAAGGGGTCGGTGAGATTGATCCCCCCACCAACCTCGACTTCCTCTCCGCTCCAGACGGGTCTCGAGCGATTCTTGGTGCCGGTCTCCCAGGCAGCACGAGACGGGGATCCCATTGCGGGGACTTCAAGGGAAGTTGAAACCCTGCCGGGAGATGAAGTGTCTCTTTTTCCACCCTCGACACAGAGACCTCCGAACCCAGCGTCAGCCTCGATCCCAGTGGGTGAACTTTGCCCTGCAGGAAGTGTATTGGGTAAGCTCACCAGTGAGGGGTTTGAATCGTCGCAAAAGACACTGAGGACTGAGACAGGAGTCTCAGAGAAAATGCAGGAGGAAATAAGCCTAGGAATGATTTGGAGGAAGCTGAATGAAATGGACAGTACTCTACAACAGACATTAGGTGAAGTTTCTACTTTTAAAATTAAGTTTGAAGAATTAAATTTGAAAGTGGATAAACTACAAGGTGAATTAGCTGGAAAAATTCAAAATATTCAGAAGGAAGTAGATTCTATGCACGAATTTAAGCAGGCTGTTGTTAAAGATAATATGGATTTCAGAAGAAAAGTGGAACAGATTGAAAATTTTAATAGGAGATTAAATTTTAATAGGAGATTAAACTTACGCCTGCTGAACTTTCCAAAAATATTTGGGATGAACCCGCATGATTTATTTAGAAGATATTTAAATGAAGTATTAAAAATACCCCAGGAATCAATGCCACCAGTAAATAAAATATATTATATTACAAACATATTAAAGGAAGATGCAGGGGAAACCAAGAATTACAAGTAAATGGGAAAGGTCTTGGGGACATTTCAGCTATATTGGAACAAACTTTAGATGAAAACACGGAAAGATCCACTCTGCTTGTATCTTTAATATTTGAGCAAGACCTTAATAACATAATGAGACTTTATTTTAAAAATTTGAAGACATGTTTTGGAGGTATAAAGGTACAAATATTCCCTGATGTGACGAAAACGACCCAACAAAGGAGAAAAGCTTTTTTGGCTTTAAAACCAAGGACAATAGAAATCGGTGGTACATTCTTCTTAGCGTACCCCTGTAAGTGTAATGTTAAGTTGGGTGAGGTGAAATATACTTTTTATTCACCTGACCACCTGAAATCATTTCTGGACTTGAAACAACTTAGGTAATTAGATAAAGCTTGGAATAGCACGCCATTATTTTCTTCTTTTTTTATTTTAATATGTAGAATCTTCCCTAACTCTTATCGCTCTCTCTCAAAATATAAATGTGGGCTACCAAGCAAAGAAAATTCATTTAGTTGTTGTGAATTGTGATAATGTTGATTTATGTCATTAATGTACTTTTATTTTTGAAACATTTGTGGCTGTATTTCAAATAACAAGTTGTCCTTAGTTAAAATCTCAAATAAATAAATAAATATTAAAAAAAATAAATAGCAGCAGCGAGCAGCAACTAATACACACTGCTCATGTTGGCCCCACAGCCTTCCCTCTGATGCAACTTCCTGTTTCCACCTAGGCAGGAATACATAAGAGGGAAGGCTGTGGGGCTGGTGCGAGCAGTATGTATCAATTGCTGCTCACTGCAGGTGAAAATCTGCTATTTAAAAGGTATGCAAGAGGGATAGTTGTTGGGAGTTTTCAGCTTGGGGGGGGGGCTTGGCCTTGCCAGCCACATCATAGGTATGCTGCTACTGGGTGGGCCTGCCCAAAGTGGGTGGGCCTGGGCCCACCCAGGCCCAGGAGTTGATGTCCTTGAAACACAGTTTGGTTGCTACCAATCAGTAGGTTCCCTAAGTAAGCAGTCAATGATGCTCATAGTTTGTCAGAAAGTAGTCTAGAACATCTTCTGGTACCATCTTTGGTAACACTGGAACTGGAGTCAATAGCCTGGATGCCTATTCTGGATCCCCGCAGTTATCGGTACAATTTTTAGCAAATAACATAGGCTGGCTGCGTCTGGATGGGTCAAAGATACTGCAAGGTCCTAAGTTGAAATTGGCCTACCTGTCTGTTGTGGTTGCAGTTCAAACACATGTGGTGTAGGCATATGCACCTATGTCCTGAGCTTTTATGCTTCTTGGTGTCTTCTTGGTTTCACCCCTGCTGTGTCACTTCCCCCCTGAGTGAGAATGTGAGGTTTAAGGTGGTTCTGGCACTGTGAGGAAGTGTCATTAAGGAGGAGTGGTAGCATCCTATACCCTCCCTCATCCTGCTTATTTTCGAAGGAGAAGGGAGGCCATCTTCCAACACAAAGCGGGAGATGGGCGCCCTTCTAATGGCGGCATAATCGAAAGCCGATTTTGTCCAGCCTCAACTGCTTTCCATCGCAGGGCCAGCCAAACTTCAAGGGGGCATGTTGGCAATGTACCAAAGGCGGGATGGGGTTGTGGTTAAGAGATGGCCGTCCTCGGCCGATAATGGATAAAAGAAGCCCGGCCCTGATGACCATTTGGCTGACTTTACTTGGTCCCTTTTTGTTCACAACCAAGCCTTGAAAAGGTGCCCGAACTGACCAGATGACCACCGGAGGGAATCGGGGATGACCTCCCCTTACTACCGCAGTGGTCACCAACCCCCTCCCATCCAAAACAAAAATCCAACATTTTTTTGCCAGCCTCAAATGTCATACCCAGCTCCATCACAGCACTATGCAGGTCCCTGGAGCAGTTTTTAGTGGGTACTGCAGTGCACTTCAGGCAGGCTGACCCAGGCCCATCCCCCCATACCTGTTACACTTGTGGTGGTAAATGGGAGCCCTCCAAAACCCACCTGAAACCCACTGTACCCACATCTAGGTGCCCCCTGTTACCCTTTAAGGGCTATGGTAGTGTTGTACAGCTGTGGGTAGTGGGGGTTGGGGGGGCTCTGCACACAAGGTACGGGAGCTATGCACCTGGGATCAATTTGTGAAGTCCACTGCAGTGCCCCCTAGGGTGCCCGGTTGATGTCCCTACACCTACATTATGGTCAGACCACCATAAAGCAAATGTCTCTCTCTACTGGCAAAAAACACACATGCACACAATAAATAAACATGAGCGAATATCATACACCGCGAGAGGAAAAATCAACCCCACAACATTTTGGCAACAGATCTACCAGAAAGAATGGTCAACCAATGCTGATACCATCCAATTCCTCCAAGAATGGGACGATCTATGCACAACAACATTAGACAAAATCGCCCCAATCCAAACCAGAACATCACACAGAAAAAAATCAAACCCATGGTTCACCGAAGAGCTGAAAAAGCTTAAAACACAAGTCAGGAAACTAGAGCGTGCATGGATAAAAAAAAGAGATGAACATACACTAAATGCCTGGAAACTACTACGGAGGAAATACAAATACACCATTAAACAGACTAAAAGACTACACTACAAAACAATAATAGGACCAAACTACAAAGACACACATAAACTCTTCCACCTTGTGCTCAAACTGCTAGACACTACACCAGTGACTAACAATAGCAAAGATATGCCAGACGTAGACAACCTTGCGAAATATTTCAAGGAGAAAATTATACAATTACGACTCAGAATACCTGCCAGCCATAGCGAATACGCCACACTCCTAGAATGCCTAGACCCCGAAGACGGAATATACCCAGCAGACAGAACCTGGACTGAATTTGAACCACTATCAGAAGACCTCATCTCTGAAACACTTAAAAGATATGCCAAATCCCACTGCAAATTAGATGTATGCCCAAACAACCTCATGAAATCAGCTCCTCAACAATTCATAACAGACCTAACGAACCACACAAACTTCATGCTACAAAACGGACTGTTCCCAAAAGAAAAAGGAAAAATTTTACTCACGCCTATACCCAAAGACACAAAGAAAAGCGCAAGAGAAATAACCAACTACAGACCAGTAGCATCCATACCACTAACAACCAAAATAACGGAAGGAATGGTAACTAAACAACTTACCAACTATCTAAACAAACACTGAATATTGCATGATGCCCAATCAGGATTCCGATCAAACCACAGCACAGAAACAGTATTAATTACCCTCATGACTAAATTTAAACAACTGATTGCAACCGGTAACAATATACTCCTCCTACAATTTGACATGTCGAGTGCCTTCGACATGGTTGACCACGGAGTCCTATTACACATACTTGAATACTTTGGCATTGGAGGAAATGTCCTAAACTGGTTCAAAGGGTTCCTAACCAAGCGTTCATACCAAGTCACATCAAATTCAACCACGTCTGCCGCATGGACACCTGAATGTGGAGTACCGCAAGGATCACCTCTCTCACCAACCATCTTCAACCTAATGATGATCCCCTTGGCAAAAATCCTATCAAACTATAACCTCAACCCACATATATACGCCGATGATGTAACAATATACATCCCTTTCAAACAAGACATCAAGGAAATCTTCAACGAAATTAACCAAAGCCTATCCATCATGAACACCTGGGCAGACGCATTTCGTCTGAAACTGAATGCAGAAAAGACTCAATGCCTGATACTCACTTCCCAATACAACACGAAGGAATTTACCGCTATAAATACACCAAAACTAAACCTCCCAATCTCAGAAACATTAAATATCCTTGGAGTTACTATCGATCGCCACCTAACGCTCGAAACCCACGCAAACAACACAACCAAAAAGATGTTCTACTGCATGTGGAAACTGAAAAGATTAAGATCATTCTTCCCAAGATCCGTTTTTCGCAGCCTAGTGCAATCCCTCGTACTCAGTCATCTGGATTACTGCAACTCGCTGTCCGCAGGCTGCAAAGAGCAAATCCTGAGGAAACTTCAGACAGCCCAGAATACAGCAGCCAGACTCATCTTTGGAAAACCAAAATATGAAAGTGCAAAACCCTTACGAGAGAAGTTACACTGGCTCCCACTTAAGGAACGCATTACTTTTAAAGTATGCACATTAGTCCACAAAATTATCCACGGCGAAGCCCCAGCCTACATGACTGAGTTAATTGACTTACCACCCAGAAACGCCAAAAGATCATCACAAACCTTCCTCAACCTACACTTCCCTAACTGCAAGGGCCTGAAATACAAGACGCTACACGCGACAACCTTTTCCTACATGAGCATGCAGTACTGGAACACACTTCCGCGCAACCTGAAAATGATTCACGAACAAACCAACTCCCGCAAATTACTGAAAACACATCTTTTTGATAAAATCTACGGAAAGAACCAAAACATATAAAATCCACACTCACTGCTCCGTTATACATCAACACATCCACCTAAGAATTCTCAATCGTGAAATCACACCTGTTAAATATAATGAGAAAAAAGAAAGTTCCTATGGTCAGTGGAATGCAAGTATTAAGGCAAAGGAACTATGAGTCACAAACATATGAGAGCAATATGGTTGTCATGGAAATAGCCTTGAGCTATGTAGCCCTGGGCAGTGAAGTAGAGACGGTGGAGAAAGTCTGTGCAAGGTAGCAGAAGGAATGCTGCAGACATTTGTAGATAAGAAATGTGAGAACAGGCTTCAAAGAAAAGGGTTGCTGACGTGCAGGAATTGGGTGCAGCACGAATGTAAGTGTATTTAAACTGAGGAGAAGATATGTATCTTAAGCAAAGCAAGCATATATCTCTGTATTATTGAGCAAACATATATCTCTGTATTACTGCTAAAAATATATTTTGTAAGTATACTTTGCTTCCAGTGTGATGTTCTCATGCTGCCTCTGTCCAAGGGAGGACAGTTGAAAAAATAAAAAATTTTGATTATTCTTCTTTATAATAGGTGTCAGTTTCTTTGTTTACACACATATAAGGTGTAAATAAACACACCACACTCATACGTTTAACCAAAGAAAATGTATACCATAGGCTATTCGTTTTTATATGCTATATATTGTCCTCAGAATCTCTAGTTTCTCGTTGTTTTCCTTTCAATGTTTCTATGTTCTTTTCCATTGATATATTCCTTAACGATACTTTGATTTGATTTGTTTTGTATAACTCTTCACAATGTAATCCATAACCGAATTGGAACAAAATGTAATTTCCATTATTCATAATGTATTGTAAGCCACTTTGAGCCCGCAAAAAGGTGGGAAAATGTGGGATACAAATGCAATAAATAAATAAATGTGAGGGGGACCAGTGCACTACAAATGCTGGCTCCTCCCATGACCAAATGACTTAGATTTGACCGGGTTTGAGATGGCTGCCATTAGTTTCCATTATTGGCGAAAACCAATGGAGGCTATCTTTAAGGGCAGCCCAAATGTTGAGATTTGGCCGGCCCCAACCGTATTATCGAACCAAAACATGGCCGCCCATCTTGTTTCGATAATACGGTCGGGTATGCCTCTTTACGGGGCTGTCATTACAGATGGCCGCCCTTATAGATGGGCGGCCCCGTTTGATTATGCCCCTCCACATTATCCAATACCCATATTATCCAAACCTTTTAGAATAATGTTTTATGCACAGGCAAGTCAAAAGTGGAACACACATAATGCAAATACAGCATTCCACAGTATGAATACCATAACCAACAGTCAAGCATGGTGTTGGTAGTATGAAAATGCCATTATTGAAAGAACCATGGAGTTCAGCTGGCAGTAAGTAGTCAGTGATTTTTTTCACCACTGACAACTTTATGTCCAGATATTTAATGTTGCGTCATGTCCAGGCACCCACACTGAATACCCAGGCATGTGCAGCAGGCTTAATTAAATTAATCTGTCCAAAAATAGAACTACTATTTATGTTGCCAAATTTAGGTTCTTAGGTAGAAAGCTCAAATCCAGATCCTCTAGGGTAGCATTTTCTGAAATGGTACCTGTTTCACATGCAGGGCCAAAGAGACAGGCAGAGCTCTAGAGTCTCAATGCGTGGATGAGACGATGGTGCAGGGAGGAGGGTTTTAGATTTGTTAGGAACTGGGCAACATTCTGGGGAAGGGGGAGCCTATTCCGAAAGGATGGGCTCCACCTTACCCAGGGTGGGAACAGGCTGCTGGTATCGGCATTTAAAAAGGAGATAGAGCAGCTTTTAAACTAGAAATGGGGGGGAAGGCTGACAGTCGCTCAAAAGCGCATGGTTCGGGATAAGGTATCTTGCAAGGATACCTCACAAACAGGGAAGATAGGATTTCTGGATAGTGAGGTTGCACAACAGACTGTGGTAGGCCAGGTGCCCTTAAATACAACCAAAGATCAGACAAAAGATGGCAAATCATTAGTGTCAAGTACTAAGCATCATGCAAATAGGAGCAACAAACATACTCTGAAATGCCTATATGCAAAAGCTAGGAGTCTAAGAAATAAGATGGGAGAGTTGGAATATATTGCACTAAATGAAAAATTGGATATAATAGGCATTACTGAGACCTGGTGGAAGGAGGATAACCAGTGGAACACTGTCATACCGTGGTACAAATTACAGTGGTGGAAATAAGTATTTGATCCCTTGCTGATTTTGTAAGTTTGCCCACTGACAAAGACATGAGCAGCCCATAATTGAAGGGTAGGTTATTGGTAACAGTGAGAGATAGCACATCACAAATTAAATCCGGAAAATCACATTGTGGAAAGTATATGAATTTATTTGCATTCTGCAGAGGGAAATAAGTATTTAATCCCTCTGGCAAACAAGACCTAATACTTGGTGGCAAAACCCTTGTTGGCAAGCACAGCGGTCAGACGTCTTCTGTAGTTGATGATGAGGTTTGCACACATGTCAGGAGGAATTTTGGTCCACTCCTCTTTGCAGATCATCTCTAAATCATTAAGAGTTCTGGGCTGTCGCTTGGCAACTCGCAGCTTCAGCTCCCTCCATAAGTTTTCAATGGGATTAAGGTCTGGTGACTGGCTAGGCCACTCCATGACCCTAATGTGCTTCTTCCTGAGCCACTCCTTTGTTGCCTTGGCTGTATGTTTTGGGTCATTGTCGTGCTGGAAGACCCAGCCACGACCCATTTTTAAGGCCCTGGCGGAGGGAAGGAGGTTGTCACTCAGAATTGTACGGTACATGGCCCCATCCATTCTCCCATTGATGCGGTGAAGTAGTCCTGTGCCCTTAGCAGAGAAACACCCCCAAAACATAACATTTCCACCTCCATGCTTGACAGTGGGGACGGTGTTCTTTGGGTCATAGGCAGCATTTCTCTTCCTCCAAACACGGCGAGTTGAGTTCATGCCAAAGAGCTCAATTTTTGTCTCATCTGACCACAGCACCTTCTCCCAATCACTCTCGGCATCATCCAGGTGTTCACTGGCAAACTTCAGACGGGCCGTCACATGTGCCTTCCGGAGCAGGGGGACCTTGCGGGCACTGCAGGATTGCAATCCGTTATGTCGTAATGTGTTACCAATGGTTTTCGTGGTGACAGTGGTCCCAGCTGCCTTGAGATCATTGACAAGTTCCCCCCTTGTAGTTGTAGGCTGATTTCTAACCTTCCTCATGATCAAGGATACCCCACGAGGTGAGATTTTGCGTGGAGCCCCAGATCTTTGTCGATTGACAGTCATTTTGTACTTCTTCCATTTTCTTACTATGGCACCAACAGTTGTCTCCTTCTCGCCCAGCGTCTTACTGATGGTTTTGTAGCCCATTCCAGCCTTGTGCAGGTGTATGATCTTGTCCCTGACATCCTTAGACAGCTCCTTGCTCTTGGCCATTTTGTAGAGGTTAGAGTCTGACTGATTCACTGAGTCTGTGGACAGGTGTCTTTCATACAGGTGACCATTGCCGACAGCTGTCTGTCATGCAGGTAACGAGTTGATTTGGAGCATCTACCTGGTCTGTAGGGGCCAGATCTCTTACTGGTTGGTGGGGGATCAAATACTTATTTCCCTCTGCAGAATGCAAATAAATTCATATACTTTCCACAATGTGATTTTCCGGATTTAATTTGTGATGTGCTATCTCTCACTGTTACCAATAACCTACCCTTCAATTATGGGCTGCTCATGTCTTTGTCAGTGGGCAAACTTACAAAATCAGCAAGGGATCAAATACTTATTTCCACCACTGTATATCGTAGTGATAGGGTGGATCGAATTGGTGGAGGGGTAGCATTGTATATTAACGAGAGCCTTGAATTAAATAGATTGAAAATTCTGCAGGAAACAAAACACTTCTTGGAATCACCGTGGATTGAAATGCCATGTGTAAAGGGGAAAAGGATAGTGACAGGAGTGTACTACCAAATCAGCACAGCTTTTGTGTGGGGAAATCTTGCCTGACCAATTTACTTCAATTCTTTGAAGGAGTACAAACATGTGGACAAAGGGGAGCCGGTTGATATTGTGTATCTGGATTTTCAAAAGGCGTTTGACAAGGTACCTCATGAAAGGCTACAGAGGAAATTGGAGGGTCATGGGATAGGAGGAAACGTCCTATTGTGGATTAAAAACTGGTTGAAAGATAGGAAACAGAGAGTGGGGTTAAATGGGCAGTATTCACAGTGGAGAAGGGTAGTTAGTGGGGTTCCTCAGGGGTCTTTGCTAGGAGCGCTGGTTTTTAATATATTTATAAATGATTTAGAGATGGGAGTAACTAGCAAGGTAATTAAATTTGCTAATGACACAAAGTTATTCAAAGTCGTTAACTCGCGACAGGATTGTGAAAAAATACAGAAGGACCTTAAGAGACTGGGAGACTGGGCGGCTAAATGGCAGATGACGTTTAATGTGAGCAAGTGCAAGGTGATGCATGTGGGGGAGACAGAACCCGAATTATAGCTACGTCATGCAAGCTTCCACGTTAGGAGTTACTGACCAAGAAAGGGATCTGGGTGTCGTCATCGATAATACACTGAAACCTTCTGCTCAGTGTGCTGCTGTGGCTAGGAAAGCAAATACAATGTTGGGTATTATTAGGAAAGGTATGGAAAACAGGTGTGAGGATGTTATAATGCCGTTGTATCGCTCCATGGTGCGACCGCACCTTGAGTATTGTGTTCAATTCTGGTCGCCACATCTCAAGAAAGATATAGTAGAATTGGAAAAGGTGCAGCGAAAGGCGACTAAAATGATAGCGGGGATGGGACGACTTCCCTATGCCGAAAGACTAAGGAGGCTAGGGCTTTTCAGCTTGGAGAAGAGATGGCTGAGGGGAGACATGATAGAGGTATATAAAATAATGAGTGGAGTGGAACAGGTGGATGTGAAGCGTATGTTCACGCTTTCCAAAAATACTAGGACTAGGGGGCATGCGATGAAACTACAGTGTAGTAAATTTAAAACAAATCGGAGAAAATGTTTCTTCACCCAACGCATAATTAAACTCTGGAATTCGTTGCCTGAGAACATGAAGGCAGTTAGCTTAGCAGAGTTTAAAAAGGAGTTAGACGGTTTCCTAAAGGACAAGTCCATAAACCACTACTAAATGGACTTGGGAAAAATCCACAATTCCAGAAATAACATGTATAGAATGTTTGTACGTTTGGGAAGCTAGCCAGGTGCCCTTGGCATGGATTGGCCGCTGTCGTGGACAGGATGCTGGGCTCGATGGACCCTTAGTCTTTTCCCAGTGTGGCATTACTTATGTACTTACTAGTAAAAAAGGCCCGTTTCTGTTTTAAAGGAAACGGGCGCTAGCAAGGTTGTCCTGGGAGTGTGTATGTTTGAGTGAGTGTGTGGGAGAGTAACTGTGTGAGAGAGAGTGGATGTGCGAGTGTGTGTGACAGAGAGAGCTTGAGACTGGGTACGAGTGTGTGTGTAAGCATGAGAGTATGTGCCAGGGTTCACCCTCCCTTCCAGTTCCACGGTCATCATTCCCCCCCCCCCCCCCCCGGTCTGTCTCCCAGTTGCAGGGGGGTCCCCCCTCCCTCCCTTCCTCCCTGTTTCCCCATTGCAGGGTCCTACCTTTTCCCCCCTGCCCCCTCCCTCCCTCCCCCATCCCCCTCCCTCCCAGTTGCAGGGTCTGTCTGTCTCCCCCCTCCTTTTGTCCTTGACATTTTAAGGCACTGTCTATCAACAATTTTAAAACGACAATGTGCAGCACCAGCTCCTAGGTTTGCTTGTTTTTGAGTGTATGCCAATGAGGGCTGCGTAGGGGAGTGGAAGCAGAGATTCACCAATGGGCTTCCTTGCTTACCGTAGACTTGCTGTGCTTTCTTCCACTCCTGTCTTTTAGACGTCCTGCAGCATCTCATAGGTTTGCTTGCTTTGTTGTGAGTGAACGGGGATGACGGATGCGTTGGAGTTGGACTCACTGGTCTTTCCCTCCCCCCTCTTCCGAGTGGACCCCGACCCCCGCTTTGATCCCTCACCCGGCTCCTCCACATTGAACAGTCAGCGCAGCCTCTCACTTGCCGTCTCACCGCCCTCCCTCTTTGTCCTCTCCGACAGTCCGAATCCGAACTTGGAGAGGAGAGGGAGGGCGGCGGTGGTTTTTTGAGGGCGGTTATTGTGCGCGTGTGGGTCGGGAGGTTGGCAGCCAGTCTGGTCTGATTCCTAGGCAGGGGGAGGAGTAGGGAAACACGCGGAGTGTGTTTCCCTACTCCTCCCCCTGGCTGCTACTCCTCCCCTATTCCTCCCCCTGGCTGCTACTCCCCCCCCTGCGTGGGTCGCTGTTTGCTGCTGCCTACTTCTCCCCCTGGTTGTTACTCCTCCCCCTGCCTGTGTCGCTGTTTGCTGCAGACGTCACTTTGATCTACTGCATGAAGCAGACCACCTCCAGCGGAAGCCACGGTCTCAGGCAGCCTCAGAATGTTGGAGGTGAGAATTATTATATAGGATATCTTAGTGAACTTATAAAACTCCTCAAAACCAGCGTATACTTACTGAGTGCAGATCATTACATCATGTGCGTCACCAACTATTTAAAAAAAAATGGCAGCAGCGTTCTTTTAGAAGCAGCAAACTGGAAGGAATGAAATGACCGAGACTTGGAATCAGCTGGATTTTGACAACAGAATGCACCCAGAAAGATTTATATGGATGACAGCTCTCAAAGTGCAAAATAGAAACAATATCAATAGGCTTATGATAAATTTTTGTTTCAAAGTGATTTTCTATCTGAATAATCAAAACATCTAAGAAATTAATATTGTCCATTGCACAATGAAAAGTAAACTTAATACAGGGATCACAATTATTTAGACATCGTATAAATTCTTGCAATTGTTGTTCTGTTACTTTCCATAACAAAAAATACATTATCAATGTAATGCACCCATTTAAAAATGGAGTCAGTATGGGGTGCGTGTGCTAACCAAATTGGCTCATATATAGATATGCTACCAATGGTGCAAAAGTGGCACCCATGGCTACACCTGAAATCTGTATATATAGCGAAGATACTTACCTGTAGCAGGTATTCTCCGAGGACAGCAGGCTGATTGTTCTCACAATTGGGTCGATGTCCGCGGCGGCCCAGGAACCGGCAAAAGGTTTGCAAGCAAAATAAAACAAAGTCTTTCTGGAGAGTTTCCTCGCGCGAGCAACGCGAACCGCGATGCTCGAACGTCTTCCAGCCCGCCACGCGAGCGTGCCTGCCTGCCTCTCTAGTTTAATCAAAAAGTATAAACACAACAACAACAACTCCAAAGGGGAGGAGGGCGGGTTTGTGAGAACAATCAGCCTGCTGTCCTCGGAGAATACCTGCTACAGGTAAGTATCTTCGCTTTCTCCGAGGACAATCAGGGTACTTGTTCTCACAATTGGGGTATCCCTAGCATCCAGGCTCACCCAAAACAATGAACATTGGTCAATTGGGCCTCGCAACGGCGAGGACGTAACATAGATTGACCTGAAACCAAAATCAACTAACTGAGAGTGCAGCCTGGAACAGAATCAAAATGGGCATAGGGGGGTGGAGTTGGATTCTAAACCGCGAACAGATTCTGCAGCACTGCCTGCCCAAACCGACTGTCGCGTCGAGTATCCTGCTGAAGGCAGTAGTGAGATGTGAATGTGTGGACTGATGACCACGCTGCAGCCTTGCAAATCTCTTCAATGGAGGCCGACTTTAAGTGGGCCACTGACGCAGCCATGGCTCTAACATTATGAGCCTTGACATGACCCTGTACAGTCAGCCCAGCTTGGGCATAAGTGAAGGAAATGCAATCTGCTAGCCAATTAGAAATTGTGCGTTTTCCGATGGCGACTCCCCTCCTGTTGGGGTCGAAAGAAACAAACAACTGGGCGGACTGTCTGAAGGGCTTTGTCCGCTCCACATAAAAGGCCAATGCTGTCTTGCAGTCCAATGTATGTAATCTGCTTTCACCAGGGTGGGTTTGAGGACGGGGAAAGAATGTTGGCAAGACAATTGACTGGTTCAGATGGAACTCCAACACCACCTTTGGCAGGAACTTAGGACTACTCTGTTGTGATGAAACTTGATATAAGGTGCATGCACTACCATGGCCTGAAGCTCACTGACTCTACCAGCTCAAGTAACAGCCACCAAGAAAACAACCTTCCAGGTCAAGTACTTCAGATGGCAGGAATTCAGTGGCTCAAAAGGAGCTTTCATCAGCTGGGTGAGAACCAGGTTGAGATCCCATGACACTGGTGGAGGTTTGACAGGGGGCTTTGACAAAAGCAAACCTCTCATGAAGCAAACTAAAGACTGCTTTTAGAAGTACAGCACTCAGACAGAAAAGGGAAGTTGTTATATTCAAGTGCGTATTTGAACCAGACCTTATACTAACAATTCCTAAGATTAACAGAATAAATGCAATGGCCTTATAAGTTCATGATTCCTATAAACAAACAAATAAATGTCCAAGAAGTGTTATAAAAAGTATTCCTAACACTGACATGCCTTTACAGCTTCAGAGACACTTCCGGAGTCAGGCTGTCTTCCTGTGATAGCTGTGTTAGTGAGAGAAACTTTCACTTCCTCATTTGACAGAAAGTCTTATTAACTGTGTTTGAATGTAACATTTAGAATCGCAGCTAAATAAAAGCAATCAGAATGTCTGTTGTTCTGTCATATGGTCAATCTTTTGTTGCTGGACCAAAGCTTGTCTTAAACTCTGATGTTTCTGAAGAGTTCTGGTCACTTCTGGATTCAGCTTTTATCTCTAAGATCAGCAGTAACAGTAGCACTTCCAGCTTGTAGCCTGTAATATGACTCAAAGAAATTAAATAAGTAAATAAAACATCAAATGTGTTTCCAGTTCCCCACTAAAACATCACTTGCACAATGCCATTTTTATATATGTCTAATACTATTTTAGTTAAAAATCAATTGCTATCAATTGCCTATAACCAAGAGGTTCTGATAAACAGTGTATAGAGCTTGCACAAATGCAGATAATTAGTTTACAAC
The DNA here is from genome assembly GCF_901765095.1 of Microcaecilia unicolor. Classification (NCBI taxonomy): domain Eukaryota; kingdom Metazoa; phylum Chordata; class Amphibia; order Gymnophiona; family Siphonopidae; genus Microcaecilia; species Microcaecilia unicolor. The sequence goes on from NC_044039.1 coordinate 57,085,299, forward strand.
TCATCTATTTCAGCATCTGTGTACCCTTTCATAGTAACATAGTAGATGACGGCAGAAAAAGTAACCCTGATCCACATCTTTTTATCATAAGAGTAATGAACTAAACACATCAAATACTTCAGTAGAAAGACATTTCCCTGCTTAAACCGTAAGCAAAAACACAAAGGTTCTGTACCATAATGACTAACTTGCAGATAAGAATTCATTTCCTTTCTGAGCTGCCATGACAATTCACCAGAGCTTCAGGAAATCCTGTTGTGGGGAACAGTACCAGTAAGAAAAATGTAGACAAGGAGGAAAAGTTGTTAACGGCAATGAATTAATGAAGGTTTTAGGACTTATCCACAACATCAGGAAACTTCAAAAATAAACGATTTATATTTCTACTAGTAAAAAAGGCTCGTTTCTGTATGAAATGAAACAGGCGCTAGCAAGGTTATCCCCCCCCCCTCCCTCGCTCTCTCCCTTTGTCCCCTCCAAGTCCCACGGCCCCCTTTCCTCCGCTCCGATTTCCTTTCCAGGCCGTCCTCTCTCCCCTCTCCCACTCCCCTGCAACTCACCACTTTGTCCATAAGTTTCCAGGTGTTCTCTACAGGCCTGATTGGGGGTGCTGTTTTCTTTTTTGTTTTTCTTTTTTTTTACAGGTGGTGCATTCCCCCCGTCCGAGTTCCAGGCCCCCCTCCTCTCTGAGTTCCAGCCCTCCTCCCTCTCTCTCTCCTTCCCTCTGTCCGTCCTCCGAGTTCCAGTCTCCCCTCCCTCCTCCCCCCGAGTTCCAGACCCCCCCACCTCCAAAATCACCACCCCCCTCTCTCAGTCTCACAGACACGTCCTTGCAATGCCTCCACCCGCAGCCCTCCCCTACACTGGCCCCGCCCATCCCCCTATGTGCATGTCACCCCCCCCTCCGCCAATCCCCCTCTGCTACCCTCCCCTCCCCCCCTCTTACCGGGTCCCGGTGGCAGCAGTGAAGAGCGAGCAGGCTCGGCGAGTCTGCTGCCTTCCCTTCTCTTCGCTCTGACTCTGGTCCCACCCTCATTTCCTGTTTCCGCAAGGGTGGGTCCAGAGTCAGAGCTGAGAGTGAAGAGAAAGGAAGGCAGCAGACCAGTTGCGTACCTAGGGTAGTTGACACCCGGGGCCGGTCATTTTTTAACACCCCCCCCCCCCCCAAATCCAGTACTAGGCATACCGAGAATACAAAACATCAGGACCTATAGAGCGATTCTACCATACCATAAGCAGTAATTTCTACGAGTCACACAAGGAAAAGGAAAGCATCTTAAACACTACAGTGAGCACTAGAACATCAATTCACCTATTGTAAAACGAAACCAGACAGAATAATACAGATCGTCGATCCTGCACAGTCAATGCCAACTGAAAGCCATGTCTTTTTCACAAACACAGATACACCCTAATCCACTATAGAATAAGTAGTAATATTTAAACTTTCTATTTAGACAAAAATTAAACTGAACCCCACAAGATGCCAGACTCTGCATACAATGCAACACCACAGAAACAGAAAACGTCCCCTAGTACTGTGCAAAATATAAAGACAGCAGATGTAAATTTGAAAAAACTAACAAATACCAATCACCACTTTACAAATTAACAAATAGAAATAAAACAAATAATATCATTTTATTGGACTAATACATTTAGCTTTCAGAGACCAAAATCTCCTTCCTCAGGTCAATACAGTATAGTGCTGTTACATTATCCTATCCTGACCTGAGGAAGGGGGTTTTGTTCTCTGAAAGTTAAGTCAAAATGTATTAAAATTAGTCCAATAAAAAGATGACCTTATTTACATGTTCTACTTATAAACATTTATTAACACAGCTACAATACTATATCCTAAAGCAAAATAATTAAAATATATATTTACAGTTTGTTGTCTCTGGTTTCTGCTTTCCTCATCTTCTTTTCACTGTCTTCCTTCCATCCAGCATGTCTTGGCTCACTCTCTGCCATCCAGTGTCTGCCCTCTCTAATGTCCCTTCCATCCAGTGTCTGCCCTCTCTCTCTGCCCCTTCCATCCACTGTCTACCCTGTCTCTTCCTTCCATCCACATCTGCCCTCTATTTCTGCCCCTTCCATCCACCATCTGCCCCAGTCTGCCATCTCTCTCTCTCCCTTCCATCCACATCTGCCCTCTATCTCTGCCCCTTACATCCACCATTTACCCCAGTCTGCCCTCTTTCTCTCTCCCCCTTCCACCCACCATCTGCCCTTTCTCTCTGCCCCTTCAATCCGTCTGCCCTCCCTCTCCCATCCATCCAAGGTCTGCTCTCCCTCACGCTCCCCACTTCCATCCAGGGTCTGTCCCCTCTCTCTCTGCCCCTCTTTTCAGCCCTCTTATTCCACCTGCCCCTAGTTCCAGCCCCAGCCCACATCTCCCACCTGCCCCCCTTTTCAGCCCCACTATCCCACCAGTCCCCAGCCCTTTTCTCCCATCAGTCCCAAGCTTCAGCCCCAGCCAGTTCTCCCTGTCCCCTTTAAAGCCCCCAGTTTCAGCCCCTGCCCCGTTTCAGCCCCCAGTTCCAGTACTAGCCCCCTTATCCCAAATACCCTCCTTTTCAGCCCCCAGTTCCAGCCCCCTTCATCCACCACATGCCTTGCATCCCCCCTTTTCAGCCCCAGACCCATTCTCCCACCTGCCCCAGGCATGGACCCATTTCCCCTCCTGCCCCCTTGTCAGACCCCCAGACCCCTTCTCCCATCTGAGCACTCCCCTCCCCAATCCCCTTCTCCCCTATGATCACCCCCACCCTCCCCAATCCCCTTCTTCCCTCTGAGCTCCCCAATCCCCTTCTCCCCTCTAAGCACCCTCCCCAATCCCCTTCTCCCCTATGAGCACCCCCACCCTCCCCAATCCCCTTCTCCCCTATGACCACCCTCCCCAATCCCCTTCTCCCCTACAGTATGAGCACCCCCACCCTCTCCAATCCCCTTCTCCCCTCTGAGCACCCTCCCCAATCCCCTTCTCCCCTATGAGCACCCCCACCCTCCCAATCCCCTTCTCCCCTATGACCACCCTCCCCAATCCCCTTCTTCCCTCTGAGCACCCTCACCAATCCCCTTCTCCCCTCTGAGCCCCCCCCTCCCATCTGATCCCCCCCTCCTTCGAGAGGCCTGAGCCCTCTTCACCCTAAAGCCACCATCCTGCTTTTTTTTTTTAATCCGTGCAGCGATGCAGGCAGCGCATCGCGTCTGCCCTGCGTGAACTGAAAAGAGGAAATCGCTTTGCTGACGTCGGGCCTTCCCTCGCTTGTTGTCCCGCCCTCTTTTGAGGTAACTTCCTATTTCCTCGAGGGCGGGACAACAAGCGAGGGAAGGCCCGACGTCAGCAAAGCGATTTCCTCTTTTCAGTTCATGCAGGGCAGACGCGAGGCGCTGCCTGCATCGGCGATCGCTGCATGGATTTAAAAAAAAAACTGTCGGCTCTCGCGGAGCACCCCCCACCCGCTGACACCCGGGGCGGACCGCCCCCACCGCCCCCCCCTTGGTACGCCACTGCAGCAGACTCGCCGAGTCTGCTCGCTCTTCACTGCTGCCGCCGGGACCCCGGTAAGAGGGGGGAGGGGAGGGTAGCAGAAGGGGGGTTGGTGATTTTGGAGGGGGGGCGACGTGCATGTAGGGATGTCTCTGCCTGCTCCCACTGTTCTTCAACTGTCCGCTGTTCTTTTTTCCGGTTGCGCGCTTCCCGCTCTCTCACTGGGATTGTAACCACCTCATGAGTCCTGACGTCCGGCAAGCAGGATTCTAGTGCTGGCCAGTGACGTCAGCAGGTGGTTACGATCCCAGTGAGACACATTCGAATGTTCAAGTAGCAAATTATTATATTAGATAAGTTTTTAACCATAGTTACATTTTACCAGAAGTGAAAAGTGGCCATTCATTTTATACTGCGACACAAATCAAAGTGTACTTCATCAAATACAATCCAAGCCAACACAGACATAGCAAATAGAACATTTCAGTACTGAGCAATGCATTATTTTATTTAAAAGTATTTCATATGGCATGAAATAACACAGCTAATCCAGAATTAAGGAAGAAAAAATAAACGCTCCTTGGAGATCCCTTATCACTGCAGCTGATAAGCAATCTCGTGGGAGTTCAACAAAATACTAATAATCATCTGGCATAGCTATATAATTTCTATACGACACTCATATGCAATTCTTAGCATTAGTGCAGGTAACTGAATACAAAGCTATTTACAGACATAGAGCAAAAATTCCCTCTAGCAGAAAGAGGAAGCATTGGGAGGAAGAAATTTCACATAAGATTTTAAACCAGACAACAAAGAACTATTACATTGAAAATATATACTGTAATTCTAGATAATAACCATTTGTTAAGAATTTGCAAATGCTTAATGTATTTTTAGAGTATCAGCATATATAAGCAATTTGCATAGAATATTTGGAATAAAAGATCCATCTGTGGGCTAACATAAATTTGTCAGTAGCAAAAGAGCCACGCCTGGGAAAAAGTTCAGAATGAAGTAGAAGAGTCTCAGACCATTCTGCAACGTTAGTAGCCCATGGTTGGGCAAAATACTAGGAACATTCTTATTGTGCAACATATGCATCCAGGTGCTTGGATCTGGATTTCCCAGTTTTATGGGACTCATTATAGGTAATTAATGCACGTAACTTATCAGGCTCAAAGGAGCCGGAGACAGGCCACTTTAGGTCCTTGTCTTTTTTTTTAAATTCCATTTCTTAAACCATTTTTCACAGATGCATGTGAGGTTTGTTTGTTTTTTTTTCAGAAGGGAAGAATTTAAAAAAATGGTATCTAAGGGTGAGGTCATGACAGTGAAAGAAAAGAGGGCACAGGGTGTGTGTAATGTGGCAGAGTAACAAGTAGGGAAATGAGGTGTAACAATACTTCGGTAATAACTAAATAAGCATAAATACACAATATAAATTTGGAATAAAATATATACTCACAAGTCTTCAGGGGAGATCCTCTATGCGGAAATCCCTCGATCGGTATATACTCACAGGAGGGGCGTTCGGACGGGGATCATTCACCCACCAAGTGTTCGGGCGGGACTCACTCAACTGCCAAATCACAACTCTTCAGGGGTGATCCTCCAAAGCCGGGAGTCATACACACATCAACCGGTGGAGCTCGCAAAGGGAGTGCTCAGATATCCCTTCAAGTCTTCAGACGTCCTGTGAGAGAGCCTGAATAGAAAAACGTGTTTCCACGGGGCTTGCAGAGGGCCTACATGCCCGCTGGTGACAATAACCAATAACACTATAACTTCAAGTGGCACAGTTGTACTCCAGTTCAAAACCAAAGTCAATTTAGATGGACATCTCCAAAAAATTTCCTCCCTTGGATCCATTACAAGAAACTTGAAGTACAACAGATAATACCCTTATATATATGTGAAAAAAGGATTTTGGGCAATTTAAAACAAGGACCAGTTCTAAAACGAGATGTCCTGGAGGCCAAATTATTAGGCTAAAGAGCAATGAAGAACTCAAGGTAAAATTTGAGAACTTCTATGTGAAGGGAATATTACCTAACTTTTAAAACTGAAGTAATAGTTTTGAAACAGAAAAGGCCTAGCAGGCTTGTGCTTGCAGCAAAAGAACAGCTGTAACTCTAAAGTTGCAAGAACAAGAAACGGTAATAAAAAATTGTTAGAAAGGGGAATAAAAGTGTAGAGAGACGGTGTGTAAACACAGGGGCAATCTCTAGGTTTTAAAACCACAGAGCTGAATTCTCCTCTATCAACGGTCGGGAAGTCGCCAAAAATGTAAATATTTTGGGTGTATTTACCCCTCCCAATATAGTGGACCACCCACTAATACTTAGGAAGAAATAAACCACCCAAGGCTGCATCAGTTTGTTCTTTATTAGATACCTCATCAAGTATTTGTACAATTAACAGATCAGTGATATCTCACTGGGGGTACAGAATATTGCTACATAAAATTACCTCTATATCTAAGACTCCAAAGAATATACAAACACCATGTATAGTCAATTATGGGAATATAATACCACAGCTACACATAGGTGTTTTCTGGGTCTGAGTCTCTGATGCCAATGCCAATTGGTGGATATAAAAGACTCAAAGTTACTTATGAGAAAGCAATTGGATTACTTGCCAATTCATGGATACAATTAATTGGTTTCTCATGAGAGAGCAGCTCTGTGGCTGTCTCTCTGGCTTGAAGTAGGAAGTACACTCATTTTTATATGTCAGGATACGGATAATATGACAGTGAGCACACCTTATTGGATCTATGCTAATATAATGGTTAACACTGATTGGTTATGGTAATGAGTTTACTGGAAAAACTTAATATAGACTAGCTTTTACTGGAAATCTAAGTCATCTTCTTGCAAGACCACTCAGTTCTACATTTTTGACCATATCTTCCTCAAAACACTTTCTGTGGCACCTGGTCATCTTCCTGTGGAATTATCCAGTTCTGTATTTCTGAACATCTGTTACCACCATATTGCCACATTCATGCAACTCTGCAAGTTAGACCCTCACCCTTCCTTATTCTTGCAGATGTCTGCTTGCTCTGTAGTGTCTCAATAGCTCATGAGCCTTTGAGCAACACTGGAGTTCAAGTCAGAGTCACAGGCCTGTAAGTTTTTCTCTTATTTTGGATCCTGAACCAAAGTCAGGCCTGGGACCAAATAATAATAATAGTCGGTTGATACAGGGAAATATAGTCAGAGTAGATATGGTAAGGGGTGGGGAAATATGGTCTGAGGAGGTATGGTTAGGGGATTTGGTCAGGGCAGGGGAGATATGGAAAAATATGGTCAGAGAGATATTAGCAAATATTGTCATGGGAGACATGGTCAGGATAGTCAGGGGGAGATATGGGGAAATATGGTCAGGGAAGATATAGGGAAATATAGTAAGGGGAGATATAGTCAGGGGAAGACATGGTCAGGAAAGATATGGGGAAATATGGTCTGGGGAGGTATGGTGAGATATGGTCTTGCATAGATATGGGTTAGGGGATATATAGTCAGGGAATATATGGGGAGGAGAGATATGATCACGGGTGAAATGGTCAGGGAGGGGAGATATGGTCAGTAGAAATATGGGGTGATATGGTCAGGGGAGATATAGTAAGGGGAAATATGATCTGGAGAGATATAGAGAAATCATAAGGTGAGATATGGGGAAACATGGTCAGAGGAGAAAAGATCAAGGGAGATATGGTCAGGGAAGATAAGATAGGGGGAGATATGGTCAGGGGAGAAATGGGGAGATATGGTCAGGGGAAATATTGGGAGATAAGACAGGGGGGGGGATATATGGTCAGGGGAGATGGTCAAGGGATATGGTAGGGAGATATATGGTGAGGGGAGATACAGGGAGATTAGTAAGGATATGGGGAGATATGGGAAAATATTGTCACAGGAGATATGGTTAAGGGAGATATGGGGAAATATAGTCACAGGAGATATAGGGATATATGGTCAGGAGAGAAATAGGGAGATATGGTCAAGGGATATGGTAGGGAGATATATGGTGAGGGGAGATTAGTAAGGATATGGGGAGATATGAGGGTCCAAGAAAACAACAAGGCAAATGATCTGCAAGCTCCAAGATGGAAAAACAAAGCAGATCGGTAGAAAAAATAATTTATTAAATAACAACAAAATATTCAAAATGCATTTTAGAGTTGTGAGGGTGTAGGACAGATCTCACGTCTCAACCTTTATGATTATTCGGTTATGCTGTTTTTTTACAATATTTTTGAAGATTTATGATTTCAAACTTCTGTAAATTTTTTACATCAATACAAATTTTACCTTGACATTAAAGGAATATTGTGTAGCCCCTGACGCAGCCCTGTTGGGCAAAACATGGCCAGTGTCGGGCTGTTTTGAATATTTTGTTGTCATTTAATAAATTATTTTTTCTACCGATCTGCTTTATGGGGAGATATGGTCAGGGGATATAGTGAAGATACATACCTGTAGCAGGTATTCTTTGAGGACAGCAGGCTGATAGTTCTCACATGTGGGTAGACGTCTGTGTCGGTCTGGGAAACCGGCAATTTTGCCAGCAAAATATTTAAACATTTTTCCAGAGTCTTCTGGCATGCGTGCAGCATGCAACGCGCATGCGCAGCTGTCTTCCCGTCACATGAGCGTTCCCGCTCAGTTTAGTAAAAAAGCAAATAAACAACAAAACTCCAAAGGGGAGGTGGGTGGGTTTGTGAGAACTATCAGCCTGCTCTCCTCGGAGAATACCTGCTACAGGTACGTATCTTCGCTTTCTCCAAGGACAAGCAGGCTAGTTGTTCTCACATGTGGGGTATCCCTAGCAACCAGGCTCACTCAAAACAATGAACATCGGTCAATTGGGCCTTGCAACGGCGAGGACATAACATAGATTGACCTGAAAAAATAAACAACTAAGAGTGTAGCCTAGAACAGAACAAAAATGGGTCTAGGGGGGTGGAGTTGGATTCTAAACTCCCGACAGATTCGGCAGCACCGACTGCCCAAACCAACTGTCGTGTCGAGTATGCTGAAGGCAGTAGTGAGATGTGAATGTGTGGACTGATGACCACGTTGCAGCCTTGCAAATCTCCTCAATGGAGGCTGACTTTAAGTGAGCCACTGACACAGCCATGGCTCTAACATTATGAGCCATGACATGGCCCTCCAGAGTCAGCCCAGCTTGGGCATAAGTGAAGGATATGCAATCTGCTAGCCAAGGGCCACTACTGGAAAGGCCAAGCCTGAAGGACAGGCCTGTTGGAAAGTTTGGTCAAGCTGAAAATCAAATAGCCTGTCTATATCAGAGAAATTAAAAGAAATTTCTGGCTGTCACAGTTACAGTTGATGAGTTGTGAAATGCCCCAAACTAAAAAATGAAAATTGGAAGGCACCCATGTTCATCAGGTGTTGAGAAGAGAACAGGGAAGTCCAGAGATAAGTAACAGGACAGGGAAATTTGGAAAGTTTGCGGTTGGAGACAGAGCCTATTGATTTGAATGCAAGCCAAAGGGTATAAAAACTGACAGCAAAAATGTAAGCAAGGGGGATAACTCTGAAGGCATGCCGCCCTGCGGACCTCCGTACCTTGAAATATTTGTGTACCTTCTCATCTTGTATTACTTTGGTAAGTTGACAAATAAAACTATATATCTTTAAAACTAATCTTCTCTCTCTCCTTTATTACATTCAGGGCCGGTCTTAGGCAGAGGCGACCAAGGCGACCGCATAGGGCCTCACGCTTAAGGGGGCCCCGCGTGGCGCGCCTAAAGTCTGCCTCTGCCTCCTCCCCTCCCGCGCGAGACTTGCACCTTCCCCCGCTCGTGCCCATCCACGTTGTCACTCGTTTTTAAAGCCCTGAGGCGTTCTCCCTCTGAGTCCGACACTGGCGATTCCCATAGCCTGCCTTCTGCCAGCGTCGGGGCCTCTCCCTCAGACGCGTCCCACCTCTGCGCAAGACAGGAAGTTGCATTGAGGAGACGGGACGTGTCTGAGGAGAGGCTCCGACGCTGGAAGAAGGCAGGCTATGTGAATCGCCGGCATCGAAATGAGAAGCCTCAGGACTTTAAAAACGATGACCACGCGGATGGGCGAGAGCGGGCGGAAGAGACAGGACCCGGAGGGGGAGAAGGCTGCCCAAGAGCTAGGTATGGATAGCTAGAGGGGGTGGGCAGGGGAGAAGAGAGTCGCTGCTGGGTATGGATGGATGGTGGGGTGGGCAGGGGGGAGGGTAGGAGGGTTGCTGTACATGGGTGGATGAAGGGTAGGGGAGGGGAGGGTTGCTGGACATGGGTGGATGAAGAGGAGGGGAGGGTTGCTGGACATGGGTGGATGGAGAGGAGGGCAGGGGGAGAGGAGGGTTGCTGGACATGGGTGGATGAAGAGGAGGGAGGGTTGCTGGACATGGGTGGATGGAGGGGAGGGCAGAGGGGAGAGGAGGGTTGCTGGACATGGGCGGATGGAGGGGAGGGAAGACTGGAAGGAGATGCACATGGATGGAGGGGAAGGGAGAGAGGAGAAATGCTGGACATGGATGGAGGGGAGGGGAGGAAAGTAGATGCACATGGATGGAGGGGATGAGGAGAAATGCTGGATATGGATGGAGGGCAAATTGCTGAATTTAAGGGCTGGATCAGAACACTTTCAAGGCAGATGCTGAAACTGGAGAAAGGATAGGGACAGGGCTACAGATGGTAGACAGGACACATAAGGACACAGGAGGATGGGGACGTGTTGAGAGAAAAAATATCAAATGGAAAGAAGACTGCATAAAACAGAAGACACTGGGACCAAAGTGAATAGAAAAACTAAATGATCAGACAACAAAGGTAGAAAAAAGTATTTTATTCAGAATTTATTAATTGGAATATGTCAGCTTTTGGAAATGTGCATCTATGATATTTTGCATGTAAGTTTCAATTTTTCTAGTATTGCTGCATGCTGAGTCTGACTTCTTGAGGTAACTTTCCACAGTTCAGTATTTTGCCTTCGTATGTGTTGTGTCATGTGTTTTTCATGTGTGATCAAGGTGCAGTATTCTGCTAGTGTGTAGTTTTTGCAGCCGTTTTTGGTTTTCTTCACTAGGTTGTGTACTGGTGTTTTAGAGCCTGGTGTAATTACAGTGCTGCCTTTCCACGCATAAGGTTGTAGCTCGTCCTGTCCTTGGAATTAGTTCTGTTATGGCTTGGTAAGGTTATGAGTGTGTTTTTGCACAAGTTTGTGTATAGTGTTTTGCAGTGGAGAGATTGTGTGTTGGCCTTACTGAGGTGGCACCGAAACATCAGAAAGGGTGTAGAGCCTAAATCATGACACACTACCTCTTGAAGGATCTACATATGGTCGTTAATAAAAGGAACTCATTGTGAACACTATCCACCCTAAAAGGGTGTTTTGTGGCTCTACATGAGGATTGTGATATTATGATCCCTTGTTTCATATTGTTGACGGTCTGCATTTTCCGTATGGGTGGTATATTGGTGTATTAGGGTCTGCCCAGTGTAATATTTATGGTACAATAAGGTTCTGAGTGTGTTTTTGCACAAATTTGTGCATAGTGTTTTGCAGTTGAGCGATTGTGGTTAGTATATGCTTTGAGCAACCACTTTATTCTTTGTCATATGATACATATCTAATATCTAAATTTAATTAAAAGTCTATCTCTAATATAGCTGATTTATGGAAACATTTGGTACTGTAAATGTGTTGTGGGTTTTTTTTTAAATGGGAACCTATGCACTTACATCTTTTTTGGCTACTTGGGGTTGGGGATCTCTGTGTTGCCTCTCTAGTTTGATGGGTTACAGAGTAATAGGGGAATTTGAAAGTACTGAATCTTTTCTTAATATTTTTCCTTTATTCTCCTTTGTTATGGGAATTGGAACTACTAATTGTAGTGGACTTGAACTGAATAATTTCTGGGGAGGGGGGGGGGGTTTCATGATAGCATTGTGCTCATTATTTCAATCAGTTTTTCTGTACAAGTTTAGCTTCATTTGTCTTTATTTGAAATTTCATAAATAAAAATTTTCTAAAAATTGAATAATCTTATCAATGGGGTGGAGCTAGGGTGGGGGCGGGGCCAGGATGGGGCCCCACCAACTTGGTCTGCACAGGGCCCCGCACTTGCTAAGACCGGCCCTGATTACATTCTGTGTAACTATCATTTTGGGTTCAAATGGGTATTAGGAAGTACTTCTATACTCCCACACAAATATGGAGTCAGATGATTACCTGGTTAGCCTTCTAGAGGTTCTCTCTGGTAAATGGAAAACCGAAAGGCATTACCAGACAGAACCTTGGGGGGGGGGGGGGGGGGGACATTTAACCCCCTATAAAATTCACCAATTGGAGATTGTGTGTTTTCCGATGGCGACTCCCCTCCTGTTGGGATCAAAAGAGACAAACAACTGGGCGGACTGTCTAAAGGGCTTCGTCCGCTCCACGTAAAAGGCCAATGCTCTCTTGCAGTCCGAGGTGTGCAAACTGCTTTCACCAGTATGGGTATGAGGACGGGGAAAGTATGTTGGCAAGACAATTGACTGGTTCAGATGGAACTCCAATACCACCTTTGGCAGGAACCTAGGGTGCATGCGGAGGACTACTCTGTTGTGATGAAATTTGATATAAGGTGCATGCACTACCAAGGCCTGAAGCTCACTGACCCTATGAGCTGAAGTAACAGCCACCAAGAAAATGACCTTCCAGGTCAAGTACTTCAGATGGCAGGAAGTCAGTGACTCAAAAGGAGCATTCATCAGCTGGGTGAGAACGACACTGAGATCCCATGACACTGGTGGAGGTTTGACTGGGGGCTTTGACAAAAACAAACCTCTCATGAAGCGAACAACTAAAGGCTGTCCAGAGATAGGCTTACCTTCTACACGGCGATGATAAACACTAATCGCACTAAGGTGAACTCTTACGGAGTTGGTCTTAAGACTAGACTCTGACAAGTGTAGAAAGTATTCAAGCAAGGTCTGTGCATGACAAGAAAGAGGATCTAGGGCCTTGCTGTCACACCAGATGGCAAACCTCCTCCATTTGAAAGAGTAACACCTCTTGGTGGAATCTTTCCTGGAAGCAAGCAAGACTCGAGAGACCCAAGGAGGTGAATTCTAAGCTCTCAACATCCAAGCCATGAGAGCCAGAGACTGGAGGTTGGGATGTAGAAGCGACTCCTTGTTCTGAGTGATAAGGGTTGGAAAACATTCCAATCTCCACGGTTCCTCAGAGGACAATGCCAGAAGAAGAGGGAACCAAATCTGACGCAGCCAGAAAGGAGCTCTCAGAATCATGGTTCCGCAGTCCTGTTTGAGTTTCAGCAAAGTCTTCCCTATTAGAGGTATGGGAGGATAGGCATACAGAAGACATGTTCCCCAATGCAGGAGAAAAGCATCTGACGCTAGTCTATCTTGGGCCTGAAGCCTGGAACAGAACTGAGGGACCTTGTGATTGATCTGAGTGGCAAAAAGATGCACGGAGGGGGTGCCCCATGCTCGGAAGATCTTGTGGACTACGCCCATGTTCAGTGACCACTCATGAGGTTGCATTATCCTGCTCAATCTGTCGGACAGACTGTTGTTTACGCCTGCCAGATAAGGGGCTTGAGAAACATGCCATGGTGGCATGCCCAAAGCCATATCTGGATGGCTTCCTGACACAGAGGGCGAGATCCGGTGCCCCCCTGCTTGTTGGTATAATACATGGCAACCTGATTGTCTGAATCAATATGATTTTGTTGGACAGCCGGTCTCTGAAAGCTTTTAGAGCGTTCCAGATCGCTCGCAATTCCAGGAGGTTGATCTGAAGACCTTTTTCCTGAAAGGACCAAGCTCCTTGAGTGTGAAGTCCATCTACATGAGTTCCCCACTCCAGGAGGGATGCATCCGTCGTCAGCACTTTTTGCGGCTGAGGGATTTGGAATGGACGTCCCAAAGTCAAATTTGATAGAATCGTCTACCACTGCAAGGAATTCCGAAAGTTGGTGGACAGTTGGATCACATCTTCTAGACTTCCCACAGCTTGATACCACTCGGAAGCTAGGGTCCATTGAGCTGATCTCATGTGTAGAAGTCCCATGGGAGTCACGCGAACGGTAGAGGCCATGTGCCCCAGAAGTCTCAACATCTGTCGAGCCGTGATCTGTTGAGACATTAGAACCATAGACACTAGGGACAGGAGATTGTCTGCCCTCGCCTCGGGGAGAAAAGCTCGAGTTGTCTTTGTGTTCAACAATGCTCCAATGAACTCCAATTTTTGAACTGGGGTGAGATGGGACTTGGTATAATTGACCACGAACCCCAGTAGTTCTAGTACCTGAATAGTCATTCGCATGGACTGTAGAGCACCCACCTCCGATGTGCTCTTCACCAGCCAATCGTAGAGATAAGGGAAGACATGCACTCCCAGTCTGCGTAGTGATGCTGCGACTACAGCCAGGCACTTTGTGAACACCCTGGGTGCAGACGCCAAACCAAAGGGCAGTACACAGTACTGAAAGTGCTATGTTCCTAGCCGAAACCGAAGATACTTCCTGTGAGCTGGGAGTATCGAGATATGGGTGTAAGCATCCTTTAAATCCAAAGAGCATAGCCAATTGTTTTCCTGAATCATGGGAAGAAGGGTGCCCAGGGAAACCATCCTGAACTTCTCTCAGACTAAGAAAACAAAGGGGCAGACGATCTGCAAACTCCAAGATGGAAACTGTACAAAGCAGATCGTAGATAAACCAAAAAATATTTATTGATATAGTAAAAATCAAAATAAAATATGCATACAGTAGATAGCCCGACACAGGCCGTGTTTCGCCCGACTGGGCTGCTTCAGGGGCTAAGAAATAATAATAAATAAATAAATATATAAATAAAAATCATATGACAATAATATTGTAAGAAGATATCATACAAATCATATAACTTCTTAAAGACAACAAAATTAATATAACTTCTAAAAACACCAAAATTAATAATAAAATAATAATAAAATCCCACAATATTCAAATTATGATAAAATCCCACAGTACTAGAATTGTAAAAAAATATATATATATGTGATAAAACAATAATAACTACTAATATATCTGCGACATATATATACATACATATTACAGAAATGCAAAAATATATTTTGTACCAACATCTAAAAAGGACACATAGAAAAACAAAGATAATTTCTAATTATGAACTCAAGAATACCATATGCACCAGACAGCCATCTTTTACAATATACTATACAAAACACCCACCTAAAAAAATGATTCCTCACTACCAAGCAAAGGATATGCTTTGGAAAAAGCAACTATAAATACAAAGGGAAAGAGAAAGAAAAAATGATGAAAGAAATAACATATAATTGAAAAAATCTCTTAAAAAATGTATATATATAAAAAAGACTCACGTGTATGAACAGAATCTTAAAAAAACGGCTCATTCAGAGATATAAAAGCAAAGGATTTGTAAACCTGCATGAAATAAAACTTAAATATAAAAAGAACTGTTTGAAGCAGACGGACAGCAACTGCATCGGGGGACAACTACATCGGGGGAATACTATGGAAGGCTATATTATTAAGCGTAGGTCTTCTTACTTAAATGAAAGGAGTTAAATCCCAAGCCATGAACCTCCGTGGTAGTATAACAGCGTCTGCTATCGGGAGTATAGTGACTATATTAACCTGTTTTAAAGCGATGACCCGGTGACGCATTATTTTATTTAAACCGGGCTTAGTGTCGAAAGGTATAGATCCCGTGTTATAATCATGAAAAAGTAGAAGTAGTAGTCAAGGAAAAGTAAATAACACTTACCTAGAATCGTATGAACAGTCTCTAAACTCTGAGTTTGCCGAAAAAGCTACGTCGAAGAACCGGAAGTGTATTTAAAGGGAAGTGGAGGTCAAAAGTCAAATGTTATGTTCTAAAATTATTCATTATTCCGAATGCAAGTCATGAATAATGATCACCCATGAATAGGAATATTAATAAGTACTTATATTAAAAAATTACTAACGTTAAAAGGACATAGAAGTATAAACAAATAGGCAGGCTTAAAAAATAGCCAATCAGAATGGCCGCAATGACTCAAACAAACGGGTCATAATTTGAACCGAAAAAAAATGTATACATGTGTAAACTAAAAGAGACAACTTATGTGGTGGAAAATTTAATAAAAAAGTCAATGGACACCACGGAAAAAAGGGGGGGGCCACGAAAAAAAGGGGGGTCATCTCATTTTAAAAAAAAATTTTTTTTGGCAGCCACGGAGGTAGGGGTTAAAGGTCATCTTGTTTACTTGCACATGTCCATTTAATTAATGGGAAGGCACAAATCGTCACTATGTTAGCAGACAAATAGAATGGGGGACAATACAATGAATAAATAAATGGATAAGGAATAAGAAAATAAAAAGAAAAATAAAATAATAATAATGATAATAATAATAATGAACAACCAAGGGGCACTGGAAATTAAATAAAAAATCGAAAATAATATGGTATAATATATTGTATATTATAAAGATGGGTGTCTAATGTACCTACTTATACTAGTCCACAAACCGTAAGAGAAAGAAAACGACCCAGGAGCGACCAAGACGATGTATTTGATCCATCAGCCTCCCTCTATACCACACCCCCGAGAATGAATGCTGACAAACAGGTACATCATTTGGGTCAACTTTGGAGGAAAAAATCTGACATAGGCAACTCCACTTCAGAATACCCACGGGGATACTCATCATATAGAGGTAGGGGACGTGGTAGAGGTAGAGGAAGAGGTGGTATTTTTCAACAAAGATATGGACAGGGAAACATAAATGGGTATTAGATACAGTATATAATCTTACAGATAGAGAATTAACAGATATAGAGAAGAACGTTTTAAGTAAGGGCTTGTCATTTATACCCACGCCAAAATATAATGCTTTTAAAACAAGAATTGAATTTTTTAAGTTTATACGCAAACTAAAAATCATGGAATTTTTTTCAAAAAAATCATTCAAGTATAATGACCAATCAATTGTCAAAAATAATAGCAAATGGCTCCCGCCTGCCAACACCCATCATCTAATACAAGCCTACGAAACAGTTGTACTTAAAGATATAGCAACGTTAGAGAAACAAGGTAATAAGAGGACTTTCTATAATTTAACAAGGGAAGAAAATACTGCTATCAAAACATTACAGAAAGACCATAGTATTATTATAAAACCGGCAGATAAAGGTGGAGCCGTTGTAGTCATGAATAGGAAAGACTATATAGATGAAATTTATAGACAACTCAATGATCAGTCCTTTTATAAGGTATTGAATAAAGACCCCACAACTAATATTCAAAATGAAATTTCCTCTCTTGTTGAAATAGGTAGAAAAGCACAGTATTTAACTGAAAAAGAAGCCAGTTTTCTAGTGGTTAAAGAACCCACTATACCTACTATATATATTCTCCCAAAGATACATAAATCTCTGTCTAAACCTCCAGGTAGACCAATCATATCTGCCTGTGGCTCCTTATTAGAACCGTTATCAATTTTTATCGATAAGTTTTTACGTCCTCTGGTTCATAGCATCCCTTCTTATACACGTGATTCTTCTGATATTATTAATATGTTGAATAAGATTACACCTAGTAAAGATATGTTATTAGTAACCTTTGATGTAGAGAGTTTGTACACTAATATCCCACAGAAAGAATCAATAGAAATTATCAAAGAAAAATTGGCAAATCAGAATCTAAGACCTAGAATACCAACTCAACTTATTGTTGAACTTGCAACAATAGCACTTACAAAAAACTTTTTTGCATTTGATGGCAAATATTATCAACAGACTAAAGGTACAGCGATGGGTGCCACATTCGCACCATCAATTGCTAATCTGTATGTAGCCCAATTTGAAGAGAAATTCATTGTAAGGAATGAATATATAGATCATATACACACTTGGAAAAGATATATTGATGATATCTTTATGATATGGAAAGGTACAGAAGAGGAGCTCAAAGATTTTTATAATTGGCTAAATACTCTGGATATCAATCTAAAATTTAAAATGCAATTTGATGGAAGAAAAATCCCTTTCCTAGACATTAACATAAACATAATGGGAGACAAGTTCACTACTGACATATACCGTAAACCTACGGATGTGAACAAATTTCTGCATTATGAAAGTTGTCATAGTAGAAGTTTGAAAGCTAATTTACCATACAGCCAATTCCTACGCCTAAGACGGCTATGTTCAGAACAAAGAACATATACACTTCGCTCCCAGGATATGTCCAGACGGTTTAAAGAAAAAGGGTACCCATCAAAATGCATTAAAAAAGGATTCTATAAAGCATCCAATAATTCGAGAGAATCACTGCTCAACCCAATCCAGAGAACAAATGAGAATAAGATAGTTTGTACCTTACCATTTACCAGTATGTCTAGCTCTATAGTCAATATTATTAAAAAACATTGGCACCTGTTAGAAGGTCTAGAACCATTTCATCAGAAGAGAGTAATAGTTGCATACAAACGAGAACGTAATTTGAGGGACCTTTTAGTTCCCTCTGCATTACCTGATGTTCCCAATACACTAAATAAATTGCCAACTGGCCATTTCCCTTGTGGGAAATGTTCAGTTTGTAAAGTTAATACTAAGACCAAGAATCTCTATATACCATCAGCAAATAGAGACATTCATCTTCGACATTTTTCAAATTGCCAAACTAGCAACGTTGTATATATTGCTATGTGTCCTTGCAAATTGGTGTACGTGGGAAAAACAAAAAGGAAACTTAATACTAGAATTATCGAACACAGAAGTGCAATTAAACGAAAACAAATAGACAAACCACTAGTACAACACTCAATATCATTAGGTCATAAATTTGATGACTATAGGTTCTGTGCAATTTTTGTATATAAAAGCAAATGGAGAGGTGGACCGACTGATATGTATCTATTACGGAAAGAACAAGAATTTATTTTCATGTTAAATACCCTCCATCCATATGGTCTAAATGGTGAAACGGATTATTCTGTATTTTTATGATTTTAAGTATAAGTAGGTACATTAGACACCCATCTTTATAATATACAATATATTATACCATATTATTTTCAATTTTTTATTTAATTTCCAGTGCCCCTTGGTTGTTCATTATTATTATTATCATTATTATTATTTTATTTTTCTTTTTATTTTCTTATTCCTTATCCATTTATTTATTCATTGTATTGTCCCCCATTCTATTTGTCTGCTAACATAGTGACGATTTGTGCCTTCCCATTAATTAAATGGACATGTGCAAGTAAACAAGATGACCTTTAACCCCTACCTCCGTGGCTGCCAAAAAAAATTTTTTTTTAAAATGAGATGACCCCCCTTTTTTTCGTGGCCCCCCCCTTTTTTCCGTGGTGTCCATTGACTTTTTTATTAAATTTTCCACCACATAAGTTGTCTCTTTTAGTTTACACATGTATACATTTTTTTTCGGTTCAAATTATGACCCGTTTGTTTGAGTCATTGCGGCCATTCTGATTGGCTATTTTTTAAGCCTGCCTATTTGTTTATACTTCTATGTCCTTTTAACGTTAGTAATTTTTTAATATAAGTACTTATTAATATTCCTATTCATGGGTGATCATTATTCATGACTTGCATTCGGAATAATGAATAATTTTAGAACATAACATTTGACTTTTGACCTCCACTTCCCTTTAAATACACTTCCGGTTCTTCGACGTAGCTTTTTCGGCAAACTCAGAGTTTAGAGACTGTTCATACGATTCTAGGTAAGTGTTATTTACTTTTCCTTGACTACTACTTCTACTTTTTCATGATTATAACACGGGATCTATACCTTTCGACACTAAGCCCGGTTTAAATAAAATAATGCGTCACCGGGTCATCGCTTTAAAACAGGTTAATATAGTCACTATACTCCCGATAGCAGACGCTGTTATACTACCACGGAGGTTCACGGCTTGGGATTTAACTCCTTTCATTTAAGTAAGAAGACCTACGCTTAATAATATAGCCTTCCATAGTATTCCCCCGATGTAGTTGTCCCCCGATGCAGTTGCTGTCCGTCTGCTTCAAACAGTTCTTTTTATATTTAAGTTTTATTTCATGCAGGTTTACAAATCCTTTGCTTTTATATCTCTGAATGAGCCGTTTTTTTAAGATTCTGTTCATACACGTGAGTCTTTTTTATATATATACATTTTTTAAGAGATTTTTTCAATTATATGTTATTTCTTTCATCATTTTTTCTTTCTCTTTCCCTTTGTATTTATAGTTGCTTTTTCCAAAGCATATCCTTTGCTTGGTAGTGAGGAATCATTTTTTTAGGTGGGTGTTTTGTATAGTATATTGTAAAAGATGGCTGTCTGGTGCATATGGTATTCTTGAGTTCATAATTAGAAATTATCTTTGTTTTTCTATGTGTCCTTTTTAGATGTTGGTACAAAATATATTTTTGCATTTCTGTAATATGTATGTATATATATGTCGCAGATATATTAGTAGTTATTATTGTTTTATCACATATATATATATTTTCTTACAATTCTAGTACTGTGGGATTTTATCATAATTTGAATATTGTGGGATTTTATTATTATTTTATTATTAATTTTGGTGTTTTTAGAAGTTATATTAATTTTGTTGTCTTTAAGAAGTTATATGATTTGTATGATATCTTCTTACAATATTATTGTCATATGATTTTTATTTATATATTTATTTATTTATTATTATTTCTTAGCCCCTGAAGCAGCCCAGTCGGGCGAAACACGGCCTGTGTCGGGCTATCTACTGTATGCATATTTTATTTTGATTTTTACTATATCAATAAATATTTTTTGGTTTATCTACGATCTGCTTTGTACAGTTTCCTTCTCTCAGACTAGAAATTTGTTCAGGGCCCTTAGGTCCAGGATGGGACGCATCCCCCCTCCCCCCCCCCCCTGTTTTCTTTTGCACAAGAAAGTACCTGGAATAGAATCCCAGCCCTTCTTCCCCTGGTGGAACGGGTTCGACCGCATTGGCCTTCAGAAGGGCAGAGAGTTCCTCTGCAAGTACCTGCCTGTGCTGGGAGCTGTAAGAATGAGCAATTTGGAGGTTTGGATTCCAGATTGAGGGTGTATCCTAACCGGACTATTTGAAGAACTCACTGGTCGGAGATTATGAGAGGCCACCTTTGGTGAAAAAACATCAACCTCCTCCCTACCGGCAAGTCATCCGGTATGGACACTTTTACAGAGGCTATGCTGAACTGGAGCCAGTCAAAAGCCCGTCCCTTGCTTTTGCTGGGGAGCAGAATGGGCCTTAGACACACACTGTTGACGAGAACGAGCGAGCTGGGGCTGAGCCTGGGCAGGCTGCCGAGAAGCAGGAGTGTACCTACGTCTAGAATAGGAATAGGGAGCACTTCTCTTCCCTCCAAAAAAACCTCGAGGAGGCTGTAGCAGAAGGCGCCCGGTGGGAGAGAGAATCCATAGCATCATTATGCTTCGTAATCTGATTAACAAGATCCTCTACTTTTTCTCCAAAAAGATTGTCCCCCCCCCCCCCCCCCCGGCAAGGAACATCCGCCATCCGCTGCTGGACCGAATGATCCAGGTCAGAGACACGCAGTCATAAGAATCTGCGCGTCACTATACCCTGAGCAGCAATCCTGGATGTCATGTCAAAAGTGTCAACAGTACCCCTGGCCAGGAACTTGTTGCCTGACCACCTGGCGAAAAGGCTCGGCCAACTCCACAGGGAGTGCATCAACCAAGCTGGTGTCACGTATACACAGCAGGAACCTGGGTTTGTGAGCCCTTGGGCCACTGCCGAGGAGCAGCAGCGGCAGGAGAATCACCCCAACACCAGAGAAGGCAGACCGGAACTGGAACACAGTGGACTGGAGTAAGACTTCACCTACACTTGGCCACCTTTCACCAAGAGTTGAGCTCTGGGCTTCAGGCAGCCGGTAGGACTTGCAGGACAAGGCAGGACACAGCAGCAGGCTGACAAATAACAGGAACACTAGACACATGCTGGGTTCCAGGAAAAACAGCAGGCAAACAAACAATCCAGAAACCAGCCGGGTCAGGGCAGGCTGTAGACAGAAGAATAGTCCAATAAACAATCCGGGTCTGGGCAGGCGGCAGGCAGAAGAATAGTCCAACAAACAAGCAGAGTAAAAGTCACCAACACACAGATTGTAAGCTCTTTGAGCAGGGACTGTCTTTCTTCTATGTTTGTACAGCGCTGCGTATGCCTTGTAGCGCTATAGAAATGCTAAATAGTAGTAGTAGTAGCATATCTTCTGGAACACGGTAAACGGTAAACCATCACTTCGCAGCATTCCCAAGGTCTAAACTCCGGGGACTGAGGTGACTGCGAGCCAGGGACCTGGGCACAACCATGACAGTATCCCTCCCTTAAGGCCTCCCCTGGCTTCTCGGGAGGTCTGGGTTTCCCTGGATCTTCTGGGTGAAATCGGCTGGCACGATAAGGTAGTCTTCCAATGTCCATATCCTTAGGCGCCGGCTGGGAGCTGGCCAGTTGAGGGTGAGACTGGGCTTTGTTTACCAAGCGGTGTTGAGTGCCTGGCCCTAAAGTGGAGCTACAGGCCATTATTTGCTGCGAACTAGTCTTTTGATTCTTAGATATCTGGCGCTCCGGATTCTCCTGAAGCTTAGGTCCTGGGGTCAACTTCTTACGTAAAGTGCGGGATCCCTGGCCCCAAGGAGGCGTCTCAGCAGTCCTGTTGGCCAGATCTGGAGACTTGGGCCTGTTACCGGATTCCATTTGGCGCTGGCTGATCGGGGGTAAGGCACATGCACTGGTCATCCCCCTTGTAAAAGTCTTAAGTCCTGAGAGTCACTAATGTCCGTCCATGCATCTGAATCCTGGTCCAACTGTTCGCCGACCACACTATCGGTGTCAGGGATGAAACAAAGTTTTCGGCACGACTTGCCCCAGTCCACGATCTCACCTTTACCCCAGTCTAGGACCAGGTTGTGTCTCTGTAGCCAGGGAAGACCTAAAATGATGGGTTGAACTTGTTGAGAATTGAGGGGTCCCGAGCCCCCCCAAGAAGGCTAGAGTGACCTTAATCTGACTCCATCTCTAAATAGCACTAGAACTGGGGTAATAAAGGAGTTATTGCCTCTAAGGGAGACGTTAGGTCTAAGGAAAAGATACCAGCCTTATGACAAACTGGATTTAGATTACAAGTTATACAATGCATTTATACTTACAGCCTTTGATCATTAAGTGAAGCCCACAAATCATCATTTGGAATGAGGAGTTTATTTGCTAAGGTATAAGTCAAATAAGTGATTGACAACAGGCATGTACAATCAATTCATTATAGGAATATAATAAGCTGCAAACAGGTGTTAATTATTTGCTAATCTTTTATAATTTCTTTTACCAATTAGAGGTTTTACAAGGGAAAGCAATTAGGTAATTTGTTAATTCTGCTGGACACATTGGTTTCCCTTGGAGAGAGAGTGCCAACCCTTTTCTCTCTAACTCAAACCAGGAAATACCCTGATTTTTATAGGTGCCCTCAGGAGCCCTGGTGGATACAGCACAGGTAGGATTCATACCCAAACGACACTCGGTTTTACACGTCCGGAAAATCCTCCTTGCTATGGCTCAATGTAAAAGCAATGATGAACCCCTGATGCTAGTGAGTCTAGATGCTTCCAAGGCCTTCGATCATGTAAATTGGGGGTATTTATTACAGCTATTGGAATGGGTAGGACTACCGGAAGAGGCCATACAAATAGTTCGAGTATTGTATACAGGTCTGGGCGCACGGATTATAGCTAATGGTAGCCAATCAGAATGGTTCCCGGTCAAGCGAGGAACGAGGCAGGGGTGTCCCCTGTCCCCGTTCCTCTTCGATCTCGCATTAGAACCCCTAATGAGACTTCTGAATGGATCTCGGGAGATCAAAGGGGTACAGATGAGAGGAGAGGAGGTCAAAGCACTAGCTTATGCGGATGATATTTTCCTGGCTCTTCGTGAACCCCGGATGTCACTGCAGTATACCCTTAAAATAGTGAAAGAATACGGCACGCTCTCGGGATTTGCTTTAAACTTACAGAAGTCCGGGGCATTGGCAGTAGATAATGAGACACGGGAGAGATGGCAAGGGACTTTCCCATTGCAGTGGGCAGATAAGGCCTTAAAATACCTAGGAACAATGATTCCTCGAGATGAGTCCTCATTGTACAGCATTAATGTGGGTCCAATGATGGAAAACACAAGGCATAGACTATCTTTGTGGCAGAGTTTACCTTTATCATTATGGGGCAGAATTGCTCTCTTCAACATGATAATAGCCCCGAGATGGTTGTACCTCTTCCAACAATTACCTCTATACCTGAGAGGGAAAGATGAGAAGGCCTTAAATAGACAGATACAGAGTTTTTTATGGAGGGGGAAACGTCCCAGATTGCCGATGACCGTGATCACAACTCCACGAGAACAGGGGGGAATGGGACTTCTGAGCATACGGAACCTATCAATTGCTAGTGCAATGCGCCATATAAACGACTGGTATCGGGGTACCCAAGAATTCTCTGTTACTGGGGTTGAGACTTCCATTTTTCCTCAAACACATTTTAGTTACTTGTTATATTCGGGTAACCGATTACCTACACTTGCGTTCAAAAAGCACCCCTTGTTGAAATCACTTAGGAACACATGGCGGTGGGTGTGTAGGAAGCACCATTTTGCGGCAAAAACTACCCCCCTATTATCCATTGTGGATAATCCCGACTTTCCCCCGGGACAGGGCAACAGCATCTTTAGCCAATGGGCCACGAAGGGCATCCTTTACATATCACATGTGGTAGATGAAGAGGGGAAAATGAAACCTTTCCCGATATTGGTGAAGGAATTCGGCATACAGGAAAGGCATTATTTCGAATATTTACAGTTGAAACATTATATAACATCCTTGTTGTGGACTGACCTAACAGAGGATGTAATAGATACTCTAAAAGAGACATACACGCTGGGGGCTCAGTTATCAGTTCCTCTCAGGTTTCATCACCAACAATTAAAAGACTCCACCTCTGAAATAGATTATGGGAGATTAGCCCGAGAGTGGTCAAAGGATTTAGAAGTTGAAATTACGACGGATATTTGTAAAGAGTTTATTAAAAAATTGTATAGGTTGCAGTTATCAGTTACACAGTGTGAGAGACTATATAGATTTTTATTAAGAACATATATGCCACCTAGGAGGGCTGCACACGTGATGGAAACTTGTGATGGGACCTGTCCTAGATGTGGAGGAGGAGAGGCGGGATTAGGTCACATGTTTTGGCGGTGCCCCTTGATTGAGGAGTTCTGGGGGGAGATTACTCAAACATTGCTGCAAATGTGGGGATGCACTGTGGTTCGGGACCCCCTCTTACTGTTCTATAAGTACAAATTTACGGGAACGCCACCTCCGGGGTTTAAACATTTCATGTATCTGGCAACACTATACGGGATCTCCACTATCTTAAAGTTTTGGCTGTCTGACTTGAAACCACCACTGATATACTGGAGAACACAGCTAATTTACCAAATGAAACTTGAAAGATGTGGTGTCTACTCATTAGATTCTGTGACAGGGGAGAAATTCCGTACACAATGGGAGCCTTTGTGGTTAACCATGCCTTCCAGAGGTCGCAGCTATATTCTGAATATCTGAATACCTGAACAGCTCACAGGGGACGGGGAGGGGGGGGGGGGGAAGATACCCACAAGAATAGTAGGGTACTCAGTTGGGAATTTAAGTTAGGTTGCACTCACAGGCTCAGGCAACTATAATCGGTTATCGACCGGCGGGGGTCGGTAGAGATTATTCAAGTCAAAGGAAAAGGGACAACAGTGTAATGTAACTTAGATTAAGACGACGTCACCGAAATTTGTTGTACCTACTGGTAAAGATTGCTTTGTTTTCTGTCTGTGCAACGTCTCTATTAGTTAGAGATCATGGTATAGAAGTGGGTGGGTTAAGGGAGTTGGGAGAAAATGAAAAATTTTGATGATGGACTTTACCGCTGTATTTATGTTGCGAGTTTGATGGTGGCATTTATGTTTATGCCAGATACAAAATGGTTAATCTTGTCAATCATCAATAAAAATGTTGAAATATATAGGTGCCCTCAGGATATGGGTAATATGACAGTAGATATACCTGATTGGATCTATGCTAATGTCATGGTTGTCACTGATTGGCTCATGCTAATGAGTAGCTTCTATCTTGCTAACATGGTTTTTTTTATCTTTAGCTCGCTTCTTAAGCAAGACCCTGCTCACAGGAAAGTGTCCCTCCTCTCTTGGACAGCTAGTTCCCTATTTTCTCTGCACCTGGCATGACTCACTCATTGCTCAACTTGTTTTTCTAACTTACATTAGAGAAAATTCCACTTTGTAACAGATACGGGCTTCCATTTTGTGCTGAAATCCTCCATTTTGTTTCCATATCTATTAACTTAACTTTTAGGCCTCAATCTGGGCTACAAACTAGGCCATACTTTTCCAGTAAGCTCCCAGTTATGTCAGCCATCAGATTTCTGACTCAGCCAAGGTCTGTAATGGCCTGAGCTCTATGACTGGGCCCACCACCATTCCAGTGGGGGGGGGTCTCTGGCTGTACCATAATTATACATTCCCCACTTGTCACCCCCTCTGGAGAGGGGTGACACAAAGCTCGTCAAGCTCGTCATCATCCATTCCAGAAGGTGGCAAGCTATCAAACGAGAGGGGGAGTTTTGGTCTTACAAATTGCTAGAAGGTATGGTGCAAGATAGGAAACTTCATTCTCAGGTGATATATTATTTGGGCATATGGAATTCCCTTTATATTACCCAATCCCTTGGGCCTTAATCCTGATGTCATCTCTCTTGAGACTTACTCAAACCTTTAGTGAGAGAGGTTTTATGAATGGGACAAATCCATGAGTTCATCTATAAAATCTCATGAAGTATTGGTATGTGGGTAATAGCAATTTCAGGTGGATCATACTAATAAACAATTTCAGGTCTTTCTATGGCTTCTATTGTATCTGCTGCCTAGTGCATGGGGAGATAATCTAATGTATCTATCTCAGTGGTCCTCGGAAGGAATAGTGGTTTTGATTAAGCATTGTTATGGTGGTTCAACAAATATATGGTTAGTACTCAGATTGCAGGCTGTTTTAGGTTGTAGGCATTCAGAATCCTTAAACAGGTCGGAATGCCTGGACCTTACTATTACTCATCATTAGCATCCAATCATGAGCACTAAAAAGTGGATAGCAAGTATGAGGTTGCCTAATACTGCAAAAAATGGTCAATCCTAAGAAAATTTATATTAACAAAGGTCATGCATGGATCTTGACATATGCATAACGACCTGGAAGTATGGGAAGCACTTTATATATCCGTTACCCCACTTGGAGCTTAGTCAAACCTACAGAAAGACATGCAGCTTAAGTAAGCCTACACCAAAGTTAAACAAATGCATAACTGGTTGATTCTAACAGGGTTTACACCTACATAAGTACATAAGTAGTGCCATACTGGGAAAGACCAAAGGTCCATCTAGCCCAGCATCCTGTCACCGACAGTGGCCAATCCAGGTCAAGGGCACCTGGCACGCTCCCCCAACGTAAAAACATTCCAGACAAGTTATACCTAAAAATGCGGAATTTTTCCAAGTCCATTTAATAGCGGTCTATGGACTTGTCCTTTAGGAATCTATCTAACCCCTTTTTAAACTCCGTCAAGCTAACCGCCCGTACCACGTTCTCCGGCAACGAATTCCAGAGTCTAATTACACGTTGGGTGAAGAAAAATTTTCTCCGATTCGTTTTAAATTTACCACACTGTAGCTTCAACTCATGCCCTCTAGTCCTAGTATTTTTGGATAGCGTGAACAGTCGCTTCACATCCGCCCGATCCATTCCACTCATTATTTTATACACTTCTATCATATCTCCCCTCAGCCGTCTCTTCTCCAAGCTAAAAAGCCCTAGCCTTCTCAGCCTCTCTTCATAGGAAAGTCGTCCCATCCCCACTATCATTTTCGTCGCCCTTCGCTGTACCTTTTCCAATTCTACTATATCTTTTTTGAGATACGGAGACCTCAAAATGATATCTTAGCCAGTATTAGGGTTTGATGTTACCCCTGTGTCTGAGCAAACTTCAATCTAAATTACATAAACAGAAATAACGGGGAAACTCTTAGAAAAACAATTAGAACAATAAAGGAAATAATAGGAAAATAAAAATAAAACCTTTTCAATATATTGTAAAAAGGATGAGGCTTGTGACTTGTGTGATGATGAAGCTCCCACCTCAGGATCCCAGGTCCCTCTTTCCCTCAGGGTGAGCTGGTTCTTAGTATGCAGATTTTATGCAAATCAATATCCTACCCCTTTCTACTCGGGGTGACCTGGTTCTCAAAAAGGCAAACAGAGTCAGGTCTTATCAACAGGATTTTTTTCCATACAAATCTTTATTCCAGCCCCTGGGGCACACTTCTTTTAGCTTAAAACACTTTCACAAGCTTAAACAGTTCTTCCAGCTTAACCATTTCATTTCTCCAATACTCTGGGGACTCTCAACCCCAGGCCTTGCAGCCTGCTTCTCTTTTGTACTACGGACACACAGTCCCTCCTTGTAGCTCCCAGCTCTAGACCCACAGTCTTTTTATCTGGGACATACACAGTACCTCTCGGATGTTCTAGACACACAGTCTTTTCCCCACCAGGTCATATGGCTCAGCCAGTACTTCATATGGAGATCCTTCTGCCTCAGCTACCCGCTTTCCTCTGCAGCTGCTGGCTCCTCTCTCTCTCTCCTCCCAACTCAGGTGGGTTGATAAATGGATAATAGCCAAACAGGACCCAGCCCATAACCTGCTGCACCTGTTTCTATCCCCAGGACTCTCCCCGGTCCTAGCGACCTCCAGCTATACCTCCCCTTACTGGCTCCCTTTTGTGACTCACCTAGCCCTTCTCCCTGGACATTTTTAGGAAAACAGCTCCCTCTAGGGGCCTAACCCGGGTAGGACAGCCTCTTCCTTATCACATACCCCCACCCTTAAGATAATTGCTGCTCAACCTCAGCAACTCTTCTAAGCCTTTTCCACTGAGGTGCAGCAATTCCTCCAAGAGGGCATACACTTTTCCAGGCTATCCCTGTTCTATCCCTGGGCCTCACCAACCCCCCATCTAGGCTCCTCATCCCCCTTTTAGCACATCACATGGCCCGGGCCCTTCCCCACCTCCTGGGGCGCCCGCCATACCATGATCCCTCTGAGGGAGGGGTCACCTAGCTCGCCTAGGCTCCTCATCCCCCTCCTAGCACACCACATGGCCCGGGCCCTTCCCCTTTACTAGGCCTTGAGGGGCTCTGACTGCAGCGGGTGCTACCTGACCCTCTTCTCCTGCAGCCCCCTCCTACCTCCTGGGGCGCCCGCCATACCATGATCCCTCTGAGGGGGGGTCACCTAGCTCGCCTAGGTCCCTTATCTTTCTCTTAGCACCTCACATGGCTTGGCCCATCCCCCCATTCCCGGGGACCTGAGGTGCCTAACCGCAGCAGGTCCTATCTGACCCTCCAACTGCAGCCACCTCCTACCGCCTGGGGCTTCCGACCTCACCACGATCCCTCCGAGAAAGGGGTCCCCTGACGACTCTTCTCTTAGCACCACCCATGGCCCGGGCCCTTTCCTCTTACTAGGGTGCCCGCCGCTACCATGCTCCCCCAGGCTGGGCCCCTGCAGTAGGTCCCTTTTGACCCTCCCCCTGCAAGTCCCAAAACCTGGTTCTTCATGTCCAGCTTTAATAGATCCTCTCCAGCGATACTTGACTCAGGTGAGTGTTCTTGTCTTCTCCTCTCCGGCTTGAACTTTTCTCCGGTCTCTCAGGCCTCCATCCTTCCTGGCCGTCCGATGGGGTGCAGCCTGCAATCACACAAAACAACATCCAAGTGTGGCCTGTTTACTCTCCTGGCCCCCTCACTTGTGCTGCACCTCCCTGTGTGTCCTCCTCCCCCTCCTGGGAGGGGACTTGTGGCCTCCTCCATCCCCTACAGCCACTCCCAAACCTCCAGTTATCACTTACGTATCCACTCTCACCTCCCCCCTAAATACCCTTTACCTGGGGTAGGTGAGCAAAGCGCTTTTGCTAGTGTTGGCCCCCTCAACGGGCTTCTGGAACCACCGCCTCTGGAACCTCCATCTCACGCCGACCCCTCATCTGGTCTGATCTGGACTCCAACTGCTCCCACGTGGAAGTTCAGTGCAGATCCCACCACTGCCACCATTTGTAAAAAGGATGAGGCTTGTGACTTGTGTGATGATGAAGCTCCCACCTCAGGATCCCAGGTCCCTCTTTCCCTCAGGGTGAGCTGGTTCTCAGTATGCAGATTTTATGCAAATCAATATCCTACCCCTTTCTACTCGGGGTGACCTGGTTCTCAAAAAGGCAAACAGAGTCAGGTCTTATCAACAGGATTTTTTCCATACAAATCTTTATTCCAGCCCCTGGGGCACACTTCTTTTAGCTTAAAACACTTTCACAAGCTTAAACAGTTCTTCCAGCTTAACCATTTCATTTCTCCAATACTTTGGGGACTCTCAACCCCAGGCCTTGCAGCCTGCTTCTCTTTCTTTTTCCAATACTCTGGGGACTCTCAACCCCAGGCCTTGCAGCCTGCTTCTCTTTTGTACTACGGACACACAGTCCCTCCTTGTAGCTCCCAGCTCTAGACCCACAGTCTTTTTATCTGGGACATACACAGTACCTCTCGGATGTTCTAGACACACAGTCTTTTCCCCACCAGGTCATATGGCTCAGCCAGTACTTCATATGGAGATCCTTCTGCCTCAGCTACCCGCTTTCCTCTGCAGCTGCTGGCTCCTCTCTCTCTCTCCTCCCAACTCAGGTGGGTTGATAAATGGATAATAGCCAAACAGGACCCAGCCCATAACCTGCTGCACCTGTTTCTATCCCCAGGACTCTCCCCGGTCCTAGCGACCTCCAGCTATACCTCCCCTTACTGGCTCCCTTTTGTGACTCACCTAGCCCTTCTCCCTGGACATTTTTAGGAAAACAGCTCCCTCTAGGGGCCTAACCCGGGTAGGACAGCCTCTTCCTTATCACAATATAGACAGGATTACTGCTAAACTGAAAATAAAACAAAATATGAGTCTATAATGTCCATAAACAGCAACTGTAAATCTCAAATGAAGTATCTTTCATCGATCATGGTTGAGGCGGTGGAAGTGCAGAAGAATCTGGACGGAGATCTGGAAGATCTAACAGGGCTGGATTTTCACAGCAACTTGGGCAAGGAAACAGTAGAAGTGACAGTCTTAATACTAGGAATTAGGATTTGCAGAATGTATCCCCACTTCTGGCTGGCATAATATGCAAGACAGATTGGTAATTATTACAAAGACATGATCAAATAACAATGGTTGAGTATATGGAACAAAGGAAAAGAGTACAAAAAAACTAACAATAAAAATTGATTGTTCGAGTTATTGATGTATGGAGGGTCAGGAATATGGTGAACAAAAATAGGCAAAAGGAACGGATAATGCGTTGCAATCTATCGCCAATAGGTATGGAATCTTCACCTGCGATGACTAACATTCACCAAGGGTTGGGCCCTTAGCTGCAGGAGGCCAGCAGGACATAAGTTAGATGATTCAGAAAGAAGGGTAGCTTAGGAAATAGTCATAGTCAAAACAGAAGACTAATGTGAAGAAATTGAAAACTCATAAGTAGTCCAGGTGATGGAAGTATCTTCTGAAATCACGGTCACTGTCTGTTGTAACAGAGAGCTCATATGTAAAGTGCCATGTACGTTCTGAAAAAGATGAGCCTGCAAAAATATTTATTCCAGTAGAATATTTAAGTGCATAACCAAGAAGGTCTAAATTAATGACATCATTTGGACTAAAGAAAATTCTCATTGGAGAAGTTGGCGCTTTTTTGTTTCTTGCCAGAGGTCAGTTGTAGCACAAGTACCAAACTGGAATAGAGGCGGTAGATCAGGAATTGGAGTTTCAGTCTTCATTCAACCTACAGAACTTAATAAATAGAGCTGACATAAGTAGTATTATCTAGTAGTCAAATCTCAGTACAGGACCATTAGAAAGAAAAAAGCAAAGAATGCATTGTTAGTTCCTTGGTGCACCAGTAGGTGGAGCATAGTCTCAATATATAATATCACAAATTACCAGTAGGAATAAAAAAAAAAATTTTCTCTGTAAATTAGATGTTGCTGGCACAGGAAGTCAGCAGAGTCTGAGGAAACATTGTGGTCAGAGTCTGCTTCAGGAAAATACAACAGCCTTTAATATGATATTTAGAGAGATAGAGAAAAGCCAATACCAGAAAAGAAAGATGTAAAAACTATATATTTCTATGAGGCCTCCTCACGTGACCTTTACAAGGTTTAAATAGGTCAAATGAGAAGGACAATAACCTATAGTCCTCTGTAATAGTTCAGAACCAATTTGGAAAATGAAAATTATATTAATTTCGAAATTGATCATTTCTATGCTTTCACAATTTGGGCCCTAAATTATGACAGCATATCAAGATCCACATTCAGAGGGATAGCTAAAGATAAGCTTATATATTCCCAGGAATCAATTTACAATTTAGAGTATATTTTAAATTACAGAGGAGGAGCCGCCTCATAAGCAGGAGACAAGTAGGAGCATTTCTTAAAACATTATAGTAAAATTCAAAAATCAAGGATATAATAACAATTTTTATTAATGCAATAAATGCACAAATTGACCAGGAGGCTATGTTCATATGATAAATGGAACAGCTTGTAAGCCTACATTGTAAATTGAATTCTAAACAAAGTAGCAAGGATAACACCGAATCACAGAAAAACCCATGTAGTTATTAAAAATCTGAAACACGTAATGAATTACTGAGTTCAAAGCTTTTGCAAAAATGAACTTTAGAGAAAATAAGAACTACAAGGGTTAATCTCTGTCATTCGGTCTTAAGGTAATCACGAAATAACGGTGCTTCCTGTGTCTAATTTGAGTTTACAGCTCACTGCAAGCATTGGACATTATGGTGACTGAAAATAGGTCTATACATCAGACAAAAACTGTAAGTTGAAGTTTTTATATTAATACTTCATGCTGGTGTAATTAGTCTTCATAGAATTAATACTTCAGGAGAGGAGAAGGAGGAAAAGAAGGTTATTACTTTATCTGTTTCCAGAGGTACGGTTCTCAATAAAAAGGAAGTTGGCAATTGTAGCTAGTCTTATCTGAACATAGCTCTGAAATAATAGCAACCTAAATTTCTTTAGTTCTGATTTACCAGTTAGTTATGGTATGCAAGGGTTAATCTCCAAACCCTATCGTATAGATAATAAGGCAGGCACTGTAGTATAATGGAATCTGGAAATGAAATTTAACTGCGTCATTTGGGGTTTGAGAACCAAAAATGCTGGAATTCTATACAATAATATATCTTAAAACTATAAATCTGTAAGAGGCAGGGAAGGAAGTTTGAAAGTAGTAGATAAGACGTGAAAGGGAAAATTAAAACAGTTAATTCATTATTACGGAACACATCCCCAAGAAAGAGCCAGGAAGTGAACATCAGCACTAGTTATTCTAAACAACGTCACAAATAAACAGTGTTTTAGATGGCACATAATATAGAACCTTTCATAGTAAATATCTGGAACAATTATGCAGTTTTCTAAGAACACATACAAGGACGCACACCTATAAAATTAAAACTATAAAAGTGCTTGCATTTCTAGTGAAAGCAATTTACCAGCAGTCAAAAACAATCAGGTATTTAACATCACGTCACAAATCAAACAAACATTGCTTAAATGAAATAATATACAATCCTGGAAAAAACACTCCTTTGAGATTTACTACCACTGCAGTTGATAGGCAATCTCGCAGAGTAACCTTAAAGCACTAATTTAAAACTAAAGAAATGATTCCTTAATAACTAGCTGGTTTAATTTATGCTATTTACCACATGACACAGAGGAACATATAGACATAAAATTAAAACAGTAACCTAATCCTGATAAGTAGAAAACTTGAAGCTCAGAAGAGGAAGCAAGATATTTCTAAATGTAGTTCAAAACCAATCATTGGAATTGTGCACGGTTAAGGAATTGTTTAGGGTATCAAAACAAAAAATATGAAAATAAATATTCCAGTAGCCAATCACAAGTCATAGCACACAGACAGAAAAGGAAAACCACACTCATACACAGACACAGTTATTGTCCCACATACAGAGGTGTCCCTGTGTATTGAGGACAAAATCTTAATCCTAAATTTGGTAAAATAAAACATTTAAATTAGAGCTAATCCAATAGGCCATGAAAGTATACAAAGGCAAGCTCAATAGCAATACATACAATAAATGAAAATATACTCACGATTAGTGCAATGTAATCTCCAGTGCAAAAAATCAATTGAGAAAGAGAACAGTAGGCGGGATCACTATGCCCTTCCGAACTCTCGGTGGCATAGGGAGGTCAACCGCAAAATAGAAAGGTCTGTTTCAGAAAGTCCTTACCAGAGATCTGAATAGATGTCAGATCACCAGTATCTGGTGTTGGGTGCGGAGAGGAAGATATGATATAATGGGTAGTGAACAACATCGCCCAATATGTATAATAACGGGACCTAGTGAGCAAGTGGTCTACAAATAAGCTTCAGACCTGTAATTTGCTATAGAAAAATGAACTAGAGTAATAATATATATATTGACCAGACCTAGAACCTGGTACAAGGTCAGTGGTTCAAAAGGCAGCTTCAGAGATAGCAGGGAGATCTAGAAATGTGCTAACAGTTTACAAAAACATGCGATGATTATCCTGATAGTAGAACATGCAGAGACATAACACAATCATACTCACGCATCTGCTAATGTACTCCAACATAGGGACCCAAAATAAAAAGTAGTAATAGGCGGAAAGCTCCACGCTTTGACCACAAGTGACATTAAAAGGGAGAGAGACAAAAACAGCAAACAGAAGTATGCCGAGAGGGACAGTATAAAAACGAATAAGTACGTAGTGTCAGCTATTATATATCTATACTACTCTATCCCAGATTAATAAATACTGCTCTCCAGAATGTGCTTCTAAAAGCATAAAGAAACCCGGTTTCCCTGCCTGCCAAGAACTATCCCAGATACTTGGCCATGAGCTCCAGCCCATGATAGAGCCCCCAAAAAGGGACATT
This sequence comes from Microcaecilia unicolor, assembly GCF_901765095.1. NCBI lineage: Eukaryota > Metazoa > Chordata > Amphibia > Gymnophiona > Siphonopidae > Microcaecilia > Microcaecilia unicolor. The sequence continues at coordinate 57,120,055 of NC_044039.1, forward strand.
GCAAACACTCCCAAAAAAAAGAACTCAAAAGACCAGCGAATAAGGTCTCCTGAGTTGGAGAGCAGCGGTCCAAAGGGTTTCCGCAGGTTAGGGAACATCTCGTATACGGCTAACCCCCCCAAGGGACCTGCAGTGGTTTGAGAACCTCTCGTGTACAACAACCCACTCAAAAATTTGTGGTTAGGGAACATCTCGTATACGACTAACCATGCTAGAACGTTGAAAAGTTAGGAAACCTCTCGTTTAAAACTAACCATCCAAGAATATTGAATGCCTGAGTCACCCTGTACACAATCGCAACGAAAGGCGCTAGACGTCTCTTTATTGCCCCCGCGGTCATATGTACAAGCAACTCCTACATGGGCAATAATGCCGAATCCGCAGGCCACTCCGAAAATGGAATGGAAGTCTGCTCAAACTCTACTAATTGAGATACCATCATCCATTGAAGGGTCTGTGACCCTCAAATGGGTGTAAACCCCAGGCATCGATATCAAAGCCAATGGTTATAGCGTAACACTGGTACCTGAGGAAATAATAAAAGTATAGCATATTCCAGGGAAGAGCCCCTAAAACCTACTTTAGTGGTGGTAAAATAAAAGAAATAAAGAGGAAATAAATATTTTAAAGTAAAACAAAAAAATGTAAGCTCATCAGGAAAGGTACAACCATAAAAGAGCCACTAGTTGGAACACATTAGCCAGAACCAAAAATGTGAAAAATTCCACGTTCATCATTCACTAGACAATATATTTTCCACTCAACAAACCAGGAGAAGGAAACTCAAAAGCATTAGAGCAGTACAATGACAATAAGAAAGCCTGCAATACAAGGGCAAACAGTACAAATAAATTCTTTCATGCAGTTATACCTGTAGTAAAAGAAGAAAACTATTTAGGAAAGATAAGGAAAGAAAAAACTAGCATTGAAGTCTCAAAGAAAAATTGACAGACTGCCAATAGATTCTGAGTCAGTGAAACAGGAAACAAGCAGCGGAAACTGTTGCCAAGCAATAATGAACATCTTAGAAACAGTTTCTACAGAGAAAAGGGAAGTGAAAAAAGAAATGTCGCAGCAAGTTTAATATACCCAAATAATGTTTAAACAAAAAAGAAACATAACTGGCAGTACAGGAAAGTACAATAAGTGAATGTTGGAGGCAGCTTTGTAAAAAAAAGTTTAAAAGTAAAGTTAGTACTGAAAACAGAGGAACTTACAGTCTCCAACAGGAGGGGAGGGGGTATAGAGAGGGAAAAGAAGCAAACTTTTAAAACTTTATAACTACATTGTGGAACACGATAAGATCTACCAAGCTGTCTCTTGCAGCATAAGAAAAAATCTGTTTCTGAGTTTTAACAAAACCGGGCAACAGATTAGATAGCAAAATATAGCATCCTAATTCTGAAAGTCTCAGAACAGTTTTAGAAAGAGACTAAAAAAACAAAAATAAAACAGCAGTTTATAAATTCAGCCAAAAATTATGCTATGCAGCGAAAATTAAACCCGGAAGTGCAGCTAAAGTGGCTACGGGGAACAGAGACGGAATACAGACCGGGACTTCTCAAGCGGAGATTTATAATATCATGAAAGTTTCAGACGGGGGTTTCCAAAGCAGGCAGGCATAGAAATAAGTGTGGTTTATCAAGTATAAAGCTGTATGACAGGAAGGAAGGGGGGGGCGGAGAAAGAGTGCCCATAGATCCTGGCAGTAACAGAAAAATAAGGAAGCAAGACTTACTACGCAGTTTTAAATGCGAAGCAGGAAATGGCAACGTGCAGCTAAGAAGCTGGCAAAGAATTGTAAATCTTTCACAAAAACACATCAGGAAAGTTTCTAACAGGGATGGGGAGAAATCAATATTGGCCAGAAACAGAATCAGAGAGCATGAAAGGTAGAGGTTAAGTACCTCTCAGAGGTTTAAGTACAGCACAGAGGAAATGAGCCCAGATCTCTATGAGGAACAGTAATCAATTGGAAGATAAAACAACAGAATTTTAGTCAAGAGCTAGAATCAACACCCACTTTAACAAAATTCCGGTTGCGTGTTTAAATCGAACGGAGGGTCACCAATGTTGAGAATTGAGGGGTCCCGAGCCCCCCCAAGAAGGCTAGAGTGACCTTAATCTGACTCCATCTCTAAATAGCACTAGAACTGGGGTAATCAAGGAGTTATTGCCTCTAAGGGAGACGTTAGGTCTAAGGAAAAGATACCAGCCTTATGACAAACTGGATTTAGATTACAAGTTATACAATGCATTTATACTTACAGCCTTTGATCATTAAGTGAAGCCCACAAATCATCATTTGGAATGAGGAGTTTATTTGCTAAGGTATAAGTCAAATAAGTGATTGACAACAGGCATGTACAATCAATTCATTATAGGAATATAATAAGCTGCAAACAGGTGTTAATTATTTGCTAATCTTTTATAATTTCTTTTACCAATTAGAGGTTTTACAAGGGAAAGCAATTAGGTAATTTGTTAATTCTGCTGGACACATTGGTTTCCCTTGGAGAGAGAGTGCCAACCCTTTTCTCTCTAACTCAAACCAGGAAATACCCTGATTTTTATAGGTGCCCTCAGGATATGGGTAATATGACAGTAGATATACCTGATTGGATCTATGCTAATGTCATGGTTGTCACTGATTGGCTCATGCTAATGAGTAGCTTCTATCTTGCTAACATGGTTTTATCTTTAGCTCACTTCTTAAGCAAGACCCTGCTCACAGGAAAGTGTCCCTCCTCTCTTGGACAGCTAGTTCCCTATTTTCTCTGCACCTGGCATGACTCACTCATTGCTCAACTTGTTTTTCTAACTTACATTAGAGAAAATTCCACTTTGTAACAGATACGGGCTTCCATTTTGTGCTGAAATCCTCCATTTTGTTTCCATATCTATTAACTTAACTTTTAGGCCTCAATCTGGGCTACAAACTAGGCCATACTTTTCCAGTAAGCTCCCAGTTATGTCAGCCATCAGATTTCTGACTCAGCCAAGGTCTGTAATGGCCTGAGCTCTATGACTGGGCCCACCACCATTCCAGTGGGGGGGTCTCTGGCTGTACCATAATTATACAAACTGCTGAAGGAAGGACATATAGAGAGATATCCTCCCGGTGATCGCCAATCTGTAGGCCCACAGGCACCGTTTGAGTATTTACATAGCCTTGGATACTACCATACACCGAAAAAAGCGGGATGGTCTTTGGTAGTTCTTGTGTAGGAATGTTCAGTTGCTGGACTAGAGATGCGGTTATAAAGCTTCCACCTGCCCCAGAATCCAAAAAGACCTCAGTATGCTCCTGTTTATGACCTAGGTCAAGAACCGCTGACATGAGAAACTGAGTGCGCAGAAGGTTAGAGGATTGGCTTACTACAGTTCCTGCAGTTAATCCTGGCCCTAAAGTGCCGGGTTTCTGTGGGTAGTTGACCGCGTAGTGTCCCGTCACCACAGTACAAGCAGAGGTTGAGGGTCCGACGTCGCTGTCTTTCTTGACTTGTGAGAGGGGTATGACCTAATTGCATGGGTTCTGCCGGTGGTTGCGGGGGAATCTCCTGTGTACGAGAAGCCGGTGGTAGCCCTGGTTGACTCGGCGTCTTCATACCTATCCTTTCCATGGAACGCCGTTCTTTGCCCCGCTCCTGAAATCGAATATCAATGCTAGTACATAGTTTAATCAGGTCATCCAGCCTGGTGGGAAGTTCGCGTCCGGCCAGCTCATCCTTAATCTGCGGTGCCAGCCCCTGCCAGAAGGTTGCGAGCAGACTTTCATTATTCCAGTACAATTCAGAGGCCAAGGTGCGGAACCTAGTCGCATAGTCCCCTAAGGTCTGGGTTCCCTGTTTGAGTCTCAGGAGTGCAGAAGTAGCTGAAGTAACCTTCCCTGGTTCTTCAAACACTCGTTTGAAGTGCTCCACAAAGCCCCGGAAATCCTGAAGTACCGGATCGTTCTTTTCCCAAAGCGGGGACGCCCAATCTAAGGCTTGGCCGGACAGCAGGGACATTATATAAGCTATCTGGGTTCTCTCCGTAGGAAAATCTTGGGCCTGGAGCTCAAAAATTATTTCGCACTGGTTAAGAAACCCTCTACAGCCCTTGGGATTACCGTCATATCTAGGAGGTGACTTTAGACGGATTCCTGATGTGGCCGGAGCTCTCGCTGGTGCTAAACCAGAGGCGTCCGCTGCGGCCCCCATAGAGGCCGCCATCAGTCGCTCTAGCTGCTCCATACGTGCTTCCAACGTATGAAGTATTCTGGCATGCTCCTGCAGCGCCTGCGTGAGGGATGATACCTCCGAGCTCATGGCCTTGCAAACGGTCACGTATACACAGCAGGAACCTGGGTTTGTGAGCCCTTGGGCCACTGCCGAGGAGCAGCAGCGGCAGGAGAATCACCCCAACACCAGAGAAGGCAGACCGGAACTGGAACACAGTGGACTGGAGTAAGACTTCACCTACACTTGGCCACCTTTCACCAAGAGTTGAGCTCTGGGCTTCAGGCGGCCGGTAGGACTGGCAGGACACAGCAGCAGGCTGAAAATAACAGGAACACTAGACACATGCTGGGTTCCAGGAAAAACAGCAGGCAAACAAACAATCCATAAACCAGCCGGGTCAGGGCAGGCTGTAGACAGAAGAATAGTCCAATAAACAATCCGGGTCTGGGCAGGCGGCAGGCAGAAGAATAGTCCAACAAACAAGCAGAGTAAAAGTCACCAACACGAAACGCACAAAGGCACTGCAACACTTCACACCAAAGGAACGCCTCTGAAGAACACTGTTGCAAGGCAACTAAGAACCTTACCAGGTGGTTAATAAAGGCAGGTCACAAGAGAGTTCACCAGGTATGGGTGCTGCTTGGTTCCAAAAAAACTCCCAAAACAATCTGGAGAGCTGGAAGATCCGGACCAGACCAGCATATCTTCTGGAACACGGAAAACGGTAAACCATCACTTCGCAGCATTCCCCAGGTCTAAACCCCGGGGACTGAGGTGACTGCGAGCCAGGGACCTGGGCACAACCGTGACAGCTGGACAGTTGACTTATCGAGTCCCACAAGTGTATGCTCATGAAGAGCTGGTATGACTGGATCTTGGCAGCGAGCATAGCGGCCTGATACGTCTTTCTTCCAAATGAGTTAAGAGTCCTAGCTTCTCTGCCTGGGGGCGCCAAAGCATAGTCTCTAGTACTCCTAGCTCGCTTGAGAGCAGAATCCACCACCATGGAATTATGGAGTAATTGGGACCTCATCAATCCAGGTCCACTGTGGATCTGGTATTGGGACTCAGCTTTCCTGGGAACCATAGGGCCAGACAGAGGGGCAGACCAGTTTCTCATAAGGACTTCCTTCAGTACCTTATGGAGAGGGACTGTGACAGCCTCTTTAGGTGGAGAAGAATAATCCAAGACTTCCAGCATGTCAGATCTGGGCTCATCCTCAACCTCCACAGGGAAAGGAATAGCCGTAGCCATTTCCCGGACAAAAGAGGAAAAAGACAGACTCTCCGGTAGAGACAGTCTTTTTTCCAGTGGAGGAGAAGGGTCAGAGGGAATCCCAAAAGACTCATTGGAAGAGAAGTACCTGGGATCTTCCTCTGATTCCCATGAGCACTCCTGCTCAGTGTCAGACACTACCTGTGTCAAAGTACTCTGACACTGGACCTGTCTCAACGCCGAGGTACGATGTCCTCTGTGGTGATGTCGAGAGGTCAACGCCCGATCTGACTGCAGTGAAGCTCCCTCCACCGACGTCGAAGGGGAGTCAACCTGGGGGGCAGCTGACGCAGATGCCGCAGGCAGCACAGCAGTTGGAGACCTCACCACAGGTGAAGGGCCAGGCACCGCTACAACAGATGGCACAGAAGGCACAAGCACCCCCGACACCTAACCTGATTGTCGCAGTAAGTCTTCCAGAAGTTTTTTTTTAATAATCTTTATTAATATTTTCAATAACTCACAAACCAATGTGACTTAGCAATCCATCATCAATTCAAAAGAAAAAACTTATTAACGCAAAAAGCGTAAGGAAATGATACAAACAATATTTTCTGTCCACAATTAAAGAAAAAGTGATTCCAAGAAAAGGAAAAAGAAATATAAAACAAAGTTAGAAATTAACACACATTTGCCATCTCTGTGCTCAAACTCCAGCCTACTATGTGGGAGGGCATACAACTGTCACTTTAACTCTAGCTTCCAAAAAATCTTTAAGCTGTTTAGGGTCCATAAATTGAAATTGTTTACCCTCAAGCATTACTTGACATATACAAGGAAAACGTAATACAAAGTTTGCTCTCAAGGCCTCGACTCTGGGGCGCAGTTCCAAAAAGGACTTGCGCCTCATTTGTGTTGGTCTAGAGAGGTCAGGAAAAATTCTAACCTTGGAACCCATAAAAAGCCTAAGTGTCGTAAAGAAAGTCTTAATACAGCGTTCCGATCTGGCTCAAGCACAAAAGTGACCAGCATAGTCGTCCTATGAGTAATAACTTCCAACGAACTTTCCAGGAAGGAAGTAAGATTCATTTCTTCACCCATCTCTCGCCTTGGGGGATCTCCCGAGGTCCCCACAGTATTCCAGATGTAATATGCCCGAGTTATGGGGGGCAATGAGTCTTTATCCATTCCTAGAATGTCTATCAAATATTTTTCACCATCTCAATCGGAGGAATTAACGGAGATTTGGGGAAATTAAGGAATCGGAGGTTAAGTCTTCGAGCCTGGTTCTCCAGATATTCCAGACGTTTATGCAAAAAGTTATTATCTCTGATCAAAGCAGATTCCAAAGTCCCCATTTCTTGAATTTTGGTATCCACTTTCTCAATCTTAACAGACTGCTGTGCAGTCACTTGTGCCTGTATCAGAACAGCTTCTGAAAGAGTTTTAATATCATTTGAATTTTCTGTTAGCATACTTTGCATCGAGGAGTGAGTGTTGTATACCATATCCCATAGTGACTCAAGTGTCACAATAGTGGGTTTACTTATTCCACCTGTTGGTAAAGGGGAATGAGGTGGGGGCCCTGAACGAGAGAGTTTAGAAACAATGTCCTGGGGCAATACCTTTAAAGCCAATTCGGCCGAAAATGCTTGGTCCTGGGTCCCGCTCCAATTCGCTGCAGTCCTCCCCTCTAACAGCTGCGAATCCATCCCTTCGGTGTCCGTTTCTGGTAGGGCTGCTGCGAAAACCTCACTCCCCAGCTGTGGTGGAGCCCTGTGTTCCCCGGGGCTCAGGGAAGCCCCATCTCCGCTTCCAACTGACAACAATGAGTCAGTAACTGTAGAAGGAGTCGATGTACACAGAGGTCCCGGTTGCAGTGTCGGAAATTGCAGAATCGACTGCTTCAGCGTCGAAGAGGGTCCAGGAGCCGAGGGAAGCTCCTTTACCTTCCCCCTCCGCTTTCCCATCGTGAACGAGGGGGCGAGGGTCCCGCTAGTAGCATCTCACTGCAACAACTCCGCGGAACAAACACAGGTGCGTGCGTTCAATGTGCCATCTTGGAATCCTCCACTCCATCTTCAGAAGTTCTGGAAACAAGGCCCGGATACGTCAAGAGCCGCTATCGGCAAAGGCTGCGGGGCCGGTGGAGCAGGCGGTGTCACAATCCGTAGAGGCTCGGGACTAGGTACCGGACTGCCAAGAGACCGACGCATCGGCACCTCCTGTACCGAGGGGGAGCGGTCCTCTTGGCGCCGACACTTGTCTCAATGCCCTGGAGCTCCTGGTACCATGCGTCAAAGGAGAACGATGATGATGCTTCTTAGCCTTCACTCGACGCCCGTCATCGAGACTCCTTAGTACTGAAGAGGAAGACGTGGAATCCTCACGTCTCCTCAGGGCCAGGTCGGACAAAGGTCGGTCCCGGGGGGCCTGCATAACAGGAGGCCTCGAGACAGGTGGAGACCCACTCGATGCCTCACTGCTTCCAGTGCGAGTTGGTCTCTCAGCAGCCATTACCTTGCTCCCTGACGTTGATGCTCCTATCGATGTCGAAGGTCCGGACTGAGCCCCAAAAAGCTTTTCCCGTTGGGCTTCTCAAGAAGCTTGGGTCCGTTTCTTCATACGAAGACACAGACTACAAGTGGCTGAGCTATGGTCGGGCCCGAGGCACTGGATACACCAAGCATGGGTATCGGTACCTGAGAAGGACCGGTTGCACCGAGTACGTTTGAAGCCGCTTGGTGTCTTCGATGACATAGAAGAAAACACGGCCTCGGCGAAATCAAACAACGCGATTGTGCCAAAAAAGAAAAGCACAAAAAAAAGGGGAAAAACCGGACTGCACGGCCAAAAGGCCAGCCATGTTGACAAAGAAAGGAAACTTTAATAGGGAAAATATTTTATATATATATATATATATATATAAAAGAAGTATGGGAACTAAATCTACTTTCTTTTTTTTTTTTAATATTTGAAAGAAAAAACAAAAAGAAACAAAACGAGTCTCACAGAACTTTTTCCTGGGCCTAAGAGAGAAGTGACGCGAGAAACGAACCGCACCTCACCATGGAGAAATAGAAACTAGAGAGGCATGCTCGCGCGAGGGAACTCTCCAGAAAGACTTTTTTTTAATTTTGCATGCAAAACTTTTGCCAGTTCCTGGGCCGCCGCAGACGTCGACCCAATTGTGAGAACAAGCAGCCTACTTGTCCTTGGAGAAAATTGATTTTCAAACAGGAAAAATATTTTCTTCATTGCTATAGAAGCCAAAGATATTTTAAAAAATCTGTAGGTACATTTTGTGTATCCTGTCCAGAATCAAAAACAGATTGCAGCACCTGAAGGGTACCCTCTTGTGGAATGGACGTATACAGTGACAGTACATCCATAGTTGCCATCAAAAGTGGAAAATTTTGTGGATTCAGTTCTTGTAACATTGTCAAAAAATGTATGGTATCTCATATGTATCAATTACTTTGGACTACCATGGGTTTTTAAAAGCAGTCTACATAAACAGAAAGAGGTTCCAATAATGAACCAGAAGCTGCCATAATAGGTCATCTTGGAGGATGATCTAAAGATTTGTGAATTTTTGGTACTGTGTACAGTACTGGAACCACCGGATATGTGACATTTAAAAAATCGAAGTTCCAACATAGTAATATATCCTCTCGACAACACTGTGTTTGTCAATGTCTTAATGTGTCACTTTGCAATAGGGAAAAACAATGGAGTGTTTTTATGACCAATGTGACAGTCCCAGGCTCTAAGCAAACAGTCACGCACTCAGGAACAACGTGAGCTCTTGGGCTGCTGTCGATGAGCGGCAGCAGCAGGCAAAACCCTCCAACCAGGACTGGACTAAAACAAGCAAGACTGGAACTGAAACTGAAGGCAGGCAGGACTGGAACAACAGGACTGGAGCTGAAGCTGTAGGCAGGCAGGACTGGAACAACAGGACTGGAGCTGAAGCTGTAGGCAGGCAGGACTGGAACAACAGGACTGGAGCTGAAGCTGAAGGCAGGCAGACTAGGCTCAGCTCTAGGCAAGGCAGACTCGGCTAAGTTCAAGGCTGGACAGACTAGGTAGAGTTTAAGATGAGACAGATTAGGCAGAGCTCAAGGCTGGTCCACATGGCCACACAAACATACAAGAGAACAAATAGGCAAACCAAGACAGAAGTGCTAACACCAACACACAGACAAGCTGAATAACTAAGGCTGAAGTGCTAAGCCTTGCACACAGACAAACAGACGAACACAGGCAGAAGTGCTAACCCTAGCACACAGACATACAGACAGAAGAACTAAGCAGAGGGGCCAACCCCAGCACTCAGACAGAAGAACTAAGCAGAAGTGCCACACAGGCACACTAACTAGGAAACAGGACAGACGTGCTAACAAGCACACCGACAAACCTGGAGACCTTTGGTTTTGCAAAGGCCCTGAATGATTGTCCTCAACTTCCTTATGAAGGCTCTCACTGATGATGTCACAACTACAGGACAGAGGCAGGAAACACGCTGAACGCCAGAGTGAGGCTTGGAACACATAGGAAGTGGCAGCAGGGGCAACAATGCAAAGGAAAAGAACAGACTGGAGCCACTTCTGAAGCTGTAGACGATTGTTCTAAGACTAATTTTCCATGGTCCGGTATGTACATATATTCTTCAGAATGCTCTAAAATGAGAGGTGTCTCGACTTTTATTAAGAAAAACACAAATGTTAATATTAGTCAACAAGCCCTTGATTCAGAGGATAGATAGGTAGTAGCTGCTCTTCAATATGGCCCCATAACTGTGTCTATTCTAAATCTATATGTTCCCAAAGTAGATTCCTCCTCTTTTATGGACTCTGTCAGGGATATCCTCCTAGAATGTAGTTCTAATCCACTTATAATAGGAGGTGATTTCAATCTACCACTGGATGCCATTTTGGATCATCACTCTACATGTGCATTTCGTCCAAAAAATGTTATGGCAAGATATTCACCAAACTATACAGGATTTTGGATTATGCAACCCATGGAAACTTTTACATACCAACAACAAGGAATTTACTTTCTCCTCCTCATCTCATCAATCATACTCAAGGATTGATATGTTTCTGATCTCCAAATCATTGTTGGAACACGACGACAGATACTTATATCCATCCAATTGTTCTATTGGATCATGCTATAATTAGGGTTACCATATGGCTCCAGAAAAAGGAGAACAGATTAAGCCAGTCTGGGTTTTACTTCCATTGCTTTCAATGGAAGTAACATCCAGACTGGCTCAATCAATCCTCTTTTTCTGGTAACCCTAGCTATAATCTCCTTAAGCTTGGATATCAAAATTACCCAAAAAAAAGTCCTTGTTGGAGACTAAATACCTCTCTACTCACTGACCTAACTTTTATAGACAGGATTAATGTCTACATTAAAGACTTTTTCCAATCTCCTTTTTTAATATATTGCTTCTGGTCTTTGTTCCTATCCAATGAACCTGGTTGCCCTCAAATTTGCATTTAACAAGCTCTGTAGCAGCTCAAAATGACATTATGCTTCAGTGATCTTGTCATTATACTGCAGTAAATAAAGCTGGACGATCTCTCGCTCAATATCTAGCAAACAGGAAACAAAGATTTAGAACCGCAAATATTATAACAGCTGATGGCACATCTTTAATTAAAGACCAGGCAATCATTAAGGAATTTGAATCCTTTTACCAATCTTTGCACACGTCTTCTCTTCATGAGTGATCGGGGGGGGGGGGGGGGGGGGGGAGGGAATCTGACACTGTCCAGAACCAGAGCTATGTGAGGGATTTAACAACTTTGAATAACTTTGTGTTGTCAGCAAATTTAATTACCTCACTAGTTATTCCCATCTCTGGATTATTTATAAATATGTTAAAAAGCAGCAGTCCCAGCACAGACCCCTGGGGAACCCCACTATCTACTCCTCTCCATTGAGATTACTGACCATTTAACCCTACTCTCTGTTTTCTATATTTTAATCAGTATTTAATCCATGTTAGCTTTGTCTCATTAATCTATGCTTACGTATATGCTCTGTAATTTTGTTCTTTAAGTTAAACTGTTTTTATTAATTTTTAGTATATAATGACAAAGTGGACAGCCAACAGGAGAATAAAAGAAAATCATAAGGAACAACAGTGGCAAAGCATGGAGAGAGCTGGGTTTCTTCTGACTCTATCATGAGAACACAGAGACTAAGATACAATATACCCTAACCCCCCTTCCATTCACCCCCTCCCCCAGGTCAAGTTGTTGGTGTGCAAACATATACAGTCCTATGGAGAGTAATCACTAATTCAGAGCCCTGTTTACTAAGCTATGTTATAGGCACATTAACATCTTTAACGCTCGTTAACCATGTATTGTGCCTGCAATATCCCTATAGGTACCTAGCTAGAAGGTTGTTAGGCTGTATAGAGAGAGGTGTGACCAGCAGAAGAAACGGGGTGTTGATGCCCCTGTATAAGTTGTTGGTGAGGCCCCACCTGGAGTATTGTGTTCAGTTTTGGAGGCCGTATCTTGCTAAGGATGTAAAAAGAATTGAAGCGGTGCAAAGAAAAGCTACGAGAATGGTAAGAAATTTGCGTTACAAGACGTATGAGGAGAGACTTGCTGACCTGAACATGTATACCCTGGAGGAAAGGAGAAACAGGGGTGATATGATACAGACGTTCAAATATTTGAAAGGTGTTAATCCGCAAACGAACCTTTTCCGGAGATGTGAAGGCAGTAGAACGAGAGGACATGAAATGAGATTGAAGGGGGGCAGACTCAAGAAAAATGTCAGGAAGTATTTTTTCACGGAGAGAGTAGTGGATGCTTGGAGATGAAAACGGTAACGGAATTCAAAAATGCATGGGATAAACATAAGGAATCCTGTTCAGAAGGAATGGATCCTCAGAGCTTAGCCGAGATTGGGTGGCAGAGCTGGTAGTGGGAGGCGGGGCTGGTGGTTGGGGGGCAGGGATAGTGCTGGGCAGACTTATACGATCTGTGCCCTGAAAGGGACAGGTACAAATCAAGGTAAGGTGTACACATAAAGTAGCACATATGAATTTATCTTTTTGGGCAGACTGGATGGGCCGTGCAGGTCTTTTTCTGCCGTCATCTACTATGTTACTATGCTACTATGCTCATGGTCCTTTGGATGTTGCTGAAACATTTCTGCAACACCTTCCTCATCTGATTCCTCTCAAAATGGGATACTGAATGCACCCATTTCTATTCATGAGATTTAATCTGCAATCAAATCACTTGCTACACATAAACTCCAGGTCCAGATGGTTTACCTGCTGAATTTTATAAAGTAGTTGCTACATCTTTGTCATCTATACTATCCACCTTATAACTGAAAGAGAAAAACGCCTAGATTTCGACCCAAATCGGGAGATAGACGTTTATCTCACAAAAACGAATAAATCGGTATAATGGAAAGCCGATTTTGGACGTTTTCAACTGCACTCCATCGCGGAAGCGTACAAAGTTGACGGGGACGTGTCGGAGGCATGGTGAAGGTGGAACTGGGGCGTGGTTATCAGCCGAGGAGAGATGGGCGCCTTTCGCTGATAATGGAAAAAAAGTATGCGTTTGTAGCTAGAATTTAGGGCACCTTTCCTGGACCCTGTTTTTTCACTAATAAGGCCCCAAAAAGTGCCCTAAATGACCAGATACCACCAGAGGGAATCGGGGATGACCTCCCCTGACTCCCCCAATGGTCACTAACCCCCTCCCACCACAAAAAATGATGTTTCACAACTTTTTATTTTCACCCTCAAATGTCATACCCACCTCCCTGGCAGCAGTATGCAGGTCCCTGGAGCAGTTGTTAGGGGGTGCAGTGGACTTTAGGCAGGTGGACCCAGGCCCATCCCCCCCCCCCCCACCTGTTACAATTGTGCTGCTTAATGCTTAGTCGTCCAACCCCCCCCCCCCAAACCCACTGTACCCACATGTAGGTGCCCCCCTTCACCCCTTAGGGCTATAGTAATGGTGTAGACTTGTGGGCAGTGGGTTTTGAGGGGGATTTGGGGGGGCTCAACACACAAGGGAAGGGTGCTATGCACCTGGGAGCTCTTTTACCTTTTTTTTTGTTTTTGTAAAAGTGCCCCCTAGGGTGCCCGGTTGGTGTCCTGGCATGTGAGGGGGACCAGTGCACTACGACTCCTGGCCCCTCCCACGAACAAATGCCTTGGATTTATTTGTTTTTGAGCTGGGCGCTTTCATTTTCCATTATCACTGAAAAACAAAAACGCCCAGCTCACAAATTGTCGAATAAAACATGGACGTCTATTTTTTTCGAAAATACGGTTCGGTCCGCCCCTTCACGGACCCGTTCTCGGAGATAAACGCCCATGGAGATAGACGTTTTCGTTCAATTATGCCCCTCCAGGTGATTTATTTACTTATCTTCGTTCTCATCCCACTGACCAAGGTAGATTCACAGAAGCACAAATAACTGTGTTATCTAAACCCAGTAGGAACCCATCTAAGGTTTCCAACTATAGGCCCATCACTCTTCTGAATCTAGATTGTAAAGTTCTTGCTAAGATACTGACTTCTCATTTGAAAAAGTACTGGGTCACCTTATCCACCCAGATCAAGTTGGTTTTATGAAAGGGCGATATATTGGTGATAATGCTTGTACTTTTCACCTGATTATGGATTTGGCACAAATGTATAATCAGCCTGCCCATAGCCATCTCCCTTGATGCAGAAAAAGCCTTTGATATGGTAGAATAATCTTTTTAACACACTCAAGTAGTTTGGTTGTGGTACTACTTTTTTACAATGAGTTTAGTTTCTTTATACCTGCCCTTGTTCTAGACTAAAAATCAATGATTCTATTTCAGCTCCCATTTGTTTACAAAGAGGCACCCAGCAGGGTTGTCCACTTTCCCCTCTTCTTTTCAATATTGCTCTAGAACCCTTACTTATATCAATATGTACTTCCAATGTTATCTCAGATATATCTTCCAATAAAATGAAGATACATACCTGTAGCAGGTATTCTCCGAGAAAACAAACTCAATATTCTTACGTATGGGTCATCGTCCACGACGGCCCAGGAGTCTGGAACTTTCCAGAACGCGCTGTCGCGCGGACCGAACACACTCCCCATGTGTGAATGGCTTCCCACCCGCGACGCGAACATGACTTAATTAGTTAGTAAAAAGCAAAGGAGAGGACTGTCACAACTCCTACGGGGAGGAGGGAGGGTTGTAAGAATATTGAGCCTGCTGTCCTCGGAGAATACTTGCTACAGGTATGTATCTTCATTTTCTCCGAGGAAAAGCAGGCTCAATATTCTTATGTATGGGGTATCCCTAGCCCCCAGGCTCACTCAAAATAATAAACATTGGTCAATTGGGCCTTGCAACGGCGAGGACATAACATAGATTGACCTGAAAAGAAACACAACTAAGTGAGAGTGCAGCCTGGAACAGAACATAAATGGGCCTAAGAGGGTGGAGCTGGATTCTAAACCCCGAACAGATTCTGCAGCACCGACTGCCCAAACCGACTGTCGCATCGGGTATCCTGCTGAAGGCAGCAGTGAGATGTGAATGTGTGGACTGATGACCAAGTTGCAGCCTTGCAAATCTCTTCAATGGAGGCTGACTTTAAGTGAGCCACTCACGCAGCCATGGCTCTAACATTGTGAGCCGTGACATGGCCCTCTAAAGTCAGCCCAGCTTGGGCATAAGTGAAGGAAATGCAATCTGCTAGCCAATTGGAGATGGTGCGTTTTCCGATGGCAACTCCCATCCTATTGGGATTAAAATAAACAAACAGCTGGGCGGACTGTCGATAGGGCTTTGTCCGCTCCACGTAAAAGGCCAATGCTCTCTTACAGTCCAAGGTGTGCAACTTGTCCTCACCAGGGCGGGTATGTGGACGGGGAAAAAATGTTGGCAAGACAATTGACTGGTTCAGATGGAACTCCGACACCACCTTCGGCAAGAACTTAGGGTGAGAGCGGAGGACTACTCTGTTATGATGAAATTTGATGTAAGCTGCATGTACTACCAGGGCTTGGAGCTTACTGACTCTATAAGCTGAAGTAACAGCAGTGCTTTTTTTGTGCCGGTACGCAACGGTACGGCGTACCGGCACCTTTTTCTCCCCCCCTACTTACTTTGACGGCTCTGTAGTGTCAGTGTCGGACTGACCGAGCAGCAGCGCGAACGCCGTTGCAGGTAGCGAATCAGCGAGTGAGAGAGGCTGTCAGTGTCGGAGCTTCCCTCTGCCAGTCCCGCCTATGTGGAAAGAGGAAGTTGTAACAACATAGGCGGGACTCGCAGAGGGAAGCTCCGACGCTGACAGCCTCTCTCACTCGCTGATTCGCTACCTGAAATGGCGTTCGCGCTGCTGTCTGGCTGCTCGCTCAGTCTGACACTGACAGCCTGTGGAGAATGAGGATGGGCTGGGAGGAGGATGGGCTGTGGGAAGAATCGCTGCGCTGGACATGGGAGACGGGAGAGCAGGGGAAGAGAGGGAAATCGCTGGAAATCATGGGAGGGGAGGACAGGGAAGAAAGAATTGCTGGACATCGATGGGAGGGCAGGGGCAGGGCAGAGACAATTGCTGGACATCGATGGGAGGGGAGAGGGCAGGGAAGGGAAGAGAGAATTGCTTGGCATCTGGGATGGCAGGGGAGGGCAGGGGGGACATGAGGGTCGCTGGACATGGGTGGATAGAGGGGAGGGGGTTGTTGGACATGGGTGGATGGCAGGGGAGGGCAGGGGGGACAGGAGGGTCACTGGACATGGGTGGATGGAGGGGAGGGGGTTTCTGGACATAGGTGGATGGCAGGGGGGCAGGAGGGTCGCTGGAAATGGGTGGATGGAGGGGAGGGCAGGGAGAGAGACAGAGAATAAATGCTGGACATGGGTGGGTGGGTGGATGGAGGCGAGGGAAGAGTGAGGAAGGAGATGAGGTGAGGAAAAAGGAAGAGAGAAGAAAAACTACACATGGATGTAGAAAATAGGCAGAAGCTGGATCCACTGGAGAGTCAAGTCTGCAGAGGACCCAGCTTTTACTTACGGATGTAGGGCAAGAAATGAAGAAGAAAGGTGGAAAGTAAAGAAATAAATGGAAAGGAAGCCCTGAAAACGGAGTTAAGAGGACAGATAGCAGCAGAATCGGATACTGGCCAGCACGATCAGAAAAACAAAGTCACCAGACAACAAAGGTAGAAAAAATCTTTTTATTTTCATTTTAGTGTCTGGAATATGTCCAATTTGAGAATTTACATCTGCTGTCTTATTTTGCACTGGGTATACTGGAGCTGTGTAACAGCTTACAGAAATTATTTATAATGAAAAAAAAATCACATTATTTTATTCTCCTATACTAGTATAATATTTTCAATGATGTCTGTTTATATGCGCTATGGCTGGTATAAGGGGTGTGGCTAATGTGGGTGTGGCTAATAGGGGTGGAGTCATGTGTGATGACTCCACCCACAATGAGTACCAGAACCTTTTTTTTTTTTTTTTTTACAAAAAAAAGCACTAACAGCCACCAAGAAAACGACCTTCCAGGTCAAGTACTTCAGATGGCAGGAAGTCAGTGGCTCAAAAGGAGCTTTCATCAGCTGGGTGAGAACGACGTTGAGATCCCATGACACTGGTGGAGGTCTGACTGGGGGCTTTGACAAAAGCAAACCTCTCAAGAAACAAACAACTACAGGCTGTCCAGAGATAGGCTGACCTTCTACAGGTTGATGATAAGCACTGATTGCACTAAGCTGAACCCTTACGAAGTTGGTCTTGAGACCAGACTCTGATAAGTGTAGAAGGTATTCAAGCAGGGTCAATGTAGGACAAAAAAAGGGATCTAAGGCTCTACTGTCACACCAGATGGCAAACCTCCTCCATTTGAAAGAATAATACTTTTTCGTGGAATCTTTCCTGGAAGCAAGCAAGACTCGGGAGACACCCTCCAACAGACCTAAAGAGGCAACCTCTAAACTCTCAACATCCAGGCCGTGAGAGCCAGAGACTAGAGGTTGGGATGAAGAAGCGACCCCTCGTTCTGTGTGATGAGGGTTGGAAAACACTCCAATCTCCACGGTTCTTCGGAGGACAACTCCAGAAGAAGAGGGAACCAGATTTGATGGGGCCAAAAGGGTGCAGTCAGAATCATGGTTCCACGGTCTTGCTTGAGTTTCAGCAAAGTCTTCCCTACTAGAGGTATGGGAGGATACGTGTACAGAAGGCCTGTCCCCCAATGAAGGAGAAAAGCATCTGACGCTAGTCTGTCATGGGCCTGAAGTCTGGAACAGAACTGAGGGACTTTGTGATTGGTCTGAGTGGCAAAAAGATCCACCGAGGGGGTGCCCCACGCTCAGAAGATCTTGTGGACAACTTCCATGTTCAATGACCACTCGTGAGGTTGCATGATCCTGCTTAACCTGTCGGCCAGACTGTTTTTGATGCCTGCCAGATATGTGGCTTGGAGAAGCATGCCGTGATGGTGCGCCCAAAGCCACATCTTGACGGCCTCCTGACACGGTGCCCCCATGCTTGTTGGTGTAATACATCGCAACCTGGTTGTCTGTCTGAATTGAAATGATTTGATTGGACAGCCTATCTCTGAAAGCCTTGAGAGCGTTCCAGATCGCTTGTAATTCCAGGAGGTTGATCTGAAGATCTTTTTCCTGATAGGACCAAGCTCCTTGAGTGTGAAGTCCATCTACATGAGCTCCCCACCCCAGGAGGGATGCATCTGTCGTCAGCACTTTTTGTGGCTGAGGAATTTGGAATGGATGTCCCAAGGTCAAATTGGATCAAATGGTCCACCACTGAAGGGATCTGCAAAAGTCGGTGGAGAGATGGGTTACATCCTCTAGATCCCCTGTGGCTTGACACCACTGAAAAGCTAGGGTCCATTGAGCTGATCTCATATGTAGACGTGCCATGGGTGTTACATGAACTGTGGAGGCCATGTGTCCTAAGAGTCTCAACATCTGCCGAGCTGTGATCTGTTGAGACGCTCGCGCCATAGACACGAGGGCCAGGAGATTGTCTGCCCTTGCCTGGGGAAGATAAGCTCGAGATGTCCGTGTGTCCAACAGAGCTCCAGTGAACTCCAATTTTGTACCGGGACAAGGTGGGACCTGGGATAATTGATTACAAACTCCAGTAGCTCCAGCAGTCAAATAGTCATCCACATGGACTGTAGAGCCCCTGCCTCCGAGGTGCTCTTCACCAGCCAATCGTCGAGATAAGGAAACACATGCACTCCCAGTTTGCGTAGCGATGCTGCGACTACAACTAGGCATTTGGTAAACACTCTGGGTGCAGATGCCAGGCCACAAGGCAGTACACGGTACTGAAAGTGCTGTGTTCCTAGTCGAAATCAAAGATACTGCCTGTGAGCTGGGAGTATCGAGATGTGGGTGTAAGCATCCTTTAAGTCCAGAGAGCATAGCCAATCGCTTTCCTGAATCATGAGAAGAAGGGTGCCCAGGGAAACCATCCTGAATTTTTCTCGGACTAGAAATTTGTTCAGGGCCCTAGGATGGGACGCATCCCCCATTTTGTTTTACACAAGGAAGTACCTGGAATAAAATCCCAGCCCTTCTTCCCCTGGTGGTTCGACCACTTGGGCCTGTAGAAGGGCGGAGAGTTCCTCTGCAAGTACCTGTTTGTGCTGGGAACTGTAAGAATGAGCTCCTGGTGGACAATTTAGAGGTTTGGATTCCAGATTGAGGGTGTATCCTGACCGGACTATTTGAAGAACCCACCGATCGGAGATTATGAGAGGCCACCTTTGGTGAAAAAATATCAACCTCCCCCCGACCAGTAAGTCGTCCGCACAGACACTTTTTCTGAGGATACAGTATGCTGAACTGGAGCCAGTCTAAAGCCCGTCCCTTGCTTTTTGCTGGGGAGCCGCAGTGGTCTCAGGCACACGCTGTTGATGAGAATGAGTGCACTGGGACTGAGCCTGGGCAGGCTGCCGAGAAGCAGGAGTGTACCTACGCCTATTATAGGAATAGGGAGCACTCCTCTTCCCCCCCCCCCCCAAAAAAAAAAAACCCTCCTAGCTGAGGAGGTAGTAGCAGAAGAAGACGCCCGGCGGGAGAGTGAATCCTTAGCATCATTGTGCTTTTTGAGCTGGTCAACCATTTCCTTTACTTTCTCACCAAAAAGGTTATCCCCCCGGCAAGGAACATCCGCCATCTGCTGCTGGACCGAATGATCCAGGTCAGAGACACGCAGCTATGAGAGTATGTGCATCACTATACCTTGGGCAGCGATTCTGGATGTTACATCAAAAGTGTCGAACGTACCCCTGGCCAGGAATTTGATACGCCTTCTGCTGCCTGACCACCTGGCGAAAAGGCTCGACCTGCTCCAGAGGGAGCGCATCAACCAAGCTAGACAGTTGCCTCACTGAGTTCCGCAAGTGGATGCTCGTGAAGAGCTGGTATGTTTGGATCTTGGCAGCGAGCATAGTGGCCTGATACGCCTTCCTCCCAAAAGAGTCCAAGGTTCTAGATTCTCTGCCTGGGGGCGCCGAGGCATAGTCCCTAGTACTCTTGGACCTTTTGAGAGCGGAGTCCACCACCATGGAATTGTGAGGTAGCTGAGACTTCATCACTCCAGGTTCCCCATGGATCCGATATTGGGATTCAGTTCTTTTCGGGATCACGGGGTTAGACAGAGGGAACGACCAGTTTTGCATAAGGACTCCCTTCAGTACATTATGCAAAGGAGCCGTTGCAGCCTCTCTAGGTGGAGAAGGATAATCCAGGACCTCGAGCATCTCAACCCTGGGTTCATCCTCAACCTCCATAGGGAAGGGAATAGCTGCAGCCATTTCCCGGACAAAGGAGGTAAAGGATAGACTCTCCGGTGGAGACAGTCTCCTTTCTGGTGGAGGGGAAGGTTCAGAAGGAATCCCAAAGGACTCGTCAGAAGAAAAGTACCTGGAATCCTTCTCCTCCTCCCACGAGCGCTCATCTTCAGTATCGGACAAGACACCTCTCAGAGCAGTCCAAAAGTGAGCCTGTCTCAATGCCGAGAAGCGATGTCCTTGATGGCGGTGCCGAGAAATTGACGCCCGCCTGGACTCCGGTGAAGCTTCCTCCACCGACGTCGGAGAGTCAACCTGGGTGGCAGGCGAAGGGGCCAGAGACCGTTGTAGCCGACGGTATGGAAGGTGCAAGCACCCCGACACCCAAGTAGACTGCTGCAGTAATCCTTCCAGGAGCTCTGGAAGCAGGGCCCTGATGCGCTCTTCGAGAGCCGTCGTCGAACAAGGCTGTGGGGTTGGGATAGGAGCCGGTGGCAGAATCTGTCGAGGCTCAGGAGCAGGTACCAGGCTGCTAGACCGACGCTTCGGCACCAACTGAATAGAGGGGGAGCGATCCTCTCGGCGCCGACACTTCTCGGGTGCAGAATCCCTCGACGCCCTGGAGCTCCCAGCACCTTGTGTCGAAGGAGAACGATGACAGTGCTTCTTCACCTTCGCTCGACGCCCGTCATCGAGAGTCCTCGGTACCGAAGAGGAAGACATAGAATCCTCACGTCTCCTCGGGGCCGGGGACCTGCATAACAGGAAGCCTCAAGACAGGTGGAGCCCCACTCAATGCCTCACGGCTCCCAGCACGAGCTGGTCGTTCCGCAGCCATTACCTTCACTCCCGACGTTGATGCGTCCCTTGATGTCGATGCCGCCAACCTCGGTACCGATGTTGACGTCGAAGGACCAGACAGCCCCAAAAAGCTTCTCTCGTTGGGCCTCTCGAGACACTTGGGTCCGTTTCTTCATGCGAAGACACAGACTACAAGTGGCTGGGCTATGGTCGGGCCCAAGGCACTAGATACGCCAAGCGTGGGTATCAGTACCCGAGATAGTCCGGTTGCACCGAGTACAACGTTTGAAGCTGCTGGGTGTCTTCGATGACATGGAAGAAAAAATGGCTTTGGCGAAATCAAAAGATGCGATCATGCCTGTTAAAAGAAAAAAGGACAAGAAAAGAAGGGAGCAATCCGGCCGCGTAGAAAAAGAAAGGAAACTTAAAAAGGGGCAAAAAAAGTAAAGAAAAACTACGGGAGTTTTTTTTTAAACTGTAAATTATAACAAAAATAAAGAAAAAAAGACAAAAGATAATGGCAGAAAACTCTTTCCCAGGCCTGAGAGGAGCGGGGAAAACTCGATCACACCTCACCATGGAGAAAAAAATAACTGAGCGGAAACGCTCACGCAACGGGCGGGAAGATGGCCCAGCATGCGCGGTGTGAGCTATATGCGCGCCAGAAGACTCTGGAAAAGTTTTTTTATATTTTGCTGGCAAAATTGCCGTTTTCCCGGGCTGACACGGACGTCGATCCACATGTGAGACCAAGCAGCCTGCTTGTTCTTGGAGAAATGGGGAATATAGTCACAGGAGATGTGGGGAGATATGGTCATGGGAGATGTTGGAAAATATAGACAGGGGAGATATGAAGATATGGGGAAATATGGGGAGATATAATCAGGGTGACACGGTCAGGGAAGATATGGTCGGGAGGAGATATAGTTAGGGTGACATGGTCAGGGAGGATATGGGGAGATATAGTCAGGGTGACATGGTCAGGGAAGATATGGTCGGGAGGAGAGATGGTCAGGGGAATACAGGGTCAGGAGGAGATATGGTCATGGGAAGACATGGTCGGGAGGAGATATGGTAAGGAAATATGGTCAGAGGAAGATATGGGGAAATATAGTCAGGGTAGATATGGTAAGTGGTGGGGAGATATGGTCAGGGGAGATATGGGGAAATATGGTAATGGAAAATAGGGAGATATAGTCAGTGGAGATATGGGGAGAATTAGTCAGGGTAGATATGGTAAGGGATGGGGAGATATGGTTAGGAGAGATATAGGGAAATATGTTCAGGGGAAATATAAATATGGGGAGATATGTTCAGGGGAAATATAAATATGGGGAGATATGGTCAGATGAGATACATGGGGAGATATGGTCAGGGGAGATATGGTAAAGAAATATGGTTGGGAAAAGATATGGTCAGGGGAGATATGATAAGGAAATATGGTCAGAGGAAGATATGGGGAAATATAGGCAGGGTAGATATGGTAAGTGGCGGGGAGATATGGTCAGGGGAAATAAGGTCAGGGGAGATATGGGAAAACAAGGGCTAAGAAGGGGCTCTGTGAGGGTCACGGAGTCGCTGCTCCAGAGACCCCAGCAGGAATACGGTCGCGATCGGAACGGTACGGTCCGACTAGTCCCACACACGGAGGTTATTGTTGATCTCGGGCCATCTCCGAGCACCTGTGGATTTCCAGCATGAACGGGCCGGCGCCAAGGACCGACCACGACTCCTCACCCGCCTCGTGGCCGCAACAGCCCAGCCGGACCCGAAGTTCATCTGCACCCAGACGAACGAACTCACCTGAGCGAGGCGAGAGACCCAAAGACGGGATCCCTTGAAGCCCTCCCTTGATAAGCCAGCGCGGAAGATGAAAAACCAATCCGCCATAAAATAAGGTTAGGCTCCATACTAACGTGAAGCCCACCCTGAGACTGGAACGATTGCAGCCTCCAATACCCCCGGAATCACAAACCTGAGGTAACATTCCGCCACACGTGGTGCAACGAAAGGAGCGCCGTAAGACTACCGTCCACCGAAGCAGCAAGGAGCGCTTGGGAAAGAGGAGCAGCGCGCAAGAAGGGATAAGAAAGAAGACAGCCCTAGGAACAACCCCGACGGCATCCCCGACCCGACTTCGTGGCCGACCATCGCGGTCCGGCACTACACTTAGCGGCCGTGCAGCGAGAGACCCAAATCAGGACATCGAGAGACCGCCAGCACCGCAGTTTTCAGAAAAAAGCTCCTCACCCTAGCCTAATTACAGCAGATGCACAGATCAGCAGCATCCAGCTCACAACCTGGAGGAATATCTATATGAAATAAGAGGGACAGCGCGCGGAGAGACTAGAGGATAAAGATGCCGTCTTCTTAACCAGAATAACAACACTGCAGCACACCAAACTGTGAGTAAACCACCTGCGTAAAAAAAAAAAAAAAACTTCTCCAAGGAACTGCTCCAAGAGGCTTGAGGACAACTTAGGAGACTGTAAACAAAGTCTAGCCATAGTGTAAGCCGTACAGGCCGACTTAAGACCTCTAACGCTTGAAAAGCTTATGTTGCAAACTCTCGAACCTCTAATTCCCGTATTGTATCTCATAAGTTTTTTGCTGTATTGTAGCAATGAATTATTCTGTTACTTGAATTGTATTATTAACTGTAATTGTAATATTGAATTATCCTGAACTGTTACAATAACTTATACTGATCTCTTCTAACCAACAACCACTCTAAAGACACCCTATCACACTACACCGCTGACCATAAAACTTCGTCAGCTAACACTGCCGTACACCACCGATCAACACTTTTAATTAGATTACTGGACTATGCTAATCAACACCAATATGAACATTAACAAGCTGCTTTTAATAATCTATTTTCTTCCCCTAATCTACTACACATGGACAACCCCCCCCCCCAACAGACAGTAATCTACCCACAGCACTCAAACCCTACAGACAACTCAACTACAGTACAACAGGACAAAAGAATAACAACCAATTAAAAGGAAAAGCAACTATGCACGGAAACAACCAACAGAAAGGGAAGAAAGGACACAACAAAACCAGATACCAAGAAAACAGACAACTAATAAAAATCAACACATCCCCGTCCCAAACCGACCCCTACCAAGCAATCCAGCTAGGATATGTAAACGCTAGATCAGTAGTTAATAAAACAACATCAATAACAGACTGGATCACAACAGTTAAGCTTGATCTCTTACTCATTACTGAAATTTGGATTTATGACCTTAAAGACCCCATAATTTTAGATTTATGCCCCCCGGGATACAAAATTACCCACTGGACAAGAAATGGAAAAAGAGGAGGAGGAATAGCCATAATCTACAGATTCCAGTTCACCATTACAACTATAGCCGAATCCATTCTGCCCCAACTCGAAATTGCCTCAGTTAGAATCAGTCACCCAAACCTAATGGAACACCTTAACATAGTCCTGCTCTACAGACCGCCAGGTAATTGGCAAAATTGCCAAACACACTTTATGGACTTCATATTGAACATATGTGTCTCTACCTCAAACTTACTTATAGTAGGAGATATTAACCTACACCTTGAAGATCCTACCTCAACAAACGCCCAAGAATGCATAGAATTCCTTCAACTATGGGATTTTCATAGGCCAACTACACAGCAAACCCATATTAAAGGACATGCACTAGATATCATCACACACAAATTCGCTGACTTAAATTTGGCACTAATGGATATAAAATGGACACCCATACCGTGGTCCGACCACTATATAGCAAACTTCTTCCTCATATGGCGAATGAAAGAATTAACCCACAAACAAGAACGAACTACCTACACCACGAGAGGAAAAATAGATCCGCTAACATTCTGGCAACAGTTCTATGATAACGGATGGTCTATAAAGACAGATACAAACCAATTTCTCGAAGAATGGGACAACAGATGTAGAAACATATTAGATAACATAGCACCACTTCAAACCAGAACCTCACACAGAAAGGACTCAATACCATGGTTCAACGAAGAACTGAAAAAGCTAAAAACGCAAGTTAGAAGGTTAGAACGAGCATGGATTAAAAAGAAAGACGACTCCACATTCACCGCCTAGAAGCAACTACAAAGAAAATATAAATACACCACAAGACAAACTAAAAGACTATATTATAAAACTAAAATTGGACCAGACTACAAGGACACACACAAACTCTTCCAACTCGTAAACAAATTACTAGATACTACACCGGTAACTTCTAACAGCACAGACAAACCAGCAGCAGACAATCTTGCGAAATACTTCAATGAGAAAATCACAAAACTACGTCTCTTGATACCTGTCAATACCATAAAACCATGGACAATCTAACCAATTTTCGCAAATCGTTGAAGACACATCTCTTCAACAAAGCCTACAAAAGACATCCTTAATGAAACAAATCATTCCTTAAACCATCAAAAAACACCTCTCACACGACCTTACCTAACACCTTCCCATCTAAATCCTCATATACCTTCAGCCTATTATCGATTGTATTTAAGATCATGTAATGACTACATCATGATAACACTCTGTAAACCACATTGAGCCTGCAAAAAGGTGGGAAAATGTGGGGTACAAATGCAATAAATAATAATAATAATAAACTACACAGAACTCCTTGATTGTCTAGACCCAAACCCTGGTGAATACCCAGCGGACAGAACCTGGACCAACTTTGAGACACTATCAGAGGACATCATCTCCCAAAAGCTCAAAAGGTTCGCCAAGTCTCACTGCAAACTAGACATATGCCCTAACAACCTAATAAAGTCTGACCCTCAAAAATTCATAGCAGACCTCACGGAGCACCTGAACTTATGCTACAAAACGGACTCTTCCCAAAGGATAAAGGAAATATTTTACTCACCCCTATACCCAAAGATGCAAAAAAAAGCAGAAGCGACTTAACCAACTACCGCCCAGTAGCATCTATTCCTCTGATAGCCAAATTAACGGAAGGAATGGTGACCAATCAAACTCACCGACTACTTAAATAAATTCTCCATACTGCACAACTCCCAATCAGGATTCCGGTCTAACCACAGCATCGAAACAGTATTAGTTACTCTCATGACTAAATTTAAACAATTGATCGCAACTGGTTACAACATACTTCTACAATTCGATATGTCCAGCGCTTTCGATATGGTTGATCATGGAATATTACTACACATCCTTGAATACTTCGGAATTGGAGGCAACGTCCTCAAGTGGTTCAAAGGCTTCCTAACCACACGATCTTATCAAGTGATATCTAACTCGACCACCTCAGACTCATGGACACCTGAATGTGGAGTTCCCCAAGGATCCCCCCTCTCGCCGACTCTCTTCAACCTAATGATGACACCCTTGGCCAAACTATTATCCAAAATCTCAATCCATACATATACACAGATGACATAATGATCTACATCCCGTTTAAACACGATTTAATGGAAATTACCAACGACATCAATCAAGGTTTCCATATCATGCATTCATGGGCGGATGCATTTCAGCTGAAACAATGCAGAAAAAATGCAATGCACCTCACAACGTAACACGAGCAAATTCACCACCATAAACACACCAAAATTATCCCTTCCCGTATCGGACACACTGAAAATTCTTGGAGTTACCATCAATCGACATCTTACACTTGAAAATCATGTGAAAAATACAACTAAAAAGATGTTCTATTCAATGTGGAAACTAAAAAGGATAAGACCTTTCTTCCCAAGGACCATCTTTCGTAACCTGGTACAATCATTAGTGCTTAGTCACTTAGATTACTGAAATGCACTCTACGCTGGCTGTAAAGAGCAAATCATCAAGAGACTGCAAACCGCCCAGAACACCGCAGCTAGACTCCTATACGGAAAAACAGAATATGAAAGTGCTAAGCCCCTGAGGGAGAAATTACACTGGCTTACACTTAAAGAATGCATCACATTCAAGGTATGCTCTCTAGTTCATAAAATCATCCACGGAAATGCCCCAGCCTACATGTCAGATCTGGTAGACCTGCCACCCAGGAACGCTAAAAGGTCATCCCGCACATTCCTTAACCTTCACTTCCCCAGTTGTAAAGGCCTAAAATACAAACTAATGCATGCGTCAAACTTCTCTTACCTGAGTCCAGTTATGGAACTAACTAGCTTTCGCAAAACCCTGAAGACCCACCTATTCAACAAAGCATACCAATAAAAGCAGCAACTATAAATGTAATACATCGCAACCTTACCTATTATCAACAATGTTTTTGCTTAGATCTGCTTGCTTAAATTTTGATTACGTTATTTTCTATGGCATCTCCACCTTACCTATTATCAGTACTGTTTACTACTTATATTTACTTGTTTAAATTTCGATTAAGCTATTCTTTATGCAACACTAACTGTTATCTCCTAATCTACTATCTACCAATAACGACATATTGTAAGCCACATTGAGCCTGCAAAGAGGTGGGAAAATGTGGGATACAAATGCAATAAATAAATAAATAAATAAAAGTCAGGGGAGATATGGGAAAATAAAGTCAGGGGAGATATGATCAGGGGAAGGTATGGGAAAATATGAAAAAGATATGGTCAGGAAAAGATATGGGAAATATGGTCGGGTAGATATGGTAAGGTGTGGGGAAATACAGTCAGGGGGTGGGGAAATATTGGTATATGGTCAGGGGAGATTTGGGGATATGGCTAGGGAAGATATAGGGAAATATGGTCAGGGGAGATATGGTTAGAGGTGATATGGGGAAATATAGTCAAGGGAGATATAAGGAAATAAAGTAATGGGAGCGACCCTCCTCTCCCCTGCCCCCCTGCAGCCACCCATGTCCAACGACCCTCCTCTCCTTTCCCCTTGACCCCCCTGTAGCCACCCATGTCCAGCGACCCACCTCTCTCCCCTGCGCCCCCTGCAGCCACCCATGTCCAGTGACCCTCCTTTCCCCCTGCCCCCCTGCAGCGTCCCTTCTGTCTCCCCTGCCCTCCCCTTCAGCCACCCATCTGGTCTCAGGACCCCCTCCCCACCTCCCTCTTCTCTGCCCCCCCTGCAGCCATCCATGTCCAGCGACCCTCCTCTCCCCCCTGCAGCCACCCATGTCCAGCGACCCTCCCCTCCCCCCTCGGTGCATCACCCAAACCCCTACCCCCCCAGTGCATCACCCAAACCCCTACCCCCCCAGCGCATCACCCAAGCCCCTACCCCCCCACGGGCACATCAACCCCCTCGCCACCCGCAGCCGCCAATACTAACGCTGTCCGGCCGCTGCTGCGTCTCCTGTTGAGCAGCAGCGGCCGGTACAAAAAGAAAAAAGCCAAAAAAAGATTTTAAACCTGAAACACGGCTCCGTAGACAGCCATCTGGCATTGGCTGTCATCTCTGCAGCCGCTCATCCTCTCCCCTCTGATGTCGCTGCGCGTGCTTCTCCGGGGTCTTCCTGCAGGGGCAGTGACGTGGAGGGGAGAGGAGAAGCGGCTGCAGTGACGACAGCCAATGCCAGATGGCTGTCTACAGAGCCGCGTTTCAGGTTAAAATCTTTTTTTGGCTTTTTTCTTTTTTTACCGGCCGCTGCTGCTCCACAGGAGAAGCAGCAGCGGCCGGACAGTGTTAGTATTGGCAGCTGCGGGTGGCGAGGGAGTTGATGTGCCCGAGAAGGGGGGGTAGGGGCTTTGGTGATGCGCCGGGGGGAGGGTCTTGGGTGATGCATTGAGGGGGGGTAGGGGCTTGGGTGCTGCGCTGGGGCAGAGGGGCTTGGGTGTTGTGCCGAGGGGGGGGCACTGAGAGCTGATTGGTAGGCAGGGGGAGGAGTAGGGAAACACGCGGAACGTGTTTCCCTACTCCTCCCCTTGCCTTGGAATCAGCTGTCAGTGACATCACTGACTTCAGTGCATTCTAAACTGCCTAGCAGACCACCTCCGAGGGAGCCACAGTACCAGGCACATTAGAACGTTGGAGGTGAGAATTATTATATAGGATAAAGGGGATGGAACTCCTCTTGTATGAGAAATATTTTTTCACTCAATGAATAGTTAAGCTCTGGAACTCTTTTCTGGAGGATGTGGTAACAGCAGTTAGTGTAGATGGGTTTAAAAAAGGCTTTGAACAAATTCCTGGAGAAAAAGTCCATAGTCTGCTATTGAGAAAGACATGGGAAGCAACTGCTTGCCATGGGATTTGTAGTATGGAGTGCTGCCACGATCTGAGTATCTTCCAGGTACTTGTGACCTGGTTTGGCCACTGTTTGGGAAACAGGATGCTGGGCTAGATGGACCATTGGTCTTGGCCCAGTATGACTGCTCTTATGTACAGTGTTACAGCACTCTTTTTGGCTTCTGTTTTAAATCTCTCACTGATTAAAGCTGGCATCATCAGGGGTTTAACTAAACAAAAAATAGCATAAAAGAAGCCTAATGCCATCACTGTACCTCCTACCTACCTACTAAAACATTAATATAATTGCCACTTTACCTTATAGAAAATTCTAATATTGCTTTGGCTTCATAAACAAAGTGGGCCGCAAACCAGTACCAATGGCGCTCTGCTCTCCAAACGCTGGAGCATATGCTGTGAATACATCCTACACTCTTTTAAAGGCACATTGAGCATGTCAGGTGCATATCCCTAACCACTTCTCTTTCCTTATTTAAACCCAATGGGCTCACTGTTTTCCATTCATAAATCAATCGTTGTTCCTTAGAAAACATTTTCTGCAAAATTTTACCCCCACTACTAGTCTCAAATTGAATCAAAACCACAAATCTTAAATCTTTGATTTCATGTTTATGAATAACCCAATGCTCTACTAGAGGAGTTTCTATCTGATGTTGTTTAAATGTTGTGCTAATCTATGCTTAATTTTTTCTTAACTGTCTGGCCAATATACCATAATCCACATGGGCAAACAATTGCATATAACACCATATCTGAATTTTATCTAACTTTTTATTTTTTGTTTGATTTGGAATGTCGATCCAGCTGGTTTCCAAAGCATACTGGCAATAAGTACATCCCTCACACTAGACATGAAACCCTTGTTCATAATTTTTAATTCTGTTTACTGATAGTTGCTCCCCAATATTCTTCCCCCTTGTGTAAGCAAAGTGTGGCACAACCTCAAAACCTTGATACCCAATATGGGCCAATATTTGCAGATAAAATTTTTTACCATAATGGACCGTAGTCCATATGGTAAAACACAAGTCAAGCTATCCTCCATGGTGAATTTCTCAATGGGTCGCATCAACCATGTTCTATGAGAAATATAAGCCTGTTTATATGCTTTATTGATAATCTTCCTTGGATTTCCCCTTTCCTCAAAACATCTTTTCATATCCTGCGTTTGAGAAATAAAATCTTGCTTATCTGAGCACAGCCGATGTATTCGTAAAAATTGCCCTATTGGAATACTATTTTTCAATGTAAATTGGTGGTGAATATTATAATGGAGCAGAGTATTTCTATCTGTGAATTTTCTATATGCCTTTGTTGTAAATCTCCCCCTATCATAATTTATTTTACATCCAGAAATTCCACCTCCTGACCTCTTATATGAGTTGTAAACTTAATATTTTCAAGATGACGTATAAATTTCACCAACTGTTCTTTACTACCATTCAAAATTAACAAAATATCTACATATCTCTTCCACGATATAATGAACTGATTGTACGCACCCATATAAACAAACAGCTCTTCAAATAATGCCATGTAGAGACAAGCAATTGTAGGGGCTACCGTGGCCCCTATATAGTCAATCATAAGTACATAAGTATTGCCATACTGGGAAAGACCAAAGGTCCATCAAGCCCAGCATCCTGTTTCCAACAGTGGCCAATCCAGGTCACAAATACATGACAAGATCCCACAAAAGTACAAAACATTTTGTACTGCTTATCCCAGAAATAGTAGATCTTCCTCAAGTCCATTTAATAATGGTCTATGGACTTTTCCTTTAGGAAGCCATCCAAACCTTTTTTAAACTCCGCCAAGCTAACCGCCTTTACCACATTCTCTGGCAATGAATTCCAGAGTTTAATTACACATTGAGTGAAGAAAGATTTTCTTTGATTCGTTTTAAATTTACTATATTGTAGCTTCATCGCATGCCCCCTAGTCCTAGTATTTTTGGAAAGCGTAAACATATGCTTCACTTCTACCTGTTCAACTCCACTCATTATATTATAGACCTCTATCATATCTCCCCCCTCAGCCGCCTTTTCTCCAAGCTGAAGAGCCCTAGCCGCTTTAGCCTTTCCTCATAGGGAAGTCATCCCATCCCCTTTATCATTTTCATCGCCCTTCTCTGCACCTTTTCTAATTCCACTATATCTTTTTTGAGATGCGGCGACCAGAATTGAACACAATATTCGAGGTGCGGTCACACCATGGAGCGATACAAAGGCATTATAACATCCTCATTTTTGTTTTCCATTCCTT
The DNA here is from genome assembly GCF_901765095.1 of Microcaecilia unicolor. NCBI lineage: Eukaryota > Metazoa > Chordata > Amphibia > Gymnophiona > Siphonopidae > Microcaecilia > Microcaecilia unicolor. The sequence continues at coordinate 57,151,588 of NC_044039.1, forward strand.
TCCTAATACCTAACATTCTATTTGCTTTCTTAGCCGCAGCAGCACACTGAGCAGAAGGTTTCAAAGTATCATCGACGACACCTAGATCCCTTTCTTGGTCCGTGATTCCTAACATGGAACCTTGCATGACGTAGCTATAATTCAGATTCCTCTTTCCCACATGCATCACTTTGCACTTGCTCACATTAAACGTCATCTGCCATTTAGACGCCCACTCCTCTAACTTGCAGAAAATATCTTTGTTGAAAAGATAATTAAAAAATGTAATTCATGATGCCAATAATTCTAATTTATTCAATATTTGATCTACCATTTTCAATGTGGCTTGTTGTGGAATATAAGTGTACAATGCATTTATATCTAATGTAATTAATGTGATAGTCTGAGCTTCTGGAACTTGAATTTGATTCAATAGTTGTAACATATGAAGAGTCTAAAAAGAAAAACAAAAAAGGCAACAGTCTACTTGCTACATAAAAGTCTGTTATAAAAAGTAGACCGATACACATATATAAAAACAAAGAAATAATTTATTCAAACCAAGATATATAAAAACAAAGAAATAATTTATTCTTTGTTTTTATATATGTGTGTATCGGTCTACTTTTTATAACAGACACATATGAAGAGTCTTTCACATAGGAAGATATTGTAAAATTATGTATCATACCTGATAATTTTCTTTCCATTAATCATAGCTGATCAATCCATAGACTGGTGGTTGTGTCCATCTACCAGCAGGTGGAGATAGAGAGCAAAGCTTTTGCCTCCCTATATGTGGTCATGTGCTGCCGGAAACTCCTCAGTATGTTGATATCAAAGCTCCATCCGCAGGACTCAGCACTTAGAGAATTACACCCACACTCTGCCCAGCTCACCACCGCCGAAATGGGGGAGGGGAATCTGTCCAGCTCATCCCCGCGGAGCGGGGGAGGGACACCACCCCGCCGATGCGGGGGGATCTGGCTTATCCTGCAACCGCAACCGCGGGAGGAGCTGACTGACCCTAACACCGCCGAAGCGGGAGGGGTACAAAGCTGCCCTACAGCCACACAAAGCGGGAGGGAGCGCCGGCAGAATTTAGGTCTCAATCCAGCCCCGTAAAACGGAGGGGAGAGGAATGCAGCAGCTCACTGTAACACAAACTCGTCTCAACTCTTGAAGAATCCAATTGAAAAAACTTGAACACGAAGTCCTCCTGAACAGGAACTGAAGACTAAACTTGAACCTGAAATGCAACCAGAATATAAACAGTACAGATATCTGGGAGGGGCTATGGATTGATCAGCTATGATTAATGGAAAGAAAATTATCAGGTATGATACATAATTTTACCTTCCATATCATCATGCTGATCAATCCATAGACTGGTGGGATGTACCGAAGCAGTACTCACCCAGGGCGGGACATTGAAATCCCTGACCGCAACACTGAAGCTCCAAACCGGGCCTCCACCCGAGCAGCCACAGTCAAGCGGTAATGCCTGGAGAAGGTATGGGCCGATGCCCAAGTTGCCGCCTTGCAAATCTCTTCCAAGGAGACGGACCCGGCCTCTGCCATCGAGGCCGCCTGAGCTCTAGTGGAGTGAGCCTTCAGCTGGATAGGTGGCACCTTCCCCGCAGCCACATAAGCCGCTGCAATGGCTTCCTTGACCCATCTTGCCACTGTAGGCTTAGCAGCCTGCAGACCCTTACGAGGACCTGCAAACAGGACAAACAGATGATCCGACTTCCGGAAATCATTGGTCACTTCCAAGTATCTGATGATGACTCGTCTCACATCTAGATATTTGAGAGCAGAGTACTCCTCTGGGTAGTCCTCCCTACGAAAGGATGGGAGACAGAGCTGCTGATTCACATGGAAGCGAGAAACAATCTTGGGCAGGAAGGAAGGCACTGTGCGAATAGACACTCCTGCCTCAGTGAACTGCAGAAAAGGCTCTCGACATGATAGGGCCTGGAGCTCGGAAACTCTTCTGGCTGAAGTGATAGCCACCAAAAAGACTGCTTTCAACCTCAGGTCTTTCAGAGATGCCCTCGACAAGGGTTCAAAAGGCGGCTTCTGCAAGGCTCTTAGCACCAGGTTGAGATTCCACGCAGGCACCACTGAGTGCAGAGGAGGGCGCAGGTGATTAACTCCCTTGAGAAAATGTACCACATCTGGCTGCGAAGCCAGGGAAGCACCCTTCAGGCGGCCCCTGAAGCAAGCCAGAGCCGCTACCTGGACTTTAAGGGAACTGAGCGACAAGCCTTTCTCCAGACCTTCTTGCAGGAACGCCAACACTGACGAGATTGGAGCAGTGAAGGGAGAAAGTGATCCTGCTTCACACCACGCTGCAAAGGTACGCCAAACCCTGGCGTAAGCAGTAAAAGTAGAGCGCTTCCTCGCTCTCAGCATAGTGGCGATGACCTTGTCTGAGTAGCCCTTCTTCCTCAGACGCTGCCGCTCAATAGCCAGGCCATAAGACCAAAGGGGGAGGGATCCTCCATCACCACGGGACCCTGATGCAACAGGCCCTGCTCCACTGGCAGTCGCAGAGGGTCGTCCACTGAGAGCCTGATCAAGTCCGCATACCAGGGACGTCTGGGCCAGTCCGGACCCACCAGGATTATCCGGCCCGGATGCTTTGCCACCCGGTCTAGCACCCTGCCCAACATGGGCCAGGGCGGGAACACATAGAGAAGCTCTTGTGTCGGCCACTGTTGGAGAAGAGCATCTACTCCCAGAGATCGAGGGTCCCGTCCTCTGCTGAAAAAGCGCGGCACTTGGCAATTGGCCGATGACGCCATCAGATCTAGGCTCGGCTGGCCCCAGCGCTTCGTGATGTCCAAGAACGCCTGAGCCAATAACTGCCACTCTCCGGGATCCAAGGTATGGCGACTGAGAAAGTCCGCCTTGACATTCATGACTCCGGCAATGTGGGCCGCTGACAGCTGTTCCAGGTTCGCTTCTGCCCACTGGCATAGATTCATGGCCTCCTTGGCTAGAGGGGCGCTCTTGGTACCTCCCTGGCGGTTGACATAGGCCACAGCCGTGGCATTGTCCGACAGGACCTGTACTGGCTTCAACGCCAATACCGGGAGGAACTCCAAAAGCACCAACCGAATGGCTATGAGTTCCAGGAGGTTGATAGACCACTTTGCCTCTGCAGGAGACCAAAGCCCCTGCGCTGTCCTTCCCAAGCAGTGGGCTCCCCAGCCCGTCAAAGAGGCGTCCGTCGTGACGACAATCCACTCCGGGGTCACAAGAGTCATTCCTGCACACAACTTGTCTGTCTTCAGCCACCAGCTCAGCGCCTTGCGCACTGCTGGGTCCAAGGGAAGGCGCACAGCAGAGTCCAGCGCTGCAGCAGAGAGTGTTGTAGTGGTCTCATATGAGCCCTGGCCCAGGGCACTACTTCCATCGTGGCCGTCATAGAGCCCAACAGCTGCACATAGTCCCAAGCCCGAAGGGGAGGGGGGAGAAAAGGAGGGACCTGGCACCACCAGGTTTGCACTTGCTCAAGAAGAGCCCTCAACCCCAGGTACTCAACAAAACCTAAAAATTAGGCTTGGAGACCTAGCCAGAGCTGCTGCTGTGTGTGACCACCACCTGCTGAGATAGAAAACATACTGGGGAGTTTCCGGCAGCACATGACCACATATAGGGAGGCAAAAGCTTTGCTCTCTATCTCCACCTGCTGGTAGATGGACACAACCACCAGTCTATGGATTGATCAGCATGATGATATGGAACTTCTCCATTTCAGATCTCAAATGGAAATCCAAATACTTGTGATAAGGGTTCCAATAGGGAACCTCTGCCACTCACTATAGGTCGCCCTGGAGGAGCTCTAATGTTCTAATGTAGTTTGGGAATAAAGTAGATAAATGTAGTGGAGGGGAACTGTCTGTACAAATATTTGAATTCTTTGCTAGTAATAATTCCTTCTTGATTAGCCTTGTTTTAACACCTCCTGTATATTGAATTGATATTCCACTGTGGGATCCTTATCCAATTCTACATAAAAATAACTATCTCCCAGCTGTCTCTCTGCTTCTTCAACATATTGTATTTTATCTTGAACTACTATCCCTCCCCCTTTATCAGCATGGGAAATTACTAGGGACATCTTCCTTTTAAAGCCCTGATTAAGTCCTTAAGACAAATTCCCATAACTTACTGCATTCTTTCTTTCCATCTCTTTAAGAACCCATTGTTGGAATGTATTTATAACCGCATCCATTGGGCCTGGCAGAACCCAAGTAGAGGGTAAATGATATTCTTCTGAAAAAGATTTCGTTCCCATGCCCATTTTCCCTTCTAAAATACCCTTACCAAAATATTTTCATAAATGTATCTTTCTAAAAAATTTATATAAAAACTACACGTATCAAATGAATCATGAAATCTAGTGGGCACATAGGACAATCCCAGAGATACTTGCTGCTGATCTTTAGTCAAAGATTTAGATAAGATGTTAAACTTAAATGCTGTTTTCTTATTTGAATCTTGGACCAAGCCCCTCCTATATGGGGTTTGTCTCCTACCTCCATTTTATTCCCCTGGATATCATCCTCCCATGAAGAATCGCACAAAGAGTTAATAAAACCAACTTTTTCACTCTTGCTATTTCTCTGAGATTTTATATTGCAATCCAAGGGCAGACATATCCACGAGTATAATCTTGTTTATCCCGCTTAACTTTAGAGATATTTTGTCCCCTTATCTCCAACCTATATTTTTCCATATTTTGTTTATGTACTTCATATCTTTTCTCAAACTCTACCTCCGTGCTCCTACATTTTAGTTCTTGTACTTTACTATCTAAATCATCCTGAGTAACCTTAATGATTTTATTCAATTTCTGTACGGTTATCAACATTAAATCTAGAGAGCATTGGGAAATTAGTTCCACTGTTTGACATACTCATCATCATCATCCAAGAATCTAGGTTTTTTATACAGTCTTAATCCCCTAGGAATACGCTTCACATGACAATACTCAACTAATGTTCTAGAATAATATTCTGTTTGTATTAAAAGCGAATGCTACACACCTGTAGAAGGTATTCTCCGAGGACAGCAGGCTGATTGTTCTCACTGATGGGTGACGTCCACGGCAGCCCCTCCAATCGGAATCTTCACTAGCAAAAGCCTTTGCTAGCCCTCGCGCACCGCGCATGCACGGCCGTCTTCCCGCCCGAAACCGGCTCGTGCCACCCAGTCTCATATGTAGCAAGACAAAGAGAAGGGAAGACACAACTCCAAAAGGGGAGGCTGGCGGGTTTGTGAGAACAATCAGCCTGCTGTCCTCGGAGAATACCTTCTACAGGTATGTAGCATTTGCTTTCTCCGAGGACAAGCAGGCTGCTTGTTCTCACTGATGGGGTATCCCTAGCCCCCAGGCTCACTCAAAACAACAAACATGGTCAATTGGACCTCGCAACGGCGAGGACATAACTGAGATTGACCTAACAATTTTTCCAACTAACTGAGAGTGTAGCCTGGAACAGAAAAAACATGGGCCTAGGGGGGTGGAGTTGGATTCTAAACCCCGAACAGATTCTGAAGCACTGACTGCCCGAACCGACTGTCGCGTCGGGTATCCTGCTGCAGGCAGTAATAAGATGTGAATGTGTGGACAGATGACCACGTCGCAGCTTTGCAAATCTCTTCAATAGTGGCTGACTTCAAGTGGGCTACCGACGCTGCCATGGCTCTAACATTATGAGCCGTGACATGACCCTCAAGAGCCAGCCCAGCCTGGGCGTAAGTGAAGGAAATGCAATCTGCTAGCCAATTGGATATGGTGCATTTCCCTACAGCCACTCCCCTCCTGTTGGGATCAAAAGAAACAAACAATTGGGCGGACTGTCTGTTGGGCTGTGTCCGCTCCAGATAGAAGGCCAATGCTCTCTTGTAGTCCAATGTGTGCAGCTGACGTTCAGCAGGGCAGGAATGAGGACGGGGAAAGAATGTTGGCAAGACAATTGACTGGTTCAGATGGAACTCCGACACAACCTTTGGCAAGAACTTAGGGTGGGTGCAGAGGACTACTCTGTTATGATGAAATTTGGTGTAAGGGGCCTGGGCTACCAGGGCCTGAAGCTCACTGACTCTACGAGCTGAAGTAACTGCCACCAAGAAAATGACCTTCCAGGTCAAGTACTTCAGATGGCAGGAGTTCAGTGGCTCAAAAGGAGGTTTCATCAGCTGGGTGAGAACGACATTGAGATCCCATGACACTGTAGGAGGCTTGACAGGGGGCTTTGACAAAAGCAAACCTCTCATGAAGCGAACAATTAAAGGCTGTCCTGAGATCGGCTTACCTTCCACACGGTAATGGTATGCACTGATTGCACTAAGGTGAACCCTTACAGAGTTGGTCTTGAGACCAGACTCAGACAAGTGCAGAAGGTATTCAAGCAGGGTCTGTGTAGGACAAGAGCGAGGATCTCGGGCTTTGCTGTCACACCAGACGGCAAACCTCCTCCATAGAAAGAAGTAACTCCTCTTAGTGGAATCTTTCCTGGAAGCAAGCAAGATGCGGGAGACACCCTCTGACAGACCCAAAGAGGCAAAGTCTACGCTCTCAACATCCAGGCCGTGAGAGCCAGAGACTGGAGGTTGGGATGCAGAAGCGCCCCTTCGTCCTCTGTGATGAGGGTCGGAAAACACTCCAATCTCCACGGTTCTTCGGAGGACAACTCCAGAAGAAGAGGGAACCAGATCTGACGCGGCCAAAAAGGAGCAATTAGAATCATGGTGCCTCGGTCTTGCTTGAGTTTCAACAAAGTCTTCCCCACTAGAGGTATGGGAGGATAAGCATACAGCAGACCCTCCCCCCAGTCCAGGAGGAAGGCATCCGATGCCAGTCTGCCGTGGGCCTGAAGCCTGGAACAGAACTGAGGGACTTTGTGGTTGGCTTGAGATGCGAAAAGATCTACCAAGGGGGTGCCCCACACCTGGAAGATCTGACGCACTACACGGGAATTGAGCGATCACTTGTGAGGTTGCATAATCCTGCTCAACCTGTCGGCCAGACTGTTGTTTACGCCTGCCAGATATGTGGCTTGGAGCACCATGCCGTGGCGGCGAGCCCAGAGCCACATGCTGACGGCCTCCTGACACAGGGGGCGAGATCCGGAGCCCCCCTGCTTGTTGATGTAATACATGGCAACCTGGTTGTCTGTCTGAATTTGGATAATTTGGTGGGACAGCCGATCTCTGAAAGCCTTCAGAGCGTTCCAGATCGCTCGTAACTCCAGAAGATTGATCTGCAGATCGCGTTCCTGGAGGGACCAGCTTCCCTGGGTGTGAAGCCCATCGACATGAGCTCCCCACCCCAGGAGAGACGCATCCGTAGTCAGCACTTTTTGTGGCTGAGGAATTTGGAAAGGACGTCCCAGAGTCAAATTGGACCAAATCGTCCACCAATACAGGGATTTGAGAAAACTCGTGGACAGGTAGATCACGTCTTCTAGATCCCCAGCAGCCTGAAACTACTGGGAAGCTAGGGTCCATTGAGCAGATCTCATGTGAAGGCGGGCCATGGGAGTCACATGAACTGTGGAGGCCATGTGGCCCAGCAATCTCAACATCTGCCGAGCTGTGACCTGCTGGGACGCTCGCACCCGCGAGACGAGGGACAACAAGTTGTTGGCTCTCGCCTCTGGGAGATAGGCACGAGCCGTCCGAGAATCCAGCAGAGCTCCTATGAATTCGAGTTTCTGCAAACCCCAGTAGCTCCAGGAGGCGAATAGTCATCTGCATGGACTGTAGAGCTCCTGCCTCGGATGTGTTCTTCACCAGCCAATCGTCGAGATATGGGAACACGTGTACCCCCACTCTGCGAAGTGCCGCTGCTACTACAGCCAAGCACTTCGTGAACACTCTGGGCGCAGAGGCAAGCCCAAAGGGTAGCACACAGTACTGGAAGTGACGTGTGCCCAGCTGAAATCGCAGATACTGTCTGTGAGCTGGCAGTATCGGGATGTGAGTGTAGGCGTCCTTCAAGTCCAGAGAGCATAGCCAATCGTTTTCCTGAATCATGGGAAGAAGGGTGCCCAGGGAAAGCATCCTGAACTTTTCTTTGACCAGATATTTGTTCAGGGCCCTTAGGTCTAGGATGGGACGCATCCCCCCTGTTTTCTTTTCCACAAGGAAGTACCTGGAATAGAATCCCAGTCCTTCCTGCCCGGATGGCACGGGCTCGACCGCATTGGCGCTGAGAAGGGCGGAGAGTTCCTCTGCAAGTACCTGCTTGTGTTGGAAGCTGTAAGACTGAGCTCCCGGTGGACAATTTGGAGGCTTTGAGGCCAAATTGAGGGTGTATCCTTGCCGGACTATTTGGAGAACCCACTGATCGGAGGTTATGAGAGGCCACCTTTGGTGAAAAACTTTCAACCTCCCTCCGACCGGCAGGTCGCCCGGCACTGACACTTGGATGTTGGCTATGCTCTGCTGGAGCCAGTCAAAAGCTCGTCCCTTGCTTTTGCTGGGGAGCCGAGGGGCCTTGCTGAGGCGCACGCTGCTGACGAGAGCGCGCGCGCTGGGGCTTAGCCTGGGCCGCAGGCTGTCGAGAAGGAGGATTGTACCTACGCTTACCAGAAGAGTAGGGAACAGTCTTCTTTCCCCCCGAAAAATTGTCTACCTGTAGAGGTAGAAGCTGAAGGCTGCCGGCGGGAGAACTTGTCGAAAGTGGTATCCCGCTGGTGGAGCTGCTCTACCACCTGTTTGACTTTCTCTCCAAAAATATTATCCGCACTGCAAGGCGAGTCCACAATCCGCTGCTGGATCCTATTCTCCAGGTCGGAGGCACGCAGCCATGAGAGTCTGCGCATCACCACACCTTGAGCAGCGGCCCTGGACGCAACATTGAAGGTGTCATATACCCCTCTGGCCAGGAATTTTCTGCACGCCTTCAGCTGCCTGACCACCTCCTGAAATGGCTTGGCTTGCTCAGGAGGGAGCTTGTCCACCAAGCCCGCCAACTGCCGCACATTGTTCCGCATGTGTATGCTCGTGTAGAGCTGGTAAGACTGGATTTTGGCCACGAGCATAGAAGAATGGTAGGCCTTCCTCCCAAAGGAGTCTAAGGTTCTAGAGTCCATGCCCGGGGGCGCCGAAGCATGCTCCCTAGAACTCTTAGCCTTCTTTAGGGCCAAATCCACAACTCCAGAGTCATGAGGCAACTGAGTGCGTATCAGCTCTGGGTCCTGTATAATTATACTACAGCAAGAGGCCCTCACTGGATCCACCGGAAGGGTGGAAGGCCAGATTTTAGGACTCAGGCTGTAAAAATACCAGCTAGGTTTAAAAATCTATGACTGGCTGCGCAAGGACTTGCTTTTCCTGTAAGTTAATATATGGCCTGGCTTTAGATCTGCCACTGGAATAGTGATAGGTAAAGCTATGCAGCCTAGAACAACTGAAAGAGTACTGACTAGGCCAAACAACAAGAAAGTGATTTAATATTTGAGAATCTGCAAAAAGCAGGTCTGAACAATGAGTCCTGACACAAACTGGTACAACTGTCACTTTAAATCAGATGAACAAAATGGAGTCTATTAGTTTTGTATAAAAGGCTACAGAGGTTATACAGAGTTCTTAAGATGGTGTGAAAAGTATTGCGACACAGACAGATGTGGAACTGTTATCTCAACGCTTCCCAAAACATGCTGATAAGACTGTGTGGGAAAGTATCATCTCAGAAACTGAGAGCTAGGTATCTCACCATAGACTTCTATGGAGAGGTTTGTGTATAAAAGAGGGGACAAATTGCCATAGCTTTGGAATTTTCCCCAACGCTTCTGTCAGACGGCAGGGCTCTGTCCGGTTGTACCCAGAATCTATCTGCTGAATGTACCTGATTAAAGTCTGATGTCTGTATTCGTACCAACTTGAAGACTTGTCTTTGGGTAAGAAATAAAATGTATCTATCTATTTAAACCTATTTCTGTCTTTATTCTGTCTTCTCTTTACCTTACATTTCGTTTACAAGGCAGATCACATACACTCAGTCTCTGGAGAAACTTAGACAGATTTTTATTAGGCATTATCTGGGAACATAAATGGCCCAGAGTATACCTAGATCCAGGAAGACAGAAAGCAGTAGTCATGGGAATTAGAATTCGATTACAGCCCCTAATGCAAACCCAGAGCAGACCTCCTTGTGATTGGGTGACAATGAAGGTGGGAGAAATCAGACAGAACCTGTTATGTGAAATAGGTATCTTTAGTCCCCCGTGTGATCTGGAGTCAGAAAGAGGTCCAAGAGGGGGAAATTAAAACAGTGGTGGACCCCGAGCGCTGTCCGTACTCGCTTCCCTTCTTGACCCGCATTTGCACGCAAGAGGGGATACTTGTATTGTGCGTTCAAATGTTTTATGTTATCTTTCTATCACCTTTTTTTTGTTTCCCTGCTGTTCTGCTGTTATCCCTATCATGGACACTGCCCATTTCAGGGGCATTAATGTCCTGTCCATTCTCACCCCCACTTTAAATACTCCTTTATTCTTCTGTCTTTTTACTTTCTTCCCTGAATGTTTTCATGCCCTGCGCTGCACTAACACGCCTGCTTCTCTGCCCTTTTCTATGCTGATCTCCTTCCCTAATTTTTAATCTACTGGGGATGATTCTTTGAGTTCTAACTTTCACTTCTATATTCTGTTCTGTTCTTTCTCACCCTTTCTCTTTCTCCTATTCTGTCCACCTCTTTGATTTGCGAGATGTGCGCAAGACTGTGCTTGTTGTGTGAATGGTGCATAACACCGAATCCAGGCGACTGCGATTTGGGGTTTGCCGTAAGTTTATTTCAATGTTCAAAATCTTTGGATTGGTCTTTATGCTAGCATTCTCGCTTAACAATCCTTAGAGATTGCGCATTCTCTGTTTCCCATTCCATCTTGTGTTCTGTCTTAACCCCCCCTTTTCAAATCCCTGTCCCCCTGTTCTTACTATGTATTCTGTTCCTTCTTCTTCTGTCGCCCCCCCCCCCAATCCCTTTCCCTGCTCTCCTCCATCCTAACTTTCTCTATCTACCTCTTCCTATTAGTCCCCTGGGTCTAATCCTGCTCTTTTCTTTTCTGTATGTTCTCGTATCGGGGGAATTTCCTTTACCCTAGGAGAACAGCACGCTTTCAGATTGCTCGCCTTCTGGTTTCTCTGCTCCTAGTAACTACTCTTCAAAACTGACAGCCCCCACCTTTCCACATCTGCTATTGCCTTTACTCTGTGTGTGCGGCACATACTTTTGCTTGTGCTGACACAGTTATCCTCGAGATTTTTTTTTATTGCCTCGGGACTGTCCCTCCTACTTCCTATAACTTTCTTCTCTTTTCAGCTGTAAACACTAATTAATTACGGGGCTCAGCTTTGTAGCTGCTTACCGCCGTTCAACTGCTGTTTTCCCCTTATCTCTAAACTTCTCTGCCTCCCATGACTTTGCCAAATCTTTGTGCACTACACTTCCCATAAGACCCTATTCAGTTCTTTTAGTTCTCTGAACTATGCTTTCCCTCTAACAGCCCTTCTTCCTGTACTTTTCTCGGCTCTTTTTCATAGTGCAGCATTAGAACCTTTGATTTCCGTTTTTATCTCTTATCTCCCCTTTTTAACTTCCGTAGTAGTATATGGCTGTCTTGTGGTCTGCGGGTCCGCTCTTTTTTCTTTTACATCTTTGTGTGTGTTTTTGCACTCCGTCTGACTTGAGTGCACTATACTGTACCGTCTCTGTTTTTCTTACTTCTTATCTCTGTATGCCGTTGTCTACATCTGGCTTGGCTTTTTCACTTTGAAGCGCATTTCCTGCCCGTTATTATTTACTGCGTAGTTCACCTAATTGTCCTTTTTCACTGCTGCTCAGTTCTGTGCTCTCACCCCACCCCCATAGCCATTTTTTTTCCCTTAAGTCTAATCTGAGTTCCTTCCTGCCACAATAATCCTCCCTGCCCTCCTCTCTGATGCTCTACCGACTGTTCGTGGTCCGTGTAAAATTTATAAGGGTGTGGCCCGCACGATACCAATTGGGGTAACTTAACACCTTACATACACCTTTTTGGCTTCCTGTGCAAACTAGAAATCATTTTTTTTTTGATTCCCTATAAAACTATCCCTTTTCCTTCTCAGTCCCATGTGGTGTGAGTCTTGATTATATACTCCCTCTTGGGCTTCGAATAAACTTGCCCGAAGAGCTGTAAGTTCTAAACCCTTTTTTCTCACATTTTTGTTAATATCCTTATTCAGGCTTCTGAAACTGCCATTTCTTTCTGTAGCTTTTAAAAGGTTTTCTCTAACAAGTGCTGTAGTTCACTATCTCAAGGACATGAGAATCTGGGAAGCTTGCCCACTTTAGCTGCCTTATCAGTCCAACACTGCTTCGGCAGAGGAGACTCTACAGTTCATTTTTAAATGCTAAGAAAGTGATTTTTTTTTTCTTTCCCCCTGTTCCGTTCGTTTTTTGTCCCTGTTCTATGTTGAAGTGGTACAAGTTAAACAGTCATTTACACAGGGGTGTTCTGTTTTAATGGTGTGCTCGTTTAAAAGAAATAGAAGTTACAGCCCCTGCCCCTGCACCGTACTATCGTGTTAGTTTTTTTCAGGATGCTTTTTAATACTTTTTAATCATCGGTGAGCCTGACTATATTATAACGTTATCTACAGGAAATACTGCACTTCCTCGCTTGCATTGTGGTTTCGTCCTCCGACTGCATACAGCCTGGACTGGCTTATTTTAAACATTTGTAATAATGAGCTAGGTTATAATATTTCCTGATGAATATTTCCACGTCCTGAGAATGACAATCACTTTTATCCAACACAGAAAGTCACATAAAATTACAATGGTTTATTGTTACATTAAGAGCTAGATAATCCTTTGTATAACTTATATGATAGTATAAATATTCTGTACTATATAGAAGCATTTCTCTGCTTTTACCTTAATAGATATGCATATAAAATATGTTTTACCTTTCCGGTTGAGAAGATGATGGCTACGTGCCATGAGAATACAGCGTTGTTTCACTTCAGTTATTTCCTGTTGGTCCTTTATAACCCAACCTTCTCTTTCCTTCTAATGCTGCAGCTGTTCTGTTTGTCATCATTTAGACATATCATTTCAGTCACTGACTAGTATGTATGTTCTATGCCGTATCATTGGAAGTTCTTGTAAGAATCAAATGTTTTAATTTGTTCTTTTTCCCCTTTTACCTGTTTAGCCACAAAAGCTTCGTGCCATCGCATTGGGGTTTATTTTATTTACTATGTTCCTTTTCTGAATGTATGAGTATTAATTTGTCATATTTATGGGTATTTAACTTGTCATATTTGCACCACGATTCTAGTGTCCTGTTTCAAAATTTATTGATTTATATGCTTCTCTTATATTTTCCTGTTTAGATGCTACTTCCAACCTATCCGGTACCCGCCCCAAAAGCATTTAATATGTATTTACCTTTATTTCATTTATTCTAGGGGTATTGCTCCGGACTACACATGTTATAATGTCTTTGTTAATATACATTTTCTTGCCTTTTGTTGAAATCAGTGTTCCAATTACATATATGGTTCTCTCCTGTTATTCTTATTATAGTATGTAGTAGTTTCATGTCTTGTTTAAAGTCTATATTTTGTTTCCATATACAGCTTCCAACCTACCCTTACAGCTTATTTTTGCCTTACATTACAAATTAGATAGGCCCAGTTTGTATCATATAATATGTACACTTATCTTTCCTTCAAACATACATAATTTACCCCTTTGAAAACCGGCTTTCTCCTTCTTTGTCCTAGTGTGGCTTTCTGTAATTACGTTACAATGCTTCTTTAATCTGTTTTTGGTATTATGCTGACAAATCATTTACGTGGCCCCCCATGATTTATGCTTCATGATCCTGGTTTTCGCACTTTAAATGGTATTACTCAATTCCTATAGATGTTACTTTCTTTTGCCCTGTACAGATATATGTCTTAATGTTCCACTATAATGTCACATTTACCTTAGTATGATTAGTACGCATGTATTTCTTGCTGAATGCTTAACTGGTAGTATTTTAGGAAGACTGTTGCATATTTTGGTTAAGCAACTGTTTTTGTTATATCTAAATGCTATCATATTGTGCTTGTGTTCTATAACACAGGGGTATAGCGTGATTTCTAGAGCATGCTAGCTACAGACTCTTTCTTGTACAAATATTTGTGCTCAAACTTTCATAACTTTTACTTCTATGATGGCAGTGCTGGTCCGCTGCCCATCTACAATCTTTAACACTAAGCTACGTATGTCAAAACTGTTCTACAAGGTTAAGTATTTCACAGTCTTTTTCAGCTTTGTTCGTCTTGCATGACTGAGTTTGTACTGCTTGCCCTAGCTTCCTCCCTGTTCCGCTCTACCACCTCCAAGCTTTCCTTTCATAGTTTGCTGTGTGGCAGCCTTAGTATACACGGTAAAGTTAAGGTGCCTTACCAGAAGAGCTTACATGTTTTTTTCCTTTAAAATAATTTCTTGGCTTGCTACTTCTGGATTAGGCTTCAGAGATTCTCTTTAGGAACAGGCTATATTTCTCATTTCTTTTTCCTTTTTCTCTTTATTTCTTAATTTTTATTTATTTAATTTCCTTCTACTAGTGTCATGCTATAACTTTGATACTGATGTCTGAGACTCACATCCATCGAAGGTGCCCCTTCAATGGATGACGGTATCTCATTTATTAGATTTTGAGCAGACTTCCATTCCATTTTTCGGAGTGGCCTGCGGTTTCGGCATTATTGCCCACCTATGGGTTACCTGTATAGATGATCGCTGTGGCAATACAGGGACGCCTAAGACATTAGTTGAGATTGTATACAGGTTGACTTGGGCATTCAATATTATTGGATAGTTAGTCGTATACGGGATGTTCCCTAACTTTTCAAATTTTTAGCATGGTTAGTTGTATACGCGATGTTCCCTAACCACAAATTTCTGAGTGGGTTGTTGTACACGAGAAGTTCTCAAACTATAGGTCCTTTGGGGTGATTAGTCGCACACGAGAAGTTCAATTGTACACGAGAAGTTCTCTAATCAGCGGAAACTCATTGGACCGCTGCTCTTCGACTCATGACACCTTATTCGCTGGTTTTTTGAGTTCATTTTGGGAGTGTTTGCAATGTCCCTTCTTGGGGGCTCTATCATGGGCTGGAGCTCATGGCTGATTGTAACCGAGATAATTCTTGGCAGGCAGTAGAAACCGAGATTTATTCCTGTCTTTAGAAGCACACTCTGGGGAGTAGTATTTATCAATTTGGGATAGAGTAGTATAAATATATAATAGCTGACACTAATCACCTTCTGCTCTATTTTCTTACACTTTTCACCTTTGTGACTTTCAATTGTCTGTTTATTTAACCTGCGGCAAAAGCATAGGGCTTTCCGCCAATTAGTAATTTATATTCTAGGTTCCGTTACTGGGACGCTCTTGAAGGCGCGTGAGTATAAAGGTGTTTTCTATACGCATGATGCATGTTTTTGTTTAAATGCTTTTTCCTTGCATGTTTTTGTTTAGTTGCCCTGGTTACAGATCTCTGAATTTTTGATTTGAATCATCTTACTCATAGATATTGCATTATATTGCACACATCTTTCCATGAGTTCCTATGTGGATTGTCTTCCCCCTATTTCTGATCCCACTATGTCCTCCTCATCCCCTACTCCCCTGGAAAGAGTCCTTAATTTCTTTCCCGCTGATAAAAAAGAGCTTACCCGTTTATGTCAAACCTGGCATACCGCTTGGTCCGCTAAGGATCAAGGACTGGAATGGCCATCAAAGGGCTCCTTTGATCAGGGCAAGCTCCAAGCCTTGGTCTGCTACAATGAATCCAACAAAACAGGAAAATCTAGGGATAAGCATTTAGCTGCTATTAATAAATTCATACTTATTGCACAAAACCAGCATGACAGAGCCCTAGCGAGGTCTAATTGCGATCAAGCCCCTTGCCAAGAGGCAATAACACCTACGGCCCCTCCACCCTATGATGCTGCTACCGCTGTAGGTACTACCAAACTCCTACCATGTGCAGTGGGATATACACCAATACCCCCAGGATATTGTGATAAACCTCAGCTACAGATTTCTCAGGGATCTCAGACACAGACCTCCTTATCTCAAGGATCTCAGACAGTGATACCCTCGCTGCCTGCGATATCTCCCGCTCCTATAAGATTTGACCCACCTACTACCGTACACATTGCTGGTGTAGTTGATCTATCTCTTCCCTCATCACAAAATAACCCAATTCCAATATCTCAGGGGTCAGTACAAACCCAGACGCCCTTAACCCCTTCAACAACCCCAGTAGTCACGACCACCGCCCAATTGCCTACTATTACTACTGCTCCAACGATGCAAGCAACAACCCAGACGCTAACCCCACCACCGCCTCATGTATATCGTACTATTGGAGGCTATGAGATTGAAATACCCCCTCCCATTATTGAGCAATATCCTTGTGTCCTGGACCCATCGGTTCCGGTCACCGTCCAGCACCCTGTTATCAGTCAAATTGATGTGGCTGCCCAGACCTCCACGTATCCTGGGCCAGAATCAGGATTGACCTCGCACATGACCACCCAAACGACTACCTACCCACATATGGAGCACACAACTCAAACATTACCTCCACCACTACATTTTGACTCCCATGTCCAAACTGGTCCCTTGCCCGCTGAATCCCTACAGTCTATTCTGTCCCAACTACGACAGATGGGTTTCATTCCATGTAGTCCTGCTACACAGACCCGGACTATTTGTCAGGAACTCTATGATCGGGGTTTCATTAAACCGCCCCCTTCAATGCCCACTCTGGAACCTCAGTGTTCTACTCTTCCTAGATGGGACACGTTAGGTGCACGGCCAATGCGTCCCTTGGTACTCCCAGCCAAACCAGCTAATGAGGAGCGACCGAAGGTTAGACTCTCCCCATTAGACGAAGCATGGGAAGTTTTAAAACAACAACTCCCCACAAAATCGGACATAGAGGATATTCGAAATGAGCCTCCTCCGATGTTCCATTTCTCCCCTTTTTCAGATAGTGAAGTAATCCCTTCCCTTGCAGACGATTCACCTCGTTTCACGTTACCTAATACCCCAGTCCCCTCGGAAGAACAATACGGTCAGGCATTGGCTAGTATGGGAGATGGCCTCGCGTTTGTTTCAGAAGGACTTCGTTCCTTACGCAAGTCCCTGACAACACAACCGCGCCCTGATACCCCGGACACCGTGGTATCTGTTGCACCAAAATCTGATTTTCCTCAACAACATGATCTTATTTCTCATCATACCAGACAACGCCACCCTCAAAGTTATCTTACTAATGAGGGATCTAGCCGCTGCCTTACAGTCATTGATAGTCCCCATCATCCTACAGTTTTGCCCGCCCTAAATACCAGTACAGGACCTATCCTATCTGGTCCGCCTAGCACACCTGCCCAATATGTGGCATTACATGAGAATTCATGGCATTATGTTCAACCATGGGTTGATAATCTCGCAGGATGGTCTGAGGCACTCCAACCCCAGTCCGCCCTCTTCCCGCGTGAAGGATCCTTACGGTCTGACAAGCTTTCACTTGTAAGAGATCTTATTTATGACCACCCCGACCCCCATTGGGATCAGAAAACAACCCTCTATCTAATCCAAGGTCTTCAGGTTTGGAAAAAGTATGAGAATCAGTTTCCCCCAACCGCCTCAATTGATCTCCTTAAATCAGTGAAACTTTTTCCCCTGCTGAATAAAATGTCAGGAGGTGTTCCTCATACGGAATACACCCCACTTTCAGCCGTTGAATTAAATAGCCTCATACTACAGCTCCCGGACATTGCACAGGGAGGCAACCGTTGGTTAAAGAAATTACAGGACATTACCCTGGGGACTACTCTATCAGTAGGTGATATGAAAGCGCTCCTTGGCAGAACCCCACACGCTAGTGTCACTGACATATTCACTCAATCGGGCTATGCAAAATTTGTTACAGATACCCAATATGATGGTAACCCTTTGACTGAAATTCAGACAAAAGTATTTCAGGAAATCCGGACCATGTATCCGACCCTTAAAGACTTTTCTGTTATCACTTCCCAAAGATGGGAAATGGATTCAGAGCCTATTGAGGCTTATTTACTCAGACTCCAAGACCTATATAAAGAACAGACAGAGGAAAAATTTGACTCTGATAATGCTCTTCCAGTATTCTACCATTTACTGAAGGGAACCTTACCTTCAGAAATTAAACTGAAGTTGGAGAACACCGTAGGTCTCCAATTGGAAAAATGGCCTAAAATTCGTGAACACATCCTTCATCATTGCAGACGGCTTATTAAAAGCAAGCAAGATGAAGCCCAACATCGTAAGACAGTACACACTAACTTAGAAGTGTTACAGACTGAAGATCTAAAAGAGAAAAGAGCCTCTAAGAGCTCTAACACTGATACCAATACTCCTGACACTTCTCCCCCTGTTATTGTTATGTATGCTGACCAACGCTATGACACTAACGGCCGAAATCAGGGCCCACGGCCCTACCGCTCAGACCGTAGAAATGATTACCCAGAAGAAAGAGGTCGTCGCTGGCAACCTCCTGGTGATAATAGACACCCTAGAGACTCCCGTTCCCGACCTAGTCCTGATCGCTTTCCAGATGTCCTGTGCTTCCGTTGTCAGCAATATGGCCATTATGCACGTGAATGTCCACAACCATTACAAAACAGACCCAGACATATAGTCCGGCAAGAACGACAAGAACGACAGTCATTCCCTTTTGGAACCCGGATCAACGTAGACCGCGGTGACCACAGACCTAGGGATCAATATTAACTACCCCATAATAACTAGGTGTGATCCGAACCCGATCTGATTTTCTTGCTCTCAGTTACTCATACTACCCAGCTCCTCATTTAGTATCCACAAAGCATTTATCTGGTGTGACGTTTCTGTTTCTATTACAGGTGATATATTTTTATCTTATATTTTTCTAGGTTTAAATGCAAGTGTATATTTTTGGTACCATACCAATGACCTAACTAAGTCAGCAAGTTATTTATTTGTTTTTATGCATACCTTCCCTGGGGAGTTCTTATCAACTGCAGGGATGAGCGATCCCCAGAGGGTGTTCATTTTATGTTTATGTTTTTTTATATACCCGAACTGACTTATTTATGCCATTTTATTTAAACGGATCCCTTTTACATAAAAGCTATGTATTGCTGATTGTTAAAATGTTTTCTGCTTTAACTGTTACGCTGTTTAAATTGATGTGACATTCACTTCTTTAGTTTTTTCATGAATATAAAGCCTTCATTTTTGAAGTCTCTCTATGATATGTGTGATTTTCATTATTTCCTTGTCTAAGAAAGAAGAAATATTTAATAACCATTATCCGTTATATGGAATGAATGCGAAAAATATTCCCTTGAACTGGCCATTTAGGGGAGCATTTTGCGCTGATCATAGATTTTATAGTATTCTTGGACTGAGAATTGGTGAAGCTTTCAGACATATACACTCCACTTTCTGATTCCTTTCTATTCAAAACAGCAACTATTACTCTTTTTATCTCTCTGTCTTTCACTGTGAGTGATTGTAAAAAGAACTGACTGGTGTACATTATTTGTGTGCAGCGGTACTGGAATTTATGCTTTGTGTATTTAACTAACACCTTGCTTCAACTAACTCTTACCACGTGGTGGCTTTGTCTTAAAGCGATATGCTTCTCCCTACTTCTTTAACTGACTGAAAAGGGTTACTTAAACTCTATGTGAAGGTCAATCAAGTGGCTGCACTTTTTAATGTTTTTTCTTCCATTTGTCTTTTTCGAGGAACCTTTTTCTTGCATTGCAGTCTGAATATGCCTTGCTGCAATTCAGATGTATAATATTTTGTTTTATTTTTATTTTCAATTTCTTTTATTTTTATATATTTTATTATTTTTTTTTTGGATTTTTATAATTTTTCATTTTCAATGCTTTGTTTCTTACCAAGCCTCTTTCCTGGCCCCTAGCATTCTGACTTCTTTCAACCACATAAATTGCACTAAGTTTTGCCTTTCCCCAGATGAATACAGGAATTCCGTTGACGTCCCTCACCGAGGAGACGACTGCTAGCAAAGAAGAACTACCCGATAATGTATCTGATCTGAAGGCTATGTTGCAACAAAGAATCGCTAAATCCAAAGACAGATGCACAGACCCCAACATTACCTGCTGTGAGAAACGAGACATTATTCAGCGTGAGTTTCAACAGATGCATCAATTGGTCCATGAACAAAAGAGACAGGCTCTCCACTTACTGGAGTTGCAAGAAGCTTTGGCCTCTACCCTTCCCTCTGAATCATCTCACTCGTAAGTCCTGCTGGCCTCCTGCAGCTGAGGGCTCAACCCTTGGTGAATGGTAGTCATCATAGGTGAAGATTCCATATCTATTGGCGATAGATTGCGACGCATTGCCCTCCATACATCAATAATTGAACATTTACCATCATCTCTAAATTCTAATTGTTTTTTTGTAGATATAATTTCATATATACTATTGCTATTTATGTAAATTGGCTTTTCATTATTGAACCCTTCTGGTTTCCCTTTTGCTTTTGCACTTAATTAGCACTGTTTTCTCCATGTTGACATTGTCTTTCATGTCTATTCAATTCACACTGATTATGCCCACTAAGATATACAGTTATTATTTTGCTTATTCCTTTGCCCGCCTCTGGCTCTTGATGGACTGATTATGATGGTGTATGCCTAGAATAAAGACATGGAAAGATTCAACTTTGTACACCACAAATACGTCTTCAAGATCTATCCAGGCCCAAATGATGTTAGATCCCCCAAGGTTGTGGCAATAATCTTTACACCTTGCAAACTGCTGGACCACAAGTCTTGGGTCCATGTGAAAGATATACAGATTTACTCAGCCGCAGAACCAGATGTTACAAGCCTAACCATCTCAAGACCGACAACTTCCTTCAGCAAGCCAGCCTGAAAACCCAGCCCTGTTAGATCTTCCAGATCTCCGTCCCGATTCTTCAGCGCTTCCACCGCCTCAACCATGATCGATGAAAGAGAATTTAGAACTAATACTTAATTTGAGAATTACTGTTGCTGTTTATGGACATTATAAATTCATATTTTGTTTTATTTTTAGTTTAGCAGTAATCCTGTCTAGATATTGAAAAGGTTTTATTTTTATTTTCCTATTATTTCCTTTATTGTTCTTTATTGTTTTAATTGTTTTTCTAAGAGTTTCCCTATTATTTCTGTTTAGGTAATTTAAAATTGAAATTGATATTGCTCAAATACAAGGGTAACATCAAACCCTAATACTGGCTAAGATATCATAATGTAGATGTAAACTCTGTCAGTATCAATCAGTTATGCAATTGTTTAACTCTGGTGTAGGCTTACTTACGTTGCATGTCTTTCTGTAGGTTTGACTAAGCTCCAAGTGGGGTAATGGATATATAAATTGCTTCCCATACTTCCAAGTCATTATGCATAGGTCAAGATCCATGCATGACCTTTTTTAATATAAATTGACCATTTTTGCTGTATAAGGCAACCTCATTCTTGCTATTCACTTATTAGTGCTCATGATTGGATGCCAATGATGAGTAATAATAAGATCCAAGAATTCCGACCTGTTTAAGGATTCTGAATACCTACAACCTTAAACAGCCTGCAATCTGAATACTAGCCATATATTTGTTGAGCACATAACAATGCTTAATCAAAACCATTATTCCTTCCAAGGACCACTGAGACAGATACATTAGATTATCTCCCCATGCACTATGCTACAGATACAATAGAAGCCATAGAAAGACCTGAAAGTATTTATTAGTATGATCCACCTGAAATTGCTATTACCCGCATACCTATACATGGGATTTTGTAAATGAGCTCATGGATTAGTCCCATTCATAAAACCTCTCTCACTACAGGTTTGAGTACGCCTCAAGAGGGGTAACATCAAGATTAAGCCCAAGGGGTTGGGTAATATAAAGGGAATTCCATATGCCCAGAAATATACCACCTAAAAATGAATTTTTCTGTCTGGCATAATATCTGCTAGCAACCCATAAGACCAAAACTCCTCCTCTCGTTTGATAGCTTGCCACCTTCTGGAATGGATGATGACGAGCTTGACGAGCTTTGTGTCACCCCTCTCCAGAGGGGGTGACAAGTGGGGAATGTATAATTATACTACAGCAAGAGGCCCTCACTGGATCCACCGGAAGGGTGGAAGGCCAGATTTTAGGACTCAGGCTGTAAAAATACCAGCTAGGTTTAAAAATCTATGACTGGCTGCGCAAGGACTTGCTTTTCCTGTAAGTTAATATATGGCCTGGCTTTAGATCTGCCACTGGAATAGTGATAGGTAAAGCTATGCAGCCTAGAACAACTGAAAGAGTACTGACTAGGCCAAACAACAAGAAAGTGATTTAATATTTGAGAATCTGCAAAAAGCAGGTCTGAACAATGAGTCCTGACACAAACTGGTACAACTGTCACTTTAAATCAGATGAACAAAATGGAGTCTATTAGTTTTGTATAAAAGGCTACAGAGGTTATACAGAGTTCTTAAGATGGTGTGAAAAGTATTGCGACACAGACAGATGTGGAACTGTTATCTCAACGCTTCCCAAAACATGCTGATAAGACTGTGTGGGAAAGTATCATCTCAGAAACTGAGAGCTAGGTATCTCACCATAGACTTCTATGGAGAGGTTTGTGTATAAAAGAGGGGACAAATTGCCATAGCTTTGGAATTTTCCCCAACGCTTCTGTCAGACGGCAGGGCTCTGTCCGGTTGTACCCAGAATCTATCTGCTGAATGTACCTGATTAAAGTCTGATGTCTGTATTCGTACCAACTTGAAGACTTGTCTTTGGGTAAGAAATAAAATGTATCTATCTATTTAAACCTATTTCTGTCTTTATTCTGTCTTCTCTTTACCTTACATTTCGTTTACAAGGCAGATCACATACACTCAGTCTCTGGAGAAACTTAGACAGATTTTTATTAGGCATTATCTGGGAACATAAATGGCCCAGAGTATACCTAGATCCAGGAAGACAGAAAGCAGTAGTCATGGGAATTAGAATTCGATTACAGCCCCTAATGCAAACCCAGAGCAGACCTCCTTGTGATTGGGTGACAATGAAGGTGGGAGAAATCAGACAGAACCTGTTATGTGAAATAGGTATCTTTAGTCCCCCGTGTGATCTGGAGTCAGAAAGAGGTCCAAGAGGGGGAAATTAAAACAGTCCCCATGGATCCGGTACTGGGACTCGATCTTCTTGGGAATGTGGGGATTACTTAATGGCTTGGTTCAGTTCGCCAGCAATGTCTTTTTGAGGACATGATGCATGGGTACTGTGGACGCTTCCTTAGGTGGAGAAGGATAGTCCAGGAGCTCAAACATTTCAGCCCTGGGCTCGTCCTCCACAACCACCGGGAAGGGGATAACCGTAGACATCTCCCGGACAAAGGCCGCAAAAGACAGACTCTCAGGAGGAGAAAGCTGCCTTTCAGGGGAGGGGGTGGGATCCGAAGGAAGGCCATCAGACTCCTCGTCAGAGAAATATCTGATTTCCTCCTCCTCCTCCCACGAGGCCTCACCATCGGTATCAGACACAAGTTCACGGACCTGTGTCTGAAGCCGTGCCCGGCTCGACTCCGTGGAACCACGGCCACGGTGTGAGCGTCGAGAGGTAGACTCCCTCGCCCGCACCGGCGAAGCTTCCTCCGCCGACGTTGTCGGGGAGCCTTCCTGGGAGGCGACCGCAGTCGGTACCGCAAGCGGCATCGATGTCAGAGACCTCACCCCGGGCAAGGGGCCAGCCGGCGCCTCACTCAATGGTACCGGAGGGGAAGGGCGCAACAGCTCTCCCAGGATCTCTGGGAGAACGGCCCGGAGACTCTCGTGCAGAGCGGCTGTAGAGAAAGACATGGAAGCCGATGCAGTGTCGATGTCAGAGTCTGTTCCGGGCGTGGAGGCTGTTCCGGGCTGTCCAAAGTGGAGCGCATCGACACCTCCTGAACAGAGGGTGAGCGGTCCTCTCGGTGCCGATGCCTACCGGGGGCCGACTCCCCCGGCGACCCAGAGCTCTCGGTACCGACACGGGAAGGGGACCGGTGTCGATGCTTCTTTGACTTTTTCAAACAAAGCATGTCACCTGAGCTTCCCGGCACCGACGAGGAGGACGTAGAATCCAGCCGTCGCTTCCTCGGGGCCGAGGCCGAAGAAGGTCGGTCTCAGGGGGGGCTGTACCGCAGGAGCACTCAGGGTAAGGGGAGACCCACCCGAAGGCTCACCGCCACCAGCAGGGGAATGGACAGCCCTCACCTGCACTCCAGTTGAAGCACCACCGTCCGACGACATCAGCAGAAGTGGAGGTTCCGGTACCACCGACGCCGACGCAGCCTTCCGATGTCTCGGCCCCGATGCAGAGGGTCGATGCCTCGATGCACTCGATGCAGTCGTGGCCGAGGACGGAGGTCTTGACGCCGCCGACGTCGATGCAATCAATACTCCCGGTGCCGATGCCGACGAAGAGCCCGAGAACAAAACGTTCCACTGGGCCAATCTCGCTACCTGAGTCCTTTTCTGTAAAAGGGCACAAAGACTACAGGCCTGCGGGCGGTGCCCAGCCCCCAGACACTGAAGACACGACGCGTGCCTGTCAGTGAGCGAGATTACCCGGGCGCACTGGGTGCACTTCTTGAAGCCGCTGGGAGACTTCGATGACATGGGCGGAAAAATCACGCCGGCGAAATCAAAACTCGTAAATGCGGTAAGGCACCAAAAAATAGGGGAAGAAAAAAATTCGACCCGAGGCCTCAAAAGGGCCTACCCCGAAGACGAAAGAAAACTTACCGGGGCAAAAACGGATAGAGGAAAGGGAAAAAGACCGAAAAGGTCCTCTTCTGAAATCCTTTTTTTTTTTTTTTATTAGCGAAAGTCAAAAAGAGACGCGCGAGGTCGACTTAAGGGGCACGAACGGCGTAACACGACCGTACCGAGCGCGGACAAAAGAAGACTGGCCGGCACGAGCCGGTTTCGGGCGGGAAGACGGCCGCGCATGCGCGGTGCGAATCGGCGCGCGAGGGCTAGCAAAGGCTTTTGCTAGTGAAGATTCCGATTGGAGGGGCTGCCGTGGACGTCACCCATCAGTGAGAACAAGCAGCCTGCTTGTCCTCAGAGAATATTTGTTAATTTTTTGAGTATCTGCCCATTCTAAATGTGGGCCTTCCATATTAACTCCAACCAATCTACTACCGCCTAACAATTGAGAAATTTGTTCCCGTCATACCGTTTTAGAGGACCACAATGACATAGCCATCTTCCTGCCAGTATGTAAACAAAAGTGTTTATGTACTGGCAGAAAGATGGCCACATCATGAGTAAATTGATTTCACTCTAGTTACATAAATTAATACCTACCCCAAAACGTAACTACATAAACTATTTTTTTATTCAACTTTATTCATTTACAAAATTTTTGAAAATTCCTCTAAGTGATTGATCAAATTATACTTCCCCTAGCTAATTATACCATATAAACTCATACATACTCACACTATCATTCACACTCCATACTATTACTAAAATATCACCCTCATTCTCCTGAAGTAATGTGTATACAAATGCAAACTGCATTCAATATATCACTAAAAGATTGTCTTCTGCAGCTTCACACCTTAATTTCTACTTTCTCATAGATGAACCGCATTTGTAAACCATCCGAGATTTGCATGAACATAGATTGTAGACAAAAACAGCAAACAATATAAACATCAATGATGACTAGAATAGCCAAATATCAAGTTTCTTATAACATGCTTGTCCATATAAGAGTCCAATACTCATCAGTTCCTTCAGTAGGAGTGACAGACTTATATCCATAAGTTTGTGTCCACTGTATCATAAGGTAAAATTATGTATCATACCTGATAATTTTCTTTCCCTTATTCATAGCCGATCAATCCATAGACTGGTGGGTTGAGCAGGTGGAGACAGAGAGCAATCTTTTGCCTCCCTATATGTGGTCATGTGCTGCCGGAAATTCCCCAGTATGTCAATATCAAAGCTCCATCCGCAGGTCTCAGCACTTAGAGAATTACACCCACAAAGGGACACTCTGCCCAGTTCACCACCGCCGAAGCGGGGAAGGGGAAATATTCCAGTGCACCACCGCCGGGGAGGTGGGCGGGAAACCACGCCCGCCGACGCGGGGGGAACTGGCTTATCCTGCTACCGCAACCGCGGGAGGAGCTGGCTTACCCTAACACCGCCGAAGCGGGAGGGATACAAAGCTACCCTACAGCTGCACGAAGCGGGAGGGAGTGCTGGCATAATTTAGTTATCAATCCAGCCACCGCCGAAACGGGGGGAGAGGAAGCAGCAGCTCACTGTAACACAAAATCGTCTCAACTCAAAGAAACTTCAGTTGGAAGAACTTAAACACTAAGTCCTCGTGAACACAAACTGAAGACTGAACATGAACCTGAAATATAACCAGAACACAAACAATACAGATATCTGGGAGGGGCTATGGATTGATCGGCTATGATTAAGGGAAAGAAAATTATCAGGTATGATACATAATTTTACCTTCCCTGTCATCAAGCCAATCAATCCATAGACTGGTGGGATGTACCGAAGCAGTACTCACCCAGGGCGGGACATGGAAATCCCTGAACGTAACACTGAAGCCCCAAACTGGGCCTCGGCCCGAGCAGCCACATCCAAGCGGTAATGTCGTGAGAAGGTATGAGCCGACGACCAAGTAGCCGCTCTGCAAATCTCTTCCAAGGAGACAGATCTGGACTCCGCCATCGAGGCTGCTTGTGCTCTAGTAGTGTGCCTTCAGCTGAATAGGCGGAATCTTCCCTGCCGCCACATAAGCTGCCGCGATCGTCTCCTTGACCCAACGTGCCACTGTAGGCTTAGATGCCTGCAGGCCCTTACGAGGCGTCCACCGTGACACTCCGCGAAGGAGCCGCGCGGGAAGAATGGCGCTTTAATTTCATCGCCAGAGTCAAGGGCGACCATACCATTAACGTCTCCCACTCAAGGGCGGCCCAAGAAGGAGCCGACCGAGCAGTGTGGCCGGCCACAACTGGGAGGGCGGCCAGCGGGGGATGGGCGCCTAAGGCGGGAAAAACCGCCGCACTGGAGGAAAACCCGGAGAACTCTCCCAATTCCGAAAAGGCGCCCAAGAAAGGCGTCTCTGCCTTTGAACCCCCCCACTTCCCCGCTAGATGCGCGCACACAGTCCAGGGAGCATCTTTTTGCGCCATAGCCACGTGGAGATCGTTCGGGGAACCCCCTGCCCGCTAGGAAAAGGTAAAGTTACCTGCTTCTCGCTCTGAGCTGCAACGATTTGGAGTCCCAGTGAGTAGCTGCAACCAAGGACGTCTTTCTCTCAAGGACGTCTATTTTTCTGGGGTTTTTTTTTTTTTTAAACAGAGCCAGCGGGAGGGGGGGAGAAAAGGAGGGACCTGGCACCACCAGGTTTGCACTTGCTTACGAACAGCCCTCAACCCCAGGTACTCAACAAAACCTAAACAATTAGGCTTGGAGACCTAGCCAGAGCTGCTGCTGTGCGACCACACAACTGCTAGATAGAGAACATACTGGGGAATTTCCGGCAGCACATGACCACATATATAGGGAGGCAAAAGATTGCTCTCTATCTCCACCTGCTGGTAGATGGACACAACCCACCAGTCTATGGATTGATCGGCTTGATAGGGAATACGGCATTAGAGCACTCTTTTCAGCTTCCGTTTTCAATCAAGATTAAAGCTTGCATCAAACCCGATGCAGCTGCTGTGTTTCACCAAATGCATCATCAGGGGTTTAACTAAACAAAAAATAAAATAACACAGAAGCTTAATGCCATCACTGTACCTCCTCCCTATTAAGACATTAATATAAATTGCCATTTACCTTATAGAAACTTCTAACATTGATTTGGCTTCATAAGCCCTCTTGCATTCAGATATGTTCATTTCCACCACTTCCACCGGGTTGCAATTCCATGAGTTCACCACCCTTTCCATGAAGGAGTATGTCCTCAGGTTACTTGTGTCAATCCCCTTTCACATTCATCCTATGCCCCCTCATTCCAGAGCTTCCTTTCAATTGAAAGACTCACTTCCTGTGCATTTATGCCACATAGATATATAGATGTCTATCATATTTCCACTCTCCCACAGTATACATATTGAATATCTTTAAATCTGTCCCCATACACAACTGACAATTTTAGTAGCCGCCCTCTGGACTGACTCCATCCTGTTTATATATTTTTGAAGGGGAGGCTCCAGAATTGTATACAATATTCTAAATGAGGTCTCAGAGACTTACACAGGGGCATCATCACCCTCTAAACCTGAAATGAAATTTGAAGTAGCCAAGTCCTTATTGCCTGAGGACTTTTTGGTTCTTAGTGATGGTAAGGACACTAAAGGTTTCTCCACAGTTATGTTCATCTCGTGTGGCTGTTTCAGTGGATTTACTGTTTTCAGGTACATCTGCATGCTCTTCTTCTATGTTGTCAGCTTCAGAAGCGACTCAAAGATCTTTGGACAGTTGTGGCTCTGATGGAAAATACTTTACATGCTAATCTTGTAAAAATTTAAAAATATTCTGATGTGTCCGCAAAATTATCTTAACAGGATAGAAAACTGTCAGAGGTAGGAGAACATTTAAATAAACTTGAAACACAAGTTGTTAAAGATAAAGATAATTTACCTATCCATTTGCAACTTGAGAAGCTTGAAAATATTTCCAGGGATTCTAATCTGAGACTGTTAAATTTTCCTGTTACTCACTATATGTATCCCCACATGAACTTTTTATAATGTATCTTAAGAATGTGTTACAGCTTCCTACGTGGGAGAAGGTGGTAATTGTTAACGCATATTATCTTTCTAGAAGTTCTAAAATAGAAAAAGAGGAAGTGCCCTAGATTCTTTTAACTCTCCTGATAGTTTAGACCTTTCTCAATTTTTGCAGTTTTCTCAATACAATTAGGAAAAGAAATACTTTGACAGTTACATTGCAATCAGCAGTTTAAAACAGAAATCTTATAAGCATATTTTCCTTAAAAAAAAACCAACTTCCCTCTTGTGTGCAAGCTGTGTATAAGTTACCTGATGTTGCTAGACTGACCCAGTCAAAAAGGAGAGCATTCCTCCAGTTAAATGCTAAGGTTTTGGCTATAGGTGCAACATTTTTTCTCAAATCTCCTTTTAAATGTTTAGTCACTTATCAAAAAACACAATGCAGTTAAGAGGTATATCTACAGTATAAGGAAACAGCACACTAGGTTGGTTATTTATTCTTTTTATGGAAGAGTTAACTAATTACATGAAACCCATATTACTAACAGTGTCAGAAGTTTTTGCTTTGAAAACGAAAAATTTCAAGTCTTCTATGGTATGGCCAGTCTCTTGCCAATGCTGAACATGTGTTATTTTAGTATTGTTGCGTTTGATGTTACTGCGATGTTCTATAATCCACGTTTTGACCATCCGTGTACTCATCAGTTAGCTTTATCTTTCTTCATAGGTTTTTTTCAGGTCGTCACACTGCATTTTTTATATTTCTTAGGGGCACCCTTTCTCTGCACCAAGGTTTCTATTCAGTCTTTTAGCACTAGTTGTGCTCCTCTGTCACTCTACACTAGCCCCTTGGTTCTAGCTCCCTTTAGCAGATATCTTTTACTATTCATTATCACACCTTACCTCCAAGACTGCAGCACATCTCTTCCCCATACATTTCACAGCCCTCTCAGCACCATTTATTTACATTGTTGTCTAGGTCAAGTCCTTGACATTTCCTGTTACTCACGTTCAAGCTGAGTTTTCTAGTATCCCGTATTTATATATACCTTTTTTTCCCCATTTGTCTCCACAGTCTCTATTGTCATTTTAAGCTTATGCTTGGCGCCTTCACTTATCACAAATCTTTTTAAAGGTATGTACCAACCTTCATTTTTTCCCTTTACTTTTTGTTGTTTTCTTCTTTCTACATGCATTTTTTCATGTTTCGCATTGTCCACTATTTTAGGCTTGATTTGGTTTCCTCGCTTATGTTGCTCCATTCATTGGCTTACACAACAAACAGGTTAGCATTAAAATCCTACTCATTCTCGATATACACGTTTTACTACTTTAAATTCTGTTTCGGGTGGACAAAACTATGGTTTAATTTCTTAAATAATTGTATTCCTTTAGGCTATAATTACTCATGCAATTTTATATTGCTATATGTATTACAGTTTAATTTACTGTCCCATCTATTATTATTACATTTGTACCCCGCACTTTCCCACATAATGCAAGCTCAATGCGGCTTACATAGTAATTTGAAATACAAAGTTAATAGAATTGTAAAAAAACAGTAGTAAAACAATGTAAAGTTGGGCTTATTTAACTAGCCTTATGTAATTAACAGTCTTCTTGGATGTCTATTATTTATCTTTATAGAACATGCTTGAATGTGAGTTTAACGTTGTTTTTTTAAATAAAATATTATCAACTATTATTCGCCTCCACAGTGTCTTGGAAGTGTCGTGTTGATCACACTACCATTTGGTGACTAGAATCAGATACATATGGTTGTCAAAAAAATTATGTGAAGTGTGAAATCGAAGGAAAAGAAAAATGAAAAAGAACAGTGTGTCCAGCCTAACAAAAAAAGTTAATGATAAGTTCTATGAAGAAAGGCTTTCCAATAAGAATATGAATGCAGTAAAATCTCACCAAAACATGTACAAGAATAAGTAGCAACAAAGGACACTCATATAGTAAAAAAAATGAATGGTGACTTCTATGAACGAGGGCAATAAAATCTCACCAGAAAGCGAATGCTACATACCTGTAGAAGGTATTCTCCGAGGACAGCAGGCTGATTGTTCTCACTGATGGGTGACGTCCACGGCAGCCCCTCCAATCGGAATCTTCACTAGCAAAAGCCTTTGCTAGCCCTCACGTGCCGATGCACACCGCGCATGCGCGGCCGTCTTCCCGCCCGAAACCGGCTCGTGCCGGCCAGTCTCATATGTAGCAAGACAAAGAGAAGGGAAGACACAACTCCAAAAGGGGAGGCGGGCGGGTTTGTGAGAACAATCAGCCTGCTGTCCTCGGAGAATACATTCTACAGGTATGTAGCATTCGCTTTCTCCGAGGACAAGCAGGCTGCTTGTTCTCACTGATGGGGTATCCCTAGCCCCCAGGCTGACTCAAAACAACAAACATGGTCAATTGGACCTCGCAACGGCAAGGACATAACTGAGATTGACCTAACAATTTTTCCAACTAACTGAGAGTGTAGCCTGGAACAGAAAAAACATGGGCCTAGGGGGGTGGAGTTGGATTCTAAACCCCGAACAGATTCTGAAGCACTGACTGCCCGAACCGACTGTCGCGTCGGGTATCCTGCTGCAGGCAGTAATGAGATGTGAATGTGTGGACAGATGACCACGTCGCAGCTTTGCAAATCTCTTCAATAGTGGCTGACTTCAAGTGGGCTACCGACGCTGCCATGGCTCTAACATTATGAGCCGTGACATGACCCTCAAGAGCCAGCCCAGCCTGGGCGTAAGTGAAGGAAATGCAATCTGCTAGCCAATTGGATATGGTGCGTTTCCCCACAGCCACTCCCCTCCTGTTGGGATCAAAAGAAACAAACAATTGGGCGGACTGTCTGTTGGGCTGTGTCCGCTCCAGATAGAAGGCCAATGCTCTCTTGCAGTCCAATGTGTGCAGCTGACGTTCAGCAGGGCAGGAATGAGGACGGGGAAAGAATGTTGGCAAGACAATTGACTGGTTCAGATGGAACTCCGACACAACCTTCGGCAAGAACTTAGGATGAGTGCGGAGGACTACTCTGTTATGATGAAATTTTGTGTAAGGAGCCTGGGCTACCAGGGCCTGAAGCTCACTGACCCTACGAGCTGAAGTAACTGCCACCAAGAAAATGACCTTCCAGGTCAAGTACTTCAGATGGCAGGAGTTCAGTGGCTCAAAAGGAGGTTTCATCAGCTGGGTGAGAACGACATTGAGATCCCATGACACTGTAGGAGGCTTGACAAGTGTCATACACCCCTCTGGCCAGGAATTTTCTGCACGCCTTCAGCTGCCTGACCACCTCCTGAAATGGCTTGGCTTGCTCAGGGGGGAGCTTGTCCACCAACTGCCGCACATTGTTCCGCATGTGTATGCTCGTGTAGAGCTGGTAAGACTGAATTTTGGCCACGAGCATAGAGGAATGGTAGGCCTTCCTCCCAAAGGAGTCTAAGGTTCTAGAGTCCTTGCCCGGGGGCGCCAAAGCATGCTCCCTAGAACTCTTAGCCTTCTTTAGGGCCAAATCCACAACTCCAGAGTCGTGAGGCAACTGAGTGCGCATCAGCTCTGGGTCCCCATGGATCTGGTACTGGGACTCGATCTTCTTGGGAATGTGGGGATTACTTAGTGGCTTGGTCCAGTTCGCCAGCAATGTCTTTTTTAGGACATGATGCATGGGTACTGTGGACGCTTCCTTAGGTGGAGAAGGATAGTCCAGGAGCTCAAACATTTCAGCCCTGGGCTCGTCCTCCACAACCACCGGAAAGGGGATGGCCGTAGACATCTCTTGGACAAAGGAAGCGAAAGACAGACTCTCGGGAGGAGAAAGCTGCCTTTCAGGAGAGGGAGTGGGATCAGAAGGTAGGCCATCAGACTCCTCGTCAGAGAAATATCTGATGTCCTCCTCCTCCTCCCACGAGGCCTCACCGTCGGTATCAGACACAAGTTCGCGGACCTGTGTCTGAAGCCGTGCCCGGCTTGACTCCGTAGGGGAGCCTTCCTGGGAGGCTACCGCAGTCGGTACCGCAAGCGGCACCAATGTCGGAGACCTCACCCCGGGCAAGGGGCCAGCTGGCGCCT
Source organism: Microcaecilia unicolor (assembly GCF_901765095.1). NCBI lineage: Eukaryota > Metazoa > Chordata > Amphibia > Gymnophiona > Siphonopidae > Microcaecilia > Microcaecilia unicolor. The sequence goes on from NC_044039.1 coordinate 57,184,544, forward strand.
CACTCGACGGTACCGGTGGCGCAAGCACCCCCGGTACTGGAGGGGAAGGGCGCAACAGCTCTCCCAGGATCTCTGGGAGAACGGCCCGGAGACTCTTGTGCAGAGCGGCTGTGGAGAAAGACATGCATGGAAGCCGATGCAGGTGTCGATGTCAGAGTCTGTTCCGGGCGTGGAGGCTGTTCCGGGCTGTCCATAGTGGAGCGCATCGACACCTCTTGAACAGAGGGTGAGCGGTCCTCTCGGTGCCGATGCCTACTGGGTGCCGACTCCCTCGGCGACCCAGAGCTCTCGGTGCTGACATGGGAAGGGGACCGGTGTCGATGCTTCTTCGACTTCTTGGGACAAAGCATGTCACCGGAGCTTCCCGGCACCGACGAGGAGGACGTAGAATCCAACCGTCGCTTCCTCGGGGCCGAGGCCGAAGGAGGTCGGTCTCGGGGGGGCTGTACCGCAGGAGCCCTCAGGGTAGGGGGAGACCCACCCGAAGGCTCACCGCCACCAGCATGGGAATGGACAGCCCTCACCTGCACTCCAGACGAAGCACCACCGTCCGACGACATCAGCAGACGAGGAGGTCCCGGTACCACCGACGCCGACGCAGCCTTCCGATGTCTCAGCCCCGATGCAGAGGGTCGATGCCTCGATGCACTTGATGCAATCGCAGCCGAGGATGAAGGTCTGGACGCTGGCGACCTCGATGCACTCGATACTCCCGGTGCTGATGCCGACGAAGAGCCCGAGAACAAAACGTTCCACTGGGCCAATCTCGCTACCTGAGTCCGCTTTTGTAAAAGAGAGCACAGACTACAGGCCTGCAGGCGGTGCCCAGCCCCCAGACACTGAAGACACGACGCGTGCCTATCAGTGAGCGAGATTACCCGGGCGCACTGGGTGCACTTCTTGAAGCCGCTGGGAGACTTCGATGTCATGGGCGGAAAAATCGCGCCGGCGATATCAAAACTCGTAATGGCGAAGATGGCACCACAAAAGAGGGGAAGAAAAACTTCAAACCGAGGCCTCCAAGGGGCCTACCCCGACGACGAAAGAAAACTTAACGGGGCAAAACTAGAAATATAGGAAGGGGAACAGACCGAAAAGGTCTCCTTCCGAATGTTTTTTTTTTTTTTAATAGCGAAGTCCTAAAAAAGACGCGCGATGTTGACTTTTGGGGCGCGAACGGCGTAAACACGACCGTACCGAGCGCGGACAAAAGAAGACTGGCCGGCACGAGCCGGTTTCGGGCGGGAAGACGGGCGCGCGAGGACTAGCAAAGGCCTTTGCTAGTGAAGATTCCGATTGGAGGGGCTGCCGTGGACGTCACCCATCAGTGAGAACAAGCAGCCTGCTTGTCCTCGGAGAATAGCATGTACAAGAACAAGTACATAAGTAATGTCAGACTGGGAAAAGACCAAGGGTCCATCGAGCCCAGCATCCTGTCCACGACAGTGGCCAATCCAGGCCAAGGGCACCTGGCGGCGAGCTTCCCAAACATACAAACATTCTATACATGTTATTCCTGGAATTGTGGATTTTTCCCAAGTCCATTTACTAGTGGTATATGGACTTGTTCTTTAGGAAACCGTCTAACCCCTTTTTAAACTCTGCCAAGCTAACTGCCTTCACCACATTCTCCGGCAACTAATTCCAGAGTTTAATTACCCATTGGGTGAAGAAAAGTTTTCTCCGATTTGTTTTAAATTTACTACACTGTAGTTTCATCGCATGCCCCCTAGTCCTAGTATTTTTGGAAAGCGTGGACACTTCACATCCACCTGTTCCACTCCACTCATTATTTTATATACCTCTATCATGTCTCCCCTCAGTCGTCTCTTCTCCAAGCTGAAAAGCCCTAGCCTCCTTAGTCTTTCTTCATAGGGAAGTCGTTCCATCCCCGCTAACATTTTCGTCGCCCTTCGTTGCACCTTTTCCAATTCTACTATATCTTTCTTGAGGTGCGGCGACCAGAATTGAACACAATACTCAAGGTGCGGTCACACCATGGAGCGATACAATGGCATTATAACATCGTCACACCTGTTTTCCATACCTTTCCTAATAATACCCCCCAACATTCTATTCGCTTTCCTAGCCGCAGCAGCACACTGAGCAGAAAGTTTCAGAGTATTATCGACGACGACACCCAGATCCCGTTCTTGGTCTGTAACTCCTAACATGGAACCTTGCATGACGTAGCTATAATTCGAGTTCTTTTTTCCCATATGCATCACCTTGCACTTGCTCACATTAAACGTCATCTGCCATTTAGCCGCCCAGTCTCCCAGTCTCGTAAGGTCCTTCTGTAATTTTTCACAATCTAGTCGCGAGTTAACGACTTTGAATAACTTTGTGTCATCAGCAAATTTAATTACCTCGCTAGTTACTCCTCTCTCTAAATCATTTATAAATATATTAAAAAGCAGCGGTCCTAGCACAGACCCCTGAGGAACCCCACTAGCTACCCTTCTCCATTGTGAATACTGCCCATTTAACCCCACTCTGTTTCCTATCCTTCAACCAGTTTTTAATCCACAATAGGACATTTTCTCCTATCCCATGACCCTCCAATTTCCTCTGTAGCCTTTCATGAGGTACCTTGTCAAACGCCTTTTGAAAATCCAGATACACGATATCAACCGGCTCCCCTTTGTCCACATGTTTGTTTACTCCTTCAAAGAATTGGTCAGGCAAGATTTCCCCACACAAAAGCCGTGCTGACGCGGCGTTAGTAATCCATGTCCTCGGATGTGCTCTGTAATTTTGTTTTTGATAATAGCCTCTACCATTTTCCCTGGCACCGACGTCAGACTCACCTGGAACCTTTTTTTTAAAAATCGGCGTTACATTGGCCACCCTCCAATCTTCCGGTACCACGCTCGATTTTAAGGATAAATTAAATATCACTAACAGTAGCTCCGCAAGCTTATTTTTCAGTTCTATCAGTACTCTAGGATGAATACCATCTCACTCTCTTTCACACAGACGCACACACACTTTCTCTGTCACACACACACACACACACACACACATACATACATATACACACTCTCACTTTCTCTTAACTCACTCTCACATTGTCTTTCACACGAACGCGCACACACACACACTCTCTCTCTCACACACACACACACACTCTCTCTCTCTGTCTCACACACACACACTCACTTTACATTTCAGAAATAAAAAATCTTGCCCGTTTTAATGGGCTTCACGGCCGAGAGGGGAACCCTGGAACTCGCAGGGAGGTAGGGAAGGGGGACCCTGGAACTGGGAGAGAGGGAGGGGGAGGGCACCCTGGCACACACTCTCATTCTCACACACACACACTCTCTCACACAATCGCACAGTCTCACTCTCTCTCCGTCACACACACACACATTCACTTTCTCTCACACAGTCACTCTCACACACATACACACTCTGAGGAAAACCTTGCTAGCGCCCATTTCATTTGTGTCAGAAACGGGCCTTTTATACTAGTATACATATATAGAGGGGCATAATCAAACGCCTATCTCCATGGGCGTCTATGTCCGAAAACGGGTACGTGAAGAGGAGGGACAGACCGTATTTTCGAAAAAATGGACGTCTTTGTTTTGTTTCGAAAATACGGTTTGTACGGACCAAATGCCATGGATTTGTTAGTTTCTGAGCTGGGCATTTTTTTTTTTTTTTAGCGATAATGGAAACTAAAACCGGCCAGCTCAAAAATGTCCTAATCCGAGCCATTTGGTCGTGTCAGGGGCCAGGATTTGTAGTACACTGGCCCCCCTGACATGCCAGGACACCAACTGGGCACGCTAGAGGTCAGTGCGGTGGACTTCCGAAACAGCTCCCACATGCATAGCTCCCTTACCACGGGTGCTGAGCCCCCAACCCCCTCCCCCAAATGTACAACACTACCATAGCTCTTAGGGGTGAAGGCGGCACCTACATGTGGGTACAGTGGGTTTTGGAGGCCTCCAGCACAAGTGTTACAGGTAGGGAGGATGGGCCTGGGTCCGCCTGCCTGAAGTGCACTGCAATACCCACTAAAAGTACTCCAGGCCTCTAGGACTTGTTGCTACTGTAGAACCTTGGCACACCAGTTGACACCTGAAGACTAATGTCTCCGAAAACGTCCTTTATTGGAATAAGCACATTTACTCACAGTTAACTGCAGATCAGAGGTTGTGCCCCACTGGCAAAGAGTCTCCCTGGTACTGAGATTAGCAGTAGGTCAGAGCTAGCAGAATGCTGTACAATGCCCACTTTCACAAAAGTGGTGATAGGGAAGAAGCTGGAAACTATAGGACGGTAAGCCTCACTTCGATTATTGGAAAAGTAATGGAAGCGATGCTGAAGGAAAGGATAGTGAATTTCCTGGAAGAAAATGAGTTGCAAGATCCGAGACAACATGGTTTTACCAAAGGGAAATCGTGCCAAACGAATCTCATTGAATTCTTTGATTGGGTGACCGGAGAATTGAACCGTGGACGTGCTATAGACGTAATCCACTTAGATTTCAGCAAGGCTTTTGACATGGTTCCCCACAGGAAGCTCTTAAATAAACTGGATGGGCTGAAGATAGGACCCAAAGTGGTGCACTGGATTAGGAACTGGTTGACGGACAGGCGCCAGAGGGGTGGTGGTGAATGGAGTTCGCTCGGAGGAGGGAAAGATGAGTAGTGGAGTGCCTCAGGGATCGGTGCTGGGGCCGATTCTGTTTAATATATTTGTGAGTGACATTGCCGAAGGGTTAGAAGGTAAAGTTTGGCTATTTGCGGATGATACTAAGATTTGTAACACAGTGGACACCCCGGAGGGAGTGGAAAACATGAAAAAGGATCTGAAAAAGCTAGAAGAATGGTCTAAGGTTTGGCAATTAAAATTCAATGCGAAGAAATGCAAAGTGATGCACTTAGGGAGTAGAAATCCAAGAGAGGCGTATGTGTTAGGCGGTGAGAGTCTGCTAGGTACGGATGGGGAGAGGGATCTTGGGGTGATAGTATCTGAGGATCTGAAGGCGATGAAACAGTGTGACAAGGCGGTGGCCGTAGCTAGAAGGTTACTAGGCTGTATAGAGAGAGGTGTGACCAGCTGAATAAAAGAGGTGTTGATGCCCCTTTACAAGTCATTGGTGAGGCCCCACCTGGAGTATTGTGTTCAGTTTTGGAGGCCGTATCTTGCTAAGGATGTAAAAAGAATTGAAGCGGTGCAAAGAAAAGCTACAAGGATGGTATGGGATTTGCGTTACAAGACGTATGAGGAGAGACTTGCGGACCTGAACATGTATACTCTGGAGGAAAGGAGGCACAGGGGTGATATGATACAGACGTTCAAATATTTGAGAGGTATTAATCCGCAAACGAACCTTTTCCGGAGATGGGAAGGCGGTAGAACGAGAGGGCATGAAATGAGATTGAAGGGGGGCAGACTCAAGAAGAATGTCAGGAAGTATTTTTTCACGGAGAGGGTGGTGGATGCTTGGAATGCCCTCCCGTGGGAGGTGGTGATGAAAACGGTAACGGAATTCAAACATGCGTGGGATAAACAAAGGAATCCTGTGCAGAAGGAAGGGATCCTCAGGAGCTTAGCCTAGAATGGGTGGCAGAGCTGGTGGTTGGGAGGCGGGGCTAGTGCTGGGCAGACATATACGGTCTGTGCTGGTGCAGGTGGTTGGGAGGTGGGACTAGTGCTGGGCAGACTTATACGGTCTGTGCCGGGGCTGGTAGTTGGGCGGCGGGGATAGTGCTGGGCAGACTTATACAGTCTGTGCCAGAGCCGGTGGTGGGAGGCAGGGATAGTGCTGGGCAGACTTATACGGTCTGTGCCAGAGCTGGTGGTTGGGAGGCGGGGATAGTGCTGGCCAGACTTATACGGTCTGTGCACTGAAGAGGACAGTACAAATAAAAAAGTAGCACATATGAATTTATCTTCTTGGGCAGACTGGATGGACCGTGCAGGTCTTTTTTCTGCCGTCATCTACTATGTTACTATGTGAGCATTTAACACAAGCTAGTGGAATCATGGAGACCAATACCCTGCACCCACTACAATGCATTGCTGATGTGACTGCAGTGCGCAAAACAGAAAAGGCGTCACACTCACCCGAGAGCCACATCAGAACCAGGGAAAGGCTGTCAGAGGATAGAACACATTCTGCTGTCATGGAAGAGGAGAAACCAATCTGGCTGCTCATGGTTTACAGAGCACCTCGTAACACATTTATCTGTGCAAGAACTCCTAGGCCTGATTACTCAAGTGACCCTGAATTACCCTAGGCTGGTGATCATGGGAGACTTCAATCTACACATCAAAACCCGATATCGCCACAGCTGCCTTCTTGGGCACGATGACAGCATTAGGATTTACACAAGTGATCAATTCTCCAACCAACGAAAAGGGTCACATACTAGACTTGGTATTTTACAAAGGGGTGGATATCCCAGAATTCTGAGATAATAGTATTGAAATAACACCCCTATCATGGTCAGACCATTTTCTAATTAAATTCTCCATAAGTGGCCACCTAAAACAAACCTCCCAGAGTTTGGAAGATAAAAAAAAGCAGACTGCTGAGAATTTCCTAGAGGCCTTGGACTATCCACATGTGGATGAAAAGACAACAGTGTCAGAACAAGTTGACATCTGGAATACACGCAGCCAAGACCATAGAGAAATCAGCACCACTAAAAAAGGGTCTTATGCCCCACTCACAAACGCTCACCTTGGTTTTCTACAGAACTTCGGATCCTTAAACGCGAAGGACGAAAACTGGAAAGGAGATAGCGCAAATCTCACCTGGATGAAGACAGACTAAACTGTAGGAAGCATATGGCAAAGTACCGCCAAGCATTAACAGCAACCAAAAAACAGTATTTCTCGCAATGCATTGCACAGGCTGCCAATGCAACCAAGCAGTTATTCAGTATAGTAAACAGCGTACTGCAGCTCCCACAACAGAACCAGCCGGCCCAGTCTAAACTGAATTGCAATGATTTTGCTGCATACTTTGCCAACAAAATTAAAAGTCTCCGCCATGATTCACTGGCAATCTCACCCAGTCCCCAACCAGTCAACCAGGGGTGCACAAACTTGCCCCCTCCTGATAGAGACAGATGGGACTCTTTTAACCCAATGACAGAGGAGAGCCTTGACAAAATCCTAAGAGACCTTCGACCTACTACCCTCCCTCGATCCCTGCCCATCAAAGATTGTGCAGCAGGCAAATATGGGCCTCATAGAAGGTGCCACAAAAATTGTGAACACCTCTCTTTCTAATGGGCAGCTACCAACAGCATTAAAAAGGACAATGGTCCACCCTCTGCTGAAGAAAAACAACTTGATCAGGACAAACTTGAAAATTACAGGCCAGTATCCAACATCCCGTTTCTAGGGAAACTCATAGAACAAACAGTCTGTGTTCAACTTAAATGACTGTTTAGATCCATATCAATCTGGATTCAGACCTGGTTATGGTACAGAAACAGTCCTTGTATCCTTTAGATCTTCACAGAAACCGAGACAAGGGATTTGCTTCGATGTTAGTATTGCTTGATTTCTCTGCAGCTTTTGACAACGTGGATCATATCACGCTAGCACAACTGACAGAAACAGGTATCAATGAAACCGTACTTGCTTGGTTCAGAACCTACCTATCAGACAGGCAACAATCCATAATGTTTGGCAGCAACTCATCACCACCATGGACACTGACCTGCAGGGTACCACAAGGATTGATACTGTCACCTATTCTGTTCAATATCTCCCTCAAACCACTAGCTGAGCTGATTCAGTCAATGGACACTCAGTTCTACAGCTATGCGGATGATGTGCAGCTACTCATACCCATTGAACCTGACTTACCTATAGCCTTGAATAAACTGCTTGCCTAACATCAATTCAAACAGGGCTAAATACAATAAACTTTGCCTGAACCCAAGTAAAACCGAGCTTCTCTGGGTCCCTAACACAAGTGGATACATACCTGATATCAAACTCCCTTTTGGGAAGTATGAACTCCCCCTCAAATCACAAGTCAGAAACCTTGGAATACAGTTAGATTCAATACTTACTCTGATTCCCCAAATCCAAGCAACCTTCAACAGCTGCTTCTACTATTTGCGACATGATAACATCAAGACTGGATTACTGCAATTCACTATACAATGGACTGACTACAAAGGGCCTGCACCAGCTCCAGTTGATTCAGAATGCAGCAGCAAGACTCATAGGAGGTTGCAAGCAACGTGACCATATCACACCATTTTTACAAAAACTTCATTGGCTACCAGTACAATACAGGGCTAAATTTAAAACTCTATGCCTGGAGATCCAAGATGGCGACGGATTGAGTAGCGTTAACAGACGCGCTCAGATTCGCCCTAACGTACGTCGCTGTTAGCACCTTACCCTTTGGAAGATGGGCAAGCGGAGAGGCAAGGTTCGGGAGGTTCCCTCCGTCCCGAGTGGAAAGCCTCAGCAGCAGCAGACGACGATGGACCGTTTTGCGGTGCTGCCCGGTCCCGAGATGGCGTCTACTCCAACTGCAGGAGCCTGCCTTGTGGAGCAGGACAACAGCGTAGACGGGGCTTCCCTCAGCCCTGTCGAGCGTGCAGCGCCCCCACAACCCGGAAGAGAGAATCTTCAGGTAAGCCCTGCCGCCTATGGAGAGAGACCAGGCTGAGCAGGGAGGGAGTTTGCAGAAGACAGCTGGAGCTGGAAACTTGGAGGAACCAGAATTAACAACTACTCCTGTTGTTTCACTAAGGACAGTGAGTATATTGGAACAAGTTTCAAAAGCCCCTCTACCGGATTGTATAATGGGAGAGGTAGTGAAACCTGCTGTAGTGACATTGGAGTCACTTTGGGACTTGACTTCCAAGACCCAATCTGCTTTACAAACTGTAATTCTTAAAAATATGGGGACAATAAAAGTTTTATCAGAGACTGCGCTAATTCATCTAAAGACTAGTGAAAGCCATGCCTCTGAAGTTAAAAGACTGTCTGAAAAAGTTGGAAAGATTGAACTTGTGGAGCAAACTTTACTAAAAGACAAGAATTTTACCTTAAGACGCGTGGAATATTTAGAAAAATCAATCTAAGAGATTAACTTTGCGTTTTATAAATTTTCCTAGGTCACCATTGATTACTCCGACGCAAATTGTTAAAAAATACTTGATGGAGACCCTGGGTATGCCCGAAAACTCACTGCCCCCAATAAGTAGAGCTTTCTATTTACAGACTGATGTTAAAACATCAGTACATTTACCAGAACAAGGAGCAATGGGTCTTACGGCATTCCTGGAGTCGTCTCTTGAAGTGATAACACAAAGAATTACATTGCTTGTAATCTTTGCGTTGGAAATGGACAGAGACGCAGGTCTCAGACTTTCCTTTAGACACTTGGATTCTTTATTTTTGGAAAACTCAAAAGAGACGCAAGATGTTTTTGTTGCTGCGCCCGAAAGCTTTGGCAATTAGGGCAAATTTTCTTTTGACATATCCATGTGTATGTAGATTAATCTTGCAGTCTAAGCAATATCAATTCTTTGACCCAAATCAATTGGAAGATTTTCTAAAAAGCAGGGAAGAGGTCAATGTACAAGTCTAAGTCACCTATGCAATGCTGTATGCAGGCATTGAGTAACCCACTTGGGAATGTAGCTACTCGTTTGATATAATTCAATGTGAAACTGCTTATTTAAGCAGAGAATTCCTTTTCTATTTCTTTCTTGGATCGATTTCACATTATTGTGGTCATTAGTAAGAGTATCATTTCATGAAAAAACATTTTTTTTTCTTGTATTGAATGGAATTTAATTCAATTAGTGTAATATCACTCATAAATGTTATGTTTGGTAAAAGGTAAAATTATGTATAATCATACCTGATAATTTTCTTTCCATTAATCATAGCTGATCAATCCATAGACTGGTGGGTTGTGTCCATCTACCAGCAGGTGGAGATAGAGAGCAAACTTTTGCCTCCCTATATGTGGTCATGTGCTGCCGGAAACTCCTCAGTATGTCGATATCAAAGCTCCATCCGCAGGACTCAGCACTTAAGAGAATTACACCCACGAAGGGACACTCTGCCCAGCTCACCACCGCCGAAACGGGGGAGGGGAATTAACCCAGCTCATCCCCACACAAGTGGGGGAGGGGAATCCGTCCAGCTCATCCCCGCGGAGCGGGGGAGGGACACCACACCCGCCGATGCGGGGGGATCTGGCTTATCCTGCAACCGCAACCGCGGGAGGAGCTGACAACCCTAACACCGCCGAAGCGGGAGGGGTACAAAGCTGCCCTACAGCCGCACGAAGCGGGAGGGAGTGCCGGCAGAATTTAAATCTCAATCCAGCCCCGTAAAACGGAGGGGAGAGGAATGCAGCAGCTCACTGTAACACAAACTCGTCTCAACTCTTGAAGAATCCAAGTGAAAGAAGAACTTGAACACGAAGTCCTCCTGAAGTAACTGAAGGCTAAACTTGAACCTAAAATTCAACCAGAATATAAACAGTACAGATATCTGGGAGGGGCTATGGATTGATCAGCTATGATTAATGGAAAGAAAATTATCAGGTATGATTATACATAATTTTACCTTCCATATCATCAAGCTGATCAATCCATAGACTGGTGGGATGTACCGAAGCAGTACTCACCCAGGGCGGGACATAGAAATCCCTGACCTCAACACTGAAGCTCCAAACCGGGCCTCCGCCCGTGCAGCCACAGTCAAACGGTAATGCTTGGAGAATGTATGAGCCGAAGCCCAAGTTGCCGCCTTGCATATCTCTTCCAAGGAGACGGATCCGGCCTCTGCCATCGAGGCCGCCTGAGCTCTCGTGGAGTGAGCCTTCAGCTGGATAGGCGGCACCTTCCCCGCGGCCACATAAGCCGCTGCAATGGCTTCCTTGACCCATCTTGCCACTGTAGGCTTAGCAGCCTGCAGACCCTTACGAGGACCTGCAAACAGGACAAACAGATGATCCGATTTCCGGAAATCATTGGTCACTTCCAAGTATCTGATGATGACTCGTCTCACATCCAGATATTTAAGAGCGGAGTACTCCTCTGGGTAGTCCTCCCTACGAAAGGAAGGGAGACAGAGCTGCTGATTCACATGGAAGCGAGAAACAATCTTGGGCAGGAAGGAAGGCACTGTGCGAATAGTCACTCCTGCCTCAGTGAACTGCAGAAAAGGCTCTCGACATGAGAGCGCCTGGAGCTCGGAAACTCTTCTGGCTGAAGTGATAGCCACCAAAAAGACTGCTTTCAACGTCAGGTCTTTCAGAGATGCCCTCGACAAGGGTTCAAAAGGCGGCTTCTGCAATGCTCTTAGCACCAGGTTGAGATTCCACGCAGGCACCACTGAGTGCAGAGGAGGGCGCAGGTGATTAACTCCTTTGAGAAAGCGCACCACATCTGGCTGCGAAGCCAGGGAAGCACCCTTCAGGCGGCCCCTGAAGCAAGCCAGAGCCGCTACCTGGACTTTAAGGGAACTGAGCGACAGGCCTTTCTCCAGACCTTCTTGCAGGAACGCCAACACTGAAGAAATTGGAGCAGTGAAGGGAGAAAGTGAGCCTGCTTCACACCATGCTGCAAAGATACGCCAAACCCTGGCGTAAGCAGTAGAAGTAGAGCGCTTCCTCGCTCTCAGCATAGTGGCGATGACCTTGTCTGAGAAGCCGTTCTTCCTCAGACGCTGCCGCTCAATAGCCAGGCCGTAAGACCAAAGGGAGAGGGATCCTCCATCACCACGGGACCCTGATGTAACAGGCCCTGCTCCACTGACAGCCGCAGAGGAATGTCGACTGAGAGCCTGATCAAGTCCGCATACCAGGGACGTCTGGGCCAATCCGTACCCACCAGGATTACCCTGCCGGGATGCTTTGCCACCCGGTCTAGCACCCTGCCCAACATGGGCCAGGGCGGGAACACATAGAGGAGCTCTTGTGTCGGCCACTGTTGGAGAAGAGCATCTACTCCCAGGGATCGAGGGTCCCGTCCTCTGCTGAAAAAAGCGCGGCACTTGGCAATTGGCCGATGACGCCATCAGATCTAGGCTCGGCTGGCCCCAGCGCTTCGTGATGTCCAAGAACGCCTGAGCAGATAGTTGCCATTCTCCGGGCTCCAAGGTATGGCGACTGAGAAAGTCCGCCTTGACATTCATGACTCCGGCAATGTGGGCCGCTGAAAGCTGCTCCAGGTTCGCTTCCGCCCACTGGCAAAGACTCATAGCCTCCTTGGCTAGAGGGGCGCTCTTGGTACCTCCCTGGCGGTTGACATAGGCCACAGCCGTGGCATTGTCCGACAGGACCCGTACAGGCTTCAACACCAGTACCGGGATGAACTCCAAAAGCGCCAACCGAATGGCTCTGAGTTCCAGGAGGTTGATAGACCACTTGCCTCTGCAGGAGACCAGAGCCCCTGCGCTGTCCTTCCCAAGCAGTGGGCTCCCCAGCCCAACAAAGAGGCGTCCGTCGTGACGACAATCCACTCTGGGGTCACCAGAGGCATTCCCGCAGACAACTTGTCTGTCTGCATCCACCAGCTCAGCGCCTTGCGCACCGCTGGGTCCAAGGGAAGGCGCACAGCATAATCCTCCGACATCGGAGTCCAGCGCTGTAGCAAAGAGTGTTGAAGTGGTCTCATATGAGCCCTGGCCCAGGGCACTACTTCCATCGTGGCCGTCATAGAGCCCAACAGCTGCACATAGTCCCAAGCCCAAAGAGGAGAGGCTACTAGGAACTGGTCCACCTGAGCCTGAAGTTTGACAATCCGATTGTCTGGCAGGAACACTCTGCCCACTTGGGTGTCGAATCGAACTCCCAGGTACTCCAGGGACTGAGTCGGGCGCAGCTGGCTCTTCTCCCAGTTGATGATCCACCCCAGGGAGCTCAAAAGAGCAACTACCCGGTCCACAGCTTTGCCGCACTCTGCATAAGAGGGGGCTCGGATCAACCAGTCGTCCAGATAAGGATGGACTTGTACCCCTTCCTTTCGTAGGAAGGCCGCGATGACCACCATTACTTTGGAAAAGGTCCGCGGAGCAGTAGCCAACCCGAATGGGAGGGCTCTGAACTGGAAGTGTCGTCCCAGAACTGCAAAACGCAGAAAGCGTTGATGAGGAGGCCAGATGGGAATATGCAGGTACGCTTCCTTGATGTCCAAGGAGGCCAAGAACTCTCCTGCCTTCACTGCCGCTATAACAGAGCGGAGAGTCTCCATGCGAAAGTGCCGCACTTTCAAGGCCCGATTGACCCCTTTTAGGTCGAGGATAGGCCGGACAGAACCTCCTTTCTTTGGTACCACAAAGTAAATGGAGTAACGTCCCTTGCCAAGCTGACTTTCTGGCACCGGAACGACCGCGCCCAGGCGGATCAGATTGTCCAAGGTCTGCTGCACTGCCACAGCTTTGACCGGAGACTTGCAGGGAGAGAGTACGAACCCGTCTCTTAAGGGTCGGCAGAACTCTAGCTTGTAGCCGTCTCTGATGACTTCCAGCACCCACGCGTCTGAAGTTATTGTGGTCCACTCGCCCAGAAACGAGGACAGCCGTCCTCCAATCTGCACTGGGGCGTGGACCAAGGCCCCGTCATTGGGTACGAGACCCTGGGGGAGGACCGGAGGGAGCACCTCCGGGACGGCGGTCTCTGCGAAAGGAATGCTGCTTGGGGGAGAAATTCCTCTTGAAGGAAGAGGGGGCAAAGGAACCCGACTTGCCCGGGCGGTACCGACGGGCTTCCTGCAACCGTCCTCTGGAGGTACCGGGACGAGTACTAGCCCGAGCCCTGACCTCTGGTAATTTCTTGCCCTTAGACGTGCCGAGATCGGTCACGATTTTGTCCAGCTCGACCCCAAAGAGCAGCTTGCCTTTAAAAGGCAATCTAGCCAGGCGGGATTTAGAGGCGTGGTCAGCAGACCAATGTTTCAGCCAAAGCCACCGCCGCGCAGAGACTGTCTGAGCCATGCCTTTAGCTGAGGCTCTCAAGACATCATACAGCAAGTCTGCCAAATAGGCTAAGCCCGATTCCAGGGCCGGCCAATCAGCCCTCAAGGAATGATCCGAGGGGGAAGCCCGCTGCACCATAGTCAGGCACGCCCTGGCCACATAGGAGCCGCAAACTGAGGCCTGCAAACTTAAAGCAGCTGCCTCAAAGGACGACATTAAGGCCGCCTCCAATCTTCTATCTTGGGCGTCCTTTAGGGCCGTGCCACCTTCCACCGGCAACGCCGTTTTCTTAGTCACCGCAGTGATTAAAGAATCCACGGTAGGCCACAGATAGGCCTCACGTTCACTCACAGCCAAAGGATAGAGGCGGGACATAGCCCTAGCCACTTTAAGGCTCGCTTCCGGGACGTCCCATTGAGCCGAAATTAAGGTGTGCATGGCCTCATGCACGTGGAAGGTTCTAGGCGGGCGCTTCGTCCCCAGCATAATGGCAGAGCCAACAGGGGCTGAGGGAGAGACGTCCTCCGGAGAGGAAATCTTCAAAGTGTCCATGGCCTGTAACAACAGGTTGGGCAAATCCTCTGGGCTAAAAAGCCGCGCTGCAGAGGGGTCATCCGCTCCATCCGAGCGGGGATCCGTCTCCTCCAAGGAATCCGCAAAGGACCGTTGGGAGACCTCAGACACGCTGCCCTCATCTACATCGGAGGAGACAAAGTCCTCCAAGGCCTGGAAATCAACCCGAGGGCGTTTACCTCTGGGAACCTCAACCTCTTTACCAGAAGAGGGAGCAGGGGCAGCGTTTTGCATGAGGAAAGCCTGATGCAGCAGCAAAACAAACTCGGGGGAGAAACCCCCCAGACTGTGCACTTCCGCAGCCTGGGCAACAGCCCTAGACGCACTCTCAACCGGCGCTCGCAAGAGCGGGGGAGAGACATGCTGCGCATCCAAAATGGCGTCCGGCGCGACACTCCACGAAGGAGCCGCGCGGGAAGAACGGCGCTTAACTTTAGCCGCTTTTGTGCCGTCGCCCAAATTAAGGGCGTTCATGGCATTAATGTCTCCAACCTCAAGGGCGGCCCAAGAAGAAGCCGTCCGAGCCGCGTGGCCGGCCAAGATGGCGGAGGCGAGGAGCGGGGGATGGGCGTTTATGGCGGGAAAAACCGCCACGCCGGAGGAAGGACCGGGACATTCATCGGTCACGAAACTGTCACCCAACAAGGGCGAATCAGGCTGTAAGACCCCCACATCCCCTCTAGAAGCGCTCAAGCGATCCGGGGAGCGACCCTTTGCGCCCTCGCCCTCCGACGCCATATGCCACGAGGAGAAGAATCGGGGAACCCCCTGCCCGCTATAAAAAGGTAAAATTACCTGCTTGCCGCTCCGAGCTGTAACGAACTGGTGTCCCAGTGAGTAGCTGCAATGAACGTTTAAATAAACGTCGAAATAAACGCCTTTAAGGACGTTTAAAATTTTTTTTTTTTAACGGAGCCAGCGGGAGGGGGGAGAAAAGGAGGGACCTGGCACCACCAGGTTTGCACTTGCTCAAAAGAGCCCTCAACCCCAGGCCTCAACAAAACCTAAGGATTAGGCTTGGAGGCCTAGCCAGAGCTGCTGCTGTGTGTGACCACCACCTGCTGAGATAGAGAACATACTGGGGAGTTTCCGGCAGCACATGACCACATATAGGGAGGCAAAAGTTTGCTCTCTATCTCCACCTGCTGGTAGATGGACACAACCCACCAGTCTATGGATTGATCAGCTTGATGATATGGAAACTTAAGATTAAAAAAAAACAAAAAAACCTCTATGCCTGATCTTCAAGGCCTTGAAAGGAAATGGCCCTAAGGCCCTCCCAAGGACTTTCACTAACCATACCCTCTCCAAAAGACATTACACGATGTGATACCCGCAAGCAAGCCTTCTCCGGAGTAGCCCCCACACTCTGGAATGCACTGCCTGAAAGGCTGCGCTTAACACAAGACTATCTCTACTTCAGGAAGCAGTCTCTTCAACCAGGCCTTTACTGGAAGAAGTAACTAACTCGTTAGTCTCACTCACACAAGGAGTACTGCAGCAGGACATGTTTAACCACTCCTACTCTAGCTGAGATAACATTTAACCATTTCTCTAACCTCATGTGCAACTTTCTTTAAATCAATCACCTTACTTTCTAACCCTTCTATATGTTACATCTTTGTTTTACCCTTCGCTATCACTTATAATGTTCTATTACGTATTGTGTTGACATTGTAAATAGTATACCATGCCATACTTTGTATTGTTTTTGAATATTTTTACTGCTGTAATTGTCTATTGCTCATGCTTGATCTACTCTTACTGTACACCGCCTTGAGTGAATTCCTTCAAAAAGGCGGTAAATAAATTCTAATAAATCAATAAATATAGGGTGAAGTATTTTTGTACATGAAAGAAGAGCAGAACTTGGGAGTGATTTGTATCTGATTATCTTAAGATAGAAAAGAAGTAAAAAAGGCAACAGCAAAAGCCAGAAGGATGCCTGGCAACATAGGGAGAGGAATAGTCAGCAAGAAAAAGGAGAGACTAAGTCACTGGTTAACCCTCATTTAGAATACTGTTTAAAATAAATTGACTGTATCTTCAGTGGTCATCATAAAGCTTATGCAGACAGAAAGATCTCAATATGCACACTTTGAAAGAAAAGGCAAGAGGGGAGACAGGATATTTACCTCCATGGCATAAATGCATAGGAGGCAGGAGTCTTTCAATTCAAATGAAGCTCTGGAACCAGGAGGCACAGGATGAAGGTGGAAGGGTGTAATCCAAGGAAATATTTATGAAAAGATTGGTGGATGCATGGGAACAAGCCTCTCTGTGAAGGTGGTGGTGGACTGTATGTGAATTCAAGAAAGCATGGAACAAGCACAGAGGATCTCTAAGGGAGAAAAATACAATATTGATTGATAGTTGGTATGGATGGGCAGACTGGATAGGCAATATGGTCTCATATCTTCTTTGTTTATGGGGATCACCAAATTAAAAAAAAAAAAAAAAAAAGGATTTTAAATATATGTATTAGGCCCATGTCCCTTTTGTTCTCTTTGGAGTTCCCACTAGTTCGAGACTTGAGCTTAGTCTCCCCATATCCACCACCAGGATGATTTATTATATTACTCTTTCTATCCCCCCCCCCCCCCCCACTAGTCAAAGCAATAAATCTCCTTTGTGTAGGACCTTCTGCACTAACCTCGCTTGCTAGAAAGAGGCCGTTTACAACCGACACAAACAATGAAATAGAATCTTAAATGACAGCAGCAATTGTTGCCAGTGTTCAAACATGGGTTTAATTATAATTATGTTTGCACCCATCTAAGTAGCATACTTGCAACCTAACACACAAAGGCAGGCCAGTTAAAAAACACACTGTAAGCAAAATACCTAGGGCCCTTTTTACTATGGTGCGCGCATGCTAGAGACACTCATATTCCTATGGGTGTCTCTAGTGTTAGCGCATGCTAAAAACGTTAAGTGTACCTACAGCGTGCTTAGTAAACAGGGCCCTAAGAGAAAATAACATTTTTTCTAACATGCTGATGCTCACCTTTTAAATGAGTCAAACCTTTATAACAGGCCATATCCAAATTTTCCTGCATTGGGAATCAAAGGAAATCACTGGACAGGAACTATTTGGACAGACGAACTCAGATTTTTCAGAAGTATAAAAATCCCCTCATTTTTATGATGCCCTTTGACACACAGCATTTTTAACAAATGAAAGCTCATTGGTAATTAAAACAGTCATTCACTTTACAATTGCTGATTCAAAGTCTATCAAACTATGTTGTATAGTTTTTAAGGGCAAAGCAAAAGACAAAGTATTTAAAATAAAAGTTTATTTAAGGTATGAAAGGCATCATATTTAAGCATGATCCTTCAACTTTAATTTACTTTTAAATATAAAGCATGCAATAGAAAAAAAGTCAGTAACTTTTCTGAAATGTACAATATATACTTTCAGTACAAAAAAATTCAAATATAGTTTGTAAATGATGAACAACAAAAATTAACATATCTAGAAATAACAGTAAACAAACGAGTTCAGTCAGCTAATGTAGCTCATAACATACAGGATGTATTCACAGTTTCAGGTTTATGTATGTTTTAGAAACAAGATGAACTCTGAGGCTCAAGCACTGTTCCTGGCACTATAGAAAAATGAGGATATGCCCCTCAAAATCAGCAGCTTTTATCAACAAAACTTATGTAACAGACATTACAAAACTACAAAACACTGACGTGCAGTTTAATAAGTGAAAAAGCCTACTCAGAAATTTAATGCTAGTTCAAAACTAGTAAGCAATTTGAAAAAAAAAGCAGCTTCATTTAGTTCTTGAAAAGTAAAACAAAGCTCTCATTATGCAGAATGTAATCACATTAATGTACAAGGATACATGTCTTGTCTGTACTGTTAAGTGGCATTTCAGCAACCCAGATGCTTCTTTAGACAATCCAAAAGTGTTGGACAAACACCTAAAGCAAAATGAGACACTCACCAAGAACTTCTCACTGACGATTAAGAAATTAATCTACAAGCTCTTGAGATCTTATTTTTTGTTTAAAATACTGATGCAATTTAAAGACTAGGGGAAGGGATTCACTTATGGAACTTAAAGCTACACTATTAAAGCTTCCATGCACAAAGAAGTTTGTACAACATTTTTCCAGTCTTTTGAAATACCACATTTGCTGCCATTATTTGATGCTTTTATTGTAGTAGATACAAATTGCATAGTTTTGTCCAGCAAGGGCTTGATCGCTTAACTCCACTATGAAAGGCATGTGCTTTCACCCAGGTATTCAGCTTATTGCATTCCCCCAAAGATTACTACAAACCCTTTTTGCTTCAACTTTTCAACCTGTATGGGCACACACGTCTTTTCCAGCAGTGATAAGAAAACCTTTAAGAAGTATCTAAATGGGACTTCAACTTATGGGAGGTATCATTCTGGAAGACTATCGAGGCTTTTGCTTCTTTTCTCAAAGTACAATTTCTGGAAAGTCTGGAATGTAGCTTTAGAATCTTGAACCACTGGACGCACACTTTCTGTGTCCACTGGAGATAAGCTGGAGTCCCGTGTTTCTGAATCCAGCAGAGCAGTAGCAGTTTCTGAGATAAATCATGAAACGGATCAAATCAACAATGCATTTACGGTGACTAAATATTTTTGAAAAAAAATATGAGAATACTGGGACCAAAATGAAAGCCATCAAGTAGTTTACTGGCAGATTTTTTTTTTTGTAAGAAGTCTTTATTTAGTTTTCAATCTTAACAACATAATGTTTTAAACAAACTGTCAACACATTGTTACATGGAAACCCAGACAAAAGATATTGCCTTGTGATACGTTTCACTTCCACACCTTTGCATCTAAACTAAACCTTTATAGACTTCAATAACATACTGGCAGATTTTTATGCCAAAGAAAAATGTGAAACTTTTTAAAAAAGCATCTTTATTCCATCAACCGAAAAAGGGAAGAACTCATGACTACAATGTTTGTACTCCACATATTTTCCTTATGGGCATGAGTAAATATGAGACATTAATGATTCTATAAATGTCTATTCTATTAACAAACGGATGTATACCAGGAAATTTCAAACAGTAAAAGCGAAGATACTTACCTGTAGCAGGTATTCTCAGACGACAACAGGCCTTATATTCTCATACATGGGTAATGTGATCCGTGCTGCCCAGTTTGGAGGTTATATCAAGCTGAAAAGAGCTTTGTGGAGCTACAGACTCACTCCACTGCACATGAACAAGTGCCTTCCCACTCAATGCAAGAGCACAGGACCGCCAGTCCAATACTATAGCATATGAAAAAAAGAGGAGACAACTCCTAGGGGACGTGGGAGGGTTTGTGAGAATGTAAGAACTGCTGTCCTTTGAGAATACCTGCTACAGGTAAGTATCTTTGCTTTCTCTGAGGACAAGGTCTATTATTCTCACATATGGGGAATACCTAGCAACCAGCCTCACCGAAAACAATAACCAATGGTCAATTGGGCATTGCAATGGTGAGAACAAAACACAGATCAACCTGAAACTATATACAAGCAGAGAGTGCAGCCTGGAACAGAACAAAATGAACTTAGGAAGGTGGAGTTGGATTCTAGACCACAGTCTGCAGTATTGTCTGTCCAAACCGACTGTCAAGTTGGGTATCCTGCTCAAAGCAGTAGTGAGATGTGAATGTGTGGACTGAAGACCATGTTCCAGCCTTACAAATTTCTTCAATGGAGGCCAACTGCAAGTGGGCTACTGACGCAGCCATGACTCTGACATTATGAGCCTTGACATGACTAGTTAGGATCAGCCCAGCCTGGGCATAAGGAAAAAAAAATGAAATCTGCAAGCTAATTAGATTGTGCATTTCCCCCGACTGCGACCCCCATCCCGCTGGGATCAAAAGAAACAAAAAGTTGGGTGGACTATGGGACCTAGTCCGCTCCAAGTTTAAGTACTTGCAGTCCAAGGTGTGAAAGGCGCTCTAGCTAGGGCGGGCATGAGGTAAAAAAAAAGAATGTTGGCAAGACAGTCGACTGATTCAGATGGACTTCCGACACAATTTTAGATGGGAACTTGGGGTGCGTGCAGAAGACTACTCTGTTGTGATGAAACCTAGTATAAGGTGCATCCACCACCAAGGCCTGAAGATCACTAACCTTACTAGCTGAAGTAACAGCCACCAAGAAAATGACCTTCCAGATCAAGTACTTCAGATGACATGAATCCAGTGGCTTGAAAGCAGCTTTCATCTGCTGTGTGAGAACAATGTTGTGGTCCTATGACACAAGTGGAGGTTTGACAGGGTGCTTTGAAAAAAGCAAACCTCTCATGAAGCAAACTAGAGGCTGTCCAGAAAGGGGCTTATCAAGCCCAATCGCACCAAGGTGAACCCTTACGGAGTTGGTCTTAAGGCCAGACTCGGAAAGGTATAGAAGATATTCAAGAAGCGTCTGTGTAGGGCAGAAAACAGATCTAGGGCCTTGACTTCACACCAAATGGCAAATCTCCTCCATTTATGTTTAAATCTTTTTATTGTTCAATAGATCTACCAGCAAAATACAAAGCAGACAACCATATTTTCTAACATAAGAGTGCTCACTTATCAACCCCTCCTCCCTCCTTCCTCTCCCTCCCTTCCCCCCCCCCCCCCCCAAGAGGCACAGGTGTCTCGAGCTACAGGTTGAGACAATGTCCAGTGGCCACTCAATTAAGAATTCTACTCCTGGCCATGGGTTGAAGTGTGTTCCAGAAGTTCGCCCACGTTTTCTGTAGCTGCTCCCCCTCATTGGAGGACATAGAGATTCCACGTCTTTCCAACTTCAGTAGTTCAATCATTTGTGTTCTCCACGCTCCCACAGATGGTGCAGTGTTTTCTCTCCAGTACAGCAATATGGTTCTCTTCCCCATTAGGGTGGCCCTCCGCAAAAATGCCCGGAAGCCTGGGGGGGTTGGTGTTGCATATTTGTAGTCTCAAAAAAGCATCAGTGGGTGCCTCCGGATTGTGCGGCCCCAGTATTGCCGTATCTCACCAAGGACTCGAGTCCAGAACTGGTTTACATGTTGGCAAAACCAAAACATATGTCCTAATGTGGCTGATACCCGGCTGCACCACGGGCAAGCATCTGAGTCTCCAAAGCCCGCTTGGAAGGCTCGCACCGGCGAAATGTACAGTCTGAGAGCAAATTTATACTGCATCTCCCAATAACGAGTAAATATGGACGTTCTTTGTATGTCAGTCAGAAATCTGCACAGGATCTCTCCTGTTACCTCTGCCATTAGATCTTTGGCCCAGTGCTGTGCCCTAGTGATGAAGTCTATGTCCTCTGTCGAGTCTTGTAAAAATCTATGATGAAATTTGAGAGGTATCGAGTTCTGGGCCCCCAGTGTCAGTGCCGTGTTCAATATATCTTGAACATCCTCACTCAGGTTGACCCATCCCAGAGCTGTGATATAATGGCGCACCTGAAGATATGCAAAATGATCAGTCTCAGCAAGTCCAAATTCCCTTTGCAGATCTGCAAATGGCCTCGTCTTGCCTTCCTCTGACACCAGCTGGAAAACATACTGTATTCCAAGCTTCCTCCAGCAATGGAACGCCGCTGAGGATGATCCTTCAGGAAAGTCAGGGTTATGACACAGCGGCAGAAAAGGGGTAGCCTTCCAGTCAAATCTGTGTCGTTTGCAAAGCCACTTCCAAGCTGCCCTCGCTGATGCAATTAACAGGTTCTGCCCCTTCCCTGTTCCTAGCCCCCCTCCCGGTGCATGCAACCTCCATCCTAAGTATATATTGGGAACTAAAGCTCTCTCCAGGTCTATCACCATAAAATCAGCTGCCTCCACCAGCCAATCCCTGATGTGTCGCATGGAGCACGCTATTGTGAGGTATGTTAAGCAACCCCATCCCAATTGTTGTGTTATGTGATGGAGTGCCCGCTCCTCCCCCCTCAGATATAATGGCAACATCTGAAATGTGTATAGTCACTTAGGGGCTATCATGATGTTAAAGAGACCTATGCGGCTCGAGAGGGAAAGAGGGCAGGCACCCCGCAGCCTCAACAGTCGGCTGGTAGTGGCCAATAAGGGTCTCACGTTTACTTCATACAGTGTCTCCATGGCCGTTGGGATAGTTACCCCTAGATATCGAATCTGTTGCTTTGCCCACTGTAGGGGAAAGTGGCCTGTCCATTTTTGTCTCATTGTTTCATCTAAGGCCAGTGCCAATGATTTTGACTGATTGAGCTTATATCCCGAAAGCTTACCATATTCTGTTATCGTGTGGAGAAGGCACCCCAATGAGGTCTGTGGGTCACTCAATAGCATCATCACATCGTTGGCTTAAGCTAACACCTTAAGCTCTCTCCCACCAGCTCTAATCCCTTTTATGCTATCTTGTGCACAGATCTCCGTTAACAATGGTTCCAGTGTCAGCAAAAAAAGTAGTGGGGATAACGGGCAACCCTGTCGTGTACCTTTGCTGATGTCAAATCCTGTTGTTTTGACTCCATTAACTCGTATCATGGCTTGTGGATGTGTATTATAGGGTCGTTATGGCTTTGAGGAACCACCCACTGAATCCCATATCTCTCAAGGTTTCAAACATAAACGGCCACTCCACCTGATCGAATGCGCGTTCCACATCCAGGCTCACCACCAATCGATGAACCTCAGGGTGTGGATTAGACAACATGGCTAGGAGCAACTTACGGACGTTCAGCACCGACTGGCGGCCCCGAACAAAGCCCACTTGCTCCTCTTTGATGATGTGTGGCATCAGGGGCGCTAATCTGTTTGCCAAGATGCGGGATAAAAGTTTAATTTCAACATTTATCAACGAAATGGGTCTGTAGGAGCTGGGTTGCAACGGGTCTCTATCTTTTTTGGGAATCAGGCTTATTAGAGCAGTGTTGGCGTGTGGTGGAAAACAGCCGGCCTCCACTACCGTATTAAGGTATTCAGTCAGTGGCCCCTATAATCTGCGCCGTATTTTATAAAATTCTCCAGAGAGGCCATCAGGCCCTGGCGCTGAATAAAGCTTCTGCGCTCCAATAGCTTTTTGTAGCTCTTTGGCCGTCACTGGAGCATTAAGGGGAGCAAGGTGGGCTGCGGGTAATTTTGTTAAGCCCACCAATTTCAGATATTCCTGTATAGCTTTACGTGTTTCTTTGTTCTCCCGTTCTTCCCTATACAAGGTGGTGAAATGTTGGTGGAAGGTATGTGCAATTTCATGGAGGTAATTTGTTATTCCCCCTGTGGGCTTTCTGAGCGCTGTGATGAAGTGAGCCTTCTTTGCACCTTTTACGAGCCTAGCTACCATCCCTCCCGCCTTGTCTCCATATTTATGTAACTTATATTTCCTGTGTAGGAGGGACCTCGTCACTCTTTCATGTAGTAAACTATTGAGTACTACCTTGGTAGACATAAGGGTTCTGTAATGTGCCTGGGTCGGAGCCCTTGTGTATGCTCTCCTCGCCGCTCTGAGCTTTTTCTCCAGATCTATCACCCCTTGAGCAATCTGCCGGTTTCGCTTGAAAGTGATGAAGCCTCGGAGCACGGCCTTTGCCGTGGACCAAAACAGGGCTATGTCCTCTAGATGCTCCTGGTTATGTGAAGCAAACTCCTCCCATTTCTTTTGTAAGAAAGACATAAAGTCTTTGGAGGGAAACAGGTAGGCAGGGAACCTCCACCTTGGTGACTGCTGAAAAAATGGTGCTGGCGCTAGATCCACCCAGACTAAGGAGTGATCTGAGATTTCTTCAGGACCGATAACAGCTTCTACAATCCTGGGGAACAGAATCTGTGATGTAAAAATATAATCTATTCTGGATTGAGTCCGGTGGGCCCTGGATGTGTGGGTATAATCTCGCTCTTCCCCATGTAAAATTCTCCATGGGTCCACCAGTCCCATTTCCTGACAGAATGTATCTAGAACTGAGGGAATATATGATGGTCCCACTGAGGGTTGTCTGGATCGATCTAGATCCACATCCATCACCTGGTTCGTGTCTCCTGCTAAGATCAGTGGAAGTGATGTGTATTTCTGGTATCGGGCAAGTAATTGAGCATAGAAGGTTGGCGCTGCTGTGTTAGGACCGTAAGCTGATACTAAGAGCATCTCCCGCCCCTGTAGATTGAGATGTATCCCTACCAACTTCCCCTCTCCATCTTTGAACTCTAGTTTTGCCTGACACATGATCGATTTGTGGATTAATATTGCTACCCCTCCTTTCCGACCAGTGGCCGGCAAGCAAAACATCTCCCTCACCCAAGAATGTTCAACTTATGTTCCTCCTGGGAAAGTCTTGTCTCCTGTAGGCAGGCTATCCCCACCCCATGTCGTTTTAAAGCTGTCAAAATCTTAGTTCGCTTAATTGGGAAGGAAATGCCACCCACATTCCAGGAGATCAAGCGCACTTTATTTGATGCAGGGCTGTACCCTTAAGAGAGTAAATCCCAAGGTGAACTGTTGATCAATGTTCCCAGGGCGCCCAGCCTCACCCCGGAAACCTACATTGGCCGCCACGCTCCTCTCCCCAGAGTCTTCCCCGAACTTATTTATCGTGTGCGTGTTCCTTTTGTGCCCCTCCCTGCCAAGTGCTCTAATATGTGTGTGTTCATCCTGCGCTCTCCCCATCCCTATCTGATCCCCTTCCCAATGCCCCCCACTATCTACTTCCCCCCCATTAAACTGATCTAAATCCCCTCCCTTATACATCAATTTCTACCAAAAAGTGAAGAGCCCCTTCTATGCTCGAGGCTTCCCCGCCCTCGTGTTTTACAAAACCTTTAAACCCCAAATCTTACTAAATTGTTTTACTGCAAAAAGGATTCAATGTTCGATCTTGTCACTCCCCCTCCAGCTGCCCGGTCAAATCTGCCGCATTCTGTTCCAGCTCTGCGATGTAGTCCTTCGCTGCAGCTTCGGTTTCAAAGGACTTCCAGTGGCCCTCATGACGGATTTTCAGCACCGCGGGTAAACTAACATGAATTTTGCATGCAATTCTTGAATCTGACGGCATAACGGGGTAAATTTTCTTCGTTGTTCCTGAAGCAGGGCAGAATAGTCTTGAAATATTCTGATAAGGTGTCAGTCATATTTCATTTCATCTCGTTTCATGCGATAGCCCCTCAGTATCTCCTGTTTATGCAAATAATTATGGACTTTCAAGATGACAGCATGTGGGGCCTGGCGGCCATCTTGAGCGCGCTATGCGATGTACTCTTTCCAGGCATAAGGCCCCTGCGTGGTCTGATAAGGCGAACTCTGCCTTCAGCCAGTTTTCCACTACTGTTGGAAGCGCAGCATCGCTGATCAATTCCGGTAGGCCTATCAGACGCAAGTTACTGCGCCTGACTCTGTTTTCCAATTCGTCGGACAACGATGTCGCTGTGGTTTGGAGCTGGTAGAGTTGATGTTGCATCGGGGACCGTTCATCTTCTAGTTCTGAAACCCGATGTTCCAACTCCCCGGCCCGCTGAGATGCTTCCGCCAACTTTGCATCAAAGTTATCTATCTGGGTCGATATGCGCTCCAAACGCGGCTCTAGAGCTTGTGCTACTGCTGCGGTCAGCTGCGAGAGCTGCTCCTCCGAGAAGGGCGGCCCGCTCCTCTGTACCGGTTGTTCCATGCCAGCGTCTGCCACTCGCGATTTTTCTTGTTGTTTTTGGAGGCATGTCAAGGAATTTGTCCATCGACAATTCAGCGGAATGGACAAAGCTGTTCGTTGACCACAGGTGACGTTTAAACGCGAAATTTTGACGATTTTGGGCGTTGGCCTCGGACAGCAGGGACACACGTCCTACTCTCTTAGCGCATCACGTGACTCTCTCATTTCCTCCATTTAAAAAAAAAAAAAAGAGTAACACCTCTTAACCTTTCCTGGAAGCCAACAAGACCCGGGAGACACCCTCAGGAAGAAACAAAAGAAGCAAATTCTAGGCTTTCAACATCCAGTGAGGGCCAGAAACTGGAAACTGGGATGTAGAAGAGATGCCTAGTTCTGTGTGATGACTGTCGGAAAACACTTCAATTTCCATGGTTCTTCGGAGGATAACTCAAAAAGAGGGAGCATGATCTGTCGGAGCCATCAGAATCATGGTCCTGTGGGTCTTGCTCGAGTTTCAGCAGTCTTCCCCACGAGAGGTATAGTAGAATACTCATACAGAACAATAATCCCCCAATGCAGGGGAAAAGCATCAGACACTAGTCTGCCGTGGCTTGGAAACCTGGAACAGAACTGAGGACCTTTCTGATTGATCCAAGTAGCAAAGAGATCCACCGAGGGGGTGCCCCATGCTCGGAAGATCTGCCAGGCAATGCCCATGTTGAGATACCACTCATGCGGTTGCATGACATGACCCTGCTCAGTCTGTTGACCAGGCCATTGTTTTTAACCGCCACATTAGGTGGTACAAAAGGAGCATACTCTGCTGGACAGCCCAACGCCACGTCTGAATGGCCTCCCGACAGAGGGTGTGATCTGGTGCCCCCCAACGCTTGTTGATGTAATACATCGCAACCTGATTGTCTGTTTGAATGAGTACAATTTAGTGAGACAGCCAATCTCTGAAAGTGTTTAGAGCATTCCAAATAGCCCGAAGCTCTAGGAGATCGATCTGGAGATCTGTTTCCTGGGAGGACCAAGCACCTTGAGTGTGGAGCCCATTTACACGAGCTCCCCACCCCAGGAGAGATGTATCCACTGTCGTCAGCACTTTTTGCGGCTGTGGAATTTGGAATGGAAGTCCCAAAGTCAAATTGGATCAAATGCTCCACCACAAAAGGGAGCGAGCTAGCTCCAGGGACACACTGATGACATCCTCCACTAAGAAGCTAGGGCCCATTGGGCAATTCTCATGTGAAGGCATGTCATGGGCATCACAAACTGGACACCATGTGGCCCAATAACCTCAACATCTGACAAGGTGTTACCTGCTGACAGGTATGAAGCCGAGAAGCCAGCGCGACCACAGCGTCCGCTCTCAGCCCCGGGAGAAAGGCTCAAACCTTCTGCATATCGAGCAGGGCTCCAATGAATTCCAATTGCTGGACAAGGTGTAGATGGGCCTTGGGTTAGTTTAAAATGAACCCTAGTAGCTCAAGCACCCGAACAGTTCTCTGCATGGACTCTCAGCACAGTCCTTTGATGTGCTCTTCACCAGACAATCGTCCAGATAAGGGAACACATTCCCAGTGTGTGTAGCAATGCTGTGACTACTACTAGGTATTTGGTAAAAACCCCAGGAGCCGACGTGAGACCAAAAGGCAACATGTAGTACTGGAAGTGCTGTGATACCTGCCAAAATCGCAGATACTTCACGTGAGCTGGAAGTATTGGGATGTGTGTGTAAGAATCCTTTCAGTCCAGAGAGCATAGCCAATTGTTTTCCTGAATCATAGGGAGAAGAGTGCCTAGGGAAACCAGCCTGAACGTTTCTTTGACCAGGAATTTATTCAGGCCCTTTGATCTAGGATGGGATGCATCCCTCCTGTCTTCTTTTTTCCACAAGTACCCAGAATAGAATTCCCACCCTTCCTCCCCTGGTAGAATGGGTTCGACCGCATGGGCTTTCAGAAGGGCTGAGAGCTGGCAAGTACCTGCACGTGCTGAAGTGATGAGCTCTTGGTGGGCAATTTGGTGGTCTTTGTCGGTCCCGGGGGTGCCTGTACAACAGGAGCCCTCGAGGCAGGTGGAGACCCACTCAATGGCTCACTGCTACCAGCGTGAGATATCTGGACAGCCATCACCTGCGCTCTGGACGTCGATGCACCCTCCAATGCAGACATAGATACCGTCGATGACCTCTGTACCACTGGCTCCGTCAACGCAAAAGGACCGGACGGGGCTCCAAACAAAAGGTTCCACTGAGCCAATCTCGCCGCCTGGGTCGTCTTTTTAAGCTGAAGACACAACATGCAGGCGTTGGGACGATGACCAGCTCCCAAACAATGAAGACACGAGACGTGCCTATCAGTGAGCGAGATTGTCTGGTTGCACCGCGTGCACTTCTTGAAGCCGCTGGCAGGCTTCGAGGACATGGGCGGAAAAATCGCGCTGACGAGGTCAAAATTCGCGATGGTGCCGAAAAGAAAGGCACCAAAACAAGGAAAACCCCGTATGGGCGGCCAAAATGGCCACTCACGACAAAAAGGAAACTTACGGGACAAAACTAAAAAAAATGGAGGAAAAAACCCCTTTTTTTTAAAAACGGAAAAACACGAGCGAACTCGTGCAGAAACATGCCGAAAATTGGCGAAAACGCTGCGAGGGCCTCTCTGGGGCACAGAACAAAAAAAAAAAAAAAAGCCATCCTGAGCCACCGAAAAAAAGACTGAGGAGCACGCTTGCGCTACGGGCGGGAAGACAGTTGTGCATGCGTGGTGCGTGCATGTGCATGCGAGGGCTAACAAACTTTGATGCTAGGAAGATCTTCCGAGCGTGGGGCTGCCGTCGGACGTCACCCATCAGTGAGAACAAGCAGCCTGCTTGTCCTCGGAGAAAGAGCTGGTAGACTGAATACGGGAGATGAGCATAGTCCTGAAACATTTTAGATCCAAAAAAGGCCAAGATTGTGTTGGTCTGATGTAAAGAGAAAAATGCCCCGCGTGCCGTTAGGGGCGCGGCACTTAGAGCGGAGGCCGAGTGGATTGGAGTGGACCTGGGTGTCACCCCGGAGAAGGCTGTAAGGACATGCAGATGAGCTGCAAGTCTCCACAGCACCTGAAAGGCAGCCGGTGGTAGAGCTGGGCACCTTTCAGCTGAGGAAAGGCTTACCAGGGGTTAGGCTGAAGCCAGCATTCCTCCCCCTGAGGGTCGCCTGATCAGCCAAAATACTCCTCTGGAAAAGGCTGAGACCAAGCCAGCCTCGACCTAGAGAAGCCATGGCCCTGAGAGGGGTGCTGAGGAGTCAAGCACCTGCATTGACTCCGGTGAAGCTTCCTCCACTAATGTCGAGGGACTGCCAGCTTGGGTGGCAGTCGACGCCTGGGTCGCATGCAACACCGGTGTCAGAGGCCTCACTGCAGGCTGAGGGCCAATACCTGGAAGGCTGGGTGTCTGCTCAGAAAGTCTGTAGAACTGCTGGGGTCAAGAAGGGATGCTGGTCCTGTCTGCATGGAGAACACCACACCAACACCTCTTGTATGGAGGGGAGCGGTCCCCCCAGCACTGACGCTTCTCGAGTTGCAAATTCCTCAGTGTCCCGAAGCTCCCAGCACCGTGTGTTGAGGGGAATCAATGCCAATGCTTCTTGGCCTTCGCCTGAAGCTGGTCATCAAGGCTCCTCAGTGTTGATGTTGAATCCTTCCATCGCCTCGGGGTTAATGTTGAGGGAGTGCTGGCTTGGATGGCAGTTGACGCCGGGGCAGCACGCAACACCGGTGTCAAGAGGCCTCGCTGCAGGCTGAGGGCCAATATGAGCTGCAACTTGAGGCATGGCAGATGCAAGCACCCTTAATGCCAATGCAGCTCAGGGAGCAAGGCCTGGATGAGCTCATTGAGGGCAGACACCAGGAAAAGCTGGGGTGTCTGCTCTGAGACAGTCTGAGACTGCTAGAGTCAAGAACAGAGGCTGGTCCTGGCTACATGGAGACTGCTGCACCAGCACCTCTTGTATGGAGGAGCTGTCCTCAAAGCACCGACGCTTCTCAGGTGCCGAATTCCTCTGTGCCACGGAGCTCCCAGAACTGTGTGTTGAGGGGGAGCAATGCTAATGCTTCTTGGCCTTCACATGAAGTTGGTCATCGAGACTCCTCTGTGCCAATGAGGGCGATGTTGAATCCTCCTGTTGCTGCGGGATTGGGTCCAATGCAGGTTGGTCCCGGGGGCTCTGCACAACAGTCGGCATCAAGGTAGGTGGAGACCCACTCAATTCACACAACGGCTCAGTGTCGATAGGTCTAGCAGCCACATGGACAGATGCTCCCAACGCAGAGGATTCGGACCAGGCTCCAAAAATCTTCTCTTGTTGAGCCTCTCCCTCTCTGGCCAACTGATTCCTTTTCTTCGTACGAAGGCACAGGGCACAGTTGGAAGGGCTATGATCAAGCCTTAAACATTGAAGAAACCAAGAATGGGTGTCTGTACCAGTGAAGGTCTATTGGTACTACTAATCATTTTTATCGCGCTACTAGACGTACGCAGTGCTCTAACACTTGAACATGAAGACAGTCCCTGTTCGACAGAGCTTACAATCTAATCAGGACAGACAAACAAGGGATAAGGGAAATACTAAGGTGGGAAAGATAAAACAGACATGAATACTGAACAAGTGAATAGGGGTTAGGAGTTGAAAGCAGCATCAAAAATGTAGGCTTTTAGCCTAGGTTTGAAGGCGACCAGAGATGGAGCTTCACATACCGGCTCAGGAAGTCTATTTCAGGCATATGGTGCAGCAAGATAAAAGAAATTGAGTCAGGAGTTGACAGTGGAGGAGAAGGGCACAGATAAGAGAGATTTACCCAAAGAACGAGAGTTCCCACAGAGGAGTGTAGGGAGAGATAAGAGTGGAGAGGTACTGAGGAGCTGCAGTGAATGCAGTCAGTAAGAGGAGTTTGAACTGTATGTGGAAACAGACAGGGAGCCAATGAAGTGACTTGAGGAGAGGGCTAATATGAGCATTGCGACACTGGCGGCATACAAGTCGTGTAGCAGAATTTTGAAGGGGAGAGAGAAGTCTTAGTGGGAGACCTCTGAGAAGCAAGTTGCAGTAGTCTTATCAAAGTGTGGATAAAGGCTTTGGTAGTGTGCTCAGAAAAGGAGAAATTTTGGTGATATTACAGAGAAAGAAATGACAGGGTTTAGCAGTCTGTTGGATATTTGCAGAGAAAGAGAGAGAGGGGACAGCACCACTGGGAATATTCGTGGACATGGAAAGAAAAAATTTCCGTGGCCGAATCAAACAAATCGATGGTGCTGAAAAAGGGGCAAAGCACCAGAGCTAACCATCAAAGTCAAGGCCTAAATGCGGCCTACTGCCACTGAGAAAGAAAGGAAACATAAAAGCGGGGGGGGGGGGGGGGGGGGGGGGGGGGGGGGGAAATAAAAATTAAGAGAAGGGAAAAACCAGGAAACAACAACAAAAAAAAAAACCAAGCACGAATGCTGGCAAAAAGCAATCAACCTCTTCCAAACCGGGCTGTGAGGAGAGGAGGAAAAATGGCGTCCACGCCCCACCATGGTAAAAAAAGAACTGGCAGTCCCATGCTCTTGTGGAGAAAGAGAAGGCATCTCTCTCCTCACAAAGCTCTTTTCAGCTTGATATAAGCACTGAACTGAGCAATGCTGATCACATTACCCATATGTGAGAATATAAGGCCTGCTTGTCTTCAATGAAACTAAATTCTGTGTCAAGGTAAAATTATGTATCATACCTGATAATTCTCTTTCCCTTAATCATAGCTGATCAATCCATAGACTGGTGGGTTGTGTCCATCTACCAGCAGGTGGAGATAGAGAGCAATCTTTTGACTCCCTATATGTGGTCATGTGCTGCCGGAAATTCCCCAGTATGTCGATATGAAAGCTCCATCCGCAGGACTCAGCACTTAGAGAATTACACCCACAAAGGGACACTCTGCCCAGTTCACCACCACCGAAGCGGGGGAGGGGAAATATTCCAGCGCACCACCGCTGGGGCGGTGGGCGGGAAACCACACCCGCCGACACGGGGGGGAACTGGCTTATCCTGCTACCGCAACCGCGGGAGGAGCTGGCTTACCCTAACACCGCCGAAGCGGGAGGGATACAAAGCTACCCTACAGCCGCATGAAGCGGGAGGGAGCGCTGGCATAATTTAGTTATCAATCCAGCCACCGCCGAAACGGGGGGAGAGGAAGCAGCAGCTCACTGTAACACAAAATCGTCTCAACTCGAAGAAACTTCAATGGGAAGAACTTGAACACGAAGTCCTCGTGAACAGGAAATGAAGACTGAACTAGAACCTGAAATATAACCAGAACACAAACAATACAGATATCTGGGAGGGGCTATGGATTGATCGACTATGATTAAGGGAAAGAAAATTATCAGGTATGATACATAATTTTACCTTCCCTATCATCAAGCCGATCAATCCATAGACTGGTGGGATGTACCGAAGTAGTACTCACCCAGGGCGGGACATGGAAATCCCTGAACGCAACACTGAAGCCCCAAACTGGGCCTCGGCCCGAGCAGCCACATCCAAGCGGTAATGTCGTGAGAAGGTATGAGCCGACGACCAAGTAGCCGCTCTGCAAATCTCTTCCAAGGAGACAGATCTGGACTCCGCCATCGAGGCTGCTTGTGCTCTAGTAGAGTGTGCCTTCAGCTGAATAGGCGGAATCTTTCCCGCCGCCTCATAAGCTGACGCGATCGTCTCGACCCAACGTGCTACTGTAGGCTTAGATGCCTGCAGACCCTTACGAGGGCCTGCGAACAGCACGAACAGATGATCCGACTTCCGGAAATTATTGGTCACTTCCAAGTATCTGATGATGACCCGTCTAACATCCAGGTATTTGAGCGCAGGGTACTCCTCTGGGTAATCCTTCCTACGAAAAGAGGGTAGGTAAAGCTGCTGATTCACATGGAATCGAGAAACAATCTTGGGCAGGAAGGTAGGCACTGGGTGAACCGATACTCCTGCCTCAGTGAATCGCAGGAACGGTTCTCTACACGGGAGCGCCTGGAGCTCGGGAACTCTTCTGGCTGATGTGATAGCCACTAGGAAGACTGCTTTCAATGTCAGGTCCTTCAGCGATGCCCTAGGCAAGGGCTCGAAGGGCGGCTTCTGCAAGGTCTGTAGTACCAGATTGAGATTCCACATAGGCACTATCGAGTGCAGAGGAGGGCGCAGGTAATTAACTCCTTTGAGCAAGCGTACCACATCCGGATGTGAAGCCAGGGAAGCCCCCTTCAGACGACTCCTGAAGCAAGCTAGAGCCGCCACCTGGACTTTCAGCGAACTGAGCGACAGGCCTTTCTCCAGCCCCTCTTGCAGGAACGCCAACACTGAAGATATTGGAGCAGTGAAGGGCGATATAGAGCCTGCCTCGCACCACGACGCAAAGGTATGCCAAACCCTGGCGTAAGTGGTGGAAGTAGAGCGCTTCCTCGCTCTCAGCATAGTGGCGATGACCTTATCTGAGAAGCCCTTGTTCCTCAGCCGCTTCCGATCAAGAGCCAGGCCGTAAGACCAAAGGGGGAGGAATCCTCCATCACCACGGGACCCTGGCAGCCGCAGAGGGCCGTCCACCGAGAGTCTGACTAAGTCCGCATACCAGGGACGTCTGGGCCAATTCGGACCCACCAGGATCACCTGGCCCGGATGCTTTACCACCCGGCCTAGCACCCTGCCCATCATGGGCGGGAACACGTAGAGAAGCTCCTGTGCCAGCCACTGCTGGAGAAGAGCATCGACTCCCAGATATCGAGGGTCCCGTCCTCTGCTGAAAAAAAGCGACACTTGGCAATTGGCCGAGGATGTCATCAGGTCCAGGCTCGGCTGGCCCCAGCGTTTCGTGATGTCCAAGAACGCCCAAGCACACAGTTGCCACTCTCCAGGATCCAAGGTATGGCGACTGAGAAAGTCCGCCTTGACATTCATGACTCCCGCAATGTGGGCCGCCGACTCCTGTTCCAGATTCGCTTCCGCCCACAGGCATAGCTTCATGGCCTCCTTGGCTAGAGGGGCGCTCCTGGTACCTCCCTGGCGATTGACATAGGCCACAACCGTGGCATTGTCCGACAGGACCCGTACAGGCCTCAGCACCAGTACCGGGAGAAACTCTAGAAGCGCCAACCGAATGGCTCGGAGCTCCAGGAGGTTGATGGACCATTTCGTCTCTGCAGGAGACCAGAGCCCCTGCGCTGTCCGTCCCAGGCAGTGGGCTCCCCAGCCCGTCAAGCAGGCGTCCGTCGTGGCGACAACCCACTCCGGGGTCGTAAGAGGCATTCCTGCGGACAGCTTGCCTGGCCTCAGCCACCAACTCAGCGCCTTTCGCACCGCTGGATCCAAAGGAAGGCGTACAGCGTAATCCTCCGAGACTGGAGTCCACCGCCGCAGAAGAGAGTGCTGTAGCGGTCTCATATGAGCCCTGGCCCAGGGCACTACCTCCATCGTGGCCATCATGGAGCCCAACAGCTGCACATAGTCCCAAGTCCGAAGAGTAGAGGAGGCTAGGAACTGGCCCACCTGGGTCCGAAGCTTGACGCTCCGGTTGTCCGGCAGGAACACTCTGCCCACTTGGGTGTCGAATCGAACTCCCAGATACTCCAGGAACTGAGTCGGCGCAGCAGGCTTTTTTCCCAATTGATGATCCATCCCAGGGAGCTCAAAAGAGCAATGACCCTGTCTGTAGCTCTCCCGCACTCCGCATAGGAAGGGGCTCGGATCAGCCAGTCGTCCAGATAGGGATGGACTTGCACTCCCTCCTTGCGGAGGAAGGCCGCGATGACCACCATTACTTTGGAGAAGGCCCGCGGAGCCGTAGCCAACCCAAACGGGAGGGCTCTGAACTGGAAGTGTCGGCCCAGCACTGCAAAGCGCAGAAAGTGCTGATGAGGCGGCCAGATGGGAATATGTAGGTAAGCTTCCTTGATGTCCAGGGAGGCCAGGAATTCTCCCTTTTTCACCGCAGCTATTACGGAGCGGAGGGTCTCCATCCGGAAGTGCCGAACTTTCAAGGCCTGATTGACTCCCTTGAGGTCGAGAATAGGCCAAGCAGATCCTTCTTTCTTTGGCACCACAAAGTAAATGGAGTAGCGCCCCTTGCCAAGCTGATCTACTGGCACCGGGACCACCGCGCCCAGGCGGATCAGGTTGCTCAAAGTCTGCTGCACGGCAGCTGCTTTGACCTGAGACTTCCAAGGAGAGTTTACACACCCATCTCTTAGGGGTCGGTAGAACTCTAGCTTGTAGCCGTCTCTGATGACTTCCAGAACCCAAGCGTCTGAAGTTACCCTGGTCCACTCGCCCAGAAACGAGGACAACCTTCCTCCTATCTGCACTGGGCCATGGACCAGGTCCCCGTCATTGGGTACGCGACCCTGGGGGGCGGGCCGGAGGACAAACCTCTGGGACAGCGTTCCCTATGAAAGGAATGCTGCTTGGGGGAGAAGTTCCGTTTGAAGGACGCGGAGGCAGAGGAGGCCAACTTGCCCAGGCGATACCGACGGGCTTCCTGGAATCGGCCCTTAGAGGAACCAGGACGGGCACTGCCGGCCCAAGTCCTGACCTCCAGCAACCTCTTGCCCTTGGACGTGCCGAGCTCCGTCACGATCTTGTCCAGCTCGTCCCCAAAGAGCAGCTTGCCTTTAAAAGGCAACTTGGCTAGGCGAGATTTAGAGGCATGGTCAGCAGACCAGTGCTTAAGCCAGAGCCACCGCAGCGCAGAGACTGTCTGAGCCATGCCCTTGGCCGAGGCTCTCAAAATATCATACAGCAAGTCTGCCAGGTAGGCCAAACCCGACTCCAGGGTCGGCCATTCCGCCCTCCAGGAAGGGTCCGAGGGGGAAGCCCACTGCAAAACAGTCAGGCACGCCCTAGCCACGTAGGAGCCGCAAACCGAGGCCTGCAAACTCAGAGCGGCCGCCTCCATTCTCCTGTCTTGGGCGTCATTCAGGGCAGTGCCACCTTCCACCGGCAGTGCCGTTTTCTTAGTCACGGCAGTGATTAAGGAATCTACCGTGGGCCAGACAAAGGCTTCCCGTTCCCCCTCAGGAAAGGGGTACAGACGGGACATAGCCCTGGCTACTTTCAAGCTCGCCTCAGGGGCATCCCATTGCGCTGAAATTAAGGTTTGCATGGCTTCATGAACGTGGAAGGTTCTAGGCGGGCGCTTCGTTCCCAGCATAATGGCGGAGCCAGTAGAGGTTGAGAGAGAGCCTTCTTCCGGAGAGGCAATCTTCAAAATGCTCATGGCCTGCACAAGTAGGTTGGGCAAATCCTCTGAGCGAAAAAGCCCTGCTGCAGAGGAGTCGTCCGCTCCATCCGAGCGAGGATCAGTCTCTTCCATCGATTCCGCTAAGGATCTCTGGGAGAACTCAGACACGCTGCTGTCATCCACATTAGAGGAGACCGAGTCCCCCGCTTAAGCATAGAGGCCTCATCACACCGATCAGAGAGGTGGGCAGGGGCAGTGTTCTGCATAAGAAAGGCTTGATGCAGCAGCAAAATGAACTCAGGGGAGAAACCCCCCAGTCTGTGCATTTCTGCAGGCTGTGCCGCGGCCCTAGAGGCGCCCTCCATCTGTGCTCCCAGTAGCGGGGGAGAGGCGTCCGGCGCGAAACTCCAAGAAGGAGCCCGATTCAAGGGCGACCAAGCTGTTAACGTCTCCCATCTCGAGAGCGGCCCAAGAAGAAGCCGACCGGGAGGACGCCCAGCGGGGGATGAGCGCCTAAGGCGGGAAAGGCCGCTGCGCCGGAGGAAAAACCGGTGAACTCTCCCGGTTCCGAAAGGGCGCCCAAAAAGGGTGACTTTACCTTCGATCCCCCGCTTCCCCGCTAGGCACGCGAACGCGTTCCGGGGAGCGTCTTTTCGCGCCCTTGCCATCCGAGGCCATAGCCACGTGGAGACCGTTCGGGGAACCCCCTGCCCGCTAGTAAAAGGTAA
The DNA here is from genome assembly GCF_901765095.1 of Microcaecilia unicolor. Lineage (NCBI taxonomy): Eukaryota > Metazoa > Chordata > Amphibia > Gymnophiona > Siphonopidae > Microcaecilia > Microcaecilia unicolor. The sequence continues at coordinate 57,221,625 of NC_044039.1, forward strand.
AAATTACCTGCTTCTTGCTCCAAGCAGCGATGACTTGTTCCAGTGAGCAGCTGCAAATGGACGTCCTTTTTGAACGCTTTAAAATTTTTTTGTTGTTTTTTTTGTTTAACGGAGCCAGCGGGAGGGGGGAGAAAAGGAGGGACCTGGCACCACCAGGTTTGCACTTGCTCACGAAGAGCCCTCAACCCCAGGTACTCAACAAAACCTAAACAATTAGGCTTGGAGACCTTGCCAGAGCTGCTGCTGTGTGACCACACACCTGCTGAGATAGAGAACATACTGGGGAATTTCCGGCAGCACATGACCACATATAGGGAGGCAAAAGATTGCTCTCTATCTCCACCTGCTGGTAGATGGACACAACCCACCAGTCTATGGATTGATCGGCTTGATGATAGGGAAGGAGGAACTGATCATCAATTTGGGAACTAAATATTAGGAAAAAAAAAGTTGAAGTGGAGAAATATTTTAAAAAATGGTCATGTTATTTTGCTCTCTAAACCCTAGTATTTGGGAAAGTTATAAACCCTCTCTCTACTTTTTTTTTTTTTTTTGGGGGGGGGGGGGGGGGGGGGTCGTCTACTTGTGCCTAGATAACTTCATAGCTGAAGGGAAGAAAAAAAAAAAAAAAAAGGAGTATGTAACTCCACTACAAGGTAATGGAAGATCCGGGAGCAAAGATAGGGAGTTAAAAAAAAAAAGCTAACCAGCAACAATTAAAAAATACTTTTTTTTTTCCCATTTTGAGAATAGAGCCGATAGTGGAAGTGTTTTGACTAGAGACTGCATCAGCAATCAGTTGTATCCCTTAATGAAATCAAGCAAAAGTGCATGAGAGCTGCTATCCTATTTATTTTGCTTATTTCAATAATGGATAGCGAATGATACATACCTGTAAGCAATGAAATCAAGCAAAAGTGCATGAGAGCTGCTATCCTATTTATTTTGCTTATTTCAATAAGGGATAGCGAATGATACATACCTGTAAGCAGGTATTCTCAGAGGACAGCAGGCTGCTTGTTCTCACGACTGGGTGACATCCACGGCAGCCCCCTCCAACCGGAAAAAACTTCTCGCGGGAGGTCTCTTGCGCGCGGGGTACGCCCACCACGCATGCGCGGCCGTCTTCCCGCCCGTGCGCGACCGCGACCGCTCAGTTAAGTAAAAAGCAAAAGAAATAAGGATAAGATAAAACAACTCCAAAGGGGAGGAGGGAGGGAAGGCGAGAACAAATCAGCCTGCTGTACTCGGAGAATACCTGCTACAGGTATGTATCATTAGCTTTCTCCGAGGACAAGCAGGATGCTTGTTCTCACAACTGGGGTATCCCTAGCTCCCAGGCTCACTCAAAACAACTAAGAGGGTCAATTGGGCCTCGCAACCCTCGCAATGGCAAGGCCATAACAAAAATTGACCTACGAAGAACAACTAACAGAGTGCAGCCTGAACAGAATAAAAATGGGCCTAGGGGGGTGGAGTTGGATTCAAACCCCGAACAGATTCTGCAGCACCGACTACCCGAACCGACTATCACGTCGGGTATCCTGCTGGAGGCAGTAGTGAGATATGAATGTGTGGACAGACCACGTCGCAGCCTTGCAAATCTCTTCAATAGTGGCTGACTTCAAGTGGGCCACTGACGCTGCCATGACCCTAACATTATGAGCTGTGACATGACCCTCAAGAGACAGCCCAGCCTGGGCATAAGTGAAGGAAATGCAATCTGCTAGCCAATTGGAGATGGTGCGTTTCCCGACAGCAACCCCCTTCCTGTTGGGGTCAAAAGATACAAACAATTGGGCGGACTGTCTGTGTGGGCTTGTCCGCTCCAGGTAGAAGGCCAATGCTTTCTTGCAGTCCAATGTGTGCAACTGACGTTCAGCAGGGCGGGTATGCAGAGGGGGAAAAGAATGTTGGCAAGACAATTGACTGGTTCAGGTGGAACTCCGACACCACCTTTGGCAGGAACTTAGGGTGAGTGCGGAGGACTACTCTGTTATGATGAAATTTGGTTTAGGGAGCATGGGCTACCAAGGCTTGAAGCTCACTGACCCTCCGAGCTGAAGTGACTGCCACCAAGAAAATGACCTTCCAAGTCAAGTACTTCAGATGGCAAGAAGCTAGTGGCTCGAAAGGAGGTTTCATCAGCTGGGTGAGGACGACGTTGAGATCCCATGACACTGTTTGAGGTTTGACAGGGGGCTTTGACAAAAGCAAACCTCTCATGAACCGAACTACCAAAGGCTGTCCAGAGATAGGCTTACCCTCTACACGATAATGGTAAGCACTAATCGCACTAAGATGATTCCTTACTGAGTTGGTCTTGAGGCCAGACTCCAATAAGTGTAGAAGGTATTCAAAGCAGGGTCTGTGCTGGACAAGAGCGAGGTTCTAAGGCCTTGCTGTCACACCAGACGGCAAACCTCCTCCACTTGAAAAAGTAACTTTTCTTAGTGGAATCTTTTCTGGAGGCAAGCAAGACTCGGGAGACACCCTCAGGCAGACCTAAGGCAGCGAAATCTACGCCCTCAACATCCAGGCCGTGAGAGCCAGGAACTGGAGGTTGGGATGCAGAAGCGCCCCCTCGTTCTGCATGATGAGGGTTGGGAAACACTCCCAATGTCCACGGTTCTTCGGACGACAACTCCAGAAGAAGAGGGAACCAGATCTGACAGAGCCAGAAGGGTGCAATGAGAATCATGGTGCCACGGTCATGCTTGAGCTTCAGCAAAGTCTTCTCCACCAAAGGTATGGGAAGATACACGTACAGGAGCCTGCTCCCCCAATGGAGGGAAGGCATCCGACGCTAGCCTGTCATGGGCCTGAAGCCTGGAGCAGAACTGAGGCAGCTTGTGATTGGTCTGCGTGGCGAAAAGATCCACCGAGGGGGTGCCCCACTCCCGGAAGATCTTGCGTACCACAGGCGAATTGAGCGACCATTCGTACGGTTGCATGAGTTTGCTCAGTCTGTCGGCCAGACAGTTGTTTACGCCGGCCAGGTACGTGGCTTGGAGAAGCATGCCATGCTGGCGAGCCCAGCGCCACATCCTGACAGCTTCCTGACACAGGGGGCAAGATCCTGTGCCCCCCTGCTTGTTGATGTAGTACATCGCAACCTGGTTTGTCCGAATTTGGATAATTTGGAAGGACAGCCAATCTCTGAAAGCCTTGAGCGCGTTCCAGACCGCTCTCAACTCCAGGAGGTTGATCTGCAGACCAGATTCCTGGAGGGACCACAGTCCTTGAGTGTGAAGCCCATCGACATGGGCTCCCCACCCTAGGCGAGATGCATCCGTCATCAGCACCTTTTGTGGCTGAGGAATTTGGAATGGGCGTCCCAAGATCAAATTGGAGCGAATCGTCCGCCAGCGGAGTGAAATGCGAAAGCTGGCGGGTAGGCGAATTGCATCTTCTAGATTCCCTGTAGCCTGGTACCACTGGGAAGCTAGGGTCCATTGAGCTGGCCTCATGTGAAGACGTGCCATGGGAGTCACATGGACTGTAGAGGCCATATGGCCCAGGAGTCTCAACATCTGCCGAGCTGTGATCTGCTGGGACGCTCTGGCCCGGGAGGCGAGGGATAGAAGTGTCCGTGCCCTCTCCTCGGGATGATAGGCATGAGCCGTCTGTGAATTCAGCAGGGCTCCAATGAATTCGAAAGACTGGACTGGGCGTAGGTGGGACTTTGGGTAATTTATCACAAACCCCAGTAGCTCCAGAAGTTGAATAGTCCTCTGCATGGACTGTAGGGCTCCTGCCTCTGAGGTGCTCTTCACCAGCCATTCGTCGAGCTAAGGGAACACATGCACCCCCAGCTTGTGTAACTCTGCCGCCGCCACCACCACTAGGCACTTCGTGAACACCCGTGGCGCGGAGGCGAGCCCAAAGGGCAGCACACAATACTGGAAATGCTGTGTCCCCAGACGGAATCGCAGATACTGCCTGTGAGCTGGCAGTATCGGGATGTGGGTATAAGCATCCTTTAAATCCAAGGAGCATAGCCAATCGTCCTTCTGAATCAAGGGGAGAAGGGTGCCCAAGGAAAGCATCCTGAACTTTTCTCGAACCAGATATTTGTTCAGGCCTCTCAGGTCTAGGATGGGACGCATCCCCCCCTGTTTTCTTTTCCACAAGGAAGTACCTGGAATAGAATCCCAGCCCTTCTTGCCCTGGTGGTACAGGCTCGACCGCACTGGCGCTGAGAAGGGAGGAGAGTTCCTCTGCAAGTACCTGCCTGTGGTGGGAGCTGAAGGACTGAGCTACCAGCAGGCAATTTGGTGGAATGGAGATCAAATTGAGGGCATACCCGCACCGCACTATTTGGAGAACCCACTGGTCGGAGGTTATGACCAGGTTAACCTCCCCCCAACCGGTAGATCGTCCAGCACGGGCACTTGTATGGCGGCTATGCTCCCCTGGATCCAGTCAAAAGCCCATCCCCTGCTTTTGCTGGGGAGCCGCCGGGGCCTGCTTGGTCACACGCTGTTGACGCGAACGAGCGCGCTGGAAGGAGGATTGTACCTACGCTTGGTGTAAGCGTAAGAAGCAGTCTCCTTTTCCCTGAAAAATCGCCTACCTGAAGAGGCAGGTGCTGAAGGCGCGCGGTGGGAGAGGTTGTCGAGGGCGGTTTCCTGCTGGTGAAGCTGTTCGACCAACTGCTCGACCTTCTCACCAAAAATATTATCCCCCCAGCAAGGGACATCCACCAACCGCTGCTGATGGTCCAGGTCAGAGGCGCGCAGCCATGAGAGTCTGCGCATCACTATACCTTGGGCAGCGGCTCTGGATGCAACATCACAATTGTCATAAACACCCCTGGACAGGAACTTGCGACACGCCTTCAGCTGCCTGACCACCTTCTGAAAAGGCCTGGCCTGCTCCGGCGGGAGCTTGTCAACTAGGTCCGCCAGTTGCCACACATTGTTCCGCATGTGGATGCTCGTGTAGAGCTGGAAGGACTGGATCTTGGTCACAAGCATGGAGGAATGACAGGCCTTCCTCCCAAAAGAGTCCAGAGTGCAAGACTCACGCCCCAGGGGCGCCGAGGCGGTATCCCTCAAACTCTTGGCTCTCTTCAGAGCAGAATCCACAACCGCCGAGTCATGAAGCAACTGAGTCCTCATCAGCTCCGGGTCAGTGTGGACTCTATACTGGGACTCCGCCTTCTTCGGGATAGTGGGATTAGATAAAGGCCTCACCCAGTTTGGAAGCAGCGTCTCCTTCAGGACATTGTGCAACGGTACCGTGGAAGACTCTAGGTGGAGATGGATAGTCGAGGACCTCGAGCATCTCAGCCCTTGGCTCGTCCACCGTGACCACGGGAAAGGGAATGCTCACAGACATGTCCCTAACAAAAAAGAGGCAAAGGAGAGGCTCTCAGATGGCGAGAGCTTCTTCTCTGGCGAAGGAGTGGGGTCAGAGGGGAGACCATAGGACTTCTCGGACGAGAAATACCTGGGGTCCTCCTCCTCCCACGAGACCTCCTCCTCGGTGTCTGACACGAGTTCTCTGACTTCTGTCCTGAACCGGGCCCGTCTCAACTCAGAAGAGCCACGTCCTCGATGACGGCGTCGAGAGGTGAACTCCCGCACCGGCGGGGACGAAGCTCCCTCCATCGACGGGGATTCCACCTGAGTGGCGGCTGAGACTGGTGCCGCATCACAGGGCCAGAGCCAGTTGGTGCTTCCATCAACAGTGCCGAGGGCGCAAGTACCCCCGGCACCGGAAGAGACTGGCGCAGGAGCCCTTCCAGTATACTGGGAAGGATGGCTCGGAGGCGCTCGTCCAAAGTCTCTGTCGGGGAAGGCTGAGGGGCCGGTGCAGGAGTTGGTGTTCGAATCTGCACGAGGCCAGGAGACGGTACCGGACTGCCCGACGACTGACGCATGGACACCTCCTGAATGGAGGGGGAGCGGTCCTCCCGGCGTCGATGCTTCTCGCAGACTCTCTCGACGCCCCGGAGCTCCCGGTACAGTGGGAAGGGGGTGACCGATGACGATGCTTCTTAGCCAACTTCCTTCGATGCATGTCATCGGCACTCCGCAGCGTCGACGAGGACGTGGAATCCACACGCCTCCTCGAGGACGGGTCCGAAAGGGGTCGGTCCCAATGGGCCTGCCCAGCAGGAGCTGCTGAGGCAGGCGGAGGCCCACTCGGCTGCTCGCTGCTCCCAGCGAAAGATGGTCGTTGGGCCGGTGGTGCCTGAGCTCCTGAGGTCGATGCCATGTCCGACGCCGATGCTGCCAAAGTCGACGGGCTGGCGCAAGCTCCAAAAATACAGTCCTGTTGAGCTTGCCTCGCTATTTGTGTCCGCTTCTTCAAGCTGAGACACAAGTTACATGCTTTGGGATTACGTTCAGGCCCGAGGCACTGAAGGCACCAAGCGTGGGTGTCAGAGAGAGAGATCTGCCGGCCGCACGACCACATGTTTTGAAGCCGCTGGGTATCCTCGATGTCAGACGGAAAAATTGTCGATGGTGGCGGCAAACAGGGCCACGAGGAGGAAAAAACACGAACGCGCGGCCACAAGGAACGAAAGGAAAGGAACGAAAAAGAATAAGGGGGACTTTTTTTTTTTTTAATGAGAAAGAAGGCATGAACGGCGCCACAAAACAAAGAAATAAGTGGACTAGGCCACAAACCGGTTTCCGAGGCTGACAACAGAGAGGGATGCAAAGCAGTCTCTCTCCAAGCGCGGAAAACGAAAAACTGAGCGGGAGCGCACGGGCGGGAAGACGGACGCGTATGCGCAGTGGGTGTACCCCGCGCGTGGGACCTCCTGCAAGAAGTTTTTCCCGGTTGGAGGGGGCTGCCGTGGACGTCACCCAGTCGTGAGAACAAGCTGGTCCTCGGAGAAACAACTGATCCCTGATGCAGGCTAATTGTGTACTAGTACTTAAAAACATATAACCCTTATTCGCAGTTATTGAATTTTAGTCCTGAACATAATTTTGCAGATAATCTTCATGTTTCCACAACCACACCTTTATTGTATGTATAGCTTTGGCCATTTCTGCATTGCAGCCACTGGTGATTGCATAAATGCTTTTGAATAGTGGGCCCAAATTTCTTCATATTGCAACATTTTTTTTCTGTCATGTATAATCAGAAGTTTTCAACCCAGTCCTCAGGGCATACCCAGCCAGTCGGGGTTTTCAGGATATCTGATAACATCGACTGGCTGGGTGAGCCCTGGGTTGAAAACCTCTAATATATAGTAACTAGTAAAAGAGGCCTGTTTCTGAACAATGAAACAGGCGCTAGCAAGGTTCCACGCCCCCTCCCTACTTCCCTCTCTCTCCTCCGAATTCTATGCCCCCTACCTCCCTCCGAGTTCCATGACGCCCCTCCCCTTCGAGTTCCAGACCCCGCGTCTCACTCCCTCTCTTTCCCCTCCGAGTGCAAACACAACCTGTCTTCCGGCAGCCCCTCGCCTTCCTGTGTGCCGGCTGTAATTTAAAAATTCTTACCTCGTGGTCCGGCGTCTGCAGTGAAGGCGAGCGGCGCTTCAGACTGCCTTCCCATGTGTCTCAGCTCTGCCTCTGGTCCCGCCCTCATTTCCTGTTTCCGGAAGGGCAGGACCAGAGGCAGAGCTGAGACACATGGGAAGGCAGTCAGAAGCGCCGCTCGCCTTCACTGCAGACGCCGGACCACAAGGTAAGAATTTTTAAATTACAGCCGGCATTCAGGAAGGCGAGGGGCTGCCTGAGGACAGGTTGTACTTGCACTCGGAAAAGAGAGGGAGGGAGGCGCGGGGCCATGGAACTCGGAGGAGAGGGGGAGTGTGGAACTCGGAGGGGGAGGACGTCCTGCAACTCGAAGAGGAGGAGAGGGAGGGAGGGAGGGAGGGAGGGAGGGAGGTCCTGCAACTGAAAGGGGAGGAGAGGGAGGGAGGTAGGGGGGCATGGAACTCGGAGGGGGCTGGAACTCGGAGAGGGGGAGGAAGAGAGGGGGGAGATTCTCTACTCACCTCCGCTGGCTGGTGCTGGGTTCCCTTCCCTCTCACTGATCCGCCCTCTGATGTCATCGCCAGGGCGGACCAATGTGAAGTGCATTACAAACCCAGGCATCCAGACGGAGGTGCAATTATATAGGATAGATCAATGGCTGGTAGTTCAATTGAATATTATTTTTTTTTCAAACAGATTAGAAAAATTCCTCCAGGATTCACTCCCAGGTCAGAGAACTTGCTCAGCAACAAATTGAAATACTTATGCAGTTGTGGTTATAAAAGATAGGGAATGCATGACCTTTCTCATTAACAAAGGTTAAGCGTAACACTTTTCCTTTATCAATTTACTCTTTAAAATGGTGTTTAAATATAGTATGACAAAACAATTTCTTGTAATTCATTACAGAAAATTTTAAAAACATGCTAGCTCACCCTGATTTAAAGGCATCTCAATTTTTCTCTTTTTTACAGGAATGTTCTTATACCAATCTTCTTTTTTGCTCTTAATTCCTAGAAAGGACATCAATAAGATGTTACTTGTATTGTCTACACGAGTTCCATTTTGCTCTTTTAATAGTCTTAAAACTTCAGAAGGAAAACCAAATTGGAAAGCTCTCTCGTGCAGTACAAATTCAACTTGGTTTATAATTAAGATTTTTTTTTGTATGTTGTAGACCTCTGTACTACTTGATTTGATAGCTTTAGGGCCTGTCAGATGCAAAATCTTTGTTATGTTGATTCAATAAATGTTATCACAAACGACAAATACATTCACCAGGGTCAAAGTGGGCACAAGACATTTCAATGTGTCATCAAGATATGAAATGTTAAGTAGTTGTCCCAGTATACATCTGTGCTGCTTAACCAAGGTAAAATTATGTATCATACCTGATAATTTTCTTTCCCTTAATCATAGCCGATCAATCCATAGACTGGTGGGTTGTGTCCATCTACCAGCAGGTGGAGATAGAGAGCAATCTTTTGACTCCCTATATGTGGTCATGTGCTGCCGGAAATTCCCCAGTATGTCGATATGAAAGCTCCATCCGCAGGACTCAGCACTTAGAGAATTACACCCACAAAGGGACACTCTGCCCAGCTCACCACCGCCGAAGCGGGGGAGGGGAAATATTCCAGCGCACCACCGCTGGGGCGGTGGGTGGGAAACCACACCCGCCGACACGGGGGGAACTGGCTTATCCTGCTACCGCAACCGCAGGAGGAGCTGGCTTACCCTAACACCGCCGAAGCGGGAGGGATACAAAGCTACCCTACAGCCGCACAAAGCGGGAAGGAGCGCCGGCATAATTTAGTTATCAATCCAGCCACCGCTGAAACAGGGGGAGAGGAAGCAGCAGCTCACTGTAACACAAAATCGTCTCAACTCGAAGAAACTTCAATGGGAAGAACTTGAACACGAAGTCCTGGTGAACAGGAGCTGAAGACTGAACATGAACCTGAAATATAACCAGAACACAAATACAGATATCTGGGAGGGGCTATGGATTGATCGGCTATGGTTAAGGGAAAGAAAATTATCAGGTATGATACATAATTTTACCTTCCCTATCAAGCCGATCAATCCATAGACTGGTGGGATGTACCGAAGCAGTACTCACCCAGGGCGGGACATGGAAATCCCTGAACGCAACACTGAAGCCCCAAACTGGGCCTCGGCCCGAGCAGCCACATCCAAGTGGTAATGTCGTGAGAAGGTATGAGCCGACGACCAAGTAGCCGCTCTGCACATCTCTTCCAAGGAAACAGATCTGGACTCCGCCATTGAGGCTGCTTGTGCTCTAGTAGAATGTGCCTTCAGCTGAATAGGCGGAATCTTCCCTGCCGCCACATAAGCTGCCGCGATCGTCTCCTTGACCCAACGTGCCACCGTAGGCTTAGATGCCTGCAGACCCTTACGAGGGCCTGCGAACAGCACGAACAGGTGATCCGACTTCCGGAAATCATTGGTCACTTCCAAGTATCTGCGGATGACCCGTCTAACATCCAGGTATTTGAGCGCAGGGTACTCCTCTGGGTAATCCTCCCTACGAAAGGAGGGCAGGCAAAGCTGTTGATTCACATGGAATCGAGAAACAATCTTGGGCAGGAAGGAAGGCACTGGGCGAATCGACACTCCTGCCTCAGTGAATCGCAGGAACGGCTCTCTACACGAGAGCGCCTGGAGCGCGGAAACTCTTCTGGCTGAGGTGATAGCCACCAGGAAGACCGCTTTCAACGTCAAGTCCTTCAGCGATGCCCTTGGCAAGGGCTCTAAGGGCGGCTTCTGCAAGGTCCGTAGCACCAGATTGAGACGCCATGTAGGCACTATCGAGTACAGCGGAGGGCGCAGGTGATTAACTCCTTTGAGAAAGCGCACCACATCTGGCTGTGAAGCCAGGGAAGCCCCCTTCAGACGACTCCCAAAACAAGCTAGAGCCGCCACCTGGACTTTCAGCGAACTGAGCGACAGGCCTTTCTCCAGTCCCTCTTGCTGGAACGCCAACACTGAAGATATTGGAGCAGTGAAGGGCGATACAGAGCCTGCCTCGCACCACGACGCAAAGGTACGCCAAACCCTAGCGTAAGTGGTAGAAGTAGAGCGCTTCCTCGCTCTCAGCATAGAGGCGATGACCTTGTCTGAGAAGCCCTTCTTCCTCAGCTGCTTCCACTCAAGAGCCAGGCCGTAAGACCAAAGGGTAGGGATCCTCCATCATCACGGGGCCCTGATGCAAGAGGCCCCGCTCCGCTGGCAGCCGCAGAGGGTCGTCCACTGAGAGTCTGATTAAGTCCGCATACCACGAGATGCCACGTCACAGGTGTCATAGATACCCCTGGACAGGAACTTTCTACACGCCTTCAGCCGCCTGACCACCTCCTGATAAGGCCTGGACTGCTCCGGCGGGAGCTTATCGACCAGGTCCGCCAGTTGCTTCACATTGTTCCGCATGTGGATGCTCGTATAGAGCTGGTATGACTGGATGCGGGTCACGAGCATGGAGGATTGGTAGGCCTTCCTCCCAAACGAGTCCAGAGTGCGAGACTCCCGCCCCGGGGGCGCCGAGGCGGTATCCCTCGAACTCCGTGCCTTCTTGAGAGCAGAATCCACGACCGCCGAGTCATGGGGCAATTGGGGCCGCATTAACTCTGGGTCCGAGTGGATTCTGTACTGGGACTCTGCTTTCTTGGGAATGATGGGATTAGATAGCAGTCTCATCCAGTTCCAAAGCAGTGTCTCCTTGAGGACATTGTGCAACGGCACCGTGGAGGACTCTCTAGGTGGTGATGGATAGTCGAGGACCTCGAGCATCTCAGCCCTCGGCTCATCCACAGAGACCACGGGGAAGGGAATGCAAATAGACATATCCCTTACAAAGGAGGCAAAAGAGAGACTCTCAGGAGGCGAGAGCTTCCTCTCTGGTAAAGGCGTGGGGTCCGAGGGAAGACCCGCAGACTCCTCTGAGGAGAAATATCTGGGGTCCTCCTCTTCCCCCCACGAGGCCTCTTCCTCGGTATCGGACATAAGCTCATGTAGCTGAGTCCTTAACCGGGCCCGGCTCGACGTCGAGGCACCGAGGCCTCGGTGTCGTCGAGCGGTGGACTCCCGCGCCGGCGGGGACGAAGCTCCCTCCATCGACGGGGACTCCACCTGCGTGGCGGTCGAGACCGGCGCCGCAAGCGGCGGCGGTGTCGACGGCCTCGGCACCGGGCTAGAGCTCGCCGGCGCCACAGTCAACGGCGCCGAGGGCGCAAGCACCCCCGGCGCCGGCACAGCCTGGCGCATCAGCCCTTCCAGGATCCCCGGAAGGATGGCTCGGAGGCACTCGTCCAGGCCCGCTGCCGGGAAAGACGGGGGGGGGGGGGGGGGGGCCCGGTAGAGGTGTCGGTGCCGGAAGCTGCTCGGGTCCAGGAGACTGCACCGAAGTGCTGGGACCCTGACGCGTCGGTACATCCACAACAGAAGGGGATCTCTCCTCCCGACGTGGACGCTTCGGCGTCGACTCCTCAGCGGTACCGAGCACCGAAGGCGACCGATGGCGGTGCTTTTTGGACTTCTTGCGGTGCCCATCATCGGTGCCAGGTGGAATAGAGGAGGAGGAGGTCGATCCCCCTCGGTCCCGAGGAACAGGGTCAGACAGGGTTCGGTCCCGAGGGCCATGGGCCGAGGGAGTGACTGGGGCCGATTGCCCACGCGGCCTCTCACCCCTGCCCTCACCGGAGGACCGGCGGGCCCTGTGCTCCTGGGGTCGATGCCATCGGTGCCGATTTCTCGGGCCTCGATACCAGTACCGAAGAACCGGCCGTCGATACCGATGCCGTCGAGGTCGACGTCGAGGGGCCGGCGCAAGTTCCAAAAAGACGGTCCCGAAGAACTTGCCTCGCAACTTGAGTCTGTTTCCGGAGACCAAGACACAGCGAACACGACTTGATATTGTGCTCCGGCCCGAGGCACTGGAGGCACCAAGCGTGGGTGTCGGTCTGCGAGATAGGCCGGCCGCACCGACCACACTTCTTAAATCCACTCGGGACCTTCGAGGACATCGACGGAAAAATTGCGTCGGCGAAGTTAAAGTCGTCGATGGTGGCGGTAAATCACACCTCGAAAAATAATCGACCGCGCGGCCACAAGGCCGCAACGCGACGCCCCCGCTAGAAACGAGGGAAAAATAAAGCGCGTGCTCTTTTTTTTTTTTTAAAGAAAAGAAAACTGGAGCGCGCGGCAACAGAAACAAAATAAATGAAAATTAAACGATTTGCGCGAACGCGATCGGTTTTCCGGGGCTGACGAAGAGAGAGCGGCAACAGCACGACTCTCTCCAGGCGCGGAAAAGAAAGGACTGGCGGGAACGGTCGCGCACGGGCGGGAAGACGGCCGCGCATGCGCGGTGGGCGTGCCCTGCGTGCGGACCGCCCGCGAAGCTTCTTCCGGTTGGTGGGGGCTGCCGCGGACGTCACCCAGTCGTGAGAACAAGCAGCCTGCTTGTCCTCGGAGAATGGATAGTAGACAATCAGGTTTTCATCCCAGATTTAGTACAGACATTACTTTTGGCACTGTCAGAACTGAGAGGTAATCTGGATAAAGACTTGCCGACGATGGTAATTGCAATTAGAGCTTTCGACAGCCTTTGATTTGGTCAATCATGATATTCTCTTGGAAAAACTGGCCAGCTTGGGTGTTTCAGACAGTTGTTAGTTGGTTTTCAGGATTTCTAACACCCTGCACAGGTCACTTGGAATGGATCTCAAAGCTCCACGTTTATCACCCATTCTTTTCAAAGTCTATTTGAGTGATCTACACCATTTACTCACATCATTTAAGATACACCTATTTCTCTTATGCCGATATTGCTTTATCACCAATGGTGGAAGATTTTCAGAAGACTTGATTTGATGACAAGTGTTTGAATTTCTCAGTGGACGCTTAATAATTTGAAAACGAACCCAAGTAAAACAAGTATTTTATGGGTGGGGTAAAGACGTAATGTGTGCTACAATCAAGTTCCCTGTAAGGAAAGGCTAAAGAAGCTAGGGCTCTTCAGCTTGGAGAAAAGACTGCTGAGGGGAGATATGATAGAGGTGTTTAAAATGAGTGAAGTGGAACGAGTAGAAGTAAATCAATTGTTTACTTTTTCCAAAAATACTAGGACTAGGGGACACAAAATGAAGCTACAAAGTAGTAAATTTAAAACAAATCTGAGAAAAGTTTTCTTCACTTAACGTATAATTAAGCTCTGGAATTCATACGTACATAAGTATTGCCATACTGGGACATACCAAAAGTCCATCAAGCCCAGCTTCCTGTTTCCAACAGTGGCCAATCCAGGTCACAAATACCTCGCAAAATCCCACAAAAGTACAAAACATTTTGTACTGCTTATCCCAGAAATAGTGGATTTTCCCCAAGTCCATTTAATAATGGTCTATGGACTTTTCCTTTAGGAAACAAATTCACAATAGTACACGATTCACAATCAGGATTTTGCCCCTTACACAGCACTGAAACAGTACTACTTACTCTCCTAACTAACTTCAAGCAGGAAACAACAATAGGTAAAAGCATTCTTCTCCTCTAATTTGACATGTCCAGTGCGTTCGACATGGTCAACCATAATATACTACTAAGACTCCTAGATTACTTCGGAATCAGTGGAAACACTCTCAAATGGATCAAGGGTTTCCAAATCACCAGAACATATCAAGTGAAATTGAGCACAAACATATCATCACCTTGCAGCTTAAGCATCATGAAATCATGGGCAAATGCATTCCAACTAAAACTCAACACAGAAAAAACACACTGTCTCATCATCTCATCCCAATACAATAAATACAAACCCACAAACATTAACACCCCAGATTACACCCTCCCTATCTCAGACCGCCTGAAAATTCTCGGAGTAACAATCGACTGGAACCTCTCATTCGAGACCCAAGCGAAATCCACCATAAAGAAAATGTTCTTCGCAATGTGGAAACAAACGCGTGAAACCATTCTTCCCGAGGGAAATATTTCGCAGCCTGATACAATCAATGGTACTAAGCCAAGCAGACTATTGCAATGGAATTTATGCGGGATGCAAAGAACACATCATAAAAAAAAAAAAAAGCTTCAAACCGCCCCCAAAACACAGCAGCTAGGCTTATATTTGGAAAAACGCTTTTTGGCAGCGCCAAATCCATCCGAGAAAAACTGCACTGGCTTCCAATCAAAGAACATACTGCTTTCAAAATCTGCACGATAAGAACTATCTACGGCAAAGCCCCGGGATACATGACAGACCTCATAGACCTGCCAACCAGAAACACTACAAAATCAGCACGATCATACCTAAACCTCCACTACCCAAGCAGCAAAGGACTCAAATACAAATCTACTTATGCATCCAGCTTTTCCTACTGAAGTGGACAACTATGGAACACACTGCCAAAAGTAGTAAAAACTATGCTCGACCACCTAAATTTCCGGAAAGCACTAAAAACAAACCTGTTCAGAAAGGCTTACCCCATCGACCCAACATAAGAAACCTGGCTACCTGTGACACAACATAACCAAAGACCGTAATGGACATATCCTACCTCTTCCTCTCTAAGTTCCCCTAATGTATTTACCATACATGAACCTTATTCTACCACAATATCACCTTGTATTTGTTCATACCGGAACTGGCTAATGCTGTTACGGTACTATGTAAGCCACATTGAGCCTGCAAATAGGTGGGAAAATGTGGGATACAAATGTAACAAACAAAATAAATAAGACAACGTCCAAACCTTTTTAAAACTCTGCTAAGCTAACCGCCTTTACCACATTTTCTGGCAACGAATTCCAGACTTTAATTACACGTTGAGTGAAGAAAACTTTTTCTCCAATTCATTTTAAATTTACTACTGTTTGAATTGTGACTCCAGCCTTAGAGAACCTAAGGCAGGGAATTCTACATGATGCGCCTGAAGCACAGAAATTCAACTAGCTGATAAAATGGCAACCAGAGAAAATCAGATTTCAAATTTCTTTCACTGAAGCTTTCCCCAAGAGGCTCGAAAGGAGATTTCTAGAGAGCCACAAGGATCAGGTTAAGACTCCAACCTTAAAATGGATGACCCCTTTCAGGTATTGAATAGCAACTACACCCACTGTCACGGTTGGAGTAAGGCGATCCCCTTGCAGCCAAACTTTCTTGAGAAAATTCGAGGCACCTCTGCATTGCTGCAGATGCCATCAGGTCCACCAATGACATCCCCTAGAGCTGGGCAATCATCAGGAAGACCTTGGGTGATAACTCCCATTCCCCCGGGGTTCAGGGAGTGGCGACTGAGAAAATCTGCTTGAACATTCAAGGATCCTGCTATGTGAGCAGCCGATATCATATGGGAAAATTAGGTTCTTACCTTGGTAATTTTCTTTCCTTTAGTCATAGCAGATGAAGCCATTACGTATGGGTTATGTCCATCAACCAGCAGGGGAGATAGAGAGCACTCAAACTTTCACAGTGCCCTCTTGGTCAGCTAGCTCCACTGCCTCTTCAGTATTTGAAGCTTCCAAAGCAGTATGGCAAACCGCAATGGGGATCACAAGAGCTTTCCTCATAGCGAATGATGGCCCATCACAAGGGCATGAACTCATAAAGGAGGGAATGCACATCCTCCTGGAGGGAATAAACTCATCCTCCTTATTGTATAAGTGGAGGGGAACACACGCGCCTCCTGGAGGGAATCACACATCCTCCCAACACACTGGAGGGAATGAACTCATCCTCCTATTTATAGAACTGGAGGGGAACACACGTGCCTCCTGGAGGGAATCACACATCCTCCCAACACACTGGAGGGAATGAACTCATCCTCCTATGTATAGAACTGGAGGGGAACACGCGCGCCTCCTGGAGGGAATCACACATCCTCCCAACACACTGGAGGGAATGAACACATCCTCCTAAATTTAAACTGAACATGAATCCTGAAGATTGTTTTCCAACTTTCTCCCAAAGAAGGAACTTCAGGAAATTAGAACAGAACCTGAAAAACAGATTCACAGCATACAGACAATCATACAGGGAGGGCTCATGACTTCATCTGCTATGACTAAAGGAAAGAAAATTACCAAGGTAAGAACCTAATTTTCCCTTCCTTGTCATCAAGCAGATGAAGCCATTACGTATGGGATGTAACAAAGCAATCCCTAGATAGGGTGGGAACAAGCCACACCACGCGCTAGCACTTGTGCACCAAAATGCGCATCCCTCCTGGCAGCCACATCCAGCCTGTAATGTCGGGCAAAGAAGAGCTTAGAAGCCCATGTTGCTGCACTGCATATCTCTTGAAGAGACAGTGCTCCAGTTTCAGCCCAAGAGGAAGAAATCGCTCTAGTAGAATGCGCCTTAAAGGCTACAGGCCCCTGCTGGCCAGCAGATAAGCTGAAAAGATAGTTTCTTTGAGCCAGCGGGCAATAGTGGCTTTAGACGCTGGAGACCCTCTGCGAGAACCGGATAGCAAAACAAACAGATAATCAGAAGTCCTGAAAGAGTTAGTAACTCGCAGATACTGCAGCAGAGTCCTGCGCACATCCAAAAGGTGCAGCTGCCCAAAAGATTCTGGAAACTCTTCCTCTGAAAAAGAGGGCAAGAGAATGGGCTGGTTTAGGTGAAAGGCTGAAACCACCTTAGGCATAAAGGAAGGCACGGTCCGAACCGTGACTCCGGACTCTGAAAATTGCAGAAATGGGTCTCTACAGGACAGCGCCTGGAGCTCTGACACCCGTCTCGCCGAGGTAATGGCCACCAGAAAAACAGCCTTCAGTGTCAAATCTTTCTCCGATGCTCGCCGAAGCGGCTCAAAAGGAGATGCCTGCAGGGTTTTCAAAACTAGCCCCAGGTTCCAAGCTGGACAGGGTGCTTGCACTGGAGGTCGGAGCCAAAGCACCCCTCTAAGAAACCGTGCCACATCTGGGTGAGCAGCCAAAGACACGCCTTCCACCTTACCACGAAGGGAGGCCAACGCTGCCACCTGCACCCGCAGGGAATTATAGGCCAAGCCTTTTTGTACACCTTCCTGCAAAAAGTCCAGAATCGGCGAGACAGGAGCCCGCATTGGAGCAATGGCTCTGGAAGCACACCAAGACTCAAACAGGCACCAAATCCTGGCATAAGCCACGGAAGTGGACCGCTTGCGGGCTTGCAGGAGAGTGGAAATAACTTTATTGGAATAACCTTTATCCCTCAATTGTGCCCTCTCAATAGCCATGCCGTAAGACCAAAGCGGCCGGCGTCCTCCATGGCTACCGGTCTCTGAGTCAACAGGTTCGGTACCAGAGGAAACAGCAGAGGAGCCTCCAGGAACATCTGTCGGAGGTCTGCATACCAAGGTCTCCTTGGCCAATCCGGGGCGATGAGGACCACTTCTCCTGGGTGCAGCCGAATCCGCAAGAGCAGGCGCCCTATCAAGGGCCATGGGGGAAACACATAAAGTAGACCCGGAGGCCAGGGTTGAGTAAAGGCATCCAACCCCGCCGAGCGAGGATCTCTCCGTCTGCTGAAGAAGCACGAGACTTTGGTATTGGCACTTGTCGCCATTAGATCCATCACGGGCTTGCCCCATTTGGCACAGATCTGCAGGAATACTTCGTCTGCCAGATTCCATTCTGCTGGATCGATCTGATGCCTGCTCAGATAATCGGCCTGCACATTGCTCTGACCTGCAATATGAGCTGCCGACAGACACTGAAGATGCAGCTCGGCCCAGTGGCAAATCAGTTCGGCCTGCGCGGCTAGTGCTCTGCACCGTGTTCCGCCTTGTCGATTTATATAGGCCACCGTTGTTGTGTTGTCCGACATCACTCTGACAGCCAATCCTTCCAGGGTCACTTGAAAGGCCAGAAGCGCCTGAAACACCGCTTTCAACTCTAGGCGGATGATGGACCACTCCGACTCCTCGGGTGTCCATAGACCCTGGGCATGCTTCCCCTTGCAATGTGCGCCCCAGCCCTTCAGGCTGGCATCTGTTACCACTAGGCACCAAACGGTGAGCGTCAGCAGCATTCCTCGCCGCAGCATGCTGTCCGAGAGCCACCACTCCATGCTGAGTCGGGCCGCAGGGAGCCAAGTAAGTCTGCATTGGTAATCCTGAGAAATAGGAGACCATCTCCGGAGTAGGGAATACTGTAGAGGTCTCAGGTGCGCTCTCGCCCAGGGTACCACTTCCATCGTGGCTGTCATCGATCCCAGCAGCTGGACAATGTCCCAAGCTCGCGGGCGGGGCATCCTCAGGAGCAGACGGACCTGATTCTGAAGCTTGCACCGCCTTAGCTCGGGTAGGAACACATAGCCCGAGACTGTGTCAAACCTGGCCCCCAAAAATTCTAGAGATTGAGAAGGGGTCAGGTGACTTTTGGCCATATTGACGACCCAGCCTAGAAATTGCAGTACTGAGACCACTCTGACTGTAGCTTGTAAGCTCTCTGTTGCAGAGTCTGCTCTGATGAGCCAGTCGTCTAGGTACGGGTGAACCCTGATACCCTCTCGCCTGAGAAAAGCAGCTACTACCACCATTACCTTCGAAAAGTTTCGGGGAGCTGTGGCGAGGCCAAAAGGCAAGGCCCTGAACTGGAAATGCTTTCCCAACACCGCAAACCTCAGAAACTTCTGGTGCGGGGGCCAAATCGGTATGTGCAAGTAAGCTTCTTTCAGGTCTAGAGACGTGAGAAACTCTCCTGGCTGTACCGCCGCAATGACGGAGCGCAGGGATTCCATGTGGAAATACCACACTCTCAGGGACTTGTTCACTTCTTTTAAGTCCAGAATAGGGCGAAAGGACCCACCTTTTCGCGGCACCACAAAGTAGATGGAGTATCGGCCGCAGCCTTGCTCGGCGGGAGGCACCGGGGTCACAGCCCCTAACAGAATCAGACCTTGCAAAGTCTCCTCCACCGCCGCCCGTTTGACGGCAGAACCGCATCGGGACTCCACAAACACGTCTCTTACTGGGGCGTTGAATTCTATTCTGTATCCATCTCTGATCAGGTCCAGAACCCACTGATCTGAGGAAATCTTGGCCCACTCCTCGGCAAAGAGGGAAAGCCGTCCTCCGATGACAGGCATCGAGGAGAGGGCCGGCGCACCATCATTGAGAGGGTCGCCCCTGAACTCTTGGTCTTGAGCCACCGGCTGCGGAACGCTTGTCCGAGCGAAAGGAGTTCCTCTGCTGACCACGGGCACGTGAAGTGAACCCAGCAGAACGCCCCGGGCGGTACCTTCTAGCTTCACGGAAGCGAGGTCTGTACGAGGAGTGGACCGCCTGGCCCTTAGAGGAAGGCCTCTGCCTATCTTCGGGCAAGCGCTGGGGTTTAGGATCACCCAGGCCTTTCACAATTTTCTCCAACTCCTCACCAAATAGGAGAAGTCCTTGAAAAGGCAACTTCAACCTTTGCTTAGAGGCCATTTCCGCTGCCCAGTGTCGTAGCCACAGACGACGGCGAGCCGCCACTGCTACTGCCATTTGTTTAGCCGAAGCTCTGACAAGGTCTTAAAGGGCATCAGCCAGAAAGGACAAGGCCACCTCCATCCGCGGAGCCACATCCAAGAAGGGCTCCGCTCCATCTCCGGGCTGAGCCACTGCCTGTTGCAGCCAAGCTAGGCAGGCTCTAACAGCATAACAGCTGCATGCAGACGCCCGAACAGTGAGACCTGCAATTTCAAAGGACCGTTTCAATGCTGTTTCCAGCCTACGGTCTTGAACATCCTTCAGGGCAACACCTCCTTCAACAGGGAGGGTAGTTCTCTTTGTCACCGCAGTGACTAGGGCATCCACTGAAGGCATTTGAAAACGAGCCAAATGCCCCTCACGCAGAGGGTATAACTGCCCCATAGCCCTGGAAACTCTCAAAGGTCCCTCGGGGTCAGCCCACTGAGCCGAAACAAGCTCTAGGATGGAGTCCTGCAAAGGGAAGGCCCGAGCAGCTTTCTTGGTACTAGCCATCCTGGGATTACCCGAGGAGGCCATGCCACTGTCAGGATCTTCAATCGAGAGGGCCTGCAGGGTATCTGAAATAAGCGCTGGCAGCTCATCACGGTGGAAAATCCTCACCGCGGAGGGATCATCCAGATCCTGTGGTAAATCCGCACCTGACTCTGGTTCCTCAGACCAAGAACGTCTGTCAGAGTTCTCCGAATCCTCACACCCCGACCACGGGGGGGGGGGGGGGGGGGGGGGAAGGTGCACCACAATCTGAAGGGGAATTAACCCTTCTGCGCTTATCTTTAGGCCAAGCATCCGGGAAAAAAGCCTCACTGGGCAGTCCCAGGCCAGAATCCATTGGGGGGGCAATCAGAGGAGCCTCAGGCGACCCCTGAGGAAGGGCTCTTTTCATCATGTATGCTTTATGCAGCAAAAGCACAAAATCCGGGGAGAAAATCTCACCCTGGGCACCCAAATCCTGTCCGGTGCCAGCCACTCCTGAAATAACCTCATCTTGAGGTGCCCCACCCGGCTCAGGTCTCTCCGTGACCACGGAGGCCGCGCCATGCGGTGTAAGCAAAATGGCGCCCGCTGCCAGCTCAGAGCAGGAAGAAACATCTCTCGCCATGCTCGGGCCGGCTCCTACGCCAGTACAGCACGATTTACAGAGCCCTGCTGCTGATTTGCGCTTGCCACAAGTGGAACAGCGCTTTACATTGTCCGCAGCCATCGCCGAAAAACGGCGGTAAAATCCAAAATGGCAGTTTCACACCAAAATCGCCCCGATCGCGGGCCCACCCCGGAGTTGGAAAACACTCTTACCTCAAAGGATCTAGTGTACAACTACGATCCTGCAGAAAATCAGGTCAAAAACCTCTGTTCCAGCGTCTCTACGTTTAAAAACGCGACGCGACTTTTTTTTTTTTTTTTTTTTAAGCTGTGAGGAAAGCAGAGGTATTGAAGACTCCAGAGGCTCAGATGAGTGGGAAAGGCAGGGAAAGGGCGAACCTATATGCCTGCATCCACTGTTGGTGGGAAAGGACAGGGAAAGCAAGGCAATATGTCCACATCCACAGAGGTATGGGTAAGGCAGGGAAAGGGCTAACCTATGTGCCTTTAAAGTGAAGCTGCTATAGCCTCCAACACCCCGGTTAACAACTGGCAAGCCAGGAACCACCTCCCGGCAGATTTTTCTGGAGCTCGAACAAGCTGCAGCCACCCTGCTAGGGGAGATAGAGAATACTGGGGAGGCAGTGGAGCTAGCTGACCAAGAGGGCACTGTGAAAGTTTGAGTGCTCTCTATCTCCCCTGCTGGTTGATGGACATAACCCATACGTAATGGCTTCATCTGCTTGATGACAAGGAAGCACAAGTTTCTATGCCCAGAAAAATAGTCCAGCTTCCCAAATAGACGGACACTTCGAGCACCTCCTTGACTGTTGATATAGGCTACTGCCATTACACTGTCTAACAGAAGCTGGCCTGGGTGGCCAAGAATGGACCAAAATGCCATCTGGGCTCTTCAAACAGCTCTGAGATCCAGGCGATTTATATCCCAGAGACCTTATGTCTTGCTCCAGAAGCCTTGCGCATAGTCACGGAGGCAATATGCTCCCCAACCTGTTAAGCTCGCATCTGTTACCACCACCTTCTACTGGGGTGTCGCAAACGTAACAACATAAGAGTAGCCATACTAGGTCAGACCAAGTATCCTGTTTTCCAAACCGTGGCTAAGCCAGGTCACAAGTACCTGCCAGAAACCCAAATTGTGGCAACACTCCATTAAATCGTGCCAACACAGATTCCCCCTCTGCAGATCTTTGGATTGAAACCACAATGACATGCTGTGCTTTGCTGGTGGGGTCCAAAACAGATGAACATTGTAATCCTGGGTCCTGGGGGACCAGCGAGACAATGTTGGAGGAGATGCATTTGAGCTCTGGCCCATGGGACCATATCTAGGGCTGCTGCCATGTACCCCAGGACCAGCACATAAACCCACATGTGAGGAATGTGGATCTGTAAAAGACGAATCTGCTCCAGAAGCTTCAGCCTCTTGTAGTCTGGAAGAAACACCTTGCCATGGCGAGTGTCAAAACAAAACCTTAGATATTCCAATGTTTCGGAGGGGAGCAACTGGCTCTTGGCAAAGTTGATCACCCAACCCAAGGGCTGAAGGAGGGTTATCACCGAGAGGTGACCCTAATCAGCCAGTCGTCCAGATAGGGATGAACCCTGATGAATTCTCTTCTGAAGAACGCTGTTAAGACTATCATGTCATACCGGGGTACAAAGTATATCATAGTGATAGGGTGGACTGGACTGGTGGAGGGGTAGCATGGTATATTAACTAGAGCCTTGACTCAGATAGATTACAAATTCAGCAGGACACAAATCACACCTTTGAATCATTGTGGGTTGAAATTCCATGTATAAAAGGGAAAAGGACAGTGATAGGAGCATACTACCGTCCACCTCACCAGGATGAGCAGGTAGACGCAGAAATGATAAAAGAAATCAGAGATGCAAACAAAATGGGCAATGTGATAATAATGGGTGACTTCAATTATCCAAATATAGACTGGGTAAATGTAACATCGGGACACGCTAGAGAGGTACAATTCCTTGATGAAATCAAGGACAGCTTCATGGAGCAGCTGGTGCAGGAGCCGACGAGAGAAGGAAAAATTCTAGACTTGGTCCTTAGTGGAGTGCATGATCTGGTGAGGGACGTTATGGTACTGGGGCCGCTTGATAACAGTGATCATAATATGATCAGTTTTGATATCTTTTTTTTTTTCCAAGAATACACTTGAATAGGAAAGTGTTATAACTTCACAATCTCTAAAAGAAAGAAAAATAATAAATAGGTAATCATCGTTAATAAGTGATAAGACATAAGTCCTCATTACTAGGATTCCAAGAAATAGGAGAAAAAGGAAAAGAAAAAAAAACATCAGGAAAATTAGCATATAGCAAAGCTATTTCAAAGCTATCCTCATTGAACTCCAATAGCATTTTTTGAAGCCACAAATGCTGACAATTGGCTCGGGTCCAAGACGTAAAACGGCTGGTTTTAATAAAAGGAATTGCTTCCTCTTTCTTTGGGTGTCCCTTGCAACATCAGGAAACAGTAGTACTTTATGTCCCAAAAATAATTTTGCTTTATGTCGGAAGAAAAGTCTAAATAACCACTGCTTGTCTGGTAGCAGAGCTACAACTGCAACCAAAGTTGCTGCCGTCTACTCTGTAATTGATGTTTCAAGAGATATATGATAATTATATGCGTAGACAACTTAAGATTTGTGAACTTTCCAATGGTGAATCTGATTAGTCCACTAGATATGCTCAAAAGATATATGAAAGAGATTTTGGAAATACCGGAATCTAATTTTCCTCCACTTACTCAGTCTTACTATATTCCACAGAAAGAGAGAGTTGCACAAGAACAACGATCATCCTTGAATGGATCAGTTTTGATATCAACCTTGAAGTAACTGTACTCAGGAAGTCAAATACGTTAGCGTTTAACTTTAAAAAAGGAGACTATGATAAAATGAGAAAAAAAAACAAAAAAAAAACTTAGGGGGGGCAACTGAGAGGGTAAAAACTATACAACAGGCATGGACGCTGTTCAAAAATATCATCCTGGAGGCCCAGGCCAAACATATTCCACGAATTAGAAAAGAAAGACGGAACGCCAAAAGACAGCCGGTCTGGTTGAAAAGTGAGGTGAAGGAAGCTATTAGGGCTAAAAGAAACTCCTTCAGGAAATGGAAGGAGGAACCATCTGAAAACAACAAGAAGCAGCTTAAGGAGTGTCAAAGCAAATGCAAGGCACAGATAAAGAAGGCCAAGAGGGATTACGAAAAAAAGATAGCATTAGAGGCAAACCAACATAGCAAAAAAAAAATTTTCGGTATATTAAAAGCAGGAAGCCGGTAAAAGAATCAGTTGGGCCGCTGGATGACCGAGGGGTACAGGGGCGATCAAGGAAAATAAAGACGTAGCGGAAAGATTGAATGAATTCTTTGCTTCGGTCTTCACCGAGGAAGATTTGGGTGGGATACCGGTGTCGGAAATGGTATTTCAAGCGGACGAGTCGGAGAAACTTACTGACTTCACGGTAAACCTGGAGGACGTAATGGGGCCGTTCAGCAAACTGAAAGTAGCAAATCTCCTGGACCGGATGGTATTCATCCTAGAGTACTGATAGAACTGAAAAATGAGCTTGCGGAGCTACTGTTAGTGATATGCAATTTAGCCTTAAAATCGAGTGTGGTACCGGAAGATTGGAGGGTGGCCAATGTAACGCTGATTTTTTAAAAAGGTTCCAGGGGAGATCCGGAAAATTATACACTGGCGAGTATGACGTCTGTGCCAGGGAAAATGGTTGAGGCTATTATCAAAAAAAAAATTACAGAGCACATCCGAGGACGTGGATTACTGAGACCAAGTCAGCACGGCTTTTGTGTGGGGAAATCTTGCCTGACCAATTTACTTCAAATTCTTTGAAGGCGTAAACAAACATGTGGACAAAGGGGAGCCGGTTGATACTGTGTATCTGGATTTTCAAAAGGCCTTTGACAAGGTACCGCATGAAAGGCTACAGATGAAATTGGAGGGTCATGGGATAGGAGGAAATGTCCTATTGTGGATTAAAAACTGGTTGAAGGATAGGAAACAGAGAGTGGGGTTAAATGGGCAGAATTCACAATGGAGATGGGTAGTTAGTGGGGTTCCTTAGGGGTCTGTGCTAGGACCATTGCTTTTTAATATATTTATAAATGATTTAGAGATGGGAGTAACTAGCGAGGTAATTAAATTTGCTGATGACACAAAGTTATTCAAAGTCGTTAACTCACGTCAGGATTGTGAAAAATTACAGAAGGATCTTACGAGACTGGGCGGCTAAATGGCAGATGACGTTTAATGTGAGCAAGTGCAAGGTGATGCATGTGGGGAAAAAAGAACCCGATTTATAGCTACGTCATGCAAGGTTCCACGTTAGGAGTTACGGACCAAGAAAGGGATCTGAGTGTCATCGTCGATAATACACTGAAACCTTCTGCTCAGTGTGCTGCTGCTGCGGCTAGGAAAGCGAATAGAATGTTGGGTATTATTAGGAAAGGTATGGAGAACAGGTGTGAGGATGTTATAATGCCGTTGTATCGCTCCATGGTGCGACCGCACCTTGAGTATTGTGTTCAATTCTGGTTGCCGCATCTCAAGAAAGATATAGTAGAATTGGAAAAGGTGGAAAGACTAAGGAGGCTAGGGCTTTTCAGCTTGGAGAAGAGACGGCGGAGGGGAGACATGATAGAGGTATATAAAATGAGTGGAACAGGTGGATGTGAAGCGTCTGTTCACACTTTCCAAAAATACTAGGACTAGGGGGCATGCGATGAAACTACAGTGTAGTAAATTTAAAACAAATCGGAGAAAAGTTTTCTTCACCCAACGCATAATTAAACTCTGGAATTCGTTGCCGAGAACGTGGTGAAGGTGGTTAGCTTAGCAGAGTTTAAAAAGGGGTTAGACGGTTTCCTAAAGGGCAAGTCCATAAACCACTATTAAATGGACTTTGAAAAAGCCACAATTCTGGGAATAACATGTATAGAATGTTTGTACGTTTGGGAAGCTTGCCAGGTGCCCTTGGCCTGGATTGGCCGCTGTCGTGGACAGGATGCTGGGCTCGATGGACCCTTGGTCTTTTCCCAGTGTGGTATTACTTATGTACTTATGACTTTGGAGAATGTTATGGAAGCTGTTGAAAGCCAGAAGGGCAGCACTTGAAACTGAAAATGCTGCCTGAGCACCCCAAACCTTATGAAGTGCTGGTGAGGCGGCCAAATTAGAATATGAAAGTAGGCTTCTTTGAGATACATGAAGTGAGATACATGAAGTAAGAAATTCCTCCATACTTCAGGCCGCTCTCATAGGGCGAAAGATCACCATGAGGAAATGCTAGACCTGGAGAGACTTGTTTACTCACTTGAGGTCAGCTGAGGACTGACTGAAAGGAGCCTCCTTTCTTGGGACCTATGAAATAAATACAATGACCCTGTCCCCATTCATGAGAGGGAACTGGAAGGACCGCTCCAAGGGCAAATAGGTTTTGCAGAGTGGACTGTACCGCTCTCTGCAAGGTTTTGCACGGGGATGCCAAGAAAAAAAAATATGCTATTGGAGAGCAGAATTCTAATCTGTAACCATCTTTGATAATGTCTAAGACCCACTGATCCAATGTATCCTTGGCATACTTCTCGTAAAATTTGGAGAGA
The DNA here is from genome assembly GCF_901765095.1 of Microcaecilia unicolor. Taxonomy (NCBI): domain Eukaryota; kingdom Metazoa; phylum Chordata; class Amphibia; order Gymnophiona; family Siphonopidae; genus Microcaecilia; species Microcaecilia unicolor. Next base: position 57,248,307 of record NC_044039.1, read on the forward strand.
CAGCCTCCCGACAGCTTCCTATCATTGCAAGGGATAGACCTTTCTGAGCGAAAGGACAGTTTCCGCTGATAATGGGCCTTTGGAACGAAGGTGCCCTCCCAGGCCTATATCTTCTAGAATCCTTCAGACGAGGGTAAAATTGTGAGGAGCAAAAAGGACCCTCTTGGCTTATTCTCAGGCAAACGCTTTCCCCTAAATCCCTGACCAGTTTCTCCAAGTCCTCCCAAATAAAACCTTCCCTTGAAATGGAAGCTTAGTGAAGCGCTGCTTGGAAGCAGCATCCGCAGCCCAATCACAAAGCCACAGCAAACATCTGGCTGTAACTAAGGCTATGTATTTAGCAAAAGCTCTGATGAGATCATACAAAGCATCCCGCAGACAAGCCAGGCCAGATTCCATAGCTGGACACTCCATAGATGTCAGGGCATCAGAAGCAGAAAGAGAATCAGCTACTTGTTGTAGTCAAGACAGGCAAGCTTTAGCTACACACTGAGGCTTGAAGTGATAATGCAGAGACCTCAAAGGAAAGCTTCCAAGCAGATTCCAGCTTTCTATCCTGCAAATCCTTGAGAGCTATACCGCCCTCAACAGGCAAGGTCGTCTTCTGCGTTACCTTTGAAACTAAAGCATCTACCTTAGGCAGCTTGAACATCTCAAATTCCTCCTGGGAAACTGGATATAAGCAAGACACAGTCCTGCGTGGCCTCATGCACAGAAAAGGACCTATGAGTTTTCTTGGTGCTAGCCACTGTAGGAATAGCAGAGAATGCAGGTTGAGCATAAGGATAAAATTTAGGACTTCCAGAGCTTCAGTAATAAAATTAGGGAGCTCCTCCTCATGAAACATCTGCACTGTAGTAGGATCATTTGCCTCATCTGGAACACTCTCCCCTTCTTCCAGAACCTCTGGAATGAAAGAGTATAAAAAAAGCAAAAGATGCCCCCCTCTGAGGGGACGGGGGAGGCGCAGAGTCGAGATCCGTCAGAGTCCAAGTGCATCCTTTCGGCAGGATCTGACTGAGATGAATAGTACCTGAAACAGATTCAGCCCTCTTCCACAAATAAGCCTGATGCATCCACAGCACAAATTCAGGAGTGAACGGGGCTTAAGAGCTCAAGTCATGAAAGACAACAGCAGCAGCCCAAGATCCCAATGCTGAAACCAAGCAAGGCATATTCCCCTGAGCCGCAGAAGAGGAATCTTGAGCAGAAGGAAGTGGAGCTGCGAGATTTTAAAATGATCACTGGCGTCTCCGCAGGAGATAGGTCAGAGTCAGGTACCTTTGAGGAAGGCAACGCGCCATTTCCCATGCGGGAGAGCAAGGGCCCTACCAATGTAACCACTGACTCCTGAGCCTCTGGACATGCAGAACAGTGCCCCAACTCCAAATTGGGGGGGGGGGGGGGGCAGGAGGGCTTTTAAGTATATAAGATCTGATGTCCTCGGAGAACACCTGTTATAGGTAAGTATCTTTGCTTTCTCTGAGGACAAGCACGCCATTAATTCTCACAACTGGGGTATCCCTAGCATCAAGGCTCACAGAAAAAAAAGCATTGGTCAATTGGGACTCGCAAGGGTGAGGACATAAATCAGATTAACCTGAAACTATATTCAAACTGAGTGCAGACTGGAACAGAATAAAACAGGCCTGGGGTGTGGATCCCAAACAGATTCTGCAACACTGTCTGCCCAAAATGACTGATGCGTCGGGTATCCTGCTCAAGGCACTAATGAGATGTGAACATGTAGACTGAAGACCATGCCGCAGCCTTGCAAATTTCTTCAATTGAGGTTGACCACAAGTGGGCTACCGATGAAGCCATAGCTCTGCCAATGTGAGCCTTGACATGATCCTCTAGGGACAGCCCAGCCTGCGTATAAGTGAAAGAAATGCAATTTGCCAGCCAATTAGAGATGGTGTGTTTCCCGATGGCGACCCCCATGCTGTAGGGATCAAAACAAAGAAGTTGGGCGGACTGTCTGTGGGGCCTAGTCCGCTCCATGTAGTAGGCCAATGTTCGCTTGCATTCCAAGATGTGCAAGGTGCTCTACCCAGGATGGGTGTGAGGTCAAGGAAAGTGTCACGTCTGTGGTCGTGACCACCCTCAGACTTACCTTATTCCTGGGGGTCAGCTTCCTAGCTGGCTCCTGTTTCTTCTGTCTGTCCTTTCTGAGCTAGCTCAGGCTCCTTGTGCTGGCTGCATCCAGCAGCATGACACTAATTGCTTCACTATACTGCACCTGTGGGTGTTGCCTGGGTTAGCTCTCTCTCTGTGTGCTGGCTGCTTCCAGCATGACTCTAATTGCTTCACTTCACTACACCTGGGTGTGGGAAGCCTCTCTGTGTTTCACTGTGCTTTCTGCCTGCTCCTTGGTTTGTGCCTGAACAGCCTCCGTAGTTACTTAGAGATTGCTGCAGCTGCGCCTCTGGTGTTGAAGGGCTTTATTAAGCACTTAAGAGTCTGCAGCCTTGGCCTTTGCATCGTCTAAGGTCCATGGTATGTTAGAGTGCTCTGTGCACTGCTACATTGTCCAGTTCAGTGTGAGTTCTAGCTTGTTACTAGTTAGCTTGGGCACAGCTTTGCTTGTTAGCCTGTGTACAGCTTTACTAGTTCTCCTGTGTTTGCTTAGTGTGAGTTCCTAGCGTATGACTAGTTAAGCTTGGGCATAGCTTTCCTGTTAGCTTGTGTACAGCTTTACTAGTCTTCTTGTGTTTAGCTTTCTGGTTTCCCCCTGTGTGTTTTCTTTTGCTTCTGGAGCTTCAGCCCTAGTTCTGTCTATTGCCAGTACTCCTTGTTACTGGAGCTCCAACCATAGTCTTGCTCCTTGACCTGACCACTGCCTGTACCCAGATATTCTCTGCTTGCTCCTTGACCTGACCACTGCCCGTACCCAGATATTCTCTGCTTGCTCCTTGACCTGACCATTGCCTGTATCTGTCTACTCTCTGCCCGCTGTCTGACCTGCCTACTGCCTGGACCCGGATATTCTCTGCCTGCGGTCAGTCCTGACTATTGCCAGAACCCGGACATTCCCTGCCTGTCTGCCTTGCTTTCGTCTAGGTGCCTGGGGGCACTTCTGTATCCTGACTCCTGTTGTTCGTGCCTGCTAGTTCCAGTTCCGATTTTCCTGTAAGCCCTGCCGGCTGCCCGAATCTGAGGGCTCAACCCTCGGGGAATGGTGGCTAAGCGTAGGTGAAGCCTAGGTCCAGTGTGTCCTGTACAGCAGGTTCCGGTCCCGTGGGTTCCAGTCCAGTGGGCTCCACTCCAGCGTGTTTCAGTCCAGCGGGCTCCACTCCAGTGCGCACCCGTCCAGTGCGTTCCAGTCCTGTGTATTCCTGTGCAGAACTCCAGTCCGGGGTTCCAGTCCAGTCTTGCCTCGTCTCTACCTTGAAGGTGACCTTGCCTGCCACTGCCGCTCCACGGTAGTGGTCCAAGGACTCACGAACCCAGTGCTCCCGGGGAAGAAGCCTGACAGAATGCCAAGGTCCTCGAGAACGCGACAGAAAAATGTTGGCAAGACAATCGACTGGTTCAGATGGAACTTCAACACAACCTTCAACGGAAACTTAAGCTATATGTGGAGGACTATGTTGTGATGAAACTTAGTGTAAGGTGCATCCACTATTAAGAGCCTGAAGCTCATTGACACTACGAGCTGAAGTAACAGCCACCAAGAAAATGATCTTCCAGGTTTAGTACTTCAGATGGCAGGAATCCAGTGGTTTGAAAGGATCTTTCATCAGCTAGCTGAGAACAATGTTGAGGTCCCATGACACAGGCAGAGGTTTGACAGGGGGCTTTGACAAAAGCAAACCTTGGATAAAGCAAACTAGAGGCTGCCTAGAGATGGGCTTACCGCTGATAAGCAGTAATTGTACTGAGGTGAAAGCTTACAGAGTTGGTCTTAAGACCAAACGTGGAAAGATGTGGAAGGTATTCGTATTCAAGTAGGGTCTGTGCAGGGCAAGAAAGATGATCTAGGGTCTTGCCCTCACACCAGACAGAAAAATCTCCTCCATCTGAAAGAACAATCTCTTGGTGAAATTTTTCCAGGAAGCCAGCAAGATCCAGGAGACACCCTCTGACAAACCCAAAGAAGCAAGTTCTAGGATCTCAACATCCAGACTGTGGGGGACACAGACTGAAGGTTGGGATGCAGAAGAGATCCCTCTTTCTGCGTGATGAGGGTTGGAAAACAGTCCAATCTCCACAGCTCTTTGGATGATAACTCCAGAATTAGAAAGAACCAGATATGCCAAGGTCAGTAAAGTGTGATCAAAATTATGGTCCTGTGGTCTTGCTTGAGTTTCAGCAAAGTCCTCCCCACAAGAGGAATAAGAGGATACAGAAGACCTGTCCCCCAATGAATGAGGAGGACATCCAACGCCAGTCTGTCGTAGGCCTGGAGCAGAACTAAAGACTTTGTGATTTATTTGCATGGCAAAGAGATCAATCAAAGGGGTGCCCAACTCTAGGAAGATCTTGTGTGGTTACATAAATCTGCTCAGCCTGTCGGCCAGACTGTTGCTTCTGCCTGTCAGATAAGTGGCTCAGAGGAACATGTCATGCCAATGAGCCCAGTGGCACAGCCACCTGACACAGAAAGCATGATCTAGTGCGCCACTGCATTTTGGTATAATACATGGCAACCTGATTGTCTGTTTGAATGAGCACAATTTGGTGAAACAGACGCTCTCTGAAAGCCTTCAGAGCGTTCCACAAAGCATGGAGCTGCAGAAGATCGATATGCAGATCTGTTTCCTGGGCGGACCAAGCTCCTTGAGTGTGAAGCCCATCAACAAGAGCTCCCCAACCTAGAAGAGATGCATCTGTTGTCAGACCCTTTTGCGGCTGAGGAATTTGGAATGGGAGTTGCAGAGTAAAATTGGATCGAATGGTCCACCACAGAAGAGAGCGAACAAGATCTGGGGACACTAGGATGACATCTTCTAGACTTTCCGTGGTTTGACAGCATTGAGAGGCCAGAGTCCATTGGGCATTACATATACAGTGGACGCCATGTTGCCCAACAACCTCAACATCTGCCAAGTTGTGACATGCTGCAAGGTCAAAAGGCAACACACGGTGCTGCTAGTGATGTGTTCCCCACCAAACCAGAGATACTTCAGTGTGCTGGAAGTATCAGGATGTGAGTATATGCATCCTTTGAGTCCAGAGAGCATAGCCAATCGTTTTCCTGAATCATCCTGAACTTTTCTTTGACCAGGAATTTGTTCAGGGCCCTTAATGGGACGCATCCCTCCTGTCTTCTTTTCTACGGGGAAGTACCTGGAATAGAATCCCTACCCTTCTTACCCTGATGGAATGGGCTTGACCGCATGGACCTTCAGAAGGGCCGAGCTCCTTTGCAAGTACCTGTTCATGCTAAGAGCTGAAGTAATGAGCTCTCGGTGGGCAATTTGGAGGTTTCAGATACCAATTTAGGGCATACCTAAGCCGGACTATTTGGAGAACCCACCTGTCGAAGGTTATAAGGGGCCACCTTTCATAGAAAAACTTCAGCCTCCCCTGACCAGCAAGTCGTCCAGTATGGACACTGACAGCAGCTATGCTCTGCTTGAGCCAGTCAAAAGTTGGTCCCTTGCTTTGACTGGGGAGCAGCAGGGGCCTTAGGTGCATGCTGTTGACGAGAGCAAGTGCGCTGGGACCGAGTCTGAGCAGGCTGGCAAGTGGAGGTGGCGTACCTATGTCTCTGGGAGTAGTAGACATCCCTCCTCAGCTTGCAAAAATACCTCCTAGATGAGGAGGCATATGCAGAAGGCATCTGGCAGGAGAGAGAACAGATTGTATCAGTGTGCTTCTTGATTTGGTCAGCGACATCCTCAACCTTCTCTCTAAAAAGGTTGGGGCATCTGCCGTCTGCTGAGCTAAAGGTTCCAAGTCAGAAACACGCAGCCATGTCTGTGCATTGCTATACTCTAGGCAGAGATCCTGGATGCCATGTCAAATGTGTTGTAGGTGCCCCTAACCAAGAACCTACAACACACCTTCTGCTGCTTGGCCAACTGGTGCACCGACTTGGCCTGCTCCGATGGGAGAGAGTCATCCAAGTTTAGCAACTTGCACACAGAATCCCGCACGTACACGCTCATGAAGAGCCGGTAAGACTGTATACAGGACATGAGCATTGAGGCATAGAACATCTTCATCCCAAAAGAGTCTAAGGTCCTAGCTTCTCTGACTGGGGGCATTAAGGCATAGTCTCTGGAACTCCTGGCCCTTTGGAGAGCAGATTCCACCACCATGAGGTAACTGGGGCTTATCAAATCCAGGTACATCATGTCGATGTTGGGCAGGACAGGGACCAACAGAGGAGGCTCTCAATTTCGGTTGAGGACTTCCTGTCGTACCTCGTGGAGAGGGACAGTCACAGCTTCCCTAGAAGGAGACTTGTAGTCCAGGACCTCAAGTATCTTGGCCCTGGGCTCGTCCTCAACCTCCAAACAAAATGGAATGGCATCAGCCATTTCCTTCACAAAAGAGGGAAATGAAAGGTTCTCCGAAGATTTTCTCCTTTCAAGTGGAGGGGAGGGTTCAGAGGGGATGCTATAAGACTCATCCCACGAAAAGTACCTTGGATCCAACTCCCATAAGCGTTCCTCATTGGTGTCAGAAAGCAACTCCTCATGGGCCTGAGACCAAGCCTGCCTCAACCTAGAAGCGCCATGCCCTTGAGAGGGGCACTGAGAAGTCCGCTCCTGTGGCAGTCGACACCGGAGCTGCATGCGACTCGGAAATCAGAGACCGCACCGCAGGATGGGGGCCAAGCGGGGCCACGAGAAGTAGGCGCAAGCATCCCCAATACAGATGCACACCATTGCAAGAGGCCAACCAGCAGCTCAGGAAGCAGGCCCAGATAAGATCATCAAGGGCCAACACCGGGAAAGGCTGGGGTGCTGGCTCCGAGACAGGTTGCAGAACTGACGGGGCTGAGACAAGAGGCTGGTCCTGGCTAGTAGGAGTCTGGCACATCAGTACCTCCTGGCTAGAGGGGGTGCAATCCTTCCGGCGCCAACTCTTCCCTTGATGTTGCACCATGTGTCGAGGATAACTGATGCTTCTTGGCCTTTGCCTGAAGCTCGGCATAGAGGATCCTTGGTGCTGACAAGGACGTCAAATGTAGCTTCAGGGTTGGGTCTGACACTGGACGGTCTCGGGAGTCTGCCCAGCAGTCGGCATCAAGTCAGGTGGAGCACTCAACGCACCACTGTTCCCAGTGTCCATGGGTCTTGCAGCAGCTATGCGGACAGACACTCCCAATTCCAGTGCAGCCTCCAACATCGATGCCAACACTGCCAAGATTAATGCTGAGGAATAGGACTTGGCTCCAAAATGTTTCTCGCATGGTGGAGTGGCTCCTGTACTCCACAAAGCTCTTTTTTAAAAGTCTGTTACAAGCTCCGGACTGGGCAACGCGGGATCGCATTACCTAATTGTGAGAATTAATGGCCTGCTTATCCTTGGAGAACACTGAAATCCTTCTCCTGGGTGGTGACTCCTAACGTGCAATTTTGCATATAGTTTGGATTCTTCTGACCTTCATACATCACTTTGCAGTTACATTAAATGTCATCTGCCATTTGGATGCCCAGTCTCCTAGTCATAGAAGGTTCTCTTGCAATTTTTTTTTTTTTTTTTAGAATCTTCTGATTTAAACTTTGGATGACTATGGGGGGAGGAGTCAAGATGGTGGCCTGACTTGTGCGGCTCTCGTTTGGAGAAGAATTGAGGATCATTTCTTTTACTTTTATTCTACACTTTACCATATGCCCCATACTAAGCGGAAAAGGACGGTGAAAGGTCAACTGCCGCTGACCACAACTTCGTCCCCGATGCAACAAACCCTCCATCGATATGCAACAAGTTTTCCATCAGAGACCGGATTGTTGAGCCCTGCTGTTAGAGCCAACGGAGGAGTGACGGCTCAACTAGGGACAGAATTATCATTATCGCCACCGGATCTTAATCCACCACCATGCCCTGCAGAGAACCTGAAAGGTTTAGAGGAAGGCCTAGAGGAATCGGAAGTCGGTGTCTTCGAAGCCTTGGTCGGCAGATTTCTACCCCAGGCCGCAAAGGATGTGACCATGGAGCTAAACACTCCCATGGTGGCAACATTAGAGACTATTTGGGCAAAGATACAAAAATTGACTACAACAGTTACCAAAGCAGCCCAAGATACATCTCTCCTTGTGAGTAAAATTGAAGCTTTAACTCTGTCTATAGATAATGTTAAATAAGAATCATCTAACCAAATTAACTACAGAGGTTTCAAAATTAAAATCTACTTCTGAAGCATTGGTTAAAGACAAAATTATTACCTCTTGAAAAGTTGAGCAAATAGAAAACTTTAATACACGTTTAAACCTAAGAATCTTGAACTTTCCGATGACGGAAGGAATTAATGCAACTGATTTTTAAAAAAAAAATACTTAGTAGAGAATCTTCAATATACCTCCGCAGCAATTCCTCCATTAAACAAAGTTTATTACCTTCCATTACCTTTACAACCGGAAAAGGGATCCGAGGGTACTGAATGTTTACCTTTAATTAAGGTTCCTGAACTCGGAATATAAGATATTTTGGCTTTACTTGAAGAATCAATATCAGAAGTGAAGAAACGGTGAACTTTAATCGTATCGTTTGTATTTGAACAGGACTCAAACGCAGTATTGAAGTTACACTTTAGGAATTCGTTGACTTTTTGTGGTTCTAAGATATGGGTATTTCCGGATGTTACTAAAACAACACAAGAATGAAGGAAAAAAGGTTCTGGCTCTCAGGGAAGAGACTAAGGCATTAGGAGCCTCATTCCTATTAGCATATCCGTGCAAATGCCTTATAAGATTCTTGGGCAACAAATATGTATTTTTTTGAACCAGAACAACTTCGAACTTTTCTGGAAATGAAAAAAGTGACTAAATAGTCTTTATGTATGAATGTTAACTGATTAAGTAATTGATAAAGATGGAAAACTCAGGCTAGACATTTTTCATTATTGAAGTACTTTCTTTTTCTTCTCTCTTTAAATATTGATCTCCTCATCTAATATACTCCTTCCCCCTTTTCGTGGTCTAAGAGAGCATAACAACTTAGTAATGTATAAATTCTTACTGTATACTATTCTCTGTATTGCAATATGCAAGTTAATCTTGTAATGTTAAAATAAATATCAATAAATAAAACTCTGGATAACTCATCAGCAAATTTGATCACCTTACTCATGTGTTTACAGATCATTTATAAATATGATAAAAAGCAATGGTCCCGACACAGATGTCTATGGCACCCTATTTATCCTTCTCCATTGAGAACACTATTGTTTTTTATAGTAACAGGTTAAGCCAAAACAGGACATTGCCTCCTAAACCATTACGTTTTAATTCCCTCAGGAGTCGTTTATGAGGTACTTTGTCAAATGTCATCTGCAAATCCATGCACAGAATATCAACTGGCTCACTTTTATTCACAAGGTTATTCACACCTTGCTTTAATTTTTCTTCATCAAACTAAACATGCCCCCAGGAATGCCTCCTCTAAATGAGTTTAAAAATATATATGAAACACGCCTATGGAAGTACTTTTCAAATACCTAATTTGTATATGTTAAGTTACAATATATTTGCATAAATGGCTTTGAAAATTGCCCTAAAAAAATCTTGGGATAAAATAAAGCTTCTGAAAGATCCTAGTACCTTTTAAGAGAAGGTAAAATTATGTATCATACCTGATAATTTTCTTTCCATTAATCATAGCTGATCAATCCATAGACTGGTGGGTTGTGTCCATCTACCAGCAGGTGGAGATAGAGAGCAATCCTTTTGCCTCCCTATATGTGGTCATGTGCTGCCGGAAACTCCTCAGTATGTCGATATCCAAGCTCCATCCGCAGGACTCAGCACTTAGAGAATTACACCCACAAAGGGACACTCTGCCCAGCTCACCACCGCCGAAACGGGGGAGGGGAATTAACCCAGCTCATCCCCACACAAGTGGGGGAGGGGAATACGTCCAGCTCATCCCCGCGGAGCGGGGGAGGGACACCACACCCGCTGATGCGGGGGGATCTGGCTTATCCTGCAACCGCAACCATGGGAGGAGCTGACTGACCCTAACACCGCCGAAGTGGGAGGGGTACAAAGCTGCCCTACTGCCACACGAAGCGGGAGGGAGCGCCGGCAGAATTTATGTCTCAATCCAGCCCCGTAAAACGGAGGGGAGAGGAATGCAGCAGCTCACTGTAACACAAATTCGTCTCAACTCTTGAAGAATCCATTGAAAAACTTGAACACGAAGTCCTCCTGAACAGGAACTGAAGACTAAACTTGAACCTGAAATGTAACCAGAATATAAACAATACAGATATCTGGGAGGGGCTATGGATTGATCAGCTATGATTAATGGAAAGAAAATTATCAGGTATGATACATAATTTTACCTTCCATATCATCATGCTGATCAATCCATAGACTGGTGGGATGTACCGAAGCAGTACTCACCCAGGGCGGGACATTGAAATCCCTGACCGCAACACTGAAGCTCCAAACCGGGCCTCCGCCCGAGCAGCCACAGCCAAGCGGTAATGCCTGGAGAAGGTATGGGCCGATGCCCAAGTTGCCGCCTTGCAAATCTCTTCCAAGGAGACGGACCCGGCATCTGCCATCGAGGCATCCTGAGCTCTAGTGGAGTGAGCCTTCAGCTGGATAGGCGGCACCTTCCCCGCGGCCACATAAGCCGCTGCAATGGCTTCCTTGACCCATCTTGCCACTGTAGGCTTAGAAGCCTGCAGACCCTTACGAGGACCTGCAAACAGGACAAACAGATGATCCGATTTCCGGAAATCATTGGTCACTTCCAAGTATCTGATGATGACTCGTCTCACATCCAGATATTTGAGAGCAGAGTATTCCTCTGGGTAGTCCTCCCTACGAAAGGAAGGGAGACAGAGCTGCTGATTCACATGGAAGCGAGAAACAATCTTGGGCAGGAAGGAAGGCACTGTGCGAATAGTCACTCCTGCCTCAGTGAACTGCAGAAAAGGCTCTCGACATGAGAGTGCCTGGAGCTCGGAAACTCTTCTGGCTGAAGTGATAGCCACCAAAAAGACTGCTTTCAACGTCAGGTCTTTCAGAGATGCCCTAGACAAGGGCTCAAAAGGCAGCTTCTGCAAGGCTCTTAGCACCAGGTTGAGATTCCACGCAGGCACCACTGAGTGCAGAGGAGGGCGCAGGTGATTAACTCCCTTGAGAAAGTGCACCACATCTGGCTGCGAAGCCAGGGAAGCACCCTTCAGGCGGCCCCTGAAGCAAGCCAGAGCCGCTACCTGGACTTTAAGGGAACTGAGCGACAGGCCTTTCTCCAGACCTTTTTGCAGGAACGCCAACACTGAAGAAATTGGAGCAGTGAAGGGAGAAAGTGAGCCTGCTTCACACCACGCTGTTAAGGTATGCCAAACCCTGGCGTAAGCAGTAGAAGTAGAGCGCTTCCTCGCTCTCAGCATAGTGGCGATGACCTTGTCTGAGTAGCCCTTCTTCCTCAGACGCTGCCGCTCAATAGCCAGGCCGTAAGACCAAAGGGGGAGGGATCCTCCATCACCACGGGACCCTGATGTAACAGGCCCTGCTCCACTGGCAGCCGCAGAGGATCGTCGACTGAGAGCCTGATCAAGTCCGCATACCAGGGACGTCTGGGCCAGTCCGGACCCACCAGGATTACCCGGCCCGGATGCTTTGCCACCCGGTCTAGCACCCTGCCCAACATGGGCCAGGGCGGGAACACATAGAGAAGCTCTTGTGTCGGCCACTGTTGGAGAAGAGCATCTACTCCCAGGGATCGAGGGTCCCGTCCTCTGCTGAAAAAGCGCGGCACTTGGCAATTGGCCGATGACGCCATCAGATCTAGGCTCGGCTGGCCCTAGCACTTCGTGATGTCCAAGAACGCCTGAGCAGATAGCTGCCACTCTCCGGGCTCCAAGGTATGGCGACTGAGAAAGTCCGCCTTGACATTCATGCCTCCGGCAATGTGGGCCGCTGACAGCTGTTCCAGGTTCGCTTCCGCCCACTGGCATAGATTCATGGCCTCCTTGGCTAGAGGGGCGCTCTTGGTACCTCCCTGGCGGTTGACATAGGCCACAGCCGTGGCATTGTCCGACAGGACCCGTACTGGCTTCAACACCAGTACCGGGAGAAACTCCAAAAGCGCCAACCGAATGGCTCTGAGTTCCAGGAGGTTGATAGACCACTTTGCCTCTGCAGGAGACCAGAGCCCCTGCGCTGTCCTTCCCAAGCAGTGGGCTCCCCAGCCCGACAAAGAGCCGTCCGTCGTGACGACAATCCACTCCGGGGTCACCAGAGGCATTCCTGCAGACAACTTGTCTGTCTGCATCCACCAGCTCAGCGCCTTGCGCACTGCTGGGTCCAAGGGAAGGCGCACAGCATAATCCTCCGACATCGGAGTCCAGCGCTGCAGCAGAGAGAGTTGTAGTGGTCTCATATGAGCCCTGGCCCAGGGCACTACTTCCATCGTGGCCGTCATAGAGCCCAACAGCTGCACATAGTCCCAAGCCCGAAGAGGAGAGGCTACTAGGAACTGGTCCACCTGAGCCTGAAGTTTGACAATCCGATTGTCTGGCAGGAACACTCTGCCCACTTGGGTGTCGAATCAAACTCCCAGATACTCCAGGGACTGAGTCAGGCGCAGCTGGCTCTTCTCCCAGTTGATGATCCACCCCAGGGAGCTCAAAAGAGCAACCACCCGGTCCATAGCTTTGCCGCACTCTGCATAAGAGGGGGCTCGGATCAACCAGTCGTCCAGATAAGGATGGACTTGTACTCCTTCCTTTCGCAGGAAGGCCGCGATGACCACCATTACTTTGGAGAAGGTCCACGGAGCAGTAGCCAACCCGAAAGGGAGGGCTCTGAACTGGAAGTGTCGGCCCAGGACTGCAAAACGCAGAAAGCGTTGATGAGGAGGCCAGATGGGAATATGCAGGTACGCTTCCTTGATGTCCAAGGAAGCCAAGAACTCTCCTGCCTTCACTGCCGCTATCACAGAGCGGAGAGTCTCCATGCGAAAGTGCCGCACTTTCAAGGCCCGATTGACCCCTTTGAGGTCGAGGATAGGCCGGACAGAACCTCCTTTCTTTGGTACCACAAAGTAAATGGAGTAACGTCCCTTGCCAATCTGATTTTCTGGCACCGGAACGACCGCACCCAGGCGTATCAGGTTGTCCAAGGTCTGCTGCACTGCCACAGCTTTGACCGGAGACTTGCAGGGAGAGAGTACAAACCCGTCTCTTAAGGGTCGGCAGAACTCTAACTTGTAGCCGTCTCTGATGACTTCCAGCACCCAAGCGTCTGAAGTTACTCTGGTCCACTCGCCCAGAAACGAGGACAGGCGTCCTCCAACCTGCACTGGGCCCTGGACCAGGACCCCGTCATTGGGTACGAGACCCTGGGGGAGGACCGGAGGGCGTACCTCCGGGACGGCGGTCTCCGCGAAAGGAATGCTGCTTGGGGGAGTTCCTTTTGAAGGAAGAGGGGGCAGAGGAGCCCGACTTGCCCGGGCGGTACCGACGGGCTTCCTGAAACCGTCCTCTGGAGATACCGGGGCGAGCACTGGCCCGAGCCCTGACCTCTGGTAACCTCTTGCCCTTAGACGTGCCGAGATCGGTCACGATTTTGTCCAGCTCGACCCCAAAGAGCAGCTTGCCTTTAAAAGGCAACTTAGCGAGGCGGGACTTAGAGGCGTGGTCCGCAGACCAATGTTTCAGCCAAAGCCAGCGCTGCACAGAGACTGTCTGAGCCATGCCTTTAACCGAGGCTCTCAAGACATCATTACAGTAAGTCTGCCAAATAAGCCAAGCCCGATTCCAGGGCCGGCCAGTCAGCCCTCAAGGAAGGATCCGAGTGGGAAGCCCGCTGCACCATCGTCAGGCACGCCCTGGCCACATAGGAGCCGCAAACTGAGGCCTGCAAACTTAAGGCAGCCGCCTCGAAGAACGACCTTAAAGCCGCTTCCAATCTTCTGTCTTGGGCGTCCTTTAGTGCCGTGCCACCTTCCACCGGCAACGCCGTTTTCTTAGTCACCGCAGTGATTAAAGAATCCACGGTAGGCCAAATAAAGGCCTCACGTTCACTTTCAGGCAAAGGATAGAGGCGGGACATAGCCCTAGCCACTTTGAGGCTCGCTTCCGGGACATCCCATTGAGCCGAAATTAAGGTGTGCATGGCATCATGCACGTGGAAGGTTCTAGGCGGGCGCTTCGTCCCCAGCATAATGGCAGAGCCAACAGGGGCTGAGGGAGAGAGGTCCTCTGGCGAGGAAATCTTCAAAATGCTCATGGCCTGCAGTAACAGGTTGGGCAAATCCTCTGAGCGAAAGATCCGCGCTGCAGAGGGGTCATCCGCTCCATCCGAGCGGGAATCCGTCTCCTCCAAGGAATCCCCAAAGGACCGTTGGGAGAACTCAGATACGCTGCCCTCATCTACATCAGAGGAAACAGCGTCCTCTAAAGCCTGGGAATCCACCCGAGGGCGTTTACTTCCGGGGGCCTCAACCCCATTATCGGACAAGGGAGAAGGGGCAGCATTTTGCATAAGGAAGGCCTGATGCAGCAGCAAAATAAACTCGGGGGAGAAACCCCCCAGACTGTGAATTTCAGCAGCCTGGGCCACAGCCCTAGACGCACCCTCAACCGGCGCTCGCAAGAGCGGGGGAGCAACATGCTGCACATCCAAGATGGCGTCCGGCGCGACACTCCGCGAAGGAGCCGCGCGGGAAGAACGGCGCGTAACTTTAGCCGCTTTTTTGCCATCGCCCAAATCAAGGGCGGCCATGGCATGAACGTCTCCCAGCTCAAGGGCGGCCCAAGAAGAAGCCGTCCAAGCAGAGTGGCCGGCCAAGATGGCGGAGGCGAGCAGCGGGGGATGGGCGTTTATGGCGGGAAAAACCGCCGCGCCGGAGGAAGACCCGGGACACTGACCAGCCTCCAAACTGACACCCACCAAGGGCGAATCAGACTTTAAAACCCCCGCATCCCCGCTAGAAGCGCACACGCGGTCCGGGGAGCGATTCTTCGCGCCTTCGCCCTCCGACGCCATAGGCCACGTGGAGATCAATCGGGGAACCCCCTGCCCGCTATAAAAAGGTAAAAATTACCTGCTTCTCGCTCCGAGCTGTAACGACCTGGTGTCCCAGTGAGTAGCTGCAATAAACGTTTAAATAAACGTTGAAATAAACGCCCTTAAAGACGTCCAAAAATTTTTTTTTTTTTTTTTTTAACGGAGCCAGCGGGAGGGGGTAGAAAAGGAGGGACCTGGCGCCACCAGGTTTGCACTTGCTCAAGAAGAGCCCTCAACCCCAGGCACTCAACAAAACCTAAAAATTAGGCTTGGAGGCCTAGCCAGAGCTGCTGCTGTGTGTGACCACCACCTGCTGAGATAGAGAACATACTGAGGAGTTTCCGGCAGCACATGACCACATATAGGGAGGCAAAAGGATTGCTTTCTATCTCCACCTGCTGGTAGATGGACACAACCCACCAGTCTATGGATTGATCAGCATGATGATATGGAATTACATTTTAAATTACAACCAAGATTTTGTTGAACAACTCGTATCAGTATGTAGCAAGTAAACAGCATTAATAGAGGCTGACTAGTATTGCTTTAAACAAAGAATAGTGGAAGAAAAAAAAACTGGGAACTGTACCTTCAACTGGACATTTCTGTTTCTCTTCAAATGTTTTGAAACTTGATCTATCATCCACATTCTTTTGCTGAAACAAAGACTCCGGGCACAATTTAAATTCCAACATGTTTTGTTTATCACTTCTGGGATGCTCTAAAAAGGGAATTTTGTTTTTTTTCAACTTAAAAGCATGGTCTGCCTTCTTCCTACATTCAGAATACCCAGATGAAAATTTCAAGTCAAGTTTTGTAAGGCTTATGCTTTCCTGTGCTGTACACTTGAATGATACTCTATTCAGGTAACTCTTATCCGTTTCTCTTTGAGCTCTTTCTTTAATTGAAATCTTCTTGAATGTCTCTCTTTTATTCGGATGAGACACATGCCTATGTTTATCCAAACTCTTATGCTTTGACCAATTTTCATTGTTTCGTGGAATGCTTGTCTCAATTTTATTTAAATTATAAGTTGTAAACTGATCAGAACAGGGAGGCTGTTTTGTTGGGTTATAGGTGTTATTGTCCAACACATTTTGGCATGTCAACAAATTTTCTCCTGGGGTATTATTGCCGTTGCATTGGTGACATTTTTCTGAATTAACTTGTGTCTTCTCATTTTGCCCTGAATGTTGAGGTTGATTGATTTTATTCAGTATAGTTTCTTCAGTCACCTGTGTTATGTTTTGCTTAGCATTTTCTCTCTGCTTTCGTCTTTCCAGGTATTCACCTATACTCAAGACTCTCTTTGGTTTCGGCTGCAAATTTTCATTCTGATTTGGGAAATTTAAATTAACATTGTTTACTTGAGTTATGATTGCATTACAGCAAGGGTCCTTTTCTTTACTTACATGACTGTTTTCTTTGGTAACAGCATTTTTTTCCACTAGACATTGCTTTTCTTTATTTGCACATATTTCACCTGCTGCAAGCATCTGTTCCGTTTTTGGGGAATCCTTTTCTTTATTTGCAGTACCTTTTCCTGTCACAGATGTAGAACATTCTTGAAAGGAATCCTGTGCTAGTTTGGTGGCCAAGTTAACTCCATTTGTACTACTTATATTGAAATCCAGTTCCTTAGCTTTCGTCGTTCTTTCTTTGTGAGAATGAGACGTTTTTGATGATTTAACTTCAGGTTTCACACTTCTGGACTTTAAGAAAGATGTTTGAACAATCAGTTTTTCTCTTTTCTTTTCTGAAGATATGGTGGTGGCATGACGTTTTCTCTTTACTGATAATTTATCCAATGCAGATTTCTGCTCTTTTACTGGAAAATCAGCTTCTATAGGCAGTTTTTTGGTTAGGGTTCTATTTTCATGAGTATTTTTATTACATATGAATTTCTGTGAATCTTCTAAATCTTTTACATGATGTTTGAAACTATCCTGCTCTATACATTTTTCTTCTTTCATAGTGTTACTTTTGCTTGAATTTAAATCCTGGTTATGTTTAACTTTATCAGGCTCCTTTTCTTTAAGAGTTATGCTACACATGTTCATTTCTTTATCAAGTGAGGAAATGCTTTCAGGTTTCATAACCTTATTTTCCAACAAACTATCAGCCTTTGTTAGAACAGATGTTCTACCAGCATCAATGTTTGCCACTTTAGGATGCGATTCCTTGAGGATACGTACACTTCTTGCTTCAGAACATTCACATTTTGGCCCTCCTCTATAAATAGAGGAAATCCAACTAAACAAACAACAAAATTTTTTATTAGAACTGGTATTTTTACCTTCGCTCTCTGTTACCAACATACTGTTCTTGTGAGGGCTTACTATGACTTTTGGGTCGGCAGTTAAAGATTCCTTTTGACTATAATTCTCTGCTGTGCTGGAAGGCTGAGCTGCCAAATCAGGAAAAAATTTACTCATTTGTTCGGAATTCAATAGTGTAATTTGTATTTGAGTTTCAGAATCCTCTCTCTCAAGATCGTCAAGACTGGGAGTACCGATGACAGCTCCTTCATCTGGTTCTTTCATACTCTCATCAAGAGAACAGCTTTTTACAGAGTTCTGTTTTTTGGTCATACACTTTTTAATTACAGCTGGTAAAATTTGGATACCAAAAGGAAACTCTCTTACAAGATCAGAAAGTTGATCATCCGAACATTGTGCTGAGATTGTTCCATCAGAACAAGTATTTTCTTTTTTTGTTTGAGTAAGAACATCAACTGCCAATCCTTTGGGGTTCACACCTTTACTGTCAGAACTGCTATTCTCTCCTTCACTAGTAATTTCAGACTGGCTTTCTGAATCAATCAATTCCTGATCAAAGGTCACCTTTTCTCTACACATGTCTGATTGGCTTAAGTCTGGTTCACTATTGTGTTCTGAGGAAGACAGAATACTTGTATTTTCCAAATCAGTACCATTTCCATGTTTGTTCACAGGACATCCAGAAGCAATATCCAGTGACGAGTTTGATTTTTCGGTAGTGGTATCTTTTCCTACTGGAACACTAGACAACAGTTTAGACCTTTTTCCTTCAGAAAGAGAGACTTCTGGTTCACATACCTTTCTAATTATATTTGAGTCTTGCTCATGTTTTTTATATGAAATCATTTCTTCTGATACAACCTTAGAAATTCTTTCTGGCTGTTCTAAACAAATAGTATTAAAAATTTTAGAAATTTGTGAATTATAAAATGAATTTCCTTCAACTAATGAACAAATATCAGAAATTTGGAATGGTTCGTCATCTGTGGAAATTACAGCTCTACCAGAGTTCAAGTCCTGCTTGCCAAGCCAACACTCTTCTTGACACTCCAGATTTGAAGTTTTCATATGGGTTTGAGATACAGGAGACTTAAAGCCTTCTAAATTTAGGTTCGTTGTAGTCATGTTCAAAACTGATTGTCCATTCTCACTTTGATTCACATTACTAAAACAATCTGAAATTTCTGTCACTTCAGTCTTTTTCTCAGATGTTGGCTGTACACCTGCAGTTTTTGAAAGCTGCACATTAATTTTAGATGGAGAAGTAGCTGGTGTTTCCAACACATCAATGTCAGCCATAGTTGAAACATCTACCATTATTTTTTGCTTAGTGTCTGCAGGCAAGGTACATATATTGCTTTCTTGAAGGCCTGGATACTTTTCTAAATTTAAAGATACTAGGTTTTCTTGTTCTTTAATAGGACTTTTTGCCTTTGAAAGTATTAAAGGAGAAACTATGGCAACTTGAGGTTCAAAACCTTTTGTCAAATTAGTACCTGAAGTTTCACGTTTTTGTACAACAGTATCACCCACAGATGTGTTTATATTATTCACAGTAGTTTTTTGGTCATCCACATATACTGGATTTGTTGTACTTTCGAACAAAGAAACTGTATGTTTCTCAGCTGAAGTTTGATTTGATGCTCCATTTGTATCGAGCCTGTTTTGGGGTTCACATTCTCTGGAAGGATTTTCCCACAATGCAAGGCATGATGTTAACACTTCCATAGTACAACTATTGTTCTCTATTTTGCTGAATGAATTTTTGGTTTCTGAAGATACATCTTTAACAGTTCTCAACATATCTTGGTTTACTACTAAATAGTTTGTATCAGAACCATTGCTTAGATTTTTAGTGTTTTTGTCAGATGACCAAGATTCAAGATTTTCAGTCTGCAGAAATACATCAAAATTCGCTAAACTGACATTCTGATTACTCTCTCTTTTACTTTCTGTCACTGCTGAACATGTATTGGAAAGATTTACTTTAGAAATTAAATTGTTTCCTTCATTCTGATGGTGGTTAGACTGCAACTCACTCCCAGAGATATATGAAACTTCTTTTCTAATTAAGTGTTTTGTATCAGCTTGATTCAAAATTGAAGAGGCCACCCTCTGTTCAAAGTTGCTTTTACCATAACTCTTCTCGGAATCATTCTGTTGGCTGCCAGATGTATTCAACTCTGTTTGGAATTTCAATCCGGTCCAATTAGTCTGAAATAATGTAGGAGCTCCTTGATCAATCTGTTGGTCACTCTCAGTACCATTTATTCCTTGAGGGCTAGAATTCTTTGTCCGAGTATTGCCACTTCTTTCTTCAGATTTACTTTGAAGCACTGGCAGTTGTTTTTGTCTAGCTTTATTTACTATTGCAGAAATTTTCTGTTTTGCAGCTGTATGATGTGTTCTCGGTTTGTTTGACTGCTGGCTGCTTTTGTCTGGAGTAATTTGGTTGGCTGTCAATTCAGGTTGTACATGAGAAATATTAGTTTCATAATTTGTAGACTTCAAGAAAATCTCCCTTTTAAATCTGACGTTTTCCAGAAAGCTTATATAGTTTTCTCTCATTTTGATCAGTTTTCTAATGTCTTTAGCCAAGTCTTTTTTCATTATACTTGAACTCTGGGCATCTGCAAAAGGTGGCTGATTTGACAAATCACTACAGCTTGCAATTCCAAATGGCCCACCACCAGTGTAGCTGTGTTCAAATTCTTGCTTACTGTTGGCCACGTTTTGCAGTTCTACTCCATTGTGGCTCACATTTGATTCTGCATTTTTGTGATTTACAGATGAGGCTGTGTTTGAAGATTCATTTGATTTATTATAAAAACATAGTTTTGAAGATCCATTCATACTGCTCTGATTGCCATTAGGATTATTATTTTGTGGACAGACTTTTCTAAAGTAATCATTATTTGCATCAAATACAAAAAACTGTTGCTGATTCTGGGCATTTTCATTGGAAGCATACGTAAATTGTTCTTGAACATTTTGTACTGGTTGCATTGCACATCTGTCATATACAGAAGGTATTGCATGTGGTGGAGGTAGTGTTTTTTGTATATCTACATTCTGAGGTGGCACAAATTGCTGCGACTGAGATGACATAACTGAATTTGAACTTACCAAGGATGCAGGATGTACTTGTTTCTGGACATTCTTTACAGCAGATGGCATGGAAACATTTTGCTGCTGAAAATTTTCAAGTTGATTTATTGATTGATAGAGAGGAACTTTAGAACATTCTTCAGCAGGTACAGGTCTATGGCAGTTTTGTTGCTGTCCCCAAATTAACTGAGCTGTCTTAGGAGACATGTATTCCTGATCACTCTGATTAGGTGTAAAGCTTCCTGTGGAAGAACTATGTTGTAGCACATAACTATATGGTATTCTATACTGATGTGATGGTGCAAGCTGAAAGTTGGGTTTTACAGTATTTCCTGTGCTTTTTGCACTAGATGGTAAGACTGGCACATACCTTTGTGCAGCTCCTTTCAAATTCTTAATCTGTTCCACTGAATGTGTTGGAATATTCCCTTGCAAACATTTATTTCTTTCTGAATACTGAAAGTTAATGTCACTTGATGACACAGCAGATGGTATTGGTTCTGAATGGCTATTAATTAGAATATTAATAAGATGTGATGACTTGGCAACTTCATTGCTATTGTTAGGGTATGAAAACTCCTCACAGTTTCTTGGACAGTAAGGAGGAGGATCCTGAGACAAATGTGGCAATGGTTTGTTTTGAGAAAAAGCAAATGAACTGGAAACGTTTTGTGACAAATAGCGTTGCTGTGCCCCAGAAAAGTTCATACTGCTGCCATTCTGTTCTGGTCTTCTATTCCAATCCATATTGTAAGCTTCTGTTTTATAGCTCTACTTGAAATTCTGAAATATTAAATGCAGAAAGCACAATTAAAATTAATGCATGCACTTTTCCATAAAATATACATATTTTAAGGATGTCTTACAAAAGGACAGAAAAATTGTGCACCTGGTCATACCTAAAAAATATCAGTTATATACTAAGAACAGTCATTACCTACATAAATCTAAAATAGGGATAAGATTTGATAAATTGATACATAAACTGATTGCATGCCTACTTAAAGACAGTAAGGAATCAAAATCAACTAAAGAGTGAAAACTTTTAAAGAACACAGACTAGTCAAAATTTTCCATAGATTGTTTTCTCCTGTGACAATTATTATTCTCCCCTTTCTCTCTCAGCATCCTTCTCTTCTGTAGCCTGACAGATGTTGCACTGAGGCTGTCAAGTTCATGCTCCTGTCTGATGCTATTTCTGACTAGTGCCTTCTTTCATCCTTAGAGCCTCTGCCCGGGCACCAAATTTATGTATACTAGACATGAAACTAAAACAGCATGGTTTCATAAAGTCTGAAGCATTCACAATGGAAAGTATAGAGAGAGAGAGAGAGAGAGAGAGAGAGAGAGAGAGAGAGTCATTCCGTGTCAAGTGGACCAATTTTAAAAGTCATCCCCACCTCACCATCTCAGATTTTGATGAAATTTGGTACATAGTTTCTTTATGATAAAAAACTAAGCTGTGCAAAATTTTAGTTCAAAAGACTAAAAACTGAAAGTTCTAGGGGACCTCAAGTAAAGGGCTGCAAAATGTCGCCTGAGCAAAAATGACATTTTGGGCCAACTTCCAGAAGCTGTAAAACTGGAAGTTTTAGTAGTACAAGGGGGATATTTGGAGAACCTGCACTACTTTTAGGGCTTAATGAACTGGCAAAACCCCATGTTCCTAGTCCTCTTACTTTTTGAATGGTTTAGGCTCAAACTTTCCCAAAAAAACGGCAAAAATCAATTTACAGCGATGTTGAGGCTGCTGTAGTTTCTAAACTAGTTGGCCTTTCAGGTTGATTTTTGGTAGGTGTACTAAATGCACGGCTGTAATGAGGCATTCCAATTTGCAGCACTTTACTTCAAGTTGAAAAATTATAAGCGTTCAAAGTTGGTATAAAAAGCATTTTTGCCCATTTTGAGCTATCTTTGATGCCCTTGATCTCCAGTGGGACAGCTTCAATATTCCTTCTTTGAGCACCATTAGAAAGAGCAGATTTCCTTCTATCAGAATATGTAGTTTTCATTTTGGAGTCTCTTCATATAAGGATTGCAAAAATGCCCTCAAATGTTTGCGGGCAGCAGCCTGTGATTTCTTCACTACACCCTTGATACAAGTGTAGTAAAAGTGATTCTTCTTTCAAAAAGCACCAATTTTTTAAAATAAAGAACACATTATGTTATAAAACTGTATTCAAGAAAACTAAAAAACAGGAATGTTTTTTAGGATGTGGAAGGATGAGGCCAGGTTTCATAACAGGTTTAAAGAAAACTGCAGTCAGTTAGGATGACCGACTTGGCCAATTATGATTGGTGGACCCTGTTGCAAGGCGTCTGAGTGTCTGTTGCTGGTGTTTCTTCACCCTTGCTACAGTTTGACCTCTTAGTGAACTATAGGCATCAAAGTAAGCCTAGCAACAGACACTCAGGAGCCAGGAGGTACCAGAAGCATACAATTGGGCAATGAAACAAACAATTCTGCCTTGCAACAGGGTTCACCAATCATAATTGGCCAAGTCTAACTGGCTAAAGAAGTTTTCTTTAAACATTATGTTATAAAACTGTGTTCAAGTAAACTAAAAAACAGGGTGGAAACCATTGTATACATACTTCTTGTTGAAGAAACTCGCACCTGTACCGACAGGCTCATTTATATTGAATTAAATGCCACAAATGAAGATATTAATCACTTTAGACTGAAGTAAAATTTTACCCATTGAAAACCTGATTGCAAGAATAAATGCATTTGTTGAACTGATGCTAATGGTCATCAATGGATCCAGAAAGATCAGATGAATTTCCACTTTGCTCAGTTTATTTATTTATTTATTTATTTGATACTTATATCCCACATTTTCCCACTCATGCAGGCGCAATGTGGCTTACAGAGTATTAAATAAGTGTACAAACTTAACAGCTTAGGCAAGCATTAAGAAGTAAGTAGGAGGTAAGAAACTAACAAAGTGAACTAGGTAGGGTAAGGGACAAGGGATGCTTTAATCGACATGGTAACTTGAGGGATAAGTCTTAGCAAAGAGGAATGTCTTTAACAACTTCTTAAAAAGGGCATGGTCCACTTGAGTTTTAAGGTGACGAGGTAACGTGTTCCAGTGTTTGGGACTCCAATAACGGAAAGACGAGGCGAAGATTTTCTTATACTTGACTCCCTTACAATTCGGAAAATGAAGGTGGAGATAGGACCGAGCAGCAGGGTTGGCATTTCTAGGCGGAAGGTCGATCAAGGGGAGCATGTATTCCGGGGCAGCCCCATAGATGATTTTATGTGTTAGGGAGCAGATCTTAAAAGCAATTCGCTCCTGTACTGGCAGCCAATGAAGTTTAAAACGCAGGGGGTCGGCGTGTGCAAAACGCCTTTCATTTAGGATGAGCCTCGCCGCAGTGTTCTGAGCCGTTTGGAAAGTTTTCAATAAGGAGGCCTGGCAACCCACATAAATACCACTACCAGTTGGCTGTTCA
Source organism: Microcaecilia unicolor (assembly GCF_901765095.1). NCBI lineage: Eukaryota > Metazoa > Chordata > Amphibia > Gymnophiona > Siphonopidae > Microcaecilia > Microcaecilia unicolor. The sequence goes on from NC_044039.1 coordinate 57,272,302, forward strand.
AGTACATCAGAGTGTCATTTACTGACATACAATAAAAATAAAGGTTTGAAATTAATTGAAGAGCTTCTGCCTGATCAACAGAAGTTGTTACAAGAGTGTTCTGGTCAACTTTTCGATGCTGGATCAACTATTTGCCTTTATCATGAATCCTTACTGTTGAAAAAGTTTGAATTTTTGCAAAGAACCTGCTGTAACCCATTTTCCAAAGGTGGTCATAATGTAAAAAGGGGCTTAAGAGTGCTGGATGACACACTAGCAGCCCAGCTAAAGGCCTTAACAAGCAAAATATTTGTGCCGGGTCAGAAACTATGTCCATCTTGTCGAAAAGACGTCAGTAACAGAGCTGCTGATTATCATCATCATCAACAGCAGATGATGAACACAGTGACATTTCTGACAAGTTGAACACAAGTTTGACATCTCTTGGTATTTCTCCATTAAAGTTCAAAAAAGTCAGCAAGCATGATGTACGAGGCTACACCAAGCGCAAAATCAGGCGAGTGCAAAATGCTTTGAGTCATCATCTTGCAGTTGCTGGTGGCTTAGACATGAGTTTGAAACTCAACCTTCTACCAGTCAGAAATGTGACAAATGTTCTGATTATGATGACCTGCTAAACGAGTGAAAAAACAAAGTCCAAGTTTCAGCAAATCATGCAGAAAAACTGCAAATACTAACTTTAGCACCAAACAGCTGGTCTATTGAAAGAACTGCCTCAGAATTCATGGTTTCAACTAGAATGGTTAAAAAAGCAAGAAATCTGAAATCAGTTTGTGGAATTCTGGCAAAACCAGACAAGAAGAAAGGTAAAGTTTTACCAGAAGAAACAGAAAAAAAAATTCTTGGCTTTTTTTGAAGATGATGAATTCAGTAGACTGTGCCCAGGGAAAAAAGATTTTGTCTCTGTCAGAACTGGCACTGAAAAAATTCAAATGCAAAAGCGCTTGCTGCTTAGCAATCTAAAAGAAATGTATGTTGCATATCGTACTCGAAATGGGCCAGAAGTGGGTTTTTCCAAATTTTGTGAGCTAAGGCCAAAATGGTATGTCACTGTTGGCTCATCTGGTATGCATTCAGTGTGTGTTTGTTTCATTCATCAAAATGTGAAGCTTATGCTTGCTGGAAGCCATCTGCTGAACGAAGATTACAAAGCACTGATGGCTAAAACTGTGTGCAATTTGGAATGCAAAGAATGCATGCTTCACAGGTGTGAAATATGTCCAGGTAAAGATGTGCTTGAAAATTACCTGACAGAAGTGTTCAGTGATGCTGACCCAGGTGAAACAATCGAGTTTAAAGCAGTGGGTTCATACAGATCGCACCACACTGGAGACCAAACAGATGTATGTTGATGATTTTGTATCTGAGCTTGCATTGAAAGTTTCAAACCTGTCAATTCACCATTACATTTCCAAACATCAGACACAATACTTAAAAACTATTAAAGAAAACCTAAATCCTTGTGAAATTGTTGTTCTCTTGGACTTTGCTGAAAACTACTCCTTTATTGTCCAAGATGCTGTTCAAGGTTTCCACTGGGAAAACAGTCAAGCTACACTGCATCCATTTGTTGTGTACTTCCGTGATGCTTCAAGTGAAATTCAGTGCATAAGTGTTTGCATAATAAGTGACAGCTTGCGGCATGATGCAGTTGCTGTACATGCATTCTTGGAAAAATTAATCGCGTTCTTGAAAAGCAAAATTGGAGAAATAAAATATGTAACATAATTTAGTGATGGCTCAGCTGCACAATACAAGAACTTCAAAAACTTTGCCAACTTGTGCTATCATCAAACAGAATTTGGAATAAGTGCACAGTGGAATTTCTTTGGCACAAGCCATGGCAAGTCACCATGTGATGCCATAGGTGGTACAACAAAGCGACTAGCTGCTCAGGCTAGTTTGCAACGACCTAAAAATAGCCAAATTCTCACAGCACAAGGCTTGTTTGAATTTTGTGATCAAAAAATAAATAAAATCAAGTTCATTTTTGTTTCCAAGGATGAAATTGAATCTTCAAGATCTGCACAAGAGGAAAGATTCAGTAAAGCTTCCACAGTTGCTGGAACTCGTAAAAATCACCAGTTTATTCCCATTGACTTGAACCAAATTTCAGTCAGTAGAGTGTCAAATGATTCCTCCTCATTTGTTGTCAAACTTTGTCAGTCAGATGACCCTGTGAGTGTACCTGGCATAAATGTCTCTCAACTTCAGCCTGGGCAGTATGTTGCCTGTGTTTATGACAACAAATGGTGGATTGGCAATGTCTGTGACATATCATTTGAAGAACATGATGCCTTGGTCAACTTAATGCATCCATGCGGGCCTGCACGATCATTTCATTGGCCTAGCAGAAGAGATTCTTGTTGGATTTCTGAACAGCATATTCTAGCAGTTCTTCCAGTACCAGCAACTACAGCAGTTGGACGACAGTATACATTTCCAGAAACAGCAGTGAAACTTATCAGTGAAAAATTCTTTTCACTTCAGCACTGAGGTTTTACTTGGGAACCATTAAGACACCCCCATTAGGCTTGAGAAACTAGGCAGAGACAACCAAATGAGGCTTGGGAACCTCAAGTAAGATGCCCACCTTCAGGCTTGGGAACCTGTGCCAAGTGGCTGGACTTGCCTGGCTATCGGGTGTGACCTCTTGGCGATGAGGTTGCCACTTCCTATTGAATTGGTAGTGGCGTAGCCACCATGGACCAACGCATGCTTAAAGCAACTGAGTGACTTAGAAACATCGATGGGCCCTATATCCGTTTCATCTATCATTCAACAATACTGGCCAAAAAACACTTTTTTTACAATCCTTATATGGAGAGACTCCAAATTGAAAACTACATATTCTGATAGAAGGAAATCTGCTCTTTCTAATGGTGCTAAAAGAAAGAATATTGAAGCTGTCCCACTGGAGATCAAGGGCATCAAAGATAGCCCAAAATGGGCAAAAATGCTTTTTATACCAACTTTGAACGCTTATACTTTTTCAACTTGAAGGAAAGTGCTGCAAATTGGAATGCCTCATTACAGCCGTGCATTTAGTACACCTACCAAAAATCGACCTGAAAGGCCAACTAGTTTAGAAACTACAGCAGCCTCTCCCTATCCATATATATATATATATATATATATACACACATACATACACACACATATATCTACTATAATAAAACTCACCCTCAACGTTCTGAGGACACTGACGTCAGTGAAGCCAAGCCCTGACTTCCTTCAAAAAGGTTCGAAGGTTCGTGGTGGTGAAGCCACCAAAATCGCTCCGGGCCCCGCCCTCGCGTCAAACATCATGACGTTGGGGGCGGAGCAATGGAAGAATAACGAAGGAGTTGGCCAGGGAGGGAGGGGTGTTGGCGACGAACACCTTTAGCACCCGTTTCATTTGCTCTGAAACGGGCCTCTTTTACTAGTATATATATAAAGCATGCAAAGTTTTAAATACAGGTTGCAGAGATGTACACAAGCTTCAGCCTGCCTTCCCTTCTGTCTCAGCTCTGCCTCTGGTCCCACCCTTCCGGAAACAGGAAATGAGGGCGGGACCAGGCACAGTTGAGACAGAAGGGAAGGCAGGCTGAAGCGCCGTGCCTGCTCCAATTACACTGCTGCCGCCGGACCACAAGGTAACAACTTTTAAATTACAGCCGGCACGCAGGAAGGCGAGGAGCAGGCGCATGACTGCGAGAAGAGGGCGGCCAATACAGGTCGGGCTGCCACTGAGAAAGAGGGCGGGAAGGAAGCGCGGGGGTGTGGAACTCCAAAGACAGGGGGGCATTTAAGTCGCAGGGGAGGGGAAGGGAGCGGCCAACACGTCAGGCTGCCACTGAGAGAGAGAGGCGCGGAACTCCAAAGACAGGGGGGGCATGGAACTCACAGGGGAGGGACCAACGCAGGTCTGGCTGCCACAGAGGGAGGCACGGAGGTGTGGAACTTCGAAGACAGGGGGGCATGGAAGTCGCAGGGGAAGGGCCAATGCAGGTCGGGCTGCCACAGAGGGAGGGAGGGACGGGGAGTGGTCAACGCAGGTCGGGTTGCCACTTAGAGAGAGAGAGCGCATGAGAGAGACGTGGGGTGTGGAACTCACAGGGGAGGTAGGCATGGAACTCGCAGGGGAGGGGAGGAGAGGGGCGGAGGGGGGCCACGAAGGAGAAGAGAGGGAGGGAGGGAGGGGAGGAGGGGGTCATGGAACTCGGAGCCCCACACACACTCTCTCTCACTCAAACACACACACTTCGAGGAAAACCTTGCTAGCACCTGTTTCATTTGTATCAGAAACGGGTCTTTTTTACTAGTTTGAAAAATAATGGTCCCCCATTCATAGAGAGGAATAACAGAGGTTAAATGTTAGCATAGTAAATAAGATGGAAAATGACTAAATGCTGTCTTTACCAGATGAAGGAAACTTATTAGACATATACATGTTTGGAAGAGAACAGGGAAGTGAATGTGATGCATGCAGACGTCTGAGCATACAGATGATGTATGGAATAATACATGATACTACAGCATTCCTATAAATGTTAGATTTTTACTGGAACCACTAGCAGTTTAGGAAAGTACCCTGAATCTCCTGAACTTGCATATGTAAGCAGAATATAATCTACCAATGATTTTTATTTGTAGCATTTATACCCCGCTCTTTCCCGCTCGATAGCAGGTTCAGTGCGGCTTACATGGTATGGCACAAAGTAGTACAGAGTTAATACAAAGTATGGAACAAAGTATCAGAGATGACATAGTTACATAGGGTGTGGTACAAAGTATCACAGAATTTATACAATGCAAGAGACAAGGTATCAGAGATGACAAAGTTTGTGTCCTATGATTTGTAATATAATCAGTTAATTTATGACTTAGTGCATTCTTAATAAAAGAGCAGAGGACCTGAGGGATTTTGAGACAGTTGTGGATGCACATTCTTAATAAAGGAGCAGAGGACCTGAGGAATTTTGAGACAGTTGTGGGTGCACAGTAGAGAGCTGCACGGCTTCCGTCCCCGCGGGAATCCCGCGGAACCCGCGGGATTCCCGCAGGGACGGAGGCAGTTCCTGCGGGGTTCCCGCGGGGATGGAAGCTGTTCTGCGGGGACGGAGTCAGTTTCTGCGGGGTTCCCGCGGGGATGGAACCAGTTCTGTGGGCTTCCCGTGGAATTGTAAGCTCCACCTGCACCAGCCTCTCATCTACCGAATACCAATTTCTTTGAGTGCTGTCTCCTCCTCCTCTTCCTCCTTGCTTTAACAGCATAAATGTGGAAAGTCTTCCATTAAGGAGGTGGTAGAGTCACAAATGATGACGGAATTCAAAAAGGCATGGGATGAACACAGAGGATCTCTAATTAGAAAATGGAAGTTATAAAAAACCTAACCTTAAATGGCTGCATGTGTGTGGATGTGTCAAGTGACGCTTAGATGGGGACTCTGGCTGTGATGAACTAGAGCTGATACCTGGCAGACTTGTATGGTCTGTGTCTCATACATGGCAATCTGGTGTAGGATGGGCTGGAAAGGGCTTAGACAGCAACTTCAGTGGCTGGAACATGAGGACAGTGCTGGACAGACTTTTATGGTCTGTGTCCCACAAATGAGAACATGAATAGGCTGGAGTGGGCTTCGATGGCAACTCCAGCAGTTGGAACATAAGGATGGGGCCAGATAGACTTCTGTGGTCTTTGTTCCAGAAACACGAAAGAAAGACCATAATCAAGTATATAATATCACACTCGTTGATTTAATGATGAATTGATCATGAGTGTGACTATTGGGCAGAGTGGATGGTCTATTTGCTGTCACTTACTATGTTACTATTAATCCTCTTTGCTCCCAGGCTGGTGCACAGACCTCAGCTCTGACACAGGCACGAGAATCAGATGTCACCTGACCTACTGGCGCGTGCATGTGGCGACCTCTCAGCACACACTGCCAGTAAATCAGAGACAAATCTTACATGTGCGCACCAGCGTGTTCCAAGTTCCAACTTCCGTTCCTTCCTTGCCTACAGTGCTGTGGCTCAAATCCAGAGAGAGACTGAGGGAGCTGACTGGAACTTTCTTTTATGTACTATTAAATTCTTACGGGGATGGGTGGGGATGGGTTAAATTCTTGCGGGGACGGGTGGGGACGGGTTGGGATGGTTTAAATTTTTGCGGGGATAGGTGGGGATGGGTAAGATTCCAGTGGGGACGGGTTGGGATGGTTTAAATTTTTGCGGGGATGGGTGGGGATGGGTGAGATTCCAGTGGGGATGGGTGGGGACGGGTAAGATTCCAGCGGGGACGGGCGGGGATGGGTAAGATTTCTGTCCCCGTGCAACTCTCTAGTGCACAGCCTGATTGTAGGTGGGACCTTCTTCTCTCTCCCAAAGGCCTTTGATCTATATTTATTATTACTGGTGTGTGTGTGGATTTCTTCCCCTTGGTCTCCTAGAGTTGAAAATAAAGGGCCAAGTAGGATCCTGTTCTGGGCAGGGTCCCAGGCAAGTATCTTCACTTTCTCCAAGGACAAGCAGACCATTAATTCTCAAAATTGGGGTTATCCCTAGCATCCAAGCTCACCGACAACAACAATGGTCAATTGGGCCTTGCAATGCGAGGGCATATCTCAAGGTTAACTTGAAATTATATACAAACTTGAGCAAGAGTGTAGCCTGGAACAGAATAAAATGGGTCTAGGGAGGGTGGAGTTGGATTCTAGACCCTAAACAGATTTTGCAACAACTGCTGCATCGGGTATCCTGCTCAAGGCAGTAATTTATTTATTACATTTGTATCCAGCGCTTTCCCACTTAAAGCAGGTTCAATGCGGCTTACATATTAATAGGGAATACAGCATATTGTTAGAGAAAGTATAAATTAAGAATAGTAGAATAATAAAAGGGACAAGTAAGTAGAGAGAGGTAAAGGAGAAGTGAGAAAGATGGGAGATATAGTCTGGGTCAATGTCGTTGTCGTCTAGGTATGTGTTGAGTAGATGGGTTTGTAAGAATTAGTCTGGGTCATTTGGATAGGTTTGCTTAAACAGATGGGTTTCAGTGCTTTCCGGACGGGTAGATATTTGCAGATTGATCGGATAGATCTGGGGAAGGCATTCCAGAGTTGACTGCCTAGGATGGAGAAATTGGATCCATAATAGGTTTTGTACTTGAGTCCTTTGCAATTGGGGTAATGCAGATTGAGGGAAGTTTGCGAAACTTCAGACATGTTCCTGGCTGGAAGGTCAATCAGATTAAGCATATAGTCCAGAGATTCACCATGGATATTCTTGTGTATTAATGTGTGGACTTTAAAGTTGATTCGTTCTTTGATAGGAAGCCAATGAAGTTTTTTTACGAAGAGGAGTCTTGCTGCCGTATTTTGGGCAGTCTGAAGTTTCTTTAGGATATGGGTCTTGCAGCCTAAGAAAATACTATTACAGTAGTCGACATGGGTAAGTACCGTGGATTGCACCAAGTTCCGGAATGTAATCATGGGGAGATAAGGTTTTGCTTGTTTGAGTATCCATATCATGTTGAACGTTTTCTTTGCAGTGGATTTAGCGTGATTTTCGAACGAGAGGTCTAATGTCACTCCAAGGATTTTCAGCCTGTCGGAAATAGGGATTGTGATGTCGGAGGTGTTAAGATTAGTTGGGAGGAGCATGGCGTATTGAGATGAGAGGATTAGGCATTGTTTTCTCTTTATTCAATTTCATCATAAAGGCGTTGGCCAAGAGGATAAGATGTTCATGCCCTTGGATATTTTGTCGGAGATTTCTGTTAAACCAGACTTGAAGGGAATGAATATGGTGACGTCATCGGCGTAAATGAAAGGATTTTTTGAGCTGGGCATTTTTAGTTTCCATTATCGCTAAAAAAAAAAAAAAACGCCCAGCTCGGAAACAACTAAATCCATGGCATTTTGGTCCGTACAAACCGTTTGAATAGAGCTTTGGCTAGGGGGTTTATCATGAGATTGAAGAGTATCGGGGATAGAGGTGATCCTTGAGGTACACCGCAGTTTGGTGACCAGGGAGATGAGAAGGTCGAGGTTGATTTAACTTGGTAAGATCTTGAGGTGATGAAGCCTTTTATCCAGTTCATGATATTTCCGCCGATTCCAAGTTTATTCAGTAGTTTGGATAGAATATTATGGTTCTGGACAAACCGAATTGTAGAAGGAGGATGTTATTTCCAAATGAGATTTCCTGTTTGAATTTGGATATTAGAGTAAGCAGGACGGTAGCCTGATTGCGATTCATGTAGAATGGAGAATTTTTGTATATAATCGTTGAATTGAGAGGTCACCCTGTTTTCCGTCAGTTTAATTAGTAGGGGAATGGAGGCTACAGGGCGGTAGTTGGTGACATCACTTGCTGGTTTCTTGGGGTTTTTAGGTATAGGTGTAAGTAGTATGTTACCATGTTCTGTAGGGAGTGAACCTTGCTGTAGCAGGAAGTTTAGGTGGGAGGTGAGATCTATAATAAAGCGTTCTGGGGCATCTTTCATTAGGTAGTTGGGACATGGGTCAAGATGGCAGTGAGATTTGGAGAGTTTGGTGATTGCCATAGAAACTTCTTTAGTGGTGAGGAGGGTGAAGTTTGTCTATGAACGGTCGACTGGAATTTCATTACTGTGGGGGTCCAATTCGTCAAGAAAGGAATCAATATTTGTACAGTCCTGGGGAATCGTACTGCAAAGGTTGGTAATTTTGTCGTTAAAGTGTTTGACAAACTGGTTAGCAGATGGGCAGTCTGAGGAAGATGATGTAACTGGGTTGGTGTTAAGAAGATTCTTTATGAAATGATTTTGTTTTTTCATGTCTGTGCCGCTGGTCATAACTGTTTGTGTGTAGTAGGATCTTTTGGCTCGTTTGATGGCATTTTTGTATTTCCTATGTGACTGCTTCCATGCGTCATAGGTGAGGCTCTCTCTTGATTTACTCCATGCTTTTTCTAGTTTCCTGGTTTGAGATTTTAGGGTTTTTAGTAGGTCATTAAACCATGGTGATGTGTTGCGCCTGCGTATAATTTTATTACGTAAAAGGGCTATTTCGTCCAGTATAAGTTTATATCTGTTGCCCCATTCAGTGAGGAAGTAATATGAATTTGGTTGTATAGGCCAGTTGTACATTTGTTGCCAAAACCTCTTTGTCAATCCGTCCTCTAAGTGATGATTGTTGCAGGGTCTTGCGTTTTAAGCTGACCCTTTTTTCACCAGTGCAGGGATAGTGTCACTTTATGATGATCTGACCAGGGGGTGGCAGACCAGTTGATATCAGAAATGTAGATGTTTTGGTCCATAGAGAATTTGTAAGAGATGATGTCAAGGAAGTGACCTTTGTTGTGGGTAGGCTGTAGAGGAGGGAGGTCAAAGTTACAAAGATGAAGGAGATCCTTACATTCGAGAGTGAAGGTAGAGTTGGAATCCTCTAAATGTAGGTTTAAGTCTCCAATTAGTAGTCCCATTGGAATTATTGATGCAGGCGTTTGATATAAAATCCATGAAGGTGGATTGGTTGTTGTTCCAGTTGGAGGGAGGTCTGTAAAATAGGATGCAGGTTAGATGGTCACATAATGCGGGACTTTGAAGTTTGATTGAGGCGATCTCAAGATGTGTTGCAATGGTTTCAGAAGTGGGTTCAACAGAAAAACTTGATTTGTAGATGAGCGCTATGCCACCGCCTCTCTTCTCCTTTCTGGCCCAGTGTAAGATTTTATAGCCAGGGGGGCATAGATCGAGTACGATGGGGTCTTTTGGATCACAGATCCAGATCAAGATTGTCTGATTTAATCCAGTTAGTGAGGATTTCAGTTTTATTAACTGCTGACCTTGCACTGATGTATCCTACGTGGATGGTTAGGTATGGCTGATCAGTTGGGGTTGATGGGTGGGTATTGATGAGTTGTCCTTGTTATAGATGATTTGGGTTTAGTTGGGATGGTTTCTGTTTTAAGCGATGTCTGTCTGCGTGGAGATTGGTTTCTTTGGTTGTTGATAGTGCATGGGGGGATGTGGTTGGTTTGGTTGTTTTTTTGTGGTGATGGAGAACTGGTATAACATTGAATTCTGAGGGGGAAGCGGTGTATGTTGCGTGGATGATCGTGAATGAATGGATGATGAGTATTTTTAGGAGTTATCATGTTGGTAAGATGTTATGGTTGTTTGGGGATGTGTGAGATAGGAAGACAGGAGGGTAATAGAAGCAATAGATAAGCGGTAGAACTGCCAAGAATCGCACTAAAGCGAATGCTACATACCTGTAGAAGGTATTCTCCGAGGACAGCAGGCTGATTGTTCTCACTGATGGGTTGACGTCCTCGGCAGCCCCCTCCATCGGAAAGTTTACTAGCAAAGGCCTTTGCTAGTCCTCGCGCGCCCATGCGCAGCCGTCTTCCCGCCCGAAACCGGCTCGAGCCGGCCAGTCCAGTATGTAGCAAAACAATACACTTCAAGGGAAGACTCAACTCCAAAGGGGAGACGGGCGGGTTTGTGAGAACAATCAGCCTGCTGTCCTCGGAGAATACCTTCTACAGGTATGTAGCATTCGCTTTCTCCGAGGACAAGCAGGCTGCTTGTTCTCACTGATGGGGTATCCCTAGCCCCCAGGCTCACTCAAAACAACAACCATGGTCAATTGGGCCTCGCAACGGCGAGGACATAACTGAGATTGACCTAAAAAATTTACCAACTAACTGAGAGTGTAGCCTGGAACAGAACAAACAGGGCCCTCGGGGGGTGGAGTTGGATCCTAAAGCCCAAACAGGTTCTGAAGAACTGACTGCCCGAACCGACTGTCGCGTCGGGTATCCTGCTGCAGGCAGTAATGAGATGTGAATGTGTGGACAGATGACCACGTCGCAGCTTTGCAAATTTCTTCAATGGAGGCTGACTTCAGGTGGGCTACTGACGCAGCCATGGCTCTAACATTATGAGCCGTGACATGACCCTCAAGAGCCAGCCCCGCCTGGGCGTAAGTGAAGGAAATGCAATCTGCTAGCCAATTGGATATGGTGCGTTTCCCTACAGCCACTCCCCTCCTATTGGGATCAAAAGAAACAAACAATTGGGCGGACTGTCTGTGGGGCTGCGTCCGCTCCAGGTAGAAGGCCAATGCTCTCTTGCAGTCCAATGTGTGCAGCTGACGTTCAGCAGGGCAGGAATGAGGACGGGGAAAGAATGTTGGCAAGACAATTGACTGGTTCAGATGGAACTCCGACACGACCTTTGGCAGAAACTTAGGGTGAGTGCGGAGGACTACTCTGTTGTGATGAAATTTGGTGTCAGGGGCCTGGGCTACCAGGGCCTGAAGCTCACTGACTCTACGAGCCGAAGTAACTGCCACCAAGAAAATGACCTTCCAGGTCAAGTACTTCGGATGGCAGGAATTCAGTGGCTCAAAAGGAGGTTTCATCAGCTGGGTGAGAACGACATTGAGATCCCATGACACTGTAGGAGGCTTGACAGGGGGCTTTGACAAAAGCAAACCTCTCATGAAGCGAACAACTAAAGGCTGTCCTGAGATCGGCTTACCTTCCACTTGGTAATGGTATGCACTGATTGCACTAAGGTGAACCCTTACGGAGTTGGTCTTAAGACCAGACTCAGACAAGTGCAGAAGGTATTCAAGCAGGGTCTGTGTAGGACAAGAGCGAGGATCTAGGGCCTTGCTGTCACACCAGACGGCAAACTTCCTCCAATGAAAGAAGTAACTTCTCTTAGTGGAGTCTTTCCTGGAAGCAAGCAAGATGCGGGAGACACCCTCTGGCAGACCCAAAGAGGCAAAGTCTACGCCCTCAACATCCAGGCCGTGAGAGCCAGAGACTGGAGGTTGGGATGCAGAAGAGCCCCTTCGTCCTGCGTGATGAGGGTCGGAAAACACTCCAATCTCCACGGTTCTTCGGAGGATAACTCCAGAAGAAGAGGGAACCAGATCTGACGCGGCCAAAAAGGAGCAATCAGAATCATGGTGCCTCGGTCTTGCTTGAGTTTCAACAAAGTCTTCCCCACCAGGGGTATGGGAGGATAAGCATACAGCAGGCCCTCCCCCCAATCCAGGAGGAAGGCATCCGATGCCAGTCTGCCGTGGGCCTGAAGCCTGGAACAGAACTGAGGGACTTTGTGGTTCACTCGAGATGCGAAGAGATCTACCAAGGGGGTGCCCCACACCTGGAAGATCTGTCGTACCACACGGGAATTGAGCGACCACTCGTGAGGTTGCATAATCCTGCTCAACCTGTCGGCCAGACTGTTGTTTACGCCTGCCAGATATGTGGCTTGGAGCACCATGCCGTGACGGCGAGCCCAGAGCCACATGCTGACGGCTTCCTGACACAGGGGGCGAGATCCGGTGCCCCCCTGCTTGTTGACATAGTACATGGCAACCTGGTTGTCTGTCTGAATTTGGATAATTTGGTGGGACAGCCGATCTCTGAAAGCCTTCAGAGCGTTCCAGATCGCTCGTAACTCCAGAAGATTGATCTGCAGATCGCGTTCCTGGAGGGACCAGCTTCCTTGGGTGTGAAGCCCATCGACATGAGCTCCCCATCCCAGGAGGGACGCATCCGTGGTCAGCACTTTTTGTGGCTGAGGAATTTGGAAGGCACGTCCCAGAGTCAAATTGGAGCAAATCGTCCACCAATACAGGGATTTGAGAAAACTCGTGGACAGGTGGATCACGTCCTCTAGACCCCCCGCGGCCTGATACCACTGGGAGGCTAGGGTCCATTGAGCAGATCTCATGTGAAGGCGGGCCATGGGAGTCACATGGACTGTGGAGGCCATGTGGCCCAGCAATCTCAACATCTGCCGAGCTGTGATCTGCTGGGACGCTCGCACCCGCGAGACGAGGGACAACAAGTTGTTGGCCCTCGTCTCTGGGAGATAGGCGCGAGCCGTCCGAGAATCCAGCAGAGCTCCTATGAATTCGAGTTTCTGCACTGGGAGAAGATGGGACTTTGGATAATTTATCACAAACCCCAGTAGCTCCAGTAGGCGAATAGTCATCTGCATGGACTGCAGGGCTCCTGCCTCGGATGTGTTCTTCACCAGCCAGTCGTCGAGGTATGGGAACACGTGCACCCCCAGCCTGCGAAGTGCCGCTGCTACCACAGCTAGGCACTTTGTGAACACCCTGGGCGCAGAGGCGAGCCCAAAGGGTAGCACACAGTACTGGAAGTGGCGTGTGCCCAACTGAAATCGCAGATACTGTCTGTGAGCTGGCAGTATCGGGATGTGAGTGTAGGCATCCTTCAAGTCCAGAGAGCATAGCCAATCGTTTTGCTGAATCATGGGGAGAAGGGTGCCCAGGGAAAGCATCCTGAACTTTTCTTTTACGAGATATTTGTTCAGGGCCCTTAGGTCTAGGATGGGACGCATCCCCCCTGTTTTCTTTTCCACAAGGAAGTACCTGGAATAGAATCCCAGCCCTTCTTGCCCGGATGGCACGGGCTCGACCGCATTGGCGCTGAGAAGGGCGGAGAGTTCCTCTGCAAGTACCTGCTTGTGCTGGAAGCTGTAAGACTGAGCTCCCGGTGGACAATTTGGAGGTTTTGAGGCCAAATTGAGGGTGTATCCTTGCCGGACTATTTGCAGAACCCACTGATCGGAGGTTATGAGAGGCCACCTTTGGTGAAAAGCTTTCAACCTCCCTCCGACCGGTAGGTCGCCCGGCACTGACACTTGGATGTCGGCTATGCTCTGCTGGAGCCAGTCAAAAGCTCGCCCCTTGCTTTTGCTGGGGAGCCGCGGGGCCTTGCTGAGGCGCGCGCTGCTGACGAGAGCGAGCGCGCTGGGGCTTAGCCTGGGCCGCAGGCTGTCGGGAAGGAGGATTGTACCTACGCTTACCAGAAGCATAGGGAGCAGTCTTCCTTCCCCCGAAAAATCTTCTACCTGTAGAGGTAGAGGCTGAAGGCTGCCGGCGGGCGAATTTGTCGAATGCGGTGTCCCGCTGGTGGAGAGACTCTACCACCTGTTCGACTTTTTCACCAAAAATGTTGTCCGCACGGCAAGGCGAGTCCGCAATCCGCTGCTGGATTCTATTCTCCAGGTCGGCGGCACGCAGCCATGAGAGCCTGCGCATCACCACACCTTGAGCAGCGGCCCTGGACGCAACATCAAAAGTGTCATAAACTCCTCTGGCCAGGAATTTTCTGCACGCCTTCAGCTGCCTGACCACCTCCTGAAAAGGCTTGGCTTGCTCAGGGGGAAGAGCATCAACCAAGCCCGCCAACTGCCGCACATTGTTCCGCATGTGTATGCTCGTGTAGAGCTGGTAAGACTGGATCTTGGACACGAGCATAGAGGAATGGTAGGCCTTCCTCCCAAAGGAGTCTAAGGTTCTAGCGTCCTTGCCCGGGGGCGCCGAAGCATGTTCCCTAGAACTCTTAGCCTTCTTTAGGGCCAGATCCACAACTCCAGAGTCGTGAGGCAACTGGGTGCGCATCAGCTCTGGGTCCCCATGGATCCGGTACTGGGACTCGATCTTCTTGGGGATGTGGGGATTAGTTAGAGGTTTTGTCCAGTTCGCAAGCAATGTCTTCTTTAGGACATGGTGCAAGGGAACAGTGGACGCTTCCTTAGGTGGAGAAGGATAGTCCAGGAGCTCAAACATTTCAGCCCTGGGCTCGTCCTCCACAACCACCGGGAAGGGGATGGCCGTAGACATCTCCCGGACAAAGGAAGCAAAAGACAGACTCTCGGGAGGAGAAAGCTGTCTCTCAGGAGAGGGAGTGGGATCAGAAGGAAGACCCTCAGACTCCTCGTCAGAGAAATATCTGGGATCTTCCTCTTCCTCCCACGAGGCCTCACCCTCGGTGTCAGACACAAGTTCACGAACCTGTGTCTGCAACCTCGCCCTGCTCGACTCGGTGGAACCCCGTCCACGGTGGGGGCGTCGAGAGGTAGACTCCCTCGCCCGCATCGGCGAAGCTCCCTCCGCCGACGTAGTCGGGGAGCCTTCCTGGGAGGTGGCCGCGGTCGGCACCGCACGCGGTACCGACGTCGGGGACCTCAACCTGGGCGATGGGCCAGCCGGCGACACGCTCGACGGTACCGGAGGCGCAAGCACCGCCGGTACCGGAGGGGTAGGGCGCAACAGCTCTCCCAGAATCTCTGGGAGAACGGCCCGGAGGCTCTCGTTTAGAGTGGCTGCAGAGAAAGGCTGAGAGGTCGATGCAGGCGTCGACGTCAGAACCTGTTCCGGGCGAGGAGGCTGTTCCGGGCTGTCCAGAGTGGAGCGCATCGACACCTCCTGAACAGAGGGTGAGCGGTCCTCTCGGTGCCGATGCCTGCTGGGTGCCGAATCCCTCGGCGACCCAGAGCTCTCGGTGCCGACACGGGGAGGAGACCGGTGTCGATGCTTCTTCGACTTCTTCCGAAGCATGTCACCAGAGCTCCCCGGCACCGACGAGGAGGACGTAGAATCCATCCGTCGCTTCCTCGGGGCCGAGACCGAAGAGGGTCGATCCCGGGGGGGCTGTACCGCAGGAGCCCTCAGGGTAGGAGGAGACCCACCCGAAGGCTCACCGCCACCAGCAGGGGAATGGACAGCCCTCACCTGCACTCCTGACGATGCACCTCCGTCCGACGACATCAGCAGACGAAGTCTCGGTACCACCGACGTCGATGCAGTCGCCCGATGCCTCGGCGCCGATGCAGAGGTCCGATGCCTCGATGCAGTCGATGGAGCGGCAGCCAAGGAAGACGGTCCGGACGCTGACGTCGTCGATGCACTCGATGCCTCCGGTGCCGATGTCGACGAAGAGCCCGAGAACAAAACGTTCCACTGGGCTAATCTCGCTACCTGAGTCCGCCTTTGTAACAGGGAACACAGACTGCAGTTCTGAGGGCGGTGCTGGGCCCCTAGACACTGAAGACACGCAGAGTGCCTATCAGTGAGCGAGATTACCCGGGCGCACTGGGTGCACTTCTTGAAGCCGCTGGAAGGCTTCGATGTCATGGGCGGAAAAATCACGCCGGCGAAATCAAAAGCCGAAATGGCGAAAATTGAAGCACCAAAATTTAGAGGGAGAAAAATCTCGACCGAGGCCAAACTAGGCCTACCCCGACAACGAAAGAAAACTTACGGGGCAAAAGCTGAGAAAAATACGGGAAGGGCAGAAAACCCGAAAGGGTCTTCCGGAGCACTTCCCCGAACTTTTTAGAAGAAAAACAAGAGAAAACACGTCGAAAAGGACGCGCGAGGTCGACTCTCTGGGGCACGAACGGCGTAACACGACCGTACCGAGCGCGGACGAAAGAAGACTGGCCGGCTCGAGCCGGTTTCGGGCGGGAAGACGGCTGCGCATGCGCAGTGCGCATGGGCGCGCGAGGACTAGCAAAGGCCTTTGCTAGTAAACTTTCCGATGGAGGGGGCTGCCGAGGACGTCAACCCATCAGTGAGAACAAGCAGCCTGCTTGTCCTCGGAGAAATGTATATATTCAGAGTTGGAGGAACACGGAACTAGGGACCGTGTCACAAAATAGTACAATATATAGCATCAATTCAGTATAATCATCTGAGTTGGAAACCATGTCCAGATATAAACATTCAACAGCATACATATCAGATATGTGTAGCAATATAGCATCAGAACATACACATTAAAGCATGTATAGAATATAGAAACATTTAGCAGTATAATAATGCATCAAAATATACATATATGTTTATACTACTACTACTTATTTCTAAAGCGCTACTAGACGAACGCAGCGCTGTATACTTGAACATGAAGAGACAGTCCCTGCTCGACAGAGCTTACAATCTAATTAGGACAGACAGAACAAACAAGAGATAAGAGAATATTAAAGTGAGGATGATAAAATAAGGGTTCTGAACAAAGTGAATAAGGGCTAGGAGTTAAAAGCAGCATCAAAAAGGTGGGCTTTTAGCTTAGATTTGAAGACAACCAGAGATGGAGCTTGACGTACCGGCTCAGGAAGTCTATTCCAGGCATACAGTGGGGGAAATAAGTATTTGATCCCTTGCTGATTTTGTAAGTGTGCCCACTGACAAAGACATGAGCAGCCCATAATTGAAGGGTAGGTTATTGGTAACAGTGAGAGATAGCACATCACAAATTAAATCCGGAAAATCACATTGTGGAAAGTATATGAATTTATTTGCATTCTGCAGAGGGAAATAAGTATTTGATCCCCCACCAACCAGTAAGAGATCTGGCCCCTACAGACCAGGTAGATGCTCCAAATCAACTCGTTACCTGCATGACAGACAGCTGTCGGCAATGGTCACCTGTATGAAAGACACCTGTCCACAGACTCAGTGAATCAGTCAGACTCTAACCTCTACAAAATGGCCAAGAGCAAGGAGCTGTCTAAGGATGTCAGGGACAAGATCATACACCTGCACAAGGCTGGAATGGGCTACAAAACCATCAGTAAGACGCTGGGCGAGAAGGAGACAACTGTTGGTGCCATAGTAAGAAAATGGAAGAAGTACAAAATGACTGTCAATCGACAAAGATCTGGGGCTCCACGCAAAATCTCACCTCGTGGGGTATCCTTGATCATGAGGAAGGTTAGAAATCAGCCTACAACTACAAGGGGGGAACTTGTCAATGATCTCAAGGCAGCTGGGACCACTGTCACCACGAAAACCATTGGTAACACATTACGACATAACGGATTGCAATCCTGCAGTGCCCGCAAGGTCCCCCTGCTCCGGAAGGCACATGTGACGGCCCGTCTGAAGTTTGCCAGTGAACACCTGGATGATGCCGAGAGTGATTGGGAGAAGGTGCTGTGGTCAGATGAGACAAAAATTGAGCTCTTTGGCATGAACTCAACTCGCCGTGTTTGGAGGAAGAGAAATGCTGCCTATGACCCAAAGAACACCGTCCCCACTGTCAAGCATGGAGGTGGAAATGTTATGTTTTGGGGGTGTTTCTCTGCTAAGGGCACAGGACTACTTCACCGCATCAATGGGAGAATGGATGGGGCCATGTACCGTACAATTCTGAGTGACAACCTCCTTCCCTCCGCCAGGGCCTTAAAAATGGGTCGTGGCTGGGTCTTCCAGCACGACAATGACCCAAAACATACAGCCAAGGCAACAAAGGAGTGGCTCAGGAAGAAGCACATTAGGGTCATGGAGTGGCCTAGCCAGTCACCAGACCTTAATCCCATTGAAAACTTATGGAGGGAGCTGAAGCTGCGAGTTGCCAAGCGACAGCCCAGAACTCTTAATGATTTAGAGATGATCTGCAAAGAGGAGTGGACCAAAATTCCTCCTGACATGTGTGCAAACCTCATCATCAACTACAGAAGACGTCTGACCGCTGTGCTTGCCAACAAGGGTTTTGCCACCAAGTATTAGGTCTTGTTTGCCAGAGGGATCAAATACTTATTTCCCTCTGCAGAATGCAAATAAATTCATATACTTTCCACAATGTGATTTTCCGGATTTAATTTGTGATGTGCTATCTCTCACTGTTACCAATAACCTACCCTTCAATTATGGGCTGCTCATGTCTTTGTCAGTGGGCACACTTACAAAATCAGCAAGGGATCAAATACTTATTTCCCCCACTGTATGGTGCAGTAAGATAAAAGGAACGGAGTCTGGAGTTAGCAGTGAAGGAGAAGGGTGCAGATAAGAGAGATTTACCCAGTGAAAGGAGTTCCCGGGGAGGAACGTAGGGAGAGATGAGAGTGGAGAGGTACTGAGGAGCTGCAGAGTGAATGCACTTATAGGTCAATAACAGGAGTTTGAACTGTATGCGGAAATGGATAGGAAGCCAGTGAAGTGACTTGAGGAGAGGGCTAATATGAGCATGACGACACTGGCGGAATATTAGTCGTGCAGCAGAATTTTGAACAGATTGAAGAGGAGAGAGATGGCTAAGTGGGAGACCTGTAAGAAGCAAGTTGCAATAGTCTAAGCGAGAGGTGATAAGAGTGTGGATGAGGGTTCTGGTAGTGTGCTCAGAAAGGAAAGGGCAAATTTTGCTGATATTATAGAGAAAAATGACAGGTTTTAGCAGTCTGCTGAACATGTGCAGAGAAGGAGAGGGAGGAGTCGAAGTTGACTCCAAGGTTACGAGCTGATGAGCCAGGAAGGATGGGAGTGTTATCCACAGAAATAGAGAATGGGGGAGGAGAGGCTGGTTTAGGGGGAAAGATAAGAAGCTCAGTCTTGGTCATGTTTAGTTTCAGATGGTGCTGAGACATCCAGGTAGCAATGTCAGACAGGCATGCTGATACTTTGGCCTGGATTCCTGCTGAGATTTCTGGTGTGGAGAGGTAGATCTGGGAGTCATCAGCGTAAAGATGATATTGAAAACCATGGGATGAGAGAGTACCAAGGGAAGAAGTATAAATGGAGAAAAGAAGAGGTCCCAGGACAGATCCCTGAGGTACACCAACTGACAGTGGGATAGAAGTAGAGGAGGATCCACTACAGTATACGCTAAAGGTACACTGGGATAGATACGAAGAAAACCAGGAAAGAACAGAGCCATGAAATCCAAGTGAGGACAGCGTATCAAGGAGTAGGCTGTGATCAAGTGTCAAAAGCAGCAGATAGATCAAGAAGGATGAGGATAGAATAGAGACCTTTGGATCTGTCCAGGAACTGATCATTGGATACTTTAGCAAGCGCTGTTTCAGTTGAATGAAGGGGGCAAAAGCCAGATTGAAGTGGATCAAGAATAGCTTGAGATGAAAGAAAGTCAAGGCAACGGCGGTGAATAGCACACGTTCACAGTACTGCAGTATATTGCAATATATACAATCAAGATATTATAGATTTGTTTTGAGAAAAGCAGGGAAGAACAAAATAAACAGAAGCAAAGGCAAGGTTGAGCACAATAATAGTTGAATAGATCAGGTGAGGGAACCTGTGTAGATCTTCCTTCCTTATGTGCTCCTTCCTGATATGCCATCAAAGGCAGGATGGTGGAAGCACACCACAAACGATCAGTCATATGGAGATGGTGAAGTGTCGTTCACCTGAGTCTGTGTCAGTCCTACACCTCGCCGACACAGCAGTTCAGATATGCTGGACAAGAGTTTCCTCCCTGCAAACTGGGAGTCTGCCCTCCACCAGCTCTCGGCCTCTCGGGTCTCCCCGACCTTCGCTAACAGCTGATTCACTGGACAACTTTACGTCGGTTCGTTTGGGAGATCAGGTCACTCCTGGGCCCTGGTCGCTCAACTCTCGTCCACAGATGAGGTCGACCACCCGAACACGGTGGGAGCCTGGTCCGGTCTGGTGGCGTCAGGTGTGACAAGAGTCAGGGTTGCTGTGCAGCACTGGATCCACGAGTCCTCGGCCGGTTTCTGATGCCGATTTGCTCCAAGGGAGTTCGCTGGTGGTATCCTGATCCCAGCGGCTATATTCAGGAAGTTGGGTCGGTTTAGCCGCGTAACTACGAGGTAAAAGGGAACCTCGGTTATTTTGATGGTGAATTACTGATTTGCTCCGGGGGGGCCCGCTGGTAGCTAGTAAAGCCCTGATTTCAGCGTCAATATTCAAAATCGGATCAGACGGTTAAATGATCAACTCGCAGTCCCGTATTCAGGTGAGATCGTCCACCTGTCTGGTTGGGCAGCATATGGATATGGTGGAAGTCCGGGCCGGTCAGACAATGTTGCAGCCACGAGGCAGGGCCGGTCGGGCAGCGTTAGAGCCACAAGGCAGGAAGAAGCCTCAAGCGCCTCTGGTGCCGAATTGGCTTAAAGTGGGAACCCATTTGTGCACTAGCAGTGCCCTGATCCCAGCGGTGGAATTTCAGATTCAAATCTGACGTCAAATGGTCCCGATCTGTCCGATTTCAGCAGGGTCTCCAGAGTGGCAGTAGCTTCGTGACCCTTTTAGTCAGCCGCCATCTTTAGGAATCTTTAGTAATGAGATGTGAACGTGTAAACTGAAAACCAGATCGCAGCCTTGCAAATTTCTTCAATGGAAGCTGACCGCAAGTGGGCTACTGAAGCTGCCGTGGCTCCGACATCATGAGTCTTGACATGACCCTCCAGGGTAAGCTCAGCCTGGGCATAAGTGAAGGAAATGCAATCTGCCAACCAATTAGAGATGCTGTTTTCTCAGATGGCAACCCCCATCCTATTGGGATCAAAAGAAACAAAAAGTTGGGCAGTGGGGCCTAGTCCACTCCATGTAGTAGACCAATGCTCGCTTGCAGTCCAAGGTGTGTAAGGTACTCTCACCAGGATGGGAGTGAGGTCGGGGAAAGAATGTTGACATGACAACTGACTGGATCAGATGGAACTCCGACACAACCTTTGGCAAGAACTTAAGCTGCGTGTGGATGACTATTCTGTTGTGATGAAGCTGTAATCTACTACTAAGACCTGAAGCTCACTGACCCTACGAGCTGAACTAACAGCCACCAAGAAAGTGACCTTCCAGGTTAAGTACTTCAGTGGCTCAAAAGGAGCTTTCATCAGCTGGGTGAGAACAATGCTGAGGTCCCATTACACAGGCAGAGATTTGAAAGGGGGCTTTGACAAAAGCAAAACTCTCATGAAGTGAACTAGAGGCTGTCCAGAAATGGGCTTACCTTCTACATGTTGATGAGCACTAATTGTACAGAGTCGAACTCTTACAGAGTTGGTCTTAAGGCCAGACTCAGAAAGGTGTAGAAGGTATTCAAGCAGGCTCTGTGTAGGGCAAGAAAGGGGGTCTAGGGCCTTGCCCTCACACCAGATAATAGACCGCCTCCATTTGAAAGAGTAACAGCTCTTAACGGAATCTTTCCTGAAAGCCATCATGACCCAGGAGACAGCTTCCAACAGACCCAAGGAAGCAAATTCTAGGCTCTCAACATCCAGGATGTAAGGGTCAGAAACTGAAGGTTGGGATGTAGAAGCGATCCCTCGTGATGAGGGTCAGAACACACTCCAATCTCCATGGTTCTTCAGAGGATAACTCAAGAAGCGAGAACCAGACGTGCTGAGCCCAGTAAGGCACAATCAAAATCATGGACCCATGGTCTTGCTTGAGTTTCAGCCAAGTCTTCCCCAAAAGAGGAATGGGAGGATAAATGATAAATAGTAGTAGTAGTAGTAGTAGGATACGGATACAGAAAACCTGTCAGCCAATGAAGGAGGAAGGCATCTGATGCTAGTCTGACGTGGGACTGAAGCCGGGAACAGAACTGGGGGACTCTGCGATTCATATCAGTGGCAAACGTTTCCACTGAGGGGGAGCTCCATGCTTGGAATATCTCACGGGCGACGCCCATGTTGAGAGATCACTCATGCAATTGCATAACCCTACTCAGACTGTCGGCCAGACTGGTATTGCCCACCAGATAAATGGCTCTAAAGAAACATGCCATGCCAGTGAGCCCAGCACCACATCCGGACGGCATCTTGACACATAGAGCGTGATCTGGTGCCCCCATGCTTGTTGATGTAATACATAGCAATCAGATTGTCTGCTTGAATGAGTACAATTTGGTGAGACAGCTGATCAATTAAAGCCTTTAGAGTGTTGCAGATCGCCCGGAGCTCCAGGAGATTGATCTGGAGATCTGTTTCCTAAGCGGACCATCCACATGAGCTCTCCAACCTAAGAGATATGCATCTGTCGTCAGCATCTTTTGCGGCTGAAGAATTTGGAATGGAAGTCCCAGAGTTAAATTAGTTCAAATGGTCCACCACAGAAAAGAGCAAACAAGCTCTGGGGACACTGATGACATCTTCCAGGTGCCACCATTGAGAAGCCAGGGTCAATTGGGCTGATCTTACGTGAAAGGCATGTCAGGGGTGTTACGTATACTGTAGACGCCATGTGACCCAACAATCTTAACAGCTGCCGAGACGTGACCTGCTGAGAGTCTCACACCTGAGAAGTCAGTGCGACTAGAGTGCCTGCGATTTGCTCCAGGAGAAAGGCTCGAACCTACTGCGTATCGAGCAGGGCTCCAATGAATTTCAGGATGAAGATGGGACTTGGGGTAGTTTAAAAATGATCCCTAGTAGTTCTAGCACCCGAAGTCCTCTACACGCCCCCCCCCCGAGCACCATCCTCTGATGTGCTCTTCACCAGGGGATACTGGCTTGGGTGGCAATAGATGCCAGAGTCACACGTGACACCAGTGTCAAAGCCTGCAGTTCAGGCTGAGGGCCAAGCGGGGCTGCAACGGGTGGCAAGATAGTTACAAGCAACCCCGATGCACACTGTTGCAAGAGTCCATCCAGCAGCTCAGGAAGAAAGGCCCGGATATGCTCGAGGGCCGACACTGGGAAAGGCTGGGTGCCAGCTCCAAGAAAGACTGCAGAACTGATGGGGTCAAGACGGGAGGTCGATCTTGACTGTTAGGGGAGTGATCGGCACCTCCTGGATAGAGGGGAGTGGTCCTCCCGGTGCCGACCCTTATTGGGTGCCGAATCCCTCAACATCACGGAGCTCTCGGCACCGTGCATCGAGGACAACCCATGTTTCTTGACCTTTGCTTGAACCTCGGCATCAAGGTTCCTTGGTGCTCTCAGATCTTCAGGTCGCCTCAGAGTTGGGTTCAACTCTGGCCGGTCCCAGGGGTGCTGTCTAGCATTCAGTGTGAGACCTATTCGATGCTCCACTGCCCCCAGTGTCCATAGGTCTCGAAGCAGTCATGCGGATCGATACTCCCAATGCCGGTGCAGCCCTCAACGTTGATGCCGATGCACTGGACCTGGCTCCAAAACCCGTCTTGCGTTGAGCCTCTC
Organism: Microcaecilia unicolor; assembly: GCF_901765095.1. Taxonomy (NCBI): domain Eukaryota; kingdom Metazoa; phylum Chordata; class Amphibia; order Gymnophiona; family Siphonopidae; genus Microcaecilia; species Microcaecilia unicolor. The sequence continues at coordinate 57,295,978 of NC_044039.1, forward strand.
TGGATATCTGGATTTATTTCTTCAGCTGAAGACAAAGAACACAGTTAGCATGACTATGGTCAGGCCCTAAACACTGAAGGCACCAAGAATGGGTGTCCTTGCCAGAGATGGTCTGACAGCGCTTGAAGTCACTGGGAACTTTCATGGACATGGATGGAAAACTTCCGCAGCCAAATCAAACGAATTGATGGTGCCTGAAAAAAGGGCAAGGCACCAGAAAAAGAAAGGGATAAACCCGACTGAAGTCAAGGCCTAAATGCGGCAGGACAGGAAAAAAAACAAAAAAAAAAACAACTTAAAAAAACTTAGAAAAAAGAAACTAAGAATATTGGGGGGGGGGGGGGGGGGGGGGGGGGGGGGAAGAGAGGGAGAGGAATGGGAACACCGAAAAATAAAGCAAAAAAATGCCAAAAGGCACTAAAGAAGCAAGCAATGTGAGGAGATAACAGAAAAACAACATCCTCACTGTGATAGAAAAATAACTGCAGTAACCGTGCTCTTGTGGCGGGCAGGAAGGCGCACTCGCATGTGCGGTGGAGCGGTTTTCGCACTCCACAATGCTCTGTTTTTAGCTAGTTACAAGCTCCAGAATGGGCAACATGGGATCACATTACCCAATTGTGAGAATTAATGGCCTGCTTGTCCTCGGAGAATGTACATCCCACTGTTGCAGGAGAGTCACACAGCCAGATGCTGAAACTGAAGAAAACAGCCAGCTGCTGCAGCCAGGCCATAAAGACATCTGCTGCAGTTGTGCAAGATATTTGGCTGCTGGAGATGCCCTGTACAGCTGCCAGCTAGGAGATACGCCATACAACTGGGCTGTTGTACGAGTTCTATACAGCTATGTACTGAATCTATACCACAAAGCTGTCAGCAGAATCTATGCTGTACTCACTGTCTCTATGGCAGAGCCGACTGTGGTAAGTATGCCACACAGCCATTCTACTCTTATCAATACCAGGCTGGACTATTTAGCAGGGCTTAAAAAAAAAAAAAAAGAGGTTTGGACAAGTTCTTAAAAGAAAACTCCATAAGCCATTACTAAAGATAGACTTGGAAAAAGCCACAGCACATTCCTGGGATGCATTAAGGAGAAATTAGGACTTACCTGATAATTTAGTTCTTCACACTATTCCAGGATGAGTACGTAGTTATGCCCATCAACCAGCAGGTGGAGATAAGAGCATATAGAACTAAGCACCAGTACATAGTGCTATCTGCTCAGCTCCTCAATACCGTTCCGAAGGAAAGAAAACAGCAAACAGAAATAAAGACAAGCACAAGTTCAGCAGAGCCCCACCAAAAGGCCCAAAAGGATAATCCCCATAGGAAAAGCCCCAGAAGACTCAGGCCCAGGAAGCCCAACACCTAATTTCTCCTTCCATTACGTTCATTCCCACTATTCCAGGACAACTGGGATGTTCAAAAGCTATCCCTATGAGGGTGGGAAGTCAAACCTGCCGACTGCAGGACAAACGCCACCTCTGAGTGTGAAGCAATATCCACCCTAAGAATGCTCGCGGACAGTATGCAGTGAAGCCCAAATCGCTGCCCTGCAAATATTCCCCAGAGAGGACGAGGCCTCCGACTAGAATGTGCCCGTGAGCCTGGTAGACTGCAGCTTCAAAATCCGTGGGGGGAGACTTCCCATCCAGGCTATAAGGCTGTGGCCACAGTCCTTCAAACCAACAGGCGATAGAAGCGTTAGCCACAAAACCCTGCTTCAAATCACCAAGCAGGACAAAAAGCCTGTCTGATCGAAGAAAGTCATTGATGACCTCCAGTAGCACAGGAGTGCTCTACTGACATCCAGCAACTTCCAGATGACATACTGGACCCCAACCTCCTCCCATTGAAAGGAAGGGAGATCCACAGACTGATTAACACAAAAGGTCAAAACCACCTAAGGCAAAAAGGAAGGAACCATCCTGAGAAAGACCCCGGCCTCCGAAAATCGAAGACAGGGAACCCTACAAGAAGGCACCTGCAGCTCCGAAACATGACGCACCAAAGCAAAGGCCAACAGAAAAACCGTCTTCAGTGTATGGACTTTCACCGTCGCCCTCTGGAGAGGCTCAAAGGGAGCGCTGAAAGGCCTGCAGAACCAAATTAAGGTCCCAGGAAAGGGTGCCTGAAAGGGCGATCACAGTCGATTTAACCCTTTCAGAAAGTGAACCACGTTGGGGTGCGTAGCAAGGGACGAATTTCTTTTTTTTTTTTTTAAGTATTTATAAATTTTTTTCAGTAAATTACAATAACTTGTCTGCGTTACATTTCTGTGTTATACAACTGACTGTAACCTATTAATTTTCAAAGACAAAATCCCCACATAAAGATAAAGCTGTACAACAGATTTTATCATACTTCCAAGACATCAAAATCCCCCTTCCCCTGTCCCCCCTTTCCCATCTGCTTCTGTTTGTGATTCACCAGGGACTCTGAGTGGCAGACCATGTGTTATACAAATCCCATATTTTATGGTGCTGAGCTAATCGCCTTTTCCTTATAGCTGTAAGTTTGGACATCAACTGTATAGTGTTGAGTTTACTACTACTACTACTTAACATTTCTAGAGCGCTACTAGGGTTACGCAGCGCTGTACAATTTAACAAAGAAGGACGGTCCCTGCTCAGATGAGCATACAATCTAAAGGACAAAATGTCAAGTTGGTGTAGTCTAGATTTCTGAGTATAGGTGTGGTGCTTAGGTGCCGAAGGCGACATTGAAGAGGTGGGCTTTGAGCAGTGATTTGAAGATGGGCAGGGAGAGGGGGCTTGGCGTATGGGCTCAGGGAATTTGTTCCACGCTTGAGGTGAGGTGAGGCAGAAAGGGCGGAGCCTGGAGTTGGCGGTGGTGGAGAAGGGTACTGACAGGAGGGATTTGTCTTGAGAGCGGAGGTTACGGGTAGGAACGTAAGGGGAGATGAGGGTAGAGAGATAAGGAGGGGCTGCAGATCGAGTGCATTTGTAGGTTAGTAGGAGAAGCTTGAACTGTATGCGGTACCTGATCGGAAGCCAGTAAAGTGACTTGAGAAGAGGGGTGATACGAGTATATCGGTCCAGGCGGAAGATAAGACGTGCAGCTGAGTTCTGAATGGACTAAAGGGGGGATAGATGGCTAAGTGGGAGGCCAGTGAGGAGTAAGTTGCAGTAGTCAAGGCGAGAGGTAATGAGAGAATGGATGAGAGTACGGGTGGTGTGCTCAGAGAGGAAAGGGCAAATTTTGCTAATGTTATAGAGGAAGAAGCGACAGGTCTTGACTATCTGCTGGATATGTGCAGAGGAGAGGGAGGCGTCAAAGATGACACCGAGGTTGCGGGCAGATGAGACGAGGACGATGAGGGTGTTATCAACTGAAATAGAGAGTGGAGGGAGAGGAGAAGTGGGTTTGGGTGGGAAGACAAGAAGTTCGGTCTTGGCCATGTTCAGTTTCAGGTGGCAATTGGACATCCATGCAGCAATGTCGGATAAGCAGGCCGATACTTTGGCCTGGGTTTCCGCAGTGATGTCTGGTGTGGAGAGATAAAGCTGGGTGTCGTCGGCATAGAGATGGTAGTGGAAGCCATGAGATGAAATCAGGGAGCCCAGGGAAGAGGTGTAGATTGAAAAAAGGAGGGGTCCAAGGACAGATCCCTGGGGGACTCCGACAGAGAGAGTGGGATAGGGGAGGAGGACTAACCATGAGAGTGTACTCTGAAGGTACGATGGGAGAGATAAGAGGAGAACCAGGAGAGGACAGAGCCCTGGAATCCAAAGGAGGACAGAGTGTCAAGAAGTAAGTTATGATTGACAGTGTCAAAGGCGGCGGATAGGTCGAGGAGGATGAGGATGGAGTAGTGACCTTTGGATTTGGCGAGGAGTATGTCATTGCAGACTTTAGATAGTGCCATTTCTGTCGAGTGCAGGGGGCGAAAGCCGGATTGAAGCAGATCGAGAATGGCATGAGAGGAGAGAAAATCGAGGCAACGGCTGTGGACGGCGCGTTCAAGTATCTTGGAGAGGAAAGGTAGGAGGGAAATGGGGCGGTAGTTGGAGGGACAGGTAGGGTCAAAGTGATGGCTTTCTGAGGAGGGGTGTGACTACAGCATGCTTGAAGGTGTCCGGGACAGTTGCAGTGGAAAGAGAGAGGTTAAGGATATGACAGATAGGGGGGGGGTGATAGTAGGAGAGATGGTGTTGAGTAAGCTGGTGGGGATGGGGTCTGAGGAACAGGTGGTGCATTTCGAGGAGGAGAGGAGATGGGCGGTTTCCTCTTCGGTGATATCAGGAAAAGAGGAGGCGGCGGCCTGGGTTGGTTGGTTGAGGGAGTGGGTAATGGGATGAAGAGGAGGGGAGGGTTTGGTGGTGAATTCAAGGTTGATCTTCTGGACCTTGTCACGGAAGTAGTCAGCCAGTGATTGAGGAGAGAGTGGGGGGGGGGGGGGGGGTGGGAGCGGAGGGCACTTTGAGGAGGGAATTGAGGGTGGCGAAGAGACGACGAGGGTTAGAGCTGAGGGAATTGGTCAATTGGGTGTAATAGTCCTGTTTGGCGAGCAATAGGGAGGCCTGGAAGGAGGATAACATGAATTTGTAGTGAATGAAATCAGTATGGGTGCGAGATTTCCTCCATAGGCGTTCAGCCGATAGGGTGCAGGAGCGAAGGTATCGGGTGCCAGGGGTCAGCCAGGGCTGGGGATTAGTACGCCTTGTGGGGCGGGAGACAGATGGTGCAAGGGTGTCAAGAGCAGAGGAGAGAGTGGCATTGTAAGTGGAGACAGCCTTGTCGACAGACTCTGAGGACATGATGGAAGGGAGGCGATCAGAGATAATAGAGGATAAGGTGGGGGGGGGGGGGGGATCAACAGCCAGGAGATTCCTGGAAGTGGTGGTTAGAGTTGGGCGGGACTGAGGGGGAGGGTGATGAAGTGTGAATGTGATCAGGTGATGGTCAGAGATAGGAAGAACTGATGTACAGAAATTTGAGGGTGAGCAGGTAGAAGAGAGAAAGAGATCAAGACAGTGACCAGATTAGTGAGTAGGGGTGGTGGAGCTCACCTGGAGGTTGAAGGAGGTGGTCAGAGTGAGGAATTGAGAAGCGTATGAGTTGGATGGGTTATCAGTGTGTATGTTGAAGTCACCAAGAATGAGGGATGGGTATGAGGGCTCAAGAAAAACGGAGAGCCAGGCATCAAAGTCGGTAAGGAAAGAAGGGAGGGACTTATCAGGGGGGCGGTAAATGACTGCAACTCTTAGTGGCAGCGGGTGGAATAGACGGATGGAGTGAACTTCAAAGGATGAGAAGCAGTGAGACGGAGGTAGGTGGAGAGGTTGAAAACTGCAGGAGGGCGAAAGTAGTAGCCCGACACCGCCACCGCGGCCAGCTGGGCGGGGCGAATGGGAGAAGAGATAGCCTCCGTGGCATAGGGCAGCGATTGAGGCAGAGTCGTCAGGGGTGAGCCAGGTTTCAGTTAGGGCGAGCAGATGAAGGGAATGGGAGATGAAGAGATCAAGGGTGAAGGGAAGTTTGTTGCAGACTGAGTGGGCGTTCCACTGGGCACACGAAAAGGGGAGGGAGGAAGGGGGGAGGAGGGGAATGGAGATGAGATTGGAGATATTGCGGGAACGTTTGCATAGATGAGGCGAGGACAGGTGTGGGGGACCTGGGTTGGGATTGATGTCTCCCGCGGATAGCAGGAGGAGTGAGAGAGAGCGGAGAAGGATGGGGGAGGTAGGGCGACAAAGGCGACGAAGACAGGATGTGCATAAGAGGAATGGGGAAGGGTTCATGGCGGGAAGGAAGTGTTGAAGGTTGAGAGCTAGGAAGGAGGAGGAGGTCAGTAGGGATGGTGAGGTGGTGGGGGACAGGGGTAGGTAGGGTATTGCAGTGGTGAGTGGGACGGGAGAGGACAGGGCTGGGCAGTGAGTTCGTGTGGGGAAAAGATTAGGGAGGGATAGGGCAAGGAATAGAATGTGAGTGGGGGCCATAAGTGATAACAGGTGTTTACGGGCAGGTAGCTGGACTGGGAGACAGGCAGGTTGAGGTGAGCAGTCAGGGAGGAGAGTGATAAACTGGCAGGAAGATGGAGATAGGCAGGCAGGTGAGCAGTTGGGCAGGAGAGTGATGAGCTGGTAGGGAGATGGACTGGGGCAGGCAGGAACAGGTGATTGGGTAGCGGGCAGGCAGGTCGATTGGCTAGCAGTTCGGTACCGTAGCAGGACTGGAACAATCTGGAGTGGTTTGGAGCAGAAGAGAGCAGAGCTGGCTCAGGCGGGCTGGAGCAAGCTGGAGCAGGCGGGGCTGGAGCAAGCTGGAGCAGGCAGGGCTGGAGCAAGCTGGGAGAAGCCGGATCAGACAGACTTCAACAAGCTGGACTAGAAGGACTGGAGCAAGCAGGGAGAAGCTGGATCAGGCGGGCTGGAACACGCTTGTTCAGGCGGACTGGAATAAGCTGCGTCTTGTGCACTTGAACCAGTTCAAAATGTCAGTACATCGTGTATAGTAAATCTGATCAAAAGGATGTGCATATGATTCTTGTATGGTGACAGCATAGCTTTCCCAGTGACTGCAAACGTTGGGATTGTCTGGATTTAAAGAGAGGGTTGTTTCCAGTAGCAGAGGGAGAGTGACTGCATTTAGAACCCACCGTGTTACCAGGCAGGACATCATCATTGGACCCTCAGACAGTGGAAAATTTATCCCAGGTTTTCCTTCTTCGCTGCTACAGCTACCTCTTTCATGGGCAGGATAGCAGTGGCTGAGTCCTTCCAATGCTCTTCAGGGCACTTGTGCAAACTGCTTCCATGCTCCCTATCTTCTTTTCCCGTTCATGCAGGGGTGGATAGTGACCATGCACAGCCGACAGAGAAAGGATAATCCTAGCGGGTAAATGAGGTGAGCTGAAATTGCTGCTTTGCAGGCCGCTGGGCTGCAAGACACAGGCTGCAGACCCGGGAGCACTGGTCTTTTCCAGGCTGCAGCAAGTATCAATTTACTTGCCACAAACACCTGAGTGGCAAATTGGTGGATTATTTGATTAACTCCAGGTGGTCGAAAATGTAAGAGACAATAGTCCAGCTGCAGAGGATAGTCGATTGATACTACTCTTTGCAAAAAATTCAGGACTGTCGTCCAATAAGTTTGCGCATGTAGACATGTCCACCATATATGTGTCATGTCTCCCACCCCTCCACATTGTCTCCAGCAAAGATCTGAACCCCTCTTGTACATTTTCACTAAGCGTTTGGGGGTATAATACCAACTGTATAAAAGTTTGTGCCCGTTTTCCACCAAGGCACTGGAAACGGACAGTCTTAGCAGAGATCTAATAGCTTGTGTCCACTGTGCCTGGTTAGGCTGAACTTCCATTACTGTTTCCCACTTTTGCAGATAATATTCCACTGGGTTGTGATATGACTGTAAAGCTAGGTAAATCCTAGAGATACCTCCCCTTCCTCTTCCCCCATGCATCCCCTTCTCTAGCTGTGTCTCCCTCAGTCTAAGCTCCCCCCCTGTTCAGCGTGTAATAAAATCTCTAACTTGATAATACTGAAAGGCCTGGACAGGGGTGAGCCCGTGTTCCCGACCTAATTCCTGAAATGTAGGCACTCGTCCCTCCTCACACATCTGGCCCAGCTGATAGAGACCCTTATTTTCCTAATCCTGATAACCTGAGTCCAAGGACCCAGGCCTAAATCGTGGGGCAAACCAGAGATACATGTGTTTAAAATATGTGCGTCCTGGGAAAAATCGCTCCCTAAGCTGGCTCCAGATATTTAAGGGCCACTTAGTTAAAGGTGGACTGTGCATGATAACGTCTGCTAGTTGTTGGTTTGATAGCCATGGTATTGCTCTGAGGGGGAGGGGGTCTAACCACTTCTGCTCGAATCGAACCCACACTTTCCTCGAGTCCTGCAACCAGGTCGCTAAGATCTACAAGTGAGCTGTGTGATAGGTTCGAAAGCACGGAACCCCCATTCCTCCCTTGTCTCTTGCTTGATACAGCACCTCTCTGCACACTCGGGGCGGTCTCTTTTTCCAGATAAAAGAAAATACTTTCCGCTGCAATCCCCGCAGGAATTTGTCTGGTAAGGATATTGGTAGTGCCATAAAAAGATACAGCATTTTTGGAAGAATTATCATTTTTACAGCACTAATCCTTCCCATCCAAGAAAGTGTCAAACCCTCCCATCTACTTAACTCCCCAAATAGTTCTCGCACCTTATGAGGAAAATTGCTGGAGAAGACATCCTCCAGCCTCCGGGGTATATTAACCCCTAGATATTGAAGGCTTTTATTTGCCCATCTGTACGAGAATTGAGATTTCAGCTGATCTACCTGATCTTTAGGTATATTTACGTCCAGAGCCTCTGATTTGTCAAAGTTAATTTTGAACCCAGATACCACCCCGTATGCCCGCAGCACCTCTTCTGCTACTGGGAAGGCCCGCACCGGGTCTTTAAATGTAAGTAAGATGTCATCCGCGAAGAAAATAATTTTTGTCTCCATACCCCCCCCCCCCCTCTCGGCCCTCTGATCTCATGCAATGATCTGATTTTAATTGCCAATGGTTCCATAACTAATGCGAATAGCAGCGGAGACAGCACACAGCCCTGTCTTGTGCCTCTATGGAGTTTAAATGGTTGAGTCAGGGTGCAGTTGATCCTTATCGAGGCCTCGGGACTCTGGTAAATTAATTGTATCCACTCTGCATACCGTCCCCGAACGCCTATCCTCTCCAGGACAGCAGAAAGGAACTGCCAGCTGACCAGATCAAATGCTTTTTCGGCGTCCAGGGACAGCACACACAGCGGGGTGTCTGTAATCTGTGCCCCCTGGATCATTTGTAGGGTTCTTCTAATATTGTCAAACATCTGGCGATCTTTAACAATCCCTGCTTGATCTTCCTCTACCAGTTGGGGCAAATAACTCTGCAGTCTGGTGCAGTCTGGCTAAGATTTTAGTAAAGATTTTGTAGTCAACTCCCAGAAGAGAAATGGGCCTATAGGAACCACAAACCTGCGGATCTTTACCAGGCTTAGGGATGACAGTAATAGTTGCTAAATTCCAGGTTGGCGGAAATCCCGTCTCCACTTCCAACGCATTAAAAACTTTTAGCAGGAGCGGAGCCAAAGATTTTCCAAAGGTTTTGTAAAACCTATTGGTGAAACCGTCTGGTTTCGGAGCTTTATGAGGAGGGAGCTCCTTTATAGCCTGCTCTACTTCTTCTAGTTTGATAGGATCTGATAACTCCTGCTCAGCCTCCTTGGTCAGCTCAGGGAGCTCTATCTCAGCTAAATATTCTGCTATAGTCTCAGGACTGCAATCAGCTTTTGGTGTGTAAAGCTTTTCATAATAGTCCCTAAAGGCTGATTCCAAGTAAGTCGGGTCAGACTGTAAGTCCCCTCCTACGTCCCCGAATCTCATTTTTGAATGTCTGCTGTTTTAATTTATGTGCTAGCAGTCTGCTGGGCTTATTGCCAAACTCAAAGTGGGCTTGATGCACCCTCTCCAGTTTTTCCGAAAGGTCTGTTAATTCCAGATCCTGCAATTCTGCCCGCAACCTCTGCGCCCTGGCTTGTAGGCCAGATATCTCCAATCCAGTTCCCTGATGAAGCCTCTGTTCTATTTCTGCTAGCTGTCCCCTCAGCTTACGTTCCTGTGCGGAGCGCGTTTTCCTGACATATGATCTAAGGGCTATTAAGTGACCCCTCAACACTGCTTTAAACCCCTCCCACACTATGACCGGGGATGTCTCATCAGTATCATTAAAGTTGATATACTCTTTAATATGCTGTTCTAGAGCGGATACACGGGCAGGTTCTGCTAATAACGCATCATCTAATCTCCACGCCTGAGTTGTCTTATTCAGCTTAGAACCCCGTAAACTAAACACCACCGGTGAGTGATCAGACCACGTGCAGGGAAGTATCTGGTGGTCTTTGATCATGCCCAGCAATGAGTTATCTCCCAACCACATATCTATTCTTGACAAAGAGTTATGAACCGAGGAAAAGTAAGTATATCCTCGCATATGGGGGTTATCTTTGCGCCAGAAATCCACCAAATTTTAACGTATTATGAACTCCTGTAACATACGTCGATCTTGCTTCGAGTAGCTAGTGCGAGATGACGAGTTGTCTAAATGTGGGTTGATAGTAAGGTTAAAATCTCCCCCTAGTAAGAGAGAGCCTTCAAGATGTCTGGACAACAGGTGATCCAGGTCCTGCAAAAAGTCCCCATGGTTGGTGTTTGGCCCATATATATTCACTATAGTGTAAATCTTGTCTGACAGTGCCACAACTAGTAGTATGTATCTCCTACCTTTGTCCCTTATAACTTTCTTAATGTCCCATGTCTTAGAGCCGCTAAGGGCAATCAGGACTCCCCTGCTTTTAATATTATTAGCATTAGAAGCAAAAGGAATAGTGGGGTAGTGCTTATGGTGGCATAATTGTTCATGTCGCCGTTGCAGGTGTGTTTCCTGTATTAGAGCGATATCTATTTGAAGGCGCAGCAGCTCTCTAAATAGTAGCTCTCTCTTTCTGGGATATTCAGCCCTCTAACATTCAAAATTAACACTTTTTTTTCAGACATCACTTAACCAATGTGTTTGTTGTCCCTGCTTCTGAGCTCCCTTTTCCCGCACATTAGCTGTCACCCTTACCCAGAACACCATTTCATAATTGCTTTGTCCCCCTTGCCCCCGTCCCCTCCCCCCCAAAACATTTGACACCCCGTGTTTTAACATTGAGTGCCTATGTTTGAGGCAAGATAAAGCCACCCACTTAGTGCTCACCCCTCGGAACTTATAAGTAATACTGCAAACATACCCACAACTTTATAATAAAGACCCAGTCTCTATTCAACAGTCAAACCTCAACTCTGTTAGAGAGGTCTCTGCCCTTTCTTCATCCATTCTCAGTGATTTTCAGGGGATGAGAGCTCCTGATTGCTGTCGTCAGAGCTGCCGCGCACCCTTGCTCACTCTTTGCCACTTTGGCAGCAGGGCACACGTGGTATTCTTCTTCTTGGGCTCATTCTCCACCTGATCTTGCGCCGCCTGGGCCTCCGGGCAAATCTCACATGCCTCCGCCATGGATTTCACCTGCGGTAGCTTCCCGTCTCTGTAAAATGCCAGTGCGAAAGGATGCCTCCACCTATATTGGATTTTAAGTTCTATCAAATGCCTCGTGAATGGTCTTAGTTCTCCTCTTCGCTTTAAGGTCGCTGCAGCCAAATCTTGATAAATTTCTACAGAGTAAGAGTCCCATTTGAAATCAGGTTTTTGGCGTGCCATTTTCAAGGCTATTATATCTTTGGGCTTGTTATTGTGTGCGGGGCCCAGCGCCCTATGTGCTCTCTCTAAGTGGATATTCTCACCGGAGATTGCAGCACCATCCGCCGATAGCAGCTCGCTGGTCAGCTGTTTGAAAACTTGTTCACAGTCCTGGTAATTTGGAGTTTCGGGGAGACCCCGAAATCGCAAATTGTTTCGACAGCCCCGATTTTCCAAATCCTCGAGTTTATCCGTTAACACCAATTGTTCATCATGCATTTTTGTAATTTTTTGTGCAGGGCCCCCAATTCCGCTCCGTGTTCCTCAACGTGTAGCTCGACGTCCTCTATGCGGCCTCCTAGTTCCCTAATCTCTCCCCGCAAGTCTGAGCCAAGCGTAGCCACCTTGGAGTGAAGAGCCTTTAAGTCTGCACTTATTTCCTTCAGTCAGGATTGCAGGTTCTTAGGGGTCATCTCCCCCACACTCCCCGAGGCCTGAGATGCACTTTCGCTCGCTCCCTGTTGGGATCGCTCGATGTCCGCAGGCTCCGCGGGTCACCGCCATTTTGCGGTCTCCCGCCGCTTGATCTTTGGGGAAAGCAAAGTGGGACAAATCTACCGCCATCAGCCTCGCACTTCGATCTGTAGCGGTCCCCCGGGATCCCGCTGACATCCGCTCACTATTAATGCTCTTTGGAGCTTTAGATTTAATGTTTTCGCTGATTTTTGTCCAGGGGAAAGCAGGAGCTCTGGATTCAAGCAACCATGCTACTGGGTGAAGTCACTTCCTCCCAGGGACGAATGTCTTAAGTGACCCCGGAAGCATGCCAGGACCATCACCTGAACCTTCAAGGTGTAGAAAGGTACTGTAATTTATGCCCGGTAAGGTCCAGCATGAGCAGGTCTAAGAATCTGAAGTATTGAATAAAAATAGATGGCTTGTAAGTTCCCCTGGTGTGTCTGGTCAGCTGTGGGCAACCATGTGCTGGATAGATAAATGGTTAATAGCAAACAAGACAAAGGGATGGTCTGAAGAAAATCTCTATGGTATTCGGTGTACAGAGGTGAAGCAAGGGAAAATTAGTTATTACCTGTTAATTTTCTTTCCATTAGTCCATACAGATCAATCCAGAGACTGGTGGGTAATGTCCCTCTGCCAGCAGGTGGAGACAGAGAGAACTTCTGAGGCTCTATATGTGGTCATGTGTAGCCAGCCAAACCTCAGTATTATCCATATCAAAGCCATATAAGCTTCCAACTCCCAATAGAGAACTATTCTCCTGTTTTTCGAGAACTCAATGACACCCTGCAACCGCAAACACGGTAGGAACTCGTGCAGCTCACAAGTAAAGAACTTTCTCCAATGCACCTGTAACAACAATAAACAATCCAAAAACTGGAACTATAAACCTGAAATTGGAAAATCAACAAAACATAAGCAGAAACTTCCAAGGAGGGCCTCTGGATTGATCTGTCGGCACTAATGGAAAGAAAATGAACAGGTAATAACTAAATTTTCCCTTCCATAGCGTAACACAGATCAATACAGCGACTGGTAGGATGTACCCAAGCAGTTCTTAAATACGGTGGGACCCAGAAACCCCAGTTTGCAGCACTGAAGTTGCCAACGCAGCCTTAGCCCTTGCTGCTACATCCAATCGATAGTGCTTCAAAAAAGTATGCACCGAGGACCAGGTGGCCGATCTACAAATCTCCTCCAATGAAAATCGACCTAGACTCTGCCACAGAAGTCGCCTGCGCCCTAGTGGAATGAGCTCGGATCTGAGCCGGCAGCTGCTTACCGAACGCGATATACGCCAAGGCAATAGCTTCCTTCAACCAGCGAGCCACCATCACCTTAGAAGCTTTGCTGCTCCTTCCTCTGACCTGCAAAAAGGACAAACAGATGATCCGAACATCGAAAGTCATTCGTCACTTCCAAATACTTGATAATAGCCCGCTTAACATCCAGGCACCAGAGAGCGCAAAACTCCGTCGGATGATTCTGTATGAAAAGAGGGAAGACAAATCTTCTGATTCATATGGAAACGCGAAACAATCTTGGGCAAAAAGGACGGAACTGTCTGCAGAGACAGCCCTGCCTTCGTAAAACGAAGAAACGGATCTCTACAGGATAAGGCCTGTATCTCAGAAACCCTCCTTGCTGAAGAAATAGCAACCAAAAATACTGTCTTCAATGTCAAATCCTTAACCGACAACCTAGACAGTGGTTCAAATGGAGGCTGCTGCAATGCCTTCAGAACCAAACTCAAATTCCAGGTAGGGGAAACCGAGGTCCGCGGCAGGCGCAAATGATTGACACCCCTCAAAATCCAAATATCCGGGTGAGAGGCTAAGGAAGACCCTCGTAAACGACCCCTAAAACGCGCCAAGGCCGCCGGTGCCGGGGAAAATGGTAGAGAGTATTATTGAAAACAAAATTAGAGCACATCCAAGGACATGGATTACTGAGACCAAGTCAGTACGGCTTTAGTGTGGGGAAATCTTGCCTGACCAATTTGCTTCAATTCTTTGAAGGAGTAAACAAAGGGGAGCCAGTTGATATTGTGTATCTGGATTTTCAAAAGGCGTTTGACAAGGTACCTCATGAAAGGCTACCGAGGAAATTGGAGGGCCATGGGATAGGAGGAAATGTCCTATTGTGGATTAAAAACTGGTTGAAGGATAGGAAACAGAGTGGGGTTAAATGGGCAGTATTCACAATGGAGAAGGGTAGTTAGTGGGGTTCCTCAGGGGTCTGTGCTAGGACCGCTGCTTTTTAATATATTTATAAATGGTTTAAAGGGTCAGAGTCCACATAGGTTCAGCTGAGGGAAGTCTTGCCTCACCAATTTGCTTCATTTCTTAGAAGGCTTGAATAAACATGTGGATAAAGGTAAGCCAGTTGATGTAGTGTACCCAGATTTTCAGAAAGCTTTAGATAAAGTTCCTTATGAGAGTCATGGGAAAGGTTCTGTGTGGATTAGGAAACAGAGGTAGGGTTAAATGGTCATTTCTCTCAACAGAGGAGTGTGAACAATGGAGTGCAGCAGGGATCTGTATTGGGACCGGTGCTATTTAACATATTTATAAATGATGTGGAAATCAGAACGATGAGTGAGGTGATCAACTTTGCAGATACAAAACTATTCAGGGTTAAAACACGTGCAGACTGAAATATTGCAGGAAGACCTTAGAAAATTGGAAGGCTGGGCATCCAAATGGCAGATGAAATTTAATATGGACAAAGCAAGGTGATGCACATTAGAAAAAATAAACCGAATCATAGTTACCTGATGCAGGGTCCACCTTGGGGGTCAGCACTCAAGAAAAAGATCTGGCTGTCATTGTGAAATCTTCTGCTCAGTGTGTGACAGCAGCCAAAAAAGCAAATAGGATGCTAGGAATTATTAGAAAAGGGATGGTGAATAAGACTGAATATAATATAATGCTCCATGGTGCGTCCGCACCTTGAGTATTGCGTTCAGTTCTGGTCACCATATCTCAAAAAAGATTACAGCGAAATTAGAAAAGGTTCAAAGAAGAGTGACCAAAATGATAAAGGGAATGAAACTCCTCTCGTATAAGGAAAGGCTAAAGAGGTTAGGGCTCTTCTGCTTGGAAAAGAGACGGATGGGAGAGAAATGATTGAGGTCTACAAGATCCTGAGTGGTGTAGAACGAGTAGAAGTAGATCGATTTTTCACTCGTTCCAAAAGTACAAAGACAAGGGAACACTCGAGGAAGTTACATGGAAATACTTTTAAAACAAATAAGAGGAAATATTTTTTTCACTCAACAATAGTTAAGCTCTGGAACTCTTTGCCAGAGGATGTGGTAGCAGTAGTTGGTGTATGTGGGTTTAGAAAAGGTTTGGACAAATTCCTGGAGGAAAAGTCCATAGTCTGCTATTGAGACAGACATGGGAAGCAATTGCTTGCCCTGGGATTTGTCGTATGGAGCGTTGCCACGATTTGGGTTTCTGCCAAGTACTTGTGACCTGGCTTGGCCATTGTTTGGAAAACAGCTACGCTAGATGGACCATTGGTGTGACCAGTATGCCTACTCGTTTGTTCTTGTGTAGAATCCAGCAGATACATGATAATGTTAAAGGACTCCAGGATTTTCAAACAGCTGTGATTAAGGATAAAATACAAACACAAAGGAAGATTGAGCAGCTTGAGAATTTTAATAGACCATCTTAGTTTGTTGAATTTTCTGGTGTAGCCTACTAAGACTCCTTCCGATTGGTTTTTGGAAGTATTGAAGTTTCCTCAACATTCTGTTCCGCAAGTAAGTTGTATTTACCTGTTTCTTCAAAAAGTTCCCAAGGGGAGGGGGTAGAGCAAGGAGTTTGGAATACACAGGTGGGTTTAAATAACATTTCTGCAATTCTAGAAGAATCAACGCAGGAGGAATGTGAACGATTACAGGAGGACCTTGCGAGACTGGGAGATTGGGCGTGCAAGTGGCAGATGAAGTTCAATGTTGACAAGTGCAAAGTGATGCATGTGGGTAAGAGGAACCCGAATTATAGCTACGTCTTGCAAGGTTCCGCGTTAGGAGTTACGGATCAAGAAAGGGATCTGGGTGTCGTCGTCGATGATACGCTGAAACCTTCTGCTCAGTGTGCTGCTGCGGCTAGGAAAGCGAATAGAATGTTGGGTGTTATTAGGAAGGGTATGGAGTCCAGGTGTGCGGATGTTATAATGCCGTTGTATCGCTCCATGGTGCGACCGCACCTGGAGTATTGTGTTCAGTACTGGTCTCCGTATCTCAAAAAAGATATAGTAGAATTGGAAAAGGTACAGCGAAGGGCGACGAAAATGATAGTGGGGATGGGACGACTTTCCTATGAAGAGAGGCTGAGAAGGCTAGGGCTTTTTAGCTTGGAGAAGAGACGGCTGAGGGGAGATATGATAGAAGTGTATAAAATAATGAGTGGAATGGATCGGGTGGATGTGAAGCGACTGTTCACGCTATCCAAAAATACTAGGACTAGAGGGCATGAGTTGAAGCTACAGTGTGGTAAATTTAAAACGAATCGGAGAAAATTTTTCTTCACCCAACGTGTAATTAGACTCTGGAATTCGTTTCCGGAGAACGTGGTACGGGCGGTTAGCTTGACGGAGTTTAAAAAGGGGTTAGATAGATTCCTAAAGGACAAGTCCATAGACCGCTATTAAATGGACTTGGAAAAATTCCGCATTTTTAGGTATAACTTGTCTGGAATGTTTTTACGTTTGGGGAGTGTGCCAGGTGCCCTTGACCTGGATTGGCCACTGTCGGTGACAGGATGCTGGGCTAGATGGACCTTTGGTCTTTCCCAGTATGGCACTACTTATGTACTTATATATCTCAAAGGACCACTTTTTAGTGAGCGTTGTATCTGCATAAGATCTCAATGTGGTAATGAGACATTTTCATAATGTACAAGATTTATTTTTTGGTCAGAAGTTGTGGATATATACCGATGTTACTAAAGCAACACAGGGAAGGAGGAAGGCCTTCTTAACGCTGCAACAAGAAACTAAAAATCTTGGAGCTACTTTTCTTCTGGCTTATCCTTTCAAGTGTCTGGTTAGACTTGGTGGAACTAAATATGTTTTCTTTAGTCCTGAACAACTTAAGGCTTTCAATGAGATGAAGATGATCCTTTATGATTGGGTTTTAAGGGAAAGGGAAATGGGACTTGATATACCGCCTTTCTGAGGTTTTTGCAACTACATTCAAAGCTGTTTACATATATTCAGGCACTTATATTGTACCAGGGGCAATGGAGAGTTAAGTGACTTGCCCAGAGTCACAAGGAGCTGCAGTGGGAATCGAACTCAGTTACCCAGGATCAAAGTCCACTGCACTAACCACTAGGCTACCCCTCCACTCGGGAATTTTGTGGGGTTATTTGTTATTCCTTATCCTGTTTTAGGATCCACTTCCCCATGTTTGTGGTCTATGGAAGCCTTATGTTTTTTTCCTTGTTATTTCTTCTCTTTTCATTTAATGTTTTTTGTTAATTGTGTTACTAAAACAAGTGATATAAAAAAAATATTTATCAAATTTTAATATACATAACAGTGCACAGTCTGTCACACACAGAAGGCAGTATGGTAAAATTATGTATCATACCTGATAATTTTCTTTCCATTAATCATAGCAGATCAATCCATACACTGGTGGGTTGTGTCCATCTACCAGCAGGTGGAGATAGAGAGCAATCTTTTGCCTCTCTATATGTGGTTATGTGCTACCAGGAAATCCTCAGTATAGTCGATATCAAAGCTCCATCCGCAGGACTCAGCACAGAGAATTATACTCACAAAGTGACACTTTCCAGCCCACCACCGCCGAAGCCGGGGGGGGGGGGGGGGGGGGGGGGGGGGGGTAGAGGGACCACACCAGCCGAAGCGGGGGAACTGGCTTACCCTACTACCGCAACCGCGGGAGGAGCTGGCTTACCCTAACACCGCCAAAGCGGGAGGGATACAAAGCTACCCTACTACCACACGAAGAGGGAGGGAGCGCCGGCATAATTTAGTTATCAATCCAGCCACCGTCGAAACAGGGTGAGAGGAAGCAGCAGCTCACTGTAACACAAAATCGTCTCAACTCAATTGGAAGAACTTGAACATGAAGTCCTCCTGAACAGGAACTGAAGACTAAACTTGAATCTGAAATATAACCAGAACACAAACAGTACAGATATCTGGGAGGGGCTATGGATTGATTGGCTATGATTAATGGAAAGAAAATTATCAGGTATGATACATAATTTTACCTTCCATATCATCAAGCAGATCAATCCATAGACTGGTGGGATGTACCGAAGCAGTACTCACCCAGGGCGGGACATGGAAATCCCAGAACGCAACACCGAAGCCCCAAACTGGCCTCGGCCCGAGCCGCCACATCCAAGCAGTAATGTCATGAGAAGGTATGAGCCGACGCCCAAGTTGCCGGTCTACAAATCTCTTCCAAGACGACAGATCTGGACTCTGCCATCGAGGCCGCCTGTGCTCTAGTAGAGTGAGCCTTCAGCTGGATAGGCGGCACCTGCCCTGCAGCCACACAAGCCGCCGCAATCGTCTCCTTGACCCAACGTGCCACAGTAGGCTTAGATGCCTGCAGACCCCTACGAGGGCCTGCGAACAGCACGAACAGGTGATCCGATTTCCGGAAATCGTTGGTCACTTCCAAGTATCTGATGATGACTCGTCTAACATCCAGACATTTGAGAGCAGGGTACTCCTCTGGGTAATCCTCCCTATGAAAGGAGGGTAGACAAAGCTGCTGATTCACATGGAAGCAAGAAACAATCTTGGGCAAGAAGGCAGGCACTGGGCGAATCGACACTCCTGCCTCAGTGAACCGCAAGAACGGCTCTCTACACGAGAGCGCCTGGAGCTCGGAAACTCTTCTGGCTGAAGTGATAGCCACCAAAAAGACCGCTTTCAACGTCAGGTCCTTCAGCGACACCCTTGACAAAGGCTCAAAGGGCGGCTTCTGCAAGGCCCGTAGCACCAGATTGAGATTCCACATAGGCACTATCGAGATCAGAGAAGGGCGCAGGTAATTAACTCCTTTAAGAAAGCGCACCACATCTGGCTACGAAGCCAGGGAAGCACCCTTCAGTCGACTCCTGAAGTAAGCTAGAGCCGCTACCTGGACTTTAAGCGAACTGAGCGACAGGCCTTTTTCCAGACCTTCCTGCAGGAACGCCAACACTGAAGTAACTGGAGCAGTGAAGGGCGAAAGGGAGCCTGCCTCGCACCACGATGCAAAGGTACGCCAAACCCTGGCGTAAGTAGTAGAAGTAGAGCGCTTTCGTGCTCTCAGCATAGTGGCGATGACCTTGTCCAAGAAGCCATTCTTCCTCAGCCGCTTCCGCTCAAGAGCCAGGCCGTAAGACCAAAGGGGGAGGGATCCTCCATCACCACGGGACCCTGATGCAAGAGGCCCCGCTCCGCTGGAAGCCGCAGAGGACCGTCCACGGAGAGCCGGATTAGGTCCGCATACCAAGGACGCCTGGGCCAATCTGGACCCACCAGGACCACCCGGCCGAGGATTCCCGCCCTGGCCCATCATTGGCCAGGACGGGAACACATAGAGAAGCTCTTATACTAGCCACTGCTGGAGAAGAGCATCGACCCCCCCCCAGAGAACGAGAGTCCCGACCTCTGCTGAAGAACCGCGGTACTTGGCAATTGACTGAGGTTGCCATCAGATCCAAGGTCGGCATTCCCCAGCGCTTAGTGATCTCCAAGAACGCCTGAGCCGACAGCTGCCACTCTCCGGGATCCAAGGTATGGCGACTGAGAAAGTCCACCTTGACATTCAGGACTCCTGCAATGTGAGCCACCAACAGCTGTTCCAGGTTCGCTTCTGCCCACAGGCATAACTTCATGGCCTCCCCGACTAGAGGGGCGCTCCTGGTACTCCCTGGCGGTTGACATAGGCCACAGCCGTGGCACTGTCTGACAAGACCCGAACTGGCCTCAGTACCAGAACCTGGAGGAACGCTTGCGGCGCCAACCGAATGGCTTGACGTTCCAAGAGGTTGATAGACCACTTCGCCTCCGCAGGTGACCATATCACTTGCGCTGTCCTTCCCAGTGGGCTCCCCAGCCCGTCAAGCAGGCGTCCGTCATGACGGCAATCCAGTCCGGGGTCGTAAGAGACATTCCGGTGGCCAACTTTGTCTGGCATCAGCCACCAATTCAGTGCCTTGCGCACCACTGGATCCAAGGGAAGGCGTATAGCGTAATCCTCCGAAACCGGAGACCAACACCGCAGGAGAGAGTGCTGTAATGGTCTCATAGGGGCCCTGGCCCAGAGCACTACCTCCATCGTGGCCGTCATGGAGCGCAACAGTTGCACATAATCCAAGCCCAAGGAGTAGTGGAGGCTAGAAACCAGCCCACCTGGGCCTGAAACTTGAGGCTATGGCTGTCCGGCAGGAACACTCTACCCACTTGGGTGTTGAACCGAACACCCAGATACTCCAGGGACTGAGTCGGGCATAGCTGACTCTACTCCCGGTTGATGATCCATCCCAGGGAGCTCAGAAGAGCAATGACCCTGTCCGTTCCTCTCCCACACTCTGCAAATGAGGGAGCTCGAATCACCCAGTCGTCCAGATAGGGATGGACTTGCACTCCTTCCTTGCGGAGATAAGCCACAATGACCACCATCATTTTGGAGAAGGTCCGCGGAGCCGTAGCCAACCCGAACGGGAGGGTTCTGAACTGGAAGTGCCGGCCCAGCACCGCAAAGCGCAGGAAGCGCTGAGGAGGAGGCCAGATGGGAATGTGCAAATAAGCTTCCTTGATGTCCAAGGATGCCAGGAATTCTCCTGCTTGTACTACTACTACTTAGCATTTCTATAGCGCTACTAGGGTTACGCAGCGCTGTACAAGTTAAAACATGGGGAAGGACAGTCCCTGCTCAAGAGAGCTTACAATCTAAAGGTAACAAACTATGTAGTCAGTGTATCATGAATGGGGAAGGTGGTTAGGCGCCAAAAGCAAGGGAGAAGAGATGGGTTTTAAGTAAGGACTTAAAGATGGGCAGGGAGGGCGTATGGCATATGGGCTCGGGGAGTCTGTTCCAGGCATAAGGTGATGCGAGGCAGAAGGGACGGAGTCTGGCGGAGAAGGGTACAGATAGGAGTGATTTGTCCTGAGAGCGGAGGTTACGGGTGGGGACATAGGGGGAGAGGAGGGTAGAGAGGTAATGGGGGGCTGCAGATTGAGTGCATTTGAAGGTCATTAGGAGAAACTTGAACTGAATACGGTAGCGAATTGGGAGCCAGTGAAGCGACTTGAGGAGAGGGGTGATATGAGAGTATCGGTTCATGCGGTAGATAAGACGTGCAGCGGAATTTTGGACAGATTGAAGGGGGGATAGGTGGCTAAGCAGGAGACCAGCAAGGAGAAGGTTGCAATAGTCAAGACGAGAGGTAACGAGTGAGTGGACGAGGGTTCGGGTGGTCTGTTCAGAGAGGAATGGGCGGATTTTGCTAATATTATAGAGGAAGAAGTGACAGGTCTTAGCTGTCTGCTGGATATGGGCAGAGAAGGAGAGGGAAGAGTCGAAAATGTACCACAGCTATCACAGAGCGGAGAGTCTCCATTCTGAAATGCCGTTTTCTCAAGGCCTGATTGACTCCCTTGAGGTCGCGAATAGGCCAAGAAGAACCTCCTTTCTTTGGCACCACAAAATAAATGGAGTAGCGTCCCATGCCCAGTTGATCTACTGGCACTGGGACCACCGCCCCAAGGCGGATCAAGTTGTCCAGAGTCTGCTGAACTGCCACCGCTTTGAGGGGAGACTTGCAGGGAGAGTTCACGAACCCGTCTCTCAGGGACCGGCAGAACTCCAACTTGTAGCCGTCTCTGATGACTTTCAGAACCCAAGCGTCTGAAGTTATCCTGGTCCACTCACCCAGAAATGAGGACAACTTTCCTCCTATCTGCTCTGGGCCATGGACCAGGGCTCCGTCATTGGGTACGAGACCCTGGGGGAGGGCCAGAGGACGAACCTCCGAGACGGCGGTCTCTGCGAAAGGAATGCTGCTTGGGGGAGAATTTCCGCTTGAAGGAGGAGGAGGAGGAGGAAAAGGAGCCCGACTTGCCCGGGCGATACCGACGGGCTTCCTGAAACCGGCCCTTAGAGGAACCAGGGCGAGCACTGCCAGCCCGTGCCCTGACCTCCGGCAACCTCTTGCCTTTAGAACTGCCGAGATCCGTCATGATCTTGTCCAGCTCGTCCCCAAAGAGCAGCTTGCCCTTAAAAGGCAACTTCGCTAGGCGAGATTTTGAGGCATGGTCAGCAGACCAAAGCTTAAGCCATAGCTACGGACGGGTAGAGACTGTCTGAGCCATACCTTTAGCCGAGGCTCTCAAGACATCATACAGCAAGTCTGCCAAGTAGGCCAAGCCCGACTTCAGGACCGGCCAATCCACCCTTAAGAAAGGATCCGAGGGGGAGGCCCGCTGCAAAACGATCAGGCATGCTCTGGCTACATAAGAGCCGCAAACCGAGGCCTGCAAACTCAGGGCGGCCGTCTCAAAGGCCAACTTTAAGGCCACCTCCAATCTCCTGTCCCGAGCGTCCTTCAGGGCAGTGCCACCTTCCACCGGCAGAGCCGTCTTCTTCGTCAACGCAGTGATTAGTCTACTGTGGGCCAGTGAAAGGCCTCCTGTTCACCCTCAGGCAGAGGGTACAGACGAGACATGGCCCTGGCTACTTTAAGGCTCGCTTCAGGAGAATCCCATTGAGCCAAAATTAAAGCCTGCATGGCTTCATGAACGTGGAAGGTTCTGGGCAGGCGCTTTGTTCCCAGCATAATAGCGGAACCTGCCGAGGCTGAGAGAGAGCCTCCCTCCGGAGAGGAAATGTTTAAAATGCTCATGGCCTGACCAGGTTGGGCAAATCCTCTGAGCGAAAAAGCCGTGCTGCAGAGGAGTCAGCTGCCCCATCAGGGCGACAATCAGCCTCCTCCAAAGAATCCCCGGACCTTTGGGAGAACCCAGAAACGCTGCCCTCATCTACATCAGAGGAGACAGAGTCCCCTAAGGCCCGGTGATCCACCCGAGGGCGTTTGATCAGGGAGGCCTCTTCACCCAAGTCTGACCGGAGCTGGAGCATCGTTTTGCAGAAGAAAGGCCAGATACAGCAGTAAAATAAACTCAGGAGAGAAACCCCCATTTGTGCACCTCTGCAGCCTGGGCCAGGGCCCTAGAGGAACTCTCAACCTCCGCTCCAAAGAGTGGGGGAGAGGCGCGCTGCGCATCCAAAATGGCGTCTGTCGCATCACTCTGCGAAGGAGCCGTGCGGGAAGAATGGCGCTTGAATTTCGCCAACTTCTTACCGCTGCCCAAGTCAAGGGCGGCCATCTTTTTACTGTCTCCCACCTTAAGGGCGGCCAAAGAAGAAGCCGTCCGAGCAGCGTGGCCGGCCAAAACTGGAAGAGCGGACATCGGGGGATGGGCGCCTAAGGCAGGAAAAACCACCGACGCCCCAGCAGAGGAAAAACCGGCTAACTCGCCAAACTCCAGAAAGGCGCCCAAAAAGGGCTTTTTCTCTGCCTCCGATCCCCGCGCTTCCCCACTAGACACGCGAACGCGGTCCGGGGAGCGCTTTTTCGCGCCCTTGCCGTCCGACGCCATAGCCACATGGAGAATGTTCGGGGACCCCGCTGCCCGCTAGAAAAAGGTAAAAATTACTTGTTTCTTGCTCCGAGCTGCAACAAATTGGTGCCCAGTGAGCAGCTCAAAGAAAGCTGTTTGCTTCAAAATCGCTTTTTTTTTTTTAACGGAGCCGGGGTGGGGGGGGAGAGAAAAGGAGGGACCTGGAACCACCAGGTTTCACGTGCTCATGAAGAGCCCTCAACCCCAGGGCAACGCATTTTAACTTAGGATGGATGGAATGTGAACTTGGAATATGTCAATCTGGTCTTAAATTCTTTTGAAATAAGGTTACTAATGGTTAACCGGTTTGATCTTTGCTTGTCACGTAATTCAGAGACTTCAAAATTGAATTGAAATAATTAAAAGTTAACTGATTTTTCATATAGATACTTTTGTAATTGAGCCCTTTGTCAGTATTTTTCAGAAAATGAGTATCTGAGATTTCTGATGAAAATCAAAGTACAATTCATTTTTATATGTATAATATTTTAGAGAGAAGTTTTTCTAAACTGCAATTATAGCTGCATTAGGGTAGCAGCAGTAAAATTAATCAGGGCTATAAAAATTCTGATGCTCAAATAAATACAACCAGCAGACAGCACTCTCTAACTTATGTTACCTAAAGAATCGAATAATAAGAATCGAATAATTAAGGATCATAATGCCTGGCAGCCTATGACTATGGGCAAAGTCAAACTTATTTCTGAAAATATTTTCTGCTGCCTGGTGATACAAAATACTTCATATGGCTAGTTATAGTGATCAGTTTTATGCCGATTCAATAGAATAAATATATTATAATTTTTTTATTATTTTATATATACTTATACAGATAAATACAAACTGCAAAGTGTAATACAGCCACAATTGTAATAACTTTACAAACTTAGGAAAAAAGAAAAACTTTTGTTCAATTATTAATATAACATTGGCTTCCTTAGACCACAATGTAAAGATTAGGGGGGGGGTAGGAATTAGTGAAGTATATTACACAATATCACACTTTAAATAAGAAAAATAGTGACACCGTTATTCCCATACTTCTTATCTCTAAGCTTGTTTGGTATCTAAGAAGTTCTGAAGCTGATCAGGCATATAATATATATATTTTGTTTGATTTATCCTGATAACACATTTACAAGGGTACGCAAGAAGGAAAGAACCTCCCATTTCCAAAATTTTTGACCTCATTGACAGAAACTTTTTCCTTTTTTCCTGTGTTATTTTAGTCACATCAGGATAGAGCCAGATCTTCTGGCCTATAAACATGCGGTTAGTTGATTTAAAATAAAGTCTCATTACTGCATTTAAGTCCTGCTGGAAAACAAAAGAGACTATCAACGTTCCTCTTTCCATCACGTTTGTATTTGATTGTTCCAAAATGGCTGTGACGTTTTGTAAATCCACTGAGTCTTCTCCCTCTACTTTGTTCATTGTGTTTGAAATGTAATAAATTTTATTCAGAGGAGGAAATATTTATTGGGGAAAATTCGAATTTTCTTTCAAAAATCTGCAAAACATATCATTTGGAGAGACTCCCAACATTCTAGGAAAATTTAATAGTCGAAGGTTTAACCTCCTGTTATAGTTCTCCATTTGTTCCATTTTTCTTCTAATCTCAATACTATCTTTAATCACAGCCACTTTGAATTCTTCCGTTTGCTTAGAGTCTGTCTGTAAGGCCTCAATTTTCTTTGAAAAATCCTGATTAGCTACTTCCATAGAGTTCTTCACTTCCTGTACCGATAAATTTAATGTCTTTACCTCATCAGAAGATTGTTTCAGGGTTTTTTCAATTTCTAGTAACTTCAGCCAGATCCGACTTAGATTCACCTCCGTCTCTCCTGCAACTTCTGATCTCCCCGTCAGGTCGAGCTCCCCTCTGGGCTCTTCAGAATCACCCTTTCCGAGTCCTGGAGAAAACCCCGTTCGACTAGCGAGAGTTGCCGGGCAAGGAGGAGTTATAGAGCATAGCGGGGAAAGAGATGTTTCTATGTCCAGCGGGAGAGCCGCTTCACCGGTTCCCCCCGCTAAGGACTCCGCTCCGCTAACGCGGGAAACTGTGGGGAAGAAGTGCTCCAAGCCTGTCCTCGCCGGAGTGGATGTCCCGGAAGGTAGGGGAACTCCCCGGATCGTCCCTTTACGTTTTGTGTGCGGCATTCTAACAGGAATATCTATTTTAATCAGCAGGGAAGGCAGGAGACCGCTTCAAACACATCCGCTCACGGCGCCATCTTGACACGCCCCCCCCTCAATAGAATAAATATACATCAGTCATTCAGAACTTTATAATAGAAGCATTTAGTAACTAAAATGTACCTTAATAATAGCATAGGACATTTCTACATAAGTACATAAGCACTGCCACGCTGGGAAAAGACCAAAGGTCCATCAAGCCCAGCACTCCGTCTCTGACAGCGGCCAATCCAGGCCCCAAGAACCTGGCAAAACCCCCAAATTTAATAACGATCAATGGACTTTTCCTTCAGGAATCTGTCCACACCCCCTTTAAACTCAGCAAGGCCAGCTGCCGTCACTACCTTCTCCAGCAATGAGTTCCAGAGTCTAACCACGTGCTGAGTGAAGAAAAACTTTCTCCGATTTGTTTTAAACCTACCACATTCTAATTTCATTTTGTGTCCACTGGTTCTATTATTGTTAGAAAGCGTAAACAAACGCTTCACATCCATCCGCTCTACCCCTCTCATTATTTTGTAGACCTCTATCATATCACCCCTCAGCCGCCTTTTCTCCAGGCTAAAGAGTCCTAGCCTTCTTAACCTCTCCTCATAAGGTAGTCGTCCCATCCCTTTTATCATTTTCGTCACCCTTCTCTGCACCTTCTCCAATTCCTTTATATCTTTTTTGAGATGAGGTGACCAGAACTGAACACAATACTCCAGGTGCGGTCGCACCATGGAGCGATACAACAGCATTATAACATCCTCATTTTTGATTTCCATCCCTTTTCTGTTCACCTTCTTAGCCGCCGCAGCACACTGAGCGGAAGATTTCAACGTCCTATCCACGATGACGCCCAGATCCCTTTCATGGTCCTTAACTCCTAAAGCGGAACCTTGCATGACATAGCCGTAATTCGGGTTCCTCCTTCCCATGTGAATCACTTTGCACTTGTCAATGTTGAACTTCATCTGCCATCTGGACACCCAATCCCCCCAGTCTCACGAGGTCCTCTTGTAATCTTTCACACTCCTCCCGCGACGAGACGACCCTAGATAACTTTGTGTCATCTGCGAATTTAATTACCTCACTACTTACTCCCATCTCAAGGTCACCATGCCATATTTGCATAATGTATTGATGTTGCTTGGGTGGTTAAAACTGAATTTCAACAAATGTTTAGAAAGAAGTAACATACCACTGGAAAAAATCCTTGGCCAATTAGATTTTGCCTGCAGAAATCTTTTTAAATTGAACGTATGTCAATTAGAAAAGCTTTTTTAAATTAAGACCCTTTGGGCCTCATTTTCAAAGCACTTACAAAGTTCCACAGTAACCTATGGAACTTTGTAAATCTAAGTGCTTTGAAAATATGTCTCAAGTAATCAACTGAGTTATAAAGAAACAACCCTACTGCCTTTTTTGTTAATAAAAAAAAACAAAAGTGTGTCTCAAATAAAACAGTACTAACAAACAAGAGTCAAATAAAAGGACTGGATTAAAGATTTGCTTTACAATTATTTTGTTGCTAACACTTGATTAAAAGTGTGATCTGTAAATAGGAAGCCAGTAACCGTTGGCTGTTTTCTTGTTTGTTCGGAGTTTTTATACACCATCTGTAAGAAAACAGAATCCAAATAGTGGATCTATCTGCCGCTTTTGACACTGTCAATCATGATTTACTTCTTGCCACACTGGCCTCATTTGGGTTCCAGGGCTCTGTCCTCTCCTGGTTCTCCTCCTCTCTCTCCCATCGCACCCTTCAGAGTACACTCTCATGGATCTTCCTCCACCCCCATCCCGCTCTCTGTTGGAGTTCCCCAGGGATCTGTCCTTGGATCCCTTCTTTTTTCAATCTACACCTCTTCCCTGGGCTCACTGATCTCATCTCATGGTTTCCAGTATCATCTTTATCCTGATGACACCCAGCTGTATCTCTCCACACCAGACATCACCGTAGAGACCCAGGCCAAGGTATCGGCCTGCTTATCCGACATTGTTGCATGGATGTCCAACCGCCACCTGAAACTGAACATGGCCAAGACCGAGCTTATCGTCTTTCCACCAAAACCCACTTCTCCTCTTCCTCCACTCTCGATCTCAGTTGATAACACCCTCATCGTCCCCGTCTCATCTGCCCACAACCTCGGAGTCATCTTCGACTCCTCCCTCTCCTCTGCGCATATCCAGCAGACAGCCAAGACCTGTCGCTTCTTCCTCTTTAACATCAGCAAAATTCGCCCTTTCCTCTCTGAGCACACCACCCGAACTCTCATCCAGGGTCTCATTACCTCTCGCCTTGACTACTGCAACCTACTCCTCACTGGCCTCCCACTTAGCCATCTATCCCCCCTTCAATCTGTTCAGAACTCTGCTGCACGTCTTATATTCCGCCTGAACCGATATATCACCCCTCTCCTCAGGTCGCTTCACTGGCTTCCGATCAGATACCGCATACAGTTCAAGCTTCTCCTTCTTACCTACAAATGCACTCAGTCTGCAGCCCCTCATTACCTCTCTACTCTCATCTCCCCTTACGTTCCCGCCCGAAATCTCCGCTCACAGGACAAATCCCTCCTCTCAGTACCCTTCTCCACCACCGCCAACTCCAGGCTCCGCCCATTCTGCCTCGCCTCTCCCTATGCGTGGAATAAACTTCCTGAGCCCCTACGCCAAGCCCCCTCCCTACCCATCTTCAAATCCTTACTCAAAACCCACCTCTTCAATGTTGCTTTCAGCACCTAACTTTATACCTTCTCAGGAAATCTAGACTGCCCCAATTTGATTGCCCCTACTTGACTGACTGTACATTTGTCCATTAGATTGTAAGCTCTTTGAGCACGGACTGTCGTCCTTTGTTAAATTGTACAGCGCTGCGTAACCCTAGTAGCGCTTTAGAAATGTTAAATAGTAGTAATAGTAGTAGGCTGAAGGCATCATGATGGGCTGATAACGCGAGTAGAGAAATGTGCTTGCTGTGTTATTTTCCACATATGCAAGTGGGCTAATGATCAACAAGTGGCTATAACTTATTAGACTATACTAATATTTTCAATCACTAGTAAAAAAAAAGGCCCATTTCTGGAGCCAATGAAACGGGCGCTAGCAAGGCTTTCCTGTGGGGCCCCCCCCCCCACCCGTCGTCGATGTGAGTGAATTGCTCCGCCTCTGCCCTCAACATCATAACGTTTGACGCGAGGGCGGGGCCCAGAGACTGTGATTTTCGAGGCTTCGGAGCTTCGAACATACGAACCTTGGCTTCAGTGACGTCAGCAGCCAATAGAACGTTGAGGGTGAGTTTTATATATATAGATATGATCCTAATGACCATGGTTCACTGTCTCTGGATTCGCTACTTATTGTATGATACAGTACACTTAACAGCTTCTTCCAGTACCCCGTTTCACAAAATTAACATGAACAAAACCACAACAAAACAACCTTATGCAGGCCAAATAGCTTTTTTACAGGTTGAGAAAACTATACCGGTCAGGAGCATGGACAATAATCCATTAGGGGCACTGTTACCAATCTAAATTGCTAGACCTCAAAACGTCACTTATACATAGCCATAGCCATTTTTCACGTTTCAAATAAAAGGCATATTTGGGGAAAAATTGATACAACCTGCTTTCCAACCACTTATTTCCAACCCTCGCCTCACAACATGATGCAGGAATTACCAATATTGTTAGCAGAATCTGTGGTACTTCAGGAGTCAAATACCACACACCAGAATAAGAGAAAAGTCTTCTTTATTTGCCAGCAAACAAAGTAGAACATCAGCGCTAACCCTCTCCTTCTCTTGGCTCTCTGTATCTTGTCTCTTTCGTAAGCTGCTTCTGTTCTCATTTATATATGGTTCTAAACCCCTCTAGCCCCCACCTTCTCACCAGATGGTAAGGAATAGATTGATTACCCTGTCTTGAACTAATTATCTCTACACATTACTTACAATATCAGTTACACAGGTTTCAAATATTTCCTAAACTGACCTACGACCTGGGGCCTCTCAAACTAGACAATGCGGCACCTATCTCCTGCATTTTATTATTATTAAATTCTCAGATTCTATTATTTAGCAATCCCTGATTCTAATTCACACTTATGGACATCAGAAATTGTAACCCCTTGGGGCATTCATTAAGGGGCCAGTCCTACACTTAGCTATAATCAATCAAGAAAGTGAATGATACATACCTGTAGCAGGTGTTCTCCGAGGACAGCAGGCTGATTGTTCTCACGACTGGGTGATGTCCGCGGCAGCCCCCACCAACTGGAAAAAGCTTTGCAGGCGGTCCGCACGCAGGGCATGCCCACCGCGCATGCGCGGCCGTCTTCCCGCCCGTGCGCGACCGTTCCCGCCAGTTGAATGGCAAGCAAAAAAGATGAAAACGCAACTCCAAAGGGGAGGAGGGAGGGTAGGTGAGAACAATCAGCCTGCTGTCCTCGGAGAACACCTGCTACAGGTATGTATCATTCACTTTCTCCGAGGACAAGCAGGCTGCTTGTTCTCACGACTGGGGTATCCCTAGCTCTCAGGCTCACTCAAAACAAGAACCCAGGTCAATGGAACCTCGCAACGGCGAGGGTATAACAGAAATTGACCTACGAAGAACTGAGAGTGCAGCCTGACCAGAATAAATTCGGGTCCTGGAGGGTGGAGTTGGATTTACACCCCAAACAGATTCTGCAGCACCGACTGCCCGAACCGACTGTCGCGTCGGGTATCCTGCTGGAGGCAGTAATGTGATGTGAATGTGTGGACAGATGACCACGTCGCAGCCTTGCAAATCTCTTCAATAGTGGCTGACTTCAAGTGGGCCACTGACGCTGTCATGGCTCTAACACTATGAGCCGTGACATGACCTTCAAGAGTCAGCCCAGCCTGGGCGTAAGTGAAGGAAATGCAATCTGCTAGCCAATTGGAGATGGTGCGTTTCCCGACAGCGACCCCTAGCCTGTTAGGGTCGAAAGAAACAAACAATTGGGCGGACTGTCTGTGGGGCTGTGTCCGCTCCAAGTAGAAGGCCAATGCTCTCTTGCAGTCCAATGTGTGCAACTGACGTTCAGCAGGGCGGGTATGAGGCCTGGGGAAGAATGTTGGCAAGACAATTGACTGGTTAAGATGGAACTCCGACACCACCTTCGGCAGGAACTTTGGGTGGGTGCGGAGCACTACTCTGTTGTGATGAAATTTGGTATATGGAGCATGAGCTACCAGGGCTTGAAGCTCACTGACCCTACGAGCTGAAGTAACTGCCACCAAGAAAATGACCTTCCAGGTCAAGTACTTCAGATGGCAGGTATTCAGTGGCTCAAAAGGAGGTTTCATCAGCTGGGTGAGGACAACGTTGAGATCCCATGACACTGCAGGAGGCTTGATAGGGGGCTTTGACAAAAGCAAGCCTCTCATGAATCGAACGACTAAAGGCTCTCCAGAGATGGCTTTACCTTCCACACGATAATGGTAAGCATTAATCGCACTAAGGTGATTCCTTACTGAGTTGGTCTTGAGGCCAGACTCTGATAAGTGCAGAAGGTATTCAAGCAGGTTCTGTGCAGGGCAAGAACGAGGTTCTAGGGCCCTGCTCTCACACCAAACGACAAACCTCTTCCACTTGAAAAAGTAACTCTTTTTAGTGGAATCCTTCCTAGAGGCAAGCAAGACACGGGAGACACCCTCAGACAGACCCAACGCAGCGAAGTCTTCGCCCTCAACATCCAGGCTGTGAGAGCTAGACACTGAAGGTTGGGGTGCAGCAACGCTCCGTCGTTCTGCGGAATGAGAGTCGGAAAACACTCCAATCTCCACGGTTCTTCTGAGGACAACTCCAGAAGAAGAGGGAACCAGATCTGACGGGGCCAAAAGGGCGCAATCAGAATCATGGTGCCGCGGTCTTGCTTGAGCTTCAGTAAGGTCTTCCCCACCAAAGGTATGGGAGGATAAGCATACAGGAGGCCGGTCCCCCAATGAAGGAGAAAGGCATCTGACGCTAGCCTGCCGTGTGCCTGAAGTCTGGAACAGAACAGAGGCAGCTTGTGGTTGATCTGAGAGGCGAAAAGGTCCACCGAGGGGGTGCCCCACTCTCGGAAGATCTTGCGTACCACTCTGGAATGGAGCGACCACTCGTGCGGTTGCATGACTCTGCTCAGTCTGTCGGCTAGACTGTTGTTTACACCTGCCAGGTATGTGGCTTGGAGGAGCATGCCGAACTGGCAAGCCCAACGCCACATTCCGACGGCTTCCTGACACAAGGGGCGAGATCCGGTGCCCCCCTGCTTGTTGGTGTAATACATTGCAACCTGATTGTCTGTCCGAATTTGAATAATTTGGTAGGACAGCCGATCTCTGAAAGCCTTCAGTGCGTTCCAGATCGTTCGGAGCTCCAGGAGGTTGATCTGCAAATCCTTTTCCTGGAGGGACCACAGACCCTGGGTGTGAAGCCCATCGACATGAGCTCCCCACCCCAGGTGAGATGCATCCGTCGTCAGCACTTTCGTGGGCTGAGGAATTTGGAATGGACGTCCCAGGGTCAAATTGGTCCGAATGGTCCACCAGAGCAGTGAAGTGCGGCAACTGGTGGAGAGGCGGATGACATCTTCCAGATTCCCGGTGGCTTGGAACCACTGGGAAGCTAGGGTCCATTGAGCAGATCTCATGTGAAGACGAGCCAAGGGAGTCACATGAACTGTGGAGGCCATATGACCCAGAAGTCTCAACATCTGCCGAGCTGTGACCTGCTGGGACGCTCTGGTCTGCGAAGCCAGGGACAGGAGGTTGTTGGCCCTCGCTTCGGGAAGGAAGGCCCGAGCCGTCTGGGTATTCAGCAGAGCTCCTATGAATTCCAGAGACTGTGTTGGCTGGAGATGGGACTTTGGGTAATTTATCACAAACCCCAGCAGCTCCAGAAGGTGAATAGTGCACTGCATAGACCGGAGGGCTTCCGCCTCCGAGGTGTTCTTGACCAGCCAATCGTCGAGATATGGGAACACGTGCACTCCCAGCTTGCGTAGATACGCCGCTACCACCACGAGGCACTTTGTAAACACTTATGGGGCAGAGGCGAGCCCAAAGGGCAGCACACAATACTGAAAGTGCCGTGCGCCCAGGCGGAATCTGAGATACTGTCTGTGAGCTGGCAGTATCGGGATGTGAGTGTATGCATCCTTTAAATCCAGGGAACATAGCCAATCGTTTTTCTGAATCATTGGCAGAAGGGTGCCCAAGGAAAGCATCCTGAACTTTTCTTTGACCAGGAATTTGTTCAGGCCTCTCAGGTCTAGGATGGGACGCATCCCCCCTGTTTTCTTTTCCACAAGGAAGTACCTGGAATAGAATCCCTGCCCTTCCTGCCCGGGTGGTACGGGCTCGACCGCATTGGCGCTGAGGAGGGCGGAGAGTTCCTCTGCAAGTACCTGCTTGTGATCGGAGCTGAAGGATTGAGCTCCCGGAGGACAATTTGGTGGCAGGGAGGTCAAATTCAGGGCGTATCCGCACCGCACTATTTGGAGAACCCACTGGTCGGAGGTTATGAGAGGCCACCTTTGGTGAAAAAATTTTAACCTCCCTCCGACCAGCAGATCGTCCGGTACGGACACTTTGAGGGCGGCTATGTTCCCGTGGATCCAGTCAAAAGCCCGTCCCTGGCTTTTGCTGTGGAGGCGCAGGGGGCTGCTTAGGCTCACGCTGTTGACGAGAACGAGCGCGCTGGGGCTGTCCCTGTGCCTGACGAGGCCTTCGGGCCGGCTGGGTGTACCTACGCTTGGCAAAAGAATAGGGTACAGCCTGCCAGGCCCGGGAAAAACGTCCACCTGCTGAGGTGGGTGCTGAAGGCGCCCGGTGGGAGAGTTTGTCGAAGGCGGTTTCCCACTGATGCAGTTGGTCCACCAGCTGCTCGACCTTCTCACCAAAAATATTATCCCCCCGGCAAGGGACGTCGGCCATTCTCTGCTGGGTGCGGTTGTCCAGGTCAGAAGCACGCAGCCATGAGAGCCTGCGCATCACTATACCTTGGGCCGCAGCACAAGATGCCACGTCACAGGTGTCATAGATACCCCTGGACAGGAACTTTCTGCACGCCTTCAGCTGCCTGACCACCTCCTGATAAGGCCTGGACTGCTCCGGCGGGAGCTTGTCAACCAGGTCCGCCAGTTGCTTCACATTGTTCCGCATGTGGATGCTCGTGTAGAGCTGGTAAGATTGGATGCGGGTCACGAGCATGGAGGATTGGTAGGCCTTCCTCCCAAACGAGTCCAGAGTGCGAGACTCCCGCCCCGGGGGCGCCGAGGCGGTATCCCTCGAACTCCGTGCCCTCTTGAGAGCAGAATCCACGACCACCAAGTCATGAGGCAATTGGGGCCGCATTAACTCTGGGTCCGAGTGGATTCTATACTGGGACTCTGCTTTCTTGGGGATGGTGGGATTAGATAATGGTCGCATCCAGTTCCGAAGCAGTGTCTCCTTAAGGACATAGTGCAACGGTACCGTGGAGGACTCTCTAGATGGTGATGGATAGTCGAGGACCTCGAGCATCTCAGCCCTCGGCTCATCCACAGAGACCACGGGGAAGGGAATGCATATAGACATGTCCCTAACAAAGGAGGCAAAGGAGAGGCTCTCAGGAGGCGAGAGCTTCCTCTCTGGTGAAGGCGTGGGGTCAGAGGGAAGGCCCACAGACTCCTCTGAGGAGAAATATCTGGGGTCCTCCTCTTCCCCCCACGAGGTCTCTTCCTCGGTATCGGACATAAGCTCATGCAGCTGAGTCCTCAACCGGGCCCGGCTCGACGTCGAGGCACCGAGGTCTCGGTGTCGTCGAGCGGTGGACTCCCGCGCCGGCGGGGACGAAGCTCCCTCCATCGACGTCGACTCCACCTGCGTGGCGGTCGAGACCGGCGCCGCAAGCGGTGGCGAAGGCCTCGGCACCGGGCTAGAGCTCGCCGGCGCCACAGTCAACGGCGCCAGGGGGGCACAGCCTGGCGCATCAGCCGTTCAAGGATCCCCGGAAGGATGGCTCGGAGGCACTCGTCCAGGCCCGCTGTCGAAAAAGACGGGGGGGCCGGTAGAGGCGTCGGTGCCGGAAGCTGTTCGGGTCCAGGAGACTGCACCGAAGTGCTGGGACCCTGACGTGTTGGTACCTCCACTACCGAGGGGGAACTTTCCTCTCGACGTGGACGCTTCGGCGTCGACTCCTCTCCGGCACCGAGGGCCGGGCGCACCGACCGATGGGGACCGATGACGGTGCTTCTTCTGTTTTTTGCGGTGCCCGTCATCGGCGCCAGGTGGAACGGAGGAGGTGGTCGATCCCCCTCGGTCTCGAGAGGCCGGGTAGGGTTCGGTCCCGAGGGCCATGAGCAGAGGGAGTGACCGGGGCCGATTGCCCACGCGGCCTCTCACCCCTACCGTCACCGGAGTACCGGCGGGCCCTGTACTCCTGGGGTCAATGCCACCGGTGTCGATTTCGCGGGCACAGATACCGGTACCGAAGAACCGGCCGTCGAGGGGCCGGCGCAAGTTCCAAAAAGTCGGTCCCAAAGAACTTGCCTCGCAACCTGAGTCCGTTTCCGGAGACCAAGACACAAAGAACACGACTTGATATTGTGCTCCGGCCCGAGGCACTAGAGGCACCAAGCGTGGGTGTCGGTCTGCGAGATAGGCCGGCCGCACCAACCACACTTCTTAAATCCACTCGGGACCTTCGAGGACATCGACGGAAAAATCGCGTCGGCGAAGTTAAAGTCGTCGATGGTGGCGGTAAATCACACCTCGAAAAATAAAGCGACCGCGCGGCCACAAGGCCGCATCGTGACGCCCTCGCTAGAAAATGAGGGAAAATTCAGCGCGTTCTCTTCCTTTTTTTTTTTTTTTTGAGAAAATAAAAAAAGGTTTGAAGCGCGCGGCAACAAAAAAACAGAAAATTAGCGAATTCGCGGACAACGCGACAGTTTTCCGGGGCTGACTAAGAGAGAGCGGCGACGCACGACTCTCTCCAGCGCGGAAAAGAAAAGACTGGCGGGAACGGTCGCGCACGGGCGCAAAGACGGCCGCGCATGCGCGGTGGGCGTGCCCTGCGTGCGGACCGCCTGCAAAGCTTTTTCTGGTTGGTGGGGGCTGCCGCGGACGTCACCCAGTCGTGAGAACAAGCAGCCTGCTTGTCCTTGGAGAAAAAGAGTTGACTTTTCCTGACCTCTTTCACCTTTAGCTTCATACACAGAACTAGCTAGGAATGTGGATAATTGAAACCAGATGACCTCTTAAACTGCAGAAAATATCACTTGAAAAATCAGACAAAGATGTAAACTGAATTGAAAAGATATTTTACAGGGAGAAATAGAACTTATTAATTAAAAGAAAGTATTAAAAATTAAACAGAATAAAACATATTTTAAAATAAGCTGAGATCAGAATTCCTTATAAGACAGAATCTAAATTATCAAGAATTTATTTAAAATCTAAACTATCTCCTATTTCCAGGACTGCCTCAAACACACCTGAAAATGTTGAATTTCAACCGAAACGACAGTGTGACCCTGTAATGGCAGAGATTAAAAAAAAAAACACGTTAAACATCTGAGAAAAAAATGATAAAACAGTTTATAAAAATTGTTTTTAAAATTTCTTAGAATTAAGGACCGTTTAACAAAAATCTATCAGGCATCGAGGTTTCAATTTAAAGCGCATATTAACCTAGTCGAAGAGTGAAGGAAATGGTCCTGCATAGTTTTATTTCATTAAATATAAAGCTATGAACTTACCTCTCTAGAGGCCCGAAGCTCAAACGTCGAGAAAAAAGGGTGCCGAAACCTCAAAAATCTGGCATCAACCCTCTGGCCGAATTAGCAACAAACCTATTACGCAAATAAACTCAGCAAAAAGGAGAAAAAGAAAGCAAGGGGCTTTGAACCTAACCGGTAGTGGTGCTCTTCAGAACCTAGAGGTACACAGCATTCCGCATCCCAACCCCCCACCCGCACAGATTAATGCACAAGGCTTATCGGCTGAAAAAGTACGCACGCACTCGCTTTCCTTTCCATTCGATTTTTAGCAAGGATGTTTTATTATCAGTCCTTTGCAAACAAAACAAAAAAAAATCCAACCGCGGTCGCCAAATTTCCGCCCTGTAAAAGAGAAGAAAGTATACCCCTCAGGGACGAGGAAGAACCGATACACCATTCCTCCACCCTTTCCGTGCAGTAGCGACATACGGCACTCGAGGCAGCCACCGGAAAGGTTTTAAAACCCAACAGTTCTGTCGCATCAAAGTTAAGTTCGTCAAAAAGTTGTTTTTCTCAAATAAACCGGAAGTAACTGGAACTTACCTACTGAGGAAAACCTAACACCAATCCACCAGCGAGCGAAGCTGTAAACGCAAACATCCATTACCTCCAGCTTGAAAAATAACGACCAGAGGACATAGATTCTTATGATAAGAGAACCTAAACACAGTTCCAACAACAACACAGAGTCAGAGACCACTCCCTCTCCCCTGCTCCGGCCGGCAGGAAGCCCTTCAACAAGAAGGCGAGGCTAGCCGAAGAGGATGCAGAAGTTCTCTCAGATTGGCGATCGTTCAGAGTAGGCGGGGTGCCGTCTAAATCCGCCTTCGAGTTCGACCAGTCTTTCTAACGGTTGGAATCTCTAAAATGACTGGATTATAGGGATGGTACTGGTAGTCACAATCGGATAAAAGACGAATTTGTTCGGATTCTCAAAATACTGTCTTTTAAAAATGTTCGAAGTGCCTTTTTTTTTCCTGTGGGGGTGTGGGCGGGACCGGCAGGCAAGAACTCAACTCGGGGAACGAACGGGACTGGCTGCATAATGAAAGCAGCTGTGACAGTCAAAACAGAACAGCTGCCGCCTGGCTTATCTATAGTTGAGTTTTGTGCGGTTAGGAGGACAGAGAGAGCGGAGATTAGGTTAACGGCCACAGCAATGGGGAGTGGAAGCTGCTGCTGCACGCGGTGAAGCGAATGAGTTGGATAATGGAATTATTATCCAGGAATGAGGAAAGAGAGACATAGTGGACAGACAACCTGGGGTGGGAATAGAAAAGGAAGAGTAGTAGTAGTAGAGATGCTGTAGATAAAGGAGTTTAGATTGAGAACTGGAGACATGGTGAACCTACCTAATCTAGCTCATTATATGGGTTGAAGCCAGTAGGCGGAGTTTGCCGCCATTTTCCTTCAACTAAAACAATAGCAAACGCTATTGAAAACAATAGCCAAAGATTATTAGAAATAACGCAAGCACAAGGTTGGGTTTTGATTTTTTTTTACTTGACAGCTTTTTATTTATTTATCCTTTCTTATATCCTACAGTTTTGCTTTTGTCTTTTTACCACCACCCCAAATTATTATGTACCAGCCCCCGTAATTTGGAATGATAAAAGAGAGGCCACGTATGAGAAAAGCAGTTTTTGTTACTTTACCAAGTATAGGCACAACTATTTTCTCATTGGAGAACAGTTCTGCTGTACATCGGTATTATCTGTTAACTGTCTCAGTTTGGTATGCCCCTCTTATTACTTATATATACTATTTTTAAGTTCCTCTTTGGTAATATTCTCTCCTTAGAGATTATCTTTGGTCTTGTTTCCCACCATCTGTTTCCCTTATATTGCTTAATCTACACATAACAATTTATCCTGTTATTCATCATGTATGCCTTTCTCGTGCATTTTTACACACAATGTCCCAGGCACTATTTCATATGACCTGTAACCAGGGCTTTTTTTGAGGAGGTACTGAATACCAGCACCTTTTCCATTGTCTGCTAAAATTGACCATGGTCCCCAAGTTTTAATGAAAAATCTCAGGCTCTACATACTAATTCTGCCTTGTTTGAGATTCTTAGACTGGTTGCAGGGGGCCTGGCTATTGTGGGGTGGGTCTCACAGTGATCACCCCACTTCTGAAGGGTGGCCTATCATTTGAGTACTGGCACCTTTTTCGCTAGAAAACACGCACTGCCTGTAACTCACCCTTGTTTTTCAGCTACCTCACTTTGGCTGTGTTCCATGGCCAGTGACTGAGCTATATTTCTTCTGTTTTTAATTTATTTGAAAGCTTCCCATATGTAGATATAAATATTATGAACTAAAGTTTGAGTATCACTAAAACTGCTTAAAATTATTGTAGCTGGTAAAAACAGCACTAATAAAGTCTGCATTTTGTGCTCATTTTTCTACACTGCTCTATACAATATATGGCCACATTTCAATGAGGATATCCTGTTTACTGATCGGTTCATCTTATCTGTTGTTCCTTAGTGTCAGCAGCAGATGAATCCAGAGACTGTGGGTTGGCGTCTACCAGCAGGTAAAGATAAAGAGCACTGAAGTTCACTGTGTGGGATGTGTTTTCTTTTCCTCCTTTTAGACCCCTTCGGGACTCCTACACATGGCGCTGTAAAGAGGGTCAGTTCATCTAAGTGATCCTGAATTCTTTCTCTGACCTCTGGTGTCACCCAGTCCCATGGCGGTCTGTCCTGCGGAGGCATCAGAAGGCTTAGTCCAAACCTAATTCCCATGATCACTGCTTTCTGTCTTTCCGGATCTAGGTGTATCTTGGGCCATTTATGTTCCCACATATGTTATCAATCAACCCTTAAATTAGTGTAGACAGTGTGTATTACTTGTATGTGGCTTAGTTTGTAGTATAAATGACAGGTGAGGAATACTTAAAAATAAAGACAGAGATAGATTTCAGATAGAAGGCTTTATTCTTACCGAGTTTTCAATTCAGTACAGACATCAAACAGATTCTGGGTTCAATGGCACAGCGCTCTGCCGTCTGAGAAGTGTTGGGGAAGACTCCAAATTTCTGTCTAAATCTCATCCCTTTTATAGTAGTTGGTCTTAATAGAAGTCTATGGCAGGACACTTTTTTTCTTAATATTGCACAACCTCTGAGGTGCCCATCTGTGCTTCCGTTTTTGTAAACAACTTGTTCCTTAATACTAAAAATATCTGTTCTAGCTATTGCAGATTATTGTGCAACTTCCTTTTTTGTCAACATCTCCCTAGATACGGACATCCAAACATCCAAACATAGCTATTGCAAGCTATTGTGCAATTTCCCTTTTTGCAAACATTTTATTTTTTTCTTTTCTTATGAAGATATCTAAATATAGATATATTAATTTCATATTATCTTGTGATCTGGGTTAGGATTTTAGCCATCAATTCCTTGATCTTGGCTTTTGCACTGCTTTTGAATGTCACACCAAATTCTAATGAGGCCTAGTCAGTGCCTTTTAGCAGTTTAAGCTGTTTAAGGTATGTAAATGGACCCACCACTATTCCAGTGGATGGATCCCAAGCGGGGACACATATTTACTTACAGGTAAAGCACGTCCTTGCTCAGCCAGTCATAGATTTTTAAACCAAGCTGGTATTTTTACAGCCTGAGTCCTAAAATCTGGCCTTCCACCCTTCCGGTGGGCATCCAGTGAGGGCCTCTTGCTGTAGTATAATTATACATTCCCCACTTGTCACCCCCTCTGAGGAGGGGTGACACAAAGCTCGTCAAGCTCGTCATCATCCATTCCAGAAGGTGGCAAGCTATCAAACGAGAGGGGGAGTTTTGGTCTTACAAATTGCTAGAAGGTATGGTGCAAGACAGGAAACTTCATTCTTAGGTGGTATATTTTTGGGCATATGGAATTCCCTTTATATTACCCAACCCCTTGGGCTTAATCCTGATGTCATCTCTCTTGAGACTTACTCAAACCTGTCGTGAGAGAGGTTTTATGAATGGGACAAATCCATGAGTTCATTTACAAAATCCCATGAAATATAGGTATGCGGGTAATAGCAATTTCAGGTGGATCATACTAATAAACAATTTCAGGTCTTTCTATGGCTTCTATTGTATCTGTAGCATAGTGCATGGGGAGATAATCTAATGTATGTATCTCAGTGGTCCTCGGAAGGAATAGTGGTTTTGATTAAGCATTGTTATGGTGGCTCAACAAATATATGGTTAGTACTCTGATTGCAGGCTGTTTTAGGTTGTAGGTATTCAGAATCCTTAAACAGGTCGGAATGCCTGGACCTTACTATTACTCATCATTAGCATCCAATCATGAGCACTAAAAAGTGGATAGCAAATATGAGGTTGCCTTATATAGCAAAAATGGTTAATCCTAGGAAAATTTATATTAACAAAGGTCATGCATGGATCTTGACATATGCATAATGACCTGGAAGTATGGGAAGCATTTCATATATCCGTTACCCCACTTGGAGCTTAGTCAAACGTATAGAAAGACATGCAGCTTAAGTAAGCCTACACCAAAGTTAAACAATTGCATAACTGTTTGATACTAACAGGGTTTACACCTACATTATGATATCATAGCCAGTGTTAGGGTTTGATGTTACCCTTGTATCTGAGCAATATCAATTTCAATTTAAATTACATAAACAGAAATAACAGGGAAACTCTTAGAAAAACAATTAGAACAATAAAGGAAATAATAGGAAAATAAAAATAAAACCTTTTCAATATATATATACAGGATTACTGCTAAACTAATCTATAATGTCCGTAAACAGCAACTGTAAATCTCAAATGAAGTATCAGTCCTTAATCCTCTTTCATCGATCATGGTTGAGGCGGTGGAAGCGCTGAAGAATCTGGACGGAGATCTGGATTTTCAGGCTGGCCTGCTGAAGGAAGTGGCCGGTCTTGAGATGGTTAGGCTGGTAACATCTGGTTCTGCGGCTGAGTAAACCCGTATATCTTTCACATAGACCCAAGACTTGTGGTCCAGCAGTTTGCAAGGTGTAAAGATTATTGCCACAACCTTGGGGGATCTAACATCATTTGGGCCTGGATGGATCTTGAAGACGTACTTGTGGTGTACAAACTTGGATCTTTCCATGTCTTTATTCTAGGCATGCACCATCATAATCAGTCCATCAAGAGTCAGAGGCTGGCAAAGGAATAAGCAAAATAACTGTATGCCTGAATGATACATTGCTATATCTTGGTAAAAAATAATATATAGATGTCAAGAGACATGAAAGACAATGTAAACATGGAGAAAACAGTGCTTATTAAGTGCAAAAGCAAAAGGAAAACCATAAGGGTTCAATAATGAAAAGCCAATTTACATAAATAGCAATAGTATATATAAAATTATATCTCCTGATTGGTAGGGGTCAGAGCTTCAACTTCACCCCTCTTAATACTAGGAATTGGGATCTGCATAATATATCCCCACTTCTGGCTTGCATAATGTGCAAGACAGATTGGTTATCATTACGAAGACATGATCAAATAACAATGGTTAAGTATATGGAACAAAAGAAAAGGGTACAAAGAACTAACAATAAAAATTGATTGTTCGAGTTATTGATGTATGGAGGGTCAGGAATATGGTGAACAAAAATAGGTAAAAGGCACGGATAATGC
Source organism: Microcaecilia unicolor (assembly GCF_901765095.1). Taxonomy (NCBI): domain Eukaryota; kingdom Metazoa; phylum Chordata; class Amphibia; order Gymnophiona; family Siphonopidae; genus Microcaecilia; species Microcaecilia unicolor. Next base: position 57,338,027 of record NC_044039.1, read on the forward strand.
GTTGCAATCTATGGCCAGTAGGTATGGAATCTTCACCTGCGATGACTAACATTCACCAAGGGTTGGGCCCTCAGCTGCAGGAGGCCAGCAGGACTTACGAGTTAGATGATTCAAAAAGAAGGGTAGCTTACGAAATAGTCATAATCAAAGCAGAAGACTAATGTGCAGAAATTTAAAAATCATAACTAGTCCAGGTGATGGAAGTATCTTCTGGAATCACGGTCGCTGTCTGTTGTAATAGAGAGCTCATACGTAAAGTGACATGTAAGTTCTGGAAAAGATGAGTCTGCAAAAATATTTAATATAGCAGAATATTTAAGAGCATAGCCAAGAAGGTCTAAATTAAGGACATCATTTGAACAAAAGAAAATTCTCATTGGAGGAGGTGGCGCTTTTTTTCTTGCCAGAGGTCAGTTGTAGCAGAAGTACTAAACTGGAATAGAGGCGGTAGATCAGGAATTGAATTTGCAGTCTTCACTCATCCTACAGGACTTAATAAATAGAGCTGATATAAGAAGCAATATTTAGCAGTCAAATCTCAGCACAGGACCAATAGAAAGAAAAAATCAAAGAATGCATTGTTAGTTCCTTGGTGCACCAGTAGGTGGAGCATAGTCTCAATACATAAAATCACAAATTACCAGTAGGAATAAAAAAAATGTTCTCTGTAAATTTGATGTTGCTGGCACAGGAAGTCAGCAGAGTCTGAGGAAACATTGTGGTCAGAGTCTGCTCCAGGAAAATACAGCCTTTAACATGATATTTTCAAAGATAGAGAAAAGGCAATATCAGAAAAGAAAGATGTAAAAACTATATATTTCTATGAGGCCTCCTCACGTGACCTTCACAAGGTTTAAATAGGTCAAATGAGAAGGACAATAACCTATAGTCCTCTGTAATAGTTCACAGCCAATTTGGAAAATAAAAATTATATTAAATTTTAAACTGATCCTTTTTATGCTTTCACAATTTTGGGCCCTAAATTATGACAGCATATCAAGATTCACATTCAGAGGGATAGCTAAAAATAAGCTTATATATTCCCAGGAATCAATTTACAATTTAGGGTATATTTTAAATACAGAGGATAAGCAGCTGTATAAGCAGGAAACAAGTAGAAGCATTACTTTAAACATTTTAGTAAAATTCAAAAATCAAGAATATAATAACAATTTTTATGAATGCAATAAATGCACAAATTGATCAGTAGGATATGTTCATATGATAAATGGAACAGCTTGTAAGCCTACATTGAATTCTAAACAAAGAGTAGCAAGGATAACACAGAATCATAGAATAACCTATCTAGTTATTAAAAATCTGAAACACGTAATGAATTCCTGTATCATATACTGAGTCCAAAGCATTTGAAAAGATGAACTTTACAGAAAATAAGAACTACAAGGGTTAATCTCTGTCATTCGGTCTTAAGGAAATCACGAAATAACGGTGCTTCCTGTGTCTAATTTGAGTTTACTGCTCACTGCAAGCATTGGATATTATGGTGACTGAAAATAGGGCTATACATCAGACAAAAACTGTAAGTTGAAATTTTTATATTAATACTTCATGCTGGTGTAATTAGTCTTCATAGAAGTAATACTTCAGGAGAGGAAAACAAGTTAATTACTTTATCTGGTTCCAGAGGTACGGTTCTCAATAAAAAGGAAATTGGCAATTGTAGCTAGTCTTATCTGAACATAGCTCTGAAATAATAGCAACCTGAATTTCTTTAGTTCTGATTTACCAGTTAGTTATGTTATGCAATGGTTAATCTCTAAACCCTAATGAGAACCAACAATGCTGGAACTCTATACAATAATATATCTTAAAACTATAAATCTTTAAGAGGCAGGGTAGGAAGTTTGAAAGTAGTAGATAAGACATGAAAAGAAAAATCAAAACAGTTAATTCATTCTTACGTATCCCATCCCCAATAGAGAGCCAGGAAGAGAACATCAGCACTAGTTATTGTAAAAAACGTCACAAATAAACTGTTTTAGATGGCATATAATATAGAACCTTTTATAGTCAACATCTGGAATAATTATGCAATTTTCAAAGAACACATACACAGACACACACCTATAAAATTAAAACAAAAAAGTGCTTGCATTTCTAATGAAAGCAATTTACCAGAAATCAAAAACAATCAGATATTTAACATCATGTCACAAATCAAACAAACATTGCTTAAATGAAATAATATACAATCCTGGAAAAAAAAACACTCCTTTGAGATTCACTACCACTGCAGTTGATAGGCAATCTCTCAGAGTAACCTTAAAGCACTAATTTAAAACTAAAGAAATGATTCCTTAATAATTAACTGGTTTAATATATGCCATTTATCACAGGACACACAGGAACATATAGACGTGAAATTAAAACTGTAACCTAATCCTGATATGTAGAAAACTTAAAGTTCAGAAGAGGAAGCAAGATATTTCTAAATATAGTTCAAAACCAATCATTGGAATTGTGCACGGTTAAGGAATTGTTTAGGGTTTCAAAACAAAAAAAATATGAAAATAATATTCCAGTAGCCAATCACAAGTCACAGCACATAGACAGAAAAGGAAAACCACGTTCATACACATACAAAGTCATTGTCCCACATACAGAGGTGTGCTTCTGTACTGAGGACAAAATCTTAATCCTAAATTTGGTAAAATAAAACATTTAAATTAGGGCTAATCCAACATGCCATGAAAGTATACAACGGCAAGCTTAATAGTAACACATACAATAAATGAAAATATACTCACGATTCGTGCAATGTAATCTCCAGTGCAGAAAATCAATTGAGAAAGAGAACAGTTGGCGGGATCACTATGCCCTTCCGAACTGTCGGTGGCATAGGGAGGTCAACCGCAAAATAGGTTGGTTTCGGACGGAAAGTCCTTACCAGAGGTCAGAATAGATGTCAAATCACCAATATCTGGTGTTGGGTGCGGAGAGGAAAATATGATATAATGGGTAGTGAACAACATCACCCAATATGTATAATGACGGGACCTAGTGAGCAAGTGGTCTACAAATAAGCTTCAGACCTGTAACATGCTATAGAAAAATGAACTAGATTAGTAATATATATATTGACCAGACCTAGAACCTGGTACAAGGTTAGTGGTTCAAAAGGCAGCTTCAGAGATAACAGGGAGACCTAGAAATGATAATGTGCTAACAGTTTACAAAAACATGCAATGATTATCCTGATAGTAAAACATGCAAAAAAAAATTACTAATTGGCGGAAAGCTCGACGCTGTGACCGCAAGTGACATTAGGAGAAAGCAAGACAAAAACTGCAAATAGAAATGTACCTAGAGAGTCAGTGTATAAATGAATAAAAACCTAGTGTCTGCTTGTGTATGTATCCTACTTTAAAATCAAGAAAACTGTTCCCCAGGGTAGGCTTCTACAACTAGGATTCTGCTCTACTAGCTGCCAAGATTCAGCTCCATTGGCCATGATTCACTCCAATGGTAGAACCCTCAAAGGAGGGGAGACTACTACCCCTGAAAGTGTTCAGGAAGCTGCGAAACTAGTTCCCTGAACTCGGAGAACAGATACCCTATGGATTTTCGCTGGTTAGGAAGATTCTGCTCTATTCAAATGAAGATTCCGCTCAATTCAACTACCCTCCATAGGATATTTTAATATACACCTAACAATTTTGAACGAAGATTCTGCTCAATTCAACTGAAGATTCCGCTCTATTCAACAAACCAAAATACACGTAATAATTTAGAATTGCCCGAGTCAACCGGTACACAATCGCAACGAAAGTCGTTAGACGTCTCTTTATTAACCCGGCGCTCATCTATACAAGTAACCCCTATGTGGGCAATAATGCCGAAACCGCAGGCCACTCCGAAAATGGAATGGAAGTCTGCTTATACTAGTTGAGATACCGTCATCCATTGAAGGATCACCTTCGATGGGTGTAAGCCCCAGGCATCGGTATCAAAGCCAATGGTTATAGCATAACACTGGTAAAATAAAAGGAAAAAGAAAGAGTAAAAGTATGACATATCCCTAGGAAGAACCCCTGAAACCTACTTCAGAGGTAGCAAGAAAGAATAAAAAATGAAATAAAACACATGTAAGCTCTTCGGGAAAGGTACAACCATAAAAAAAGTCAGTAGTTGGAACACATTAGCCAGAACCAAAAATGCCAAAGACATCACTGTCATGCATCAATGGAAAATAGAATTTTCCAGCCAACAATCCAGTGAAAGGAAACACCGATTTCAACAAAAGGCTAGAAAATGTATATTAACAAAGGCATTATAACATGTGTAGTCCGGAGCTATACCCCTAGAATAAATGAAATAAAGGCAAATACATATTAAATGCTTTTGGGGCGGGTACCGGATAGGTTGGAAGTAGCATCTAAACAGGAAAATATAAGAGAAGCATATAATTCAATAAATTGTGAAACAGGACACTAGAATCGTGGTGCAAATATGACAAGTTAATACCCATAAATATGACAAATTAATACCCATACACTCAGAAAAGGAACATAGTAAACAAAATAAACCCCAATGCGATGGCAGGAAGCTTTTGTGCCTAAACAGGTGAAAGGGGGGGAAAAAAAACAAATTAAAACATGTGATTCTTACACCAAGAACTTCCAATGATACGGCATAAAACATACATACTAGTCAGTGACTGAAATGATATGTCTAAATGATGACAAACAGAACAGCAGCAGCATTAGAAGGAAAGAGAAGGTGGGTTGGGTTATAAAGAACCAACAGGAAATAACTGAAGAAGTGAAGCAACGCTGTATTCTCATGGCACGCAGCCATCATCATCTCAACAGGAAAGGTAAAACATTTTATATGCATATCTATTAAGGTAAAAGCAAAGAAATGCTTCTATATAGTACATAATATTTCTACTATCATATAAGTTATACAAGGGGTTATCTAGCTCTTAATGTAACAATAAACCATTGTAATTTCAAGTAACTTTCTGTGTTCGATCCGAGTTCACAATGCTGTCGAGTAAAAACAGAAAACTTGTTATAAAGTCTTACACAATTTAATTCATTATAGAACCATATTATTTAAAAGTGATTGTCATTCTCAGGACGTGGAAATATTCATCAGGAAACATTATAACATAGCTCATTACTGCAAGTGTTTAAAATAAGCCAGTCCAGGCTGTATGCAGTCGGAGGACGAAAACCACAACGCAAGCGAGGAAGTGCAGTATTTCCTGTAGATAACGTTATAATATAGTCAGGCTCACCGATTATTAAAATTATTAAAAAGCATCCTTAAAATGGGACTTAAATATGAGGACAATTTATAATTCTGACAATCTATAATACTGTTCAAAACCAGGATTCAAAAACCCATGTATCCTGAAGATAAGCAGGCTTGTGGTATTATTTAAAGTCAAACCATAAACTAACACGATAGTACGGTGCTGGGGCTGTAACTTATATTTCTTTTAAACGAGTACGCCATTAAAACAGAGCACAAGAAACCAGAATTATATGAGTATCGGAAATGCAAAGCATATGAGAATCTTATCTAGAGGGTGAATAAGATCCTATCTAACGCAGCATAATACAAACAGTAAAATAGATAGTGCAAGCAATAGAAGCTGATGGGCGGGGACAGCATAGCCCCCTAGCTTATAACGGGAGCAGGATATAATCTATATAGCGTCTAAACAGCAAACTGTAAAGGTATGTTTCCTAATTATGTCACAATAAAGCCCCATATCAAACTACAAATTCAGGAAAACCTCAGCAATTATATATGAAATTATACACCGCTTGGGAGAAAGAAACATCGGCTGGCATTGTCAACACCAGGAAATCTTAATATAAAAGTGAATTCAGAACCGATTACACAAGCTAGAAATGACCGAAAGCAAATGTCAAATAGGAAAATAAATGACAAACCTTAAGCATTATTAATTAAAAATATAACATTGTCCCAAAACAAATTGTAAATTAAAAGGGTGTGATAACAGCTACTAGGACAAGTACAAAATTAAAATTACAACTGAAAATAGTAGCCAAGTGGCAGAGAAGAGAACGTAGCCTTACAGACAGACAGGCTATATGTAAGAGCAGGAAGCATAGTTAGGAGAAAAGGAGGGTGCCGTTGCAGTACAGGGCGAAAGGTTGTTACCGGAGATTATTAGAAACAGGATAATACATTCCAAAGCTAGAGATTAACAGATACGAGAGACAGAGAGGGCAGAGAATGGTGGGGAAGTGGGCACCGCAGAAAAAGAGGAAAATAGACAGCTACGCACTTGTAAATTGGAAAAACAAAAATACAGAGAAATGAGACTGCAAGTATAGAGCGAGAAGTCTCAGTCATAAAAAGCTGAGAACTTGAAAACAGCCGTAGAGAGGAAACAGACCTTTCCTTTATTAGAGAGAAGTAAAACAAAAGTGGCTAGAGAGCTGAACGCCGTAATCGGTGCATCCAGCTAACGGTGAAAGAAAGTTTTAAATAAACAAATAGAATAAGGAGACATACAAGCGGGTACGAGGAAAAAGGGACACACTCCGAACAGCAATCTTATCAGGGGTGTCCACAGAACGAAACTGTAATGACAAGAGGAAACAAAGGTAGCTGCGCAGTTTTAAATAGAATGCAGGAAGTGTGGTTCACAGCTAGAAAGGTAGCAAAGAATTATAAGATAAAAGTACTAAATCCTTCACGGGGGCACAGCGGATCAGTTTCCAATAGGGATGTTGTTCAGAAACCGAATCAGAGAGTGTGAAAGGTAAAGGTTCAATACCCCTTGAAGGGTGAAGTACGGCACAGAGGAAATAAACCCATATGTCTTGAAGGGCAGGGAAGAAAAAAACCCCTCCGTCAGAGATCTAGCAGCAACAGTGTATAGACTGAAAAGGAAGTGGGTACTCTGTGGGCTGTGAGTTGTGAAAAACACAAAGAAGAATGATTTTAAAGCTGTCAGTTAACTACAGTGCATAAGAGCGTAGGCAAAAAAGAGACACATGATCTACAGATAGGGAATACACAGAATACACAGAATAGGCAAGTGAGACAGAAGGGAGGACGGAAATGAAGATACCCCTCCTAGTGAACAGTCTCTACAGAAACAAAGGGACAGAGGACAGATGGTGCAATCTGTGAGCGCAATGCCGCACAGAAGTTTACCAAGAATAGAACTGATCATAAATGAGGGCACAGGATATACGAGAGGACAGACAGAGTTCACTGACTGCGATAGGAAAGAATAACGGAAAGGAAATTGGCAGTGGCATAACGACAGAAAAGAGTGGGCAGTGAAATAACCACAGAACAGGGTGAAATCATAGAGAGGGAAAAAGCAGAATGCTTTGATGAGAGACAGGAGTAGTAGTAGTAATGCATCAATCACGCAACAATCACACACTAACACGCAACACGCAAATCAAAAATGGACAGAGTAGAAGAAAGAGAAGGTGGTGAGAAAGAGCAGAACAGAATATTGAAAGACAGAAACGAGGATTTGGACGCACAGAATACAAAACAAAGATGAAATAGAGGCTAATGGCACCCCAGTGACATGGACGGTGAAGTGGCTTAACCACAGGAAAGGGGGAGTGTAGAACGGGACAGGGGGTGAAGGAGGTAAAGCAACATAGAAACCGGGAGACCTTGGACACACAGAAACTAACTCCCCTCTGTGTCCAAGGATTAGACAGAATAACAAGCAGAATAGAGAGTGGACCATGGGCAGGTGGGCACTGACGGGGTTCACCACTGTTTTCTTTTCCTCCTTTTAGACCCCTTCGGGACTCCTACACATGGCGCTGTAAAGAGGGTCAGTTCATCTAAGTGATCCTGAATTCTTTCTCTGACCTCTGGTGTCACCCAGTCCCATGGCGGTCTGTCCTGCGGAGGCATCAGAAGGCTTAGTCCAAACCTAATTCCCATGATCACTGCTTTCTGTCTTTCCGGATCTAGGTGTATCTTGGGCCATTTATGTTCCCACATATGTTATCAATCAACCCTTAAATTAGTGTAGACAGTGTGTATTACTTGTATGTGGCTTAGTTTGTAGTATAAATGACAGGTGAGGAATACTTAAAAATAAAGACAGAGATAGATTTCAGATAGAAGGCTTTATTCTTACCGAGTTTTCAATTCAGTACAGACATCAAACAGATTCTGGGTTCAATGGCACAGCGCTCTGCCGTCTGAGAAGTGTTGGGGAAGACTCCAAATTTCTGTCTAAATCTCATCCCTTTTATAGTAGTTGGTCTTAATAGAAGTCTATGGCAGGACACTTTTTTTCTTAATATTGCACAACCTCTGAGGTGCCCATCTGTGCTTCCGTTTTTGTAAACAACTTGTTCCTTAATACTAAAAATATCTGTTCTAGCTATTGCAGATTATTGTGCAACTTCCTTTTTTGTCAACATCTCCCTAGATACGGACATCCAAACATCCAAACATAGCTATTGCAAGCTATTGTGCAATTTCCCTTTTTGCAAACATTTTATTTTTTTCTTTTCTTATGAAGATATCTAAATATAGATATATTAATTTCATATTATCTTGTGATCTGGGTTAGGATTTTAGCCATCAATTCCTTGATCTTGGCTTTTGCACTGCTTTTGAATGTCACACCAAATTCTAATGAGGCCTAGTCAGTGCCTTTTAGCAGTTTAAGCTGTTTAAGGTATGTAAATGGACCCACCACTATTCCAGTGGATGGATCCCAAGCGGGGACACATATTTACTTACAGGTAAAGCACGTCCTTGCTCAGCCAGTCATAGATTTTTAAACCAAGCTGGTATTTTTACAGCCTGAGTCCTAAAATCTGGCCTTCCACCCTTCCGGTGGGCATCCAGTGAGGGCCTCTTGCTGTAGTATAATTATACAGATGGCATGCTCCTTGGCTAGTCAGTATTCTCTATGGTCGCTCACAAGCTCCTGGCCTCATCGGCTATGAGCTCCTATTCTGGGTTTCCCAGCTTAGTTGAGCTGTGGGGTGTGCAGCTGAGGGGTGCTGCCTTTAGGGGGTACACTGGTCATAACAACATAAGAGTAACCATGCAGGGTCAGACCAATGGTCCATCTAGCCCAGTATCCTGTTTTCCAAACAGTGGCCAAACCAGGTCACAAGTACCTGGCGGAAGCCTAAATTGTGGCAACACTCCATACTACTAATCACAGGGCAAGCAGTTGCTTCCCATGTCTGTCTCAATAGCAGACTATAGACTTTTCCTCCAGGAATTTGTCCAAACCTTTTTTAAACCCAAATACACTAACCGCTGTTACCACTTCCTCCGACAGAGTTCCAGAGCTTAACTGTTCATTGAGTGAAAAAACCATTTCCTCCTATTTGTTTTAACAGTATTTCCATGTAACTTCCTTTCTCCCCCACCCTTCTGTCCTCTCCTGCCCTACTCCTTTCTCCTTCTTCTATGCTGTAGATGTTCAGCATTAAAAAAAAAAAAAAAAAAAGTGGGGCCTTTAAACTTGGTCTGCCGGCTGTAAGGGAAAAGGATGACATTTTGTCTCCGGCTGCACTGGGACACCAAATGGGACTCCTCAAACTGCACCCTGGGGTGGGTCTTTCATTGCTGGGTTACATTCCTCAGTTTTTGTCCATTGCGCAGGAGGTGCATTGGTGCATCTCCCAATGGGGGATGCAGGCTCCCAGCGGTATCCTGTGGCAGTGCCGGTGTGGACCTTGCGGATTGTTCCCGCATGACTCTTGGTGGTAGCAGTCATTTTGCTAACATGCAAGCCAGGTATGACAGGGCAACCTGATTTTCCTTGGGTATTGAATTTCCCCATTCAGCTCTGGGTTCTTTCCTGGGGTGGCTTGTCTGCAAAGGGGTTTTCTTCTAGAGCATGAGCGATGAAGCTCTGTTTAAAAAAAAACCCAGCTCCAAGCCAGCACAGTCAGGTCAGACTCAGATGCAATGTCATGGCAGGTTTCATCTGGCTCCTGGATCCCTGCAGTGACAGGAGTGAACGGCTGCATACTGCCTGGGCCTCTTTCGGTGTTTCTTTATGCATGGGTCTGCCCAGAGGGCAGCTTCGCTTTCGCCGCAGGGCACAGCATTTCTTCAGATGGGAATTGGCTGGGTGTCCTCATGCTCCTTCTCTGTGGAGACTCAGAGTGTTCTAGGCTTAAAACACACAGAGGGGCATAATCGAACGCGAACGCCCATCTCCATGGGCGTCTATCTCCGTGGACGGGTTTGCGAAGGGGCGGGCCAGACCGTATTTTCGAAAAAGATGGGCATCCATCTTTCCATATCATCAAGCTGATCAATCCATAGACTGGTGGGTTGTGTCCATCTACCAGCAGGTGGAGATAGAGAGCAAACTTTTGCCTCCCTATATGTGGTCATGTGCTGCCGGAAACTCCTCAGTATGTTCTCTTTCTCCGAGGACAAGCAGGCTGCTTGTTCTCACGACTGGGTGACGTCCGCGGCAGCCCCCACCAACCGGAAAAAGCTTCGCGGGACGGTCGGCACGCAGGGCACGCCCACCGCGCATGCGCGGCCGTCTTCCCGCCCGTGCGCGACCGCTCCCGCCAGTTCCTTTTTTTCCGCGACTGGAGAGAGTTGTGCTTCTGCCACTCTCTCTGTTTCAGCCGCCGGATTTTTCGACCGCGTTTACGCGGATCGCCGCTTCGCTCGGATTACCGTTCGGTTTTCCCTCTTCTTGTTTGTTAACTAAAAAAAAAAAAAAAATCTGCGCGTGTGGAGCACGCGCTCCCCTTTTCCCTCGCTTCCAGCGGGGACGCCACATTGCGGCCTAGTGGTCGCTCGGTCGTTTATTTTTTCGTGGTGTGATTTTAGCCACCATTGACGACTTTGACTTCGCCGACGCGATTTTTCCGTCGATGTCCTCGAAGGTCCTGAGTGGATTTAAAAAGTGTGGTCGCTGCGGCCGGCCGATCTCGCAGACCGACACCCACGCTTGGTGCCTCCAGTGCCTCGGGCCGGAGCACAATCTCAAGTCGTGTGCTTTGTGTCTCGGTCTCCGGAAACGGACTCAGGTTGCGAGGCAAGTTCTGCGGGACCGTCTTTTTGGAACTTGCGCCGGCCCCTCGACGTCGACCTCGACGGCATCGGTATCGAAGGCCGGTTCTTCGGTACCGGTATCGATGCCCGAGACATCGGCACCGATGGCAGCGACCCCAGGAGAACAGGTCCCGTCGGCCCGCCGGTCCGCCGGTGAGAGTGGGGTTGAGAGGCCGCGTGGGCAATCGGCCCCGGTCACTCCCTCAGCTCGTGAGCCACGGGACCGAACCCTGTCTGACCCGGTACCTCGAGACCGAGGGGGATCGACCTCCTCCTCCTCCATGCCATCCGGCGCCGGTGATGTGCATCGAAAAAAGGACAAGAAGCGTCGTCACCGGACGCCCTCGGTGCATCCCGAAGAGGAGTCGACGCCGAAGCGTCATCGTCGAGAGGAGAGGTCTCCGTCGGTTGTGGAGGTACCGACGCGTCGGGGTTCCGGCACCTCGGTGCCGTCTCCTGGCTCCCAGCAGCTTCCGGCACCGACACCCTTACCGGCCCCACCGCCTTTTCCGGCAGCGGGCCTGGACGAGTGCCTCAGAGCCATCCTTCCGGGGATCCTGGAAGGGCTGATGCGCCAGGCTGTGCCGGCGCCGGGGGTGCTTGCGCCCTCGGCGCCGATGACTGTGGCGCCGGCAAGCTCTAGCCCGGCGCCGGGAACGTCGACACCGCCGCCGCTTGCGGTGCCGGTCTCGACAGCCACGCAGGTGGAGTCCCCGTCGACGTCGATGGAGGGAGCTCCGTCCCCACCGGCGCGGGAGTCCACCGCTCGACGACACCGAGACCTTGGTGCCTCGACGTCGAGCCGGGCCCGGTACCGGACTCAGCTACATGAGCTAATGTCCGATACCGAGGATGAGGACTCGTGGGGGGAAGAGGAGGACCCGAGATATTTCTCCTCAGAGGAGTCTACGGGCCTCCCCTCGGACCCCACGCCTTCACCGGAGAGGAAGCTCTCACCTCCTGAGAGTCTCTCCTTTGCCTCCTTTGTGCGGGATATGTCTATCAGCATTCCCTTCCCCGTGGTCTCTGTGGAAGAGCCGAGGGCCGAGATGCTCGAGGTCCTCAACTATCCATCACCACCTAGAGAGTCCTCCACGGTGCCGCTGCACAATGTCCTGAAGGAGACGCTGCTTTGGAACTGGGTGCGACCATTAACTAACCCCACCATTCCCAAGAAAGCAGAGTCCCAGTACAGGATCCACTCTGACCCAGAGCTCATGCGGCCCCAGTTGCCCCATGACTCAGCGGTCGTGGATTCTGCTCTCAAGAGGGCACGGAGTTCGAGGGATACCGCCTCGGCGCCCCCGGGGCGGGAGGCTCGCACTCTGGACTCGTTTGGGAGGAAGGCCTACCAATCCTCCATGCTCGTGACCCGCATCCAGTCATACCTGCTCTATATGAGCATCCACATGCGGACCAATGTGCAACAGCTGGCAGACCTGGTCGATAAGCTCCCGCCGGAGCAGTCCAGGCCTTATCAGGAGGTGGTCAGGCAGCTGAAGGCGTGCAGAAAGTTCCTGTCCAGGGGTATTTTTGACACCTGTGACGTGGCATCTCGTGCTGCGGCCCAAGGTATAGTGATGCGCAGGCTCTCATGGCTGCGTGCCTCTGACCTGGACAACCGCACCCAGCAGAGACTGGCCGACGTCCCTTGCCGGGGGGATAACATTTTCGGTGAGAAGGTCGAGCAGATGGTGGACCAACTGCATCAGCGGGAAACCGCTCTCGACAAGCTCTCCCACCGGGCGCCTTCAGCACCCACCTCCACAGGTGGACGTTTTTCCCGGGCCCGGCAGGCTGCACCCTATTCTTTTGCGAAGCGTAGGTACAACCAGCCGGCCCGAAGGCCTCGTCAGGCACAGGGACAGCCCCAGCGCGCTCGTTCTCGTCAACAGCGTGCGCCTAAGCAGCCCCCTGCGCCTCCACAGCAAAAGCCGGGGACGGGCTTTTGACTGGATCCACGGGAACATAGCCGCCCTACAAGTGTCCGTACCGGACGATCTGCCGGTCGGAGGGAGGTTAAAATTTTTTCACCAAAGGTGGCCTCTCATAACCTCCGACCAGTGGGTTCTCCAAATAGTGCGGTGCGGATACGCCCTGAATTTGGCCTCCCTGCCTCCAAATTGTCCTCCGGGAGCTCAGTCTTTCAGCTCCCACCACAAGCAGGTACTTGCAGAGGAACTCTCCGCCCTTCTCAGCGCCAATGCGGTCGAGCCCGTACCACCCGGGCAGGAAGGGCAGGGATTCTATTCCAGGTACTTCCTTGTGGAAAAGAAAACAGGGGGGATGCGTCCCATCCTAGACCTGAGAGGCCTGAACAAATTCCTGGTCAAAGAAAAGTTCAGGATGCTTTCCTTGGGCACCCTTCTGCCAATGATTCAGAAAAACGATTGGCTATGTTCCCTGGATTTAAAGGACGCATATACTCACATACCGATACTGCCAGCTCACAGACAGTATCTCAGATTCCGCCTGGGCGCACGGCACTTTCAGTATTGTGTGCTGCCCTTTGGGCTCGCCTCTGCCCCACGAGTGTTTACCAAGTGCCTCGTGGTGGTAGCGGCCTACCTACGCAAGCTGGGAGTGCACGTGTTCCCATATCTCGACGATTGGCTGGTCAAGAACACCTCGGAGGCAGGAGCCCTCCGGTCCATGCAGTGCACTATTCAACTTCTGGAGCTGCTGGGGTTTGTGATAAATTACCCAAAGTCCCATCTCCAGCCAACTCAGTCTCTGGAATTCATAGGAGCGCTGCTGAATTCCCAGACGGCTCAGGCCTACCTTCCCGAAGCGAGGGCCACCAATCTCTTGGCCCTGGCTTCGCAGACCAGAGCGTCTCAGCAGATCACAGCTCGGCAGATGTTGAGACTTCTGGGTCATATGGCCTCCACAGTTCATGTGACTCCCATGGCTCGTCTTCACATGAGATCTGCTCAATGGACCCTAGCTTCCCAGTGGTTCCAAGCCACCGGGAATCTGGAAGATGTCATCCGCCTCTCCACCAGTTGCCGCACTTCACTGCTCTGGTGGACCATCCGGACCAATTTGACCCTGGGACGTCCATTCCAAATTCCGCAGCCCACGAAAGTGCTGACGACGGATGCATCTCGCCTGGGGTGGGGAGCCCATGTCGATGGGCTTCACACCCAGGGTCTGTGGTCCCTCCAGGAAAAGGATCTGCAGATCAACCTCCTGGAGCTCCGAGCGATCTGGAACGCACTGAAGGCTTTCAGAGATCGGCTGTCCTGCCAAATTATCCAAATTCGGACAGACAATCAGGTTGCAATGTATTACGTCAACAAGCAGGGGGGCACCGGATCTCGCCCCCTGTGCCAGGAGGCCGTCGGGATGTGGCGTTGGGCGTGTCGGTTCGGCATGCTCCTCCAAGCCACGTACCTGGCAGGCGTAAACAACAGTCTGGCCGACAGACTGAGCAGAGTCATGCAACCGCACGAGTGGTCGCTCCATGCCAGAGTGGTACGCAAGATCTTCCGAGCGTGGGGCACCCCCTCGGTGGACCTTTTCGCCTCTCGGACCAACCACAAGCTGCCTCTGTTCTGTTCCAGACTTCAGGCACACGGCAGGCTAGCGTCGGATGCCTTTCTCCTCCATTGGGGGACCGGCCTCCTGTATGCTTATCCTCCCATACCTTTGGTGGGGAAGACCTTACTGAAGCTCAAGCAAGACCGCGGCACCATGATTCTGATCGCGCCCTTTTGGCCCCGTCAGATCTGGTTCCCTCTTCTTCTGGAGTTGTCCTCCGAAGAACTGTGGAGATTGGAGTGTTTTCCGACTCTCATTTCGCAGAACGACGGAGCGTTGCTGCACCCCAACCTTCAGTCTCTGGCTCTCACGGCCTGGATGTTGAGGGCGTAGACTTCACTGCGTTGGGTCTGTCTGAGGGTGTCTCCCGGGTCTTACTTGCCTCTAGGAAGGATTCCACTAAAAAGAGTTACTTTTTCAAGTGGAGGAGGTTTGTCGTGTGGTGTGAGAGCAAGGCCCTAGAACCTCGTTCTTGCCCTGCACAGAACCTGCTTGAATACCTTCTGCACTTATCAGAGTCTGGCCTCAAGACCAACTCAGTAAGGAATCACCTTAGTGCGATTAGTGCTTACCATTATCGTGTGGAAGGTAAAGCCATCTCTGGAGAGCCTTTAGTCGTTCGATTCATGAGAGGCTTGCTTTTGTCAAAGCCCCCTATCAAGCCTCCTACAGTGTCATGGGATCTCAACGTCGTCCTCACCCAGCTGATGAAACCTCCTTTTGAGCCACTGAATACCTGCCATCTGAAGTACTTGACCTGGAAGGTCATTTTCTTGGTGGCAGTTACTTCAGCTCGTAGGGTCAGTGAGCTTCAAGCCCTAGTAGCTCATGCTCCATATACCAAATTTCATCACAACAGAGTAGTGCTCCGCACCCACCCAAAGTTCCTGCCGAAGGTGGTGTCGGAGTTCCATCTTAAACCAGTCAATTGTCTTGCCAACATTCTTCCCCAGGCCGCATACCCGCCCTGCTGAACGTCAGTTGCACACATTGGACTGCAAGAGAGCATTGGCCTTCTACTTGGAGCGGACGCAGCCCAACAGACTGTCCGCCCAATTGTTTATTTCTTTCGACCCTAACAGGCTAGGGGTCGCTGTCGGGAAACGCACCATCTCTAATTGGCTAGCAGATTGCATTTCCTTCACTTACGCCCAGGCTGGGCTGACTCTTGAGGGTCATGTCACGGCTCATAGTGTCAGAGCCATGGCAGCGTCGGTGGCCCACTTGAAGTCAGCCACTATTGAAGAGATTTGCAAGGCTGCGACGTGGTCATCTGTCCACACATTCACATCACATTACTGCCTCCAGCAGGATACCCGACGCGACAGTCGGTTCGGGCAGTCGGTGCTGCAGAATCTGTTTGGGGTGTAAATCCAACTCCACCCTCCAGGACCCGAATTTATTCTGGTCAGGCTGCACTCTCAGTTAGTTGTTCTTCGTAGGTCAATTTCTGTTATACCCTCGCCGTTGCGAGGTTCAATTGACCTGGGTTCTTGTTTTGAGTGAGCCTGAGAGCTAGGGATACCCCAGTCGTGAGAACAAGCAGCCTGCTTGTCCTCGGAGAAAGGGTATGATACATACCTGTAGCAGTTGTTCTCCGAGGACAGCAGGCTGATTGTTCTCACCTACCCTCCCTCCTCCCCTTTGGAGTTGTGTGTTTCATCTTTTGCTAGTTATTCAACTGGCGGGAGCGGTCGCGCACGGGCGGGAAGACGGCCGCGCATGCGCGGTGGGCGTGCCCTGCGTGCCGACCGTCCCGCGAAGCTTTTTCCGGTTGGTGGGGGCTGCCGCGGACGTCACCCAGTCGTGAGAACAATCAGCCTGCTGTCCTCGGAGAACAACTGCTACAGGTATGTATCATACCCTATCTCAGCAGGTGGTGGTCACACACAGCAGCAGCTCTGGCTAGGCCTCCAAGCCTAATCCTTAGGTTTTGTTGAGGCCTGGGGTTGAGGGCTCTTTTGAGCAAGTGCAAACCTGGTGGTGCCAGGTCCCTCCTTTTCTCCCCCCCTCCCGCTGGCTCCGTTAAAAAAAAAAAAAAAATTTAAACGTCCTTAAAGGCGTTTATTTCGACGTTTATTTAAACGTTCATTGCAGCTACTCACTGGGACACCAGTTCGTTACAGCTCGGAGCGGCAAGCAGGTAATTTTACCTTTTTATAGCGGGCAGGGGGTTCCCCGATTCTTCTCCTCGTGGCATATGGCGTCGGAGGGCGAGGGCGCAAAGGGTCGCTCCCCGGATCGCTTGAGCGCTTCTAGAGGGGATGCGGGGGTCTTACAGCCTGATTCGCCCTTGTTGGGTGACAGTTTCGTGACCGATGAATGTCCCGGTCCTTCCTCCGGCGTGGCGGTTTTTCCCGCCATAAACGCCCATCCCCCGCTCCTCGCCTCCGCCATCTTGGCCGGCCACGCGGCTCGGACGGCTTCTTCGTGGGCCGCCCTTGAGGTTGGAGACATTAATGCCATGAACGCCCTTAATTTGGGCGACGGCACAAAAGCGGCTAAAGTTAAACGCCGTTCTTCCCGCGCGGCTCCTTCGCGGAGTGTCGCGCCGGACGCCATTTTGGATGCGCAGCATGTCTCTCCCCCGCTCTTGCGAGCGCCGGTTGAGGGTGCGTCTAGGGCTGTTGCCCAGGCTGCGGAAGTGCACAGTCTGGGGGGTTTCTCCCCCGAGTTTGTTTTGCTGCTGCATCAGGCTTTCCTCATGCAAAACGCTGCCCCTGCTCCCTCTTCTGGTAAAGAGGTTGAGGTTCCCAGAGGTAAACGCCCTCGGGTTGATTTCCAGGCCTTGGAGGACTTTGCCTCCTCCGATGTAGATGAGGGCAGCGTGTCTGAGGTCTCCCAACGGTCCTTTGCGGATTCCTTGGAGGAGACGGATCCCCGCTCGGATGGAGCGGATGACCCCTCTGCAGCGCGGCTTTTTAGCCCAGAGGATTTGCCCAACCTGTTGATACAGGCCATGGACACTTTGAAGATTTCCTCTCCGGAGGACGTCTCTCCCTCAGCCCCTGTTGGCTCTGCCATTATGCTGGGGATGAAGCGCCCGCCTAGAACCTTCCACGTGCATGATGCCATGCACACCTTAATTTCGGCTCAATGGGATGTCCCGGAAGCGAGCCTTAAAGTGGCTAGGGCTATGTCCCGCCTCTATCCTTTGGCTGTGAGTGAACGTGAGGCCTATCTGTGGCCTACCGTGGATTCTTTAATCACTGCGGTGACTAAGAAAACGGCGTTGCCGGTGGAAGGTGGCACGGCCCTAAAGGACGCCCAAGACAGAAGATTGGAGGCGGCCTTAAGGTCGTCCTTTGAGGCGGCTGCTTTAAGTTTGCAGGCCTCAGTTTGCGGCTCCTATGTGGCCAGGGCGTGCCTGACTATGGTGCAGCGGGCTTCCCCCTCGGATCATTCCTTGAGGGCTGATTGGCCGGCCCTGGAATCGGGCTTAGCCTATTTGGCAGACTTGCTGTATGATGTCTTGAGGGCCTCAGCTAAAGGCATGGCTCAGACAATCTCTGCGCGGCGGTGGCTTTGGCTGAAACATTGGTCTGCTGACCACGCCTCTAAATCCCGCCTGGCTAGATTGCCTTTTAAAGGCAAGCTGCTCTTTGGGGTCGAGCTGGACAAAATCGTGACCGATCTCGGCACGTCTAAGGGCAAGAAATTACCAGAGGTCAGGGCTCGGGCTAGTACTCGTCCCGGTACCTCCAGAGGACGGTTGCAGGAAGCCCGTCGGTACCGCCCGGGCAAGTCGGGTTCCTCTGCCCCTTCTTCCTTCAAGAGGAATTTCTCCCCCAAGCAGCATTCCTTCGCAGAGACCGCCGTCCCGGAGGTGCTTCCTCCGGTCCTCCCCCAGGGTCTCGTACCCAATGACGGGGCCTTGGTCCACGCCCCAGTGCAGATTGGAGGACGGCTGTCCTCGTTTCTGGGCGAGTGGACCACAATAACTTCAGACGCGTGGGTGCTGGAAGTCATCAGAGACGGCTACAAGCTAGAGTTCTGCCGACCCTTAAAAGACGGGTTTGTACTCTCTCCCTGCAAGTCTCCGGTCAAAGCTGTGGCAGTGCAGCAGACCCTGGACAATCTGATCCGCCTGGGCGCGGTCGTTCCGGTGCCAGAAAGTCAGCTTGGCAAAGGACGTTACTCCATTTACTTTGTGGTTCCAAAGAAAGGAGGTTCTGTCCGGCCTATCCTCGACCTCAAAGGGGTCAATCGGGCCTTGAAAGTGCGGCACTTTCGCATGGAGACTCTCCGCTCTGTTATAGCGGCAGTGAAGGCAGGAGAGTTCTTGGCTTCCTTGGACATCAAGGAAGCGTACTTGCATATTCCCATCTGGCCTCCTCATCAACGCTTTCTGCGTTTTGCAGTCCTGGGACGACACTTCCAGTTCAGAGCCCTCCCATTCGGGTTGGCTACTGCTCCGCGGACCTTTTCCAAAGTAATGGTGGTCATCGCGGCCTTCCTACGAAAGGAAGGGGTTCAAGTCCATCCTTATCTGGACGACTGGTTGATCCGAGCCCCCTCTTATGCAGAGTGCGGCAAAGCTGTGGACCGGGTAGTTGCTCTTTTGAGCTCCCTGGGATGGATCATCAACTGGGAGAAGAGCCAGCTGCGCCCGACTCAGTCCCTGGAGTACCTGGGAGTTCGATTCGACACCCAAGTGGGCAGAGTGTTCCTGCCAGACAATCGGATTGTCAAACTTCAGGCTCAGGTGGACCAGTTCCTAGTAGCCTCTCCTCTTCGGGCTTGGGACTATGTGCAGCTGTTGGGCTCTATGACGGCCACGATGGAAGTAGTGCCCTGGGCCAGGGCTCATATGAGACCACTTCAACACTCTTTGCTGCGGCGCTGGACTCCGATGTCGGAGGATTATGCTGTGCGCCTTCCCTTGGACCCAGCAGTGCGCAAGGCGCTGAGCTGGTGGATGCAGACAGACAAGTTGTCTGCGGGAATGCCTCTGGTGTCCCCAGAGTGGATTGTCATCACGACGGACGCCTCTTTGTCGGGCTGGGGAGCCCACTGCTTGGGAAGGTCAGCGCAGGGGCTCTGGTCTCCTGCAGAGGCAAAGTGGTCTATCAACCTCCTGGAACTCAGAGCCATTCGGTTGGCGCTTTTGGAGTTCATCCCGGTACTGGTGTTGAAGCCTGTACGGGTCCTGTCGGACAATGCCACGGCTGTGGCCTATGTCAACCGCCAGGGAGGTACCAAGAGCGCCCCTCTAGCCAAGGAGGCTATGAATCTTTGCCAGTGGGCGGAAGCGAACCTGGAGCAGCTTTCAGCGGCCCACATTGCCGGAGTCATGAATGTCAAGGCGGACTTTCTCAGTCGCCATACCTTGGAGCCCGGAGAGTGGCAACTATCTGATCAGGCGTTCTTGGACATCACGAAGCGCTGGGGCCAGCCGAGCCTAGATCTGATGGCGTCATCGGCCAATTGCCAAGTGCCGCGCTTTTTCAGCAGAGGACGGGACCCTCGATCCCTGGGAGTAGATGCTCTTCTCCAACAGTGGCCGACACAAGAGCTCCTCTATGTGTTCCCGCCCTGGCCCATGTTGGGCAGGGTGCTAGACCGGGTGGCAAAGCATCCCGGCAGGGTAATCCTGGTGGGTCCGGATTGGCCCAGACGTCCCTGGTATGCGGACTTGATCAGGCTCTCAGTCGACGATCCTCTGCGGCTGTCAGTGGAGCAGGGCCTGTTACATCAGGGTCCCGTGGTGATGGAGGATCCCTCTCCCTTTGGTCTTACGGCCTGGCTATTGAGCGGCAGCGTCTGAGGAAGAAGGGCTTCTCAGACAAGGTCATCGCCACTATGCTGAGAGCGAGGAAGCGCTCTACTTCTACTGCTTACGCCAGGGTTTGGCGTATCTTTGCAGCATGGTGTGAAGCAGGCTCACTTTCTCCCTTCACTGCTCCAATTTCTTCAGTGTTGGCGTTCCTGCAAGGAGGTCTGGAGAAAGGCCTGTCGCTCAGTTCCCTTAAAGTCCAGGTAGCGGCTCTGGCTTGCTTCAGGGGCCGCCTGAAGGGTGCTTCCCTGGCTTCGCAGCCAGATGTGGTGCGCTTTCTCAAGGGAGTTAATCACCTGCGCCCTCCTCTGCACTCAGTGGTGCCTGCGTGGAATCTCAACCTGGTGCTAAGAGCATTGCAGAAGCCGCCTTTTGAACCCTTGTCGAGGGCATCTCTGAAAGACCTGACGTTGAAAGCAGTCTTTTTGGGGGCTATCACTTCAGCCAGAAGAGTTTCCGAGCTCCAGGCGCTCTCTTGTCGAGAGCCTTTTCTGCAGTTCACTGAGGCAGGAGTGACTATTCGCACAGTGCCTTCCTTCCTGCCCAAGATTGTTTCTCGCTTCCATGTGAATCAGCAGCTCTGTCTCCCTTCCTTTCGTAGGGAGGACTACCCAGAGGAGTACTCCGCTCTTAAATATCTGGATGTGAGACGAGTCATCATCAGATACTTGGAAGTGACCAATGATTTCCGGAAATCGGATCATCTGTTTGTCCTGTTTGCAGGTCCTCGTAAGGGTCTGCAGGCTGCTAAGCCTACAGTGGCAAGATGGGTCAAGGAAGCCATTGCAGCGGCTTATGTGGCCGCGGGGAAGGTGCCGCCTATCCAGCTGAAGGCTCACTCCACGAGAGCTCAGGCGGCCTCGATGGCAGAGGCCGAATCCGTCTCCTTGGAAGAGATATGCAAGGCGGCAACTTGGGCTTCGGCTCATACATTCTCCAAGCATTACCGTTTGACTGTGGCTGCACGGGCGGAGGCCCGGTTTGGAGCTTCAGTGTTGAGGTCAGGGATTTCTATGTCCCGCCCTGGGTGAGTACTGCTTCGGTACATCCCACCAGTCTATGGATTGATCAGCTTGATGATATGGAAGGTAAAATTATGTATAATCATACCTGATAATTTTCTTTCCATTAATCATAGCTGATCAATCCATAGCCCCTCCCAGATATCTGTACTGTTTATATTCTGGTTGAATTTTAGGTTCAAGTTTAGCCTTCAGTTACTTCAGGAGGACTTCGTGTTCAAGTTCTTCTTTCACTTGGATTCTTCAAGAGTTGAGACGAGTTTGTGTTACAGTGAGCTGCTGCATTCCTCTCCCCTCCATTTTACGGGGCTGGATTGAGATTTAAATTCTGCCGGCACTCCCTCCCGCTTCGTGCGGCTGTAGGGCAGCTTTGTACCCCTCCCGCTTCGGCGGTGTTAGGGTCAGTCAGCTCCTCCCGCGGTTTGCGGTTGCAGGATAAGCCAGATCCCCCCGCATCGGCGGGTGTGGTGTCCCTCCCCCGCTCCGCGGGGATGAGCTGGACGGATTCCCCTCCCCCACTTGTGTGGGGATGAGCTGGGTTAATTCCCCTCCCCCCGTTTCGGCGGTGGTGAGCTGGGCAGAGTGTCCCTTCGTGGGTGTAATTCTCTTAAGTGCTGAGTCCTGCGGATGGAGCTTTGATATCGACATACTGAGGAGTTTCCGGCAGCACATGACCACATATAGGGAGGCAAAAGTTTGCTCTCTATCTCCACCTGCTGGTAGATGGACACAACCCACCAGTCTATGGATTGATCAGCTATGATTAATGGAAAGAAAATTATCAGGTATGATTATACATAATTTTACCTTTGTTTCGATAATACGGTTTGTGCCGGGCAAGTGCATCGCATTTGGGCGGATTTGAGCTGGACAGTATCGGTTTTCAGCGATAATGGAAATCGAAGGCACCCAGCTCAAAAACGAACAAATCCAAGGCATTTGGTCATGGGAGGGGCCAGGATTTGTAGTGCACTGGTCCCCCTCACATGCCAGGACACCAACCGGGTAACCTAGGGGGCACTTGTAACAATTATAAAAAAAAATTAATATACCTCCCAAATCCATAGCTCCCTTACCTTGGGTGCTGAGCCCCCCAAATCCCCCCCAAAATCCACTGCCCACAACTCTACACCATTACCATAGCACTTATAGCTGAAGGGGGGCACCTAGATGTGGGTACAGTGGGTTTTGGGGGCAGTTTGGAGCACTCCCCATTTACCAGCACAAGTGTAACAGGTGGGGGGGGGGATGGGCCTGGGTCCACCTGCCTGAAGTCCACTGCACCCACTAACAACTGCTCCAGGGACCTGCATACTGCTGTGATGGACCTGGTATGAATTTAAGGCTGGCAAAAAAGTTTTTAAAGTTCTTTTTTTTTGGTGGGAGGGGGTTAGTGACCACTGGGGGAATCAGGGGAGGTCACCCCCGATTCCCTCCGGTGGTCATCTGGGCAGTTGGGGTACTTTTTGGGGACTTGTTCGTGAAAAAAAAGGGTCCAGAAAAGTGACCCAAATTCTCGCTTCTGGCGCCCTTCTTTTTCCATTATCGGCCGAGTGCGCCCATCTCTCCTCGGCCGATAAACACGCCCCAGTCCCGCCTTCACCATGCCTCCGACACGCCCCCATCAACTTTGTCCGTTCCTGCGACAGACTGCAGTTCGAGGCGCCCAAAATCGGCTTTCGATTATACCGATTTGGGCACCCATGAGAGAAAGGCGCCCATCTCCCGATTTGGGTCGAAATATGGGCGTCTTTCTCTTTCCAAAATAAGCCTGATGGTGTTTTGTGTGGCTCCAGAGGTCCGCGTTTTCCATGGCGAGCCCTTTTCTTTTGTTCCTGCCCTGTGCGGTTGTTTAAAACTATTTTTTCTGCCCCGCAGAGTTCTCTCTTCTACTGCTATGGGGGACAGAGAACAGCAGTGGGGCAGGGCACCCTTTGGGTAGAGACCCCTATTGGGGACTCTTTCGAGACCCGTTTGGTGCTGTTCTTTTCATTTTGACAGTTTTGGTTTCCCTCGGTTTTTGTTTTTTCTCAGACGGCAGTACTAAAAAAAAAAAAAAAACACAGCTGTTTGTAGGGAGCAGTTGGCTTCAGTTTTCAGTGGGCCATTTTACAATTGGAATTTTTTTCTGAGGCTGCTACACGTTTCCATTGCTTCTAGGATCCATGGTACTCGTGGAAGAGTGGGACCTCAGACTACCATGCGGGGACTTCCCCACGTGCAGTGTATAAGTTGCATTGTGATGCAGAATGGCTTATTCTGAGCAGTGGCTGGCTTGTACCCTGAAGTTTTCAGGTTCATGGCTGTTTTGTGCATATTTTTGGAAGCTGTGGCTCTCCACTCTATTTCAGATGGGACATATTATCCTTCTTTCTCCCCTGTTGCTTTCCTTGTGGAGCACTCCTTCAGTTTGTTGACTCAAGAGATTGCTACACTGTAGTGCTCCAGGTTAGCTGTGTTGCCTTCCACACAGCTCTGCTCTCTAGTATTGGACACTACCACTTGTCAGGCCTCTGGCATACCAGTTCTGACCACTTCTGTCTCTGTGGTATCTCTCACTGTCTGTCTTTCGTTTTGCTTCTTTCATTGTCTTAGGCAGATTTATTTATTTATTTGTTACATTCGTATCCTACATTTTCCCACCTATTTGCAGGCTCAATGCGGCTTACATAGTACCG
The DNA here is from genome assembly GCF_901765095.1 of Microcaecilia unicolor. NCBI lineage: Eukaryota > Metazoa > Chordata > Amphibia > Gymnophiona > Siphonopidae > Microcaecilia > Microcaecilia unicolor. The sequence goes on from NC_044039.1 coordinate 57,362,086, forward strand.
TATCGGCGTTTGCCAATTCCAGTATGAACAAGGTGATATTGTGATAGAATAAGGTTTATGTGTGAGAGACTTGTTAGATGTTTCTATTGCGGAGCTATTTCCTGTAGGGGTCTAACCTAATTGTTTAAGCATATCCAAGCATGAGCATAGGGATCCAGAGGTTTCTGGGTCATCTGCCACTGTAGCTTGACATCCATAATACACTATGGTTCTAATGACCATGTTCTATTGCAGTATTTCCCAAGTCCGGTCCTTGAGTACTTCAAGTCAGGTTTTCAGGATATCCACAATAAATATGCATGAACTTGATTTGTATATGTTGTCTCCATTATATGCAAATCTCTTTCATGCATATTCAATGTGGATATCCTGAAAACCTGACTGGTAAGGGGTACTCCAGGACTGGGTTTCAACCTACTGAAATGCCTTCCAGGATATTCAGCTACCAGGTGTACTGACCAAATACTGAAAGTGATTCGAGAAGAGAGCAAGGCTTTGAATAGTGAGGTTGTAATTCACCTGGGGACAAATGACCTGGCCAACAATAGCAAGTTTACAGCACAGAGAGTGTTCCAGAAGCTTGGGGAGGGACTGAAATCTTTGGTTCGGACTGTGGCTTTTTCTGAAGCAATTCCCATGTGGGGGAAGGGAGAGGAAAGACTACGCAAAACAGTGAACTTCAATAAGTGGCTTCAGTCTTGGTGTAAAGAAGGTTTTAGATACATAGGAGCTCTGTAGAAGTAAGAAGGAAAAATACAGAAAAGCTGAGAAGGCAATAACCTTGAAAAGGAATGTGCACATAGTCAGTGGAAAGCTGAGTTGTGCAAACACAAGAAAGAACAAGCCTCGCCTGACATATGAGATTAGGAACAGACAATGTCTGATAAAGAAATGCTGACTTGTGGTTAGAAGAAAAAAGCAAGGACAAAGATAAGGGAAAAATAACAGGACACAGATGTGAGCAATTAGGGTGTACAAAGTTTAAGTAAAGAACATTGTGTGCAAAAGAACAGAAGGAATGCCAAATATTCTGTATATAAGTAAAGACAGAAAATTGTTAGCAAGCAACTTCATCTCTGTACCTGATGAGATTGTTCTCTGTATAACTTGCTTCCTATGTAAAGTTCTTACATAGCACTGTCATGGTATTGACAGTTGAATAAAAAGAAAGATTATTACTATACTATTGGGAGTCTTGTACATAATTCTTTACAATTTAAAAATAGAAGGGAATTTAACAGAGCATGGGGTAATATGTGGAGAAATAACAGGCTCTACTGCAATGATGGGCTACATCTTTCTGTGATTGGAAAAAGGATCCTTGGGGAGAAATTCAGCCAGTATGTTTCTAGACATTTAAACTAGAAGGCAGGGCTAACAAAAGGAAACAAGGGAATTCGGAAAGTCACCCCCAGAATAAACATGATGGCAGAGGGGAAAAGGTCATCTAAATATAGAAAACCACCTAAACTCATTATGCAAATGGAAAGCAATGAGCACAAATGCTCGTAGTCTAGGTAAAAAGGTTCAAGACTTGCAAACTCTGATGTTTGAAGAAAATTGGATATTGTTGCTATTACAGAGATGTGGTTTAATGATTCTCATGAATGGGATGTGACTATACCGGGCTATAATGTTTTAGGAAGGATAGAGAGGGCCGAAGGGGTAGAGGAGTGGCGCTGTAAATGAGAGACAAAATCAGAGCAGCTGAAATTCGGGGGGACCTGGGGAGAGGAAGAAGCTTTATGGATCGACCTGGAAAGAGAATATGGAACCTGTATCCACACGGGGAGTATCTACAGACCTCCGGCACAAACGGAGAGCTAAACAAGGATCAGATAGAAGATATTCAAAAGATTGGTATGAAAGGGGAGGTGCTACTGTTGGGAGACTTCAACTAGTCTGATGTGGATTGGAACGTCCCGACTGCAGAATCGGAAAGAAGTAGGGAGATTGTGGATGCCTGTCAAAGTGCCTTGCTCAGACAAATAGTGACGAAACCCACGAGGGAAGGGGTCGATGCTGGATCTAGTGCTCACCGAATGAAGGGTTTCCAATAACCAGGTGAGGCCCACCTATCTAATAGTGATCATCACACCATATGTTTTGATAAAAGGGCAAAGGCGGAGTGAGGACGCACAAAACTCAAAGTACTGGATTTCAGACGTACTGATTTTGATAAAATGGAGGAATACCTGATCCGCTATGGATTTACAGCCTGTCTCACTAACACAGACTACCCAATAATTACCGTGGATTCTTTGGATTCGTAATGAGTAAATGAAACCTTTATTAGATGAAGCTAGATTCTACAATTGGTTAATATACATATATATATATATAATATATATATATATATATATATATATATATATATACTAGTTAGCACATATACAGCAATTAGCTATATGAAAACAATGGTTATGTCACTGATCTCTACATCTCTCAGACCAGGGAAAGAAGCAAACACAATGATCAAGACAATTATTACATCACTGGCCTCTACATCTAAGCAATGCAAAGAGTTATTTGACCAGGAAAGAAACAATAATTACATACAATCATCACTGATCTCCATCATCCAAGCTCTTGTCATCAGCAGCTGAGGAGGGCCCGACACACACAGCGAAAGAGCTAGGAGCTTTTTGGACCAGGAACAACAGATTTCTGCGCAGCCCGTACGTTGCTCACAGATGAACCCCACTGTGCTATGAGAAGCCCTCCCTTTATTAGATTCCGAGCCCATGTCCAGAGCTATGGGAAGTTACAGGAACGCCTCTAAGGGAAAATTACAGAATATACATGTGGATGCAGTCACATGCTTCCAGCCCAAGCAAACAAACCACTGGCCAGGAGGCTCATTTCTTGAACGCCGAGCATATCCTGTCTCCCTCCTGCACAAGCTGAATTGGTTAGAGACATGCTTTATCTTCCACATTCCAACTTGTTTTTGTATCACAAGGAAAGTTACTTTTGGTCAGAAAACAAGATTTCAGAGGGTATTATCGGTCAAAGGCAGGATTGAATAGCAATCCTTTTAAGATAGCACTTAAACAATGAATGAAACAGAATTACTTCTAATCAACAATACAGACCCTGAGTGCACTGGTCGTTCCAGACAGGGTTGAAAAACAATCTTTTCAAATTCTATTCCATTACAATCGGTCCTTGATTTTCAACGCTGTCTGAATGAAAGTCCATAATATAAGTCATTACATCAGGTAAAACACCAAAAAAAGGTAACAAGACAGATTATACAAATGAATAATATACTGAGCACTAATTCAACAACATACTAAAATTAACAGGAAGTGTAATTCAAGGGCAAATAGTAATAGTGCTGTCCACTAATAACTAACCAAAATTCAGTATTACAAATAATACCACTGCTTAGTTTTACTAAACTACACAATTTGCCCAGAACAAAAGAGGTCAGTGCACAAGGCAGTATTTAAAATTATTAATCAGGTTGTGGAAGGAACCCACCGGTGAAATCACCTCCACAAGTATCATAGTAATCATAGTAGATGATGGCAGAAAAAGACCTGCACGGTCCATCCAGTCTGCCCAACAAGAAACTCATGTGTGCTACTTTTGTGTATACCCTACTTTGATTTGTACCTATGCTCTTCAGGGCACAGACCGTATAAGTCTGCCCAGCACTATCTCCGCCTCCCAACCACCGGCTCTGGCACAGACTGTATAGTCTGCCCAGCACTATCCCCGCCTCCCACCACCGGCTTCTGGCACTGACCGTATAAGTCTGCCCAGCACTATCCCTGTCTCCCACCACCAGCTCTGGCACAGACCGTATAAGTCTGCCCAGCACTATCCCCCGCCTCCCACCACCGGCTCTGGCACAGACCGTGTAAGTCTGCCCAGCACTATCCCTGCCTCCCAACCTCCATCCCGCCTCCCACCACTAACTCTGGCACAGACCGTATAAGTCTGCCCCGCACTTTCCCCGCCTCCCAACCTCCAGCTCTGCTATCCAATCTTGGTTAAGCTCCTGAGGATCCATTCCTTCTGAACAGGATTCCTTTATGTTTATCCCACGCATGTTTGAATTCCGTTACCGTTTTCATCTCCACCACCTCAGAGCTAGTCATCTTGAGCCTTATCCCTTTTCATAAGGGCAAATAGATGTCACAACATGCAAGTCATCTTGAGCCTTATCCCTTTGCATAAGGGCAAATAGATGTCACAACATGCAAGTAGAAATTATGCTATATTAATTTCTACTTACATAGTAACATAGTAGATGACGGCAGAAAAAGACCTGCATGGTCCATCCAGTCTGCCCAACAAGATAAACTCATATGTGCTACTTTTTGTGTATACCCTACCTTGATTTGTACGTGTCCTCTTCAGGGCACAGACCGTATAAGTCTGCCCAGCACTATCCCCGTCTCCCAACCACCAGCCCCGCCTCCCCCACCGGCTCTGCCACCCATCTCGGCTAAGCTCCTGGGGATCCATTCCTTCTGAACAACGATTTCTTTATGTTTATCCCACGCATGTTTGAATTCCGTTACTGTTTCTTTTCCACCACCTCCCGCGGGAGGGCATTCCAAGCATCCACTACTCTCTCCGTGAAAAAATACTTCCTGACATTTTTCTTGAGTCTGCCCCCCTTCAATCTCATTTCATGTCCTCTCGTTCTACCGCCTTCACATCTCCGGAAAAGGTTCGTTTGCGGATTAATACCTTTCAAATATTTGAACGTCTGTATCATATCACCCCTGTTTTCTCCTTTCCTCCTTTTCTCCTTTCCTCAAGGAGGTGGAATACCTTCTTCGGATGAGGACCGTAACCCCCGCGCAACCCCCCGAGAACGGCGATCGAGGTTTAAGGACGGAGATCCGGGAACCACGTGGAAGACGGGCCCCGGGACCCCAACCCGCCAATAACCACAGACCCACCTTCCCCCGCTATCCAACTGCCACTGGAGGAACGGAGGCAAGGGACAGCCAATCCCCTCGCTATCCGAGGTAGCGACTACTGCAGGCGCACTGAGAGGCATACTGGTTAGCGGGCAAAGTAGGAGAGGCCTGAAACAGCCATAACCCAGCTGACGGACCGAGCTGATATCACCCCACTGTCGCCCAAGAAGGGAAAGGCAGCGAACTCCCCACAGAGGCAAGCGCCGGAGCCAAGACAAGATCGATCCCACTCAGACCTGACCAACATCCACACCACCTCCTCTGAATCCATCCAGTGCCGACCAACGAGGAGAGACGAGTCGGAACGCAGACGGAGGAGAACACCCGGACCCGTAGAATCGAACAGCACCACACGACAAGATACATCTCGAACGGCCCCCCCTCCCGCCTCACCCCCACCTCGCTGCTCAGCCACCTGGACTAGCGGTGGTGAGAAGAGAATTCTCCCCCTAAGAACCCTACAGCAGCCGCGCGCCTCATTAACCTTGCTCCTTGACCCCCCGACCCAACACAACGAAGTCGGAGAACCACAGCGCGATCCGCCCAAAACCACGCGCTGCAACCGTGAACAGACTCTATCCATACCGGAGGCTGAAACGCCGGGAGCACACCATCCACTCGCTGGAGACCAAGTGGTGTCTACTAAGATTGGGTCCTCCGAGGTACTCCGGGACTCAACACGAACCTCCGAATCACAATTTCCCCCACCCGGTTCAACCGGACAGAAGACGGAGCAGGAGACCGCAATTGTAAACTATCTGAGTATAATCAACTATCTGACTATAATCACAAAAACTCTTTATTATATTGCAAAATAATAAGCTGATTAATATCAATTCTAATGCATTGTGTTGTCTAAAGTTTCAGCATCAATAGCATTTATTATCTCTACACCTGTACTAAAAGCTCCTAACAATGTATCATACTAAACTCATTTTACTCTACAATTAAGGCAATTAAGAGTACTACAGTTTTTGCACAGGTCTTCATAGGTGTAGTGTTCACACAAGAAGAATATAAACATTTGCTAATGGTGTAAATTTTGTTTTTTATTTTTTGTTACATTTGTACCCCGCGCTTTCCCACTCATGGCAGGTTCAATGCGGTAGGCAATGGAGGGTTAAGTGACTTGCCCAGAGTCACAAGGAGCTGCCTGTGCTGGGAATCGAACTCAGTTCCACAGGACCAAAGTCCACCACCCTAACCACTCCTCCACTCCATGTCAACAATGTCCGCATTTTTGGGTCAACAATGCTGTATTGACTGTCTCTGACTTGTGCAAGTCATATTAAACTTATTCATGTGACAGGACTTCCTTCCATATTTGAGTGTTGTTGACAGTTGCTACAGAACATATCTAATTAGCCGAACATGTGTTTTGTCAGATTTCACTCTGATTCTCCCACTGCCACGTCAGCTTGCCTTGTCTTTTGGTGGTAAGTGTAATCCGTTGGGTTAGTCGTGAGCCCTTGGGCCCTGGCTGAGGCCAGCGGGGCGCCAACCCAGGCCAAGGGGAGACCGACCCACCACCACACACCCCAGCTACACAATACCCCTAAGCTACCCCTCCCCGCAGTCCCTCAGGAAGAAGGGAAATAGGCAAACAGGCGGGCCTCGCTGGCTGAACCGGAACCCACGCACACAGAACCACTTGTGCGGGCCTCACGGCCGAACAGGAACCCAGACACACACGGGGGGGGGGGGCTGAAAGAACCCAGAGGGCCCCCGCGACCCCAAGATGTCAGACACACGTTGAACACCAGCGATAGGGCAGAGGGAGAAACAAAAGAACCAGAGCGGGCCACGCCCACCCAGGGGACTAGCGCAGGGCAGGGGAACTAACACCAACCCCAAAAGGGTTAGGAAGCCCCAGGCAGAAGCCAGAGGAACCAGACACAAAAGGAAGGCAGAAAGCCTTTGCCTCAAACCCACAGCAGACAGAGGCAACCAGAACACAAAGGGTTAAGCTTGTAGAGCCAGCAGGCACACCAGAGAGAGAGAGAGAGCTCCCTAAATCAACAAACAAACAGAGGTAAGGCTAAGGGCCGATAGAACAAACACACTGTCAGAGGCAGGGACACAAAACACACAGTACACAAAGGGTTAAACTCACTGAGTCAGCAGGCCGGACACTGGGAAGAGAAATCCTTAGAGTAAACAAACAACCAGAGAGGACGCTCTCAGACAAGCAGCCTAGCTGAGACGAAAGCTGAACAAAGCCCAGCCCCCACTGAGGAACAAGCAGCTGGCTTTCCACAGAGAGCTGCAGCCAGCGAAGGGAAGCCCAGCTGGAGGCAAGAGAACTAATTAAACACACACACAAACACGCTGCCCCAGCTAACACAAACAAAGGGAAAGGAAAGAAATCCCTGAACAGGGAACTCAGATCAAAGTCAGAGCACAGAGCACGTTCTGACCAAGAACTGCAGCTTTCAAGTCACCACAAGAGTGTGAGTAACGCCCAAGCAAGGCAGGGAGTAACACGCAGGCTTAAGTAGACTCACAGACGTCAGCACAAACCCTGGCAGCCAATCAGAAGAGACGTCTCCCCTCTCTCTACTACTACTACTACTACTAACTAACATTTCTAAAGCGCTACTAGGGTTACGCAGCGCTGTACAATTTAAACATAGAAGGACAGTCCCTGCTCAAAGAGCTTACAATCTAAAAGACAAGAGAACAAACTAAAGACAAGTGAACAATCTAGAGGACGAGTGAACAGTTAATCTGATAGGGTGGATAGATTGGGGCATTTTATATTTCTCGAGCGGTTAGGTGCCGAAGGCAGCATTGAAGAGGTGAGTTTTAAGCAGAGATTTGACGATGTGTAGGGAGGGGGCATGGCGTATGGGTAATGGAAGATTGTTCCAGGCATAGGGTGAGGCAAGGCAGAATGAGCGGAGCCTGGAGTTGGCAGTGGTGGAGAAGGGTACTGAGAGAAGGGCTTTGTCCTGTGAGCGGAGGTTGCGGGCGGGAACATAGGGGGAGATGAGGGTGGAGAGGTAGTGAGGAGCCGCAGACTGGGTGCATTTGTAGGTAAGGAGGAGGAGCTTGAATTGTATGCGATATCTGATCGGAAGCCAATGAAATGATTTGAGGAGAGGGGTGATATGAGTATATCGGTTTTGGCGGAATATAAGACGTGCAGCAGCGTTCTGAACGGATTGAAGGGGGGATAGATGGACGAGTGGGAGGCCGGTGAGGAGTAAGTTGCAGTAATCAAGGCGAGAGGTAATGAGAGCGTGGATGAGAGTTCTGGTGGTATGCTCAGAGAGGAAAGGGCGATATTTGCTGATGTTGAAGAGGAAGAAGCGACAGGTCTTGGCAGTCTGTTGGATATGCGCAGAGAAGGAGAGGGAGGAGTCGAAGATGACTCAGAGGTTGCGGGCAATGGGACGGGGAGGATGAGGGTGTTATCAACAGAGATAGAGAGTGGAGGAAGAGGAGAAGTGGGTTTAGGAGGAAGACGAGGAGCTCGGTCTTGGACATGTTCAGCTTCAGGTGGCGGTTGGACATCCATGCTGCAATGTCGGATAAACAGCCGATACCTTGGCCTGGGTCTCCGCGGTAATGTCAGGTGTGGAGAGGTATAGCTAGGTGTCATCAGCATAAAGATGATACTGAAAACCATGAGACGAGATCAGCGAGCCCAGGGAAGAGGTGTAGATTGAGAAGAGAAGGGGTCCAAGGAAAGATCCCTGGGGAACTCCAACAGATAGTGGGATGGGGAGTGGAGGAAGATCCATGGGAGTGTACCTGAAGGTGCGGTGGGCGAGATAAGAGGAGAACCAGGAGAGGACAGGGCCTTGGAACCCAAAAGAGGACAGCGTGGCAAGAAGTAAATCATGATTGACAGTGTCAAACGCGGCGGAAAGATCGAGGAGGATGAGGATGGAGTAGTGACCTCTGGATTTGGCCAGGAGCAGGTCATTGCAAACCGGCAGAATCATAACAGTAAGATGTAGTCGTCCACCGGGGGTAATGCCAATACCCAGACACCACAAGAAGGAGGATTATACTGATTTTTACAAGTATCTATAAATGAAACATATTAACAGATTAATTACTCTCCAGGATAACATTTATTCGCTGGGACATAAGTCCATTTTCCCCGCCCAAATCGGAAGATCAGAATGGTATTATCCACCCCTTGGGCAATAATTTCAGCAGGCTGTGGGGGCCCATTTCCCTGGGTAACCCACACCTTTGCACCTGCAGACAAATCAGTGGATCCAAAGCCTTTATCCCCTCATGTGGTAAAGGTGGTGGGTGGATCCAACTTCACAATTCTAGATTATAACACTGGTCATTAGCCTGAATTAACACATCATGTGGACCGTTGTTATTAAGTATAACCGTTACTTATTATTTGAATATCTCTTTGTAACAACAATTTGTAGAGCATATAAATCCAGCCCTGCCGCTCCTGGAGTGACCCTGTAGGGCATTATAGCTCCTGCTGTAATTTCCCAATATCCTAATTGGTCATGTTTGATAGTCAAGACTTGTAGGTTAGAAGTAACCATTCACATTAGGGGTGTTTCTGCTTCCCCAATAGACCGATTCCTAAAGTATCTTTAAGGCCTCTACCAAATTTATTTTCCAATTCTTTAAATGATCCCCCTATTTTACGTATTTGTTGTTTCAACAGACCATTCATTTGTTCAATTAAACCTGCTCCAATATATATATATATTATGATCTGAAGCATATTGTTAACAATTAACCTTCAAAAATGGGAACCATTATCAATTCTAAAGTTTTAAAAGTGTTGTCTGCAAGGATGTGCAATTACATTTCTGAAATAATTAGCTACTGTTGTGCACACATATTTACATCCTTGCAAATTGGGTAAAAGTTCTATATAATCCATCTACCAAATTTGTTCAGGTAATTTTCCCCTGTTAATTACCCCTCAGACATGTGGGGAACAGATCGCCTAGTCTGGTATTAACAGGCCAGACATTCAACAATAACAATTTTAATAACATCCATAATTAAACTAATACCACGATCTGTTGCCCACCTGTGAGTGGCCTTTCTTCCCAGATGTTCACATTTTTGGTGCACCCATTTCACCAAACCTGAGCATTTATCTGGCTCTTCCCTAGTCATCAGCCACTGTGCTGTAGAGATGTTCTAGAGTATCTACATAAAAAAAAACAATAACATTATATATATAATTCTTGCCACAATTCTTTACCCCACAAATCTTTGGTATTAATTTTCCAATTGTTCTTATATCAGGTAGGTAGTCATGTGGCTGTAACATTGTCCTAAAGTTTTTGTTTTCAAAGCCATATAGGCAGCATACAGCTCTGCATATTGACTGCTTGCTCCTCCCCCACTGCATTATAGTGAACGCTTTATTTTAGAATTATAAACTACTGCTTTTCAGACTCTTTCCCCAACATATTTAGCAGAACTATCTGCAAACCAGGCATGCTGCTGTTCTTCGTTGGTTAATTGATTATAAACTTTTTACCACTTAACTGGGCTTTCCACCCAATTCCGCCCAACTTATCCTGTCTCTGAAATGGCTGACACTTTTTCATACAGTAAGGGAATTCCTCCAATTCCTGATTTTGTTCTCTCCTGAATATATCATTTTCACTTAATTATGCTGACTTCCTGTGCATGCCCTATCCTATGGGTTTTCGGGGAACTAATATCCTATAGTTAATTGCGCAGTATCTATTAAAGCCCAATAACATGCTAATAACTGTTTTTCAAAGGGGTATACCTGATTCCTGCCTCTGGTAACTTGCAACTCCAAAATCCTAAAGGCACCCGAGTCTTTTGTTTCTGCCAGAGGCTCCAATTAGCACAATTTTTCATTCACTGAGACACTTTATTATTTGGTCCACTTGTATCCCACATTTTCCCAGCTTATGCGGGCTCAATGTTAGCTCCACCTCTCCTGTCTGCACTGGCCACAAATCTAAGGTAGTTTGTATTGCCTATTGCTCTGCTTCAAAAGCTTGTTATTCCTTTCTCCCCACTCAAAATTATATTTTTTCCTAGTCACTTTATATAATGGTGCTAAAATTTGGCCCAGGTGGGGTACATGCTGTCTCCAAAAGCCAAATAATCCAATCCAAATTTTTCTGTTTAGCTTTTGGCAAAATTTCTCTTACTGAATGTCTAGAAATTTCACTGTTTGGGACAGTCCTTATATCTTATCTCCCATCCTTTGTTCTTTAAATGTATAATTCTACTTCTAAAGCAATCTGTATCTGCTCAAAAGCCTTTCTTTTTCAAAACAAACCCTGTTGCTCTCTCTCTTCACTGAAGGTCATTCTTCCCTGATAAGCTCTGCTTGCAAGAAGCTAATTAACCCATTCCTATGTCTTGACAGTTTAACAGTTTCTGTATGGAAACGGTCCTTGAGCCTTATAAGATTAACCTTTTATTTTAAATGTGCAGTTAATCTCCAAATGAGTCTAAACATATACTACGTCACACTTACAAAAGCACTTGCTCAGTTATTAACTGCGTCACACATTTTACAACGGCACAGCACACTCAGTTATTTCAATTGCATAAATCACACAGCATTCTAACTATAAATCACACACACACATTTCAATTCTGTACTTTTTCCATGCTGCTTACCCCGTTTCTAACGGGATTTCAAATAAACAATACTGTTGCATAGCAACATCAGATAAATGACGGCAGATAAAGACCCGTACGGTCCATCCAGTCGGCCCAACAAAACAAACTCATTTTTACATAGTAATTCCCTCTCTCTTCCTGTTTTCAGCATTTTGCCTGCAGCAAGGCAATGATTCCTTCAAACCTGAGTCCTGTTCCTCCCCCATTAGGACCACCAGTGGCTATAATAACATATAATACAGGGGAGGGCATTACAAGATGGCCGCCTGAATGCTGCTCGAGGTTGATCGAGAACGCTGAAAACGTTTTCCTCTCTGAAATATGCCACATACCAAAAGGAAGGGTGTGACAAAAAGCCTAGTGCCGAAGGCAATAACGTCGACCTGATTCAGCAAACTCTCGATCACTTCTTGCAGAATAACCCTCCAGAGACTGGTTTGGCGAGCCCGATGTTAAGTCCTGACAGAGGAGTGTCGGCGCTTCTGGGCTATGAGGTTTCCGTCACGCCGCTGGAGTTGATCCCGCCTCCCTGCCCTGCTTTGACCCGAGGTGAGGAAACCCCACTGGATGCGGAAGGCGCTGCTAAGGGGATTTTGTTCGGCAAGTTACCTCGGAGTTCTGACAGGGAGGACTCAAAGTCCCAGGAAAATCCAGGAGAGGTTACATTAACGGAGGTCTGGAAAGCGGTACAAGCTTTGACGGTAGCAGTGACTAAATCTACTAATGAATTTGCCACAACCGTGAGTAAATTAGAAAAATTTGATGCTTCACTGGAAAAAGTTAAAAACGATACAAATACCCAATCTCAAAAAACACAATTCGAAGTTAATAGTTTAAAATCTTCAGTAGAAGCTCTAATCAAGGATAAACAAATAATTCATCGGAAAATTGAATTAATGGAGAACAATAATAGACGTTTGAATTTGAGACTCTTGAACTTCCCTATTTCTTCATTAATAAAATCAGATGAGTTATTCAAAACGTATTTGAAGGAAATCCTGCAGATACCAGCTTCAAATTTACCCCCATACAATAAGATTTATTATTTACTCCTGAAAAAAGGTTTGAATACAGGTTCTGCAAGAAATTTACAAGGGGACGCTCAGGAATCTCATAATTTGACTGCATTCCTGGAGGACTCGAATATGGAGATAACTGACAGAGGAACTTTACTAGTTCAATTTGTGTGTGAGCAAGATCTAAATCTGTGGAGCTCCTGAGCAGCCTGCAGCTCTTTGCTTGTCTGCTGCCTGAAGGAAACTCAAAACAGATAAGAATTGTGCTGGCTTTCCCTTCTATCCTTTCTATTGTGATATCCCCTTTCTCACTCAGGGTGACCTGGTTTCCACTCAGCAAATTAAGCAGGTCTCACCAACTGCATATTTCTCAGGCAACTCTTTATTCCAGCCCCTAGGCACACTTCTTCGAGCTTAACACTTTATGCTTTCATAGATCTTCCCATTGAGCCTCCCCACACAGATACATGGGCTCGGTACTATACCAATACTTTGGGGACTCTCAACCCCAGGCTTTTCAGCCTGCTTCTCTTGGTACTTCGGACACACAGTCCCTCTTTGAACACACAGTTCTAGACACACAGTCTTTTCATCTTGGACACACAGTCCCTCTTTGAACACACAGTTCTAGACACACAGTCAAACTCTAATGCTTTAGGGACTTCTTACCCCAGGATTTTCAGCCTGCTGATCTCCTTTGGACACACTGTCCTCCACAAGTCCACAGGGGTAGCCAGTATTTTTCAGGGGCTCTCTCTTCTTCTGCTGCTAGCTCACTTCCCTCTTTCACAACTCAGGTGGGGTATAAAGTGGTTAATTAGCTACACCCAGGACCCAGCCCATAACCACCTGCACCTGTGGACCTCCCAGGGCTCTCCCCGGTCCTAGTGACCTCCACCTTCTTCTAGCGCCCTCTAGTGGCCTACACCGTATAGGACAGCCTCATACCTTCTCACACTATGCTTGTCTGTCCTTGGCACTGCAAATATATCTTTCCTAAAAGATTTTTTTTAAAAACCTGTTTTAAATCTGCTCAGCAAATATTGTGATCTAACTGGTGTGATCTCATTGTTGTGTTTCTAACTGGTTTTGTTTCTAACTGGTTTATTGATATCTGATTGTTGTGTTTCTAACTGATTTATTGATATCTGTAAATTTGAAAACTAGATTTTCAGATTTCAAAACTGCCAGGAAGTATTAGAAATCTCTTTCTTTTAGTAAAAGTGTGCTGCTGAGCTGTTCCCCTCCCCCAACCACCTGGTTTTCAGCAGACATTTTAAACACTTAGGTGTGGTGATTTCTGTTTTCTGTGGAGCTCCTGAGCAGCTGCAGCTCTTTGCTTGTCTACTGCCTGAAGGAAACTCAAAACAGATAAGAATTGTGCTGGCTTTCCCTACCCTATAGCTGTGGTTTCTGCACATTTCTGGTGCATTTCTTAACCTTGTCTTCCCCTTGTCCCAAACAGCTGTGTAGAATAGTGGCTTAACACAGTCCTAGAGATAGGTTTTACAGCAAACACATTCCACAGGTAAAGTTTAAGCCCACCCACCCCAAGACTGACACTTCCTAAATAGCTTTAGTTTCAAGGCCAATCATCTGGAGCCTTAAGGCTTGTCCTATCTGTCATCAGCTCACTAGTTTAAAACAGGAGCTCAGTAAAGTAAAGCAGGAATTAGATGCACTTAAAGCAACTTCTAAGACTGCAGAACATCATAATGCACAGAATCAAGCCAAATTCACACCACTACCTCAAAGGATAAAACCACCTAAAAATAGATGGTTCACCGTAGGCTCAGGCAGACTTCGTTATGTGGCCAGAGGCATCCACCCTCACAAGTGTTGCCCCTACAGAATTCTTTTGCTCCATTTACAGCACTGTGATGTTCCTCAAAATAGAACTGATGCGGAAAAGAAGAACAAGCAATGGAGGTGAACAAAAAGATAGAAGGTGCCCAAAGACAAAAAACAACCCCAAATCACAATGTTGAAAAACATACCAGAAATGTACATGAAAGCGATGACCACAAATGCTCGCAGTCTAAGCAATAAAGTTCATGACCTTCAAGCCCTGATGTTGGAGGCAGACTTAGACATTGTTGCAATCATGGAGACATGGCTCAATGGTTCCCATGAATGGGATGCAAACATACTGATGCAGGAATTACACTATTGTTAGCAGAATCTGTGGTTACTTCAGGAGTCAAATATCACACACCAGAATAAGAGAAAAGTCTTCTTTATTTGCCAGCAAACAAGTAGAACATCAGCGCTAAACCTTTCCTTGGCTCTCTGTGTCTTGTCTCTTGTCTCTTTAGTAAGCTGCTTCTGTTCTCATTTATATATGGTTCTAAACCCCTCTAGCCTCCACCTTCTCACCAGATGGTAAGGAATAGATGATTACCTGTCTTGAAACTAATTATCTCTACACATTACTTACAAGATCAGTTACACAGGTTTTCAAATATTTCCTAAACTGACCTACGACCTGGGGCCTCTCAAACTAGACAATGCGCTAGGCACCTATCTCCTGCATTTTATTATTATTAAATTCTCAGATTCTGTTATTTAGCAATCCCTGATTCTAATTCACACTTATGGACATCAGTAATTGTAACCCTCGGGGCATCATTAAGGGGCCAGTCCTACACTTAGCTATAATCACATCAAGGAAAAGAGTTGACTTTTCCTGACCTCTTTCACCTTTAGCTTCATACACAGAACTAGCTAGGAATGTGGATAGTTGAAACCAGATGATGCTGAACCAGTGATGCTGAAAGAAAGGATAGTGAATTTCTTGGAAGCAATAAGTTGCAAGATCCACGACAACATGGTTTTTATCAAAGGGAAATCGTGCCAAACAAATCTCATGAATTCTTTGACTGGGTGACCGGTAGAATTAAATCAAGGACGTGCTATGGACGTAATCTACTTAGATTTCAGTAAGCTTTTGACATGGTTCCCCACAGGAGGCTCTTGAATAAACTAGACGGGCTGAAGATAGGACCCGAAGTGGTGAACTGGATTAGGAACTGGTTGACGGGCAGACGCCAGAGGGTGGTGGTAAATGGGTTCACTCGGAGGAGAGAAAGGTGAGTAGTGGAGTGCCTCAGGGATCAGTGTTGGGGCCGATTCTATTCAATATATTTGTGAGTGATATTGCCGAAGGGTTTAAAAGGTAAAGTTTGCCTTTTTGCGGATGACATCAAGATTTGCAACAGAGTGGACACTCCGGAGGGAGTGGAAAGCATGAAAAAGATCTGCGGAAGCTAGAAGAATGGGTACTAACGATTGGCAATTAAAATTCAATGCGAAGAAATGCAAAGTGATGCACTTAGGGAGTAGAAATCCATGGGAGACGTATGTGTTAGGAAGAAGTGATATGGATCACCTAAAAAGAGATGATAAAACCTCTTTACACGTCGGTGTTGTCTACAGACCTCCGATGCAATAGGAGGATCTAGATAAGATCTGATCGCAGATATCATAAGTTGGGAAGAAGAGAGAGGTGCTGTTGCTGGGAGATTTCAATCTGCCGGGAGTAGATTGGAAAGTTCCGTCTGCGGAATCAGAAAGAAGTAGAGAGATCGTGGAGGCTTTCAAAGTGCTCTGCTCAGACAAATGGTGACAGAATCCACGAGGGAGGGGAGCAACGCTGGATCTGGTGCAGGACCCGCAATGGACTGGCAAAGTACATGTGAGAATGGAGTGGATATAGCACCATTCATGGAAGAGAGTGTGTATGAACAACTTAAAAATCTAAGGTGGACAAAGCAGTGGGACCCGGATGGGATCCACCCAGGATATTGAGGGAGCTCAGAGAGATTCTGGCGGGTCCTCTTAAAGATTTGTTTAATAAATCCTTGCAGACGGGAGCGGTTCCGTGGGATTGGAGAACGGCGGAGGTGGTCCCTCTTCACAAAAGTGGTGCTAGGGAAGAAGCTGGAAACTACAGGCCGGTAAGCCTCACTTCAATTATTGGAAAAGTAATGGAAAGTGATGCTGACAGAAAGGATAGTGAATTTTCTTGGACGCAATAAGTTGCAAGCTCCACGACAAACATGGTTTTATCAAAGGGAAATCGTGCCAAACAAATCTCATTGCATTCTTTGACTGGGTGACCGGAGAATTAAATCAAGGACGTGCTATGGACGTAATCTACTTAGATTTCAGTAAAGCTTTTGACATGGTTCCCCACAGGAGGCTCTTGAATAAACTAGACGGGCTGAGATAGGACCCGAGTGGTGAACGGATTAGGAACTGGTGACGGGCAGACGCCAGAGGGTGGTGGTAAATGGAGTTCGCTCGGAGGAGAGAAGGTGAGTAGTGGAGTGCCTCAGGGATCAGTGTTGGGGCCGATTCTATTCAATATATTTGTGAGTGATATTGCCGAAGGGTTAAAAGGTAAAGTTTGCCTTTTTGCTGATGACATCAAGATTTGCAACAGAGTGGACACTCCGGAGGGAGTGGAAAGCATGAAAAAAGATCTGCGGAAGCTAGAAGAATGGTCTAACGATTGGCAATTAAATTCAATGTGAAGAAATGCAAAGTGATGCACTTAGGGAGTAGAAATCCATGGGAGACGTATGTGTTAGGCGGTGAGAGTCTGATAGGTACGGACAGGGAGAGGGATCTTGGGGTGATAGTATCTGAGGACCTGAAGGCGACGAAACAGTGTGACAAGGTGGTGGCCGTAGCTAGAAGATTGCTAGACTGTATAGAGAGGTGTGACCAGCAGAAGAAAAGACTTTTTAATACCCCTGTATAAGACGTTGGTGAGGCCCCACCTGGAGTATTGTTTTCAGTTTAGGAGGCCGTATCTTGTGAAGGATGTTAAAAAAATGGAAGCGGTGCAAAGAAAAGCTACGAGAATGGTATGGGATTTGCGTTACAAGACGTATGAGGAGAAACTTGTTGACCTGAACATGTATACCCTGGAGGAAAGGAGAAACAGGGGTGATATGATACAGACGTTCAAATATTGAAAGGTATGAATCCGCAAACTAACCTTTTCCGGAGATGGGAAGGCGGTAGAACGAGAGGACATGAAATGAGATTGAAGGGGGGCAGACTCAAGAAAAATGTCAGGAAGTATTTTTTCACGGAGAGAGTGGTGGATGCTTGGAATGCCCTCCCGCGGGAGGTGGTGGAGAGGAAAACGGTAACGGAATTCAAACGTGTGGGATAAACATAAAGGAATCCTGTTCAGAAGGAAGGGATCCCCAGAAGCTTAGCCGGTGGTGGGAGGTGGGGTGGTGGTTGGGAAGCGGGGATAGTGCTGGGCAGACTTATATGGTCTGTGCCCTGAAAAAGACAGGTACAAATCAAGGTAAGGTGTACAAAAAAATGGCACATGTGAGTTTATCTTGTTGGGCAGACTGGGTGGACCGTGCAGGTCTTTTTCTGCCGTCATCTACTATGTTACTATCCTGCTTATAATCGAACGAGAAAAACGCCCAAGTTCAGACCTAAATCGGGAGATGGACGTTTATCTCTCAAAAACGAATAACGCGGTATAATCGAAAGCCGAACTTGGACATTTTCAACTGCACTCCATCACGGAAGCATACAAAGTTGATGGGGGCGTGTCGGAGGCGTGGTGAAGGCGGGACTGGGGCATGGTTATCACCCGAACAGAGATGGGCACCTTTCGCCGATAATGGGAAAAAAAAGTATGCGTTTGTAGCTAGAATTTAGGGCACTTTTCCTGGACCCTGTTTTTTCACGAATAAGGCCCCCAAAAGTGCCCTAAATGACCAGATTACCACCGGAGGGAATCGGGGATGACCTCCCCTGACTCCCCCAGTGGTCACTAACCCCCTCCCACCACAAAAAATGATGTTTCACAACTTTTTATTTTCACCCTCAAATGTCTTACCCACCTCCCTGGCAGCAGTATGCAGGTCCCTGGAGCAGTTGTTAGGGGGTGCAGTGCACTTCAGGCAGGTGGACCCAGGCCCATCCCCCCCTACCTGTTACAATTGTGCTGCTTAATACTTAGTCATCCAATCCCCCCAAACCCACTGTACCCACATGTAGGTGCCCCCCTTCACCCCTTAGGGCTATAGTAATGGTGTAGACTTGTGGGCAGTGGGTTTTGAGGGGGATTTGGGGGGCTCAACACACAAGGGAAGGGTGCTATGCACCTGGGAGCTCTTTAACTTTTTTTTGTTTTTGTAAAAGTGCCCCCTAGGGTGCCCGGTTGGTGTCCTGGCATGTGAGGGGGACCAGTGCACTACGAATCCTGGCCCCTCCCACGAACAAATGCCTTGGATTTATTTGTTTTTTGCGCTAGGCGCTTTCATTTTCCATTATTGCTGAAAAACAAAAACGCCCAGCTCACAAATTGTCGAATAAAACATGGACGTCTATTTTTTGCGAAAATACGGTTTGGTCCGCCCCTTCACGGACCCGTTCTCGGAGATAAATGCCCATGGAGATAGACATTTTCGTTCGATTATGCCCCTCCACGTATTTAAATTATACTTCAAAAACTCAGCTAAAATGTTCTATGGACAGAAAATATGGATCTACCCAGATGTTGCAAAGGCAACTCAGGATAGAAGGAGAAAAGTTTTGGACTTAAGAAATGATACTAGAGCTTTGGGTGCATCGTTTTTGCTAGCTTACCCCTGTAAGTGTAGGATTAACTTTCAGGGGAATAAATATGTTTTCTCTGATCCTTCACAGCTACGATCATTCCTAGAATTGAAAAAAAAATCCCGGCACCCGTTTTGTAATAACATCGTTTATCAACTATTAGTATATGTGGGTTTAAAGGCAAGCTGATTTATTCAAAACTTTTTGATTTAAATGTCTCCTCATGTTTCTTAACGTCTCTCAATATAGAGGTCTAAGGAAGAATGTATTTCTATCAATTTGGATAGATATATGTATTATTATATTACATGAGAGTGTTGCTTTCTGTTTTTCCTTTGCAAGTTGATGTACTTGTAATTTAAAAATCAATAAACAAATTTAAATATAACATATAATACCTCATTCCAGCTTTGGAATTCAACTCTCCCATGCATTCCTCTTACAAAAGGTGTCATTCTATGTATGAATCCCACACCTCATCGCCAAAATGATCTGCTATGGATTTACAGCCTGTCTCACTAACACAGACTACCCAATAATGACCGTGGATTATTTTGGATTCGTAATGAGTAAATGAAACCTTTATTAGAGGAAGCTAGATTCTACAATTGGTTAATATACATATATATATACTGGTTAGCACATATACAGCAATTAGCTATATGAAAACAATGGTTACATCACTGATCTCTACATCTCTCAGACCAGGGAAAGAAGCAAACACAATGATCAAGACAATTATTACATCACTGGCCTCTACATCTAAGCAATGCAAAGAGTTATTTGACCAGGAAAGAAACAATAATTACATACATAACAATCATCACTGATCTTCATCATCCAAGCTCTTGTCATCATCAGCTGAGGAGGGCCCGACACACACAGCGAAAGAGCTAGGAGCTTTTTGGACCAGGAACAACAGATTTCTGTGCAGCCCGTACGTTGCTCACAGATGAACCCCACTGTGCTGTGACAAGCCCTCCCTTTTATTAGATTCCGAGCTCATGTCCAGAGCTATGGGAAGTTACAGGAACGCCTCTAAGGGAAAAATTACAAAATGCACATGTGGATGCAGTCACATACACATTCGGCCCAAGCAAACAAATCACTGGCCAGGTGGCTCATTTCTTGAACGCTGAGTATATCCTGAGCATATCCTGTCTCCCTCCTGCACAAACTGAATTGGTTAGAGACATGCCTTATCTTCCACATTCCAACTTGTTTTTGTATCACAAGGAAAGTTACTTTTGGTCAGAAAAACAAGATTTCAGAGGGTATTATCGGACAAAAGCAGGATTGAATAGTAATCCTTTAAGATAGCACTTAAACAATGAATGAAACAGAATTACTTCTAATCAACAATACAGACCCTGAGTGCACTGGTCGATCCAGACAGGGTTGAAAAACAATCTTTTCAAATCCTATTCCATTACAATCGGTCCTTGATTTTCAACGCTGTCTGAATGAAAGTCCATATATAAGTCATTACATCAGGTAAAACAACCAAAAAAAGGTAACAAGACAGATTATACAAATGAATAATATACTGAGCACTAATTTCAACAAACATACTAAAATTAACAGGAAGTGTAATTCAAGGGCAAATAGTAATAGTGCTGTCCACTAATAACTAACCAAAGTTCAGTATTACAAATAATACACACTGCTTAGTTTTACTAAACTACACAATTTGCCCAGAACAAAAGAGGTCAGTGCACAAGGCAGTATTTAAAATTATTAATCAGGTTGTGGAAGGAACCCACCGGTGAAATCACCTCCACAAGTATCATAGTATCATAGTAGATGATGGCAGAAAAAGACCTGCACGGTCCATCCAGTCTGCCCAACAAGACAACTCATGTGTGCTACTTTTTGTGTATACCCTACTTTGATTTGTACCTATGCTCTTCAGGGTACAGACCATATAAGTCTGCCCAGCACTATCTCCGCCTCCCAACCACCGGCTCTGGCACAGACTGTATAAGTCTGCCCAGCACTATCCCCGCCTCCCACCACCGGCTCTGGCACTGACCGTATAAGTCTGCCCAGCACTATCCCTGTCTCCCACCACCGGCTCTGGCACAGACCATATAAGTCTGCCCAGCACTATCCCTGCCTCCCAACCTCCATCCCGCCTCCCACCACTGTGGATGCAGTCACATACATCCGGCCCAAGCAAACAAATCACTGGCCAGGTGGCTCATTTCTTGAACGCTGAGTATATCCTGAGCATATCCTGTCTCCCTCCTGCACAAACTGAATTGGTTAGAGACATGCCTTATCTTCCACATTCCAACTTGTTTTTGTATCACAAGGAAAGTTACTTTTGGTCAGAAAAACAAGATTTCAGAGGGTATTATCGGACAAAAGCAGGATTGAATAGCAATCCTTTAAGATAGCACTTAAACAATGAATGAAACAGAATTACTTCTAATCAACAATACAGACCCTGAGTGCACTGGTCGATCCAGACAGGGTTGAAAAACAATCTTTTCAAATTCTATTCCATTACAATCGGTCCTTGATTTTCAACGCTGTCTGAATGAAAGTCCATATATAAGTCATTACATCAGGTAAAACAACCAAAAAAAGGTAACAAGACAGATTATACAAATGAATAATATACTGAGCACTAATTTCAACAAACATACTAAAATTAACAGGAAGTGTAATTCAAGGGTGTTATGATTGGGGTCAGAACCCCTCTCAAACTTACCTCTTTCCTGGGGGTCAGCTTCTTAGCTGGCTTCTGTTTCTTTTGTCTGTCCTGTCTGAGCTGGCTCTGTCTCTCTGTGCTGGCAGCTTCTAGCAGCATGGGGTTAATTGTTTCATTTTACCACAGCGGTGTGGGTGGACTGAGTTAGCTCTACCTGTCTTTGGGTGTACTGGCTTCAAGTGCTTCACGGTTTTGCATTGGTGTGGGTTGGGCCTCTCTGGGTCAGTGTGCTTTTGCCTAGGTCTAGGGAGTGTGACATCATCAGGGAGGGCCTTGATAAGGAAGTGGTGTTGTTTCCTTCAGGGCCTTTGCAACAGTGGTGTTTGCTTTAGGTAGGGTGGTGCAGTGTGCACTTCTGACTTTGAGGCAGATGCAGCAACCAAACGTAAAAAAATCTAAATCGTTAAAGTCCCTAACGATTTTAAAATAACGAAAAATGCACCAAAAAAAAAGTCACACATGCTGAGATCGGTAGTGAAACGTACAATGTATCAAAGAATCACAATACACATCGTTAATCGGCCCCCAAATCATGCGCAGAGCAGCCAAGCGTTATGTTAGCTGCTCTGCGCATGCCACAAACAGTCACAACACAGTCAAATCGCAAGCACATGGCACCCAAATAAAAACAAAAATAAAAAAAAAGGGTCGGGAGGGGGCAAGGGCGCTCATCAGGAGCGTCCTGTACAGACGGCCTTGCCCTCCCCCCCCCGCTGCTCCCCACTTTCCGCCGCTCCCCCCACCCCGAAAAAGCAAAATTCTAGCAGCCCCTGCCCCCTCCCCACTTTCCGCCGCTCCCCCCACCCCGAAAAAGCAAACTTCTAGAAGCCCCTGCCCCCCTCCTTTCCTCAGTCACCTGTGCTCCGCCTCCCGACATCCTCCGTCCGTGCCCCGCCCCCTTTTGGGGTCGTCGCCGCCATTCCCCTCCTCCATCGGGCCCCCCTTCCTCTTACCGGGCCCGTGCAGCGCCTCTCTCCTCTGTCCGAAGGCGCTGCACGGGCAAGAAGAACGCTGAATCAGCTGATGCCTGCCTTCGCGATGGCGCGTCTTTCTCCTCCTGGGCCCGCCCCTGTCTGACGTCAGTAACCTACGTAGGTTACTGACGTCAGACAGGGGCGGGCCCAGGAGGAGAAAGACGCGCCATCGCGAAGGCAGGCATCAGCTGATTCAGCGTTCTTGCCCGTGCAGCGCCTTCGGACAGAGGAGAGAGGCGCTGCACGGGCCCGGTAAGAGGAAGGGGGGCCCGATGGAGGAGGGGAATGGCGGCGACGACCCCAAAAGGGGGCGGGGCACGGACGGAGGATGTCGGGAGGCGGAGCACAGGTGACTGAGGAAGGGAGGGGGGCAGGGGCTTCTAGAAGTTTGCTTTTTCGGGGTGGGGGGAGCGGCGGAAAGTGGGGAGCAGCGGGGGGGGGGGGCAAGGCCGTCCGTACAGGACGCTCCTGATGAGCGCCCTTGCCCCCTCCCGATCCTTTTTTTATTTTTATTTTTTTATGTGTTTTCTGAGGTCCTTTGGACCAATCACAGCGCTTTTAGCTCTGCTAATGCGCTGGGATTGGCTCAAAGTTTGTTTATTTTTTCAATTAACACTTTTTCCTGGCACAGAGCTGTCCTAACGAGAGGTCCAGACCTCTCGTTAGTTTTCCTGCCTTTTTCCTGCGTAAAGGCAATCGGAAAAGGTTAGTGCATGTCGTTTCAATGGGGTTTTCACACTAATTGCTCATCTCCATTCCGTTTTCGTTAGCTGCTACTGTCGTCGGAAAATAGGCTTAAGTGCATGGAAAGGATAGGAAATTCTTCCCTGAGGGCTCATTTAACGATGAAAAACGTTTAGTGCATCTGCCTCTTTGTGTCTAGTTTCCCTGCCTGCTTTTGCTAAGGGCCAGGTTAGTGTTAGTGCAGTGTGCACTGGTGACTGTGTGTTTAGCTTTCCTGCTTTTCCCTTATGGTTCCCCTGCTTTTCCCCTCTTGGTTTTGGAAGCATTGCTGTGTGAAGGGCTTTGGAAGCTCTGTTGCTGATAGAAGTACTTCAGGGTTTGGTGTTGTTAGATACACTGCAGAGTTTGCTGTTAGAAGTACTTCTGGTGTTTGTGCTATTGGGAGCATTGCAGTCTTTGCTGTTGGTGTTTGGTGCTTTAGAAGCACTTTTGGCTTATGTGTTAGCTTCACTGCTTTTTCCTTGTGGCTCCCCTGTCTTCCCTTTTAGTGCTAGGAGCTCTTCTGGTTGCTTGCCAGAGTAGTGCTTAGGAAGCACCTTGTTAGTTGTTTCTAGCTTGCTAGAGCAGTGCTTAGGTAGCTGGTTAGTTCTGTGTTTAGCTTATTAGTGTAAAGCTCTGCTTGTAGCTTGGTGCTTAGTAGCACCTGTGTTAGCTTTGTGTTTAGTTCCCTGCTCTGTTAGTTAAGGGCTTAGGAAGTCCCTTTCTTGAGCAGGGCTCCTGTTTAGTTTAGGGCTTAGGAAGTCCCTTTCTTGAGCAGGGCTTAGGAGCTCCTGTTTAGTATAGGGCTTAGGAAGTCCTTTTGTCAGTTTACTGTTAGGAACACTCCTGCTGGTTTAGGGCTTGGGAGCACGTAGATCAGTTTAGGTTTAGGAGCACTTCTGTTTCCAGTCCTGGTCCCTATGT
Organism: Microcaecilia unicolor; assembly: GCF_901765095.1. NCBI lineage: Eukaryota > Metazoa > Chordata > Amphibia > Gymnophiona > Siphonopidae > Microcaecilia > Microcaecilia unicolor. Next base: position 57,386,597 of record NC_044039.1, read on the forward strand.
CATCCGGTATCCAGTAAGTCCTTTCGGCTACTCGAACCCAGGAGCTCAACTTCTGGGGGGCTTAGTAGCTAAGTGCAGGTGAAGCTGTGTGGACCAGTCCGGTGTGCTCCAGTCCAGTGTTCCAGTCCTGTGTCCTCCAGTCCGGGGGATTCCAGTCCATGTGTTCCGGCTCGCTGGGCGGTGCCTGCAGTCCCTGCCGGTGCCGGTGTGCTTGCCCAGCGTTGGTTGGTGGGTTTTGCCTGCTGCTGTCGCTCCTCGTCAGCAGCCCAAGGGCTCACGTTTGCTCCAGAGCCTGGCCCCGCGGGCTCTGAACCTGAGAACCTGACAAAGGGCAAATAGTAATAGTGCTGTCCACTAATAACTAACCAAAATTCAGTATTACAAATAATACACACTGCTTAGTTTTACTAAACTACACAATTTGCCCAGAACAAAAGAGGTCAGTGCACAAGGCAGTATTTTAAAATTATTAATCAGGTTGTGGAAGGAACCCACCGGTGAAATCACCTCCACAAGTATCATAGTATCATAGTAGATGATGGCAGAAAAAGACCTGCACGGTCCATCCAGTCTGCCCAACAAGACAACTCATGTGTGCTACTTTTTGTGTATACCCTACTTTGATTTGTACCTATGCTCTTCAGGGCACAGACCGTATAAGTCTGCCCAGCACTATCTCCGCCTCCCAACCACCGGCTCTGGCACAGACTGTATAAGTCTGCCCAGCACTATCCCCGCCTCCCACCACTGGCTCTGGCACTGACCGTATAAGTCTGCCCAGCACTATCCCTGTCTCCCACCACCGGCTCTGGCACAGACCATATAAGTCTGCCCAGCACTATCCCTGCCTCCCAACCTCCATCCCGCCTCCCACCACTGTGGATGCAGTCACATACATCCGGCCCAAGCAAACAAATCACTGGCCAGGTGGCTCATTTCTTGAACGCTGAGTATATCCTGAGCATATCCTGTCTCCCTCCTGCACAAACTGAATTGGTTAGAGACATGCCTTATCTTCCACTTTCCAACTTGTTTTTGTATCACAAGGAAAGTTACTTTTGGTCAGAAAAACAAGATTTCAGAGGGTATTATTGGACAAAAGCAGGATTGAATAGCAATCCTTTAAGATAGCACTTAAACAATGAATGAAACAGAATTACTTCTAATCAACAATGCAGACCCTGAGTGCACTGGTCGATCCAGACAGGGTTGAAAAAACAATCTTTTCAAATTCTATTCCGTACAATACCAGAAGAAGGAGCTGTTGGAGTGGGAAGGCATAGGAGAAGTGGAAAATCAGTGGTCAAAGCTAAAGGCTGCTATAAATATGGCAACTGACCTTTATGCGAGGAAAGTAAACAAAACCAAGCGAAACAGGAAGCCTATATGGTTCTCCAAACAAGTAGCTGAAACAATAAGAGCAAAAGAGACTTTGTTCAAGAAATGCAAAAGAACGCAACAAGATGATCAAGGAAAAGATTATCAGATTAAACTCAAAGAAGCGAAGAGGGAAACAAGTGTGAAGAAAAAATGGCTAAAGATGTAAAGAGAGGTGACAAGACCTTTTTCAGGTATATTGTAGAAAGGAGAAAAGATAGGAATGGAATTGTGAGACTGAATCAGAATTGTTATGTGGAGAGTGATGAGGATAAAGCAAATATGCTAAACAATTACTTCTCATCAGTATTCACGGAGGAAAATCCTGAAGAAGGACCGTGGTTGGCTGCCGAGAGAATATCTGGGAATGGAGTGGATACTGCGCCGTTTACGGAAGAAAGTGTTTATAAACAGCTGGAGAATCTAAAGGTGGACAAAGCTATGGGGCCGGATGGGATACATCCCAGGATGCTGAGGGAGCTCAGGGAGGCCCTGGCGGGACCTCTTAAAGATTTATTTAATAGATCTTTAGAGACGGGAGAGGTTCCGTGAGATTGGAGATGAGCGGATTTGGTTCCTCTTCATAAAAGTGGAGACAGGGAAGAAGTGGGAAACCACAGACCGGTAAGTCTCACGTCGGTGGTAGGAAAAATAACGGAGTCGCTGCTGAAAGAAAGGATAGTTAACTTTCTAGAAGTCAATGGATTACAGGACCCGAAGGCAATCTTCACCAAAGGAAAATCCTGCCAAACGAATCTCATTGACTTCTTTAACTAGATGACCAAAGAATTGGATGAAGGCCGTGCGCTAGATGTAATCTACTTGGATTTCAGCAAAGCCTTTGATACGGTCCCCCACAGAAGACTCGTGAATAAGCTGAAAGGGCTGAACTTAGGACCAAAAGTGGTGAACTGGATAAGAAACTGGTTGACCAACAGGTGGCAGAGGGTGGTGGTAAATGGAATCCGCTCAGAGGAAAGGACAGTGAGCAGTGGAGTTCCTTAGGGGTCGGTGCTGGGCCCTATTCTGTTTTAAATATTTATGAGAGATATTGGTGAAGGGTTGGAAGGAAAGGTTTGCCTTTTTGCAGATGACACAAAGATAGCCAATAGAATGGGTACCCTGGAGGGAGTAGAAACGATGAGAAGGGATCTCCAAAAGTTAGAAGAATGGTCGAGAGTCTGGCAGTCAAACTTTAATCCACAAAATTACACTTTGAAAATTTACAACTATATCGTTGATTTATTCATAGACAAACATATATCAAAACACATACAATACAACATTTAAGATTACAGACGTCTCCCCTCTCCCATTACACGTTCACACCAGCATGCTCACGCATTCACCCTTCAGTTACATCAGTATACTCTTTTACATACAAAATATCTTAACAAGCACAAGTAACAGCCTGTTGCACTTCGTGAAATAAAGCACCAATCCTATTTTGGTAACAAGCCAACATCTGATTATATATTGTCGGTAACAAACCGCGCTGAAACCTGTGCATAAACTGCAAACTCCCAACCGGCTTGTATCAATGTGCAAGCCGTATTGCAAAAAAATGCAAAGGGTTATAAATAGTTCAATGCATTGTTGTTTCAGTCATTAAGCATGCTGTGTTTGAATCATTAAGCACGCTGGGCTCTGTGTCTTGGTCAAGAGAGACGATCTGCATATCTCCTTCACATCTTATGCCATCTCCTGGGCTTTACCCAATCCGTTCCTCAATGTGAGACCGCATTTCGGTGAACCTTCATCAGGAGGAACACAACCCCGAATCCTACAACATTAACAAATACTACTCAACTCCCATAGCTCATTCAAACTCATAAATATATTATCTCACTCGTACCAAGTTATCTTTAATATTCTACTACAGCTGCTTAGCTTCGGGACAAACTTCCAAGCAGGGTGACCCTTGCACCCCCCCAAAACGTGATTACCCCATGACGCAAATGCGCAAGTTAAATATCCTTCTAGCTCCACCCATCATGTTATGCAGGACCACTCCTACACCCATTCTACTTCAAGATTAAGTCCCCTAGGGGCCACCGTACCCCATGCAAAAATGAATCGTTGTTCCATATTAAACAGCTGCGTGCTGACGTCTCCTCCTCTGCAAGAAAGAGCAAACTGGCTTAGCACCACGCACTGTAAATCATTCAAAGTGTGTCCCTCCATTTTACCCAATCTAATATTACTGGTGTATTCCGCAAGTCTGTTTTTTAATTGTCTTTTAGTATGTCCTATGTAATAAAGATGACATGGACAAAATATGCAGTACACTACCCAGTCACTTGTGCACGTGGTATGGTGTTTAAAATAAAATTTTCGTGTAGAGCCTGGAACCGCTATCCATTTAGACTTAGCTGAATACTTGCAATAACTGCAATTACCACATGGGGCATGACTTCCATCGTATACGATAGCTTTAGGTCTTTTAAGTAACTCCCCCAAGTTGGCATTGCAACGTACGCTATCTTGGGGTGTTCCCTGAACACAGTATGCACAGACAGCACGTGCCAGTACTTATGGATGAGGTGGCCAATCTGAGGCACCCTGTGTGAAAATGGAAGCACACAAACCACCGTTTTACCCAAATTCTGTTTTGGGGGGGGGAGAACAACCATGCTCTGTTTGCATGTAGCGCCTTCCCATATGCCTGCCTTATTATTTTTCCTGGGTAGCCTCTGTGCATAAACCGATTAGCCATCTCCCTAGACTGTACCTTAAATTCTTTAGTAGTGGAACACAAACGCCTCAGTCTTAGGAATTGGCCGACAGGAATACCCTTGCGCAAAGCTTGATGATGGTAACTGGAATAATGAAGAAGGGTATTCCTGTCGGTTGATTTCCTAAAGATCGTAGTTTCGAACCCCATATTATCCATCTTCACAATACGGATATCCAAAAAATCAATCACCTTTTTTTCAACCCAGACTGTAAATTTAATATGGGATCAATGCTATTAAGGCTATCCAAGAAACTACTTAAATCACTTTCTGATCCTTGCCAAAACATTATAATATCATCACTATACCTCTTCCAACAACTTCACTTGATTAAAGTGTGGAGAGGTTATACACATATTTCTGTTCAAATTTTGTCATATAGAGACAGGCAAGGGAAGGCAATACAGTGGCCCCCATGGCTACTCCGCACTTTTGTTTATAAAATTTATTTTGAAATTCAAAATAATTCTCAGTGATGACCCAGGATAACAATTGGCACATTACCGCAAGTTTTTCACCTGCATTACCTGCCTCAATTAAATATTCAGATGCCACTTGTATAACCTCCCTATGAGGCAAATTAGTGTACAAAGCAATGACATCTAACCCTACCATATAGAAATTACTCTGATCAATCATATGGTAGTCCCACCCTTCCAGCAGCTCTATAAATTGAGAGGAATCACGAACATATGATTTTGCCTGATTGACATATTTCTTCAAAATGTTGTCTAAATGTTTAAACGGCTCCAGAACAGAGTCTCTGGTAGATACTATTGGTCAACCTGGTGGGTCCACCGCAGATTTATGGACCTTTGGCACAAAATATATATAAGGGGTTTTAGGGTAAGGATGACACAAAAATCGCTGTTCCTTAACAGTCAATACTCCATCCAATACAGCCTTATTCCCCACTGCAGCAATCATCCCTTTTAAATCCCCAGTGGGGTCTTTTGCAATACATTCATAATATTGCGTCTGCTGCAGTTGACGTAGCCCCTCATTAATATACTTGTGTGTGTCCATTACTACGGTGGACCCTCCTTTGTCAGCCCTTAAGATGGTAAGTTGTTTATTATTAGACAATTGACGAATACAGTTACGCTGGCTATTGGACAAATTATTGCCACCACTTTTATTATACCTCTCCATAGTCTCCAAATCTCTCAACACTAACTTTTGAAAAGCAGCTATGCATTTTTTTGCAATACGGCTTGCACATTGATACAAGCCGGTTGGGAGTTTGCAGTTTATGCACAGGTTTCAGCGCGGTTTGTTACCGACAATATATAATCAGATGTTGGCTTGTTACCAAAATAGGATTGGTGCTTTATTTCACGAAGTGCAACAGGCTGTTACTTGTGCTTGTTAAGATATTTTGTATGTAAAAGGGTATACTGATGTAACTGAAGGGTGAATGCGTGAGCGTGCTGGTGTGAACGTGTAATGGCAGAGGGGAGACGTCTGCAGTGGCGTACCAAGGGGGGGCGGTGGGGGCGGTCCGGCCCGGGTGCACGCCGCTGGGGGGGGGGGGTGCCGCGCACCGGTCAGCGTCGTTCGTTTCCATGCTCCCTCTGCCCCAGAACAGGAAGTAACCCGGGATCCGCCCCGGGTGTCAGCGCCCCTAGGAATGCCACTGGACGTCTGTAATCTTAAATATTGTATTGTATGTGTTTTGTTATATGTTTGTCTATGAATAAATCAACGATATAGTTGTAAATTTTCAGAGTGTAATTTTGTGGGTTATGTAAGAATAGCACTCTGTTTATAAGAGTTAGTCCCCTTGAGGATAGGATAGTTAAAATTTAATGCCAAGAAGTGCAGAGTGATAGATTTGGGGTGCAGAAACCCAAAAGAGAGATAACGAATAGGAGGGGAGAGTTTAGTAAGCTCAACTCAGGAGAGAGACCTTGGGGTGTTGGTGTCCGAGGATATGAAGGTGAAGAAACAATGTGACGGGACGGCCGTGGCCAGAAGGATGCTAGGCGGCATAGAGAGGGGTATAACCAGCAGAAGAAAGGAGGTGTTGATGCCCCTCTACAAGTTGTTGGTGAGGCTCCACTTGGAGTATTGTGTTCAGTTTTGGAGGCCATATCTTGCTAAAGATGTAAAAAGACTGGAAGTGGTGCAAAGAAAAGCTACACAAATGGTATGGGATTTGCGTTGCAAACCGTACAAGGAGAGACTTGCTGACCTGAACATGTATACCTTGGAGGACAGGAGAAACAGGGGTCACATGATACAGACGTTCAAATATTTGAAAGGTATTAATCTGCAAACAAACCTTTTCCGGAGACGGGAAGGTTGTAGAACTAGAGGACATGAATTGAGGTTGAAGGAGGGAAGACTCAGGAGTAATGCCAAGAAGTATTTTTTCATGGAATGGGTGGTAGATACATGGAATGCCCTCCTACGGGAGGTGGTGGAGATGAAAACGGTAATTGAATTCATACATGCGTGGGATAAACACAAAGGAATCCTGTTTAGAAGGAATGAATCTACAGAATCTTAGTGGAGATTGAGTGGTGACGCTGATAATTGGAGAGTAAAACCAATGCTGGGCGGACTTCTACGGTCTGCACCCTGATTGTGGCTGAATAGAAATGGATGGGCTGGAGTGTAAATTTTAAGAGGCTTCGATGTTAGCTTCAGAACTTTTAGTACAGGAACAGTGCTGGGCAGACTGTTATGGTCTGTGCCCTGAAAAAGGCAGGGACAAATCAAACTCAAGTATACATATAAAGTATTACAAAAAACAGAAGAAACCAGTCTTCGCAAGGAAATCAACAAGAAACAAAACAGCAAAGATGACCAACAAAAGCATCACATACCATGTAAAATGAGTTTATCTTGTTGGGCAGACTGGATGGACCGTTCAGGTATTTATCTGCCATCATTTACTATGTTACTATGGACTTGGGAAACACTGTTCTTCTGCACCATGTCGCGTTGATTTCAGCCACTCTCATTAGCTCTAATGCATAGCCATGCTGACCACTTGCAGTGCACAGCCACTCTGGCCATTTCTTGACACTCTCAGCCAGCAGTCTGCTCTGGCTTAATCATGAGGGAGCTTACATTTCTTCTAAGTTTCATTTAGCATACTGCCTTTGGAGTTCATTTTTTTGTTGGAGGATCATCTAAAGAAGTTGGTTGGAGACCTCGGGGATGCCAAGTCTCTGGCAGGGGCCAGGCCTAGACTTCTATTCCATTCCCTCGGTCTCATCTTAGGTACCATGAGCTCAAAGGCTGCAGGCCAGACGCTTCTTCAGACTCGAGCCTTTTTTACTTGCTGTTGGGAGCTCCTCGTTGTTGACACCAGGTATAGCAAGGCTTTCCGCATCTTACCATGAGGGAGGACCTGTTCAATTCTCGGGTTGGCAGGGCACCTCTTCAGATCACATGAGGAGTGGATCCCCGTTATTTCTGGCCAATGTATCTTGTCCCTATTTCCATTCCTTGGCAGATTTTTTCTTGGAATCTCCAGGCAGCTGCAGCCCTAATGTCAAACAGTGCAATCCACCTGGTCAACGCCTTTTCATTTAAGTACTGTGGAGTCTGTCCCCAGTGAATCTTGGGGGACTGAGGAATTTTCCCCTCTTCTTTTGTAGTTCCAGGCAAGGGGGGTCTCTCTCCACCTGCCTTTGAACACTGTGCAAACATGAAGAGTAAATGGTGCCACAATGCACAATGGGGCCTCCACAGTCTGTGCCAGTTCTGCTGGTGGGGAGAGTTTCTACACTACTGTTTATCATAGAATCTTACTGTCAGTTATGGTTCTCAGAAGTTGGATGTTAGCTTTCAATTCAATTCTATTTAGGTCTTATATACCGCTAGTATCCCCTGTTTAAGGTTCAGTGTGGTTTACAACATTAGTGGTTTGACAGTTACAGTTTTAAAAAACTGACAGTGGGTGAATACATTCTCCTTGGTTAGTCATAATGTTAGAGAACATTAAACAATATATTTATAGACTGTAAAAATTGGTATTTCTATAGTCCGTTATGGAATCAGTGATCAGTGAGTGTTATGTAGCAGTCTTTGGGAAGAAGTAGGTTTTTAGCTTCTTTAGGAAACTGAGGTAGTTCTGATAGTCAGGGGTAGTTAGTTCCATAATGCAATCCCTGCTACTGAGAAGAGCGAGTTGAAAATCTTCTGAGATCAGATTTCCTTGTGAAATGGAGTTGCTAGGATCATTTGTTCTTTTAGTCTATTGGAATGCATTAGGCAAATAGCTAAGTTGCAGATTAGGAGTGCAGAGGTAATGCCATGAAGAACCTGAAAGAGTAAGCTGGCTTCTTTGAACTTCGATCTTTCCATTTTTGGTAGTCAGTGTAGTTTTGCAAGGTAAGGTGAGACATTAGTATATCGATTCAGCTTGTAGATTAGTCTTGCCACTATGTTCTGTATGATTTATAGGGTTTTTCTTTGGTATTTGCTCTTAAGGCCCAAGAATAGGGCATTACAGTAGTCTAGATGTGGTAAGATAAGCATTTGTACCAGTATTGCAAAGGCTTTTTGATCAAAGAGTGACCTGATCAGGCAAAGTTGTCTTATTTTAAACTTAGCTTTCTTCCATATTTGGTCGATATGGGATGTGAATGATAGGGAGGAGTCAAGGATGACGCAAAGCACTCTAACTTCTGGATTCGACTGGGAAGGTGGTGGTGTTGGGTAGTGTTAGTGAGGCTGGGACCTCAGTTCCTTGAGTCCAGAACCAGAGGATCTTAGTTTTTTGGGTGTTCAATTTCAGTTTATTTGTGTCACGTTTACAAAGCTGGAAACAGGTTTGTGAACCCTTGGGCCACTGCCGAGGAGCGGCAGCGGCAGGCAAAACCACCCCACACCAATGTCAAGGCAGAGCTAACGTACCGGCAACTCCAGGCAAGGTCTCTCGGCAGTCAGCCAGCAAGCAGAAGACAGGTCCAGGCAAAGGTTCAAAAGGCAGGCGGCAAGCAAAGCAAAGTCCAGGTCCAGGCAAAGGTTCAAAAGGCAGGAAACCAGCAAAGACAGAATCAGGTCCAGACAAAGTCTCTCAGGCAGAAGTGCACCAGCACCCACATACCAGGGCCTAAGACGCAATGCAAAGGCAAGCAGAAATGTTTCAAGATGGCTAATAAGCCCAGAAGCAGTTGAGACTCAGCTGCTACAATCACCAGGCAGCTACGGGTGCTGTTCAGGCTCAAACAACACAAGCAAACCCGGCAGCTTGGAAGATCCGGACCGGACTGAGCCAAAATCTGGAACGGGTGACGGTCCACAGCAGCCACCTGTTCTGGCCACCAGAGGGCGAGGAAAGCACAGACGCAACAATTTGTTAGGGCACAGGTCTGAATGGCGTTCATCCCAGTCGTTTCAGCTTGGATTGGATCTTGTTGTGAGCAGGTAAGTAGCAGAAGGAGCATGATGTCATCTGCATATGATAGTAGTACTTCTCCAGATCCCAGATGTATTGAGCTCAGGGAGGACATGAAGAATTAAACAAGATAGGGGAGAGTGGGGAACCTTGGGGAACCCCACATTGTGGAATCCAGTATTTGGAAAGGTTTTTGTTTTGTTGCACGGAGTAGTGTCAGGTTAAGAGGAATTCGTTGAACCATTTGAGAACTGATCCAGTCATCCCAATCTGGTTCAATCGCTCCAGTAGTAGTACATGATCCACTGAGTTGAATGCTGCTGAGATGTCGAATTGAAGTAGTAGAACCTGCTCACCCTTCCAAGGTATTATTTGACAAACTGTGTTAGGACTATAAGTAGGGTTTTGGTGCTGTGTGCGGGTCTGAATCCGAATTGGGGTTGGTGTAGTATGTCCAGGTAGTTGGAAAATTTCTGACATATGATTCTAGTATTTTTGTGAAGAGTGGTATGCTTGCTACTGGACAATAGTTTGCTGCAGAGGTTGCATCTAGCCCTTCAGCCTTTAGTAGTGGTTTGAGAATAATTTTATCCATATCTAAGGGGAGAGAGCCAGAATCAAGTAGGCTGTTAAGGCTATCTGTTAGCCATGTGATCATTTGTGATGGGGTGGTTTGGAACAAGAATTCTGGGCAGTGATCTAGGAAGCAATGAGAACTGAGCATTTTAGTAGTAGAGATTTTGCATCTTCAGTTGATAGTGGTTGGAAGGTTTCCCAAAGTTGGTTTGTCTTGGTTCCTTGAGTAGAGCTTAGGGTGGAGTTGGCTTCTGAGGTGTCGTCATTTAAGTTATTTTCTATTGGGTTATGTTTGGCTAATTCAGCTTTGATTTGATTTACCTTGCTTTCGAAGTAGTCTGCAAGTTCTTGAGCAGAGGGGCCAGGGTTATGGATCGAGATTAGGCTCTTAACTAGGGTGAACAGTTTTTTTATTGTCAAAGGTGTCTAGGCCCACTAGGTTACTGTAGTATTTTCACTTAGAATCAGTTACTTTTCATTGGTAGTGATGAAAGGAGTTTTTCCATTTGGATCTGTCATTAGCAGCTTTGCTTTTTCTCCATTTCTTTTTGAGGTTCCCTCATTTTTGTTTCAGTTGTGACAAGTCTTCTGTGAACCATGGCGATTTTCAAGTTGCCTTGATCTTTTTGGAAGTAATTGGAGCTATTTTGTCCAGCACTATTTTGACTTTAGTGTCCCAGTACGATTTGATAGATTCATGAGTGGGGTTTTCAGGGACGATTCTGTTTATTATCTTGTTCCAGAAACAAGATTCATCAATTTTCCCTCTAGAGGTTATTTGTTTTGCAGGGTGGTTTAATAAGCAGATATTAATGGTGAAGGTGGTCGGACCATGGTATAGCCTTCCATGTAAAAGATCCGATCAGGTTGATTGGGTATGACACCAGGAGGTCTAAGGCGTGACCTTGCTCACAGGTTGGACCGTCCCCGTGAGTAGAGTTCAGGTACTCTCAGGAATGATTTAAAGTTGTTCACATTGGTGTCTGCAGCATTCTCCAGGTGCAGATTTAGGTCTCCGAGAACAACTATTCTGGGAAATTGGGTCATTACGGATGTTATGACTTCTAATAAGGTGGATTCCGCTGTTGTCCAGGCTCCTGGTGGTCGGTAGATGAGGAGTAGAGCAATCTGACTAGTTCCTCTAATGTTGTCCTGGAGTTTACACAGTATGTATTCCAGTTCTGGGAGCACTCCAGTACTAACTAATGATATATGTAGGAATGGGAGCACTCCAGTACTAACTAATGATATATGTAGGAAGCTCTTGTAGATGAGTGTGAGGCCTCCTCTTTTGTTTATTCTTGGTGAATGGAGAATATTGTATCCTGGTGGATATAGGTGGGGTAGTGTTGTGCTATTGATTTCAGTAAGCCATGTTTCAGAGATAAACAGAAAGCCTAGGTCAGATGATTCTAATAAACCGGCACTGTGGGAAACCGCAGCCAACGCAGGACGAGCACAGAAGAATCGCCTTCACCTGATGTCACCCAGCTAGCAGAACAACCGAGAAAAGTAAGGTTCCTCTCATCCGATTAACCCCCCCCCCCCCCCAACCTCGCTACAGTGAAAGGCCGACCAGCGACTAGAGGTGTGTACTTACCTCGCATACCTCCCCACAAACTTCGCCGAGCACGTCCCCTCAAGCTGTGCCGAGGGGCAACGGGATCGAGACATCACACCGGGAGCAAATCACTGAACGCCAGGCTTCCATAGGGACCTAGACTGCTGCATGGGGAGCTGATGACTACAGTGGATGCCGATCCACCAGGTGCAGATTGATAGCCAAGCGGCCACACTGGGTTGAAACCGACCGCCCTAAGATCGGAGTCACAGAATCAACGAGGAGACTCACCACGAACAGCCTGCAAACGAGAGAAGCCGGCTCAGCGATCTTAACCAAACTTGACAACCGTGCAGCGAGTGAGTAGGATCATCCAATTCTATGGGAACGTGGCTACTGTGGACCTGAGTAAGCTGGGCTGCAGTGCTGCAAGTGGGTTTTGTAACCTGGTGTGGCGGGAACCTAATGACCATGGGAGCTGAACTACCATGGAATCTGGCCCTTCGGACATCCGAACCCCATGCAGCAATGAAAAAAATCCCTGTGCAGTAAACTGCCCCCCCCCCCCCACGTGGAACCAAAGCTGGAGGTAAGCACAGGTCCAGGATTGCAGCAGGGTAAGACAAATCATGACACCCTGCACCAGATCAGCAGGATTGGGAGACCTCACTGCAGAACGCGAACTGACTAGAGAGCTCTAATCTGGCAGCAGATAGGTGAAATAAACCCCCACCTAACCGCACACTAGCATCAAACTGTGCCCCACACCAACACCAGGCTGTGACCCTACGTACTCAGGGAGCAATCGAAAAAAATATTTTGGGGAAAGAACAGATGAAAACAAAAGTGTCCCACTCTGAGGCAGTAGAAAATGTGTGAGGTAGTCGGTGAGTGTGAGAGTTTGGCAGTCAGGGAGCAGGAGGAGGAATTGTTCCAACAGGAGCTGTCAACCTCTTTAAATTGATGAGGCTCGCATTGGAGATGAAAGGGTGTCTGCTCATACAAACTGGGATCCATAGGCTTAAAAAAAGTCCAGTTATCATCCAGTGGCTGCACTAGCAGAAACCCAAATCGTGGCAACACTCCATACTACAAATCCCAGGGCATATTATCAAATTGTACAGCTATGTTAACAAAAGGGTAAATAACAGTATGTTGTCCTGACCATGGGTCAAAGTACAGATAAAGCATCTTTGTGATGAACAGATTGGAACACTAACGGGCTCATTTTCGAAAGAGAAGGACGTCCATCTTTCGACACAAATTGGAAGATGGACGTCCTCACAGAAACGTCCAAATTGGTATAATCGAAACCCGATTTTTGACGTCTCCAACTGCAGTCCGTCGCAAGGACGTCCAGATTTCAAGGGGGTGTGTCGCATAGCCAAGGCAGGACTTGGGCGTGCCTAACACTTGGACATCTTTGACCCATAATCAAAAAAAAGCAAGGATGTCCCTGACGAACACTTGGACATTTTCACCCAGACGCGTTTTTTTTTACGAATAAGGCACAAAAAGGTGCCCGATATGACCGGGGATGACCTACCGTTACTCCCCCAGTGGTCACTAACCCCCTCCCTCCCTCAAAAAACATCTTTAAAATATGACGTGCCAGCCTCAGATGTCATACTCAGGTCCATGACAGCGCATGCAGGTCCCAGGAGCAGTTTTAGTGGGTACTGCAGTGCACTTCAGACAGGTGGACCCAGGCCCATACCCCCCCCCCCCCCACCTGTTAAATTTGTGGAGGAAACAGCGAGCTCTCCAAAACCCACTACAAACCCACTGTACCCTTATATAGGTGCCCCCCTTAATCCATAAGGGCTATGGTAGTGGTGTACAGTTGTGGGTAGTGGGTTTTGGGGGGCTCAACACACAAGGTAAGGGAGCTATGTTCCTGGGAGCATTTTATGAAGTCCACTGCAGTGCCCCCTAGGGTGCCCGGTTGGTGACCTGGCATGTCAGGGGGACCAGTGCACTACAAATGCTGGCTTCTCCCACATCCAAATGGCTTGCATTTGGACATTTTTGACATGGATGTCTTTGGTTTCGAAAATCGCCGAAAGTCAAAGACGTCCATAGTTAAGGATTTGGACGTCTCTGACGATATTTTCGAAATGAAAGATGGATGTCCATCTTTTTTCGAAAATATGGTTTTCCCCGCCCGTGGATTTGGACGTTTTGCAAAGATGTCCAAATTGCAACTTGGACGTTTCTTTTGAAAATGCCCCTCTAACTGTCCACCAATAAAAGTGAGCTATAGCAAATTCAGGCAATTTGGTGCTAGTCATCTGAATAAGAGATGATAGCCAGTGGCCTAACTTAGTAATAATCTCGATCTGTACTTAATCACAGGCAATAGCCCATGAAATATTCCTTCCCAACCTATATTTTTCTTGTGCTAAGGTTACAATTTTCTGTTCTATAATGGGTGATATAAGAGCAAAAAGGTATCTATAATTAAATTGGATAGTTTAGAGGATGCCTCATTAATAATATGTTGTGAGGTAAAACCAACAGAGGCATATTGAGATGTGGATACATCTTATTCTGGAGCACCTCTATATCAGTACATAAGTAATGCCACACTGGGAAAAGACCAAGGGTCCATCGAGCCCAGCATCCAGTCCACGACAGCGGCCAATCCAGGCCAAGGGCACCTGGCAAGCTTCACAAATGTACGAACATTCTATACATGTTATTCCTGGAACTGTGGATTTTTCTCAAGTCCATTTAGTAGTGGTTTATGGACTTGTCCTTTAGGAAACCGTCTAACCCCTTTTTAAACTCTGCTAAGCTAACCACCTTCACCATGTTCTCCAGCAACAAATTCCAGAGTTTAATTATGCGTTGGGTGAAGAAAACTTTTCTCCGATTTGTTTTAAATTTACTACACTGTAGTTTCATCACATGCCCCCTAGTCCTAGTATTTTTGGAAAGCGTGAACAGATGCTTCACATCCACCTGTTCCACTCCACTCATTATTTTACATACCTCTATCATGTCTCCCCTCAGCCGTTTCTTCTCAAAGCTGAAAAGCCCTAGCCTCCTTAGTTTTTCTTCATAGGGAAGTCGTCCCATCCCTGCTATCATTTTAGTCGCCCTTCGCTGCACCTTTTCCAATTCTACTATATCTTTCTTGAGATGCGGCTACCAGAATTGAACACAATACTCAAGGTGTGGTCGCACCATGGAGTGATACAAAGGCATTATAACATCCCCACACCTGTTTTCCATACCTTTCCTAATAATACCCAACATTCTATTCGCTTTCCTAGCCACAGCAGCACACTGAGCAGATGACACCCAGATCCCTTTCTTGGTCCGTAACTCCTAACGTGGGACCTTGCATGACGTAACTATAATTCGGGTTCTTTTTTCCCACATGCATCACCTTGCACTTGTTCACATTAAACGTCATCTGACATTTAGCCGCCCAGTCTTGTAAGGTCCTTCTGTAATTTTTCACAATCCTGTCGTGAGTTAACGACTTTGAATAACTTTGTGTCATCAGCAAATTTAATTACCTCGCTAGTTACTCCCATCTCTAAATCATTTATAAATATATTAAAAAGCAGCGGTCCTAGCCCTGACCCCTGAGGAACCCCACTAACTACCCTTCTCCATTGTGAATACTGCCCATTTAACCCCACTGGTTGAAGGATAGGAAACAGAGAGTGGGGTTAAATGGGCAGTATTCACAATGGAGAAGGGTAGTTAGTGGGGTTCCTCAGGGGTCAGGGCTAGGACCGCTGCTTTTTAATATATTTATAAATGATTTAGAGATGGGAGTAACTAGCGAGGTAATTAAATTTGCTGATGACACAAAGTTATTCAAAGTCGTTAACTCACGACAGGATTGTGAAAAATTACAGAAGGACCTTACAAGACTGGGCGGCTAAATGTCAGATGACGTTTAATGTGAACAAGTGCAAGGTGATGCATGTGGGAAAAAAGAACCCGAATTATAGTTACGTCATGCAAGGTCCCACGTTAGGAGTTACGGACCAAGAAAGGAATCTGGGTGTCATCTGCTCAGTGTGCTGCTGTGGCTAGGAACCAATGCAGTTCCTGCACCCCTTAAAATTGTATCCAATAATTCACGCTTGTGTCGAGATTGCTTGGCTCGAGGTTTAACTGACTGCATATCAAACCAAGTATTGAGTATATGTATATGGCTAGCAACAAACAGAGCAATTTGGATATCTGTGAGTAACTAGAAACAATTTAGGAAATAGATGCCAAGTGAGAAATATGGTGTATCTGGTGCATCATATTTAATCTGAAAAGGGTATCCTTCCTGAAATGGACTCCATCACCCCAAGATCCCGCTTCCTGTCTGTGCATATCAGCCTCTCATCTCATAGGACATATGGTTCCCTTGGGTTTCTATTCCCCAAATGCATCACACTGCATTTCTTTGCATTACATTTTAATTAACTATTCAACGATAGGGAATTTATTCAAAACCAGAGTCAGTTCAAACATATAGCTACATAAGACTCCAGAACATTAAAATTACATTTTAATTGCCAAACGTTAGACCATTCTTCTAACTTTTGCAGATCCCTTTTCATGTTTTCCACTCACTCCGGGGTTTCCATTCAATTACAAATCTGCAAAAAGGCAAACCTTACCTTTTAATCCTTCAGCAATGTCACTCACAAATATATTAAACAGAATCATTCCCAGCACCAATCTCTGAGGCATTCTGTTACTCACCTTTCCTTCCTCCGAGTTAATTTTATTGACCACCACCCCCTGGCGTCTGTTCGTAAATCAGTTTCTAATCCAGTTCACCATAGAACACTAGTGTAATTCAGCATTTATGCACCAACATTTAGTCACACCCACTTATGCCATGTCAATAGCAGCCTTAAATGTGTGCGCCTAAATGTGACACATTAGTGCATGACTTGCAGTATTCTGTGTTATGTGCGTAAATATTGGTCCCACACAGGCTCGTCCCTGTGCATGCCCCCTTGCATTTCTATGCTCACCTAGCTCTTACACACTTAAATTTAGATGTCAATTTATAGAATGAGGGAGTATGTGGGCATGCTCATATTTTACAGAGTACATGTGTACATTACAGTTCCACCCTGCTCTGCCCAAACTATGTTCCCAGGAACATCTACACATTTGGGGTTAATTCTATAATGCAGGCAGTAACATTTATGTCAGTTCTGCATGTTCACAATACTAGCATATATACTATATGTGCGCACATACATGCAGGTTGTATACCTATGAGTATATTACAGAACAGCACACATCTTTTATAGCACATATTTACAGATAGGAGTACACAAAGGTGGAGTCTCGGTAGACTGGGCGGGGGCACATTTATGAACATAACTTATAGAGTACTATAAGTTATACAAGTACCACCAGCACTTAGGTGCACACAGGCCAGCTCTATGGCTAGCACATGTGCTCACACCTAAGCACATGCAGTACATGTGTATATATGCAGTTACACTAGTATTCTATAAAGGAAAGTATACCCCATATTACTTTATAGAATATACACATTAGGCACCCTCTGACCATAGGCGCCGACTCCGTGGGTGCTGTGGGTGCTCGAGCACCCCCAATACTGTACGGACTGGAAGTTCCCTTCCAGCCCAGCCAGAATTCTAGAACTACTACTACTACTACCCTCTGAGTTCCAAGGCCCCCCTCCCTCTGTCCGTCCGAATTTTAAAAGCCCTCTTCTTACCTCGCGTCAGTGAAAAGCGTGCACTGCAGGCTCGTCGGCGCTTCAGCCTTCCTTTCTGTCTCTCGGCTCTCAGCAGCTATAAACACATCATTTCTCTGCTGCATCCTGCCCCTGCACAAACAGGAAGTTACGGTACAGGAAAGGTTCTTGAGCCGACTTCAGAAAGCATGTGTCTATCACTGCTACAGCCAGTGAAAGAGACAGGTTTTTTTTTTAATTTAAATTTCTTTATTAATTTCAAATTAAACAAAGATATATCTCTTTGAATAGATACATCCATTTCAGGCTTCAAAGAACATATAAAGAATATTATTACAAAGAAATTTTCTTAAGAAATGGAATTATAGTCCACTAATATAGAATGGTGGATTCAAGACGGTATAAAGCCAAAGGAAGATAGCATAAGAAATAAGTGAATTAAAGTATACTAGCAGTGGTTCTTTAAATATTTTCGGGACTTGATATTTGGGTTAAGGCCTGGTTCCTCTTCATATCAAGGAAAGACCGCAATTGTTCAGGTTCAAAAAATATATATTTTTTCTCCTTAAATATCAACATGCATTTACACGGAAATCGTAACTGGAATATCGCCCCAATTGTAAGAGATTCCTGTTTCATGTCCAGAAATTTTTTTCGCCTCTGTTGTGTCCATCGTGCAATATCTGGAAATATAGAGACCTTGCTTCCTTTAAAATCCGGATGAATATTTTTAAAATAAAGTCTCAATAAAGATTCTTTATCCTGTAGGAAAACAAATGTTACAATTAAGGTTGCTCTAGTCTCTGTATTATCCATTGATTGCTCCAGAAAATTTGTTAAGTCCAATTTCTCAGGTAAATCAGGTTTAGGAATATCTTTTTGTGGGGAAATCTTCATTTCCAGATAATAGATTTTTTGAAGTGGAGGTAATGATTGTTCGGGGTATTTGAATACCTCTTTCAAAAATTTTTCAAACATATCCTTGGGAGTGACAAACTTAGATTTTGGAAAATTTAGCAATCTTAAGTTCAGGTTTCTTGATTGATTTTCAAGATTCTCTAGTTTCCTGTGAGTTAGTATTCGGTCCCCTGAAATCAATGATTGTTATTGAGAAATTTTTCCTAATTGTCCTTCCAAGTCAGTTTGCTTTTTCAACAACCCTTCAGACTGACTTTTTAAAGAAAGAGACAGGTTTGAAGGACTGTAAGGGAGGAAAGTAATGAAAGAGATGTTTGGACCTCCAAGGGGAGGAGTAGGAAAGGAGCTGGACCCCTAGGAGTGAAGGGGAGGGGAGATGCTGGACACACTGAGGGGGTTCAGGAGAGATGCAGGACTCATGGGAAGGGGGGTCAGAAGATATTCTGGACTTGCAGGGGGTAGGGGGGGCAAGTATGGGGAAGCAGGAACAGGGAGCGAGAGGGAGATGAAGAACTACCAGAGGGGGTACTGGTAAAAGAGTGGGAGATGCCAAACTAACTGGGAGGGAGGGGGGCCTGGAGAGAGAGGGAAGAGATGTCAGACTATAGTAGTGAGAGATGTGGGACTGGGGGAGTGAATCTGGACTGTAGTAGGGAGAGAGTGAAAGATGTGGGACTGGGGGAGATGGAAGAGAGAGAGAGCTGTGGGATTTTGGGAGAAAGAGGGGGTGAGATGCCAGCTTAAAGTGAGGAGACAGTGAGAGATGGCAGAAAAGAGAGGGAGAGCTAGACACACAGTGGAGGATCAGATGACACACCAGGCTGGGGTGGGGGGTGTGTGGGAGGAAATGGAAGAGATAGATGCTGTCCTATGGGGGAATAGAGTCAAGAGAGGGGGAGAGACACTTGACCCATAGAGAGAGGAAAGATACTGGACCCACGGAGAGAGGAAATATGCTGAATGGTAGGTGGAGGACGGAGAGGAAAGAGACAGAGAGTTGCTGGAATATGTGGGAAAGATGCTGAGTCATGTTGGGTAGAGAGAACAGAGAGGGAAGAAGATGAACATTGGAAGGGATAGGACACAGTAGGAAGATAGTGGGCATGGGGGAACATAGGACCAGGGAAGCAGAAAGACAGTGCTGGACAGGTAGAGGGTAAAGACACAGAGTAGAAATGCTGAACTCCCGGGGGGGGGGGGGGGGGGGGGGGGGGTTAGGGACACAGAAGGGAAATGCTGGCCATGGGGGACCATAGGGACAGGGAAATAGGAGTGATGTTGGATACTGGGGGGATAGGAACACAGAGGGGAGACCTTGGACACCTGTATATAATAAATGTTAAATGCTTTGTTTATACCTCAGAAAGGTGGTATATCAAATGCCTTACCCTGGAAAAGGGAAGGGATATGCTGAACATGGGGACAAGATAGGAATAAGGACAGGGACACAGAGGAAGATGGATATGGAGAGAGAGGAAATATCAAATGGACAAAAGACCAGGCAAGAAAGTTAAAAGACAACAGAGGAAACTAGAAACCAGAGATAGGACCAATAAAATAAAATGACTAGAGAAAAAAAAAAGGTAAGAAAATAACTTTATTTTCAGTTTGATGATTAGATAATGTCAGTTTCTGCATTGTACAACTGCCAGAGTAGTGTTTGACATCATGGCTGTGGTCCATGGCAGAAATTTGGGAGGGGACCCCTAAGCTACCAGGTTGTGTCTTCTTTAGGTTCACGCAGGTTTGGGGCTCTCTCTGGCCAGGAAGTCATGGACAATTGCCCTGGTTGCAGCCCCCTCTTAACACTATTCCTGACTACTGGTATCTATATTTTGCACAGTATAGGAGAAACTTTATCTTTTTCTATTTCTCTGGTGGTGTTTTACCTACAATGTCTGACTTCTTGGGGTTTCAGTTTAATTTCTGTTTACATATTTGTATGTCTAGTTTGCAGTCACTTATTTTGTATTTGGTATTTGTGCTGTGAGTGTGTGACTGAGGCTGTGTAGCTATTTGTAGTAATTTGGTTTGTTCAGTTTTCCCAGTAGATATATTAATGTTTTAGGGTCCACAGTAATATTTACAGCACTGCCTTTCTTAGGGAAGGTCCTTGTTTTGGAAGTTAGTGCAGCATGGTAGATTTGCTCTGTGTCCAGAGTGACTTCTTTGTAGAGTTTGAATTGATTTGCACTTTTCTGACCACTGACAGTTATGACCCATGAATTGCATAAGCTAAAGGCTCAAACTGAAACTTTTACTGTGAATGCCTGAAAGCTGACTTTCTGCTGAAAGCTGTGAATTCGAGGTCATGCCTAATTCAGCAAGGAGAACTCATCTCCTCCCTGACAGAGTTGGTGCCACTGACTCAGACATCACAAGGACACAAAGAATGTACACAGTTTGAAAGCGAAGATGTGTCGAGGTTACTAGACAAAAACAATGATAAAGACCTGGGTCTTGGAGAGATTCCTGTAGCAAAGTGGTGACTACAATCTCCTGTAAAAGAAACCTTGGACTTGTTATAAGATGCTGTGTTCCATAAACATTTAGATATTGTGTTCTGTATTCCATAACACTTAGATAGTGTGTTCCATTTTATGTAAACAATACAGTAAGACAGAAATTAGCTGAAGTTGCAAGGCTGTATGATTTGGGAGGGAATTGATGCCCAACGCATTGTACAAAAGGGTATATAAGGCACTGTTATATTGTATTTAGAGGCTGAGATGATCAAGTGTGTAACTCTTTACAGCGATGGTCTCTCTCTCCCCCTCTCATAACAAATTGCTATTTGTTATTGCCTGATTGCTTTGTTATTATCTAAATTGGTAAGGAATAAAGACTTTCTCCTTGGAAAGAACATAGCCTCTGTCTTCTCTGTCACCCCATATCTTGGGGGTGGCTGATCCACTGTATCTTGGGGTAGTACATTTCTTATGGTAAGTAGAAGGATCAGAGAAAGAATTCCCACATATTACAGCCTAGGACTAGGTGGTTATAAAAGGGGACCATATAACCACGGACTCCACTATAAACGTTTGGTAGCAGGAGGATGGTTTGTTTAATGTAAGTGGAGTCAGAGGTTATTAGGCTTTACTAATTCCTCTGGGACTAAATTTTGAAGTGTGTTTTTGGTAAATTTAAATAGATCTAAGATAGGGTTATATTTTTAAATTTGGGTAAAACTGAGCTGGGAGATATATATTACTTCTGCTTAGCTACAGATTATACTGCCAATTTGGGGATCCTAAATTTTTCTTTTTCCAGTTTCTGTTTCAGTGACAGGTTTGCAGAAACTGTTCAGTGCTCAAATACATTTTTGGAATCAGCTGTCAGACTTCTGAAACTGATATTTATCCACTGTTGGAATTCTTAAATTTTTTTTAGGTGTGAAAGAGGATTGATCTTTTCACTGTGCCTTGCCAAGGACTCAGTGCAGGATTCTTGGTAATACGATATTTAGGTTCATCTGCAGACTCCCTGAATATCGGACTTACGGAAGCTGTGATTGACTCTGTAAGTACCTACAGACATCCAAATATGTAATTTATCTTTAAAATCGAGTGTGGTACTGGAAGATTGGAGGGTGGCCAGAGGAGATCCGGGAAATTATAGACCGGTAAGTCTGACGTTGGTGCCGGGCAAAATGGTAGAGACTATTATTAAGAACAAAATTACAGAGCATGTTCAAAAGCATGGATTAATGAGACAAAGTCAACATGGATTTAGTGAAGGGAAATCTTGCCTCATCAATCTACTACATTTCTTTGAAGGGGTAAACAAACATGTGGATAAAGGGGAGCCGGTTGATATTGTGTATCTGGATTTTCAGAAAGCGTTTGACAAAGTACCTCATGAAAGACTCCAGAGGAAATTGGAGAGTCATGGGATAGGAGGTAGTGTTCTATTGTGGATTAAAAACTGGTTAAAAGATAGAAAACAGAGAGTAGGGTTAAATGGTCATTATTCTCAATGGAGAAAGGTAGTTAGTGGGGAGACATCGGACGACTGTGTCGACGTCGGTGGTACCGGGACCTCGTCTGCTGATGTCGTCGGACGGTGGTGCTTCGTCTGGAGTGCAGGTGAGGGCTGTCCATTCCCCTGCTGGTGGCGGTGAGCCTTCGGGTGGGTCTCCCCCTACCTTGAGGGCTCCTGCGGTACAGCCCCCCCGAGACCGACCCTCTTCGGTCTCGGCCCCGAGGAAGAGACGGTTGGATTCTACATCCTCCTCGTCGGTGCCGGGAAGCGCCGGTGACGTGCTTCGCTCCAAAAAATCGAAGAAGCATCGACACCGGTCCCCTTCCCGTGTCGGCACCAAGAGCTCTGGGTCGCCGAGGGAGTTGGCACCCAGCAGGCATCGGCACCGAGAGGACCGCTCACCCTCTGTCCAAGAGGTGTCGATGCGCTCCACTCTGGACAGCCCGGAACAGCCTCCACGCCCAGAACAGACTCTGACATCGACGCCTGCATCGACCTCCATGCCTTTTTCTGCAGCCGCTCTGAACAAGAGCCTCCGGGCCGTTCTCCCAGAGATCCTGGGAGAGCTGTTGCGCCCTACCCCTCCGGTACCGAGGGTGCTTGCGCCTCCGGTACCGTCGAGCGAGGCGCCGGCTGGTCCATCGCCCGGGGTGAGGTCTCCGGCGTCGGTGCCGCGTGCGGTACCGACTGCGGTCGCCTCCCAGGAAGGCTCCCCGACTACGTCGGCGGAGGGAGCTTCGCCAGTGCGGGCGAGGGAGTCTACCTCTCGACGCTCCCACCGTGGCCGTGGTTCCACGGAGTCGAGCCGGGCACGGTTGCAGACACAGGTTCATGAACTTGTGTCTGACACCGAGGGTGAGGCCTCGTGGGAAGCAGAGGAAGACATCAGATATTTCTCTGACGAGGAGTCTGAGGGTCTTCCTTCTGATCCCACTCCCTCTCCTGAAAGACAGCTTTCTCCTCCCGAGGGTCTGTCTTTCGCTTCCTTTGTCCGGGAGATGTCTACGGCCATCCCCTTCCCGGTGGTTGTGGAGGACGAGCCCAGGGCTGAAATGTTTGAGCTCCTGGACTATCCTTCTCCACCTAAGGAAGCGTCCACAGTACCCATGCATCATGTCCTGAAAAAGACATTGCTGGCGAACTGGACCAAGCCATTAACTAACCCCCACATTCCCAAGAAGATTGAGTCCCAGTACCGGATCCATGGGGACCCAAAGCTGATGCGCACTCAGTTGCCTCACGACTCTGGAGTTGTGGATTTGGCCCTAAAGAAGGCCAAGAGTTCTAGGGAGCATGCTTCGGCGCCCCCGGGCAAGGACTCTAGAACCTTGGACTCCTTTGGGAGGAAGGCCTACCATTCTTCTATGCTCGTGGCCAAAATTCAGTCCTACCAGCTCTACACAAGCATACACATGCGGAACAATGTGCGGCAGTTGGCGGGCTTGGTGGATGCGCTCCCCCCTGAGCAAGCCAAGCCTTTTCAGGAGGTGGTCAGGCAGCTGAAGGCGTGCAGAAAATTCCTGGCCAGAGGGGTGTATGACACCTTTGATGTTGCGTCCAGGGCCGCTGCTCAAGGTGTGGTGATGCGCAGACTCTCATGGCTGCGTGCCTCCGACCTGGAGAATAGAATCCAGCAGCGGATTGCGGACTCGCCTTGCCGTGCAGATAATATTTTTGGAGAGAAAGTCGAACAGGTGGTAGAGCAGCTCCACCAGCGGGACACCGCATTCGACAAGTTCTCTCGCCGGCAGCCTTCAGCCTCTACCTCTACAGGTAGAAGATTTTTTGGGGGAAGGAAGACTGTTCCCTACTCTTCTGGTAAGCGTAGGTACAATCCTCCTTCTCGACAGCCTGCGGCCCAGGCTAAGCCCCAGCGCGCTCGCTCTCGTCAGCAGCGTGCGCCTCAGCAATGTCCCTCGGCTCCCCAGCAAAAGCAAGGGACGAGCTTTTGACTGGCTCCAGCAGAGCATAGCCGACATCCAAGTGTCAGTGCCGGGCGACCTGCCAGTCGGAGGGAGGTTGAAAGCTTTTCACCAAAGGTGGCCTCTCATAACCTCCGATCAGTGGGTTCTTCAAATAGTCCAGCAAGGATACACCCTCAATTTGGCCTCAAAACCTCCAAATTGTCCACTGGGAGCTCAGTCTTACAGCTTCCAGCACAAGCAGGTACTTGCAGAGGAACTCTCCGCCCTTCTCAGCGCCAATGCGGTCGAGCCCGTGCCATCCGGGCAGGAAGGGCTGGGATTCTATTCCAGGTACTTCCTTGTGGAAAAGAAAACAGGGGGATGCGTCCCATCCTAGACCTAAGGGCCCTGAACAAATATCTGGTCAAAGAAAAGTTCAGGATGCTTTCCCTGGGCACCCTTCTTCCCATGATTCAGGAAAACGATTGGCTATGCTCTCTGGACTTGAAGGATGCCTACACACACATCCCGATACTGCCAGCTCACAGGCAGTATCTGCGATTTCAGCTGGGCACACGTCACTTCCAGTACTGTGTGCTACCCTTTGGGCTCGCCTCTGCGCCCAGGGTGTTCACAAAGTGCTTGGCTGTAGTAGCAGTGGCACTTCGCAGGCTGGGGGTGCACGTGTTCCCATATCTCGACGATTGGCTGGTGAAGAACACATCCGAGGCAGGAGCCCTGCAGTCCATGCAGATGACTATTCGCCTCCTGGAGCTACTGGGGTTTGTGATAAATTATCCAAAGTCCCATCTTCTCCCAGTGCAGAAACTCGAATTCATAGGAGCTCTGCTGGATTCTCGGACGGCTCGCGCCTATCTCCCAGAGGCGAGAGCCAACAACTTGTTGTCCCTCGTCTTGCGGGTGCGAGCGTCACAGCAGATCACAGCTCGGCAGATGTTGAGATTGCTGGGCCACATGGCCTCCACAGTTCATGTGACTCCCATGGCCCGCCTTCACATGAGATCTGCCCAATGGACCCTAGCTTCCCAGTGGTTTCAGGCTGCTGGGGATCTAGAAGACGTGATCCACCTGTCCACGAGTTTTCTCAAATCCCTGTATTGGTGGACGATTTGGTCCAATTTGACTCTGGGACATCCTTTCCAAATTCCTCAGCCACAAAAAGTGCTGACCACGGATGCGTCTCTCCTGGGGTGGGGAGCTCATGTCGATGGGCTTCACACCCAAGGAAGCTGGTCCCTCCAGGAACGCGATCTGCAGATCAATCTTCTGGAGTTGCGAGCGATCTGGAACGCTCTGAAGGCTTTCAGAGATCGGCTGTCCCACCAAATTATCCAAATTCAGACAGACAACCAGGTTGCCATGTACTACGTCAACAAGCAGGGGGGCACCGGTTCTCGCCCCCTGTGTCAGGAAGCCGTCAGCATGTGGCTCTGGGCTCGCCGTCACGGCATGGTGCTCCAAGCCACATATCTGGCAGGCGTAAACAACAGTCTGGCCGACAGGTTGAGCAGGATTATGCAACCTCACGAGTGGTCGCTCAACTCCCGTGTAGTGCGACGGATCTTCCAGGTGTGGGGCACCCCCTTGGTAGATTTCTTTGCATCTCGAGCCAACCACAAAGTCCCTCAGTTCTGTTCCAGGCTTCAGGCCCACGGCAGACTGGCATCGGATGCCTTCCTCCTAGACTGGGGGGAGGGTCTGCTGTATGCTTATCCTCCCATACCTCTGGTGGGGAAGACTTTGTTGAAACTCAAGCAAGACCGAGGCACCATGATTCTGATTGCCCCTTTTTGGCTGCGTCAGATCTGGTTCCCTCTTCTTCTGGAGTTGTCCTCCAAAGAACCGTGGAGATTGGAGTGTTTTCCGACCCTCATCACACAGGACGAAGGGGCGCTTCTGCATCCCAACCTCCGGTCCCTGGCTCTCACGGCCTGGATGTTGAGAGCGTAGACTTTGCCTCTTTGGGTCTGTCAGAGGGTGTCTCCCGCATCTTGCTTGCTTCCAGGAAAGATTCCACCAAGAGGAGTTACTTCTTTCTATGGAGGAGGTTTGCCATCTGGTGTGACAGCAAGGCCCTAGATCCTCGCTCTTGTCCTACACAGACCCTGCTTGAATACCTTCTGCACTTGTCTGAGTCTGGTCTCAAGACCAACTCTGTAAGGGTTCACCTTAGTGCAATCAGTGCATACCATTACCGTGTGGAAGGTAAGCCGATCTCAGGACAGCCTTTAGTTGTTCGCTTCATGAGAGGTTTGCTTTTGTCAAAGCCCCCTGTCAAGCCTCCTACAGTGTCATGGGATCTCAATGTCGTTCTCACCCAGCTGATGAAACCTCCTTTTGAGCCACTGAATTCCTGCCATCTGAAGTACTTGACCTGGAAGGTCATTTTCTTGGTGGCAGTTACTTCAGCTCGTAGAGTCAGTGAGCTTCAGGCCCTGGTAGCCCAGGCCCCTTACACCAAATTTCTTCATAACAGAGTAGTCCTCCGCACTCACCCTAAGTTCTTGCCAAAGGTTGTGTCGGAGTTCCATCTGAACCAGTCAATTGTCTTGCCAACATTCTTTCCCCGTCCTCATTCCTGCCCTGCTGAACGTCAGCTGCACACATTGGACTGCAAGAGAGCATTGGCCTTCTATCTGGAGCGGACACAGCCCAACAGACAGTCCGCCCAATTGTTTGTTTCTTTTGATCCCAACAGGAGGGGAGTGGCTGTAGGAAAACGCACCATATCCAATTGGCTAGCAGATTGCATTTCCTTCACTTACGCCCAGGCTGGGCTGGCTCTTGAGGGTCATGTCACGGCTCATAATGTTACAGCCATGACAGCGTCGGTAGCCCACTTGAAGTCAGCCACTATTGAAGAGATTTGCAAAGCTGCGACGTGGTCATCTGTCCACACATTCACATCTCATTACTGCCTGCAGCAGGATACCCGACGCGACAGTCGGTTCGGGCAGTCAGTGCTTCAGAATCTGTTCGGGGTTTAGAATCCAACTCCACCCCCCTAGGCCCATGTTTGTTCTGTTCCAGGCTGCACTCTCAGTTAGTTGGTAAATTTTTTAGGTCAATCTCAGTTATGTCCTCGCCGTTGCGAGGCCCTATTGACCTTGGTTGTTGTTTTGAGTGAGCCTGGGGGCTAGGGATACCCCATCAGTGAGAACAAGCAGCCTGCTTGTCCTCGGAGAAAGCGAATGCTACATACCTGTAGAAGGTATTCTCCGAGGACAGTAGGCTGATTGTTCTCACAAACCCACCCGCCTCCCCTTTGGAGTTGTGTCTTCCCTTCTCTTTGTCTTGCTACATATGGGACTGACGAACACGAGCCAGTTCGGGCGGGAAGACGGCCGCGCATGCGCGGTGCGCATGGGCGCGCGAGGACTAGCAAAGGCCTTTGCTAGTGAAGTTTCCGATTGGAGGGGCTGCCGTGGACGTCACCCATCAGTGAGAACAATCAGCCTGCTGTCCTCGGAGAATACCTTCTACAGGTATGTAGCATTCGCTTTATAGCTACATCATGCAAGGTTCCACATTAGGAGTCACGGACCAAGAAAGGGATCTAGGTGTTGTCGTTGATGAGACGTTGAAACTTTCTGCTCAATGTGCTGCTGCGGCTAAGAAAGCAAATAGAATATTAGGTATTATTAGGAAACGAATGGAAAACAAAAATGAGGATGTTATAATGCCTTTGTATCGCTCCATGGTGTGACTGCACCTCGAATATCGTGTTTAATTCTGGTCGCCGCATCTCAAAAAAGATATAGTGGAATTAGAAAAGGTGCAGAGAAGGGCGACGAAAATGATAAAGGGGATGGGACGACTTCCTTATGAGGAAAGGCTAAAGCGGCTAGGGCTCTTCAGCTTGGAGAAAAGACGGCTGAGGGGAGATATGATAGAGGTCTATAAAATGATGAGTGGAGTTGAACGGGTAGATGTGAAGTGTCTGTTTACGCTTTCCAAAAATATTAGGACTAGGGAGCATGCGATGAAGCTACAATGTAGTAAATTTAAAACAAATCTGAAAAAATTTTTCTTCACTCAACATGTAATTAAACTCAGGAATTCATTGCCAGAGAATGTAGTAAAGGCAGTTAGCTTAGCGGAGTTTAAAAAAGGTTTGGACGGCTTCCTAAAGAAAAAGTCCATAGACCGTTATTAAATGGACTTGGGGAAAATCCACTATTTCTGGGGTAAGAGTATAAAATGTTTTGTACTTTTTGGGATCTTGCCAGGTATTTGTGACCTGGATTGGCCACTGTTGGAAACAGGATGCTGGGCTTGATGGACCTTTGGTCTTTCCCAGTATGGCAATACTTATGTACTTATGTATTTGTAAGTATACCTTTTATTATTTGACTATATCGTTTAGAAAGTCTGTTAGGTTTTTGTTGTTGTTGTTTACATTATGGCCATCCCTGTTGAAATTGTAACAAGATATTTCCCTACTCAACGAAAGGAATTAGAAAATATTTGTATCCAATGGCATGATTGGAACAAAAGACAAACTGATATTTTTTTGGCCACCTAAGGGATCCCTTGATAGATAACTTTTGCACTCACGTATTAATTGTATTGAAAAAACTAAAAAGGATACCTCCCACCTGAAACACCTTCAAGCTTTAAACCAGTGGATTTTCGTTTCTCAACATGAGAATGACATTAACTCCTTACCTCAGAGTGAGAAATGTCCTCCCCTACCACCTGTGGTGGAAACCAAGGCTACGGCTCCTTCCTCACCTTATTATTCCCAAATTGAGAATACATCTACAGATGTTGAAACGGTTTTACCTTGTACTGCAGTTGGATATAAACATATTTATCCTCCCCTATCTGACTGTGATCCTTTGTCTTTCCCTCCCCCCTTGTCTTTTTCCTCCCCCCATGGTTCTCCTGATAAATCGGTAAATGGGAACGATTCGGAAGTTACAGGACGTGCTTCTGCACATTTTGAAGGCCATATTGAAGGCCAGATTTCCCTTTCTGATTTTGTAGCTGCAAAACTTAACTCCTGTCCAGATGATTGCGCTACAGATGGTGCAACCTCAACTGTTGCCATCTCTCAACACCCTGGTAATACTGCTGCTAAACAGGTTCAAATAAACCACAACTGTAGTTCCACTTCCACAAAACCTTGTACTCCTTCACAGGTAGAAGATCATGCTCATAACCATGCAACAGATCTTTTATCCTCCCCGGACTTGATGGTAACTCTAATACTTCCTCTTTTGCGAGTATTCGGGCATACCAACAGGCCATATCAAGTCAGATGGATAATATTGCCCAGACTTTAGATAATGCTACCACTATGTTAGGATCCACGAGGAGACAGTCCATAATAAACATGCAGCGAGAGTCTACATCAGATACACCACCACCTAACACTGCTGCCACCACTAAAACCGCTAAGACATCCCTCCTTAAGGATGTTGACATTCTTGCCACAACAGACCCTGAGCTTTTGATCGGCGCTACCGCTCTTCCTAAGAAAATTGACCAGATTATATTGAAACATGACACCCCACCTTTACCTAACTGTTTACGCTCACACACTGGCCCTATTCCTTCTCCTTGGAAATCCAGAGCGACCTCTACTCCACGGAAAGATGAGATCCCAGAAACATCTCTATTTTCTTCTCGGGGGTCCCAAACTTTTACGGCTTATATAGAGGCATATTTTCAAAGCACTTTGGGAGGCTAAGTTCCATAGGTTTCTATGGAACTTTGGGAGGCTAAGTGCTTTGAAAATGAGCCTGATGGGAACACAACCCATTTCTGCTAATGAGTATTTAGCACAACAAGAAGATTCTTGGTACTTTGTACTACCCTTTGTACTACTACCTTTGTACTAGCGAAATGGTCAGAATCTTTATATTCCCACTCTTCTATATGGCCACGCACAGGTTCCTTAACTGCAGAAGGGCTCATGTTAGCCCAAAATCTGATATACTCCCAGCCAGATCCCCAATGGGGTTCTAATGTTAAAACTTACTTGCAGGAAGGTCTTAAAGTTTGGTTAAAATATGCAGGAAAGTTTCCTCCATCTTGACCAACAGATGCACTGTTTCCCTTACTTGATAAACAGTCTGGCCTCAAACCTCATACAGAATATGTCCTATATTCAAATGTAGAATTAGCTAGCATTGTTCAGCAGCTTCCAGATCTTACTAATGGTGGTGGTAAGTGGATAAGGTGTTTTGAAAAATTGACCATGGGTAACAAATTGGCTGTTGGGGATATTAAAGCTTTACTTGGCCGTATCCCTCAAGCCAATGTTGTAGACCTCTTTACTTCCGCTGGTTATGTTACCATGGTCACATCGTCTGATTATGATGGCAATAGTTTTGATCAAATCCAATCTGCACTTTGGGCTGTTATTCAGAGTCATTTCCCCACTAGAAAGGATTTCTCTGTCCTTACTTCCCAAAGATGGGACTCCGTAGAACCTATTGAAAAATATATGTTAAAATAACAGGAATTATATAGAGATGAGACTGAGGAAAGGTTCGATTCACCTAATAGTTTGCCTGTATTTTATCACCTTTTTAAGGAAACTCTCCCTGCTAAAATAAAAGAAGCCCTTGATAATACTGTAGGGATTTCTCAGAAATCATGGCCCAAAATGAAGGAACATATTTTACATCATTGCCGTTCTTTCATTGCACTGAGTCAGAAACAAACCAAAGATGCGCTTAAACTATAGAATCACTTCATGACTCTAAAAGTACAGAAATTATGGACTGAATCTAGCTCTAATACTACCACTAGCCAACCTGTTGAATCCTTTCACTATGTGAGGACTAGAGGAAGGGGTAATTTCCATGGTAGATCAAGAGGTTTTTCAGGAAATAGAGATCTAACTCCAAACCCTAGTCCCTCATACAGATATAATATACAATGTTTTCAATGTAATAATTTTGGACATTTTGCCGCTGAATGTAGGGGTCCCCAAAGGCGGAGAGCTTGGGACCATTCATATTCTAACAATCCCCGACAACCTTTTCCATCATGGAACCCTGAAACACAAAACAATGAACATGATGCCCAGTGACTAGCAGTAGTCCAGACCACTGCTGGATATAGCGACCCAATGGTCACCTTGTTTATTGAAGATATCCCTGTTCCCTTTCTTGTCGATACAGGTGATTCTCGATCTGTACTAGCCCATTTCCTGAAAGAATTGCACAAACATTTAAAAACTTCCGTGGGGTCCATCACCACTGTGGGTTTTGATGGGAGCCTTTCGGATACACCTACACTACAACCACTTACCATCCGTCTAGACAACCAAGTGCTTTGTGCACCACTTCTTTATGCTCCCTTATGCCCCATTAATTTGTTAGGACATGATTTACTTACACAATTCCAGTTTCAAATTCACTTTGATCTTCCTGAACCTACCTGCAATACTTCTTTAATTTTCGCTGTCACTACTTTACTTGATAAACAGGTATCACAAGCTTTAAATAACTTGCCTTGTTTTCTTTGGGCTACCTCTGATGATCCTTATGGCTTAGTGGATACACCGCCCCATCAGATAGAGCTCTTGTCTGACTGTGTTGGTCCAAAAATAGGGCAGTATCCCTTAAAACTGGAGGTTATACAGGGTGCTCAAGATCAAATTCGCTCCCTGTTAAAACACGGTATTATTGAGCAATGTCACTCTCCATACAATACACCTCTTTTTCCTGTTAAAAAAACAGGTACCACGACAGTGGAGAATAATAGTACAGGATTTGCGTGAACTTAATTCTGTGACCAAAACTATTTTTCCTAATGTTGAGAACCCTACGACCTTATTGCAGAGTGTAACTTTACAGAATTACCATTCTACCATTGATTTGTCCAATGTGTTCTTCTCGGTGCCTCTTCATCCCAAATCCAGGCCATTTACTGCATTCCAGTTTGATAATGTCACCTATCAATGGACTAGATTACTCCAAGGCTTTACTGACAGCCCTACTATTTTTTCGCAGACTTTGGCTGGACACATTAAGGAATTTAAACAAGATTGTTATGTTATGCCTACGAACACATATTTGCTACAGTATGCTGATGACATTTTGATTACTGCACCCGATTTTGACACTTGTTTACAAGTTACCAAAGCTTTATTAAAATTCCTTTCTCAGAAAGGTTACAAAGTAAACAGGAAAAAATTGAAGGTTGCTCAACAGCAGGTCACATTTCTTGGCCATGAGATAGGTACTCAAAATTGCCTACTTGGTCCTGATACTTTGAACCATATCTCTAAATTAAAGATCCCTTCTACTGTGACAGAATTAAGAGCTGTGTTAGGTATGTTACATTTCTGTAGGTTATGGGTCCCTAATTATTCTGACAGGACTTAGCCCTTTTACCAAAAATTGACAGGACATCATGACAATAAACAGGAGCCTATACACCTTACTGATTCGGAACAATCTCAATTACTTTCCTTAGTGAAAGATGTTATTCACAGTGCCCCATTAGCTACTATTGATGTGTCCCAGGATATCCATTTATGGATTGTTCATAACGACCATACCTGGTCTGCTATGATTACGCAGGATGATATTGATATTTCCTGCAGATTTCTATCTGGAAATTTTTCCCCTGTTGAAATGGGTTTTGCAGCTTGTGAACAGGGTCTAGTTGCTGCTGCCACGGCGATATTAAAATTATATAATTATATTCCTCATTTACCTGTCATTCTTCACACTTCTCACAATGTTAAATACCTCCTTGATAAAACCATTAGTCATATGACTCCTTCCAGATTGCAGAAATATCAGGTTGTTCTTCTAATCATTGTTCATAAATTATATACTTTAAACTCTGCTGATTTGCTGCGTCTCCAGTCTCTAATTGCTGTTAATGATACGTCAAATTTGTTTCCTCATGAATGCACTACCCAAATGCCCCCTTACCTAATGCACTACATATTGCCTTCGAGCTCCTCAGCACCTGACCTGTGTGGTTTATGGACGGCTCAAAACAGGGTGATGTTGTTGGTTTTGCTGCATTATATTATACTCCTAGTGCAGATATACTTGACATTTTTCAGTGCAGACTACCCTCAGATTATTCGGCTCAGACTGTTTAACTTGCAGCTGTACTTTATGTGCTACAACAGAAAGCTAAGACAGTAGATCTTTCCATTGTTACAGATTCTACCTATGTTTTTTCCTCCCTGACTTCTCACTTGACCAAATGGAACTAAAGAGGTATGATTTCCTCTACAGGACACCCCCTCACACACATTACCCTGTGGAACAAAGTATTTGAGGCCTTACAAGCTAGGCACTCTAAGGGTCTACGGACCGCCATTAAATGGTTTAAAGCACATCAGGAGACAGAATTTTCCTTTGAAATCAATGGCAATAATCTTGTTGATAATATGGCTAAACAAGTTACCAATTTACCTGTATCCTCCATTACCATGTTTCCTTTAGTTAGACCTGACATTGACCCTATAGCAGACTCTGACTCTGGATCGGACGTAGATTTACATATGGATTCAACGGACTTAATTGAATCTTCTGATCTCCCAAATATTGATTTGCTTGTGCTGGGGGGATATCAGTCTTCTGATTTCGGTGATTCGGTACAGAAGGTGCCGCGTCCTTCTGACTCTCTCCAAGTATCCCCATTAAAATCTTTACAAGACCAAGCCATGCAAACTGAAATTCACTCTTGGCAACATGCCGGCTGTACTCTTAGCCCTTTGGGACTCTGGACACACCCTACTGGACAAATTTGTGTAGCCCAGAGTCATATTTGGTTATTGCTCCATTCCCTGCATTATCCTTTACATTTAAACGCATCCATTTTGTATGACAATTTATCATCTAAAATTTGGACTACTCAGTTGTTATCACTTTGCCATGCTGTTGTGCAGAACTGTTATAAATGTTTTTTAAATGTTCCAAAAAGAGGTAAGGCTATTCCATCTAGACATTTACCTACTATTCAAGGTCCAAGTCTGCATTGGTATTGTGATTTCACTGATATGATTAACCCTGTTAAAGAGAAAAGATTTTTGCTTGTTTGCGTGGATGCATTTTCAAAATGGATCGAAGCAATTCCATGTACCAAAGAGAACGGTCATGTGATGGGCCAGGTACTTTGTAACGATATCATTCCTAGATTTGGCATCCCCTTTAAAATTACCACTGACAATGGAACTCATTTTGTCAGTCAATTAATGCAGAATTTGACCTCCAAACTGAATACTACCCATCACACTGTCTGTATTTATAGGCCTACCAGCAATGGATTGGTTGAAAGATATAATGGTTTGCTGAAAACAAAACTCAGACAGTTGATGGCGAATGGTCTTAAGAATTGGCTTGAAGCACTGCCTTTGGCATTACTCTGTCTGCGTGCCACTCCTTCTACCTCACTCAAATTATAACCATTCCAATTATGTACTGGACGTCGTATACGTCTCATTCCTGGCAATCCCAAACATCACTTGCCTGATACCTATTCAGTATATTGGAAAAAGTTACAGAATGTGATAACTGCCTTGTCCTCGTTTTCCTCTGTTTCTAGTGAATCTACTCCTACAACAACTCCTCCAATCCAAGTTGGCGATCTTGTTCATCGGAAATTCTACACCCATAAGACTTGGAAAGATCCTCTTTATGTGGGACCTTTCAAGGTAGAAGCGGTCTCAGCCACTGCAGCAAAATTAGAAGACCATAATTCTTGGGTTCATCTTAAAGACATACGTTTGTACGGTGGCCATGATCTATATGATACTGAAATTTCAGCCGCAACTGAACTCCAGAAGACAGGAGTAATCTCTAAACAGGACACTGAGCTGTGATCATATCACCTACAAGACAATAGAGACTGATTTGCTATGAACTTGATTTTAGCTGTTTTGTTTTTTGCTTAACATTTTATGCTTTTTTTGTTTCTACTACCATTATTCATCACAGCATTCTATATTATATTAATTTTCTTCTTCTGCTCAGCTATCGAATGACTGGTGTTTACCCTAGTAATCCTCTGAACGGTGCCTATCCCACACACCCCTTAGGTTGGGATCCTGGCCTTGATGATGATCCTGACTGGGACCCTGTAACTAGATTTGATATCTTGTGTGCCCCTTTACTTGACCAATGGACTACTGGACCTGATAGGTTTGTGTTCGATTTCATTGACATTTTCCACAGATGTGGACAAATTAAAGCTGAGCAAGGTACTCTGCCATTAATCAGACCCTCTACTGGAGAACCTGTATTCTTTTGGTATATTGCTTACAACATTGTTCGTAGTGGGTGGCATCCTTGGTTTTTTATTTGAAAAATTGGAAATAGATATCTTGACATTTTTACCCTTTTTTGCATATATGGACACATAGGTGCCATACCTCTCTTGTTGCTACATTCTGCCTCCCCTTAATGCCCACTTTCTATTTTCCCTGATTGTTAACATCATATCTCCTCTAACCTTTACTTTTCACTTTTCTATCTTTGTTTTGTTTCCTTTCTGTCACCTATTCTTCAGACCCTGTACAATTAATAGATACAACTCAGTCCTGAGATATAATTCTCAGTCCTTGGTTAACCCCTATCATCTTTTCCTTCGATCTTTGTAATTTCCTTACATGCACAAGCTTAGCTGAAGAACGCTGAACACATATACATATACATCTGTCCCAATGACCAAATTGTCAATAATCTTGTTTCCTACTATAACCCCTGTTGGTCCTGGGCATCGGTCCTATGGTCCACGGATGCAAAATTTTCTATCTGGAGCGTCCAACCAACTGATTCGATTTTATTACACTTACAACGCCAAATGACTATCCTTAGGCACCCATCTGACTCTTCCAGATGTAGCACTATGAAATGTAACCCTCTCATTTTCACGTTTAATAATGTTGACCAGACTTTGGCTCGTACTTATACCCTAGCTATTGATACTACAGGTCGTGATCCTATGATCCGTTTTCAGATCAGGGTTACAGACCCACCTGCGACTCCTGAACCCTGGTTACCCAAACCACACACACGCCACTATGATCTCCAAATTCTTAATGCTAATTCTGTTCAGGATTCCATATTCCAAGAGACTGTATATGAAGATTTTAATACATGGTTACACTGGCTGCACTACACTGGCTCTTCCCTTAAGGTTTCTGACTGTTACATGTGTACAAAACCTCATCCTGCACCTCAGTTATTTTCTTTTCCTTTCAATTTCAGACAACATTATAATACTTGTTTATGTATGCTCTTGTCTTTTACTTCTGAATGTCCAATTTCCACTTCATGCAAGTCTGTTCACTCTTTGTATCCGCCTTTGGCTTTTCATTCTTTGTTTCCTCCTTCTTTTGGTGTTCGTTTCAATCTGACTTTTTGTATATGCTTGCAACGCTACACTACCCAGACATATTCTCACTTTCTAGGAAATGTTACCCATTGTTCTAATACTTTTAACCCTTCTGACCTGCCAATGCTTAATTTCTCTCGCCTCTCTATCCCATGTTCTGATGTATGGTGGTATTGCAGGACCAAAATTCTATATCCCCTCTTGCCATATCAATGGTCTGGTATATGTGCTCTCGTTCAATTAGTAATACCCGTTGTTATTGCCTATCCTCACCAGGCATCTCGTGTCAAAAGACACATTTCTAACTCTCTTGATGACACTGTCTATATAGAAGCTATAGGAGTTCCAAGAGGGATACCTGATCAATTTAAGGAGAGAAATCAGGTATGGGCAGGTCTAGAATCTACTTTCTTTTGGTGGGCCACTATTAATAAAAATGTAGATTGGATTAATTACATTTATTATAATCAACAAAGATTCATAAACTTTACTAGAAATGCCAATCAAGGCTTAGTGGCCCAACTTGGTGCCACTAGTCGAGTAGCCTGGGAAAACAGACTTGTTCTTGATCAAATGCTTGCTAAAGATGGTGGTGTTTGTATTGTACTTCATGGTCATTGTTGTACTTTTATTCCTAATAATACTGACTCTGATGGTTCCGTTATGAAGGCCTTGCAAGGCCTTACTGCCTTAGCTAACGAATTAGCTACCAATTCAGGTGTTTATACTAGTTGGACATTCTGGTGGGATAAAACCTTTGGTAACCGGAAAACCTTTTTCATGTCTATTTTTACCTCACTTTTGGTAGTCATTTTAGTTTTTGCTTTAATTGTCTGTTGCATTATTCCCTGTGCTCGTGGGCTTGTCTTCAAACGTCTTGCTACTGCTCTCGGTACAAGACAAAATGTACTTCCTTCATGAATGTTGTGTAAGCCTACTGCTGTTGACTAAACCAAGAAAAATGCTGAAGATAAATTTAAACATTCAATTTCATAAAGACAATATTGAAAATGGGTGAAACAGGTACAAAAAATATATGTATAAAAGAAGAATATATATAATATTTAAACTAAAAGCAGTATGAGTAAAATAAATGTCTTCCTGAAGGAGTATACTTGCGTAACAGGCAGTAAATGTTCTAACAATAATAAAATGAATAAACATTTACTGCCTGTTACGCAAGTATACCTCCTTCAGGAAGACATTTATTTTACTCATACTGCTTTTAGTTTAAATATTATATATATTCTTCTTTTATACATATATTTTTTGTACCTGTTTCACCCATTTTCAACCTTGTCTTTATGAAATTGAATGTTTAAATTTATCTTCAGCATTTTTCTTGGTTTAGCCACTTATTTGTTACATGAGTTTATCCTTCTAGAGCTTATTTCAGCTCCCCAGGCATAGATTAGTTTGGGTTCCTTCCTTTTCCAACTGTTGTACCCGTCATCGATGGACATTGAATGGGCACCCTGCGGATTATTATCTGTACAGGTGAAGATTTCACAATCATCAAGAGGGGGATTAATTGATTTGCACTTTTCTGACCACTGACAGTTATGACCCATGAACTGCATAAGCTAAAGGTTCAAACTTAAACATTTACTGTGAATGCCTGAAAGCTGACTTTCTGCTGAAAGCTGTGAATTCGAGGTCATGCCTGATTCAGCAAGGAGCACTCATCCCCTCTCTGACAGAGTTGGTGCCACTGACTCAGACATCACAAGGACACAAAGAATGTACACAGTTTGAAAGCGAAGATGTGTCGAGGTTACTAGACAAAAACAATGATAAAGACCTGGGTCTTGGAGAGATTCCTGTAGCAAAGTGGTGACTACAATCTCCTGTAAAAGAAACCTTGGACTTGTTATAAGATGCTGTGTTCCATAAACATTTAGATATTGTGTTCTGTATTCCATAACACTTAGATAGTGTTTTCCATTTTATGTAAACAATACAGTAAGACAGAAATTAGCTGAAGTTGCAAGGCTGTATGATTTAGGAGGGAATTGATGCCCAATGCATTTTACAAAAGGGTATATAAGGCACTGTTATATTGTATTTAGAGGCTGAGATGATCAAGTGTGTAACTCTTTACAGCGATGGTCTCTCTCTCTCCTTCTCATAACAAATTGCTATTTGTTATTGCCTGATTGTTTTGTTATTATCTAAATTGGTAAGGAATAAAGACTTTCTCCTTGGAAAGAACATAGCCTCTGTCTTCTCTGTCACCCCATATATTGGGGGTGGCTGATCCACTATGTCTTGGGGTGTTACATTTCTTATGGTAAGTAGAAGGATCAAAGAAAGAATCCCCACATATTACAGCCTAGGACTAGGTGGTTATAAAAGGGGACCATATAACCACGGACTCCACTATAAACAAGTTGTATAAAATTCTTTGAAGCTTTATATAAACTTTACAATATGCCCATTATTGAGAGTATATATATTGTGTTAGTGAAATTACAGGTATATGAAGGGGTGGCAGATTGATTAAAGTGCATGTGAGTCTATAGGCTATATTGTATTGCGTTATGTGATTTATATATTAGGAATGTATAATTTGTAATTTGCCTAGAACGTTTGGATGGTTGTCTATTGTCTACATTCCTTTTAATATGGATGTTTTTTTGTTTTGCTGTGCTTTTCTATCAAATTAATGGATTTGTATGTTTTTAATATACATTTTCTTTTTAAGATGTAAACCGTTCTGTTTTGTGAATACAATAAGAACGGTATAGTAAATAAATAAATGATAAGCAATAGACATTCTAGCTGTAGCTTTGTGTTTGGGGCAGAAAGAGGTGGCAGTGTGCTTTTGGGAAACAGGCAGAGAGGGGTGGACAGGCTGGCCATGTGCAGTGGGATGGGACAGAGAGAGGGACAGGTTGGCTTTATGTATTTGGAGGGAAGGGGAGACAGAGAGGAATGCACACATGCCAAGTCACATGCATCCAGGTCCCTTCTCCAGCTCACATGTATAACTATGCAAATCTCACTGCATTGCTAATCTCTCTCTCCCTTTCCTTGCTCCCCTGGTCTATCAAACTTGCTTGAGGCTGCCGCCAGTAGCACTGACCAGATGCTTCTTCTGGCCAATGTGGGGCCTTTCTTCTGCTTCTCCTGCCTGCTGCAGGGGCATAGCTACAGGTGGGCCTGGTTTTGGTTCAGGCCCACCCAGAAGCGCTACACCCCATCCATGCAAAATTCAACATCCCTCTAGCCCCCCTCTCGCAGTTCCAGCACCTCCATGTCTTTCTTACCCTCCCCCATCCCTTCACCCACTGATGCAACTTCCTGTTTATGCAGGCAGGGTGGGACGCAGCAGAGAGAGGAGGCCTGATGCAGACCTATGTGAAGTTCCTGCTGGGATGCAGGCCTGTGTGGAGTTCCTGCTGGGTAGCAATGATAACATTGTGTGCAAGTGCCGAGGTGGGGATGAGGGAGGGTAAGAAGTGGAGGTGCTGGAACTGTGGAGGGGAGAGAAGCGCTGGGCACGCAGGGGATGAAAGGAAGGGAAGAGGCGCTGGACATAGGCGGTCGGTGGCCCAACTGTTTGGGGAGGCGAAAGGGGGCGGGGTTAGGGGTGGGGCAAGGGGTGGAGCTTAAATCCATAATTGTCTGATAACACGCAGAAAAAATAAATAAAAATAAAAGTCACAATTAATACCTTTTATTAAATTTAGATATTAGATATGTATCATATGTCAAAGAATAAAGTGGTTGCTAAAAGCATATTCTAACCACAATTGCTCAACTGCAAAACACTATGCACAACTTTGTCCAAAAACACACTCAGAACCTTACTGTACCATAAATATTACACTGGGCAGACCTAATACACCAATATACCACCCATACGGAAAATGCAAACTGTCAAAAATATGAAACAAGGGATCATATCATCACAATTCTCATGTAGAGCCACAAAACACCCTAATTCATGTTTAATGTGGGATAAACTGCCATAAATAAGTAAATATAAACTTTTAATGTTGAGCACCTGATTCTCAAAGTGGACATATTCCAAACATTATAATGAAAATAAAATGATCTTTTCTACCTTCGTTGTCTGGTGACTTTTTCTGATCATGCTGGCCCAGTATCCGTTCTGCTGCTATCTGTCCTCAGTGCAGGTCAGGAAGTCATCCTCCTTAAATATCTCCCTGGCAACTGTTTTGTTTTTATACACAACCCAGGACACCTCCAGCCAACCCCCT
This sequence comes from Microcaecilia unicolor, assembly GCF_901765095.1. Taxonomy (NCBI): domain Eukaryota; kingdom Metazoa; phylum Chordata; class Amphibia; order Gymnophiona; family Siphonopidae; genus Microcaecilia; species Microcaecilia unicolor. Next base: position 57,427,274 of record NC_044039.1, read on the forward strand.
CTGCTTTCCCAGCAGTATGGTAATCAAACCATAAACCAATTTCTACAACTGCTAGAGGGCTTTCACTGCAGCTCCTGCTGTGAGGATGGAGGTAAATCAACAATTTAATCCCCTCAGAGCAGCTGGACTCCACAGCTGATCCATTCTGCTGCAGCAGGGGGGAGGCTTAGCCTCTCCAAGCCTCTTATACCGGGCGCCTACGGCGCTGGACATATGGGGAATGGAGGGGAGGGAGGGAAGAGGCGCTGGACATTTGGGGGGGGGGGGGAGGTTGGAGAGAAGGGAGTGAGGTGCAGGGCATGTAAGGAGGTCCTGGAGGGAAGGGATAGAGATGTAGACCTGCAAGAGGAAGGGAAGGGAGAGAGATGCTGGATATGTGGGGGTGGGTGGAAGGGAAGGGAGAGAGGTGCTGGATATGTGGGGGGTGGGAGGGAAGGGAGAGATGCTGGATATGTGGGGAGGGAAGGGAGAGAGGTGCTGGATATGTTGGGGGTGGGAGGGAAGGGAGTGAGGTGCTGGATATGCAGGGGGTGGGAGGGAAGGAAGAGAGGTGCTGGATATGTGGAGGGGTGGGAGGGAAGGGAGATAGGACATGCAAGGGAGCTGGAGTGAAGGGAGAGAAATAATGGATATGCAGGGGAGGGCTGGAGGGAAGGGGGAGAGATGTGGACCTGCAAGAGAGGCTGGAGTGAAGGGAGAGAGGTGCTGGACCTATGGGAAAGGGAGGGGTTGGGGTTAGATGGAAGGGAGAGAGATGCTGGACTAAGGAGATAAAAGAAGAGTGGGTCAAATGCTGAAATCACAGTGGGAGAATGAGCCAGGTGCATAAGGGGGAGGGAAGAGAGAAGAGGGGTGGGACACATTGGTGTGGGGGAGGGAGAAAGGGGACATAGGGAGGTATAGAGAAACAGAAGGGAGATGATGGGCATTGGGTGGGAGAGAGCATGGAGACAGGACACAGGTGAGATGCTATATTAGGGTGGCATATAGACACAGAGGGGTATAGCAAAAACAATCCAAAAGGAGTATACAAACATGGAGAAAACCAGTGTTTGCATACTTCTTTTGGATTGTTTTTGCTTTCCAGAGCATACTATGTCTTTTTAAAGATGGCATGCTTTTTCAGCATCCTTAGGCTATACCCTTGTTGATACCTTCAGTACAGACCCCAGAGGCAGGCACTTAGCTGAAACACGGTGCCGTGTCGGATCAATCAAGGAATAAAGTGTTGTACTTTTACTCAATTGTCCCCCTGTTGTTGTTACTACTACTACTACTTAACATTTCTAAAGCACTACTAGGGTTACGCAGCGCTGTACAGTTTCACAAAAAAGGACAGTCCCTGCTCAAAGGACCTTACAATCTAAAGGATGAAATTTCAAGTTGGGGCAGTCTAGATACCCTGAATGGAGGTATAGCGGTTATGTGCCGAAGGTGACATTGAAGAAGTAGGCTTTGAGTAAGGATTTGAAGATGGGCAGGGAGGGGGCTTGGCGTATGGGTTCAGGTAGTTTATTCCAAGCATAGGGTGAGGCGAGGCAGAAAGGGCAGAGCCTGGAGTTGGCGGTGGTGGAGAAGGGTACTGAGAGGAGGGATTTGACCTGAGAGCAAAGGTTTTGAGTAGGAACATAAGGGGAGATGAGGGTAGAGAGGTAGTGAGGGGCTGCAGATCGAGTGCATTTGTAGGTAAGTAGGAGAAGCTTGAACTGTATGCGGTACCTGATCGGGAGCCAGTGAAGTGACTTGAGGAGAGGGGTGATATGGGCATGTCGGTTCTAACGGAAGATAAGACGAGCAGCAGCATTCTGAACGAATTGAAGGGGGGATAGATGGCTAAGTGGGAGGCCAGTGAGGAGTAGGTTGCAGTAGTCAAGGCGAGAGGTAATGAGAGAGTGGACGAGTGTTCGTGTGGTGTGCTCAGAGAGGAAGGTGCGAATTTTGCTGATGTTGTAGAGAAAGAAGCGACAGGTCTTGGCTATCTGCTGGATATGCGCAGAGAAGGAGAGGGAGGAGTCGAAGATGACTCCGAGGTTGCGGGCAGATGAGACGGGGAGGATGAGGGTGTTATCAACTGAGATAGAGAGTGGAGGGAGAGGAGAAGTAGGTTTGGGTGGAAAGACAATAAGCTCGGTCTTGGCCACGTTCAGTTTCAGGTGGCGGTTAGACATCCAGGCAGCAATGTCGGATAAGCAGGCTGATACTTTGGCCTGGGTTTCAGCAGTGATGTCTGTTGTTCCTCTGGAAGAGCTTTGCTGACTGCACTACTTCCCCTTTTGGTGTCCTCATACATAGTGTGTTATAGTCTTCTGTGTTTGCAGTCTCTTTTCTTTGTCCTTGAGGTATTCTATCACCATGAAGTTTCTATGTAGCATTCTGTAGTAATTTGGCTTGTTCAGTTTTCTTGATAGATGTATCGATATTTTAGGGCCCCACTGTAATATTTAGGGCACTACCTTTTCATAGGTAGGATCCTTGTTTTGGAAGTTAGTGCTGGCATAGTAGTTTGGCCCTAGATTCGAAGGGACTTTTTATTTATAGATTCTTTCTAGATTACTTTACAATATGTCTATTATTGAGATTACACTAGAAACCAAAATTTCTTTGCATGGTGAGTTTTATGGGGAAATGTCCTTGCTCTACTCTGCATCCATTGTTGGTGGAGGGCCAGGAGGTTCTCTGGATGAGGCATGTATTTGGCTTCAATACCATATGTGTGCTGGAGGACAGTGGCTCAATGGGGGCTGAAGAGTGCAGTCTTTTTGTAACCAGTATGAAATGTATTTTTTGTATATACCTAGCCCTGGGAGCTCTGGGATTGAATTGTGTGCTGGTGGCAGGTCCGCCACGAGGTCGAGCTTCCGATTCAAACTGTGGGGTTCTGGACCGCTACTGAGGTGAAGAAATTTGGGCATGGCCGGCAGGAAATGTCCTGGGCTTACAGAGGCCTGCTGGGTCCAGGAATCTCTGTGCATGTGAGCACATCATTAGGGAAATGCGCTGACATCATCAATGACGTCAAACGCGCATGCGTGGTAGTAAAAGAATACCGGAATCTCGGGAGCGCTGTACCACCAATGAATTAATTAAAATATTAGTGGGGGCTACTTGTTTTGACACAAAGGGTCTGATGATTGTGGCCGCATTTATTTATTTATATGTGATCGCGCATGCGCAAACGCACTTGCATATGCTGCAGTTTTAATTTTAAAAAGCTCAGAGGTTGCTGGGAGAAGCAGGGGAGACTTGTGGGCTAGTTGGTAACCAGGGTGACTCTTAAATGGCGTCAAAAATCACACAGGCGCAGTGAGGTCACCGGAGACCTGCACTGACACCTACAATATAAAATCAATTTTTAAAAGTGTGTACAAGAGTTTTGATGATAGTATTTAGATGTGGAAAGCTTGCATATATCTGCTATGGGTTTATTTGTGCACTGGTTTTATGCAAATTAGTCAGTTTTTATAAAGTTTTACTTTGTGTATTTGGGGGTCTAATTTGATGCAAATGTTTACATAATACACATTCTCCGAGGACAAGCAGGCTGCTTGTTCTCACTGATGGGTGACGTCCACGGCAGCCCCTCCAATCGGAATCTTCACTAGCAAAGTCCTTTGCTAGCCCTCGCGCGCACCGCGCATGCGCGGCCGTCTTCCCGCCCGAAACCGGCTCGAGCCGGCCAGTCTTCTTTCGTCCGCACTCGGTACGGCTGCGTTTTTCGCCGTGTCGAGCCCCGGAGAGTCGACCTCGCGCTTCCTTTCTTCAATCGACGTGTTTTTTCTTCGGAAAATATTTAAATTTCTTCGGGAAGTGCTCCGCAAACCCCCTTGGGTTTCGTTTGCCCCTTCCCGTATTTCCAGTCTTTGCCCCGGTAAGTTTTCTTTCGTCGTCGGGGTAGGCCTCTTTTCGGCCTCGGTCGAGATTTTCTCCCTTAAAGTTTTTGGTGCTCATTTTCGTCATTTCGGATTTTGATTTCGCCGGCGTGATTTTTCCGCCCATGACATCGAAGCCTTCCAGCGGCTTCAAGAAGTGCACCCAGTGCGCCCAGGTTATCTCGCTCACTGACAGGCACGCGTCGTGTCTTCAGTGTCTGGGGGCCGAGCACCGCCCTCAGGCCTGTAGTCTGTGTTCCCTTTTGCAAAGGCGGACTCAGGTAGCGAGATTGGCCCAGTGGAACGTTTTGTTCTCGGGCTCTTCGTCGGCATCGGCACCGGGGGTATCGTGTGCATCGACGTCTTCAGCGTCCAGAGCTTCATCCTCGGCTGCCAGTGCATCAAGTGCATCGAGGCATCGGCCCTCTGCATCGGCGCCGAGACATCGGATAGCTGCATCGACGTCGGTGGTACCGGGACCTCGTCTGCTGATGTCGTCGGACGGTGGTGCATCGTCAGGAGTGCAGGTGAGGGCTGTCCATTCCCCTGCTGGTGGCGGTGAGCCTTCGGGTGGGTCTCCCCCTACCCTGAGGGCTCCTGCGGTACAGCCCCCCCGAGACCGACCTCCTTCGGCCTCGGCCCCGAGGAAGCGACGGCTGGATTCTACGTCCTCCTCGTCGGTACCGGGAAGCTCCGGTGACATGCTTCGTTCCAAGAAATCGAAGAAGCATCGTCACCGGTCCCCTTCCCGTGTCGGTACCGAGAGCTCTGGGTCGCCGAGGGAGTCGGCACCCAGCAGGCATCGGCACCGAGAGGACCGCTCACCCTCTGTTCAGGAGGTGTCGATGCGCTCCACTCTGGACAGCCCGGAACAGCCTCCACGCCCGGAACAGGTTCTGACGTCGACGCCTGCATCGACCTCCATGCCTTTTTCTGCAGCCGCTCTGAACGAGAGCCTCCGGGCCGTTCTCCCAGAGATTCTGGGAGAGCTGTTGCGCCCTACCCCTCCGGTACCGGCGGTGCTTGCGCCACCAGTACCGTCGAGCGTGGCGCCGGCTGGCCCGTCGCCCGAGGTGAGGTCTCCGGCGTCGGTACCGCGTGCGGTGCCGGCTGCCGTCGCCTCCCAGGAAGGCTCCCCGACTACATCGGCGGAGGGAGCTTCGCCGATGCGGGCGAGGGAGTCTACCTCTCGACGCCCCCATCATGGACGTGGCTCCACGGAGTCGAGTCGGGCACGGTTACAGACACAGGTCCGTGAACTTGTGTCTGACACCGAGGGTGAGGCCTCGTGGGAGGAGGAAGAAGACCCCAGATATTTCTCTGACGAGGAGTCTGAGGGTCTTCCTTCCGATCCTACTCCCTCTCCCGAAAGGCAGCTTTCTCCTCCTGAGAGTCTGTCTTTCGCTTCCTTTGTCCGGGAGATGTCTACGGCCATCCCCTTCCCGTTGGTTGTGGAGGACGAGCCCAGGGCTGAAATGTTTGAGCCCCTGGACTATACTTCTCCACCTAAGGAAGCGTCCACTGTTCCCTTGCACCATGTCCTGAAAAAGACATTGCTTGCGAACTGGACAAAACCATTAACTAATCCCCACATCCCCAAGAAGATCGAGTCCCAGTACCGGATCCATGGGGACCCAGATCTGATGCGCACTCAGTTGCCTCATGATTCTGGAGTTGTGGATCTGGCCCTAAAGAAGGCTAAGAGTTCTAGGGAGCATGCTTCGGCGCCCCCGGGCAAGGACTCTAGAACCTTAGACTCCTTTGGGAGGAAGGCCTACCATTCTTCTATGCTCGTGGCCAAAATCCAGTCTTACCAGCTCTACACGAGCATACACATGCGGAACAATGTGCGGCAGTTGGCGGGCTTGGTTGATGCTCTCCCCCCTGAGCAAGCCAAGCCTTTTCAGGAGGTGGTCAGGCAGCTGAAGGCGTGCAGAAAATTCCTGGCCAGAGGGGTGTATGACACCTTTGATGTTGCGTCCAGGGCCGCTGCTCAAGGTGTGGTGATGCGCAGGCTCTCATGGCTGCGTGCCTCCGACCTGGAGAATAGAATCCAGCAGCGGATTGCGTACTCGCCTTGCCGTGCGGATAACATTTTTGGAGAGAAAGTCGAACAGGTGGTAGAGCAGCTCCACCAGCGGGACACCGCATTCGACAAGTTCTCCCGCCGGCAGCCTTCAGCTTCTACCTCTACAGGTAGACGATTTTTTTGGGGAAGGAAGACTGTTCCCTACTCTTCTGGCAAGCGTAGGTACAATCCTCCTTCTCGACAGCCTGCGGCCCAGGCTAAGCCCCAGCGCGCTCGCTCTTGTCAGCAGCGTGCGACTCAGCAAGGCCCCTCGGCTCCCCAGCAAAAGCAAGGGGCGAGCTTTTGACTGGCTCCAGCAGAGCATAGCCGACATCCAAGTGTCAGTGCCGGGCGACCTGCCAGTCGGAGGGAGGTTGAAAGCTTTTCACCAAAGGTGGCCTCTCATAACCTCCGATCAGTGGGTTCTCCAAATAGTCCGGCAAGGATACACCCTCAATTTGGCCTCAAAACCTCCAAATTGTCCACCGGGAGCTCAGTCTTACAGCTTCCAGCACAAGCAGGTACTTGCAGAGGAACTCTCCACCCTTCTCAGCGCCAATGCGGTCGAGCCCGTGCCATCCGGGCAAGAAGGGCTGGGATTCTATTCCAGGTACTTCCTTGTGGAAAAGAAAACAGGGGGGATGCGTCCCATCCTAGACCTAAGGGCCCTGAACAAATATCTGGTCAAAGAAAAGTTCAGGATGCTTTCCCTGGGCACCCTACTTCCCATGATTCAGGAAAACGATTGGCTATGCTCTCTGGACTTGAAGGATGCCTACACACACATCCCGATACTGCCAGCTCACAGACAGTATCTGCGATTTCAGCTGGGCACACATCACTTCCAGTACTGTGTGCTACCCTTTGGGCTCGCCTCTGCGCCCAGGGTGTTCACAAAGTGCTTGGCTGTAGTAGCAGCAGCACTTCGCAGGCTGGGGGTGCACGTGTTCCCATATCTCGACGATTGGCTGGTGAAGAACACGTCCGAGGCAGGAGCCCTGCAGTCCATGCAGATGACTATTCGCCTTCTGGAGCTACTGGGGTTTGTGATAAATTACCCAAAGTCCCATCTTCTCCCAGCGCAGAGACTCGAATTCATAGGAGCTCTGCTGGATTCTCGGACGGCTCCCAGAGGCGAGAGCCAACAACTTGTTGTCCCTCGTCTCGCGGGTGCGAGCGTCCCAGCAGATCACAGCTCGGCAGATGTTGAGATTGCTGGGCCACATGGCCTCCACAGTTCATGTGACTCCCATGGCCCGCCTTCACATGAGATCTGCCCAATGGACCCTAGCTTCCCAGTGGTTTCAGGCTGCTGGGGATCTAGAAGACGTGATCCACCTGTCCACGAGTTTTCTCGAATCCCTGTATTGGTGGACGATTTGGTCCAATTTGACTCTGGGACGTCCTTTCCAAATTCCTCAGCCACAAAAAGTGCTGACCACGGATGCGTCTCTCCTGGGATGGGGAGCTCATGTCGATGGGCTTCACACCCAAGGAAGCTGGTCCCTCCAGGAACGCGATCTACAGATCAATCTTCTGGAGTTGCGAGCGATCTGGAACACTCTGAAGGCTTTCAGAGATCGGCTGTCCCACCAAATTATCCAAATTCAGACAGACAACCAGGTTGCCATGTACTATGTCAACAAGCAGGGGGGCACCGGATCTCGCCCCCTGTGTCAGGAAGCCGTCAGCATGTGGCTCTGGGCTCGCCGTCAAGGCATGGTGCTCCAAGCCACATATCTGGCAGGCGTAAACAACAGTCTGGCCGACAGACTGAGCAGGATTATGCAACCTCACGAGTGGTCGCTCAACTCCCGAGTGGTGCGCCAGATCTTCCAAGCTTGGGGCACCCCCTTGGTGGATCTCTTCGCATCTCGAGCCAACCACAAAGTCCCTCAGTTCTGTTCCAGGCTCCAGGCCCACGGCAGACTGGCATCGGATGCCTTCCTCCTGGATTGGGGGGAGGGCCTACTGTATGCTTATCCTCCCATTCCTCTGGTGGGGAAGACTTTGTTGAAACTCAAGCAAGACCGAGGCACCATGATTCTGATTGCTCCTTTTTGGCCGCGTCAGATCTGGTTCCCTCTTCTTCTGGAGTTATCCTCCGAAGAACCGTGGAGATTGGAGTGTTTTCCGACCCTCATCACGCAGGACGAAGGGGCTCTTCTGCATCCCAGCCTCCGGTCCCTGGCTCTCATGGCCTGGATGTTGAGAGCGTAGACTTTGCCTCTTTGGGCCTGTCAGAGGGTGTCTCCCGCATCTTGCTTGCTTCCAGGAAAGATTCCACTAAGAGGAGTTATTTCTTTCTGTGGAGGAGGTTTACCGTCTGGTGTGACAGCAAGGCCCTAGATCCTCGCTCTTGTCCTACACAGACCCTGCTTGAATACCTTCTGCACTTGTCTGAGTCTGGTCTCAAGACCAACTCTGTAAGGGTTCACCTTAGTGCAATCAGTGCATACCATTACCATGTGGAAGGTAAGCCGATCTCAGGACAGCCTTTAGTTGTTCGCTTCATGAGAGGTTTGCTTTTGTCAAAGCCCCCTGTCAAGCCTCCTACAGTGTCATGGGATCTCAATGTCGTTCTCACCCAGCTGATGAAACCTCCTTTTGAGCCACTGAACTCCTGCCATCTGAAGTACTTGACCTGGAAGGTCATTTTCTTGGTGGCAGTTACTTCAGCTCGTAGAGTCAGTGAGCTTCAGGCCCTGGTAGCCCAGGCCCCTTACACCAAATTTCATCATAACAGAGTAGTCCTCCGCACTCACCCTAAGTTCCTGCCGAAGGTCGTGTCGGAGTTCCATCTGAACCAGTCAATTGTCTTGCCAACATTCTTTCCCCGTCCTCATTCCTGCCCTGCTGAACGTCAGCTGCACACATTGGACTGCAAGAGAGCATTGGCCTTCTATCTGGAGCGGACACAGCCCAACAGACAGTCCGCCCAATTGTTTGTTTCTTTTGATCCCAACAGGAGGGGAGTGGCTGTGGGGAAACGCACCATATCCAATTGGCTAGCAGATTGCATTTCCTTCACTTACGCCCAGGCTGGGCTGGCTCTTGAGGGTCATGTCACGGCTCATAATGTTAGAGCCATGGCTGCGTCGGTAGCCCACTTGAAGTCAGCCTCTATTGAAGAAATTTGCAAAGCTGCGACGTGGTCATCTGTCCACACATTCACATCTCATTACTGCCTGCAGCAGGATACCCGACGCGACAGTCGGTTCGGGCAGTCAGTGCTTCAGAACCTGTTTGGGCTTTAGGATCCAACTCCACCCCCCGAGGGCCCTGTTTGTTCTGTTCCAGGCTGCACTCTCAGTTAGTTGGTAAATTTTTTAGGTCAATCTCAGTTATGTCCTCGCCGTTGCGAGGCCCAATTGACCATGGTTGTTGTTTTGAGTGAGCCTGGGGGCTAGGGATACCCCATCAGTGAGAACAAGCAGCCTGCTTGTCCTCGGAGAAAGCGAATGCTACATACCTGTAGAAGGTATTCTCCGAGGACAGCAGGCTGATTGTTCTCACAAACCCGCCCGCCTCCCCTTTGGAGTTGTGTCTTCCCTTCTCTTGTCTTGCTACATATGAGACTGGCCGGCTCGAGCCGGTTTCGGGCGGGAAGACGGCCGCGCATGCGCGGTGTGCGCGGGCGCGCGAGGGCTAGCAAAGGACTTTGCTAGTGAAGATTCCGATTGGAGGGGCTGCCGTGGACGTCACCCATCAGTGAGAACAATCAGCCTGCTGTCCTCGGAGAATACCTTCTACAGGTATGTAGCATTCGCTTTAGGGCACTGCTGTAATCTGAATTATATAGTTTAAATCCAAAAATGAAGGATTTAAGTAATATTTTTATAAAAGGTTCCAGAGGAGATCTGGGAAATTATAGACTGGTAAGTCTGACGTCGGTGCCGGGCAAAATGGTAGAGACTATTATTAAGAAAATAATTACAGAGCATATTCAAAAGCATGGATTAATGAGACAAAGTCAACATGGATTTAGTGAAGGGGAGCCGGTTGGTATTGTGTATCTGGATTTTCAGAAGGCGTTTGACAAAGTACCTCATGAAAGACTCCAGAGGAAATTGGAGAGTCATGGGATAGGAGGTAATGTTCTATTGTGGATTAAAAACTGGTTAAAAGATAGAAAACAGAGAGTAGGGTTAAATGGTCAGTATTCTCAATGGAGAAGGGTAGTTAGTGGGGTTCCCCAGGGCTCTGTGCTGGGACCGCTGCTTTTTAACATATTTATAAATGACCTAGAGATGGGAGTAACTAGTGAGGAAATTAAATTTGCTGATGACACAAAGTTATTCAAAGTCATTAAATCGCGGGAGGATTGTGAAAAATTACAAGAGGACCTTACAAGACTGGGAGACTGGGCGTCTAGATGGCAGATGACATTTAATGTGAGCAAGTGCAAAGTGATGCATGTGGGAAAGAGGAACCCGAATTATAGCTATGTCATACAAGGTTCCACGTTAGGAGTCATGGACCAAGAAAGGGATCTAGGTGTCGTTGTTGATGATTCTTTGAAACCTTCTGTTCAGTGTGCTGCGGCGGCTAAGAAAGCAAATAGAATGTTAGGTATTATTAGGAAAGGAATGGAAAACAAAAATGAGGATGTTATAATGTCTTTGTATCGCTCCATGGTGCGACTGCACCTCGAATATTGTGTTCAATTCTGGTCGCCGCATCTCAAAAAATATATAGTGGAATTAGAAAAGGTGCAGAGAAGGGCGACGGAAATGATAAAGGGGATGGGACGACTTCCCTATGAGGAAAGGCTAAAGCGGCTAGGGCTCTTCAGCTTGGAGAAAAGGCGGCTGAGGGGAGATATGATAGAGGTCTATAAAATAATGAGTGGAGTTGAATGGGTAGATGTGAAGCGTCTGTTCACGCTTTCCAAAAATACTAGGACTAGGGGGCATGTGATGAAGCTACAATGTAGTAAATTTAAAACGAATCGGAGAAAATTTTTCTTCACTCAACGTGTAATTAAACTCTGAAATTCGTTGCCAGAGAATGTGGTAAAGGCGGTTAGCTTAGCAGAGTTTAAAAAAGGTTTAGACGGCTTCCTAAAGGAAAAGTCCATAGACCGTTATTAAATGAACTTGGGGAAAATCCACTATTTCTGGGATAAGCCATATAAAATATTTTGTACATTTTTGGAATCTTGCTGGGTATTTGTGACCTGGATTAGCCACTGTTGGAAACAGGATGCTGGGCTCGATGGACCTTTGGTCTTTCCCAGTATGGCAATATTTATGTATATGTACTTATGTACTTATGTAATTAAAATAGCATAATGAAATGTTAGTGTGGAGCTGAGGATTTGAAAGGAGCACTCTGATTGGCTGCACTGCTCAAGAAAGGAACTTGACAACAGAGTGAGAGCAACTGAAGACTTCAAAGAGAGAAGAGGTGTTTCTTGAGATGTCTGCTTGAGAGAGTGGAAATTGAGGAATACATGAAAAAGTTTGACTGAAATAATAAAGGAATGTTTGAGTGTGTAGCAACTGAGAATATCTAAAGTTTATGAGGAGGTTTATTAAAATTTTTGGGATGAAGAACTTTAATTCTTCTCTGTAGGAGAAATTTTAAATTAGATTGTTTAATCTAAAGAAAATTGATAGTATTTAATCTGACGAGTAATTGGAATATAATTCTGAGAAACAGAAATCTATTTCTCATAAATTAGTTCTGTGATGGTTCAGAGAGTGTGGAAATGCATTAGAGAACTTTGAGAGCGCTGGATGGAGCAAGATGGCCGACGAGAGCAGACATGTCTGAAAGCGCTCCGCACTTACCAGATCGTTCGGCGGTGTTGCAGATTCTGACCCCTGAGTGATTATGGGGAAACGGAAAGGAAAAACCAGTGTGCCGGCCTCGTTGGCCCCTGGGAATGTTCCTGCTACCCGGCAGACGGTTCTGGAGCAGTTCGGGCTTCAGCCACTGGCCATGCGGTTACCAGCTTTGGATTGTTCCGCTATTTCATTGGCGGGACACAGCGTAGAGGCGATCTCTTTGAGCCCGCCGGCGACCACAGCACCTCCACAACCCGGAAATAGTATGCAGTTGGCGAGGGGTGTTGAGGGAACGCCCGAAGTGGAAAGAATCCCCCAACCTCAAGGAGGCCACGCCACAGCGTTCTCCCCAGCGGTGAGTGAACAGAGGGGTATGAGTACATCCACCCCCACTCCAATGGGGCTCTATCCCGGTGATGTTGGATGTGAGAAGATCGACTGTGGTAACTTTAGAGAATCTATGGGATGTTATTCAGGGAATGAATTCTCTACTCTCAAAGGTAACTAATTCCTTTACTGAAGATTTGTTTAAATTGAAACAGTCTCAAAAACAACTGACTGAGAAACCTCAGAGTCAAGAAGTTCAAATGGAGTCTTTAAGGACTGAACTTTCTAATCTTCAGAATTTTGCTGGGGTTGTCTAAGGATAGAGAAATCCTGGCAAGAAGGCTAGAGTTCCTCGATAATCAGGGGAGAAAGAATAATCTACGATTTATTAACTTCCCTAAATCACCATTGATCCCAGCTTTGGATATGCTTCGTAAATATTTCAAAGAAATTTTAGGAGTTCCAATAGAGGGGTTTCCCCCTATTGTACGAACCCTGTATATAACTGGGAGAAAATTAAACCCTCTGAGTCCTCAACAACAACCTGAGATGAATTTGACAGAATTTCTGGAAAATTCTATGGACTTAGTGTCGGAAAGGACTACCCTTATAGTTTCCTTTGCACTTGAAATGGATAAGATGAATATTTTCAAACTGTACTTTAAGCATTTGAATAATAAATTTCTTGGGGGTACCGTTAGAATTTATCCTGATTTGAACAAGGACACTCAGGCCCGTCGGCGAGAATTCTTGAGTTTAAAGCCAAGAGTTCTTGCAATAGGGGGAGTCTTCAAGTTAATTTTTCCTTGTCGTTGTATTTTGTCCTTGAATACTGTGAATTATATGTTTACGGAACCCAAAAAAATGAAAGATTTCTTAATTGCCAAAGAAAGTAGTCAAGGACTTTCCCAGAACTCCCAATAGAGTGAAAATACGCTGATGTACTCCGGCTGCTGATATCCGCATGTCCCTGCTTAATATTTGTTCTTTTTTTCCTTTTTGTAGTATATTATTCCTTGTATCTTGCTCATATATGGAGGGGCATAATTGAACGAAAACGTCTATCTCCATGGGCGTTTATCTCCGAGAACGGGTCCGTGAAGGGGCAGACCGAACCGTATTTTCGAAAAAAATAGACGTCCATGTTTTATTCGACAATTTGTGAGCTGGGCATTTTTGTTTTTCAGTGATAATGGAAAATGAAAGCGCCTAGCTCAAAAACAAATAAATCAAAGGCATTTGTTCGTGGGAGGGGCCAGGATTCGTAGTGCACTGGTCCCCCTCACATGCCAGGACACCAACCGGGCACCCTAGGGGGCACTTTTACAAAAACAAAAAAAAGTTAAAGAGCTCCCAGGTGCATAGCACCCTTCCCTTGTGTGTTGAGCCCCCCAAATTAACTCTCCGCCCTTCTCAGCGCCAATGCGGTCGAGCCCGTGCCATCCGGGCAAGAAGGGCTGGGATTCTATTCCAGGTACTTCCTTGTGGAAAAGAAAACAGGGGGGATGCGTCCCATCCTAGACCTAAGGGCCCTGAACAAATATCTGGTCAAAGAAAAGTTCAGGATGCTTTCCCTGGGCACCCTTCTCCCCATGATTCAGGAAAACGATTGGCTATGCTCTCTGGACTTGAAGGACGCCTACACGCACATCCCGATACTGCCAGCTCACAGACAGTATCTGCGATTTCAGCTGGGCACACGTCACTTCCAGTACTGTGTGCTACCCTTTGGGCTCGCCTCTGCGCCCAGAGTGTTCACAAAGTGCTTGGCTGTAGTAGCAGCGGCACTTCGCAGACTGGGGGTACACGTGTTCCCATATCTCGACGATTGGCTGGTGAAGAACACATCCGAGGCAGGAGCCCTGCAGTCCATGCAGATGACTATTCGCCTCCTGGAGCTACTGGGGTTTGTGAAAAATTATCCAAAGTCCCACCTTCTCCCAGTGCAGAAACTCGAATTCATAGGAGCTCTGCTGGATTCTCGGACGGCTCGCGCCTATCTCCCAGAGATGAGGGCCAACAACTTGTTGTCCCTCGTCTCGCGGGTGCGGACGTCCCAGCAGATCACAGCTCGGCAGATGTTGAGATTGCTGGGCCACATGGCCTCCACAGTTCATGTGACTCCCATGGCCCGCCTTCACATGAGATCTGCCCAATGGACCCTAGCTTCCCAGTGGTTTCAGGCTGCTGGGGATCTAGAAGACGTGATCCACCTGTCCACGAGTTTTCTCAAGTCTCTGTTTTGGTGGACGATTTGGTCCAATTTGACTCTGGGACGTCCTTTCCAAATTCCTCAGCCACAAAAAGTGCTGACAACGGATGCGTCTCTCCTGGGGTGGGGAGCTCATGTCGATGGGCTTCACACCCAAGGAAGCTGGTCCCTCCAGGAACGCGATCTACAGATCAATCTCCTGGAGTTACGAGCAGTCTGGAACGCTCTGAAGGCTTTCAGAGATCGGCTGTCCCACCAAATTATTCAAATTCAGACGGACAACCAGGTTGCCATGTATTACATCAACAAGCAGGGGTGCACCGGATCTCGCCCCCTGTGTCAGGAAGCCTTCAGCATGTGGCTCTGGGCTCGCCGGCATGGCATGGTGCTCCAAGCCACATATCTGGCAGGCGTAAACAACAGTCTGGCCGACAGGTTGAGCAGGATTATGCAACCTCACGAGTGGTCGCTCAGTTCCCGTGTAGCGCGACAGATCTTCCAGGTGTGGGGCACCCCCTTGGTAGATTTCTTCGCGTCTCGAGCCAACCACAAAGTCCCTCAATTCTGTTCCAGGCTTCAGGCCCACGGCAGACTGGCATCGGATGCCTTCCTCCTGGACTGGGGGGAGGGTCTGTTGTATGCTTATCCTCCCATTCCTCTGGTGGGGAAGACTTTGTTGAAACTTAAGCAAGACCAAAGCACCATGATTCTGATTGCTCCTTTTTGGCCGCGTCAGATCTGGTTCCCTCTGCTTCTGGAGTTGTCCTCCGAAGAACCGTGGAGATTGGAGTGTTTTCCGACCCTCATCACACAGGACGAAGGGGCGCTTCTGCATCCCAACCTCCGGTCCCTGGCTCTCACGGCCTGGAGCGTAGACTTTGCCTCTTTGGGTCTGTCAGAGGGTGTCTCCCGCATCTTGCTTGCTTCCAGGAAAGATTCCACTAAGAGGAGTTACTTCTTTCTATGGAGGAGGTTTGCCGTCTGGTGTGACAGCAAGGCCCTAGATCCTCGCTCTTGTCCTACACAGACCCTGCTTGAATACCTTCTGCACTTGTCTGAGTCTGGTCTCAAGACCAACTCTGTAAGGGTTCACCTTAGTGCAATCAGTGCATACCATTACCGTGTGGAAGGTAAGCCGATCTCAGGACAGCCTTTAGTTGTTCGCTTCATGAGAGGTTTGCTTTTGTCAAAGCCCCCTGTCAAGCCTCCTACAGTGTCATGGGATCTTAATGTCGTTCTCACCCAGCTGATGAAACCTCCTTTTGAGCCACTGAATTCCTGCCATCTGAAGTACTTGACCTGGAAGGTCATTTTCTTGGTGGCAGTTACTTCAGCTCGTAGAGTCAGTGAGCTTCAGGCCCTGGTAGCCCAGGCCCCTTACACCAAATTTCTTCATAACAGAGTAGTCCTCCGCACTCACCCTAAGTTCTTGCCAAAGGTTGTGTCGGAGTTCCATCTGAACCAGTCAATTGTCTTGCCAACATTCTTTCCCCGTCCTCATTCCTGCCCTGCTGAACGTCAGCTGCACACATTGGACTGCAAGAGAGCATTGGCCTTCTATCTGGAGCAGACACAGCCCAACAGACAGTCCGCCCAATTGTTTGTTTCTTTTGATCCCAACAGGAGGGGAGTGGCTGTGGGGAAACGCACCATATCCAATTGGCTAGCAGATTGCATTTCCTTCACTTACGCCCAGGCTGGGCTGGCTCTTGAGGGTCATGTCACGGCTCATAATGTTACAGCCATGGCGGCGTCTGTAGCCCACTTGAAGTCAGCCACTATTGAAGAGATTTGCAAAGCTGCGACGTGGTCATCTGTCCACACATTCACATCTCATTACTGCCTGCAGCAGGATACCCGACGCGACAGTCGGTTCGGGCAGTCAGTGCTTCAGAATCTGTTCGGGGTTTAGAATCCAACTCCACCCCCCTAGGCCCATGTTTGTTCTGTTCCAGGCTGCACTCTCAGTTAGTTGGTAAATTTTTTAGGTCAATCTCAGTTATGTCCTCGCCGGTGCGAGGCCCAATTGACCATGATTGTTGTTTTGAGTGAGCCTGGGGGCTAGGGATACCCCATCAGTGAGAACAAGCAGCCTGCTTGTCCTCGGAGAAAGCGAATGCTACATACCTGTAGAAGGTATTCTCCGAGGACAGCAGGCTGATTGTTCTCACAAACCCGCCCGCCTCCCCTTTTGGAGTTGTGTCTTCCCTTCTCTTTGTCTTGCTACATATGAGACTGGCCGGCACGAGCCGGTTCGGGCGGGAAGACGGCCGCGCATGCGCGGTGCGCATGGGCGCGCGAGGACTAGCAAAGGCCTTTGCTAGTGAAGTTTCCGATTGGAGGGGCTGCCGTGGACGTCACCCATCAGTGAGAACAATCAGCCTGCTGTCCTCGGAGAATACCTTCTACAGGTATGTAGCATTCGCTTTATTGTAATTCAACACCTCCAAAACCATTTTGAGAAGTGAATGAGAGCTTGGTGTGTGTTTGTGTGAGTGCCATAAGAACTTAATTGAACAGCCTACATCAATGAAGAGGACCTGCTCTCCTTAGTCAGATTAAGGAACCAAAAGTAAAATAAAGTCAGTCAGGAATTCAGCACAGGAAAAGTAATTTTATTTTTTATTTAATTAGAATTTACAGTACAGGTTCCTGTGACAGGCAGGCACATATATAATTTTACACACACTGAAGGGAGGTCATTTCTCTCCATTTAATTTTATATTGAAGTAAAGGTTTACGCCGAAGATAAAGATAAAGTCATCCAAGACAAATGAAATGTAAAACCAAGAGATGTGGAAGATAAAGATAAGTAAAGAAGAAGAAAAACAATTATAAAGGACTTTAGGGCTCAGAAAAGGATATACACATTAACACTTTCACAGATACTTACCCATACTTACTTTGAAGGACTTGAGACCTGGAAAAGAAAAAAGAAAATTGTTAAGATATTCAAACTTTAAATGAAATGCAGTTTATTATAAAATGGGCCGTACTGCAGATAACTCAAGCTAAGCTATAGTAAAAGACCCCCTAAATTTGCAAGTTATACTTACTTTTGTAGTACACTCTGTAAGAAAAAGGAAAAGAATTTATTTAGTATAATTATAATTATTTAGCATACTTTCTGTGCGATATTTTCCTGAGTGTTCTGTATAGATATATAAACACCTGTGAAAGAAAGAATTGTAGAATCTGGATCCAGTAGGTTGAATTTTACTTATTTATTGTACCCTTTTTAAAGATTTTTAAGAAGTTTTAATATTTTTAATTAGTTGTACTTAATAACAGGTGCAATGAATTCACTGTTTGCACTTTATTGAATGGTTTATCTATTCTTACCAGAGTATAATATATGAGACTTGTACCATCAATTGATTCTATTAACAGCCTTTCAATCACACACTATCATTTATATTAGTTTTCATCTGGAGACATCTTTTATGGGTGAAGTAATTTATTTCATCATATCTCCCCTCCTGTGAGTTGAATGCAATCTGAGGTAAATCGGCTAATCCATGACTACAAATACAGGTAAAAAGTAGGACTGTATGCAGCTCATAGCTGACTGGCTACATTTTGTACTTCTCTTAGCTCTCAATTGGCCTGCAGCCACTGAAGCCTCCACTGCTACACTCATTGAAGTTATTGGGAGTGAGGTAGAGGTGGAGCATGGGGTGGGGTAGGGATAGAGCATCGGTGCATCAGGTGGCTGTTTTTTTTCTCTTTCAAAAAGTTGGCAACTCATCCAACCTGATGGCCCACCCAAAAGTTGCCTTCTGGCTACGCCACTGGCCTCCAGAAACTGGAAGTATTGTCAGAGGAGGCAGCAGTGGCAGAAGGAAGGGGCTGCATTGGCTGTAAGCAGCATCTGTCAGTGCTACGGGCAGTGGCCTCAAGCAAGTTCGTTGGACCACGGAAGCCAGGAAAATGGGAGATGCCTGCTGGGCCACAGGGGAGCATGGGAAGGAAAGGGAGAGAGTGTCAGGGTGAGGTGAGAAGAAAAGATGCCAGCTTGGTGGTGGTGGTGGGGGAAGATTCTAGAATGGTGGAGGGAGAGGGGAGGTAGAGAGGAAGAGATGCCAGGATGGTGGGGGGGGGGTGAGAAAAAGAGATGCCAGGATGTTGGGGGAGGAGAGGGAGAGAGAAAGAGATGTCAGGAGGGGAGAGGGAGCGAGAAAGAGATGCCAGGATGGTGGGTAGAAAAGGAAGAGGGAGAGATACTGGACCTCCAAAGGGAAGATGGAACAGGAGTGAGGGAAAGAGAGGAACACCTGGGGGGGCACAAGAAAGGAAGCGAGGGAGAGATGCTGGTCTGACGGGGACAGGAGGGGAGAGGGAGAGATGCTGGCATGTTGGGGGGCAGGCATATGGACACAGAACAGTTATGTTGCACAAAGCAAGAATAGGGACACAGAGGGGGAGGTACTTAATCTGGTGGCAAGAACAGGGGTGATTCTGGGGAGGGTGGATAACGATACAGAGAAAAGATGGATTGTGAACATGGAGAGAAAAGAAGTGCCAAATGGACAAGGAGGAAACCCATAGCCTGGTCACTTATAAGGAACACTTGCTGGTTGATACCTGACTTGTGTGCCGTACTGGACAACAGATGTGAGTAATTATGCTATTATGCAGTATGCATAATGGGTGAAGGCCATCATGTGCATGCTATTGAACTCAGAGAAATGCATTGAGGTAGCAATATCAGGCCTGCATCATAAGTAGGTGATCCCCTACTGAGGGTGCCATTCCAATGCTGTCTACCTATCTGTTTGTAATGGGACACAAATGATGGGAACTTTCTCAGGGTACTCCATGCAGTGATAACATTGGGGCAGCATGATGATAGTGTTCACATAGTTATGTGACAAACAGGCCAGATACTTTTACCCAGCATAGGCCTAGTGTCAGAAGCACAGCCAAGTTGAAGGCGCGGGGAGAGCAGAGATCGGACCACTGATGGCGCAGGTGCATGTTTTAAATGTGATGGATAAAAACAAATCCAAGAAGACAGGAGGAGCCTCCACGGAAAGTCAAAGCAAAACAGCAAAAGTAGAGGCTAACAAATGCGCAAACCAATAGGGAGGTGATATCAAAAACCAGTTTATTCAGAATATTCATATCAAGGACCCGACACGGTCCGTGTTTCGGCGCCAAAGCACCTGCCTCAGGGGTCACAATCAACTTTCTCTGAGAAGAAGCTGATAGGCTTGAATAATTCCTTTATGTATGCAAGTTAATCCACAGAGAGAACAAAAGAACAGCCAATCGATCAGCAAACACCATACCAGTTGTTGAAAAATGGTCTTCCCACCTGGGTCAAATGCTGCAGTGGTGACACAATGTTGAAATGCTACAGCTAGTCACTATATTGCTCCATCCATTCCCAGCCTGCATGATTAAGAAATGGAAGCATAGACTAATGGCTTGGGCACTAGCGTGGGATCCTGCAGGAGGTAGGTTTGATTCCCACTGCAGCAGATGAACCCCTGTGAGTTTGGGCATGTAATACCACCCTCCATTGACCTGGGTTCAGAATGAGCACCTGTCAGTAGTTTATTAGAATACTTGATATACCACTAATACAAGAGAGTTGGCCAAGGCAGTTTACAAAATAAAATTGTCAAAGAATAAACAAAAATGAAAGGAATGCCAATATAAACAGGACAGCAATAATTCATTCGATGGGAGGGAGATGGGGATAGGGAATATAGGATGTCAGCTTCTACAAGAACAGGTCTTGGCTCTTCAACAATCACAGAAAAAGGCTCCTTTCATAGCTAGCAGAAGCAATGTGTCCAGTGGCTAATTGAAAAAAAAAATGAGTTTTTAGAAATTGCTTACATTTGGAAAAGAGGGTTCTGCTCTAATTAAAGCGGGAAGATCATTCCATGCCACAGACCACAGAGGGCCGTTGGGACACATCCTATAACCCTTCTCTCCCACCTAGCATCTTCAGTCTCCTTTCCCCACAGATGTGCTATCACTTTTGTAACCACAACTATTGTCATAAGAACATAAGTGGTGCCATACTGAGACAGACCAAAGGTCCATCAAGCCCAGCATCCTGTTTCCAACAGTGGTCAATCCAAGTTACAAGTACCTGACAAGATCCCAAAACAGATATCCAAGAAATAAGCAGTGGATTTTCCCAAGTCCATCTTAATAATGGCTTACGGGCTTTTCTTTTAGGAAGATATCCAAACCTTTTTAAACTCCACTAAGCTAACCACTTGTACCACATTCTCTGGCAACAAATTCCAAAGTTTAATTACACGTTGACTGAAGAAATATTTTCTCCAATTTGTTTTAAATTTACTACTTTGTATCTTCGTTGCGTGCCCCCTAGTCATGCCATGTCATGATTGCACATCATAACTACATATTGGTAATAACGATGCCACAGAGCTGTGTATAAAACATTTTAACTTAGTATTATTTTGCATATGTTAAACAATAAACTAGTGTAAATACTATTAACGTATCATGAATGACTCCACTGCATGTATTTGAATCTATCAATATGTGATGAAACTACAGTGTGGTAAATTTAAAACAAATCGGAGAAAAAGTTTCTTCACCCAACACGTAATTAAACTCTGGAATTCGTTGCCGGAGAACGTGGTGAAGGCAGTTAGCTTAGCAGAGTTTAAAAAGGGGTTAGACGGTTTCCTAAAGTACAAGTCCATAAACTGCTACTAAATGTACTTGGGAAAAATCCACAATTCCGGGAATAACATGTATAGAATGTTTGTACATTTGGGAAGCTTGCCAGGTGCCCTTGGCCTGGATTGGCCGCTGTCGTGGACAGGATGCTGGGCTCGATGGACCCTTGGTATTTTCCCAGTGTGGCATTACTTATGTACTTATGAAGCATGGCACCACACAGTGCTCCTTCTGGCCCTATGGGCCAAGTTGTGGAGGGTTTGGCCCCTCTGTGTCCTTTGGAGGCTTACTGTGGCCTTTGATGCTGCTCCCACAACATCTGTTACTCTGTAATGAGGTGCATCAATGTCAACTCTATTCTGGTAAGCCCCTGCTGCATGTCACAGTAAATTTCTGTGACATGCTGCAGGACCTATGCCAGAGTGGCTTTCATGGGTGCCTCCAAGGTTGTCTGCTGTGCAGCTGCCCCTTCCACTGGATGGTCTCACTGCTGCTTGCCTGTGGCTGTAGGAGTAAGACCTCTGCATAGGTAACTACTACCAGAGCTGGTAACAACCTCAGCACCAGAAGTTTCAAGCTATGCATCAATACAGTATGAACTGTGTCCTGGTTTTTACCAAGGTCCTACATCAGCAAAAAGGGATTGCTTAAGAACTGCTTGCCTAATGCAATCACCTGACAAACATTCTTGCACAGTGACATGTACCCCAGGTCAGGCTAACCCAGCCACTTTGGCACCTGGGCATGAAATCAAGGCCACAGAGCCCACCTCACTGGACTGTTAGAATCAATGTTACAGGAATTACAACTTTGCTGAAATAAATGGACATTCCAGTAATTTCCCAGGTCAGAGGGTCCAGAACAAGGGGTGATGTTTATGTTAACCCCAGGAACACGTGCTTCAGACAGAATCAGAATATAAGAACCACCCCTGTGTGTCCAAAGATGGGTCTAGTGACCTCATCAGATCCAAGCTAATATTTTCTCATGTTTCCTAGCTTGTAAAACTCTACCCACCTCCTCTACTCTTCCTGCACTGCTGGGACTCTTCTGCACCAATGGACCCTTCAGAACTCCTGCCTTCCTCCTGCTATATCTCTTCAGGAGAAGACATCATCATCAAGTTGTATGAAACTAGCTCTGTACTGCTATTGGGTAATAAGCAGTTGTCCCCTAGATTCTGGGCCTAGGGCCTAAATGTGTTTGCTTTAAACCCTTTTTAATACGGGCAAGTCATTTTTCTACGAAGGACCTACTACTACTACTTATCATTTCTATAGCACTACTAGATGTATGCAACGCTGTACAGTTGAATATGAAGAGACAGTCCCTGCTCGACAGAGCTTACAATCTAATCAGGACAGAAAAACAAGACAAATAAGGGATAAGGGAATTACTTAAGGTGGGAATAATAAAACAGACATGGGTACTGAACAAGTGAATAGAGGTTAGGAATTAAAAGCAGTCTCAAAAAGTTGGACTTTTAGCCTAGATTTGAAGATGGCCAGAGATGGAGCTTGACGTACTGGCTCAAGAAGTCTAATCCAGTCGTATGGTGCAGCAAGATAAAAGGAGTAGAGTCTGGAGTTGGCAGTGGAGGAGAAGAGAGTACACAGAGAGATTTACCCAGTGAACAGTGTTCCTGGGGAGGAGTTTAGGGAGAGAGAGTGGAGTGATACTGAGGAGCTGCAGAATGAATGCACTTGTAAGTCAATAAGACGAGTTTGAACTGTATGTGGAAAATGATAAAGAGCCAATGAAGTGATTTGAGGAGAGGGCTAATATGAGCATAGTGATACTGGTGGATTGTAAGTGCAGAATATTGAACAGATTGAAGGGGAGAGAGGTGGCTTAGTGGGAGACCTGTGAGAAGCAAGTTGCAATAGTCTAAGCGAGAGGTGATAAGAGTGTGGATAAGGGTTTTGGTAGTGTGCTCAGAAAGGAAGGGACAAATTTTGGTGATATTATAAGAGAAAGAAACAATAGGTTTTAGCAGTCTGTTGGATACAGTATGTACAGAGAAAGAGAGAGGAGTCAGATGACCCCAAAGTTATGAGCTGATGAGACAGGGAGGATGAAAGTGTTATCCACAAAAATAGAGAATGGGGGAAGAGGAGAGGTTGGTTTAGTTTGGTCATGTTTAGTTTCAGATGGTGGTGAGACATCCAAGCAGCAGTGTCAGACAGACAGGCTGATACTTTGGCCTGGATACCTGCTGAAATTTCTGGTGTGGAGCGGTAGATCTGGGAGTCATCAGCATAAAGGTGATACTGAAAACCATGGGATGAGATCAGAGCACCAAAGGAAGAAGTATAGATTGAAAAAAGAAGAGGTCCCAAGACAGAGCCCTGTGGTACACCAACTGATAGTGGGACAGAAGTGGAGGAAGATCCACCAGAGTATACACTAAAAGTATGATGGGAGAGATAAGAAAACCAGGAAAGAACAGAGCCCTGAAATCCAAGTGAGGACTGTGTATCAAGGAGTAGGAGCTGATCAACAGTGTCAAAAGCAGCAGATAGATCAAGAAGGATGAGGATAGAATAGAGACCTTTGGATTTGGGCAGGAACAGGTCACTGAAGACTTTAGCAAGGGCTGTTTCAATTGAATGAAGAGGGCAAAAGCCTGATTGAAGGGATCAAGAATAGCTTGAGGTGAAAGAAAGTTAAGACAATGGCGATGAATAGCACATTCAAGTAGCTTGGATAGGAAAGGGAAGAGGGGTGATAGTTGGAAGGACAGGTAGGGTCCAATCAGGGCCGGTCTTAGGCAGAGGCGACCAAGGCGGCCGCATAGGGCCTCGCGCTTAAGGGGGCCCTGCGCTGCGCGCCTCAAGTCTGCCTCTGCCTTTCTCTGCCTCCTCCCCTCCTGCGTGAGTCTTGCACCTTCCCCCGCTCGTGCCCATCCACGTTGTCGCTCGTTTTAAAAGCCCTGAGGCGTTCTCCCTCTGAGTCTGACACCGGCGATTCCCATAGCCTGCCTTCTGCCAGCGTCGGGGTGGGGCCTCTCCCTCAGACGCGTCCCACCTTTGCGCAAGACAGGAAGTTGCATTGAGGAGGCGGGACGCGTCTGAGGAGAGGCTCCGACGCTGGCAGAAGGCAGGCTGTGTGAATCGCCGGCGTCGGAAGGAGAAGCCTCAGGACTTTAAAAATGATGACCACGCGGATGGGCGAGAGCGGGTGGAAGAGACAGGACCCTGGAGGGGGAGAAAGCTGCCCAAGAGCTAGGTATGGATGGCTGGAGGGGGTGGGCAGGGGAGAAAAGAGTCGCTGCTGGGTATGGATGGATGGTGGGGCGGGCAGGTGGGGAGAGGAGGGTTGCTGGACATAGATGGAGGGGAGGAGGGTTGCTGGACATGGGGGAGGGGAGGGTTCCTGGACAGTGGATGAAGGGGAGGGGAGGGTTGCTGGACATGGGTGGATGAAGGGGAGGGCAGGGGGAGAGAAGGGTTGCTGGACATGGGTGGATGAAGAGAAGGGGAGGGTTGCTGGACATGGGTGGATGAAGGGGAGGGGAGGAGGGTTGCTGGACATGAGGGGAGGGGAGGGTTGTTGGACATGGGTGGATGGAGGGGAGGGCAGGGGGGAGAGGAGGGTTGCTGGACATGGGCGGATGGAGGGGAGGGAAGACTGGAAGGAGATGCACATGGATGGAGGGGAAGGGAGAGAGGAGAAATGCTGGACATGGATGTAGGGGAGGGGAGGGGAGGAAAGTAGATGCACATGGATGGAAGGAATGAGGAGAAATGCTGGATATGGATGGAGGGCAAATTGCTGAATTTAAGGGCTGGATCAGAACACTTTCAAGGCAGATGCTGAAACTGGAGAAAGGATAGGGACAGGGCTACAGATGGTAGACAGGACACATAAGGACACAGGAGGATGGGGACATGTTGAGAGAAAAAATATCAAATGGAAAGAAGACACTGCATGAAACAGAAGACACTGGGACCAAAGCGAATAGAAAAACTAAATGATCAGACAACAATGGTAGAAAAAAGTATTTTATTCAGAATTTATTAATTGGAATATGTCAGCTTTTGGAAATGTGCATCTGTGATATTTTGCATGTAAGTTTCAATTTTTCTAGTATTGCTGCATGCTGAGTCTGACTTCTTGAGGAAACTTTCCACAGTTCAGTATTTTGCCTTCGTATGTGTTGTGTCATGTGTTTTTCATGTGTGATCAAGGTGCAGTATTCTGCTAGTGTGTAGTATTTGCAGCCCTTTTTGTTTTTTTTCACTAGGTTGTGTACTGGTGTTTTAGAGCCTGGTGTAATTACAGTGCTGCCTTTCCACGCATAAGGTTGTAGCTTGTCCTGTCCTTGGAATTAGTTCTGTTATGATTTGGTAAGGTTATGAGTGTGTTTTTGCACAAGTTTCTATATAGTGTTTTGCAGTGGAGAGATTGTGTGTTGGCCTTACTGAGGTGGCACCGAAACATCAGAAAGGGTGTAGAGCCTAAATCATGACACACTACCTCTTGAAGGATCTACATATGGTCGTTAATAAAAGGAACTCATTGTGAACACTATCCACCCTAAAAGGGTGTTTTGTGGCTCTACATGAGGATTGTGATATTATGATCCCTTGTTTCATATTGTTGACGGTCTGCATTTTCCGTATGGGTGGTATATTGGTGTATTAGGGTCTGCCCAGTGTAATATTTATGGTACAGTAAGGTTCTGAGTGTGTTTTTGCACAAATTTGTTCATAGTGTTGTGCAGTTGAGCGATTGTGGTTAGTATATGCTTTGAGCAACCACTTTATTCTTTGTCATATGATACATATCTAATATCTAAATTTAATTAAAAGTCTATCTCTAATATAGCTGATTTATGGAAACATTTGGTACTGTAAATGTGTTGTGGGGTTTTTTTAAATGGAAACCTATGCACTTACATCTTTTTTGGCTACTTGGGGGTTTGGAGATCTCTGTGTTGCCTCTCTGGTTTGATGGGTTACAGAGTAATAGGGGAATTTTGAAAGTACTGAATCTTTTCTTAATATTTTTCCTTTATTCTCCTTTGTTATGAGAATTGGAACTACTAATTGTAGTGGACTTGAACTGAATAATTTCTGGGGAGGGGGGGTTTCATGATAGCATTGTGCTCATTATTTCAATCAGTTTTTCTGTACAAGTGTATTCAATTTTGATAAGATTATTCAATTTTTAGAAAATGTTTATTTATGAAATTTCAAATAAAGACAAATGAAGTTAATCTTATCAATGGGGTGGAGCTAGGGTGGGGCGGGGCTAGGATGGGGCCCCACCAACTTGGTCTGCACAGGGCCCTGCACTTGCTAAGACCGGCCCTGGTTCCAATGAAGGGTTTTTGAGGAGTGGTGTGACTATGGCATGTATGAAGGCATCAGGAACAGTTGCAGTGGAAAGTAAAAGATTGTGGATATGACAGATAGAAGGAATGACAGTAGGAGAGATAGTGCTAAGTAGATGGGTGGGAATAGGATCAGAGAAACAGGTAGTCAATTTGGAGGAGGAGGAAAGAAAATGTGCAGTTTCCTCTTCAGTGATTTCAGAAAAGGAAGAAGAGGAAGCAGGGGACCTAGCATTTGTGCATAACTCTCCTACTATTGTTACCTCCTGATACTAGTAATTTATATACTGCTAAAATAAATCTACTTTTATTTTTATAATTATTGCCTGTTTAATTGCTTGTCAGTATAACTGGGGCTGTGGAATTGCATCCATAAGGGAACATAAGATTGTTTTTTATAAATCCCAGGGTGCTAATCATAATTATAATAGAATTCATGTTCCCAATAGCCCCATCCTCTGAATGGAAACAGGGTGATTGATTTTGCCCCCACAGTGGTGATGGAGCCTGTGGTGATCCAGCAGGTGGTGTAGGTGGCTCCTGCTGGGGTACAGGGCCTTGGATGACCTGTTTGGCCTTGCCCAGGTCCTCTAGGGGAGGCATATCCGCAAACGACTTCCTCTTCTTCCTGTGGCTGAGGGAGGTCTGGTTCTATTTCTTGAATGGGCCGTAATATAGATGACTGTGGAACCTCCCAGAATACTGGCTCCTTCACCACTTCCTCCTCCTCCCCGAGTGGCTCCACAGGCTCTTCTTCTGCCTTCTCCTGGAGTTGGGGCACATCCTCTACTACTAGGGCTTTCGCCCTCCTCATACTCCTCTCCAGGACTTTCCTCCTCCTCCTCCTGCCTGGCTCCATCACATGCTGGAGGGATACCTGTGAATGAATGAGGAGTGCATGTCAGTTATACACATTGTACATGGCCATAGGTCACCATTTCCTGGGAGACCCATACCATGTGTGTCAATGCATGGGAGTGTGTTGAGGGAGATGAATTCTCTTCTCTTACATTACCCAGGACAAATGCTTCAGTGCTAGCCTTCCATGTGCCACAGCTGTGCAGATGCAACCTTGACACAGCCAGGACTGCACATAGAAACCTGGCAAGCATATCAGTGCAGCTGACCAGTGCTCCCGCCCAATTATGTCTATGACCAATGAAATACTATCATGCACTGGAATGAGGGGGCGTGTAGTGATGTTAAGAGGAAATAGGTTTAGGAGGAATCTAAGAAAATACTTTTTCATGGAAAGGGTGGTGGAATGGCCTCCCAGTGGAGGTCGTGGAGATGAGGGCTGTGTCAGAATTTAAGAAAGCATGGGACAGTCATGTGGGATCCCTTAGGAAAAGAAAGAGTTAGTGGTTACTGAGAATGGGCAGACTGGATGGGCCATTTGGCCCTTATCTGCTGTCATGTTTAATGTTTCTCTGTTTTCTCCCTAGAAGCTGGCTCGAGTGGAATTTGCCAGTACCCCTTCATTAAATCTAGTACCCTCCCAACTGCTCTACCAGGTTGTCAATTCCGGGCATGGGGTAGGCATCAAAATGAGATGCAGCATTAACTTGCCTAAAGTCAATGCAAAATCGGGTTGACCCATCCAGCTTGGGTACCAGTACTATGGGACCGGCCCATTTGCCTGTGGATTCTTCAATGACCCCTAACTTCAGCAAATTGGTCACTTCTTTTTTTTATTGCCTCTTGTTTGGCCTCTGGGAAGTGATAAGGCATTTGCCTTATCACTTTTCCAGGTTGAGTAATTATTCTGTGAACCTCTAACTGCATGTAGCCTGGCAAACGAGAAAACACATCCTGAAACTTCAGAACTAAATGTTCTATCTGCACTCTCTGCTCTGGAGTCAGTGATTCCCCTATGTTCACAGTTTGTTCTCCCTCCAACCCAGCTATATCCGGTCCTAGGTCTTCCTCTCCATCCAGGGTCTCTACCACCAACCTTTCCTGAGTTATCCAGGGTTTCAGCAAATTCAAATGAAATGTCTGACTTCTTTTGCCTTTTTGGCTGACCTTGTAATCTATTGGACTCACCCTTCCACTTAGTCTTTTTTTTTTTGTGCAGAGGTGGGTAACAATACTAGCACCTTATCTTGGGGCTTAAATTCTAGCACTTTTGTCATAGTAAGATGTTGGGTATGGGCCTTCACCAAGTTCTCTCTTGACTCTATTTTTTCCGTTCCAGGACATACTCAACTACTGAGCCCACTTGTCTATCCCTTCCTGTACTACCTCTAAGAGGTTCCTGGGTGACAAATATTAATTCAAATGAGGAAAACCCTAAAGAAGCCAGTGAAATTACTCTATGGGCAAATAATACTTACAGGTTAACTGTGTCCCACTCTTTTACATTGTCCTTATTATACGTTTTCACCATACAGATGAGGCTCTGGTTAAATCTCTCTACTAACCCATCTATCTGCAGATGGTAAGCTACAGTTTTCAAATGCTTCACTCCGAACGTCTTCAAAAATTCCACTAATGTGTTGGATAGGAAATTGGTTCTCTGGTCTGTCAATAGATCCATGGGAAACCCAAACTGGCAAAATATTGCCATCAGCTCACAAGCTATTACCCAGGCAGAAGTCACCTGTAGGGGAATAGCCCAGGAAATCTGGGTCATTTATTCTACCATTACCAGAATGTATTAATGGCCAGCAGCACTACACATCAACCAAAAGAAAGTGAGGCAAATGCAAGGAGGATTCCAAAACAACAGAATTTTATTGTAATAGTCATATAAATTGACCCAACAAGGCCGTATTTTGGCATGTAGGCCTGGCTCAGGGGCCAATGAACCAATTATATTTGGGTAGTCTTGGTCCAGAAGGTGTCAGAGTCCGTTTCTTTGAGAAATCTCAGTTTCAAGATGAAGGGCAAACGCAGTGCGTTTTTTCTAACGTAAAAGGTGCTGGTACTCAAATGCCAGGCCACCCTTCAGGGGTGAGGTGATCACTGAAGGACCCACCCCACAATGGTCAGGCCCCCTGCAACCAGTCACAGAATCTATGACAAGGCAGAATTGATGTGTAGGGCCTGAGCTCTTTCACATAAACTTGGGGATCATGGGTCAATTTTAGTAGACAATGAAAAAGGTGCCGGTACTCAGTACCCCCAAGTACCCCCACAAAAAAAGCCCTGGGCAAATGTAACAGCTCAGTAACAACAATTCTGCAAAAACAACTCACCGGGAAGCCAGTGGACTTATGATATCAGCACCTACTGTATCCATAGGTTGTTCAACTATGGGGAGAGGGATTAAAGGACATTTCTCGGGCCGCCGCTAGGGTACCTTCTGACATTCAGGACAGGACCGGCAGTACTCTCTCACTTCCTCATAAACCTTATTAAAAAACGTTGTATTATGTAGGCTACCATTCCATGCTCCCCTAAGTGACCCGCTAACAGGTGGGCATGGGCTAGGGTCAGCAAGGTCTTTCAAAATACTTTGGGTATTAGTAGCTGTATATGTTCCCCTTTTCCTTCTTTATCTTCTACCCAGTACAGGAGACTATTTTTCTTAATAAAGTATGGTCCACTACTTGCCTCCCTCTCCCCTGGATCTGTACTTTGTCCCAATACTCTTTCAGAGAGGGATCCCCTGCCTGCTCCTCTGAGAGCTGGTGAAACCAATTCATAACTTCTTCCCCTATGGCTTCTACTGTATCTGGAGTAGAGGAGTGTGGTAGCCGTGTTAGTTCACTCTTAAGGTTATCAATAGAAATCAAACAAAATAAAACATGGAAAAGAAAATAAGATGATACCTTTTTTATTGGACATAACTTAATACATTTCTTGATTAGCTTTCTAAGGTTGCCCTTCTTCGTCAGATCGGAAATAAGCAAATGTGCTAGCTGACAGTGTATATAAGTGAAAACATTCAAGCATTACTATGACAGTCTGACAGGGTGGGAGGATGGGGGTGGGTAGGAGGTATGCATGGGGACATCAAAGCATATCATTGATATTCTAACAGGATGGGTGTGGATAGGTGAGGGGTGGGGTGATCAACAGAGACATACAGCTTTATGGTTTATAATGGGCTAGGAAACCCCAGATCCTTGTTAAGTCCTTTCTGTTGGGTGTTAAAATATTCAATCATTCTGACTTCAAAGGTCTTACGTTCTTGTATGGTTTTAAAGTTACCTTTCAGGATTCTCACTGTGAAGTCACTGGTACAGTGTCCTGGTCCTGTAAAATGCTGACCAACAGGCGTGGGAGCCCTACTGGCACCAGTATTGTTCATGTGATGTCTATGTAAATTGAATCTTGTCTTAAGCATCTGGCCTGTTTCTCCAATATAGCATCCTTTGTTGCATTTTTTTTTACACTGAATGATATATACCACATTGGAAGATGAGCAAGTGAAAGATCCCTTTATGTTGAATATCTTTCCTTTGTGGATGACTGTGGGGTCCTGTGAAATATTTTGGCATAGTTTGCAACTGGATAAATTACAGGGAAGTGTGCCCTTCTGTTCCTTTTCAGTCTGTGATGGAAGTTTACTTCTGATTAGCTTGTGTTTTAAGTTGGGTGGCTGTCGGAAGGCCAGTACTGGTGGGGATGGGAATATCTCTTTCAGTAATTCATCCTCCTGGAGTATAGGTTGTAGATCTCTTATGATTTTCCTCAGTTTTTCCAGCTCTGGATTGTATGTCACTACAAGGGGGATTCTGTCTGTGGATTTTTTCTCCTTATACTGTAGCAGATTCTCCCTGGGTGTTTTGAGGGAGGAGGCAATATTCTTGGAGATTATTTTGGGGTTGTAGCCTTTCTGTTTGAAGGATGCAGTCAGACTTTTAAGGTGTCTGTCTCTGTCCCCTGGGTCAGAGCAGATACGGTGGTATCTTGTGGCTTGGCTGTAAATGATGGATCTTTTTGTATGTGAAGGATGGAAGCTGGAGTTGTGGAGGTAGCTGCATCTGTCTGTGGGTTTCTTGTATATAGATGTTTGTATACAGCCATCACTGATTGAGACCGTGGTGTCCAAAAAATTGACTTTTTCTGGGGAGTAGTCAATTTTGAATCTATGATGCAAATGTACTGCAGCACTTGGGCATCTTCCGTAGGTTTGAGCAAGGGAAGATCACCAGTGGATGGCTGCTAGGTAAGTGTAGCATGGATCTACCCAAACTATACCTCCTCCACTGGGCAACCCTCAGCACTGTCTTCCTCCAGCTCACTCCACAACCCACTATTCTCCCCCCCCCCCCCCCCCACCAAAAAGTACCTGCTCCAAACAATACACACTCATCTTTTTCTCATTCTGCTTCTCCCCAAAGATGACCGAGGCTACCTACAGAGGACTTGGCTCATGATCCCCGTGGTGCACCCACAACCACGGTCAGAAGAGACATACAACACCAGACATCGGATCACCCGTGGGATCATTGAGCGGACCTTTGGGCTACTGAAGAACCGCTTCCGTTGTCTGGACTGTTCTGGAGGGGAGCTCCTGTACAGCCCCCAAAAGGTGGCTAAGATATTCGTGGCCTGCTGCATGTTACACAATTTGGCACTGCGCAGAGGACAGGCACTCCCAGAGGAGCCACAGCCACCAGAGGAGCAGGCCCCAGATGAGCAGGATCAGGAGCCCCCTCCACCTCCCGCCCATACAGCAGAGCTCACTGCTCACCAACTGGGGTTCAGAGCCAGACAAAGACTCATCGAGACAAGTTTTCTGTGAGAGTAAGTTCACATTTATTTCTACATAACACCACCACCACCACCACCACCACCCCCCTCCCACCAACCCTCACCTTCCAGCATGTCCCATCACTTTCCCCGTTCCCTCCCCTGTCCCCTCCTACCCCTCCCACTGTGTTCCTTTGCAGCTGGTGCTGCAGGGGAAGTCTGTTCAGACTCCTCTGATGGGCTGCTCCCACTGTCCTCCTCTGTCTCCACACAGTAGCCTGCTGCCTCGGCTGCCCTGAGGAAGTCCGGCCACCTTGTGGGCTGTAACCTGGGCACAGGACCCAGAAGGGGAGCTGGTGTGATGGGTGCTGCACCAGTGGCTGGGGAGGCGGACGATCTCAAGGTCCTCCTCTTAGCCGGTGGTTGCTGGCCACTGGAGGAAGTGGACGCCAGTTCTTGGTGCTGCATCACGGCTGGAGTAGGTGCTGTGAGGTCAGAGCGCAGGCCCTCGATGCTATGCTCCAGCCGTTGGAGTTGCTAGAGCATAGCATGTTGGGTCTGGAGCACTTCCTGGTGTGCTTCCCGCTGTGCCTGGAGCGCTTCCCGCTGCAGCTGTAATTTCTGGCGCCGGTACTCCTCCATGTGCACATTGTGCCGCAGGAATTGAGTGGCCATGCGCAGTAGTTGCCTCCTCTGGCTGGATGGCCTCTGGTGAGGAGGTGCCCCCCTTTCTGCATCTTCTTCATCAGCAAAGGCTACAGGTGGTGGAGGTACAACCTCTACTGCTGCTACTGGTGCAGGTAGAGCCTCTACTGCTGCTTCTGCTGCTGCAGGTGGTGGAGGTAGAGCCTCTACTGCTGCTGCTGCTGCTGCTGCAGGTGGTGGAGGTTAAGCCTCTACTGCTGCTGTACTGCTTTGCTGGGACTGGAGCCCACTAGGGCCAGCCTAATCAGAGTCATCACCTGTATAGCACAAGGGGAGGACGTGTGTTGGTGAAAATAACCCACTTTTGTTTTTCAGCATTCATATACATTGCCCCACACTTGATGACCCAGCAAAGAGATGGTGAGGAGGAATGGGATTGGCACTGATGTGAAAGAGAGCCCCACAGGCAGCTGGGTGGAGGTGGTGGACGGACAGCCGAGAGAAGGACACCGCTCACAAATTGTGGACAAGCTGTTTGTTGTATATTTGTTTAAGTGAAGGACATTTGCGCATGTCTTGTTTTACTACTGACTTGCTAGACTGCCTAGAACTGCTTTATGAACCAGGTTACTGGCTCCTTAAGTTGCATGCATGTGGCCCACAGTGACTACAGCACAGAGGTGTGGGAAGGAAATATGCAGAGTCTGGTGATGGGAAAAGAGGAGGGAGTGGAGAAGGGCCCCAAAGCTGTGAAACAGTGGTAACCTACACACACTACTACTACTACTAATCAAATAGAGCTTACAATCTAATTAAGACAGACAGGAAAATTAAGAGGTAAGGGAATTACTAAGGTGGGGGTAGTGAGTAAAGGTACTTAGCAAGTGAGTAGTGGTTAGGAGGTAAACACAGCATCATAAAGGTGGGCTTTTAGTCTAGATATGAAGACAGTCAGAGACACACATTGCTGAAACTCCTCCCCCCACCTCCCTCCTCCTGCCCCCCACTTGTGTAACACAGAGTGTAGTGCAGCACAACAGATACCCCAGCTTCAGAATGGTCAACCTACCTGAGCCCTCAGGCTGTGCTGAGGTGTCAAGGGACCCAAACCCGTAGATGCCCTCCTGGGGTAAGAGGCTGTGAATCATGCACTCCACGGGGGTGAGGTTAGCGGTGTCATCTGCTGGGAGGTTGCCACCAGCCTTCCTCCTCACATCACGCCTCAGCTTGCGCCACTTGTGTTTGCAGTCTTCGATGTCTCTCCCACAATGGAAGACTGCATTCAGCCAGTCCCTTACCCCGCCTCCCATTTGTGCTGCTTTGTAGTTGCAGCCAGCTTCTGGCCTGTGGGAGCGAAGAGATTGCTGTGTCTTAGCTCGATCTCTTGCACCAGTAGCTCCACTTCACCATCACTGAAATTACCCTTCCGGGTCAGGGGCTGCCGTGGCAGCATTGTACCAATGGGATTCGAAAATACGGAGAGGGGTGTCTAAATAGTCGCCAGGAACGCCCATGTAGGAACGGGATAGGCGGGCCTTAGATGGGCGGACTAATTTCGATTATGCACAAAATTCCTAAACGTGTCCAGCTGCTCTATCTATTTGGGCCGCGTGATTTCGATTATGGGTAGAGAACTATGGGCGTCCCCAGCTGCATTCCCTTTATTGATGGCCCTTTAAAATGCCATTCTCTGTGCTTGCACCTTTGCGTTTTTTCTTTACATTATTTCAAAGTGTTTTAGCTCCTTCACTTATAGTAACCTTTGTTTTTGGCACTGTATGCTTTTGTACACCTGTTTATTTTGGGGGGTTGTTATTTGTGGTTGCCCTCAGCCAGCACCACTTCTGTTTCCAGTCTTCCACATCCCTTGAGCCTCCCTTACTGTCTCCCATTCTCTCTGCCTGGTTGTAGCAGCCAGTCTGTGGGAGCGAAGAGATTGGTACAAAGGCACCAAAGCAAGCACCCACCGGTAAGGGTCATTTCACTGAGCCGCAAATCAAGCTACTGGTCCAGGAGATAGAAAGAAGACACACCAATCATGTACACAATCTTGAAACACAAGTTCAAGATAAGCTCATACTTCTCAGCCACCTCTTCTCTTTCTGCTCATGATCAAGAACTCTCCATTCACTGTATGTACTCTGCATTCAACTCTGACCTCTATTTTCACCAGGTTGCTGGTTGCTATGCAGTGGTTAGACCATCAGGGCTGTACTGTGTGGTTTTGCCGTAGGTCCTCAAAGCTGTGCTGCAGGCGTTGGAGCTGCTGTACCGCTTCCCGGTAGGTTCCATCCTTCTTTATGTGGTGAACCCCAGTCCCCATTTTTGACGTGCCCACCCATTCTTAAGGTTGCTGGGAGGGGCAGGGGGGAAGAATATGCAATGAATGTCTTTACCACATTATTGAACACAGTCCTACAATCCTCCATAGTTATGGAACATCAACATTTCTAAAATGTAGCCTGCAAACTATTTTCAAGTTGTCCACAGGTACTGCCGACTGAGCCTTAAGTCATGGTGAGGGAGAAGGTTTGTGGTTACAGTTCCTAACCCAAATTACCTGCAGGTGGCTACAACCTGGTGGCAGCAGTGGCCTAGTGTTAATAGGGAACAAATATTTCATTTTAGCATTTAAAAGGGTTAATATTGGCCAAATAATGAATAACTACTGCAAACTCAAGAGCATTATAATTATGAGTATTGCACTGTTTAACCTGCAGTAGTCTTATAATTATGAGCAAGATAATAGTTTTGCCATTATCTTACTGCTGGGTGTAATAGATCTAGATCATATATGAAGGCACTGTTCAGTTATAGTGTTTTTGGAACATACATAGGAACATAATCTTATTCTTCCTTTGTACAGAAAATAAAGCAAATCAATACCTTTCTCTCTTGATGATTGAGAAATCATCAACAGTAGAAAACAGTCTGCTTAGTTACCATTTGAGGTCCAGTGATGAAAGGTACAACAGTTTAAAAATAAGAGAAAACAATCTAAACCTGACTATATAAATTAGCAGAATGTAACAAACTAAAAAGAAACATATGATAGTTCAATTAAACAGCATAATCAGAATAAATATCTTCCTTAAAAAAAGAGGTATACTTGCGTTACATGCAATAAAAGTAAAAATAAGTAAAATAAAGAGCAGTAGTCCTACACAAAATTTATGGTGGAAATGTAGTTTGTCTTGTACTGAGAGTGGTAGGCTTAAGACATAGGGAGTGATGCACCAGACAACAGTATCAACACCTGATTTAGTAGTTAATTTTGTTGGCTAAGGCAAAAAGGTCTTGTAATGCCTTTATAACAGAACCATCAGTGTCAGTATTATTGGAAATATAAGTACAACAATGATTTCTGGCTTTAAATTGATCAAGTACCCCTCTTGACACTTCTATAGCATCTATAGTGACAATAAAGGTACGGCACCTGTCAATAATTTATAAATTTCAATATATCTATTTCAAATTTTCCAGATGAAAAACCAAGGATGCCACCCACGTTGAACAATGTTATAAGTGGCATACCAAAAATATACAGGTTCTCTGGTAGAGGGTCTGATTATTGGATGTATACTCTGTTCAATTTTAATTTGTCCACATCACTGGAAAATTTCAAAGTTATCATACACGGACCTATTAGATCTAGTAGTCTATGTATCAAATAAAGGGTAACACAAGATATTAAATCTAGTTAAAGGGTCCCAATTAGGATCATCATTCATTCCAGGATCCCAATCTAGGGGGTGAGTGGGACAGGCATGTTCAGAGGCTCATTAGAGTGAGCACCAGCCATTTAATAGCCAGGCAGGTGTAATGCAAGAAGTGTGAAATGTAAAGTCAAAAGAAAATAATAAAACAAAACAAATGATGATTCGTATTGTCAGGAATAATAGAATGAAATAGAATTAAAAAGGCAAGTAATGTTTCAATTAAAACAGGGTAAGTCAACTGTTGGGGTACCTAGGGTGGATTTTTGTGATTATTACTATGTAACATTAATGAGTATACTGAAGAAACCTGTGAAACTTTTCAAATGTATAATAGATTAATCTCAGACCTAATTTTGGTTCTGGGACCTAAGTACAACAAGTCCCAACACAGTCTTTGGTGTACCGAGTACAGTGTCCTCTTGTGGGTAGTTGGACTTGCGTCACATGGTTCCACTGGAAAGATGGCAAGTGCAGTAGTGGGCTCTCTTTGATGGGCAATGTTCCGTTCAGGTAAGGTGATTTCTTCCTGTAAGGTAATGAATGTCTGTAGTTGTCAGATGCTGGAAAATGTTCTTTTAGTCCATCAACTTGAAGTGGTGGCGGAGGCTGCAGAACCAGTGGTAACTGCTGAGCTGGTGGGGATGGCTTGAAAGGGACTTAATCAGGAGCCTTGTAGATGAGGATATCTTTTAGGTAGACCCAGGATGTGTGGTCTCATAACTTGACTAATTTGGAAGGGTCCTATGTAAATAGGGGTGGAGTACGTCTGGTGAACCAAATCTCCAACTTTGAGAGCTTTTGGATAACCGGTGGCAGGGGCAGGGCTATCATTATCCTCCCCTCTTCTGACTGAGATTGCCTGTGAAATCGAAGACAGAAAAGTAATGATATTTGGTAACACATCCTAATATACAGAATATTGGCAGGCAAGTGGTTATCAGGAGTGGCTTGAAGAAGGCACATATTGTGGCCTGTACAGAAAATGGCCTGTACAGAGCTGAAAAGGAAACAGCTTTAAAAGAGGCAGATGGGGTGGTTTAAAGAGCTAATAAGGCAAGTGGCAGAGCAGTGAGCCAATTTTTAATTCAATTTACCATAAGTTGTAGTAATTTAGTTTTTAAAAGTGCATTGTAGTGCTCAACTAGGCCATTGCTAGTAGGTTTGTAAATACAAACAGTATGGTGTGAAATACCCAGTGCAGGAATAAAAGATTTGAGGAATCCATTAAAAATTAAAACCATTGTCTGTAGTAATGCTGCAGGGAATTTCAAATATGGGAATAATCTCTCTGAAGCAAGGATAAGCTTCTATTCATTTTTTGTTTTAAATCTGATTAGAAAGCATCCACGCAGACAAGCAGGTAACGTTTACCTTTGACAAGTATCTGCATATCTGTAAAAGCAGTATAGGCCTGGCCCTCGCACAATGGGCAAGTGACCAGTAGGTATGCAGCAGATGATATACTGATCTGATATAGAGAAAAAATATCCGCCAGAAGGCGGAGAACTCTAGACGCCCCACGGACAACAACAAGAAATGAAATAAAAGTGGGAGGGCGACCAAGGATTCCAAAGACTGAAAGGATATATAATAATAAAGATGTTTATTGAGGTATACCTCAGTGTATTTATTTATATGGAGAGACTCCAACTATTGCGTGTTAAAAGAAATGTGATCTGTTTGAGAGCATATAAAGAGAAACAGAAACACAAAAAAGAAAATATAGGTATGAAAGAACAAAACACTGCTTGTTGTGGAAACAGACAAAAAGCATTGTAACTCAAAAAGACTTGAGGTGGTACTGTATATAGAATGGAAGGCCTCACATCATGCTTGAAAAGGAGGCAAACATCAGAATAAATAGAGCACAGAGGATACCAGATACATTACCCCATTCAAAACTTTTATAACATTCCTCTGGACCTTCAGCACATTCTCTTCACCATCTCGACTTGCGATATTCTTTCTTAAGTTTCTGTTATGTGAGTTTCTAAAAATATGCACTTATAACAATGCATCCACAGTGCACATAAACAGCTAAACCATTTTACATTGCAAACATCTCTGAAACCTTCATAATGAAATACCATTCCCTGTATATCCTTTACAATTACCCCAAAATGAATGGAATTCTCACATCCATTAACTTTCCTCCGCAACTTAAACAAAACTATATCAAATATCTGCATCATGGTAGCCCCCTCTAGTGGCTAAAAAGAAGAAGAAAGACAGTTTGCAAAGTCAGAAAAGAAAAGAAAAAAAAAATAAAGTTGAATGACAAGCTTTGAACTCAGCGACTTAGCATAATGATGCTGCATTCAGGTGAAGTGGGTAGTGGAGTGAGTGTAGTAGTAAAGCAGCCTACTAATTTCTATTGCTTAAGTTCTGCTTGTATAACTGAAGACTACAAAGTAGAAGCAAAATCTGGTGAAGGAGGGGTAAGGTGGGGTGAGACGTCAGAGGGAGGGTGTGTGTGGAGAGGAGCGGTTGTGGGAAGATGGGAGGGAGGAGGAGGTACAGAAGGGGGGGTAGGAGGCATAGAGAAATGAGGGGTTGTGGGGGGAGAAGGAGGAGGGGTGGTAGGGGGAGAGGAAAGAGGGGTAGGAGGCAGAGATGAAGGAGGGGCTGAGGGGGAGAAGGAGGAGGAGTGGAGGGGGAAGAGAAAGGAGGGGCTGGGGGAGAGGGAGGGGGGTAGGCGGAGGTGTGTCAAGTGAGGTGGGGAAGGCATCTGGGACATGCACCGGCAGAGTGAGGTCAGGACCAGGTGGCACCGGACATGACGTCACCTAGTGGGCCAGGTCATCAGCTAGATTGCTGTCATTAATTGCAAAGGGGGAGGGTAGTAGATGAGTGAGCTGTAAAAAAAAAAGTTCAAATCGTAATGAAGTAAATAAGCCTGTACCCTTGATTGATCTTTACAATATATAGATCAAGCAAGCATGAATCTAGAATTTGGAAGTTAAACATTGTAGTGCATTTTAAATATTCCTCTGTCCTATGAAATGCAGGCTGTGAAACAGAAAATAGTTAATTTATGGGTATGAATCTGCAGTGGCTAAAAGAAAGACAGTGTCTGTGAAGGATCGCTGTGCAATAAACGCTGCACAAGAAAGTTTTAGAAAGCTGTACACTCACCCACACACAATGATGTCGGAGAGCAAATGGAAGATGAAAGAATTTCCTTTAAGTTCTCCGATAGCAGAAAATACAGAAAGCAGTGAACGGTGAGCATTTTTCAAAGTAAATAATTTAATGTGACAAGATGTTAAACTGCTCACAGATATATTTTAAAGTGAGAAATAATGAGTTTTATCTTGTCAGCAGCATTGCTTATCAGTGCTACAGACAAAAATGTTAAACAAGACAAAGTGAGAGATAATCTTTTCGAAAGCATTATAGAAAAGTAGCAGAAGAAAATACAGCTGTTAATCAAAAAAGATTTAGTCAGAAGGCAGTGAACAGTGAGACTTCATTATTCAGATGTTTGAAGTAAGGGAAAAAATAAACCGAGGATCACATTTTTTATTTTTTTTCCCTTTTTGTTTCCAGTCTGTGAATAACAAGGCAAGGAAAAAATCTAAGTGTAACAGAATAGCTAACTCTATCTGTAAATCACTGGGTTACGGGAATTCATAGTGAATGTTTAAAGAAGCAGGCTAGGGGCTTCCGGTGGCTTTAGGGGGAAGTGCCTTATAATTCTGTGTCAATCAGGTAATAAAATACAGTTTAGCTAAATCAAAATCAAAAGTAAGAAATAATGAGTTTGTCCTGCTACAGAAGTAGCGGCACTTCTGCCAGGGGACGTGGGAAGAGTGCTCCTTGCCGGGTCAGCATGACCTCGCAGGCTCTGTAAGTGTGAGCGTTGACACAGACAAAAACAGAGATGCAGCTTTAAGCATGAAGCACAGAAGATTGCATTTGTAAGTCTGAGTAACTCGGGCTCAAACCAGATGGACACATGTTACTCTAAAATAGGCATGGTGTTATATACAAGTAAAAGAAGGACTGCACAGTTTAATTAAAAGTTGTATTTCAAAACAAACAGTAATAAATGTGGTGACAACGAATAGAAAGTTATAAGTTATAGCATGCTAACAGAATTAAACATGAGAAAAAAAGAAAGCAGAGACGTAGCTACTTGAATTCTAGGCAACCAGCCAGGTCTGTAGAAACAGAGATATAGCTCACTGTTATGATAAATTAGTCAAGGACACAAAACCAATCCTGTTCATTGTAAAAAGAATAACTTGCACAATATATTTTAAAATTTAGCTAAAAACAAATCTATTACAGGGAATTCAGGAGTTGAAAAGCCTGATGAACTGGGACCATTTTATGCCTACGTAAATATCAGATAAAGTAATGGCATTAAAGCAGGGCATGTCAGCACAAGGTGTGGTAAAAAACATATATGGATAATACAGTAATTCAAGACAGTGTAGGAAGAAACCACTATTTAGAATTAAGTCAGAAGAGACAGTAGGACTACTAAAACTAGAATACTACTAAACATACTCAGGATAATTCCTAATCTTTAATCCAATAGCTTAAGCATCATTCCTCACAATAGGACAGAACAATACCCAAGCCATTAGAGGAAAATGATTATAGGGTGCAAATAATCTGCTTAGGGATGGTCTACGCCTAGTTACTGAGAATGGTGTTGGTTCGGGTTCCACAAGGGGAAC
This sequence comes from Microcaecilia unicolor, assembly GCF_901765095.1. NCBI lineage: Eukaryota > Metazoa > Chordata > Amphibia > Gymnophiona > Siphonopidae > Microcaecilia > Microcaecilia unicolor. The sequence continues at coordinate 57,468,247 of NC_044039.1, forward strand.
GATTGCTGGACAGGGGGATGATTAGGCAGTGCATGTTTATGAAAGGACTGTGAATTTTTGCGGCAGGTGGCAGCAAAATGGCCTATGCGAGAGCAATGCCTACACTTAATATGTGCGTGCTGATCTGGGCTAGCAACTTCTGGTTGCTGCAAGACATTGGGAGCCTGGTCTATTTTGTCAAGCGTAGTCATAGTGTCAATTTGTGACTGACTTGAATTATCATTGTCTGAAGGGATAGGGAGTGACAGGGGGTTCACTGATTTAGAGGGCTGATTAATGGTTACAGATTTTGTCACTGAAGGGTGAGTCTGGAGCAGGAAGCCTGGTGCAGAGATAGAAGGGATAGCAGTAGTAAGGATACCTTGCAGGGGCGCAGGTTGAAGGATTACAGGAGTAGCAGCCCCTGGAACAATGGGTTGCTGACTGAAGGGAACAGATGACAGTATATAAGTGGGTTTGTCAAAAATAATGGGCTGGGAAACCTCTGAAGATCTGTCAAGAGTGATGGGATGTGAAGGAGGAGTGGGGAGTGGATTTGTGAGGTTCAGGAGGTTTAGGAGGTGTGGTGGCAAAGATGTATAACCCACGACAACGCCACAGGTTAAAGGTGCGTTGGAGAACTCTGACGCAGAAGGAGGCGAAGCTGTAGGGGCGGCTGCATCCACAGAAGGATGTGCCGGGTTTTGGGAAGTGTGCAGAGATGTGGGATTACCTTCCTGTGCCCCAATAAGGATAAGAACAGTTTGTAAGGGTGTGGCCATGGTCAGAAAAGTAGATGGCACAAAGGGTGGTACAACACCCCCGGCGCAACACCACGCCCCTCCCCCTGGCGCATCACCCAAGGCCCTAACCCCCCCTCAGACACATCAACCCTCTCGCCACCCGCAGCCGACAATACTAACGCTGTCCAGCCGCTGCTGCTTCTCCTCTTGAGTAGCAGCAGTGGGCCGGTACAAAAACAAAAAAGCAAAAAAAAAAAAAAAACTTGAAACACGACTCCGTAGACACCCACCTGGCAATGGCTGTCATCTCTGCAGCCGCTCCTCCTCTCCCCTGCACGTCACTGCCCCTGGAGGAAGACCCCGGAGGAGTGCAGCGACGTCAGAGGGGAGAGGAGGAGCGGCAGCACAGACAACAACCAATGCCAGCTGCCTGTCGGAGCCATGTTTCAGGTTACCAATCCTCTCACTCTCTAAGCACACAGCTCTGTCTGCTTTTGTATGCTTTTATATGCTTTGCTCTGACACTGGCTCTTTGTTTCTGGGCTGTGGGAGTACAAGGAGGTATAACTTTAGCTCTCAGGGATGCAGTCAGGAGAAAGCATGCATTGAACATGCATGCAACAGAAATAACCAGAAAAACATAAGAAAAAATACAGGAAAAACCTTGGAAGGTGCACAGGTATTTGAAATTGCTCAGCACGTTTCGGTGCTGCTTGGGGCCCTTCGTGGAGAGTTTTCCTTGAGTTGCAATGTGTTGCTACTCTTCTCCACCCCCTTTCCTTGGCCACTGAGCTCAGATGACAGACAATAACCCTGGATCAAGGCGCCTCCTACCCTCCCACACCGATCAGCAGCCGTCCCAACAAAGCAGCCCACGGGGGAACACGAGGGTCTGCTGCTGGTCATCTCGGATCTGCAGCTAAGCGTGTGACAGGTAGTAAACAACGCCACAATTTCCATTAACTCTTTCTCAGCAGAGCAGGGATGACTGTAGCACTGCAAAGCACAGGAGAGCCCAACATGGCAGGAAAAGAGCAGAGCTAGGAGGGAAAAATCATTTCGCAGCAAAATCTAATGAAGCCCTTCTGAAGTACAAGGATTAACTCTTCTTGCAACCTTTTTTACGTGATACACTGAAGTGCTCTTTTACATCTACTCCCCTCTCTTTGGCACCAGTTTGCATTTTGGCACATGTGCTATCCAACTTTTCTTTTTACAGTAAATGTTTTGCTAACTTAAATATTTTTGCAAACTGCAACATTGCGGATATGAAATAATTTCTGACAGAAATATGTTGCAAAACTTATGCAAACTTTAAACGCTCAGACATTTAGACTTCTTGAGCAACGGAGCTCTTTCAAACCTTGAACTGTGAGAATGTCTGCTGTGTATATTATTAACCCTCTTGTTTCACTCTCGGTCTCACACACTCGCTCAAATACACTCTCTTGGACACACAGACAGTCTGTGTATTGCACACATACTCTCACAAACTCTCTCTCACACACAGTGTATCTGTGTGCAACACACTCTCTCTCACAGTCACTGTGTCTCACATACACACTCGCACACACTTTCTGCATCACACACACACACTCGCACATTCACTCTCTCTCTCACTCACACAGTCACTCTCATACACACTCTCTCAAGCAAACACACTCACAGGAAAACCTTGCTAGTGCCTGTTTCATTTGTCTCTGAAACGGGCCTTATTTACTAGTAGTCTATAATTTGGAAATTAAAAATTGTATTGCATTTTAAATATTCCTCTGCTTTGTGAATCAGGGTCCTTGAAACACAAAGCAGTTGGATTTAAATATAAAATGCAATTAAAGCAGTCATAATAGGAACAGCTGAAATTAAGGAGCAAAAGGCAGGAAAAACAGTTTATGTCAGAGGAAAGATCGCTGTACAATAAGGTTCAGATATCTCTAAATATCTATAAATATACAGGCAACTGAATTTTCCCTGATAAAAATAGAAACTGGCCAGTCTGCACTCATGCCCACACATAGTGATGAAGGATAGCAACAGAAAGGAGAGAAAAAAATAAGAAAGAGAGCAGCTTTAACTCCACCACTGCCAGGAAGCGAGGAAAAGAAAATACAGCTGTCTTTAATCAAAGTACAAAACAGTTCTCGGTGAGCAAGTAACACAGACTGTTTGCAATAAAAAAAATCCCTCTTTTCCCTACAAAGTGACATCACAAGAAAACCGGACAGTCTCCCTCTCTGCACAACAATTCCAGCACTCTTTCTCACTTCATTTCAAAGCAAACAGTAATACATGCTGTGACAAGCTGTTAACCCTTTCACAAATAGCCAAGGCTCTGAACAAGAATACAAGAGAAACAGGGCAGAGGAAAAAAATCCCTCCTTAGACTTTAGCAATCTAAAGAACAGTACATATGCAAACTTACAGATACTGACTTTTTATTATGCTCCCACGTCCAGAAATCTGTCACAAAAGCTTTCTGCAATAAAGAATTACTGGTGCACACAATTTTAAAATACCCTATCTATTTCCTACTCTCAATGAAAGTAGTTGAGAACTAAAAATTAACTTCCCCCATCAAAGTCGACATAAAAAAAAATACTTACAACAGCCGGCATGAAAATTCCATACGTACAGCACTTTTGCCTTCGACGCGTCCACACTGGTCACTACACTTATGCACTCTCACTGTGCCTTTTGTAGTGAACTTCAACCCTGCAGAGGCTTTCCACACTATCAGCTCCGGAGAAATCACTTTTTCTGAATTACCAACAATCTCCACAGTTCAGCTATAGGAGTAACTCAGACTTCTTTGATTAATTTAGAGGGCTATTAAGGGTAATCACATCCCTGTTCGGGCACCAAAATGTGTTTTCCCAGTCCCTTAGCCCCCACAGGGAAGGGAAACACTTCAGCCTCATAGGCTGAAAAATAAGAGAGAAAACTTAGACTCAAGTTAGGCGCAACCAGTAATTATCTTTATTGGTATCTCACAGAGCCAAAATACAAAATAATTGTTCTCTCTCTGGAGCAGGTTGTCAGACAGCAACGCCAGACGCAATCACTATATAACAAAGACTGCTCAGCTAACAATGTCCCAGATATCACATATATAGCCTATGTAAGTTTCATTTCTCCCAAATCATGTGATTTCTCCCAAACTAGAAATCAGAAACTAGCCTGTGCCATATATGGATTTTCCTGTATTATACCAATCTCTCCTGATGTGTGTTCACGTGAACACTCAGTGGCCATTGGCTAATTAGCTACCAGTAGGGCGTGAAACTAAAACAATAACCTTGTGTCCTCTCACCCCAAGACTGAAACATTAGGCTCACTATATCCTCAGTCTCTTAGCAGCTCTCAAGGTTATATCCATATTATATGAAAGGCATACTCAGCTGCAGTCAAATGTGCATCTGTGAAGTGTCTGTTCTCAGCTCCTAAGAAAGCACTGCTTGTTACAAAAGATGCTGAGTTAGTAGGCTAACATGTGAGAACCAAACAGAGCAATGTCAGGCGTAAGCCATAGTAACAGGCCTAGAATAGGAAGGAATATACATGATGTACAAGATCAAAGGCGCTAGAGAGATCAAACTGCATTAATGTTTCCTGTCCCATACTCATTAAAGATTTTCAGTGGGATACAAGAGAACCAAGGACTGTTTCTATATTAAATTCTATTCGAAATCCTGACTGGGATGGATGTAAAATATTTAATTTATCTAATTAAGATTCTAATTGATTGGAACCCAACTCTCCATAAGTTTAGCAAAGAAAGGGATAGAAGCTATAGGTCTATAATTTGATACTAAAGAAAAGTTTTCTACTTGAAGTTCACCATTTAACCAACATTTTAATGTAATAAGAAAGAATTGTGTCACATCTTTCATTAAATAGGTATCCAGGATGCAGGTAGATTTAGCATATTTTCTTATCAGGGATTTACCTTTGACATCTGGGATCAGTGGAAAGTCTTGCCATACTCTATTATTTCTGTTATGCTTATCTCAGGTGTTTTAAAATCTAAACTAAGATGTGGCTGATCCCAAAGGAATTCTACTTTTGATCTAAAATATATAGCTAAGACTTCTGCATTTGGTGTACTTGATCCCAATGGAGTACTTAAGTCATCGACCTTGGTCAAATGACTAGTCCAAATTACTTCTTAGGATCTTTTACTTCTATCCCTACTATTTTTGTATAATATTTATTTTCTTCTACAAGTAATTTGGACCTGATATGTTCTTAACAGTTTGTTCCAAATAGTTCTAACCTCTTCTGTTCTACTTTTTCTCCACTTTCTTTCTAAATTTCTACACTTTTGTTTAAGCAAAATAAGTTCTCTATTATACTGTTTGCAGGATTTCTTATCTATTCTTACCTTCTTTATTAAAGGGGCCACCTCATCTAAGATATTCCCCCCGATATTCAGCCAGTAGCGGACAGTGTTTTTTTATCCACCGTCATCGCTAAAACTGGAAATTTAATGCCAGGCTGTCTGGGCTTAGGTATTGGATTTCTGGTTTTTATAAAGCTGGCTAGTGCATGACTGGTTAAGTTAATATTCAGACTTAACTGGCCATGAGTTTTTATTCAGTCTTATTTATCCACTAAACCTGGACGATTATGTTTGAATATCGGGATGCAACTGGACTCCATTCCTGGAATGCTCCAGACATAGCCGGCTTGAAGTTTGGCACTAACTGGTCATTTTCAGCGGCGCTAACCAGCAGAGGCGTAGCTAGGTAGATCACCAGGGGAGCGGCCACTCCCCCAAACTGACTTCTGACAGCAGCAGCACATATTTTTTACGCTATCTGTCGCATTTAAAATATGCGCTGGCGCCAGCAACAGTTTGCTCTCCACTCCCCCATGCCCTCAACCTGGCTACGCTTCTGCTAACCAGTTAAGTGTTACTGAAAATGGCCAGATACCCATGAACATGCAAGTTAAGTGGTTGGCGGACATTCCTAGCCAGTAAATTCACTTTTGAGTATCGGCCAGAGAGAGTTCCTATCAAGGCGGAGGCTGTGCCTCATGCCCTGATTCAACTCCCCCTGCTGGGAGGCACCGGGGTCATATTCCACAGGTCTCCCTGGGTCTCCAGACTCTTCCCTTGGTGCAGAAGGTCAGCCAAACTATTCCCTTCGGTGCTCCGTGACACCTTGCTGCTTGTGTGAGTTCTTCCCTTTAGGTGCACGCATGCACTGAAGCCTGAAGATTTAAAGGGCCAGTAGTGGGAAATTCTCCAGGGTGCCCATCGACGACATCACTTGCTGGGGTATATATATAGCAGCTCTGGACATTCTTGCACTGTCTTTGCTTAGCCTGCCAGAGGGAATTCCAGTCTTATCTCCAGCTTGATTTTCTGCTTGGTTTCAGCTTTGCCTTTAGCCTTTTGCCTAGTTCCTGCCTTGCCCCATTTGTTTCTTCTGCCTTGTTCTGGTGGCCTTCCCGCCATGCTTCTGTTGTCTCCAGGCTCGTTCCTATTGTTTCCAGCCTTGTTCCTGTTGTCTGTTCCTAGCCTACCCTGTCTCTGCCTTCTTCCTTTTGTTCTGTTCCCACCTGTTCCAGGTAGCGTCCTCCGTCTTGTTCTGGCCTTGTACCTGCCCTGACCCAGTCTGTGGTCTCTGTCTTGTCCTGCCTGTGTCAGTTGCATCTTGTTGCTCCCAGCCTCCAGGTCTTCTGATTCCTGCTTCTTCCTGGTCCTGAATTCATCAGGTCATGCCTCAAGGACGATCCCCTGGCCTCCACTCTGTCAGGTCAGCCCCCCAAGGGCTCTTCTTAGAGCCATACTCTGGTAACATCTCTGTTGGGGTGTGGCTCACTTGCTGCCAATTAGGACTTGCCTTTGGGCTAGGTGGGTAGCGTAAACTCAACTGCAGCCTAAGGGCTCACCTTCTGAATTGTGACAAATTGAAAAGATCATCTTGGGCAAGTCACCCACCTTACAGCTGCTCCAGCAACTGGCTCTCCAGCTCTGGCAACTGTCTGGTTCCATTTGGGACTTGACCACCCATATGGACCACCTCCAGATATCAGCACTGCCATAGGCCTCAGCCTCTTCAGCAGCGGCCATCAGTACAATTCCAGTGGCCACATCTGTAGCACCTGTTATCAGACTTGTGGCCCCTCCTCGATATGATGGGAGCTCCAAAAACTGTAGAGATTTCATCAACCAATGTCAGATAATTTTCGAACTCCAAGTGAAGGACTTCATTTCTGACAGGGCCCAAGTGGTATATACCATATCCTTGCTTCCAGGTCAAGCCCTTGCATGGGCCTCTCTACTCTGGGAATGGAACTACCCAGTGCTTAATAACCCAAACAGCTTCCTTGAACAATTCCAGAAGGGTCTTTGAGGAACCTGGGAAAGCCTTCTCTACACAAGCAAAGGTCACAAACCCCTGGAAATTATGCCATCCAGTTCCACGCTTTAGCATTGAAGCTAAATTGGAACAATGAGAGCCTTGTGGCGGTCTTCTGGCAAGGGTTGGCACCCAAAATTAAAGATGAACTGGCAGGATGGGCTCTTCCTACCACATTGGATGACCTCATCTCCCTTTGTAATTAGGGAGACATCTGGTTCCAAGAGCAAGCCAGGAAATGACAATCTTCCCATTGTACAGTTCATCTGATTCATTATTTTTATTTATTTTTGTTACATTTGTACCCTGCGCTTTCCCATTCATGGCAGGCTCTATGTGGCAGGCAATGGAGGGTTAAGTGACTTGCCCAAAGTCACAAGGAGCTGCCTGTGCCAGGAATTGAACTCAGTTCCTCAGTTCCCCAGGACCAAATTCCACCACCCTAACCACTAGGCCACTCCTCCACATAGTTTCCAGTGAGCCATGCGCTTGACAACAATGGAATTATCACCTCTAGACTCTGGGGAACCAATACAGGTGGAACATTCATCTCTCAAGGAACATGAGAAGCAGAGACACCGGACCCAGAATTTGTGCCTTTACTGTGGAGAGAAAGGACATTATGCCCTCAGATAGCAAAACAAGTCAGGAAACTTTTGGGCCTAGTCCTGGCTGGGGTACCAGTGCTAGGTTCTTCTGTCCAGATTACCTGCACTCCATTTTTAGTTCCAGCTTCCCTAGAGTTGGACCATGAACTGACAACCACTTAGGCCTTCATTGACTCTGGAGCAGGAGAGAACTTAATCGATGAGGCTCTTGTTCGACATTACAAAATCCCTACCCAGGATCTCCTTAAAGCCACTCCAGTCTCCTCAGTGCCATAGTTCTCAGCTGTTTTAAAGATAGGAGAGAGAAAGGATGGAGTCTGAGTAAGCAGGGGCATTTGGTCAGAGTGGGTGGGCCAAAAGGTCATTATCTGCCAACAGCTAATTTGTTGCTTTCTGGGGAAGTAACAAACCATAAAAGTAATTATTAGAAGTATCTAGATAAGAGTTTATCTGATATTTTTGCAATTAATATCATGATTGTAAGCAAGTTTGTCTACATCAAAAGAAAAAGATGGCATGTGGGAACTTGCTCCTTTTTGTTTTATGGAATGCAATAGTTATTATAAAAATGCACTTGCCTTTTTTATTACTGCTGTTTCACAGAGAGATATTGAATAATGAGGTAGGGTCTTCCTTCATGTAGAATTTCTGTCCAGAGCAGGGGTGAAGCCAGACTTTGGCGGGAGGGGGTCCAGAGCCCGAGGTGAGGGGGCACATTTTAGCCCCCCCGCCTGTCACGACTGTGGTCGTGACTCCTCTTTTACTCACCTTATTTCCCGATGTTCAGCTTCCAAGATGGCTCCTGCCTGTTCAGCTTCCAAGATGGCTCCTGTCTGTCTTTCCTGTGTGTTCACTTCCTGTATGTTCCAAGCCTCTCTTTGGTGTCATTGTGTTCCCTGCTCCTGTACTGCAGTAGGTGACATCATCAGTGAGAGTCTTTATAAGGAAGTGGTGTACTTGCATTCAGGGCTTTTGCATCTCCAAAGGTTGAGGTTAGTTTGAATGCAATTTGCATTTCTGCCTTGCTTCTAGTTGGTGTGCCTGTGGCACTTCTGTTTGCTCTTGTCTAGAGTTCTGTTCTTTGCTTGTGTTTGTTAGTTACTGGAGCTTCAGCCATTGCTCTGTTCTCTGTCTGTGTTTGTCAGCTACTGGATCTTCAGTCATTGCTCTGCTCTCTGTGTTTGTCAGCTACTGGAGTTTCAGCAATTGCTCTGCTCTCTGTCTGTGTTGGTCAGCTACTGGAGCTTCAGCCATTGCTCTGCTCTCTGTCTGTGTTGGTCAGCTACTTGAACTTCAGCCTTGTCTTGTCTGCGTGCCTGTGGGCACCTCTGTTTTAATTCCAACCCTGTCTGCATTTGGCTTCCTTTCCCTCCTGCCTGAGAACCCTGAATCCTTTGTGCTTAGCACTGCAGTCTTGTTCTGGTCTGGGTGCCTGTAGGCACCTCTGTCTTGATTCCAGCCCTGTCTGCTTTTGGCTTCCTTTCCCTCCTGTCTGAGTACCCTAATCCTGAACCCTGTTTCAGTCAAGCTTCTTTCTGTATCCGATACCCTGTCTGAGTCTCCTGAATCCAGAAGTCCAGAACCCTGTTTTAGTCAAGCTTGTTTAGAGTCCTGTATCTGGTGTGATAATCCTGTTGGTCCAGTCTGTCTGCAGGCTCAGTCCAGCTGGCCGCCTGCACCTGGGGGCTGTGATAAACACAGTGGTTGCCCTACCCTGAGGAGGCCGCTAGGGGGTGCTCTCCACCTGAAAACCTGGGATATGCCCATTCTGGTCACTAGAGGGAGCCAAAGGGGGTATACCAGTGTAGTGACCTGAAGGGACGGCTAGGGGGTGCTCGTGGTATAGGACCTGTCCTTCCCTGGAGAGGCCACCAGGGGGAACTCTCTGAGTAGAAGCTGGAAAGTTGGAGAGAGTTCTAGGTGTGGACTTTTCTGGAAGCAGGGGGGGGAGAGGCCTAGAGAGGTGGGGTGGATTATTGGTCACCCTATAAAAAGCACCCTCTAAGTCAAGATAAGGTAGGGGAGTCAGGAATTGCTGCTTCTCAAAGAAGATATTTGAGGGAGCAGCAATATCAGACCTGCAACGCCCAGAGCCTGAGGATTACAAATGAGTACCGGGATGATGCCAGAGAAAGGGCGAGAAGGAAACTCTGAAAGCTGGGAAGGTACTTACCAGACTTAAGGACTATGTAATTGATGGACTAGTGAATTGTTTGAAATGGACTAACAGCCGTGGGGTGGAGGATAGGACTGTAAGGTCAATGCGAGTGAAGAAGTCCTATCCAGGGGTGGTGGCTGTTTTACACTGAAACCCCGGTCTCTCCAAGAAAAGGGGTTCAGTCAGTGTATTTGCGAATGAAGGATACTTGGAAGGAAGTGGTGCTCCACAAGATTGACTCCAAGTCCTAGTAAAGTGAATTTGCATTTTGATTGTCTCATTTGCATATATGGGAAGGTTGGAGAATCCTAGTTGCAGTTCCAGGAGTGTGTGAGGGGTCACGGCCCGTGGATCAGAGGGGTGACCGGGACACACTGGACTGGACCGGAGAGGATTTCCAGCCGAAGGAAGGCATGTGTCAGCAGTCACCCTGAGTAGGGCAGGAGCCCCAGATATAGAGGTGGGAGCTTGCAAGTGACTGGGAGAAGACCAGCCGGAGGCCTGCTTAGGAGCCTGGGGTCAGTGAGGCCGTGTAGAGAGCAGGAAGAGCACATGTCTTTACAGACTGTCCTGAAGCCAAGTGCCAGGGGGCTTCAAGAGGGCTTAGTTGAAGAATACCCTGAGGAGGGGAAGATAAAGAAAACCCCTTTTGTCTTGACCTGTTTGTTTCTGTGCTGTACTTGCTGGAGTTACCCTGAAAAGGGGGGGGAGAGAAGATAAAGGAAACCCCCTTGTTCTGAACTGTTTGCTTCTGTGCTGTTTTTGCTGGAGTTACTAGGGATTTACCACAAGTTGTGTTGGAACCGCTTTGGGTGGAACTGGCCATGGCTGAGCAGTTTGCCTGGACAATCGCAATACACAGCTTGGCTTGGGAGCCAAGGGGACTCCGAAGAGACTGGCAAGTGAGACCCCGGCCAGCAGAGGGCTGCATTTCTGGATCACCCAGTGGCCAAGGAGCTTCACAGGGCTCAACCCCTAGGGAACGGTGGTCAAGCGCAGGTGAAGACCAGCTTCTCTGTCCTGCTTATTCCCTGCTTGCCTACTGCTGTAGTTCCAGTCCTGTGGCTTCGTTCTGTTTCTGTGAGTCTGACATCATGCAGGACATCAGAAACAGAACGAAGCCTCCGCGGGAAGAAGAGGACCTCGGCTGGCGGGGATTGGGGTCCCCTGCCAGCAAAGGTAGCTCACGGCAACGTTGGCGGCGGGGGAAGATCATTGGTGGGAGGGGAGGGTCGAGAGGGTCGTCGGCAGGGGGGTCCAGGGCCAAATCTATGGGGACCCAGGCTCTCGTGGCCCCACGTAGCTACGCCATCGGTCCAGAGGCAGTCTAAATGTGCCAAGGGCATTTACTTTAAACTTTGTTTTAATCCATTTTTGCAGCCCTTACATGCACATGATTTTGCTTTTTAAACCCAAAGGCAAATTCTAAGGGTGGTTGAACAATTAGATATAAACTGTGTTTAATCTGAATTAATTAATTGGAATATGTCAGTTTTTTGAATTGGAAATGCACTTCTCTGATGTTTTCTATTTTAGTTAACTTCTTGAGGTTTCTAGTTCAGTTCTTTTGCCTTTATAATTGATCTCAGGCAGTTACTTCTATTATGGTATGGCAATGTTCTGAGTGTGTCTTTGCCCAGGTTTGGTGTATACTGTTAAAGATGTCTTAGCAAGGTGACAGTACTTTTATGGTGTAGCTGTAGTAATGTCTCAGGAATAAGGAATGGTGTGCAAGCTAAAGTTCGTGAAAACGCTAAACAGCTTCTAAAATGTTGATAAGTATCTATTTCACAAAACTGAAATAACTCCAGTTTTTCAGTAACATCATTATATCTCTCTATATAAAACGCACCTCCAACGTTCTAATGAAGCCTCACTTTCCCAACATTCTAAAGTGAGGTGGCTGAGACCACTTTTTTGCTCCATGAGTGTCTGCCCCGCCCACACGTCAAACGTTATGGCGTCAGGGGCGGAACAATCACTCACCCAATCGCATTGGAGGTGTGTTTTGGAAGGTAGGAGGCGCAGTATCTGCACTTCGCAAAGCCCCCCCCAAGGTTGCCACACACCTCACCCCTACACCCACCCCAGGTAGCCACCAATACCACCCTGCACCACCACCCCAAGCAAACAGCGACCCAGGCACTCCCGCTGCCACTCATAAAAACAGCCCCCAGCCAGGGAAACAGACTCACACCCAGCCATCCACAATGCTGCAACCCCCCCCCCCAGGTCGCTTGCTCATCCAGCCAGGTCACCACTCCGCCCACCAGTTGGCCGCTCCACCCGGGCACTCCCGCTGCCACTAACAAAAACAGCCCCCAGCCAGGGAAACAGACTCACACCCAGCCTTCCACAATGCCGCTACCCCCCCACACACAGATCGCTCACTCGATCGTTCGCTCACCCACCCAGCTCACCACTCCGCCCACGAGTTTGCTGCTTCAGCCGCCCCCCACCCGGTCTACCAATGGCACAGGCCCCCAGCATTGAAGGAACACCGCCTCTCAAATACCTGTCAAACTTCTGCACGCAGCACTCCACCACATGATCGCTTCTCTTCGGGTCTTCTTCCCTCCCTGTGTCCCGCCCTTGCGGAAGTTACGTCACACGAGGGCGGGGCACAAGGAGGGAAGAAGACACAAAAGGAAGCGAATTGCTGGGCTGGCTTGCTGCGTGCAGCACTTTGAAATGGCGGTAAGATGGGGGGGGGGAACAGTGATCAGCGATATCGGGGGCAGGGGCGACTGGAGACCTCAGGGGGAGGGACATGGATGGGAACAGAAAGCGACTGATGGTGGACATGGGGTTGGTGGGGAGAGATGCTGGATGGGAGGGCAATGTAGGAGTAAGGGAGAGAAGTCAGGGAGGACTCTGGAACTGGGAGGGAGAGAGGACCCTGGAACTGCGAGGGAGGGGGAACCTTGAAACAGGGAGGGAGAGAGGGAGGGGGCATCATGAAACACAGAGGGAAGGAGGGAGGGAGGGGGCATCATGAAACTCAGAGGGAGGGAGGGAGGGAGTGGGGGACCTGGAACTGGAAGGGAGGGAGGGACCAAACCTGGAACTGGGAGGTAGGGAGCAAGGGACCAAACATGGAACTGGGAGGTAGGGACCAAACCTGGAACTGGGAGGTAGGGACGACCCTGGAAGAGGGGGGGGGGGAGGGGGGGTGACGACGACCCTGGAACTCGGACGGATGGACGACCCTGGAACTGGGAGGGAGTGAGGGGAGGGGAGGGGAGGGGGGACCTGCCGGCACACACTCTCATTCTCACACACACTCTCTCTCTCACACACACACTTAGTCTCACTTTCTCTCTCTCACACACACACTCGCATATTCACTCTCTCTCTCTCTCTCTCTCTCTCATACAGTCACTCTCACACACATTCTTTCAGACATACACACTCTGAGGAAACACCTTGCTAGCGCCCGTTTCATTAGTTTCAGAAACGGGCCTTTTTTCCTAGTTTTATATATATCGTATATAATCACATTATATGTATTGGGGGGTGGTACCATAGAAAAAGCTTTCAAAATTAATGGGGTAGCAACCTACCACATTGATTGTTAAGCAGCTGGAGAGATGTCATTGCATTTCATATTTTTCTTCCAGCTACAGAAATACCCACTGTCTGCAGCAGCACATCCATAATGCACAACTTGATCTTGATTGTAGAAAAGATAGCTAGAATGGATAAATTTGCAATTCAGATCGCAGTAGGAAAAGAAATGGAACAGCATATACCCCCACCATCTGGAGTTAATCAAAATAACAGAAAACAAACTACTGAAGAGTTGGATGAAGATGAGAGACCCAGCACGTAGTGGTGAGCACTAGTGGTGCAAAATCCAAGAAAGGTCGCTCATTTCAAGAAAAGTGGATGTCCAATTTCAGCTGGCTCACTTACTGCAAGATAAAAGAAAAGGCATTTTGCAAGACTTGTCAAGATGCAAAAGGTAAAGGTTTAATACAGTTTGCTACAAAAGCTAAGGCTTCATTCATTGATGATGGATTTGACGCATGGCATCATGCATTGGAAAGATTCCGTAAGCATGAAAAACCTGAGTGCCACCGGGAAGCAACAAGCAAATTAGTAAGTACACAAAATATATTTGCCATTATGAGTAAAGCCAAGAAAAATGACATGCTGATTGCACGCCTGGTGCTGACAAGAGCCTTCACATCACTGAGATATCTTGCTCAGCAAGGCCAGGCTATACGTGGTCATACAGATGACGGGTCTAATTTTTTGAATTTGCTAAAATTAAGGGGTGAAGATGTTCCTGAAATAAACCAATGGCTACAACGAACTAACTAGAAATGGTTGTCACATGATGTGACCAATAAAATGTTTATGATCATGTATCAGGTTTTGTTGAGAAAAGTGCTTGTGAACATTCAAAATTGTGATTTTTTTTTTTCTTATCATGATTGATGAAACAGCTGATGTAACTGTGCATGAACAAGTTTCAGTTTGCATTCACTGGGTTGGTGATGGTTTAGAGGCTCATGAAGACTTCATCGGATTTTATGAAACAGGTGAAACAACACAACCAAAAAGGAGGGGAAAAAAACCTCACAAGGATAGTGAGGTAAATCCAAGGAGGATAACAAATAAATCTTTAATGAAGATACTTAAAAACCGATCCGGCTGTGTTTTGGCCCGAAGGCCTGTCTCAGGGGTCCTGGTGAATCTACATAAAAAGCAAACATGAGACATATATTGTGTGACATCTGAAATAATAAAATATATGAAATTATGAAATTAAATATTTGAGTTATAAACATATATAAAAAATTGATTCATAAACAATATAAAAATGCACGATGTAACACAATATTGTAATTATAAATAAAATGATTGTGGATGTATAGTATAAATTAAATATACAGGTCATATAAATATATATATGTATTAGGAAGACTAGGTTTCTCCTCCCACTCTCAAACAGGCCTCACTCTATCTCTTCCCAGCCTCTGGAACCCCCCAACCTTCAGGATCCTAGGTCCCTTGTTCACTCAGGGTGACCTTGTTCTTAATATGCAAATTAGATGTAGATTAGACAGTTCTCAACAACAGCATATTCATCAGGCAACTCTTTATTCCAGCCCCCTGGGCATACTTCTTCCAGCTTAAACACTTTCACAGGTCTTCCCACTGAGCCTCCCACACACAGACACCTGGGCTCAGCGCTAACAGCCTTCTGTCCTGGACAAGATGTTTTTCCCTCACCAGGAGTATACAGCTCTGTCCTCCAGCCCCTGGCTGCTAGTTCATTGGTCTCAATACATAACTCTATCCACACACAGTTCATCCAAAGACCACAGCCAGTACCTTCAAAGGGGATCTTCTTTCAGCTGCCCGGTTTCCAGCTCCTCTCTCTTCTCTTTCACTACTCAGACAGGTATAAGGTGGTTAATTAGCTTCTCAGGCCCTTCAGGCTCTTCCCCCTAATTCCAGGCAGGATCCAGCCCATAACTACCTACACCTGTTTCCAGCCCAGAATTCTCCTTGGTCCTAGCAACCTCCACCTGGACATTCCCCTACTGGCTCCCTCTAGTGACTCATCCTGGACATTTCCCCCATTTCTATGGGAACAGCGCCACCTAGTGGCCTACCCAGGATAGGACAGCCCCTTATTCTTCACAGTATGCAAACACATAATGTGGCTAATTATGATAATAAAATTATAACAAACATTATGAATATTAAGTTGTGAAGAAAATCTAATTCATAAATAAAAATCAATATTAAAAAGGAAAATAATGAACAATGAATGAAAAATGAGCTTATTCAATGTTTTGCGAATGATAAATAAATAAATAAAATGGTTAAAAGTTGCAAACTGTAATCTGTTGGATTGGTCGTGAGCCCTTGAGCCCAGGCCGAGGCCCGCTGATAGCAGAGGCCAAGGCCTAGGGGAGACCGGCCCGCCACTACACACCCCAGCTATCCAACACCCCTAGCCTACCCACACGCAGTACCTCAGGAAGAAAGGGAAATAGGCATTCAAGCGGGCCTCACAGCCGAACTGGAATCGATACACACCCAGGGAGGGGAGAAAGAAACACAGGAGTCCCCACAGGACCCAAGGTGCCAGCCGCGCACTGGACACTAGCCACAGGGCGCAGGAAAAACCAACCACGGAGGCTCCACAGACCCAGGACAGACACCCCCAGACTACAAGGGAGGACACCAAAGGAACCAGAACAGGGTGCCACACCCCCCCCCCCCCCAGGGGACTAGCGCAGGAAAGGAAAACTAATACAGGAAGCACCCTGTAACCACAGGAGGATATGGAGAAAACAGCTAGAAGACCGGGCTGCCACAAGAACACCGCAGCCAGGAACCCCCCAGGACAGAAGGGAAAATGAACTAACTAAAAGCCACAAAAGCCAGAGACAGGTACAGGAAACAAAAAGTAAACTAGCCCTCAAACCAGAGGACAGAGGCAAAGATACAAAAAGGATGAAGAAAATCCCCTGTCTAAAACACACAGAAGACAGAGAAGTAGCGTAGCCAGAGTTTAATTTTTAGATGGGCCTGGAGGTGGACTGGGTGGGCACAGGCCTCACATTTCCTCTCCACCAGCTACCACCCCCCCCCCCCGCCCGCTGCTGCCGACGCATTTCCTCTCCATCTGCTACCCCCCCCCCCCGCGACAGCCCCCTGCACATGTCAGTTCTAGTCATTTTTACTGACCTGAAGCGCCGTTCTCCCTCCAGCACCGGCGATTCCCATAGCCAGCCTTCTGCCAGTGCGCGTCGTCGGAGCCTCTTCTCAGGCGCATCACGCCTACTCTGCAACTTCCTGTTTTCCGTGAAGGTGGGATGCAGGAAGTTGCAGAGTAGGCGGGACATGCCTGAGAAGAGGCCCCGACGACGCACACTGGCAGAAGGCTGGCTATGGGAATCGCCGGTGCTGGAGGGAGAACGGCGCTTCAGGGCAGTAAAAGTGAGCATACCACGCGGACGGGGAGAGTGGGCAGAAGAGGCTGGGTGGGCCTGGAGCAAAAGTGGCTGGGCCTGGGCCCGTCCAGGCCCACCCGTGGCTACGCCCCTGAGACAGAGGCAGAGACACAGTACACAAGGGGTTAAACTTACTGAACCAGAAGTCAGAGGCAGGAACAGGAGGAGGAAGATAACTGAATAAACAAACAACCTGAGGGAAGGCCCGCAGACCACGGCAGAAGGGGCACAGCCCCCACTGAACAAACAAAGTAGCTGGCCTCCCACAGAGAACTGCAAGCAGTGAGGGAGAGCCCCAGCTGGAGGCAAGTGAACTAATTACTCACACACACGCTGACAGAAACGAACCCAGACAAAGGAAACTAAACAGCAAGCTGAATACACACACAGACACACACACACTGCCACAAGATATCCCAAACAAAGGGAAAGTAACAGAAAGCCCTGACGTCAGAAGAAGGCGGACACTGAGGGAACCAAGAGCGCGAAGGGAAGGTAGACGTCGGCAGCGCTCCGCTTTCACTGACGCTGCTGCGACCTCTTCGTTTTCGTCGCGTCGTCCCACCCCCCACTTCATGCGATTTGCGAACCGCGCTGCCGCTTAGCACTGCTTTAAAAAAAAATTTACACGTCAGCAGGAACAGGCTGCTTCAGCCAATCCCAGGAGCCTTCCTTCAGCCCTCAGGGGCGGAACACGCTGAAGGAAGGCCCCTGGGATTGGCTGAAGCAGCCTGTTCCTGCTGACGTGTACTTTTTTTTTTTAAGCAGTGCTAAGCGGTTCGCGAATCGCGTGAAGGGAGAAGACAATTTGCTGGAAATGGAGGGGAGGGGAGAGAGAGGAGGATTGCTGGCTATGGATGGAGGAGGGAAGGGCAGAGAGGGACAAGGATGGACATGAGGGCCCAGGGAGAGGACAATTTGCTGGAAATGGAGGGGAGGGGAGAGAGAGGAGTATTGCTGGCTATGGATGGAGGAGGGAAGGGCAGAGAGGGACAAGGATGGACGTGGATGGGAGGGCAGGACCCAGGGAGAGAGAAGAAATAGCTGGAAATGGATATAGAGCAAGAAATGAAGAAGAAAGGAGGAAAGTAAAGAAATAAATGGAAAGGAAGCCCTGGAAATGGAGTTAAGAGGACAGATAGCAGCAGACTCAGATACTGGCCAGCATGATCGGAAAAAGAAAGTCACCAGACAACAAAGGTAGAAAAAAATCATTTTATTTTCATTTTAGCGTTTGGAATATGTCTACTTTGAGAATTTACATCTGCTATCTTATTTTGCAATGTATAGCAATTTGTTTCTAAGAATATTGCTGACAATTCCTGTCAGTGTAGCAAGTGGTGAGCGATCATTTTCACCGGGGGGGGGGGGCGTGATCATTTTCACCGGGGGGGGGGGGGGGCGCCAACTGATAGTCTGCAGGGGGGCGCCAGAGACCCTAGGCACGGCCCTGCTCGTATATCTTGAAAGATGCATGGACATTTGAGGGCTGTGCTTTGGCTAGTGTATGAATTTCATACACCTTATGTCTGTAAAGTAAAAATAAAAATAAAAACACCTCTATATATAAAGTCATGGAAAAACATAAACTTGTAATCTGATTCATAAGTAAAAATAATGAACAGTCAATGAAATATTACAGAGTTCAAAGATTTATAAACTGGTAAAAATATATCCTACGTCATCAATCAGACTGCAACACTAGCCATGTGATATATGCCATCATTTGTCCATGCAAAAAAATGTACATTGGTAAAACTAAACGATCTGTAAAAACAAGGATAATAGAACACAGGAGCTGCATCAAACGAAAGATTCTGTCCGCACCACTTACTGAACATTGGACATCCCATGATCACTCTATTGATGATCTTCAATTCTTCGTCCTAAGACATTTTATTCAGAGGTGACGGAAAGGGGACATTGAATCAGCTTTACTCAGAGAAGAACAAAGACTCATTTTCTTTTTCAATAGTTTGCAGCCTAATAGTCTTAATGCAGAGATAGACTACAATGTTTTTCTTTAAATTCTCCATTGCCCATTATGCAATCCATCCTTTTTCACTCCCCTCCAAATGGATGATCTGTTTCCCATATGATATCCCATCACAACATCAGAATTTCATAATCAGCATTCCGTTTATATATATATATATATACTCATATTTTATATTTATATTCATATCACAACAACATCAGAATTTTAAAATCAACATTCTGTATTTATTTTTTACTTATATCTTATATTTATTCTTAAATTTTGGCAACGCCATCAATGTTTTCTGTTTAAGTTTCAATTTAGTTATTCTTTCATTTAAGTTATTTTTAAAACACAATATTTATGCATTTCATACTTCAAAAGCACTATTATATTTTTAATTTTTTACCTTTTAGTTTTTTATTCAGGTTGCATTTAATGGAAGAAAGAACATAGATTTATTGAAATGGCATTTTACAGTGTGACTTTTATTTTATTTTTTGTGAATGCAAGTCAATGCCATAGTAGCCTATAGGAAGTAACATCATTAACTAGCAATTTTACATGCTACAAAGACATCACGTTGGATTGCACACTTTTTCATTGGCAACTTTATTTTTCAATATCGTTTTTATTGATTACTTTTTGACACAATGGCTATTAAACAACAATTTCCATTCATATGCCAAATCTCACAATTTTTAGTAAATTTCACTGACTGCTACAATCCCCCTTTTTTTTGGGGGGGGGGGGGGTGTCTTTTTGTTTTGATTTTTTATTTTATAGACATAATGTGTATGAAATTCATACACTAGCCATAGCACAGCCCTCAAATGTCGACACATTGTTCAAGATATATGAGTATTCCTTTTCTATGCTCATGCATTTCACTTTCTCCCTCACATCATTTAATTACAATTTAACTTTTAATATCATCCATGAACTTAGAATACACTCTGCATCCGTTGACAACCCAGCATACACAACAATCACTCATACAATACGTCACCCTAGCATTAGCAAACAAACATCAAGTCTTTTCATCAATATTCATTAGACATACGTCCTTTCATCCTATTTAACTGACACGGTTCCAATACTACTGTTTCACATCATTCAGCCAACAACACGGCAACTTTTATTCAGCAGCTTTAAAAGACAGAGGGTAAGCATTATCGATTTTGATACACTCACACATATAACTGTTTTGTTTTTTTTATTTGTACCCCATGCTTTCCCACTCATGGCAGGCTCAATGCAGCTTAGGTACTTATTTGTACCTGGGGCAATGGAGGGTTAAGTGACTTACCCAGAGTCACAAGGAGCTGCCTGTACCTGCAGTGGGAATTGAACCCAGTTCCCCAGGACCAAAGTCCACCACTCTAACCACTAGGCCACTCCTCCACCAGTTAATAGCACCAACAACTTTTCACTAAATTTTTCACTTTTTGTTGCCATCAATTTGTCCCCCTCCCCCCCTTTTTTTGCAATTGCAATATACATTAGTTTTTATTCATTTCAACACTATCTTCCATACTCAAAATATAATGTTGTATCCTTCATTATTTGCCTTACATTCGAAATGATATTTTTACAAACACAGTTGTTTTGGCGCCTTTTTTTTAGAAAACATATGACGAAAACATCTCTCTAACCAATCACAGTACAGTGCTCGAATACAATCAGCATTCTGTAAGTAAAAAAATGCATATATTTCAATTGTTCACAAACATATAGATTTGAATCATCATTAATCATTTTAAATCACTAACTTGTTTTACACAGACTTCAATTTCTTAGAATTCACCAACGTTTCAGTCTCAGAATCCACCGATGTTTCATTTTTAGAACCCACCAACGTCATTTAATTAGCTGTACACTTTCACTTTACAATTCTGTTTTAATACTCTCCGGTTCCGTCGCACTTTAACAATCAAAACATCTTTTTTTAAAACTATCTCTTGACTGCAATGTAATTAGACACAAATATATATATTTATTTATATTCAATATAGTTAAATGAAGGATTTTGACCGATAGATACTCGCATTAAACTTCCCTGCTCTAGAGCACTATACTGCAACATCAGAGGCACCACAAGAATTTTATCACTTTTAACAAGGTTATTTATTATTCAGAAAAAAACTGAATACATTTATTTTTTATTTTTCATTCATTGTTCATTATTTTTATTTATGAATCAGATTACAAGTTTATGTTTTTCCATGACTTTATATATACGGGTGTTTCTATTTTTATTTTTATTTTTACTTTACAGACATAAGGTGTATGAAATTCATACACTAGCCAAAGCACAGCCCTCAAGTGTCCACGCATCTTTCAAGATATATGAGTATCCCTTTTCAAATGTTCATGCATTTCACTTTCCCCTTTACATTATTTACTTACACTTTATATATCCATCCACATAGAATCGAAAGCCGATTTTGAGCGCCTCCAACTGCAGTCTGTCGCGGGAACGGACAAAGTTGACGGGGGCGTGTCGGAGGCGTGGTGAAGGCGGGACTGGGGCGTGTTTATCGGCCGAGCGGAGATGGGCGCGCACGGCCAATAATGGAAAAAAGAAGGGCGCCAGAAGCGAGAATTTGGGTCACTTTTTTTGGACCCTTTTTTTTCACGAACAAGTCCCCAAAAAGTGCCCCAACTACCCAGATGACCACCGGAGGAAATCGGGGATAACCTCCCCTTACTCCCCCAGTGGTCACTAACTCCTCCCACCAAAAAAAAGAACTTTAAAAACTTTTTTGCCAGCCTGTATACCAGCCTCAAATATCATACCCAGCTCCATCACAGCAGTATGCAGGTCCCTGGAGCAGTTGTTAGTAGGTGCAGTGGACTTCAGCCAGGTGGACCCAGGCCCATTTCCCCCTACTTGTGCTGGTAAATGGGAGCGCTCCAAACCGCCCCCAAAACCCACTGTATCCACATCTAGGTGCCCCCCTTCAGCCATAAGTGCTATGGTAATGGTGTAGAGTTGTGGGCAATGGGTTTTGGGGGGGGATTTGGGGGGCTCAGCTCCCAAGGTAAGGGAGCTATGGACTTGGGAGGTAATTAAAAAATTTTTTAACTGTTACAAGTGCCCCGTAGGGTGCCCTGGCATGTGAGGGGGACCAGTGCACTACGAATCCTGGTCCCTCCCACGACCAAATGCCTTGGATTTGTTCGTTTTTGAGATGGGCGCCTTCGGTTTCCATTATCACTGAAAACTGATACCACCCAGCTCAAATCCGCCCAAATGCGATGCATTTGCCCGGCACAAACCGTATTATCGAAACAAAAGATGGATGCCCATCTTTTTCGAAAATACGGTCTGGCCCACCCCTTCGTGGACCCGTTCTCGGAGATAAACGCCCATGGAGATGGGCGTTCGCATTCGATGATGCCCCTCTATATCACCCAAGCATTAGATTCTAATCATCATTAATCATTTTAAATTACTATCTTGATTTACACAGACTCTAATTTCTTTTATTTTTAGAATTCACCAATGTTTTATTTTTAGAATCCACCAATGTTTTATTTTTAGAATTCACCAAGGTCATATAATCAGCTATACACCTTCACTTTACAATTATGTTTAAATACGCTCCGGTTCCGTCGCACTTTAACAATCAAAACACTCCCCTTTTTTTTAACACTACCATTTGACTGAAATGTAATGACACACAAATATATGTATTTATTTATATTCAATCCAGATAAATGAAGGATTTTGACCTACAGATACTTGCATTAAATCTTCCTGTTGTACAGCACTATACTGCAACATAAGAGGTACCAGAAGAATTTTATCACTTTACATATTTGTTTGCAACTTTTAACCAGTTTATTTATCATTCGCAAAACATTGAATAAGCTCATTTTTCATTCATTATTTTCCTTTTTAATATTGATTTTTATTTATGAATCAGATTACAAGTTTATGTTTTCTTCATGACTTAATATTTGTGGAGGGGCATAATCAAACGCAAACTCCCATCTCCATGGACGTCTATGTCCGAAAACGGGTATGTGAAGAGGCGGGACAGACCGTATTTTCGAAAAAGATGGGCGTCCATCTTTCATTTCGAAAATATGGTTTGGATGGACCAAATGCCATGGATTTGGTCCTTTCTGAGATGGGCGTTTTTGTTTTTTAGCGATAATGGAAACTAGAAATGCCCAGCTCAGAAACATCCTAATCCAAGCCATTTGGTCGTGGGAGGGACAAATGTACAACACTACCATAGCTCTTAGGGGTGAAGGGGGCAACTACATGTGGGTACAGTGGGTTGTAGAGGTCTCCCATTTACCACCACAAGTGTTACAGGTGTGGGGGGATGGGCATGGGTCTGCCTGCCTGAAGTGCACTGCAGTACCCACTAAAAGTGCTCCAGGGACAGGACTTGTTGCTGCTGTATAACCTTGGCAAAGCAGTTCACACCTGAAGAATAATCTCGCTGAAAACGTCCTTTATTTGAATAAGCACCTTTACTCACAGTTAACTGCAGATCAGAGGTTGTGCCCCACTGGCAAAGAGTCTCGCTGGTACTGAGATTAGCAGTAGGTCCAAGCTGGCAGAATGGTGTACAATGCCCTCTTTCAGCAACATTCAAGGTAAGAACTAAGTGCTGTAACTTGGCTAACACGTGAAAGGGATCTAAAAGTGTCTTACACAAATGGCCACTACCTCATGGACTACCGGAAACAAAACAGGGCACACTCTGACCCAGTAAGCAGAGGGAAAAGCACCATGGGAGTAGAGCCTACCAACTACCAACATCGTGAGCATTTAACACGAGCTAGTGGATTCACGGAGGCCAATACCCTACACCCACCACAATGCATTGCTGATGCGACTCTGCAGTGCCCTTAACAGAAAAGGTGTCACACTCACCCGAGACCCACATCAGAACCAGGGAAAGGCTGTCAGAGGATAGAACACATTCTGCTGTCATGGAGGTGGGTACGGCATTTGATGCTGGCATACAGGCTGGGAAAAAAGTTTGTAAAGTGGGTTTTTTTGGGTGGGAGGGGGTTAGTGACCACCGAGGGGGAGTCAGGGAAGGTGATCCCCGATTCCCTCTGGTGGTCAGCTGTTCAGTTGGGGACCAAATTCTCGCCAACAACGCCCTTCTTGTTTCGATTATCAGCTAAGGATGCCCATCTCTCCTCGGCCGATAACCACACCCCAGTCCCGCCTTCGCCAAGCCTCCGACACCCCCCCCCCCTCCCGTTATCTTTGTTCATCTACGTGACGGACTGCAGTTGAGGATGCCAAAAATCGGGTTTCGGTTATACCGATTTGGGCGCCCACGGGAAACGGACGCCCCTCTCCCGATAAGGGTCAAAATATGGGCATCTTTAACTTTCGATTATGAGGTGTTTAGTGTTTGTCAGTGGCGTAGCAAGGGTGGGGCGGTGGGGGCGGTCTGCCCCCGGTGTCATCAGGTGGGGGGGGTGCTCCGCTCCCGCTGCTCCGCCTTAAAAATTTTTTTTTGGAAGCGCCGGAGAGTGGCAGGCAGCGCGCCTCACGTCTGCCTTGCTAGTAAAGAAGATCTCGCTGATGTCGTCGCCCTTCCCACATTGAGTCCCGCCCCCCTCTGAGGCAACTTCCTATTACCACGAGGGCGGGCGGGACTCAGTGTGGGAAGGAAGACGACGTCAGCGAGATCTTCTTTACTAGCAGGGCAGACGCGAGGCGCGCTGCCTGCCACTCTCCGGCGCTTCCAAAAACATTTTTTTAAAGGCAGGACAGGGTAGGAGCAGCAGGAGAACAAAATCAGCTGTCGGGTCGGTGGGGGGGGGGGGGGACTCAGAGGGGAGAAGGGGATTGGGGAGGGGTGGGGGAGCTCAGAGGGGTGCTTAAAGGGGATTGGGGAAGGGTGGGGGAGCTCAGAGAGGGGAGAAGGGGATTGGGGAGGGGTGGGGGAGCTCAGAGGGGTGCTTAAAGGGGATTAGGGAGGGTGGGAGAGCATCAAGGAGGGGAGAAGGGGATTGGGGAGGGGTGGGGGAGCTCAGAGGGGTGCTTAAAGGGGATTAGGGAGGGTGGGGGAGCTCAGATGGGTGCTCAAAGAGGGGAGAAGGGGGAGGGGAGTGCTCAGATGGGAGAAGGGGTCTGAAGCTGGAACTGGGGTCTGACAAGGGGGCAGGAGGGAAAATGGGTCCATGCCTGGGGCAGGTGGGAGAATGGGTCTGGGGCTGAAAAGGGGGGATGCAAGGCATGTGGTGGATGAAGGGGGCTGAAACTGTGGGGACTAGGGGCTTTAAAGGGGACAGGGAGAACTGGCTGGGCCTGAAGCTCGGGACTGGTGAGAGAAAAGGGCTGGGGACTGGTGGGATAGTGGGGCTGAAAAGGGGGGCAGGTGGGAGATGTGAGCTGGGGCTGGAACTAGGGGCAGGTGGAATAAGGGGGCTGGAACTGGGGGCTGGAACTGGGGGCTGAAAAGAGGGGGCAGAGAGAGAGGGGATAGAAGGGGGGAGCGTGAGGGAGGGCAGACCCTGGATGGATGGTAGAGGGAGGGCAGACGGATTGAAGGGGCAGAGAGAAAGGGCAGATGGTGGGTGGAAGGGGAGAGAGAAAGAGGGCAGACTGGGGCAAATGGTGGATGGAAGGGGCAGAGATAGAGGGCAGATGTTGATGAAAGGGGGAGAGAGAGATGGCAGACTGGGGCAGAAGTGGATGGAAGAGAGAGAGGGCAGACAGTGGATGGAAGGGGCAGAGAGAGAGAGGGCAGACACTGGATGGAAGGGGCAGAGAGAGAGGGCAGACACTGGATGGCAGAGAGAGAGCGAAGACAGATGCTGGATATAAGGAAGACAGTGAAAAGATGAGGAAAGCAGAAACCAGAGACAACGAACTGTAAATATATATTTTTATTTTTTTGCTTTAGGATAAAGTAGTATTGTAGCTGTGTTAATAAATGTTTATAATAGAACATGTAAATAAGGTAATCTTTTTATTGGACTAATTTTAAAACATTTTACTTTCAGAGAACAAAACCCCCTTCCTCAGGTCAGGATAGGACACTGTAACAGTACTATACTGAATTGACCTGAGGAAGGAGGTTTTGGCCTCTGAAAGCTAAATGTATTAGTCCAATAAAATGATATTATTTGTTTTATTTCTATTTGTTAATTTGTAAAGTGGTGATTGGTATTTGTTAGTTTTTTCAAATTTACATCTGCTGTCTTTATATTTTGCATAGTACTAGAGGACATTTTCTGTTTCTGTGGTGTTGCATTGTATGCAGAGTCTGGCATCGGGGGTTCAGTTTAATTTTTGTCTAAATAGAAAGTTTATGATTACTTATTCTATAGTGGATTAGGGTGTATCTGTATTTGTGAGAAAGACATGGCTTTCGGTTGGCATTGACTGTGCAGGATCGACAATCTGTACTAATCTGTCTGTTTTCGTTTTACAATAGGTGAATTGATGTTCTAGTGCTCACTGTAGTGTTTAAGATGCTTTCCTTTTCCTTGTGTGACTTGTACAAATTACTGCTTATGGTATGGTAGAATTGCTCTACAGGTCCTGAGTGTTTTATATTCTCGGTATGCCTAGTACTGGATTTCGGGGGGGGGGGGGGGGGTGGTGTTAAAAAATGACCGGCCCCGGGTGTCAACTACCCTAGCTACGCCACTGGTGTTTGTTATAATTTTTATTGTTATAATTCATTTTAATGCCACATTATGTGTTTGCATACATATATATATTTATATGACCTGTACATTTAATTTATACTATACATACACAATCATTTTATTTACAATTACGATCCTGTATGTTACATCATGCATTTTTATGTTTATGAATCAATTTTTTATATGTTTATAACTCAAATATTTAATTTCATATATTTTATTATATCAGATGTCACACAATATATGTTCATTTTTGCTTTTTATGTAGATTCACCATGACCCCTGAGGCAGGCCTTCGGGCCGAAACACTGCTGTGTCGGGTCGATTTTTAAGTATCTTCAATAAAAACATCTTTGTTATCCTCCTTGGATTTACCTCACTGTCTTCTTTTTGTTTTACAGGTGAAACAACAGCAGAAAACCTTTTTAATATTGTTAAAGATGTCTTAACAAGGTGTGGTTTGGATTTTAAAACGTGCAGGGGACAGTGCTTTGATGGTGCCAGTAACATTTCAGGAATAAGAAATGAAGTGCAAGCTAAAATTTGGGAACTGGAGCCTCGTGCTATTTTTATTCATTGTTTGGCACGCTCCCTCAATTTGGTTGTTCAGGACTGTGTAGTAAATGTATTAGACTGTAGAAATATGCTCAATGAACTCAGGGAACTGATTAATTTTGTGAGTGCATCTCCTAAATGAGTAGCAAAATTTAAAAATCTGAAACATTCATCTGATGCACATAACCTACAATCATTTGCACCCGCCAGATGGACACTTCGTGCAGCTAGTTTAAAATCAGTTATTGACAGGGGTCACGAGACGCAGTGAGTGATTGTGGACGCGTGATACATCGTCTGCTCCAGAGCCCGCTTTAAAACCCGAGTTTTCACATTGCCCAGACAGCGAAACACACCGGGAGACGAAGTACTCACCTGGTAGGCGTGTATGGACAAATTTGTAATCCAGCACACCATGTCGGCGGCAGCAAAACCAGCAAAAAGAAAGGACGACAGGCTCCGCGGAGCCGAAAACAAAATGGCGCCCGCCACACCACCGGCACCCCATACACAGGCGCCAAGTGAATCGCTGGTATTGGAAATCACTGATGCGGTGGTATGCGCGCTTGATTCTCGCTTTACCCAACTCTCAGAGCAAATCATCGGGATTACAGCGGTCACAACGGAGTTGGGCCGACGAACCGGTGAACTGGAAGCAAGAATCTCTGAAGTAGAGGATATTCAGGCTGAGCAGGGAGCAAGCAGGTAGCAAGCATGGAACGGCTGGAACAGCTGACAAAAGAATATCTAGAAAAGTTGGATGACCTCGAGAACCGCGCACAGAGGGAAAATCTAAGGTTCGTGGGATTTCCAGAAACGCTGGCAGAGAGCCACATCAAAGCAACCCTCGAGACATGGCTAGTAGCGCGATTCCCGGAGGCCTGTGAGGGGGGCGAAATACACTTGGACAGGGCACATAGGGTAGGCCAAAAGGCGCCTCGAGAAAATCGGCCCAGAGTGATTATAGCAAAGTTTCACCGCTATACCCAGAAAGCAGCAGTCCTCAGATTATACAAAGCTAATAAAGAAGAGGCCAAATTTGAAGGAGGGCTCATAAGAATATTCCAAGATTACTCAGCGTCATTGACAGTAAGGAGAAGGGCCTTTACACCAATCTGCACCCGGCTGGTAGAAAAGAAACAACGATTTGTATTGCAATACCCGGCCACCCTAAGGATACAAACAAGCAACGGATGGAAGAATTTTTCAACGCCAGATTTGGCTCAAAAATGGATAACCTCCTCACTTGGGTGAAAACTCGAGCGGAGAAATATGGATTCCCACAAAAAGGGATATGGTGGAGACAAGCAGTATTGACTAGGTCACACGCTGAAGGGCAACTCCCTATAAGACAGTGGCTGTAAGTTTTACAATGTTAAGATGTTGTATGGTGTGTTGCGTTGGGGGGATAAAGAAAAATGTTAAAATAATGTTTAAGGGGGTTGGAGGCGGGCGCTGGATGTGTATAACGGACCCGCTTGCCGAAATGAGCGAGCTGGAAGGGGAAAGAGGGAGCAGAGGGAATAGAGGGTGGAAGAGGGGGAGGGGGAACGGAAGGGAAGGGGGGTTAACCCTACACCAGGTTTTCAACTTACTCACACAATGAACAAGATAGGTAACACTATGAACATTTTTGTACTATTTAAGAGGGAGACGGGACGAGGCTGGGAGACCCGGAACCCTAGACTATGCCAGAACTTTGAATTCAGCTGTCACATGAGAAGCAATGGTTAAACCACCACCATTGCGTTTAGCATCTTGGAATGTATCGGGGATAACCTCCCCAATTAAGCGGACCAAGATATTAGCCCATCTGAAACGGAACTCAGTGTCTATAGCATGTTTGCAAGAAACTAAACTTACTGAGGAGGAGCACCAGAAACTAAAACAACAATGGGTGGGAGAGTGCTACTCCTCTTCCTCGGCGGAGGGCTGCCGGGGAGGGGTGGTCATTCTTATAAAAAAGGGCCTGGCGGGCCGGACGCACATGGTGGAAACAGATACAGCTGGACGGTTTGTTCTAGTGCACTTAAATTACCAAGGGCAGGAATACTACCTCTGTGGGATATATGGGCCCAACACGTGAGACCAGCAATTCTTACACTCACTAGAGCAACTAGGGACAAAATATGACTCAGCACCTTGGATACTACTGGGAGACTTTAACCAGGTGCTAGACCCGGACCTTGATAGGTCATCAAGTACAGCTTGGGGAGCGCTCAGGAAAGGTACAGGGCTAGACTATCTCTGTAAAATGTTGGATTTGGTAGACCCCTGGCGCCTCCTGCACCCAACACACCGGGAATACACGCACCTGTCCAAAGCACATCATACGTGGTCCTGAATAGACTATATACTAGTGACAAAAAACTTTGTTTGAAGCCATACACACAGCAGAGGTAGGGTCAATGGCAATATCCGATCACACCCTGACCTGGGTGGATATGGAATTGGGATTATCAGAGGAACATCACATTCACTGGAGATTCCCTACATATTTAGCAGGAGACCCAGATTTTCGCACCTACCTAGAACAGAAATGGGAATACTATGCAGCGATGAATGGTCAACATCAAGTCACACCTGGGCTGTTCTGGGAAGCTTCAAAAGCAGTGTTGCGTGGAGAAATCATTAGCTACGTAGCGGCGAGGAATAAAAGGTTGGCACAGGGTATAGTACAATTAGAGCGCCAATATAGGGCTTCAAAACTTAAACACCAGCACCAACCGTCCCAGGCCCATTATGACCAAATGATGGCAAATCTAGCAGGACTTAACACATTAATCCATGAAAAAACACAAAAATACTTATTTCATAGACGGTTTCAATATTTTAAATTTGGAAACCGCACCAGGAAATTGCTGGCGCAGATAGTCCGGGTATGGACTGGGAACTCCCACATCTCTGTGCTAAGAGCTCCAGATGGAACTAGAAAGCATAGGCCCTTAGAGTTAATGAACTTATTCAGAGATTACTTCTCCGGGGTGTTTAGGGCGGAGCAAGAGTCAGAAGGAACGGCAATACGGGATTACTTGGAAGACTCGGGAATCCCAAATTTAACGCCAAAAATGAGAGAACAACTTAATGCCCCACTAGATGCACAGGAGATACAGAAGGTGATTGGGTCACTTTCAGGAGGCACCAGCCCCGGAACTGATGGATTTTCAACAGAATATTACAAGCTGCTATCCCATAGAGTGAGTGTGCCTCTGGCTAAATACTTTGATGAAGTGGTAGAACAGGAACGGTTTCTCCGGGAGTGAATGAGGCACTCATAACCTTGATACCAAAGCCCGGAAAAGACCCAGAAAGCCTAGAAGCGTACAGACCAATTTCCCTCCTCAATGTAGACCTCAAAATATTAGCAAGAATACTAGCAGACCGATTGGCAAAGCACCTCCACCATGTGGTTGGGGCACACCAAGTGGGGTTTGTGCGAGGCCGGCATCCAGGTCTTAATGTCCGGCGAGCCTTGTTAGCCTTAGCGCACAGCCGAGCGACAGGAGACCCTCTTTTGCTGGTAAGCCTGGACGCTGAAAAAGCCTTTGATAAAGTGCGGTGGGGGTACCTTTTTGAAGTATTAAAATATGTAGGTCTGGGGGGTTGGTACCTTCGTGCTATAACAGCTTTACATACGGAGCCACAAGCTTGTATATTTGTGAACAAAATGGCGTCCCGGGCGTTTCCAGTGCAGAGGGGTACGAGACAGGGGTGCCCATTGTCACAGCTCTTATTCTTATTATACATAGAACCGTTCCTGTGAACGGTGGAGAACAATGCGGAAATAGCGGGAGTGGCAATCCCCAGTCTGCCCACTAAGGTACTAGCCTTTGCAGATGGCATCCTACTCACACTAACACAACCGCAGCACTCACTGCACAACCTATTAGAGCTGGTAGATGAATTTGGCTATCATTCAGGGTTCACCTTAAATAGACACAAATCAGTGGCCCTGCCAACTACATCGCAGATAAAGTCACAGTGGCAAGGGCCATTCCCTTTGCAATGGAGAGAAGACAAAATAAAATATCTAGGAATATACCTCCCTATCAAATTGGACCAACTACACCAAACCAATTTGGCACCACTCTGGGAATCAACAAAAGAAACGCTGCAAATGTGGCGGAAGCTGACTTTATCACTGTGGGGCAGAATAGCAGTGTATAATATGATAATAGCCCCCAAGTGGACATATGTCACCCAGGTGTTGTCGCTTCTTCTGACCCACAGGGTTGAATTAGCATTACATAGGATAGTAAAACAATTTTTATGGAATGGGAAAAGGGCCCGGGTATCATTAAAGCAAACCTATCTGCCCAAGGACAAGGGAGGGCTAGGGGTGTTAAGTGTCAAATGGCTATCCATAGCAGGGTGTATGCGACATATAGCAGACTGGTTTAGAGGAACAGGACATTTCACTTACCCAGAAATGGAATGTAGGATGCTCGGGAATGTACATTTTAGCTATTGGCTACATGCGGGACCGGGTAAAGTGAAAACACCAAAACATATCCAATTCTTGTTTATATCATTAAAGAGAGCGTGGCAGTGGATTTGCAGACTGTGCAGTCTGGATGCAAAGGTCTCCCCATTCCTGCCAATCAGAGGTAACATAGACTTCCCGGTGGGTAGGTCCTCACGTACTTTTACGCAATGGGGGGAGGCAGGGATTTTCTTCTTATTTCAGATTATTAAGAGAGATGGAACACTACAACCCAGAGAAGCTTTGCAGAGGTGCCAGGGGTTAGAGATCAAAGATTTCTTAGCATATGCACAAATACAGCACTACATACAATCGCTTCCCAGGGCAGCGCTCCAATATGAAGTGCGGGTAAAGTTGATGGAAATCCTAGATTTGCAGGCGACGCGGGCAGTGCCCTTAAAATACTATCATGCGCAGATCCGAGCCGCTATGCCCCTAGCACCATTTCAAGGGCTGGCGCAGGCGTTGGCAGGGAATTGGGGTTGCCAATTGGGGCAGATGTAATACAGACATGCCTGCAGACATGCTATAAAGAGTGTGGGAGTGCGGAACTACGAGAAACCCAATATAAATTTGTGATGAGACTATTTATCTCCCCCTATAGAGCATACAGGGCTACCTTAAGACCAGCAGACGATTGCCTTAAGTGCACAGGGGGAGGGGCACACCTGGGCCATATGTTCTGGCATTGTCCTCCAATATTGGGATTCTGGGCCATGGTCTGCAGACAGGTCTCTAAGATGTGGAAGGTTAAATGGGTCAGACACCCTGGACTTTTGTTTAATATCTTTACGACTCATGGATCATCTAAAGCAGGACTCCGCTACTTCCAACGCCGAGCTGTGATGATGGGGAAAAAAACAATACTCAAGCTCTGGCTCCAGGAGGAAAAACCTACTACCCAAGTATGGAGGGCATACATGATCTCGTTGAGTGCCCTGGAACGTAGGGCAGTGCAGGACTTGGCCACTCCAAAGAGCGAGAAATACCTACAATGTTGGTTACCATTCTTGGATACTTTAACACCTTGAGCTTGAAGTAGAGTACTTAATGGTTAAGTATAGTGATAACATCTAGAAACCTGGTGAGGGGAAAGGGAAGTGGAAAAGGGGGAGGGGGGGTGAAACATGAAGGGAAAAAAATGTAACGATGACTCATAGAATTTGTCAAGATTATAGTAACAAGACTCATGGTAAACCGCTGTTGTAATACCTTTCTGATTGCTCTGATTATTGTAGATGTTTATGTCATCAATAAAACATATTTAAAAAAAAATCAGTTATTGACAATTACAGTGAGCTGCTTGAATTTTTCCACATGACAGCTGAGGAAGATCACACTGAAGCTGGGGCTAAAGCAAATGGATTTTGTTGCAGACTACAGACATTTTCTGTGTACTTCATGCTACACCTACTTCTGAAGTTATTCTCTCATATAGATGTTGCAAACACAGCAGTACAAGCAAGTACTCTCTGCATCCAGCAAGCATCACCTGTTATTGAAAAATTGAAAATCACTCTTCGGTATCTAAGGAATAATTTTGATATGTTATGGTCAGAAACAAAAGAACTGGCAAACAGTCTGAATATTGAAGAGCCAGTCCTGCTCCGGAAGCGCAAAGTACCAAAGCGGTTGGATTCAGGAGTCAGTGAGCAATATACATTTTCCACAGTAGAAGATTTTTACAGGTGCCAGTACTTTGAAGTTTTTGATAATGCAGTGACTGCTTTGCAAGACAGATTTGACAAAGAAGGCTTGCATTTACATATGCAAGTTGAGAAATTTGTGATTGGAGAAGTTTCAGGAGAGTGTTTCAGTTCTATGGAAGTGATATTGACAGTAGTAGATTAACCTCACAACGCAATATGATGCTGGATATAATACGAACTAATGCTAGTCAATCTATCAGCAGCATGAAAAATATACAGGATGCTGTGATATTTTTCAAATCTGATCCAATATTTCCCATTATGTTTCCTGAAATATTTAAGCTTATTCAACTAATTCTAACAATCCCAGTCACAACCTGCTCCAGCGAGCGATCTTTCTCTGCACTACACCGTAAATCGCTGAAGACCCACCACTTCAACAAGGCATACCACAAAGATCAGCCAATGCAAATGTAACACATCTCCACTTTACTTATAATCAGAACTGTTTCTCTCTTATACCTGCTGATTTAATTTCTTGCAATCTAGAGGTGGCCAGTTCAAACCCCACTGCTGCTACTTGTGATCCAAAATCCAAATAAATAAATAAATAAAAAGGGTGTCAGAGGCATAGCAAAGGCATGGTTGTCCTTCTCACAGAACCATTTTGGACGTCCTTAACTACCATCACAGAAAAGGACATCTTCAACTGCCCATTTGTAGAGCCGGCCACAGAGATGGCCGGCACCGTTCGATTATGCCCCTCAATGAGAACCATCCTGCCAAAACAATAATTAAGTAAGATGTGGAACCAGACATTCTTATTAAGTACATCCATCATAAAATGACTAAAATATAATTCTAATGGTACATAAAAAGAAAACCTTAATAATAATTTATGATAATTAAAAACTCATATTGAGAATTATAAGATAAAAGTAATAAAGGTAAAAGCAGCACATTATATAGTGTGAATTACAATGAGTCATGGTACAAATATTGATTTAGGACCGAGCAAACAGTCTTATATACTGACGACGGTGTATTCAGATAAGTGATAGCACCAGTCAGATAACATGCCTACAGGTTGCTGGAAAGTACAGTGATCTTTCCGAGCACTCTACCAAAACCCTCATCCACACCCTTGTCACCTCTCGTTTAGACTACTGCAATCTGCTTCTTGCTGGCCTCCCACTTAGTCACCTCTCCCCTCTCCAGTCAGTTCAAAACTCTGCTGCCCGTCTCATCTTCCGCCAGGGTCGCTTTACTCATACTACCCCTCTCCTCAAGACCCTTCACTGGCTCCCTATCCGTTTTCGCATCCTGTTCAAACTTCTTCTACTAACCTATAAATGTACTCACTCTGCTGCTCCCCAGTATCTCTCCACACTCGTCCTTCCCTACACCCCTTCCCGTGCACTCCGCTCCATGGATAAATCCTTCTTATCTGTTCCCTTCTCCACTACTGCCAACTCCAGACTTCGCGCCTTCTGTCTCGCTGCACCCTACGCCTGGAATAAACTTCCTGAGCCCCTACGTCTTGCCCCATCCTTGGCCACCTTTAAATCTAGACTGAAAACCCACCTCTTTAACATTGCTTTTGACTCGTAACCACTTGTAACCACTCGCCTCCACCTACCCTCCTCTCTTCCTTCCCGTTCACATTAATTGATTTGATTTGCTTACTTTATTTATTTTTTGTCTATTAGATTGTAAGCTCTTTGAGCAGGGACTGTCTTTCTTCTATGTTTGTACAGCGCTGCGTATGCCTTGTAGCGCTATAGAAATGCTAAATAGTAGTAGTAGTAGTAGTAATCTTAACGCTACAATGGGTATATATATGTGTACACACCCCTTAAAGTAAGTGATGTGCAGTAAAGAACTAGGCAAAATTACGATGAAAAAATAAAAGTAAAAACAGAAAAAGACTCAACTGACCTTGATGGTGTGTTTGACAAAGTAAGTCAACTTTCTCAATTGAAAAACAAAAATGGTCTGAACAGGAAAAGAATGATATTAACGAATGATGTAAAGGTCTGAAAAGATGGAAGGGTTATGGGATTTGTTGCCTTGAAAAATGGAAAGGCAAATTGCTATCATCTTACCTTAAAAAAAGACCTTTAAAAAGTCTTACGATGTAGACATGCAACCGCAAGTATCAGAGTGCTGTCAGCAATGGCAATTGATGAGAAGATGCGATGGAAGAAACAGCTGGTATATAAAAGGCGAAAAACATGCCAAAATGCAGCAGAAGTGTTTCTGGAAAAAAAGTGAACGTATGCAATGACGTACGCCACAATGTCATGATTTCATACATATTTAAAACAGTAATGTAAAAAGTAAAAAATTTTTTAAATGGGCATGCGAAGATCTGCACAAAGAACTAAAACAGTGTATCCCCCACGATATATTATAAGTGCAAGTAACAGGGCACCTAAATCTAAAACCATAAAGAAATTGAAAAAAGTACGGCGGTATCACGTAAACAGTGATACAAGGTGAAAAAAAGGAAAGGGGAAGTGGTTAAAGTACTTTGGCAGCCGCAAACAATAATAATGAAAAATAATTCTGCTAAAACTGATATAAAATAAAAATAATTTAACATCAATTTCTATAAAAAATAAATAATGATAGGAGAACTCATTTTGTGATGCTCGTTACTGATGGCATATTGTGCGATGATAAGGTAATTATTGTATATCACAATAAAAACATGTGGGAGATGACAAATGTGAAAGAAGGTACATCACACGAACAATTAAGGAGGCGTTAAGTAAACACTTAAACATAAGAAGGGTGGGCTTTGTACTTGAAAAAGAGGGGATGTGCTAAGGGAAGGAGAGGGGGTGGGGGGCTACGTACTCACAAAAAAGGGAGGAAGAGAAGGAAAAAGGGGGAGGAAAAGGCATATTGTACATAAAAAATACAATAAAGTATCATATATGAGCAATTACGTCATATGTGAGTAATCAGCAAAACAAAACTAAAAAATTTCTGCTTGGCGGCTGGACAACCCCGGGTTTCACCTGCGCTGTCCGCCGTTCCCCAGAGGTTGAGCCCCTAGGTGCGGGCGGCCTGCAGGACTTACGGGACGGAGCTGAAAGCGGGGTGATGAATGTATCGGCCAGGCAGGCAGCAGGTCAAGAGAGTAATCCAGGTACAAGCAAAAGTCAGTAAGCAGGTGGCAGGCAAGAGAGTAATCCAGATGCAGGTGAAAGTCAGTAGGCAGGCAAGAGAGTAATCCAGATACAGGCAAGTGAGTAGGCAGGTGGCAGGCAAGAGAGTAATCCAGATATAGGCAAGTCAGTAGGCAGGTGGCAGGCAAGACAGTAATCCAGATATAGGCAAATCAGTAGGCATGTGGCGGGCAAGAGAGTAATCCAGATGTAGGTGAAAGTCAGTAGGCAGGCAAGAGAGTAATCCAGATACAGGCAAGTCAGTAGGCAGGTGGCAGGCAAGAGAGCAATCCAGGTACAGGCAAGTCAGTAGGCAGGCGGCAGGCAGAAGGGTAATCCAGGTACAGACAACGTCAGCAACGAGGGACCAGTAGATAAGAAGCAGACTACAGAGTTAGAAACACCTACCAAAGTAGAAGCCTAAGCATGGAGTCCAGGGAGAGCTCAGCTGATAAAGTGCTGGTGTCTGACATCAGCAGGGAGAAGGGGCACAGCCATAGGACAAGAGCAGGGGAAGGAGGAACCAGAAGACCAATAGGAGGGAAGCAAGGGAAGCCAGGCAGAGGAAGAGCAGACACAGGTGGGTGGAAGCAAAGCAATCAAGGAGCCTGGAAGCCAGGCAGAAAGAGAGATAGAGCAGAAACAGGTGCATGGAAGCAAGCAATTAAGGACCCTGCAATTACCGCTTTCTGAACAAACCCAGAGAGGACTACACACACATGGCTCAGGCAGTGCCAGTCAAGTGTGCGTGTTGATGGGACCCCGCGCAGCCCGAGGACGCCACTTGCGTTGAGGTAGGGGACATGACAGTAGAGCAATATCTATGTTACCCCTTCTGGTTTTAGGTTGGATAACCTTAAAAACTAAGAAGGATAGATCAGAAATGGTGTGGTTTGCTGTTCTCCAATGACTAATCAGTGGTGCACTTTACATTTCTATTAATATACAGTGGGGGAAATAAGTATTTGATCCCTTGCTGATTTTGTAAGTTTGCCCACTGACAAAGACATGAGCAGCCCATAATTGAAGGGTAGGTTATTGGTAACAGTGAGAGATAGCACATCACAAATTAAATCCGGAAAATCACATTGTGGAAAGTATATGAATTATTTGCATTCTGCAGAGGGAAATAAGTATTTGATCCCTCTGGCAAACAAGACCTAATACTTGGTGGCAAAACCCTTGTTGGCAAGCACAGCGGTCAGACGTCTTCTGTAGTTGATGATGAGGTTTGCACACATGTCAGGAGGAATTTTGGTCCACTCCTCTTTGCAGATCATCTCTAAATCATTAAGAGTTCTGGGCTGTCGCTTGGCAACTCGCAGCTTCAGCTCCCTCCATAAGTTTTCAATGGGATTAAGGTCTGGTGACTGGCTAGGCCACTCCATGACCCTAATGTGCTTCTTCCTGAGCCACTCCTTTGTTGCCTTGGCTGTATGTTTTGGGTCATTGTCGTGCTGGAAGACCCAGCCACGACCCATTTTTAAGGCCCTGGCGGAGGGAAGGAGGTTGTCACTCAGAATTGTACGGTACATGGCCCCATCCATTCTCCCATTGATGCGGTGAAGTAGTCCTGTGCCCTTAGCAGAGAAACACCCCCAAAACATAACATTTCCACCTCCATGCTTGACAGTGGGGACGGTGTTCTTTGGGTCATAGGCAGCATTTCTCTTCCTCCAAACACGGCGAGTTGAGTTCATGCCAAAGAGCTCAATTTTTGTCTCATCTGACCACAGCACCTTCTCCCAATCACTCTCGGCATCATCCAGGTGTTCACTGGCAAACTTCAGACGGGCCGTCACATGTGCCTTCCGGAGCAGGGGGACCTTGCGGGCACTGCAGGATTGCAATCCGTTATGTCGTAATGTGTTACCAATGGTTTTCGTGGTGACAGTGGTCCCAGCTGCCTTGAGATCATTGACAAGTTCCCCCCTTGTAGTTGTAGGCTGATTTCTAACCTTCCTCATGATCAAGGATACCCCACGAGGTGAGATTTTGCGTGGAGCCCCAGATCTTTGTCGATTGACAGTCATTTTGTACTTCTTCAATTTTCTTACTATGGCACCAACAGTTGTTTCCTTCTCGCCCAGCGTCTTACTGATGGTTTTGTAGCCCATTCCAGCCTTGTGCAGGTGTATGATCTTGTCCCTGACATCCTTAGACAGCTCCTTGCTCTTGGCCATTTTGTAGAGGTTAGAGTCTGACTGATTCACTGAGTCTGTGGACAGGTGTCTTTCATACAGGTGACCATTGCCGACAGCTGTCTGTCATGCAGGTAACGAGTTGATTTGGAGCATCTACCTGGTCTGTAGGGGCCAGATCTCTTACTGGTTGGTGGGGGATCAAATACTTATTTCCCTCTGCAGAATGCAAATAAATTCATATACTTTCCACAATGTGATTTTCCGGATTTAATTTGTGATGTGCTATCTCTCACTGTTACCAATAACCTACCCTTCAATTATGGGCTGCTCATGTCTTTGTCAGTGGGCAAACTTACAAAATCAGCAAGGGATCAAATACTTATTTCCCCCACTGTAGCTCCTGTGCTCTATAATCCTTGTTTTGATCACTCTGAAAGTTTTGCCGACGTACAGAAGTAAGCATGGACATTGGATGAGATAAATGACACAGGACTTATTGCAATCTGAGGTGTGATGAAGGTTGTATCTTCTAGATGTAACAGGATGTATGAAGACAGATGTATCTAGAGAATGGCTGCATACACTACATTTGCTACATCGGTGGTGCCCATGATGGATAGAACTTCCTCTGGGTTCTGGTAACATTGATGGTACTAGATGTTCTTTTAAATTATTATCTCTAGAGTAAGCAATTAGCAATCTTTTGTCTTTAAAACACTGTAGACCATCCAAAATGTGCCAATGTCATCTGATGGACTGTTGAATGTATTTGGCCAAAAAAAGAATATCTTAGTGTGCAGACTATATCTGGTATTGTTTTAGGGTGTGCTTGTTGGAGCAAAGTGGATCTATGTTCTGTACTTGCCCGCATATATCCCATACATTCTGTTGGATATCCTCTATTGCGGAATCTATGGCATAGTGTCTTAGCTTGTGTATTGAAATCTTCAAAGTCATATATGACGTAGACGGAGGAATTGGCTAAAAGGTAAGTTTTTCTTTAATGCAGGATTATGATAGCTAGCATAATGCAAGAAAGCATTCCTATCTGTTGGTTTTCGATAGATAGTTGTACTAAAAAAATATTGATCTTTTGAAATTGTAAGGTCAAGGAAGTGGACAACATCTTCATTATATTCCATTTTAAATTTCAAATTCGGATCTTGAGAATTGAGCCAACTGTGGAAGGTTTTCAATGATTCAACATCACCTTTCCAAAGGATAAAAATGTCATCAATATATCTCTTGTATATTTTGATGTGTTCAATAAATGGACTAGATTCCAGATGTTCTTGTTCAAAATTCCCCACATATAAATTGGCCACATCAGAGGCCATGGCCATGCCCTTGATTTGCTGGTAAAATGTATTCTGAAAAACAAAGTAATTCTTGGTAAG
Source organism: Microcaecilia unicolor (assembly GCF_901765095.1). Taxonomy (NCBI): domain Eukaryota; kingdom Metazoa; phylum Chordata; class Amphibia; order Gymnophiona; family Siphonopidae; genus Microcaecilia; species Microcaecilia unicolor. The sequence continues at coordinate 57,508,106 of NC_044039.1, forward strand.
GGCAAGGGTGGCGCAAGTAAGAACGAGATGTTTAGGAATTCTTCTATATGTGGTCCTCTTCCGGAGGGTCTTCTCTATGATACTCAGAGCTTCAAACTGTGGGATATTAGTATAGAGTGATTCTATATCAAGCGTGACCATAATGGTGTCAGATAATGGACAGTTATAATCTTGCAGTACATTAATCATATCAGTAGTGTCCCGTACATATGAGGGGATCAAGGGGACGAAGGATCTAAGAAAAAAAATCTACGAAAATAGAGAGAGGTTCCAGGATAGAACCATTGCCAAAGACAATGGGTCTGCCAGGTGGGTTGGTCAAGGACTTATGTATTTTGGATAACACATATATGGTGGGAATAACTGGATGCTTGACTTGAAGAAACTCTTGCTCTTTTTTGGTAAGGAAGCCCATACGAGAGGAGATATCTATCAATTCCCAAATATCTTGTTGTATATCGTCGGTGAGATCTTTTTCAAGGGGAATATAGAATTCTCAATCTGTTAATTGTCTCATGATCTCATCAATGTAGCCTGAGCGGTTCATAACAACCACTCCTCCCTCTTTGTCGGCTGGTTTGATGACCACTTCTTGATTCTGCCTGAGGTGTCTTATTGCTTCCTGTTCCATCCTTGTAGTGTTGAAATAACGTAGATGTTTCTTTTTTTTCTACTTCAACAAGATCTTTCTCCACACATGAGCTGAATGCCTGGATCAAAGGGTTGATGGGGCCCGAAGGGACCCAAGAGGGTGGGTTTTTCATAACTGAGGTGTCCAAATGAGTGATGGGATTTTTGGAAAAAGCTTGGATAATTTGTAATTTACGATTGAATTTAAACAGATCAATCCTAGTTTGGAAAGTGTTATACTTTACTGTAGTACGAATGAAAGACCCTTTTGTAAGATTTTCATTTCGGATTCTGTAAGTGTTGTGTCTGACAAATTAAAGATTGGAATAGTCATCTCCATTGTCTGTTGTCATGAAATCTCTCCTCGCTGTAATGTTGTATGTACAGTCCTCTGTCTCTGCCTCTGCCCCAGCTCCTCCCTCTCTGTATAACATGCTGCTTTTACCTTTATTACTTGTATCTTTTTATAATTCTCAATATGAGTTTTTAATTGTCATATATTATTATTAAGGCTTTCTTTTTATGTACCATTATAATTATATTTTAGTCATTTTATGATGGATGTACTTAATCAGAATGTCTGGTTCCACATCTTGCTTAATTATTGTTTTGGTAGGATGGTCCTCATTGTTTCCTTAGAACACCAATGTGCATTTTTGTAATGTCATGATTTTCATTATTTTTATCATTATGACACATATTTTACATAAAATAATCATCTGTTTTTATATGTCTTTTCACATTGCATATATTGATAATATATTATTTTAAGCTCTTTGGTTTTATCTTTAAGTCCATTATATATGTTTAATCTTTATTTTTACACTAAAATTGGTCTTATATTTATATCATGTATTTATTATCTTTTTTAATTACATCATATATTTTGTATTATTTTATTATTTGGTTTACATGTATATGTTTTAAAATATTTTTTTAGACTCCTGAGGCAAGCCTGTGGCCGAAACACAGATCTGTGTTGCGTCTGTAATAAAATATTTCTTATACAGTGGTGGAAATAAGTATTTGATCCCTTGCTGATTTTGTAAGTGTGCCCACTGACAAAGACATGAGCAGCCCATAATTGAAGGGTAGGTTATTGGTAACAGTGAGAGATAGCACATCACAAATTAAATCCGGAAAATCACATTGTGGAAAGTATATGAATTTATTTGCATTCTGCAGAGGGAAATAAGTATTTGATCCCCCACCAACCAGTAAGAGATCTGGCCCCTACAGACCAGGTAGATGCTCCAAATCAACTCGTTACCTGCATGACAGACAGCTGTCGGCAATGGTCACCTGTATGAAAGACACCTGTCCACAGACTCAGTGAATCAGTCAGACTCTAACCTCTACAAAATGGCCAAGAGCAAGGAGCTGTCTAAGGATGTCAGGGACAAGATCATACACCTGCACAAGGCTAGAATGGGCTACAAAACCATCAGTAAGACGCTGGGCGAGAAGGAGACAACTGTTGGTGCCATAGTAAGAAAATGGAAGAAGTACAAAATGACTGTCAATCGACAAAGATCTGGGGCTCCACGCAAAATCTCACCTCGTGGGGTATCCTTGATCATGAGGAAGGTTAGAAATCAGCCTACAACTACAAGGGGGGAACTTGTCAATGATCTCAAGGCAGCTGGGACCACTGTCACCACGAAAACCTTTGGTAACACATTACGACATAACGGATTGCAATCCTGCAGTGCCCGCAAGGTCCCCCTGCTCCGGAAGGCACATGTGACGGCCCGTCTGAAGTTTGCCAGTGAACACCTGGATGATGCCGAGAGTGATTGGGAGAAGGTGCTGTGGTCAGATGAGACAAAAATTGAGCTCTTTGGCATGAACTCAACTCGCCGTGTTTGGAGGAAGAGAAATGCTGCCTATGACCCAAAGAACACCGTCCCCACTGTCAAGCATGGAGGTGGAAATGTTATGTTTTGGGGGTGTTTCTCTGCTAAGGGCACAGGACTACTTCACCGCATCAATGGGAGAATGGATGGGGCCATGTACCGTACAATTCTGAGTGACAACCTCCTTCCCTCCGCCAGGGCCTTAAAAATGGGTCGTGGCTGGGTCTTCCAGCACGACAATGACCCAAAACATACAGCCAAGGCAACAAAGGAGTGGCTCAGGAAGAAGCACATTAGGGTCATGGAGTGGCCTAGCCAGTCACCAGACCTTAATCCCATTGAAAACTTATGGAGGGAGCTGAAGCTGCGAGTTGCCAAGCGACAGCCCAGAACTCTTAATGATTTAGAGATGATCTGCAAAGAGGAGTGGACCAAAATTCCTCCTGACATGTGTGCAAACCTCATCATCAACTACAGAAGATGTCTGACCGCTGTGCTTGCCAACAAGGGTTTTGCCACCAAGTATTAGGTCTTGTTTGCCAGAGGGATTAAATACTTATTTCCCTCTGCAGAATGCAAATAAATTCATATACTTTCCACAATGTGATTTTCCGGATTTAATTTGTGATGTGCTATCTCTCACTGTTACCAATAACCTACCCTTCAATTATGGGCTGCTCATGTCTTTGTCAGTGGGCACACTTACAAAATCAGCAAGGGATCAAATACTTATTTCCACCACTGTATATGATTCAGCTGTCCTGGTCTCTAAAGTCATTGGTCCATTTCCCACTTTCCCTTATACTCTATTGATTATGTGGGATTCTGCTGTCCATCCACCTAGGTGGATTTTCCTTCCCCGACTAGTAGGCTATCTCATCACTTCATGCATAGGAGGGCCCTATGTTCATGTCACAGTGTGTGATTGTCACTTTCATATATTACCGTCCAATAGCAAAAGAAACCAAGTGACATTTTTGTCAAAATTAGGTTAATAGTATATCTGACTTTGGGGAAGCAGGTGCTAGGTATATGTGTAATCCGGCTTGAAGTTGGTAGGCCCAATAATGAGAAAATCCCATGGCAGCATAATGTAATTGCATTGTAGTGGATGCAGTTCAAAATATGTTTTTCCTTGGTTTTCTCCAAAAAGGGGCTTTGCTGCTTGTTTCCATTTGCCATTGGAGGGCAGATATGTCCTGAGCTAGAAATGACATCACTGAAGCCACCACAGCAGCCTCTTCCCCTATGTCATGAGGCAAATATACAGACATTAGCATGGCAATCTACATTGTGGCATGTGGAGCATTGTAAAACATCTGTCATGTACCTGCCACTCAATCTCCCTCTTCCTCTCACTTCCCACCCCTTGTCTCTATACTGACAGAAGAGCTGCGCAAGAGGGGCCGGTACCTGCAGCAGTTCAAGCCTGACTATCTCAGGTGGGTGAGATGTCAACTGGAGGCTGAGGAAGGTGAATAATGCTGCAATGTTGAATGCACACCATTGGCTCCCTCTCTACCTCTCACTCACATTGGTCAAATATGCAGCTGATGGAGATGATCACTGTAACCAATGTCTATGTTTCCCACCTTTGTAGGTCATCCACCAGCTGCATCACCCCATGAACCTGCTACCACAGGGCCAGCCCCAAAGGAGGAGGAGGAGTCTCCCTCTGCCACCCCAGAAGCAGTAGGACCAGTGGCCTCCTGCTGCTGTCCCCTGACACAGAGAGCTGAGTCTCCAGAACTGTATCTGTGTCAGAGGGGATGGAATCAATACTGGAGGCCTTGGACTGGAAACTGAGGGCCCTGGAAGGTGGCCAGGCCAGGCTGCAGCATACCCTAGGCCACATCTTATCTGGCTTAGAGAATGCTGGTATCCTCCAACCTGACCCCTCCCAGGATCCTTAGTCTTTCCCACCTCCTGAGACAGCTTCTGCAGTTCTTGGGGTGGCCTCCCTCTGCTCCCCTCCCCTTTCCTCAACCTTTTTTGTTTCTTTGTATATAGTTTTATATTTTATATTTGAGAAATAAGTTAATTTAAAAATATTTATACTTTTATTTTGATGATACTTTTTATCATAATTTATTGTTTCTTATAGTTTCACATTTATATTGTATATAGTTCAAATTTTATTCTACATTTATTTTGGATAAAACAGTTGTTTGTTAACATGGGTGTTCTGTGTTCTCTTTTCAGTGTACTTGGTTGCCCTAACTGACAGTAGCTCTAAGGTTACTACACTGGTTTCCTGCTCATTGTGAAGAGTGGAAGGAAGGGAGGGATAAGGAGTGCTGTTGCAATGTCCTGTCTGATGCATGTGTCATCTGCAAGGTTATCAGTTGGGGATCTCTTTGCAACCACACTACCTGATCAGAATGGGCCTTCACCCTCCTATAGCATATTTCCACAAAATGATAGACTGGACACCTTTGTAAGAAGTAGTGGACCTCAGCAAATGGTATGAAGCAGATAACAATTCAGCCCAATTGGTACACTAATACAGAATCTAGCTTGACAATAAAACAATGATGCTTGGTACAGATTGGTCCCCCATCAGAAGGCAGGTCTAAATGTCTGGTTATCCCAAAACATATACTCTCAATGGGATTGTTCTATGGTACAAGGTACAGAGTGTACAGACATTTGTTTATAAAGGCACCTTCTCTGTCCCTGGTGGATTCAATCTTAGCTTTGCCAAAGCTGTAGCATTACAGGGATAGGTGAGGGTGTCACTAGTTGCTGAGGTGGGAATTGAACCTAGTTCTACAGGTTCCCAGCCAGAACATAGGCTAGATATGCAATATCTGTGGCTAGGGTTACCATTCGTCCGGATTTCCCTGGACATGTCCTCTTTTGAGGGCATGTCCGGGGCATCTGGCGGGTTTTGCCTGCACGCACGTTTGTCTGGATTTCTGGACAAACGTATGTGCGTGCTTGCGAGCGAGTGATTGGCACCGTGGGTCTCCCCTCCCCTTCCTTACTATCTTCCCTGATGGTCTAGTGATCTCTTCAGGGCAGGAAAGAGCCCCCTCTTTCCTGCCCAGAGCGCTGCCTGCCCTTGCCTGCATCCTTCTCGGTCTCGGCTTGGGATTCAAAATGGCTGCAGAGAGTTGAAGTCTTGCGAGGCCGCTTCAACTCTCAGCGGCCATTTTGAATCCCCAGCCGAAACCGAGAAGGATGCAGGCAGGGGCAGGCAGCGCTAGACCACCAGGGCTACACAGTAAGTAAGGGGAGGGGAATATGTGACGGGGAGGGGAATAGGGGTGGGATGAGGATCCGAAAGGGACGTGGTGGGGGTGGGGCAGGGGGGCGTGACATGTGTCCTCTTTTTCAGAGGACACAATATGGTAACCCTATCTGTGGCTAACCACAAACCAGCCTGGTACAGGGTGTGCAGTGCAATACATCTCTAGCAGATTCTTTAAACATGCCTCCACCACCATGATTGTTAGTAATGGTATCCCAAAGTAGTGTGGGATTTGCCATGCCTGATTCTTAATAAGACTGGGGCAGAAATCCAGGACTGGCCATAAACCTCCCTCCTGGCACAGAGTAACATGGAAGCTCTGTTACTGCTCCAAACTAGTGAGTGCTATATTGTGAATCAGTCTGCTCTCCCCCTCCTCACAGGATACAGTTCTGGCCCTGATTGGATCCTGACCTTTACATATATGCCCCTGCAGGCAACCTTGCTAATTAGCCTAGCTGCTGTGAATACAGGACAGAGTACAACACCCAGAGCTATCTTGCAACCAAAGTTCTACAAGAGCAAATCGAAAGGGAGGGGAATGAGAGGGGGAGAGGGGTGCAGGGGATCTATAGGCATAGAACACAGTTTATGGACCTGACAGATACAATAGGGAGACCATCATGTACCTCTGTAAGCAGCTGCAGGAGGATATAGAGCCCAGTACTTGGAGGCATTAGCCAGCTGGCCAGTTCATAGACTGTTTACCGAGGAGAGATACTCAGTAAAATACACTCCCCATGCGTGAGGCATAACAGAGAACCATGCCCACCTTCTATGAGGTGGCAGGCCTCCCATTGGTCCTGGGAGTCATAGATGATGCCCACATTGCCGTCAGACCATCTTCAAGCAGTGAGGCAGCATATAGAAACAGGAAGTCATACCATTCCTTAAATACGCAAGTGGTGTGGGATGCATCCCAGAAAATAACAGATGTCTGTGCAAAATATCCTGGTTCCTGTCATGATGCATACATCCTCATTCAATCAGGCATCCATGAGGTGTTTCAGAATGGAGAGATCACTGGGGGATGCACATCACTCATATAAGCATGGGATGCTCCTCCCTTTAACCTTCTATCTCAATTAAAAATGCTAGCACAGGTGAGTCAGGAAATTAACTCTGATTGCAGGGAACAGCTGCAGTTAAAGGTCCTCAAAGAAAGGGTGAACTATCCTAAAGAAACAGAGACTATGGAAAAGGCATCTGTAGAATGCAATATGGAAACAAATCATGCTGAGTCTTGATCCGCTCCAAATTACTGGTGCAGAGGGTAGCTGGCATGGAAACGTACACCCTATTCTAGAAAATTCCATGCCAAAATTCTGAGTGCGTGAATGGCCCATAGTTTTGTGCCTTAAGTGCCATACTATAAAAATGCTACTTCCACGTAGAACTGTAGGACTGCAAAATGGCAGGAAAGAGAAAAAGTAACTTCTTGTTTGCAAAGCTGCACTTCCTACTGAGGGAAATTAAGGAAAATTTCAATGTCCTGTATGGGGGTGCAGATAAAACAACAACGGCCAATGCCAAACTTCCTATCTAGTGGGGCATCTGCCAATTCCTGAATGCAATATACCATCAAAACCAAGAGGTGGAAGATTTAAAAAAGAAATGGTGAGATCTGTGTAACAGAGCCCCAAAAAAGTGCAACAGGAGAGAGGCAGACAGACCTGGCAGTAACATAACCCTGATTGCCATGGAAATGGAGGTGCTGGGCACAGTGGACCCATCAACTCTGGTGACTGGTATTGGAGGGTGAGACATAACCCGCAGACACAGAGGTAAGATGGTGCACTATACATCCCATATAACCACGGGGGTGGGGTAACCAGAGGTTTTTTTGTCAAACAGTGCAGTGTGAATAGAACAGCTCTATCTGGAAGGTGGCTGCCTCCAAAGCAAAGTGTCACATGTTTAAGGCTGGGTTGGGCACCAAACTTGTGAGTTTTATTTTTTTTTGGTGGGGGGAATCCATCATGGGGTGGAGAAGACATTTTTGCAAGCCAGAAAAAGAGTGCTAGTACTCTAATCCATCAGAAAAATGGCTCTGTTCACTCTTCTTCTCCATGGACATTCCCTGTATAACTGTGTTTGGTGATGAATAGCCACATGAACCATCTGACCTGTTGCATTGGGGTACCCTCACTGCATATGACTTTCTTCTTCCCCTTGTTTAGTACACACTGTGATAATGACCCATTTTGACTTATGGTAACAGCACTATTAGTCACAATTGTACATGCTAAGAGCTACAGTGGTGGAAATAAGTATTTGATCCCTTGCTGATTTTGTAAGTTTGCCCACTGACAAAGACATGAGCAGCCCATAATTGAAGGGTAGGTTATTGGTAACAGTGAGAGATAGCACATCACAAATTAAATCCGGAAAATCACATTGTGGAAAGTATATGAATTTATTTGCATTCTGCAGAGGGAAATAAGTATTTGATCCCCCACCAACCAGTAAGAGATCTGGCCCCTACAGACCAGGTAGATGCTCCAAATCAACTCGTTACCTGCATGACAGACAGCTGTCGGCAATGGTCACCTGTATGAAAGACACCTGTCCACAGACTCAGTGAATCAGTCAGACTCTAACCTCTACAAAATGGCCAAGAGCAAGGAGCTGTCTAAGGATGTCAGGGACAAGATCATGCACCTGCACAAGGCTGGAATGGGCTACAAAACCATCAGTAAGACGCTGGGCGAGAAGGAGACAACTGTTGGTGCCATAGTAAGAAAATGGAAGAAGTACAAAATGACTGTCAATCGACAAAGATCTGGGGCTCCACGCAAAATCTCACCTCGTGGGGTATCCTTGATCATGAGGAAGGTTAGAAATCAGCCTACAACTACAAGGGGGGAACTTGTCAATGATCTCAAGGCAGCTGGGACCACTGTCACCTCGAAAACCATTGGTAACACATTATGACATAACGGATTGCAATCCTGCAGTGCCCGCAAGGTCCCCCTGCTCCGGAAGGCACATGTGACGGCCCGTCTGAAGTTTGCCAGTGAACACCTGGATGATGCCGAGAGTGATTGGGAGAAGGTGCTGTGGTCAGATGAGACAAAAATTGAGCTCTTTGGCATGAACTCAACTCGCCGTGTTTGGAGGAAGAGAAATGCTGCCTATGACCCAAAGAACACCGTCCCCACTGTCAAGCATGGAGGTGGAAATGTTATGTTTTGGGGGTGTTTCTCTGCTAAGGGCACAGGACTACTTCACCGCATCAATGGGAGAATGGATGGGGCCATGTACCGTACAATTCTGAGTGACAACCTCCTTCCCTCCGCCAGGGCCTTAAAAATGGGTCGTGGCTGGGTCTTCCAGCACGACAATGACCCAAAACATACAGCCAAGGCAACAAAGGAGTGGCTCAGGAAGAAGCACATTAGGGTCATGGAGTGGCCTAGCCAGTCACCAGACCTTAATCCCATTGAAAACTTATGGAGGGAGCTGAAGCTGCGAGTTGCCAAGCGACAGCCCAGAACTCTTAATGATTTAGAGATGATCTGCAAAGAGGAGTGGACCAAAATTCCTCCTGACATGTGTGCAAACCTCATCATCAACTACAGAAGACGTCTGACCGCTGTGCTTGCCAACAAGGGTTTTGCCACCAAGTATTAGGTCTTGTTTGCCAGAGGGATTAAATACTTATTTCCCTCTGCAGAATGCAAATAAATTCATATACTTTCCACAATGTGATTTTCCGGATTTAATTTGTGATGTGCTATCTCTCACTGTTACCAATAACCTACCCTTCAATTATGGGCTGCTCATGTCTTTGTCAGTGGGCAAACTTACAAAATCAGCAAGGGATCAAATACTTATTTCCACCACTGTAGGTTCAGTGATATGATACTATGCCAAAAGCCTTAGTTCTCAAACCTGGCAGTGAGCTATGTTGCCATATCTATTCAACATGTCCAATATGTCCATTTCAGTACTCATTGTTTCAGGGTCCTGCTGTGTGGCCACATACCAATGTTTTTTCACATGGCTAGCAATGCTAATGTCTCATGTGTTGCATTTATGGAGCTACTCACGCTGCATAGGGCCGGGCTCCAGAGGCTTCAAGGGTGGGGGAGGAGGAGGAGGAAGAGATGGAAGAGGAGCAGGAAGAACAGCAGGAGGAAGTCCAAGGAGCAGGAGCAGCAGCACAACAGCAGCAGCAGAGGAACTGGATGAGGTTGCAGAGGAGGAGGTTGGAGGAGGAGGACCAGCAGCTTGGGGACACTGAAGAGCCAGAATACCATCCAGGCCACCCTGAGCAGGAGGAAGAAAACATGTTGGTAAATATCGAACAAAGTATCAACCGTGAACAGGTACTGTTCAGGGAGGAGGTCACTGGCCTGAACAGGAGGCTGGATGCCCTCACTGGGGAGGTAAGTGGCAGGAGGACATTTGAAGAGCAATGCCTGATCTGCCTCATCTCCCTATGTACCAGCATGGAGGGCATCCACACCACCCTTGCCTTCCTTCTCCCCCAGCTAGCCCTTCAAGCACCTCATCCAGTCCTCCCAGAGCTCCAACTACTCACCCAATCCCACCCATCTTGATGCTGCCACCATCAGCCACACCCTTGGACTTTCCTCAGTTCCAGATGAGGGCAACCACTACAGGGGCTAGTGGGGCCCCCAGCAGCCAGCTGCAGCAGAGGTGGCATCAGCAGCCACGGCAGAGGTGGTCAGGGATGGCTGGGGGAGGAGTAACAGCTTTGGGTCATCTGTACCACATATCTCCCTCTCTATTTGCCACAGGGACATGGTGCTGACAGGGACTCTATCTCTCTATGGAATCTTTTTTGGGTTTTGCTAAGCAGATCCTTCTTATTACCTTTCTTTGGGATCTTCCACCTCATGGTTGGGCAATGCCTGATGCAAAGTAGACACTAGATAGTGACTTTGGTCTTGGCCATCATTTTTTACGCTGCATCTCCATACAGGACATTGTATTTTCCAGGGGGGTGTGGGGGAGGGATGTGAGGAGGGCTTTTGAACATTTTGTTCACAATGGGTGAGGGGCTGGAGAGTGGGGTGGGATTGGTTGTTTGGGTTTTTCACTTGTTATGTACCATTCAAATAAATTGCTCACCTTATCATAGAAAAAGTGTCTGGATCAGGTAATTTATAACATCCTGTCCTCTCTCTTGTGCCTGGAGGTTTGCTGATCCTGAGGTAACTCATCTCCATTATCTTCATTAACATTGTTTTCTTTGGCCCCTTCCTCTGGCTCTGGCATGCAGTGACTCAGCATGTGGTAAAAATGTCACATACTTTTGAGGGCCAGTACAACAGTTTCCTCCCCCCCCCCCCCCCCTCCCTGAGATCGATCCAAGCACTGGAATCTTGTCTTCAGTATTCTAAATGTCCTCTCTATAACAGCCCAGGTCTGACAGTGGGCATCGTTGTACTCCTCTGCTGGTCCCTGTGGGCACACTATGGGCATCATCAGAAATGGTTTGAGTGGATAGCCTTGGTCACCTGCATGGAAGTGAGGACAGAAAATGTTAGAGAACTTACATAAACCTCTATTGGGTGTGTGAGCATATCTACAGAGTGTTGTTTGCATCCTCCAGACCTCGGGGACATAGGTGGCCATGTAGTTGTAGAGGGAAACAGAGTGAATTAGTAAGTGCTTTGAAAGTACGTTGTACTGTGGGTCTCACCTAGCAGCCATCCCCCAGTGATTTCTCCACTCTAAAATGTCTAATCGATGCTACATTTCTTTGAAGGCATAAATAAACATGTTGATAAAGGTGAGCCAGTTGATGCAGTGTATCTAGATTTTTAGAAAGCTTTTGACAGAGTACCTCATGAGAGATTCCTGAGAAAATTAAGGAGTCATAGGATAGGAGACAATGTCCTTCTGTGGATTAAGAATTGGTTATTGGACAGAAAACAGAGGGTAAGGTTAAATGGCCATTTTTCTCAATGGAGAAGGGTGACTAGTGGAGTGCCACAGGGGTCTATACTGGGACTGGTGCTATTTAACATATTTATAAATGATATGGAAATTGGGAAGATGAGTGAGGTGATTAAATTTGCAGATGATATGAAACTATTCAAAGTTGTCAAAATGCATGTGGACTGTGAAAAATTGCAGGAAGATCTTAGGAAACTGGAAGACTGTGCATCCAAATGGCAGATGAAATTTAATGTAGACAAATGCAAAGTGATGCACATTGGGAAGAATAGGAGTCAGCACTCAAGAAAAAGACCTAGGTGTCATTGTAGACAATATTCTAAAATCCTCTGCCCAGTGTGCAGTGGCAGCTAAAAAAGCAAACAGGATGCTAGGAATTATTAAGAGAGGGATGCAAAATAAGACCAAAAATATTATAATGCCTCTGTATCACTCCATGGTGCGACCTCACCTTGAGTATTGTGTTCAGTTCTGGTCATCATATCTCAAAAAAGATATAGCGGAATTAGAAAAGGTTCAAAGAAGAGCAACCAAAATGATAGAGGGGATGGAACTGCTCCCGTATGTGGAAAGGCTAAAGAGGTTAGGGCTCTTCAGCTTGGAAAACAGACAGCTGAGGGGGGATATGATTGAGGTGTACAAAATCCTGAGTGGTGTGGAGGGGGTGGAATCGATTTTTTACTCATTCAAAAAGTACAAAGACCAGGGGACACTAAATGAAATTGCATGGACATACTTTTAAAACAAATAGGAGGAAATATTTTTTCACTCAAAGAATAGTTAAGCTCTGGAACTCGTTGACAGAGGATGTGGTAATGGCAGTTAGTATATTTGGGATTAAAAAAGGTTTGGAGAAGTTCCTGGAGGAAAAGTCTATAGTCTGTTATTGAGATGGACATAGGGGAAGCCACTGTTTGCCCTGTGATTGGAAGCATGGAATGGTGCTACTAATTGAATTTCTGCCAGGTACTTGTGACCTGGATTAGATACTGCTGGAAGCAGGATGCTGGGCTAGATGGACCATTGGTCTGACCCAGTATGACTATTCTTACGTCTGATTGGCTGAGGACATATGCATCATGGCATGAACCACAGTATTTTGCACAGACATCTGTAATTCTCTGGGATGCATCACACACCACTTCCATATTTAAGGAGTGGTATGACTTCCTGTATGCTGCCTCACTATCTGATGGTGGTCTGAGAGCAATGTGGGCCCCATCTATGGCTCCCACGACTAATTGGAAGCCCTCCAACTCACAGAAGGCTGTCATGGTTCTCTGTTGTTCTGCTTCATGTATGGGGAATGTAATGTACTGAGTGTCACTCCTCAGAAAACAGTCCAGAAACTGCCTGCAGCAGCTTCCACAGGGGTCTGAAAAGTTCCTGTGGCCAGGAAAGCAAGGGTTGCGGTTACCTTGACATGCCCTGGCATGGCATGTCACCTCCAAGAACTGGACTCCATATCCTCCTGCAGCTGCTTACAGAAGTATATGATGGTCTCCCTATCAAAGCGGTATCTGCATATACTCTGCCTACCTGTGAAGTCCATGAACTGTGTCCTAGGCCTATATACCTGATACAGCACAATTCTCCCTCTCGCCTCTGCCAAGTCAGAAACGTGACAGCACAGCACTCATGCTTCCCCCTGAAGCCAAACACACACCCTACCCCTAGATAAACAACAGTGGCTGCAGAGACACACACACAAACCTACTTGTACACAGGGATGGTATAGAGGGTCAGGGAGGGGACCTGGGGTGGGGGTAAGGGACAGCAGGTGATTGGGAAAAGACAGCAGGAAGTGGGAAGAAAGAAGTAGGAGTAGGAAGGACAGAATGCAGGTTAGTAGGGTTTAAGGGAAGGTCAAGGCACACACCCATACACCAGAAACTCAGTAGAACACATCATCACACTCTTTAAAGACAAACATAGTTGCAGTTGTGTGGTTCTTATGCAAGTGCAAAACTTGATACGGATTTTTTTGCATCATCGGCATCTGCACCATTTATGGAATACGCTTTCTGTGTGGAAATTCAAGGAACACCCATGCTCCACCCACTCTTCGCCTCTTTTTTTGGCACATAAAACTGCCTGTGATTGACAAGTAATGTGCTGAAAATTAGGTGTCATGGCCTTTATAGATTTATTCTTACCAGTTGCTTACCAGTTTCTGTGCCTAAATTTCCAAGCGGCGCCTAATTTTAGATGCCAATCGTTCATAGAATTAAAGAGTATTTGTTTTGAGCATTTAACATTAAAAATATACCTTGGGGTATACCAATCTGTTATACCTAGTTTCAGGCCTTCCCAACCCCACCCACTAACAATACCTCAATGACAAAAAGCAAAAACCAGTTCATCATAAGTCTGCAAGCATATTATGTTCTATACTTCAATCATAATGTCTCCAACCTGAGGATGTGAGAAGTCTTCTTCCTTCGAACTTCACCCAAGGATGACAAAACCCAAAACCCACCCCTTCATATGCATGAGGATGCATATGAAGGGGTGCACAAAGGGGCATGGCCTGTTCCTTTGGCATGTCCCTTCAGCACAATGCCTGAGGCATGATGCCTCAGGAGCAGGCGTTCCTTTAATCAGCTGGTGATGTCATTGAGATGCACCTCAGCATCTTCTCCTTCCATCTCAAGGAGCATTGAGGTAGATTCAATTTGCCATTTCTGCTGGCTTTCAGATACTATGACACTGGGAAAGTTCCCTCTAATGAAAAGCAGGGTGAGTAATGGCAAGATTAAGTTGCCTCAGGAACAGGTGTCTCTTTCTTCAGCTGTTGATGTCATCAAGATGCACCTCAGTATCTGCTCCTCCCACCTCAAGGAGCATTGTGGCAGAGTAAATTTGCTGGTTCTACTGGCTTTCAGATTTTATGGCACCTGGGGATGTTTCTTCAGATGAAAAGCAGGATGAGTAATAGTAATGCTCTGCCTAGTTTGGCTTGCATTACTGTATATTATAATATTATAATATTTTGGCTTGCATTACTGTATATTATAAAACTTTCATTCTGGAAGAAAAGACCTATAACGGCACAGTGTGTTCTGTGATATTGTATGGTTTATAAAGATTGAATAATTTTAAAATATCTTGTAAAGCACTGTGTCCACTAAAGGCATTATATCAAATCTGAAATATTATGAGCTCTACTCCTCAATGTGCACATGAGAAGAGCAAGCACTTCAACACGAAGGCAAAGGTATCAATAAAGGAACACTTCCACCAAGTGAGCTATAATTTTTGACAGTTGTTGCAGTTCTTGTAAACAGCACATTTCTAGTGAGCTCCATATTTTGAGATTGTTGCTTTCTATACATAAAAAATACAGTTTTCTATTTTTGTAATACTGTGTCTGGATATTTTACACAAATGCATTATCATGCAATGAGTACAGAGTATCATAATTATTTTATGTTGTTGAAAATATTTTACTATGTTAATTAAAATCATGAAATGAACTAAACAAAAAGAGAATGATATTTACATTCATTTCCATTGTAAAACAGGGAATTCAAATATACTTTTAAGACCTGTCCACAACACAATCCCTTTAAATCCATATGTCACCTGTGTACATATAAGTAGTGCCTCTTCCATAATTGCTATTAGTACATATGTGCTGATTTACATGGATAAATGTCCTTTTTTAGATGTGTAAACCTTCTGGATTCACCTCCTCAATGATATCTCAGCATCTGGTATGGGTCAAAACATTTTGTCAAGTTAAGTTTGATGGTTGTAATTTAGTGGCTTTGAAACAAAGAGTAACTTCCTCTTCTGCATTGTGCATAATATGCCATAGTCTGCAGAAAAGTGTCCACATAATGGTCTCTTTCAAAATGTTGCTTCAGGTTCACAAAAACTGCTTCCTCTGTACCACTTCCACTTTTGTTTTTTAACTGCTTGAATTTCCTGTTATCTCTTATCTGTTTCCACACATTCAGAGCTACTTCCCCTTTTTCGATAGGTCTCTCTGTTTGCCAACATTATCCATAGCTCATAAGCATAGAAATAATGATTCTTAACAAACCATAGCTTTTAACAAATGTGCAGTACATCTATTGATTATTTTTTTTTCCTGTGTATGTAATACCACATATAAACAATGGATTCAGTCAAAACTGATCAACCAGTTGCCACTGGTTAAAAGATAGAAAACAGAGAGTAGGGTTAAATGGTCAGTATTCTCAATGGAGAAGGGTAGATAGTGGGGTTCCCCAGGGGTCTGTATTGGAACCATTGCTTTTTAACATATTTATAAATGATCTAGAGATGGGAGTAACTAGTGAGGTAATTCAATTTGCTGATGACACAAAGTTATTCAAAGTTGTTAAATCGCAAGAGGATTGTGAAAAATGACAAAAGGACCTTACGAGAATGGGAGACTGGGCATCTAAATGGCAGATGACGTTTAATGTGAACAAGTGCAAAGTGATGCATGTGGGAAAGAGGAACCCGAATTATAGTTATGTAATGCAGGGTTCCACATTAGGAGTCACCGACCAGGAAAGGGGTCTAGGCATCATCGTTGATGATACGTTGAAACCCTCTGCTCAGTGTGTGGCGGCTGCTAAGAAGGCAAATAGAATGTTAGGTATTATTAGGAAAGGAATGGAAAACAAAAATAAGGACGTTATAATGCCTTTGTGTCGCTCCATGGTGCGACCTCACCTCAAATATTGTGTTCAATTCTGGTTACCGCATCTCAAAAAAGATATAGTGGAATTAGAAAAGATACAGAGAAAAGCGACAAAAATGATAAAGGGGATGGGATGGCTGAGGGGAGATATGATAAAAGTCTTTAAAATAATGAGTGGAGTGGAACAAGTAGATGTGAATTGCTTGTTTACTCTTTCCAAAAATACTAGGACTAGGACAATGAAGTTGCAAAGTAGTAAATTGAAAACGAATCAGAGAAAATATTTCTTCACTCAACGTGTAATTAAACTCTAGAATTCATTGCCAGAGACTGCAGTAAAAGTAGTTAGCTTAGTGGTTTAAAAAAGGTTTGGATGGCTTCCTAAAGGAAAAGTCCATAGACCATTATTAAACTGGACTTGGGGAAAATCCACTGCTTATTTCTAGAATAAGCAGCATAAAATGTATTGTACTGTTTTGGGATCTTGCTGGATATTTGTGACCTGGATTGGCCACTGTTGGAAACAGGATGCTGGGCCTGATGGATCTTCGGTCTGTCAAAGTATGGCAATACTTATGAACTTATTTAGGGCCGCTGAGAGAATGAGCCGAGCCGCCACCAGGCCTGGGGCAGAATCGTCATCGCCACCGTTCCTCTTCCTCCCTACCAAAGTATCTTGGCTGGCCCCGCCAGCTGCAGGCAGCGCAGCTCCTTCCTCTGCCCAGCATTGCCTGCCCCTGTGGCTGCTTTCCTCAGGTCGCACATGCTCAGTCTCAAAACTGAGCATGCGTGGCCTGAGGGGAGGGCCCATCAGGTGCTAGGCAGGCAACGCAAAGGGGGCCTGATGCTGGAGTTTTCTCTCTCCTGCTCCTGTCAGGACGCAATTACCTGGGGCCCGTCAGGAGCAGGAGAGAGAGAGAGAGATAGACCCCTGTGCCGGGCCCTCCCTGGAGGCCCAGGGAATTTTGGCTCCTCTGCTCCCCCTTCTTGGCGGCTATGTACTTATAATAACAAATTTAACAGTGAAACAAACATTTTACCAAACAATGAATACAAATAAAATACCTAGCCTAAGTCACCTCAAGGTTTACACCTTCAATAACTTATCCAAAAACCTTGACACTGTTTGTGCCTTTTTGTGCTGCGTCCCAGAGCATCAAACAGAACCAGCAGTACTTGCACAGACAAATCCTCTCAACTGGTATCTTAGAAACCTGGACAGCTGGTAAAGTCTACTAAAACAATTCTTTCAGTTCCCTGGCGTGGGGCCAAAAGAGATGTACACTGACCACTTTTCCTGCCTTACAAAAAAGTTTATATAGGGTTTTTTTTCTCTTACAGTACAAAGGAGTAAGAGGGAGGAGAGGTTCTCTTCCCCCCTAGTTAGCATCTTGCAAATACAGTCAGGATCTTCTTTGTTTATAGTATCAACAAAGAAGTACATAGCATATGTTTACATTTCCTTAGAAGATGCATTTGTTCTGTTGTCAGAAAGTAACAAAAATGTTTTGGATCATTATCTCTCTTCTGGTCATATTTACAGGTTTCCCACAAAAGAATATATTTGTCAGAACTTTTGATCTTTTGTCTCAGTATTTTCCTTGTCCTACATTCTTATTCTAAAGAGAGGAGACAAGAGTTTAACTGCTCCCTTATGGAGGTGATATTTTTTTCACCTGACAGCCCCAGATCCTGTGTCAGAACATAGATTCTCTTATGTTCAAAGAAATACATAATAAAAAGCCATTGCTACCTGGCTCCAGAAGTCTGTTTCTCAAAGGGAGGTCTTTGGCTCTCCTTTGTGAGGTACAGTATTTGATCTATTGTTCTAGGCAAAAAAAGGAAGTTTCTGCAAGTGTTGTTTTTCTCATGGTTACAGAAAAGTCATTCTCTCTTGCTTTGAAGTGGCCCCTTAGAAAAAAAAACATGAAAAAGAACTCTGTCGCCTGAATTTGAATTCCCCGAGGCATGTCCACACTTATGGGTCTTGGGCAGTCAGGTTTACAATCACCTGGCTGGGCAAGAGGTGGGGAGGGGGGGTAGAGTGAATTGCTTCCAGCAATAGCTGTTCTCATGATCAGAAGGGGAGAAATCTTCATTTCTCCCTGTCTGAAGATGAAAAATTAATTCTGTGCATGGAATACTGGAGGCCTTCTTTATGCCTCCTCCAACAACACACAGCTATTCTTTTAACTGTTTCCTAAACATCCAATACTGTTTTTCATCCTGCAACTGATCAAAGAAAGAAAGAACCAGGCACACCCATTAAAGGGGGGCCGACCACAACCGGGCTGAAGGCCAGCGAAGACAGAAGTGTGGGGGAGGGTACAGGGAGGGCCTAGCTAGAGAGCAGAGGTAGTAGTGGGAGGGAAACAAGGGGTAGCAAGGGGAGGGGGCAGGAAAGAAGGGGAGGAGCAAGGGAGGAGGAGAGAGGAATTTGAACTGCACAGGAAGTCCTTTTGAATTTGGAAGCAGGAGAAGAGCAACCCTGGGCAGCAGCTCCTGAAATTTTTACAGGCACATGTTTTGTGTCTGCCCTGGGCAGAGCTTGTGCAGAGTACAGCCAAAGAAGCTCTTACAGCAGAGCACGATATTCCAGCAAATTGAGAACAAATTTTACGGTATGTAGACATTTAAAACTTTGTGCAGCTTCAAGGCATTTTAGCTTTCTCCTGCCGACCCCCATTTAGCTTTTCCAGGATGGCCGGCCATCTCGGGTTAGCTGCCTATCTCACGGCATTACGCGCACTAGGCTAGAGTCCTACATACGCTGCCCATGGCGCATGGCAGATGGGTTTGCCACAGCGCGGTTGCCGTTTTTGGCCGGCCATGCAGTGCTCGCAATCCGCAGTGCATAGCACGGCACTGAGACACGACTCGGAAGACCTTGTGTACAGTACTGAACCGAGGCGCAAACACCTTTAATGGTACGTCATTTTTGCTCTTCTCCTGCCTCAGCGGCACACCGCACGTTAAGATGCGGTGATGGCCGGCCACTAATACTTGGCCGACAGTTACGCACTATACGGCAACGGACCTTCGAGCCCCATTGTGGCCGGCCACGCCGTGTTATCTAATTCGAAAAATTAATGCGTTATAAGCTGTCCATGCCAATACGGCGACGGACCTTAAAACCCGTTATGGCCGTTGATTGTTCTACAGGCACACGTATCTAGGCCCATTTCGGTTGATCCGGCAGACCTAGTGCATAGCACGGCACTGAGGCACGACTTGGAAGACCTTGTGCACAGCACTGAACCGAAACGCAAACGATCCCAGGGAGACGAAAACATCTTTAATGGTACGTCATTTTTGCTCTTCTCCTGCCTCAGCGGCACACCGCATGTTAAGATGCGGTGATGGCCGGCCAATAATACTTGGCCAACAGTTACACGCTATACGGCAACAGACCTTTGAGCCCCGTTGTGGCTGGCCACGCTGTGTTATCAAATTCGATAAATTAATGCGGTATAAGCCGTCCATGCCATTACGGCGACGGACCTTAAACGTTACTTACCGGCGCCATGTCTGTATGATTGGCCTGCCATGCGATATTTGAGATGCGGGTTTTTGCAGAAACGTCCACATTGCGATCCTCGCTAGTCAGGGTCTTCTCTTGCGGGCCACTTAGGGGGAGTCCCAAATTGGCGGGACATGCGCTTCGCTACGCGTTGTAATTGCCCGCCCATACAGTCGGCCATTAACCTACAGAGGCACGTACGGCAGCGGTGAATTTCGATAGGGTGGCCATTTGCATGAGTGCCGATTGTAAAAACGGTGGCCACTTTCAATACACCACCCATTCCGACTAGCAGTAAAATTTGGAAAAGGCAGCCAGTTTTATGGCGCTAAAATTCACTAGAATGGACATTCCAAATACAAATTTAACCGCAGCGGCCACCTTGGATACCGCACGCATGTGTCTTTGACACACAGCATAGGCTGGAACAATTGATATCATACCGTTTGGTGCCAGCATAGCGGGACACAGTACTTAGGGGCATCAGACAAACATATCGGTTACAGTATGCTACTCTCAGCTGCTGTTAGGACCAGGTCCACGGGGGGAAGGGTTGGTACAACAGTGTTAGTCCTAGAGGGCCATGTGCACTTAGCGGCCAGTTTGACTAGAGCGGCCACGTGGACTAAAGCAGCTAATTTGAAAACGGTGGCCATTTTGATAGAAGGACCACCGGTCTTACTGATTTATCTGCCGGATTTACAGGGGCCTGGCCATTTTAATTTTAGCGGCCCATTTTGCATACGGCAGCCGTTTTGACTACCAGGCCAAATTTGAATGTAACAGCCCGTGGGGCTTTAGGCTGGCCATTTAAGGAAGGGCGCACTGCGCAGACAGCATGCAGTCGGATATGTAGCTGTGAGCAAGGAGGGTACAGTTTACACAGGCACCATAGGATGCACGCAGCGATTGGGGAAGCCGGCGTCACCACAATCAGTTATTATGAGGTCATTTTGCTTTAAATTGTCTATTCTTTTAGTCTCTCCATTGCAGTAATGTCATTGTAGTGTGAGAAGGAGACATATGCACCAGCAAGGCCAGCCAAGCGGCCCACCAAAACTCCGCCAGCTAAGACGCGGAGTGCTGCGGCCCCAGACCTTAGAAGTCACAGTGGACCTACACCACAAGCACAGACGGTGTGGGGGCCTGCAAGGGAGGTAGCAGCACCGCAGACTCCACCTCCATAGTTGCGGGGCTACCGCCAGTACCGGCAAGGGGTAAGTCTAATGACAGCACCACACTCCTTCCAGCGCAGACGCATGACATAACTAGATATGCAGTACGGGACGATAAGAACGGGTAACGGAGCCCAATATGGCAGGACAGAATGCGGTTGTGGCACCGGTCGGTGCACAGGGGACCAGTCAGGATGTGGGAGTACTTAATCACAGGAGCGATGCATTAGGTTCAGTTCTCACAATACAGGTGGATTGATATCTTCTCCCTCCTTGTGTGGGAGTTGCATGAGGAGGGTACCGTAGGCAGGGATAGCGTAACAGATAAGACCCCAAGATATTCGGGTCCTTCATGGACTGGTCTTAGGCTGTTCACATACTTAGGACACTCAGCTGTTCACATACTCAGGACACTCACTATAGTGAAGGAAACGGAAGGGGGCCCGGACTTGGTGTGGGATATGGAATACAATTTTAAAAGCGCATGAGATATTTAGGGGACAGGCATGCCTTAACTAAGATATTAAATTTACAAGAAAGCAGTGCAGACAATCCATTCATATCGGGTCAGCACCAGTGGTAGTCCTGTCAGGCAATGCCGTCAGGACAAAGGCAGGACGGAGGCAGCGGACATTGCACCTAGCACCCGACACGCCTGCGCGGGCAGGCATGCTGCAGGGCAAGGCAGGCTCCCCAGAGACAGGGAACAGCAATCTAGTAACACGGGACAGGGTACTGAGGGAGCTAGTGCTCCCCCCAGCAAGCTTATGAGACAGGAGAAAGCAACCTATTAACTCAGTACAGGGTCCGGAAGCCATCAAGCTTCAAGGTTAGCCCGTTACCCTGACAGAACGGGTGCATCACCACAGGTTTCCAATCAGGTTGCATGATTCCATATTAGAGGACAACACCACAGTGACAACACTACCCCAACAATGCATCCTCGATTCACATGCATCGACAGATAGCTGCAGGCAAGATTACCAAAGAACTATTGCTAGGCTGCATAGCGGGGCTGTTTGAGGACCCGCCCTTCAAGGCAACAACAGTGTCTCCGCTAGGCATAATACTAAGGAAGGAGCTGGGGAAAGGTAGGCCCAGTCGTAATTTGTCCCGCCACATAGGAACATCAGTAAATGACTACATTGACCATAGCAGCTGTACAGTACAATATGCATCTGTAGACAATGCCATTCAAATAATTCGGCGGCAAGGCAACTAGGCACATTGGGCTAAGGTGGACGGAGATTCGGCTTTTCGCACCTTGCCTTTACACCCACAGCCCTTTCCCTTGTTAGGTGTCAGGTTCCAGGAGAGGTTTTATTGCAATAAATGTGTCCCCATGTGTGGCCACATCTAGTGCGCATACTTCAAAGAGCTTAGCATGTTTGTGCATGGGGTAGTGGAGCAACTAGCCCCCGCTAGGTCTCTGGTCCTCATCTGAAGGACTTCCTGTTCAAAGACCGGGAATCACAAGAGTGGACGGATGTGTTACAGGTCTTTATCCACTTGGCACAGAAATTGGACATCCCATTAGCCGTTGAAAAAACAGTAGGCCCACGGCGAATCCTTACGTTATAGGTATTGAATTGGAACTAGATGTTCCAGACTGCCGGCTGACAAAATTGATAAGCTTGCCAGAGCGGCGAATACGAGGTGGCACTGTAAAAAAGCAAGGCTGAAGCAGGTACAGGAACTCCTGGGTCCAGTAGGCTTCACAATAAGGGTGATTCCCAATAGCTTTAGCAACATCGGGAACAAACAAAGCGCATTTTCATCTCAGACGTACACAGGACATCAAGCGAGATTTAGCAGGTTCTTGGCCCATGGGATTTCATTTTGGCACGATTCACCCACTCTCACGGAAGCCCTGCATTTTCTTTACAGATGCGGCAGATTTACTTCCAGGAAGCGTGGTGCGCAGCAAGCTCGGGTTTCAGCAGGGACCACGTAGGATATCATGTTTCCTGGGGGGACCTGGCATATCTCACAAGTCAATTGTAATTCCCTCAGACAATATGGCAGTAGTTGTCCGCCATGCACTTCCCACAAGTTATGTGCGCAGACAGATAGTTCCGCAGTGATTACAGCTAAACATATACCAGGCAGGGAGAATGGTTATAGTGGATGCTCCTTCTCGTTTTTAGAGTGCAGACCCGGAAATGGGACCCGGTGCTGCGATAGTTAACAGATACCTCGCGGACAAGATACACAACCGCACATATAGTCAACACTTAGAAGAGAAGGGTGGTACTGATATATTCCCGGTCCCCGGCATGTATGAAGGGAATTAGCAGAAACCAGGTCTCAATCATGTTCGCAGCCATCAGTTTTCTCGCCAAAGCGGTGGCTCTCCAAAATCCATCTAGGTCATTTGTTGTCACGAGACTGATGAAAGGATGGGGCAGGCCGGGAGTACCCTACCCAGGTAAAAGAAAACCCAGTACCGGCAGGGAAATGGGCCGTCTCTTTGCATCATTAGAGGAGATAAGTGACACTGAGTTTGAGGGCCGTCAAGTCAAATGTGCATTCTCATTAGCTTTGCATGGTGCTCTGCGAGTCAGTGAGTTGGTGGCTACGTACAAGCATGCCCACCATGGCATGTCCCTCTTAATACGTGACGCGGCCATTACAGCCGTGGCAACTGACCTACTTATTCGCAAATCAAAATGGATCGGAACGGACATGCCCTGTCCTGAACCTTCAAGCCGACTTAAAACAAAGACCAAAGACCAGCCTGCTGATTCATACACTATGTACATATGTACAGTACCCACTCATTTAGGATTAGGGCAGCTACGGCAGTGGCAGCGCTAGGAGTGTCCATAGAGGCCATCAAAAGACTGGGCCGATGGCGACCTAATGTATACAAGCGCTACATCAGACCCATCTAGTGTATACAAGCGGTACATTGGACCCATTAAGGCATCCACAGCAAAGTGATAATGGTTGCTTGCACTGTGCTAACATGTCGCTTCCCATTATATTCTATTACAGGTATCCATATCCAGAATGAGCTGCAGCGGATTTGGATATGCGGTCACTCATCACTTGTTTGTACATTAGGCACAGGGAAAGGCGGTGGGCGCATAGAAGGGCAGCAGTGAGACCGAACAGTGAGAGCCTGGGTTGTCAGGGCGATAGAGGAGCCAGGGCGATAGAGTAGCCATAACATGGTATAGGTAAGGGAGGGATGCTTCAGGCATTCATGTGTGCATTAAAAGTCATACGATCCCACATGACTTGCGAATAGATACAAGCCATAGCGTTAGGGCATGACAGCAGCTAGGAGGGGTGGGGGACCACGGCAAACGAGGTGTCGTTGCCGTGGCCTGTGGCGTTAGACTACAATGTTTACGCACAGCCAGCAATGGGTACACAGCAGCTTGACACATAACAGTTACAAGTTTGGGGTAACTGCTGCTGCAGAAAGAGTTGTGTGGAAAATTATCAAGTTGATGCAAATGGTAGGCTTGCATGTGAGCAGCCTTGTTATAAGGAAACAATGTGTATACAGCTTGTCTCCTGGCTTGGGCGGCCGGGAGGCCTAGAACGTCATTTTGTAAATGTGGTAGGTGCCTCCTTCAACGGGAAACAACGTGTATACAGCTTGTCTCCTGGCTTGGGCGGCCGGGAGGCCTAGAACGTCATTTTGTAAATGTGGTAGGTGCCTCCTTCAACGGGAGACACCAAGTGACGTCAGGTGCTTGGAAAACAGCACAGGGGGCCACAGGGGCTTGGTACGGCTTGGCCTGTGGCCCAGAATATGCAACTACGTGTAGAAGCTGTGTACCCGGGTAGAAATGCATGCTGGCATAATGATTAGTAGAAGATGTAATGTAATTTGTTTAAGTTGTAACAATTTTGATGTTCCTGGCTGCGGCCAAAATAAATCCAATTCTATCGAAGATACGGCTTGTAGTGTGGTATTGAAGGGGGCGGGGGTTGATACGTCTGAGTGTGTGCCGAATGCCCGAGTTGTGCCAAAGTATACGTTCCTCAAAAGAACAAGCTTGACACATGATACTTTATCTAGTGTTCCTCATCTGCGTAACTTCCAGCAAAAGGTAATGGCAGATGTTAATGCACGTGGGACTATACAGGCTCAAGACATTTGCAATGTATCCAGTACATTATAAATCAGACCACAGACCTTAAACTTAAGTTCATTGAATGACAGGTATCCAGTGTATAGGTAACAACAGAATAATCTGGTCTCTCTGTTTGCAATCCAAAAGCAATCAAATAGCTGAATTTTGAACAATTTACAATGCCTTTATTTGAACCATTAGAAAACCTAAATAAGGAGCATTGCAATAATCAAGAGGAGCATTGCAATAATCAAGAACCCATAACTAAAGCTTGCAGCATAAGTAGTGTACCTCACCAGCTTTCGTCAAATTTAATTTGCATACTTTTGGCAGGTGGCCATGCCCACTTCTGGTAACAACAGTAAATCAGAATCAAGGACACTCCCAAGTCCCATCCACACCCCGCACATGCCCACTTATACTCTGTCCTCTTTGATGATGTCACTGAAAGTGACATTGCTGCCCCGCCCAAGCCACACCCCTTTTGCATAACTCCACTCCTAACCTGCCTTATTGCATAGTCCCATCCTAAACCTCATCCCTTTGTGTGGCCCTGCCCCTGGCCCCACCCCTTTTGGTTACATCATGGGAAGTGAATACCTAGCAGACCGAACCTGGAATGACTTCGATCTGCTAACTGAAGAAACCATCACTGAAGCACTCAAAAAATTCTCCAAAACCCACTCCAAACTGGATATTTGCCCCAGTAACCTAATAAGGTTCGCCCCCAAATGCTTCACAACAGACCTTACGTCACACCTGAACTACATGCTACAACACAGACTTTTTCCCAAGGACAAATGAAACATATTGCTTACACCCATACCCAAAGACTTAAATAAAAAATTAAATGACACAACCAACTATCAACCAGTAGCATCCATCCCCCTGATAGTAAAACTAATGGAAAGTACAGTAACCAAACAACTCACCAGTTACCTAAACAAATTCACAATACTACATGAATCACAGTCAGGATTTCGATCCAACCATAGTACTGAAACAGTGCTAACCACTCTCATAACCAAATTTAAACAACTAATTGCAACTGGAAACAATGTGCTACTCCTACAATTTGATATGTCCAGCGCGTTCGACATGGTCAGCCACCAAATACTCCTGAATATACTAGACTACTTCGGGATTGGAGGAAATGTACTAAGATGGTTTAAAGGCTTCTTAACAGCAAGATCTTATCAAGTGATCTCAAACTCAAAAACGTCAACACCATGGAAACCTGAATGTGGAGTACCACAAGGATCATCGCTCTCACCAACCCTTTTTAACTTAATGATGACACCTTTAGCCAAATCGCTATCCAACCAAGGACTTAACCCATACATCTATGCTGACGATGCCATGATATACATCCCGTTCAAACAAGACATAACCGAAATCACAAACGAAATCACACACAGCATCCAAATAATTAACTCATGGGCGGACACATTCCAACTAAAGCTAAACGCAAAAAAAACACAATGTCTCATCCTGTCCTCACAATACAACACAAACAAACCCAATACCATAAACACCCCAGATTACACACTTCTGGTCTCAGACAGCCTGAAAATTCTGGGAGTCACAATTGACCGAAATCTCACACTCGAAGACCATGCGAAAAATACAGCAAAGAAAATGTTCTACTCAATGTGGAAACTTAAAAGAATCAAACCTTTCTTCCCAAGGGAAGTATTCCGCAGCCTAGTACAATCAATGGTGCTAAGCCATCTAGACTACTGTAATGCCATTTATGCCGGATGCAAAGAACAAATCATCAAGAAGCTCCAAACCGCTCAAAACACAGCAGCCAG
This sequence comes from Microcaecilia unicolor, assembly GCF_901765095.1. Classification (NCBI taxonomy): domain Eukaryota; kingdom Metazoa; phylum Chordata; class Amphibia; order Gymnophiona; family Siphonopidae; genus Microcaecilia; species Microcaecilia unicolor. The sequence goes on from NC_044039.1 coordinate 57,535,033, forward strand.
ACTCATATTTGGGAAAGCGAAATACAAAAGTGTAAAACCCCTAAGAGAAAAACTACACTGGCTCCCACTAAAAGAATGAATTGCGTTCAAAGTTTGCACCCTGGTCCACAAAATCATCTACGGGGAAGCCCCGACCCACATGTCAGACCTTATAGACTTGCCTATTAGGAACGCAAAAAGATCATCACGCACATTCCTCAATCTCCACACTCCTAACTGTAAAGGGCTAAAATATAAATCCATATACGCGACCAGTTTCTCATACATCTGCACGCAGCTATGGAATGCACTACCGAAGGCCATAAAAACAACACAAGACCTAACCATCTTCCGAAGGCTACATCCATCTTAAATACTAAATAATAACATTATACACGATCTATACAAGACCAAACTTTTATCACATGACTGCCTAACCTCTTTGCTACTAATGATCAAGCACTACCACTTTAAACCTTATGTCGAATAGGGTCTCTCTATAGTCGATGACCTAATGTATGTTACAATCCAATTTATTACTCAGGAACCTTCTTGCAATACCATAATGTATTCTTCCTTATCATGTATGTCTGCACATGGTATATATATATATACCATGATCTGTTCCATATATATTATGTTCCATGTATGTTACCACGTATGTATGCACCTTAACGCAACACCATTTGTAATTCTGTTACCCGGAAATGGCAACCGCCATTATGGCAAATGTAAGCCACATTGAGCCTGCAAATTGTTGGGAAAATATGGGATACAAATGCTACAAATAAAATAAATAAAAAATAGCCACACCCTACATCACTTCCTGTTTCTACTACTGGCCGCTATCTTGGATGGGGTCATGTGATGGTGGCCCCAAAAAGATGTGTCACAGAGGAGGGGGTAGGGGTCTCTCCACCATTGCTCAATCATATTCCTCACAGTCATGTTTATCCTGAAACCTCTCCTCCCAACACACACAACTGGTTATGTTATTGTAGCACCAGAGGATTGTGCCAGAAGGAATGGTATGGCTGGAGAGTATAAGGTCTGCATGATCTTTAATTTTAGATTTTAAACTAAAAAACTCTCCGCAACACAGAAATGGAATCTATAGAGAGCAGTGACAGTGATACAGTAAGATTTTAAAAACATGTTTACAGGAGGTCACGTGATGCTATGCACAGGAGCAGACGCTAGACGAACTGCTCCTGCCTTCTCCTCAAGAATCGCGTTAAGAAATTCACTCTAAAGCCTTTTTTGATTGTTACCCGCGAGAGGAAAGATCTCTGAAAAGACAGGGGACCTAATAATCATCGACTCTGATGCTAATGGCGACTAAATCAACCAGGAAAGAGAAGGACAAGAGTCGAATGACTGAGGACAAGATGGCGGCACCGGTGAGCCTGGGAACATCAGCGGTTGGATCCGCATGGGCCGCCGAGATAGTGGGCGAAGTCACTCAAGCCCTAGAAGCCATTTTAGAGAAAAAACTAAGCTCTTTGGACACTAAATTAGAATCTCTACATAGCAGTGTAACTCAAATTCAGCTAGATATGGCGACTTATCAACAGCGAGCCAGCGATACTGAAGATCGAGTTGGTATTTTAGAATCTGAAGTAAGTCAGCTGAAAAAAACACTTGCCTCATATGATGAAAAGCTCGAGGACTTAGAAAACAGGTCCAGACGAAATAATCTTCGTATTGTGGGTCTGGCTGAGGGGCAAGGAGACTGTGACTTGAGCAGATATTTAGAAACATGGCTGGCAGATGAATTTAAGTTACCGGAGACACTGGGCCCGCTAAAAATCGAGAGAGCGCATTGCTTGGGTCAAAAGCAGACGGTGGATGGAAGACCACGAGTGGTCATATGTAAAATCCTTAACTTTGCTCATAAAAATGCGATTTTACAAGCCTTGAGAAGCGGAAAAGAGCTGCACAGTGGGAACCGCAAAGTATTATGTTTTCAAGATTACTCGGCAGCAGTGGCAGCACAAACAAAAGAGTTTTCGCCAGTCTGCTCTGAGCTCATCAGCCGGAAAGTTGTTTAATTCAGTGGAGGAAGCAAAACTTTTTGTACAACAGATGGAAACGGGACAGTAATGCTGGTGATATGCTGCATTGTTACAGAATCTGAGATTGAAAATCAATTAGAAGGGGACTGGACACGGGTAATTGTTGCATCAAGGAATCCCGTAAAGTTTGAATATAGTACTATACGCTGTGCCTCTTCGGTGAAAACATGAGAGGCGGGAGCTCTATTACGTGATACTGCACTAATACAATTTGTTAATGAGAAGATCTGAGAGACCAGGTTTATACCAACAAGTTATTTGCGTTTTGATATGTGGCGGTCATCGAGGTCATAACGAACACTGTGGGAGTACCGGATTATAACTTGGACAAACGCTGGTGAAATGATATGACGAATGCTGGAAATCTGGACTATTTAAACAATATCTTAACAACTGAAGATGGCACTGCTACTTATCAACCCTGGTAAAAACGACAGAAGTAAAGGCGAACTGTAGATAATTATTTCATGTATAGTATAATGTGGGGGGGGGGGGGGGGGGTTAACATACCTGATAGAGGTTGATACAGGATGGTCAGAAGGGAATGGATATGTAACTAGGAAGATAATAAAGATTTAAGCTCATTCTGGTTATGTATAGTAGGACGGGTATGGTTGAATGGATGGAAGCATAGATTAATGTTGTTTGATGGGGAACATACATCAGTAACGCCAAAACGTCAATGGGTGAGTAATTGAGAGGAGGATAGGCCATAAATGAGGGGAGGAGGGGTGTCGAAAGTGACCCGATTCCTTAGGGAACGGAAGGGACAAGGAGGGGCAACTGGGAGGGGATGAGAGGAGGGGGGATATTGGGCTAAGAAAGGGGTCGGGTGGGTGGGGATTAACTCATTCTGCACTATACATGCGACTATTGAAGCTTGCAGGAGACTGGTATTCACGAGAGGGAGGCTGGAGGCTGGGCTGGCTTCTCTCAAAAAGAATAGATGAGCCGGGGATAGATTGGCTGGACACTGGAGGGTAACAGATTAAGGTAGCTTCTTGGAATGTAGAAGGTATACACTTCCCCATCAAGCGTTCCAAGATTTTGCGGCATCTTAAGCGTCTTGGAGTAGATATAATAATGCTGCAAGAAACGTATTTATCAGATGTTGAACACACCAAATTGGCTAAGTGGTGGGTTGCGGATTGTGTGGCAACTGCGACCCTTGGTCGAAAAGGGGGGGTGGCAATACTTTTTAGAAAAGGGATAGCAGTCCAGGTGCACAAAACGATAAAAGATCCAGAAGGCAGGTTTGTTTTCTGCATTGCTACTCTAAATAGACAAAAACTAATTTTGGGTAGCATTTATGCTCCTAATATACTAGATTTAAAATTCTATAAGAAGTTACTTAAGCAGATCACGCAACTAGAAACATTGCCCATGTTGCTGGGAGGAGATTTTAACATGACCTGGGATCCTATACTAGACAGATCGCATCCCCCAACTGATTTACGATGGATAAGCACTAGGGGCTTACCGGATCTATGCACAACGCTCGAGCTAATTGATATCTGGAGGATACTGCATCCACTAGACAAAGAATACACACATCAATCTAGAGCACATGGCACCTCTGCCAGAATTGACTACTTGCTTGCATCCCGCACACTATTAACAGACATTACCGTGGCACATATAGATTACTACTACTACTACTATTTAGCATTTCTATAGCGCTACAAGGCGTACGCAGCGCTGCACAAACATAGAAGAAAGACAGTCCTTGCTCAAAGAGCTTACAATCTAATAGACAAAAAAAAAAATAAAGTAAGCAAATCAAATCAATTAATGTGAACGGGAAGGAAGAGAGGAGGGTAGGTGGAGGCGAGTGGTTACAAGTGGTTACGAGTCAAAAGCAGTGTTAAAGAGGTGGGCTTTCAGTCTAGATTTAAAGGTGGTCAAGGATGGGGCAAGACGTAGGGGCTCAGGAAGTTTATTCCAGGCGTAGGGTGCAGCGAGACAGAAGGCGCGAAGTCTGGAGTTGGCAGTAGTGGAGAAGGGAACAGATAAGAAGGATTTATCCATGGAGCGGAGTGCACGGGAAGGGGTGTAGGGAAGGACGAGTGTGGAGAGATACTGGGGAGCAGCAGAGTGAGTACATTTATAGGTTAGTAGAAGAAGTTTGAACAGGATGCAAAAACGGATAGGGAGCCAGTGAAGGGTCTTAAGGAGAGGGGTAGTATGAGTAAAGCGACCCTGGCGGAAGACGAGATGGGCAGCAGAGTTTTGAACCGACTGGAGGGGGGAGAGGTGACTAAGTGGGAGGCGAGCAAGAAGCAGATTGCAGTAGTCTAAACGAGAGGTGACAAGGGTGTGGATGAGGGTTTTGGTAGAGTGCTCGGAAAGAAAGGGGCGGATTTTACGGATGTTGTAAAGAAAGAAACGACAGGTCTTGGCAATCTGCTGGATATGAGCAGAGAAGGAGAGAGAAGAGTCAAAGATGACCCCAAGGTTTCGAGCTGAGGAGACAGGGAGAATGAGGGAGCCATCAACAGAAATAGAAAACGGGGGGAGCGGGGAGGTGGGTTTGGGGGGGAAAATGAGAAGCTCGGTTTTGGTCATATTTAATTTCAGGTGGTGTTGAGACATCCAGACAGCAATGTCAGACAAGCACGCTGAAACTTTGGTTTGGATGCAAGGTGAGATATCAGGGGTAGAAAGGTAGATTTGGGAGTCATCAGCATAGAGATGGTAGGATAAGCCATGGGATGAGATTAATGAACCAAGGGAAGAAGTGTAGATAGAAAAGAGGAGGGGACCAAGAACAGAACCCTGAGGTACGCCGACAGGCAGAGGGATAGAAGTAGAAGAGGATCCACCAGAGTGAACACTAAAGGTGCGGAGGGAGAGGTAGGAAGAGAACCAGGAAAGGACAGAGCCCTGGAATCCAAGTGAGGATTCTTGTGTTATATCGGATCACTTGGTGATCCGAATGTGCTGGACTGGAGGAGGGGAGGAAGAGAAATTAAACAGTTGGACGTTTCCGGCATACTTGCTCAGGGACACATGGTTTGGGGAACATTTACAAGCTAAGTGGACCGAGTATAAACATTTTAACGAGGGCTCGGTTGCTAGTACCACTAACTTCTGGGAAGCTGCGAAAGCAGTATTAAGAGGTGAAATAATAAGTTATGTGACACAATATAAACGTGCAAGAGACAGAGAAATCGTCTCTTGAAAAGCGGCTAGTTAAATTGAATAGACAATATGGTTTAACCCCATGTAATAAGATTAGACAAGAGGTGATGAAACTACAAACAACTTTGAACTCCCTGTTACATGATAGAGAACTGAAATCTCACGCCTATTATCGGTTCCAACTATATAGGCATGGGAACAAGGGAGGCAAATACCTAGCTAGACTTATAGCATGTAAATATGCTTCCAGAAATGTAACAGCTATTAAAAACATGGAGGGTAATTATCTTCACTCTAACCGAGAGATTCAATTAGCGTTCCAGACATATTATCAAAGTTTTATAAGGCGTCAGAACAAGAGGGACTTTCGGGTGAGCTATATTTAGAAGGAGTTCAGGCCCCTAAACTACAAATTAGGGATTGTACCCAACTGAATGCTAGAATTAGTGCTGATGAGGTGGCCTGAGTAATAGCTCAGACAAAACGGGTAAAGCCCCTGGTCCAGATGGATATAAAGCAAAATTTTACAAGTTGATGGGAGTCTCGGTGGTCCCTACCTTGGTTAAAGTGTTTAATGAATGGATGGAAAATGGTAAGATGCCAGAACACTTAAATTTGGCCCGGATAGTGGTGTTTCTTAAACCTAAAAGAGATGAAAACCTCTTATAGACCCATCTCATTACTTAACCAAGAAGCAAAATTATTTGCCAAAATTTTAGCAAATAGATTGGGACGGGTACTACCTCATCTTATCCACACAGCTCAGGTAGGATTTGTCCAAGGTAGATCTGTCACCAAAAATTTGAGGAGTATTTTGGCATCATTGGGCCACTCCCATACACAGACATTAATAAGTTTCGACGCTGAAAAAGCATTTGATAGAGTGGAGTGGCCCTTTCTGTACTCGGTGCTAGAGAAATATGGATTTCAGGGTAACTTTGTGCAAGCGATCAGAGCATTGTATTACTTACCTAGAGCACAGGTGCTGGTAAATGGAAATATATCGGGTGAAATCCAGATTAGTAGGGGTACTAGACAAGGGTGCCCATTGTCACCTCTACTCTTTGCGCTGCAATTAGACCCTTTAATTAGAGACATATATGACTGTGCAGCGATTCCTGGGGTACAACTTAGAAATCAAGAATTTAAGCTTGCTGCGTTTGCGGATGACCTACTGGTGGTCATCATGAAACCGAAGGAGACCCTGCAGAATCTATTAGAGGTATTTCGTGAATACGGAGACTATTCAGGCTTTAAACTAAACATAGACAAGTCCGAAGCTCTTGCGATAAATCTCGACATCCAAACTATTTGGCCGGATGGATTTCCTTTGAAACGGGCGAGTAATCTTTTTACATACCTGGGGATTATGCTACCGTCTAGACCGAGGGAGCTCTATACTTTAAATGTTACAAGACTACTGGAACAGACAACTCAGCAGTTAGACTCATGGGGCACCTTAACATTGTCCTTAGCGGGGAGGATAAGTCTTATTAAAATGGTGATATTGCCGAGATGGCTTTATACATTACAGATCCTGCCCATAGTGTTACTGCAGAAAGATATCAAATGCTTGTATTGATTGATGTCCAGATTTTGTTGGGCAAAAAAACGAGCTAAGATGCAGTTGAAATATATGCTGGGTGGATGGAGACAAGGGGGCTTGGGAATACCTAATATAAAATTTTACAATATGGCATGCCTCCTACGCCAGACGCGAGATTGGCTATTCCAATCCCAGGAACATACACCTCTAGAGATGGAAGAAGCGTTGTACAGTCCATATCATGGGATAACATTAGCACATTTACAGAAAAAGGAGATCCCACATAGACATAGACACAATGTTCTGATTCTATCACTCAGAGCAGCGTGGAGATTCTTAGGGGAACTACTGGGTGGAGATCCGAGGGTAACTGAATACATAAACATCAAGGGAAATCCGACCTTTGTGCCCGGGCTGGAAAATAAAACTTTTGATAGGTGGGCACAGTCAGGAGTGACTTGTTTAGCAGATGTACTGGGAGAGAGCTGGGAGAGAGCTGCCACAATTATTAGTTCAGGGGGAGCAGGGATGGGGTGACACATTGCCAACTTAAACACTATATACAAACATTAGATAAAACAGCATTGCATTGTAAATTGGGTAACAAAATCAAAAAATTATTTGATGAGATCTCTGAAACTGCTCCATCCATATCCCAGATACATCAGAAGCTGTGGGGGCTGGCTCCGGGGAAGGAGATGACCCTGATTAGACAGAAATGGGAAAAGGATGTGAGCCGCAATTTGGAATCTTGGGATATTACAGCGCAGATAAAAGATATACCAAGAATAATTGGGGTGCAGATTACAGGGAATGCGCGTACAGGATGCTCCATAGAGCTTATTTTACCCAAGTTCAATTATATAAATCAGGGGGCATTGAGACAGCGCTCTGCTTGAAATGTAATATATATGCTAATTCTTTGTATCATGCGGTGTGGGGATGTGTAGTAAGACAGAGATATTGGTGACAAATAGTTACTTACCTGTCTTGTGTTTTGTGTAGTAGAATAGACATGAATCCATTGCAGTTGGTACTAGATCTGAAAGAAGCGCCATTAAGACTCAATGCTGACAAAACATTATTGTATCGAAAATTATGTCTGGTAGCGAAGAAATGTATTATGCAATATTGGACTGTAGCCAATTCGCCATCTTATTGGCATTGGCGTAACAGGGTACACCAATTGCTGGTGTGGGAGGCGAAAGAGGCAAAAGGACACTGCAAAAGGAAAATACAGTTTCTTAAAATATGGGGATGCTACCTAGAAAAAATGACACAGAAAGGCTGAAGTCTGGTTGTTAATACCTTATAACTGTGCAATGTTTAATCATAATACTGTGTTGTGTCAGACATGAGTTAATCGAGGGGGGAGGGACCAAGAGGAAGTAGAGGGGGGGAGGTTGAGGGAGAAGGGAATGGGGAGTAGGGTAGGTAATTAGGTACGGGACTTTATATTTTCTTGGGGATGTTAGCTGTTCATTCTGTACTACAGCAGAATACTGGTTGTTTTTACAATTGTACACCTATCAGTTATGAAGTTTATTTTGTACTGTTATGCTTTAATTATAATAAATCGTTGAAATATAAAAAGTTGTAAGGAGGGGAGGGGGGCAGGGGGGGAGAAAATGAAAAAAAGTGATTGACAATGTTGGGTATGTTTTGGAATGTCGATTTTGTATACTGATCCATGTTGTATGAATAATCCAAGTTGAATTGTATTATACATATCTTCAATAAAACAGTTTAAACATAAAAACATGCTTACAGCAGAAGAACAAATTCAGCCATCACAAAGGACCATGTAAGTATTTTGCAGATCCATTTCCATTTGTTAACTTTCTATACCTCCTTTCCTGACTCGCAGACCATAGCAGTTTACAATCTAAAAATTACAACGTAACACAGAGAGGGAAAGGATCTACAATAACAGATATGAAAGAAAGGTGTAATTAAAGTAAAAGAGAAAAAACATCCCACTAAATTAGGATAAGGTCCTCAAACCTTTGTATTAAAACAATCAAAATAAAAAGTTTGGTACTGTTATGATGCTACTGAGACAGCAAAGGTAGCGACTGGGTCTCACTCCTGATTGGTCATGTCAGGGATTGGACTGACATCTGAGGCAGTTGACGTCAGATGCCAGACCCTATTTAAGTCTGACTCTGCCTGCTTAGCATTACTTCCTCTAGCTCTGAACTTACTTTGTTTCTGCATAGTCTGTGCGTGTGGCACAGTGTGATTTGTCTTTGTCCATGTTTTTTTTTTTGTTACATTTGTACCCCACGCTTTCCCACTCATGCCAGGCTCAATGCGGCTTACATGGGGCAATGGAGGATTAAGTGACTTGCCCAGAGTCACAAGGAGCTGCCTGTGCCGGGAATTGAACTCAGTTCCTCAGTTCCCCAAGACTAAAGTCCACCACCCTAACCACTAGGCCACCTATCCACTCCAGTCTATAAGAGTCTGCTTCCTCTGATTTCTTTGCTGATTGTTCAGCTATGTTCTGCTTCTCTGTGTGCTCAGCTGTTGTTTAGCCTGGAAAGTTACCCTTTCCTGCTGTGTTTGCTGGGTGAGTCCTGGGAGCTTACTTCCTTCGTTTGGGTTTCCCTTTAACCCTTTACCTGCTGAATATGTTGCTTTGTTCTTGTGAGGACTGCTCCTCATCTAGCTGTGCAACTTGAACAGTTTTTCTGTGTAGTTTGCCTTAACCCTTTTCCTGCTGTATCTGTTTGGCTCTTGTGAGGACAGCCCTGTACTGTTTCTCTGTGGGTGTGGTTCCTGTGTCTGTACCTGAGTGAACTCCTTTTCTGTTGTGTGAATCTGAGTGGCTGTGTGGCACAGACTTGCTTCTTTGTGTGGTTCCCCTTTACCCTTTGCTTGCTGTATTGGATGTGTGAATCTGAGTGGCTTTATGACACAGCCTTGCTTCTTTGAATGGTTCCCCTTTACCCTTTGCTTGTTGTATAGGATGTGTAAATCTGAGTGGCTGTGTGGCACAGCCTTGCTTCTTTACGCTATACTTGCTGTAGCTTTTGCTTGGGTCCTGGGAAGGCCGCTCATTCATTTAAGCTGTGTGGTACAGCTTGAGCTGCCTCTCTGTGTGGGTTCCCTTATTCTGGTTGTTGTTAGTATCTGTGTGTTTGGTCTTGTGACCTTACGTTGTTGACTGTGGGTGGTGCAGAATGCGCGGCCTGTGTGCCAGTCCCTTCTGGGACTTCTCTCTGTTCTTTTTCCCCTTCCCTTTTGTGTATTTGGGTTCCAGTTCGGCCTTGCAGCCCATCCGTTTGGACTCTGTATGCGTGGGTTCTAGTTCGGCCTTGTAGCCCGTACAAGTGGTCTATTTCCCTTTCTGGTGATGCTCACTGGTCTCCCTGAGTGTGCTGGGTTTTGTAGCCCATTGTCTCTGTATAGCGTGAGCTTGGTCTCACCTAGGACTCGGCCTAGGCCCAAGGGCTCACGCTGAAACCTAACAGATATATGTGATGAACGTGATAGTCTATTGTGTATTTTGACAGAATAGAATATGAACAATGCCATGACCCCAAATCACTCCTACTGCTCAAAGAAACAGCTCATGCAACTCAGAGGTTAACCTGGCAAGAAAGTAAGCATTTAAGCTTTGAAAAGAACAATTTTTGAATTCTGCTCGATATAGCTGCAGAGTCTCACAAAATGGTGCTTATAATTGCTACCACGTGGTGTCCGCTAATCTTACAAAATGGAGTATGTAAACGTGTCCAAGTGGCATCCACATGGTGCTGTGTTGGCAGCCTTCTTGATGAACCCACTGCCTCTGGTTGCAGGTACCTGCGAATGATAGGCCATGTGTTTGTTAGTTTTATTATGTTTTACTTTTCTACCCCACAGATCAAGAAAGAGACGGTTAGTGAAACATCAACAGCCAGGGCCAAGAAAAGAGGACAGAATATGAACAGCGCTGTGATCGCTGATCACCCCTACTATTCAAAGGGACATCACATTCACAGCAACTGTTTAGCAAGCCATAAAAGCATTTATGTTTTTAAAAGAACAATTTTTTGCATCCTATTTTGAGGTTATTTACCTAAAGATGTAGCATCTTTTCTCTTGGCTGTGCGTCCCATGTGTCATCTGTACATTGCAGTGTTGACAGCCATCTTGTTGGCCATCTTGACAAACCCTCCCCGCCAGCAGCAGGTACCTGATATAGGCTGTGTGTTCATTAGTTTCAAACCTAGAGATAAACCTAGTCATTTGCAAAAAAATGACATTAGCGCACAAGAAAGAAAAGAGAAAAATGCACGAGTTGCCCTCCAGAGGAAAGAGGGAGAAAGCGGGTATGTCATGATATCAGAGCTGAGAGCGAATCTTCAGACATGGACACTGCCGGTAGCGAATATGAGGCCAGTATCGATTCTGAAATTGTGAGTGGCTCTGTTACAGACAATATGTCTGAAAATGTTACAGTGGACCCTTAACCGGTGAGATTTTTGTGAACAGGAGGACTAGAACCTCATCCAGGTTTAATGGCACAAGCTACTCAGACCATTTTCATTTTGTTAATATAGACACTACTAGATCGTTCAGCGATGTTCAAAATGTCATCCAACAAGCTTTAGATATCATACACAGTAGAACGTCGCCTGAGGATTACTTACAAATAAGATTTATGCATGGGGGTTTATATTTTATTTATTTATTTGTTACATTTGTACCCCATATTTTCCCACCTATTTGCAGGCTCAATGTGGCTTACATAGTATCGTGAGGCGTTAGTCGCCTTCAATGAAAAACAGATACAAAGTGATGTTATTATCAAAGAGGTTCATGTGTTACAGATACGTTAGGAGAATCGTAGAGAAGAAGAGTTATATAGTGTTCGTTACGGGCTTAGGTTTTGTTGTGTTGCTGGATTCAAGCATTTAAGTTGGGTCAGTAGGGTATGCCTTTTTGAACAAGATGGTTTTCAGTGATTTCCGGAAGCTAAGGTGGTCATGGATTGTTTTCACAGCTTTTGGGAGGCCATTCCATAGTTGTTGTTGTTACATTTGTACCCCGCGCTTTCCCACTCATGGCAGGCTCAATGCGACTTACATGGGGCAATGGAGGGTTAAGTGACTTGCCCAGAGTCACAAGGAGCTGCCTGTGCCTGAAGTGGGAATTGAACTCAGTTCCTCAGTTCCCCAGGACCAAAGTCCACCACGCTAACCACTTATGTAGGAGAAGCCGGATGCGTAAGTTGTTTTGTACTTCAAGCCTTTGCAATTTGGGTAGTGTAGATTTAGGTATGATCTAGCAGAACCGACTCTGTTTCTTGTTGGTAGATCTATGAGGTCTATCATATATCCTGGGACTACACCATATATGATTTTGTGGACCAGAGTGCAAATTTTGAAGATGATCCGCTCCTTGATTGGGAGCCAGTGCAGTTTTTCTTGAAGGGGTTTGGCACTGTCGAAGCATGTCTTGCTGAATATCAATCTGGCTGCTGTATTTTGGGCGGTCTGGATTTTTTTTGTTAGTTGTTCCATGCATCCCGCGTAGATTCCGTTGCAGTAATCTGCATGACTCAGGACCATTGACTGTATTAGGTATTGAAAGGTTTCCCTTGGGAAGAAGGGTTTTAGTCATTTGAGCTTCCACATTGCATGGAACATTTTCTTTATTACAGAATTTACTTGGCTCTCGAGAGTTAGGTTGCGATCAAGTGTGACACTGAGTATTTTCAAACTGTCTGATGTAGGGAGGGTGTGACCTGGGGTAGTTAATATTGTGGGTTTGTATTTGTTATGTTGAGAGGTTAGGATGAGGCAATGTGTTTTTTCAGTGTTCAGTTTCAATTGGAATGAGTTTGCCCAGGAGTCCATGATGTTTAGGCCATCGTTTATTTTATTGGCTATTTCTTTCATGTCATGTCTGAAGGGGATGTAGATCAGGGGCGTAGCTACGTGGGGCCACGGAGGCCTGGGTCCCTGTAGATTTGGTCCTGGACCCCCCTGCCGATGACCCTTTCGACCCCTTCCCACCGCCAACCCCCCCCCCGCCGTCGGCCAGCTTTGCTGGCGGGGGACCCCAACCCCCGCCAGCCAAGGTCCTCTTGCTTCCCACCGAAGGCTTCGTTCTGTTTCTGACGTCCTGCACGTTGTACATGCAGGACGTCAGACTCACAGAAACACAAGGCTTAGTTCTGTTTCAGTGAGTCTGACGTCCTGCACATTGAAACAGGACGAAGCCTTCGGCGGGAAGCAAGAGAACCTCGGCTGGCGGGGATTGGGGTCCTTCACCAGCAAAGGTAGGCGACGATGGTGGTGGTGGGGGAGGGTTGGCGGCGGGAGGGGGGTCAAGAGGGTCGTCGGCAGGGGGGGGGCAAAGTTGTTGTTGTTGGTGGTGGTGGTGGTGGCGGCGGCGGCAGGGGGGGGGGTCATCAATGGTGGGGGGGTTGGTGGCGCCGGAGGGGGGGGCTAAAATGTGCCCCCTCACCTGGGCTCTGGACTCTCCTCCCACCGAGGTCTGGCTATGCCCCTGATGTAGATAGTAACATCATCTGCGTAAATTTTTTATTGATTTATTGCACTTGTATCCCACATTTTTCCACATTTGCAGGCTCAATGTGGCTTACAAAGACCTGTTATGGCAGCGCCATGCCAGGATAGAGGAATACAGTTGGAATTACAATAAGATCAAGGATGACAAAGAAGAATTAAGCAGACAGTTATAGAGCAGCGTCATTCAGAGTAAGGTGGAGTGGTGAGGTGTTATAGTTAAGCTATGGATTCTCATGGTAAGCCTTGAGGGGTTAAGATGGCCGACTGGTGAGACACACTGTGGGGAGCTTCGCTGGAGAATCGGACCAAAGATCGATTTTCCAGTGCTCCCCACCGCCTCGCTGCCGCAGCTGAGCCACAGGAGAGCCCAGGACACGAGATCCTCACCAGGCTATCCCAGGAACCGAATTTCCACGCCTGAGGACTCCCACGCTGGGAGCCCAGGCTCCCAAGGCTCTGAGGGACAGAGGCGCCGAGCTCCTGCGCCAGGACTGCTTCTGAGCTGCTCTGACTACTGAGGCCGTGTCCCGGAGAGGAGAGCGACCCGTGCGTCTGAAGGCAAGGGTGAACCGTGGCTGCATTTTGCGGCTTCGTGCGATCACCCAAAGAGTCCGGGGACCCGTGAATCGCGGCACCATAGAAGGCCTGACCCGAACACACAGCTGCTGTAAGCCATTGATGCGAGCGGACCAGCCTCACACCCCAATCGCTCCAGCCATCCGAGCCCCGATCGAGAGGAACCGATTGACGCCGAGGGACGCCAGAACGGAGACGACCTGCCCTCCCGACTCACCCACCAGTCCTGCACGGGCTGCGCCAGAGTCCCTGCGAGTCAGACGGGAGGCAAGGAGCGTCAGAGGGTCGATGCGCAGCTGACTCCCCTCCGCTGAGCTCGCAGAGCTGTTCTGGACGTCGGAGCCCCACGTAGTGAGGCAGGGTGCCAACGGGAAACGGCAGCGGCGACGGCGTCCACGTCCACCGGAATGGACAGCACGAGACCTGTTTGTCTCGCTGCCGAGCAGTAGCCCTGCGGCCAACCTGACCACGAGGCCACGAGCGGATTGAGACGGAAGGTGCTTGCTCTGGGTCACCCGTTCCAGCTTGTTCCAGTCCACATCTGCCTGCCTGCTCGGATCCATCTGCTCCATCTGCCTGCCTGCTCGGATCCATTTGCTCCATCTGCCTGCCTGCTCGGATCCATCTGCTCCATCTGCCTGCCTGCTCGGATCCATCTGCTCCATCTGCCTGCCTGCTCCGCTCCGATCCATCTGCTCCATCTGCCTGCCTGCTCCGATCCATTTGCTCCATCTGCCTGCCTGTTCTGATCCATCTGCTCCATCTGCCTGCCTGCTCGGATCCATCTGTTCCATCTGCCTGCCTGCTCTGATCCATTTGCTCCATCTGCCTGCCTGCTCGGATCCATCTGCTCCATCTGCCTGCCTGCTCCGATCCATCTGCTCCATCTGCCTGCCTGCTCCGCTCCGATCCATCTGCTCCATCTGCCTGCCTGCTCCGATCCATTTGCTCCATCTGCCTGCCTGTTCTGATCCATTTGCTCCATCTGCCTGCCTGCTCTGATCCATTTGCTCCATCTGCCAGCCTGCTCTGATCCATCTGCTCCATCTGCCTGCCTGCTCTGTTCCATCTGCTCCATCTGCCTGCCTGTTCTGATCCATTTGCTCCATCTGCCTGCCTGCTCTGATCCATTTGCTCCATCTGCCAGCCTGCTCTGATCCATCTGCTCCATCTGCCTGCCTGCTCTGTTCCATCTGCTCCATCTGCCTGCTCCGGCTCGCTCCGTCGGACCCAGCTTCTTCCTGCTTGTTCCAGCCACCTGCCCCAGCTGTTCCAGCCCACCTAATCCAGCTTGCTCCAGTCCGCCTGATCCTGCTTCTCCCTGCTCATTTCAGCTTCTCCAGCTGTTCCAGCCCGTCTAATCCAGCCTGCTCCAGCCCGCCTGACCCAGCTCCCCCTGCTCGTCCCAGTCCATCTGCTCCAGCCTCCGTCGCATCCAGCTCTTCCTGCTCGTCCCAGCCCATCTGCTCCAGCCTCCGTCGGATCCAGCTCTTCCTGCTCGTCCCAGCCCATCTTCTCCAGCCTCCGTCGGATCCATCTCTTCCTGCTTGCTCCATCTGCCTGCCTGCTCTGATCCATCTGCTCCGTCCGCCTGCTCCAGTTTGCTTCGTCGGATCCAGCTTCTTCCTGCTTGCTCCAGCCACCTGCTCCAGCTGTTCCAGCCCACCTAATCCAGCTTGCTCCAGTCAGCCTGATCCAGCTCTCCAGCCATCTGCTCCTACTGATCCAGCCCGCCTAATCCTGCTTGCTCCTGCCAGCCTGATCCAGCTTCTCCAGCTTCCCCTGCTCGTTCCAGTCCATCTGCACCAGCTTGTTCCAGCCCGCCTGATCCAGCTTCCAGTCCATCCGCACCAGCTTGCTCCATCCCACCTGATCCAGCTTCTCCTGCCCGTTCCAGTCCATCTTCACCAGCTTGTTCCAGCCCGCCTGATCAGCTTCCCCCTGCCTGCTGCCTGCCCCAGCTGTTCCAGCCCGCTTGTTCGAACTTATCCCAGCCTGCCTGATCAAGCTTGTTCCAGCTTGTCCAACTTGCCTGCTCACTTACTCCTTACCTCTCTCACTACCTATGGCCCCCATTCACATTCTATTCCTCGCCCTATCCCTCCCCAATCTCTTCCCCCTCCCTCCGCGCTATACCACACGAACACACTACCCATCCCCCCATCCTGCTCACTACTACAATACCCTACCTACCCCTATCCTCCATCACCTCACCATCCCTACTGTCCTCCTCCTCTTTCCTAGCTCTCAACCTCCAACACCTCCTTCCTGCCATCAACCCTTCCCCATTCCTCCTCAGCACATCCCGCCTTCGGCGCCTTCGTCGCCTTCGTCGCCCTACCTCCCCCACCCTTCTCCGCTCTCTCTTGCTCCTTCTCCTGCTATCCGCGGGAGACATCAATCCCAACCCAGGTCCTCCACACATGTCCTCGTCCTTGTCTCATCTATGCAAACGTTCCCGCGATTTCTCCAATCTCATCTCCATTCCCCTCCTCCCCCCTTCCTCCCTTCCCTTCTCGTGTGCCCTGTGGAATGCCCACTCAATCTGCAACAAACTTACCTTCACCCATAATCTCTTCATCTCTCATTCCCTCCATCTGCTCGCCCTAACCGAAACCTGGCTCACCCCTGACGACTCTGCCTCAGTCGCAGCCCTCTGCCACGGAGGATACCTTTTCTCCCATTCGCCCCGCACAGCTAGCCGCGGTGGCGGCGTTGGCCTACTACTTTCGCCCTCCTGCAGTTTTCAACCCCTCCTCCTACCACAGTCTCACTGCTTCTCATCCTTTGAAGTCCATTCCATCCGTCTATTCTACCCGCTACCTCTCTGAGTTGCAGTCATCTACCGCCCCCCTGATAAGTCCCTCCCTTCCTTCCTTACTGACTTCGATGCCTGGCTCTCCGTTTTTCTTGAGCCCTCATCCCCATCCCTCATTCTTGGTGACTTCAACATACACACTGATAACACATCCAACTCGTACGCTTCTCAATTCCTCACCCTCACCTCCTCCTTCAACCTCCAACTGAGCTCCACCACCCCTACTCACAAATCTGGTCACTGTCTTGATCTCGTCCTCTCTTCTACCTGCTCGCCCTCTAATCTTTGCGTCTCTGCTCTCCCCATTTCTGACCATCACCTGATCACATTTACACTTCATCACCCTCCCCCTCAGTCCCGCCCAACACTAACCACTACCTCCAGGAACCTCCAGGCTGTTGACCCCCCCACCTTATCCGCTACTATCTCTGATCTCCTCCCGTCTATCACGTCCTCCGAGTCTGTTGACAAGGCTGTTTCCAATTACAATGCCACTCTCTCCTCCGCCCTAGACACCCTTGCACCATCTGTTTCCCGTCCCACAAGGCGCACTAAACCCCAGCCCTGGCTTAACCCTTGCACCCGTTACCTTCGCTCCTGCTCCCGATCGGCTGAACGCCTATGGAGGAAATCTCGCACCCATACTGACTTCATTCACTACAAATTCATGCTATCCTCCTTCCAGTCCTCCCTATTCCTCGCCAAACAGGACTACTACACTCATTTGTCTAATTCCCTCAGCTCTAACCCTCGTCGTCTCTTCGCCACCCTCAACTCCCTCCTCAAAGTGCCCTCTGCTCCCACCCCCCCTCACTCTCTCCTCAATCACTAGCGGATTACTTCTGCGACAAGGTCCAGAAGATCAACCTCGAATTCACCACTAAACCTTCTCCTCCTCTCCATCCTATCACCCACTCCCTCAACCAATCAACCCAGGCCTCCTTCTCCTCTTTTCCTGATATCACCGAAGAGGAAACCGCCCATCTTCTCTCCTCCTCGAAATGCACCACCTGTTCCTCAGACCCCATTCCCACCAACTTACTTATCACCATCTCTCCTACTATCACCCCCCCAATCTGTCATATCCTCAACCTCTCTCTCTCCACCGCTACTGTCCCTGACACCTTCAAGCATGCTGTTGTCACACCTCTCCTCAAAAAACCTTCACTTGACCCCACCTGTCCCTCCAACTACCGCCCCATCTCCCTCCTACCCTTCCTCTCTAAAATACTTGAACGCGCCGTTCACAGCCGTTGCACTGATTTTCTCGCCTCTCATACCATCCTCGATCCGCTTCAATCTGGCTTTCGCCCACTTCACTCGACAGAAACGGCACTATCCAAAGTCTGTAATGACCTGTTCCTCGCCAAATCCAAAGGTCATTACTCCATCCTCATTCTCCTTGACCTATCCGCCGCTTTTGACACTGTCAATCACAGCTTACTTCTTGACACACTGTCCTCTTTTGGATTCCAGGGCTCTGTCCTCTCCTGGTTCTCCTCCTATCTCTCCCATCGTACCTTCAGAGTACATTCTCATGGTTCTTCCTCCACCCCTATACCGCTCTCTGTCGGAGTCCCTCAGGGTTCTGTCCTTGGACCCCGTCTTTTCTCTATCTACACCTCTTCCCTGGGCTCCCTGATCTCGTCTCATGGCTTCCAGTATCATCTTTATGCTGACGACACCCAGCTTTATCTCTCCACACCTGACATCACTGCGGAAGCCCAGGCCAAAGTATCGGCCTGCTTATCCGACATTGCTACCTGGATGTCCAACCGCCACCTGAAACTGAACATGGCCAAGACCGAACTTCTTGTCTTCCCACCCAAACCCACTTCTCCTCTACCTCCACTCTCTATTTCGGTTGATAACACCCTCATCGTCCCCGTCTCATCTGCCCGCAACCTCGGTGTCATCTTCGACTCCTCCCTCTCCTTCTCGGCGCATATCCAGCAGATAGCCAAGACCTGTCGCTTCTTCCTCTACAACATTAGCAAAATCCGCCCTTTCCTCTCTGAGCACACCACCCGTACTCTCATCCACTCTCTCGTTACCTCTCGCATTGACTACTGCAACCTACTCCTCACTGGTCTCCCACTTAGCCACCTATCCCCCCTTCAGTCCGTTCAGAACTCTGCTGCACGTCTTATATTCCGCCAGAACCGATACACTCATATCACCCCTCTCCTCAAGTCACTTCATTGGCTTCCGATCAGGTACCGCATTCAATTCAAGCTTCTGCTACTAACCTACAAATGTACTCGATCTGCAGCCCCTCCCTACCTCTCAACCCTCATCTCCCCTTACGTTCCTACCCGTAACCTCCGCTCTCAAGACAAATCCCTCCTTTCAGTACCCTTCTCCACCACCGCCAACTCCAGGCTCCGCCCTTTCTGCCTCGCCTCACCCCACGCATGGAACAAACTCCCCGAGCCCATACGCCAGGCCCCCTCCCTGCCCATCTTCAAATCTCTGCTTAAAGCCCACCTCTTCAATGTCGCTTTCGGCAACTAACCTCTACACCTCTACCCAGAAAAGCTAGACTGCCCCAACTTGACATTTCATTCTTTAGATTGTAAGCTCCTTTGAGCAGGGACCGTCCTTCTTGGTTTATTTTGTACAGCACTGCGTAACCCTAGTAGCGCTCTAGAAATGTTAAGTAGTAGTAGTAGTAGTTGTTGAAAAGATAGGTTTTCAGAGATTTGCGAAAGTTAGTGATTTCATTAATTGATTTCAGATTTGTTGGAAGTGCATTCCACAGCTGCGTGCTCAGGTAGGAAAAGCTGGTAGCGTGTGTTTGTCTGTATTTTAATCCTTTGCAGCTCGGGAAGTGTAGGTTAAGAAATGTGCAGGCAGATCTTTTAGCATTTCTGGGAGGTAAGTCAACGAGGTCTAACATGTAAGTTGGGGCCTCTCCGTAGATGATTCTATGAACAATCGTGCAGATCTTGAATGTGGTCCGTTCTTTAAAGTGGGAGCCAGTGTAGTTTCTCTCTTAAGGGTTTTGCACTTTCATATTTTGTCTTTCCAAATATGAGTCTGGCTGCGGTGTTTTGGGCTGTTTGAAGTTTCTTGACGTTCTGTTCTGTGCAGCCGGCGTAGAGTGCGTTGCAATAGTCCAGGTGGCTTAGCACCATTGACTGTACCAGGTTGCGAAAGATGGACCTCGGGAAGAAAGGTTTTATTCTTTTAAGTTTCCACATGGAGTGGAACATCTTTTTGGTTGTGTTCTTCATGTGGTTATTGAGTGTGAGATTTCGGTCAAGGGTGATTCCAAGAATTTTCAATGTATTTGTGATGGGAAGGGAAACGTTTGGTGTGGTTATGGTAATGAATTTATTTGTATTATGTTGTGAGGTAAGTATAAGGCATTGTGTTTTTTCTGCATTAAGTTTTAACTGAAATGCATCCGCCCAGGAGTGCATTATTTGGAAGCTTTGGTTGATCTCGTTGGAGATTTCCTTAGGATCATGTTTAAATGGGATGTATATCATGACATCATCTGCATATATGAAAGGGTTAAGTCCTCGATTAGATAGGGACTGTGCCAATGGAATCATTATCATGTTGAAGAGTATTGCTGATAGTGGTGGTCCTTGAGGTACTCCACATACCACTTTAAACCTTATGCTGAATAGGGACTCTTTATAGTCGATGACCTAATGTATGTTACAATCCAACTTAGGACTCAGGATCCTCACGCATTACCATAATGTTTTCTTCTTAACCATGTATATATGCACCTGATGTATATATACACTACGATCTGTTCCATGTATGTTATGTTACATGTTTATTACCATATATGTATGTACCTTAACGCAATACTACTTGTAATTCTGCTACCCAGAAATGGCAACCGCCATTACGGCAAATGTAAGCCACATTGAGCCTGCAAATTGGTGGGAAAATGTGGGATACAAATGGTACAAATAAATAAAAAATAAATAAATACTGCTTTCCATGGTGGAGATATGTTTGAGTTTGATTTTACTTGATAAGTTCTGGTGGTTAGAAAACCTTTAATCCAATTAAGTACGTTTCCTTCAATCCCGAAGTGGTTAAGTAGCCTTAGAAGTATGTTGTGGTTTACCATGTCGAATGCACTTGACATGTCGAACTGGAGGAGGAGTATAGTTTTACCTATGGCTATCTCCTGCTTGAATTTGGCCAGGAGGGTAAGTACTATGGTGGGAGCAGAATCCTGATTGTGAATCATGTAGGATTGAGAACTTGTATATAATTCCTTGTATTCTAGAAGTCATAGCCCTGGTGGGACCGAGGTGGGGCATTTATTAGAACAGAGCAGTAATTTTCTGCACTCACCACCGCTGTCAAGTTAAAAGGCATAGAATTGTTACATGAGGCCAGAAAACTACACGCCAAGCTAGGATGGTCAGAAAGCAAAAAAGTTATGTTGAGCGATGTAGTTGCTTTTGAAGAACATCTAGGAGTAAACATACGAGTCCTACATCATAAGGACAGAAACAGCTGGTATCTTTTTAAAACAAGCTACTGACAGCCGTTCCATAAGATCGTATATCTGTTACTCCATCATGATCATTTCTACGGTATCTTAGATATCAAACAGTTCTATGGTAAGAACAATTTCTGTAAACACTGTCAAATGCCTTATAGCTGCAACCACACCTGCAAATCACACTATCATCTATCTGTGTCTATCTGACACATGTGCAGTTCGGGTGGGTGGTACAGAAAAGTGCCCTAACTGCCGGTGGTACTGTCGTTCTAAGGAATGTTTAAAACGGCACACAACTGGTGTCCAAAAAAGAGACAGAATGCTTGTCTAAAATATTTTGCAATAAGTGTGACTCTTGCACAGAAAAAAAGCACAAATGCAAAGTCATAAAATGTTTGCAATGCAGTGATCCTTTACTGAGAGGCGAAAACATTTATGCTATCTGACAAGGCTGGCTAGACCTAAAACATACAAAAGGTATATCATTTATGACTTTGAATGAATGCAGGATATGGGATTACACATCCCCAACTACTTCTTTGCAACGGATCTTTACTGTGAGCACAAATGGGAATTCAAGAGGTAAATTGTCTCTCCAAGTTTATAGGTTCTTTTATTGACTAGCAGTTCAAGGACTGCACGTTCATAATGCACAATTCAAAAGGTTACGATGGTTATTTCGTCATAAGTAAGCTGTTGTGGAAAATGATGGATGTGAGTTTGTTAGCACAGGGTGGTAAGCTTTTATAAATAGGAGTTGACAAGTTGGTCATTCGCTTTATAGATTCTCTAAATTTTCTGCCCTTGAAGCTTAGCATGCTCCTGCAAGCCATGGGCTTTGAAGGTAGCAAAGAGTACTTTGCTCACATTTTTAACGCCATGGAAAACCAAAACTACGTGGGGGAAATGCCAGAGGAAAAGCACTACTGGTACGGTACAAAAAGAACTAGCCTGCAGGATGTCTATATTTTACAAAAAGCCTGTGTTCTGTACAGAGAGGAAATTATGAAAATGACGGAAAGGTTTTATTTATTTGCTGCATTTGTATCCCACATTTTCCCACCTATTTGCAGGCTCAATGTGGCTTACAGTTTTCCTTCATAGCATTTGCCAATCTAGAGTAGAAAGGTATAAAGAACAGGTTGACATAATCGATTAAGTAAATCATCATTACAGGGTGAAAGAGACAATTGACATTTCCTAAAGAATATTGATGACCTGGTAGATTAAAGAGATAGATTAATAGCACGTCATTTCAGAGTACAGATGCAATTTGTATGATACAGAGAATATTGATAATCTACAAGAATTAAACAATAAGCATAAGGAGAAAACATTTGGATATCAAGTGAGGTGTTGTGTTATATTGCAGTTCTTAATGTGGGTCATTGCAGTATGCCTTGTTGAACAGATAGGTCTTCAGTGATTTGCGAAAGTCAGTTAGATTGTAAATTATTTTCAGATCCATTGGCAATGTGTTCCATCGATTTGTGCTTATATAGGAGAAGCTAGATGCATGTGTTAGTTTGTATTTTAGTCCTCTACAACTGGGGAAGTGAAGATTCAGGAATGTGCGTGTTAATCTTTTGGCATTTCTAGATGCAGGTCAATCAGGTCTGTCATGTAGGCCGGAGCATCTCCGTGGATGATCTTGTGAACCAGGGTGCAGACCTTAAACGTAATATGTTCTTTAAGTGGAAGCCAGTGTAACTTTTCTCTTAGGGGTTTCGCGCTCTCATATTTTGTTTTGCCGAATATGAGTCTGGCAGCTGTGTTTTGGGCTGTCTGAAGTTTCTTGATGAGTTGTTCTTTGCAGCCCGCATATAGTGCATTGCAGTAGTCTAGATGGCTTAGCACCATTGACTGTACCAGTTACGAAAGATGTTTCTTGGGAAGAAGGGTTTTACTCTTTTTAATTTCCACATTGAGTGGAACATCTTCCTTGTTGTGTTTTTCACATGGTTTTCTAGTGTGAGATTCCGGTCTAAGGTAACTCCGAGAATTTTCAGGGTGTCTGACACGGGAAGGGAGAAGTTTGGTGTGGTTATAGTGGTGAATTTGTTTGAGTTATACTGAGATGTGAGTATGAGACATTGTGTTTTTTTCTGCATTACGTTTTAATTGAAATGCATCCGCCCATGAGTGCATGATTTCGAAGCTGTGGTTGATGGCATTAGTGATTTCCTTTAGGTCATGTTTGAATGGAATGTAGATCGTAACGTCATCTGCGTATATGTAAGGGTTGAAGTCTTGATTGGCTAGCGATTTAGCCAGGGGTGTCATCATTAGATTGAAGAGGGTCAGTGAGAGTGGAGATCCTTGGGGCACACCGCATTCCTTTGTCCATGAAGTTGATATACTCGAATTAGATTTCACCTGGTATGCTCTTGTGGTTAGAAATCCTCTGAACCAGTTAAGCATGTTGCCTCCTACTCTGAAGTGTTCTAGGATGTTTAATAATATTTTATGGCTGACCATGTCGAATGCACTGGACATGTCGAATTGTAGTAGAAGTATGTTGTTTCCTGTTGCAATTGTTTGTTTGAATTTGGTGAGAAGAGTGGTCAGAACTGTTTCGGTGCTGTGATTAGCTCGGAATTCTGACTGTGACTCATGAAGGATTGAGAATTTATTTAAGTAGTTGGTGAGTTGTTTGGTCACCATACTTTCCATTAGTTTGGTTACCAGAGGGATAGATGCTACTGGGCAATAGTTGGTTAAGTCGCTTGTATTTTTCTTTGGGTCCTTAGGTGTGAGTAGAATGTTTCCTTTATCTTTTGGGAAGAGTCCATTTTGTAGCATGTAATTCAAATGTGTCGTGAGGTCTTGTGTAAATTGTTGAGGTGCAAGTTTTATAAGGTTATTAGGACATGTGTCTAATTTGCATTGAGATTTGGTGAGCCTTTTGATCGATTGAGAAATGGTATCATCCAAGAGTGTGTCGAATTTAGTCCAGGTTCGGTTAGCTGGGTATTCACTGGGTAATGGGTCTAGACAATCGAGGAATTTTAAGTAGTCGTTATTGGTAACTGGTAGTGTGAGTCGTAACTTCACTATTTTCTCTTTAAAATATTTCACGAGATTGTCTGCTGATGGGATGTCTGTGTTGTTTGAAGTAACCGGGGTGGTATCTAATAGTTTACTCACGAGTTGGAAAAGTTTGTGTGTATCTTTGTAGTCTGGTCCAATATTGGTTCTGTAAAATGATCTTTCGGTTTGTCTGATGGTGTGTTTGTATTTTCTTTGTAGTTGTTTCCAAGCATTGAGTGTGGAGTCGTCTTTTTTTTGTTCCATGTTCGTTCTAACCTTCTAACTTGTGTTTTTAGTTTTTTCAATTCTTCATTAAACCAAGGTAATGAATTCTTCCTGCGTGAGGTTCTGGTTTGTTAAGGTGCTATATTGTCTAATATGTTCAGGCATCTATTGTCCCACTCTAGAAGAAATTGGTTTGAATCTGTTTGTGCTGTCCATTTGTTGTTATAGAATTGTTGCCAAAATGTAGAGGGGTCGATTTAGGCCTCTCATGGTATAGGTTATGCATTGTTGCTTATGGAGTGGTTCTTTTGCGGAGCTAGATGTAGACGAAATACCAGGAGGTGGGGTGGCAACCCAAAGGAATCGTATAGACCCATTCCAATTCATCACACTCACTTCCGTGTGTATGGCCATGTTCAGGTTCATGTATTTAAAACCAAAAACCTTAGCTCTGCCATCAGCTGATGATTACCATCAGTAGACCAAAAGATATTCAACCACCAGTATCTGTTGGCTGATGTACATCAAGGCCAAAGAACACATATAAATCAGGCATGTTCTAAAGGGGGACGAAATGCAGGTGGGTGACTACTTTCTCAACAGGTATGCCATCGTTAATGGCAAGCGCACTGCCTTTGAATTTAATGGGTACTTTTACCACAGCTGTATGACCTGCTATAATTCTAAAAAAAGCAGAACTCATTGATGGGCACCACCTTTGGGTTTCTCAACTACAAAACACAGTGCAAGGCAGATTATCTAAAAGGGAAAGTGTTTAAGGTCATCAGTATTTGGGAACATGAGTGGGACAGTTTGGTTAAAACGGATAGGGAATATGTGGCCTTTCTGAGCAAAGCCGTTACCCGAACCTTTAATTCCACGAGACGCCCGTTTTGGAGACAGAATGAATGCTATGTGTTTGTACTATCAGGTTAAACATGGTGAAAAAATACACTATTATGATTTTACCAGCATGTACCCTTTTGTCAATAAAACTAAAGAATATCTGATTGGTCACCCCTAAATCACTCTTCACAAAAGTGGTGACAGGGAAGAAGCTGGAAACTACAGGCCGGTAAGCCTCACTTTGGTTATTGGAAAAGTAATGGAAGCGATGCTGAAGGAAAGGATAGTGAATTTCCTGGAAGCCAATAAGTTACAAGATCCGAGACAACATGGTTTTACCAAAGGGAAATTGTACCAAACGAATCTCATTGAATTCTTTGATTGGGTGACAGGAAAATTGAATCAGGGACGAGCTATAGACATAATCTACTTAGATTTCAGCAAAGCTTTTGACACGGTTCCCCACAGGAGACTTTTAAATAAACTGGATGGGCTGAAGATAGGACCCGAAGTGGTGAACTGGATTAGGAACTGGTTGACGGACAGACGCCAGAAGGTGGTGGTGAATGGAATTCGCTCGGAGGAGGGAAAGGTGAGTCGTGGAGTGCCTCAGGGATCGGTGCTGGGGCCGATTCTGTTCAATATATTTGTGAGTGACATTGCCGAAGGGTTAGAAGGTAAAGTTTGCCTATTTGCGGATGATACTATGATCTGTAACAGAGTGGACACCCCGGAGGGAGTGGAAAACATGAAAAAGGATCTGAGGAAGCTAGAAGAATGGTCTAAGGTTTCACAATTAAAATTCAATGCGAAGAAATGCAAAGTGATGCACTTAGGGAATAGAAATCCACGGGCGACGTATGTGTTAGGCGGGGAGAGTCTGATAGCTACAGACGGGGAGAGGGATCTTGGGGTGATAGTATCTGAGGATTTGAAGGCAACGAAACAGTGTGGCAAGGCGGTGGCTGTAGCTAGAAGGTTGTTAGGCTGTATAGAGAGAGGTGTGACCAGCAGAAGAAAGGAGGTGTTCAGGCCCCACCTGGAGTATTGTGTTCAGTTTTGGAGGCCGTATCTTGCTAAGGATGTAAAAAGAATTGAAGCGGTGCAAAGAAAAGCTACGAGAATGGTATGGGATTTGCGTTACAAGACATATGAGGAGAGACTTGCTGACCTGAACATGTATACTCTGGAGGAAAGGAGAAACAGGGGTGATATGATACAGATGTTCAAATATTGGAAAGGTATTAATCCGCAAACGAACCTTTTCTGGAGATGGGAAGGTGGTAGAACGAGAGGACATGAAATGAGATTGAAGGGGGACAGACTTAAGAAAAATGTCAGGAAGTATTTTTTCGCAGAGTGAGTAGTGGATGCTTGGAATGCCCTCCCGCGGGAAGTGGTGGAAATGAAAACGGTAACGGAATTCAAACATGCGTGGGATAAACATAAAGGAATCCTGTTCAGAAGGAATGGATCCTCAGGAGCTTAGCCGAGATTGGGTGGCAAGAGCTGATAGTGGGAGGCGGGGATAGTGCTGGGCAGACTTCTACGGTCTGTGCCAGAGCCGGTGGTGGGAGGCGGGACTGGTGGTTGAGTGGCAGGGATAGTGCTGGGCAGACTTATACGGTCTGTGCCAGAGCCGGTGGTGGGAGGCGGGGCTGGTGGTTGGGGGGCGGGGATAGTGCTGGGCAGACTTATACGGTCTGTGCCCTGAAAAAGACAGGTACAAATCAAGGTAAGGTATACACAAAATGTGGCACATATGAGTTATCTTGTTGGGCAGACTGGATAGACCGTGCAGGCCTTTTTCTGCCGTCATCTACTATGTTACTATGTATTATCATAAGTAATTAAACTGCTGCTACACTTTACCCTCCCCTTACCCTCATCACCTCACTTTCTCTCCTTTCTCCTTCCTTCTCCTTAGCCCTCAACCTTCAACATTTCCTTCCTGCTGTTGACCCATCTCCATTCCTCCTAGGCACATCCCGCCTTCGTCGCCCTACCTCCCCCTACCCTTCTTCGTATTCTCTTAATCCTTCTCCTACTATCCGCAGGGGACATCAATCCCAATCCAGGTCCCCCACACCAATCCTCATCCTATCTATGCAGACCACTCCGGAATGTCTCCAAATCTCATTTCCATTCCCCTCCTCTCCCCCTCTTCCCTCCCCTTCTCGTGCACCCTATGGAATGCCCGATCTGTCTGCAACAAACTCTCCTTTACCCATGACCTCTTCATCTCCCGTTCTCTCCAACTCCTCGCCCTAACTGAAACCTGGCTCACCCCTGACGACTCTGCCTCAGTCGCAGCCCTATGCCATGGAGGCTAACTTTTCTCCCATTCTCCCCGCCCAGTAGGCCGCGGTGGCAGCGTCGGGTTACTACTTTCGCCCTCCTGCAGTTTTCAACCTCTCCTCCTACCGCAGTCTCACTGCTTCTCATCCTTTGAAGTTCACTCCATCCGTCTATTCTACCCACTGCCACTCAGAGTTTAAGTCATTTATCGCCCCCCTGATAAGTCCCTATCTTCCTTCCTTACCGACTTCGATGCCTGGCTCTCCGTTTTTCTTGAGCCCTCATCCCCATCCCTCATTCTTGGAGACTTTAACATACACACTGATAACCCATCTGACTCATATGCTTCTCAGTTCCTCAATCTAACCTCCTCCTTCAACCTCCAACTGAGCTCCACCACCCCTACTCACCAATCTGGCCACTGTCTTGACCTCGTCCTCTCCTCTACCTGCTCACCCTCCAATTTCTGCGCCTCAGCTCTTCCTCTCTCTGACCATCACCTGATCACCTTCACACTTCATCACACTCCCCCACAGTCCCGCTCAACACTAACCACTACTTCCAGGAATCTCCAGGCTGTCGACCCTCCCACCTTATCCTCTAGTATCTCTAATCTCCTCCCTTCCATCATGTCCTCCGAGTCTGTCAACAAGGCTGTCTCCACTTACAACGCCACTCTCTCCTCTGCTCTGGACACCCTTGCACCATACATCTCCCATCCCACAAGGCGTACTAATCCCCAGCCCTGGCTGACCCCTTGCACCCGATACCTTCGCTCCTGCGCCCGATCGGCTGAACGCCTCTGGAGGAAATCTGGCACCCATACTGATTTCATCCATTACAAATTCATGCTATACTTCTTCCAGTCCTCTCTATTCCTCACCAAACAGGACTATTACACCCAATTGACTAATTCCCTCAGCTCTAACCGTCGTCGTCTCTTCGCCACCCTTAACTCCCTCCTCAAAGTGCCCTCCGCTCCCACCCCCCCTCACTCTCTCCTCAATCACTGGCTGACTACTTCCGCGACAAGGTGCAGAAAATCAACCTCGAATTCATCACCAAACCATCTCCTCCTCTTCACCCTATAACCCACTCCCTCAACCAACCAACCCAGGTCTCCTTCTCCTCTTTTCCTGATATCACTGAAGAGGAAACCGCCCATCTTCTTTCCTCCTCGAAATGCACCACCTGTTCCTCTGACCCCATCCCCACCAACTTACTTAACACCATCTCTCCTACCGCCACCCCCCCATCTGTCATATCCTCAACCTTTCTCTCTCCACTGCAACTGTCCCTGACACCTTCAAGCATGCTGTAGTCACACCACTCCTCAAAAAACCATCACTTGACCCTACCTGTCCCTCCAGCTACCGCCCAATTTCCCTCCTACCCTTCCTCTCCAAGATACTTGAACGCGCCGTTCACAGCCGTTGCCTTGATTTTCTCTCCTCTCATGCCATCCTCGATCCGCTTCAATCCGGCTTTCGCCCCCTACACTCGACAGAAACGGCACTATCTAAAGTCTGCAATGACCTGTTCCTTGCCAAATCCAAAGGTCACTACTCCATCCTCATCCTCCTCGACCTATCTGCCACTTTTGACACTGTCAATCATAATTTACTTCTTGCCACACTGTCCTCATTTGGGTTCCAGGGCTCTGTCCTCTCCTGGTTCTCATCTCTCCCACCGTACCTTCAGAGTACACTCTCATGGTTCTTCCTCCACCCCCATCCCGCTCTCTGTTGGAGTTCCTCGGGTATCTGTCCTTGGACCCCTTCTTTTTTCAATCTACACCTCTTCCCTGGGCTCCCTGATCTCATCTCATGGTTTCCAATATCATCTTTATGCTGACGACACCCAGCTTTATCTCTCCACACCAGACATCACTGCAGAAACCCAGGCCAAAGTATCGGCTTGCTTATCCGACATTGCTGCCTGGATGTCCAACCGCCACCTGAAACTGAACATGGCCAAGACCGAGCTTATTGTCTTCCCACCCAAACCCACTTCCCCTCTCCCTCCACTCTCTATCTCAGTTGATAACACCCTCATCGTCCCCGTCTCATCTGCCCGCAACCTCGAAGACATCTTCGACTCCTCCCTCTCCTTCTCTGCGCATATCCAGCAGATAGCCAAGACCTGTCGCTTCTTCCTCTATAACATTAGCAAAATTCGCCCTTTCCTCTCTGAGCAAACCACCCGAACTCTCGTCCACTCTCTCATTACCTCTCGCCTAGACTACTGCAACCTACACCTCACTGGCCTCCCACTTAGCCATCTATCCCCCCTTCAGTCCGTTCAGAACTCGGCTGCACGTCTTTTCTTCCAACTGGACCAATATACTCATATCACCCCTCTCCTCAAGTCACTTCACTGGCTTCCAATCAGGTACCGCATACAGTTCAAGCTTCTCCTACTAACCTACAAATGCACTCGATCTGCAGCCCCTCCTTACCTCTCTACCCTCATCTCCCCTTACGTTCCTACCTGTAACCTCCGCTCTCAAGACAAATCCCTCCTCTCAGTGCCCTTCTCCACCACCGCCAACTCCAGACTCCACCCATTCGGCCTCACCTCACCCCACGCTTGGAATAAACTCCCTGAGCCCATACGCCAGGCCCCCTCCCTGCCCATCTTCAAATCTTTGCTCAAAGCCCACCTCGTCAATGTCGCCTTCGGCACCTAACCACTACACCTCTGTTCAGGAAATCTTGACTGCCCCAACATGACATTTCATCCTTTAGATTGTAAGCTCCTTCGAGAAGGGACTGTCCTTCTTTGTTAAACTGTACAGCACTGCATAACCCTAGTAGCACTCTAGAAATGTTAAGTAGTAGTAGTAGTATTTAACATTTCTTTTTTCTTTTTAGGTCCCAAGTTCCTCAAGGTAAGTATGAGTAACTAATGTAAACTTAAAATGTCTCTCTCAGTTCAACAGTCCAGTAGAATTATTTTTTCTTCTTTACTTGGCTCAAATTCCAGCTTTCTTGGACATTTCATCTGTCTTGGATGTCTTTGCCTTGATCTTCACCCTAAACGTATGCTTCAAAAGAAAATAAAAGGAAAGAAAGCTAGCAAAAGCGTGAGTGGAAGAAAAAACGGCTAAAGATGTAAAGAGAGGTGACAAGACCTTTTTCAGATATATTGGAGAAAAGAGAAGACATAGGAATGGAATTCTGAGACTGAAAGATAATGAGAATGGCTATATAGAGAGTGATGAAGATAAAGCGAACGTGCTAAACAATTATTTCTCTGTGGTGTTCATGGAAGAAAATCATGGAGAAGGACCACGGTCGGCTGCCAAGGGAACGTCTGGGAATGGAGTGGATACTGCATCATTTACGGAAGAAAGAGTTTATAAACAGCTTGAGAATCCGAAGGTGGACAAAGCTATGGGGCCGGATGGGATACATCCCAGGATATTGAGGGAGCTCAGGAAGGTCCTGGCGGGACCTCTTAAAGATTTATTTAATAAATCTTTACAGACGGGAGAGGTTCCACAGGATTGGAGACGGGCAGATGTGGTCCCTCTTCACAAAAGTGGAGACGGGGAAGAAGTGGGAAACTACAGACCGGTAAGTCTCACGTTGGTGGTAGAAAAAATAATGGAGTCACTGCTGAAAGAAAGGACAGTTAATTTTCTAGAAGTCGAAGGGTTACAGGACCCAAGGCAACATGGCTTTACCAAAGGAAAATCCTGCCAAACGAATCTCATTGACTTCTTTGATGAAGGACGTGCACTAGATATAACCTATTTGGACTTCAGCAAAGCCTTTGATACGGTCCCCCATAGAAGACTCGTGAATAAGCTGAAAGGGTTGACCTTAGGACCAAAAGTGGTGAACTGGATAAGAAACTGGTTGACCGACAGGTTGCAGAGGGTGGTGGTAAATGGAATCCACTCGGAGGAAAGAAAGGTGAGCAGTGGAGTTCCTCAGCGGTCGGTACTGGGGACTATTCTGTTTAATATATTTGTGGGAGATATTGCTGAAGGGTTGGAAGGAAAGGTGTGCCTTTTTGCAGATGACACAAAAATAGCCAATAGAGTGGATACCCTGGAGGGAGTTGAAACGATGAGAAGGGATCTCCGAACCTTAGAAGAATGGTTGAGGGTCTAGCAGTTAAAATTTAGTGCCAAGAAGTGTAGAGTGATGCACTTGGGGTGCAGAAACTCAAAAGAGGGATACCGAATAGGAGGGGAGAGATTAGTAAGCTCGACTCAGGAGAGAGACCTTGGGGTGTTGGTGTCTGAGGATCTAAAGGTGAAGAAACAATGTGACAAAGCGATGGCCGTGGCCAGAAGGATGCTGGGCTGCATAGAGAGGGGTATAATTAGCAGAAGAAAGGAGGTGTTGATGCCCCTCTACAAGTCGTTGGTGAGGCCCCACTTGGAGTATTGTGTTCAGTTTTGAAGGCTGTATCTTGCTAAAGATGTAAAAAGACTGGAAGCAATGCAAAGAAAAGCTACAAAAATGGTATGGGTTTTGCGTTGCAAACCGTACGAGGAGAGACTTGCTGACCTGAACATGTATACCTTAGAGGAAAGGAGAAACAGGGGTGATATGATACAGACATTCAAATATTGAAAGGTGTTAATTCGCAAACGAACCTTTTTCAGAGATGGGAAGGCGGTAGAACTAGAGGACATGAATTGAGGTTGAAGGGGGGCAGACTTAGGACTAACGTCAGGAAGTATTTTTTCACGGAGAGGGTGGTGGATATGTGGAATGCCCTCCCGTGGGAGGTGGTGGAGATGAAAATGGAAATGGAATTCAAACGTGCGTGGGATAAACACAAAGGAATCCTGTTTAGAAGGAATGATTCCGCAGAATCTTAGCGAAAATTGGGTGGCGACGCCGGTAATTGAGAAACAAAATGGGAGCTGGGCAGACTTCTACAGTCTATGCCCTGATTGTGACTGAATAGATAGGGATGGGCTGGAGTGTAAATTTTAAGGGGCTTCGACATTAGCTCCAGAACTTAGTACAAGAACAGTGCTGGGTAGACTTCTACGGTCTGTGCCCTGAGAAAGGCAAGGACAAATCAAACTTGGGTATACATATAAAGTATCTCATACCATGTAAATGAGTTTATATTGTTGGGCAGACTGGATGGACCATATATGTCTTTATCTGCCTTCATTTACTATGTTACTATGTTAAACTACCTTCCTGCAGAGTGTGTGTATCTAGAAGTGAGGCTGCCTATTACAGGAGCCTTAACTGGATATTCTAATATAATAAAAATAAAATATATTTAAATTTCCCTGTCTGATTTCCTGACTATTTCTAGTAAACTTTTAATTCCTAAGTCTGTCTATGGAGAGAGCAGGTCCTCTTCATGGACTTTGCCGAACTCTTGAAGATCATCAAATGGTCACACCACTCACACACAGCCACATTTGATTCACACAGCCCTTAGAGATTTGGTTTGAGTTAAATCTTTTCTTTATCTTCCTGAGATCAGATAATTCAATTATCTGTCAAGTTCAGACTTCAAATATTAATCTATTTGTTTTCAATAAATTCTTTCTAAATAGGTTTAATATCTTTACATCTCAGAGAAGATCTTTCAGGAATAATATCATATCAATTCCTATATTAATTACTTCAACCCACTGAAGGGCTTCTGAAATTCTATGCTACCCAGCACTGTTCAGAATAAAATATTTTCTAAATAGTATTCTAACTATTCTTTACATTAACTATGGTCAATTATTAAATATTAAACCTGTCAAATACAAGCTTTCTCTCTGAAGAGAAATTAAACTCTCTTAAATGTGTACAAACTATAAATTTTAAAATACTCTCAATTCCCAGACACTCTTTTATTATTTCATTCAAACTTTTTCATTTATTCTTTCCTTTCAACCTTTCAGACAGACAACTCAGGATATAGGTCTTCTCTCTTCAAAATCTTCCATTGCTGTCTCATCAACTGTCACTAGCTAGGTTCCTACATAGAGAAGTGCAGCCAATCAGGATGCTCCCTTTAAGGACACATTTCCATACTGACATTCTATTATGTATTTTGGATTAAAAATACTATATAAAACTTTTGTTTTGGGATTTTAATTATACAACTCAAATCAGAGCAATGCCCTATTGTCTATTATATGGGAAATTTCTTTTTTTCAATTTGTAAAGTTTATTTAAACATACCTCAAACAACAGTACAAACCCGAGCCAAGCTCAGCAATAACAATCCACATTCTCCGAGCCCACCTTTGGGAATTGTACATATAAACGTAAATGTAAAACCAAGTCTTTTGTTTTTGTCCCGCTCCCCCCCCCCCCTTTCTCCCCTTGTATGCCCCCAACCCTCCCTCACCCTCTCTCTCCCCCTCCCCCTAAGTCCCGCTCCTCTTCCCCCTCCTCCCTATCCTTTCCCTTTTGCCCCTCCCCCTATCCCATCTATTCATGCCTAATTATCCGTTCTAAACATTTCCATTCCTCTGCCTCAGAATTGTACGTCCCCCGCCTTTTATCCGTTAATTCCTCTAACATAGATATTCCTCTAATTCTCCCAGTCCAGTTCTTCATCATGGGTCCCCCTATCTGTTTCAAAAATATATGGGAAATTTCATTTAAGTTGACCCTCAAATGGCCAAACTGGAACTTCATAAAATCAGACTTAATTTGCATACCATTAAAGCTTAAATTACCCCATAGCAAGTATTTACAGTATCCCTGCACCTAAATTCTACCAATAAAAATTATGCAAACACTTTTAAAATGTATTTTTATTGCTTTTTAATTTTCAGGTGTCAGGGCAGGTCCTCCTTAACTGCACTGCGCTTGCGCAGAAATTCACGCCGTTTTTGGGTCACCCTGGCAACCAAGGACGCCTCCAAAGCCCCCCGCAGTTCCCAGCGATCTCTAGAGAAAAAATTAATTATAAATGCACCACATGCATGCGCTTCGCACATGCATGATCACACATAATGCCCTATTTCGGCCGCATCTTTATTTTTATCATTAGAACCTTCCACGGGTCACAACAAGCCCCCCCTTTACATTTCTAATAAATTATTGGTGGTACAGTGTACCCTGATGCTCCGGGACAACTCCAGAGCTATCAGGCAGATGTGGAGCATCACGCATGCGCCAACATCATCGATGATGTCAGTGTGCCTTCCAACATCACAGACACCAGCGCAGCAATTCCCTGTGTCCCGCATGCCCCCACAAGCTCAGGACACCCTCCGGCAGCCACAGGCAGCTGCCTTTTACTTAATAGTGGCCCAGACAGATCGTGGCAAAAATGCGACCTTGCAGCAGGCCCACCCACAATTTTTTTCATACTGGTTACACATAGAAAGTATAATATGTACTGGTGTTTGGTTGTTTAGATAACATCTACATCTGCGAGAGCTTGGCAGCTTGTACCTGTTCATTAAAAACAGTCTTGTATACATTTTTACAGCTAAATTTCAGGTTGCCTTTGATATAGCACCTTGTCAAATATCCTAAACCTCTATTGGAAGTAATTCAGTTTTATTTATATTCAGTGCTAACACATTATTAGAAAAGAGCAGATCAGAGGGAAACAAACACAAATAAGCGTGGAGCAGTAGTAGTACAGAGGGCCTTAGATAGAGCAACAAGGCAGAGCCAAAATTATAGAGGAAGCAATTTATTCACAATCTCATTCAAAGACCTGACAGAACCCGTGTTTCAGCAAGTGCCTGCCTCAGGGGTCTGTACATACACAAAGATACATAAAATCAATAAAAACTTAAAAAAATAAATTAATAATCATAAAAATGCATGCCACATAAATATATTAAAACAATAAAAATATAAATACCAGAATGAAAGTAAAATGTGTCAAATCTTTTTATAGGAGTATATAGTCACAAACAACAGTGTGTCAACATACCGTAAGGTAGATATAAAAAGAGAGAATTAACAAATAAGTCAATCATAAATTCCTTAAGAACATAAGAAATCTAAAACTATAATCCTATATAATAAAACACACCTCCAACGTTCTGAAGCTGACTCTGTGGCTGAGGCATTCCTGCTCTCTGGCTCCAGGCAGCTACTAAACCGATGCGTCACGTAGTTCCGAGTATGTCACCAACATGAGGCCCCGCCCCTGCCACCCTCGCCGCAACACCACGCCCCCCAGGTTGAACGATAGCAGCACAAGGCCCCGCCCCTGCCAGTCTCGCCGCAACACCAAGCCCCCCAGGTTGAACGACAGCAGCACGAGGCCCTGCCCCTGCCGCCCTCGCCGCAATGCCACACCCCCAAGGTCGAATGACAGCAGCACGAGGCCCCGCCCCTGCCACCCTCGCCGCAACGCCACGCCCCCCAGGTCGCCACCCCCACGCGTTCAGGCTCGGCCCTTCTCTCTCTGTTAGCTATGGTCCCGCCCTCATTTCCTGTTTCCGCAATGAGGGCGGGACCAGAGCTAACACAGAGAGAAGGGCCGAGGTTGCACGCCTTTTAACACTGCTTTCGGCCACCGAAACAGATGATTTTACAAATTTCGAAGGAATGCGGCTGGAACTGGCAGGGATGACGACCCTAGAACTGGGAGGGTGGGGCCACCCTGGAACTCGGAGGGAGGGAGGAGGGGCCCATGGCACACACTCTCATTCTCACACACACACTTTCTCACAGACACACTCACTCCCAGTCTCATTCTCTGTAACACACACACAGTCACACATTCACTTTCTCTCACACAGTCAGTCTCACACACACACTCTCAAACATACACACTCAAAGGAAATCCTTGCTAGCGCCCAATTCATTTCTTACAGAAATGGGCCTTTTTTACTAATGTAACAATAAAACAAATATAACACAAAAATCTATATACCCTGTAAGAGTGCAGGTGAAAGGAGATCCGGGAAGGCACGAAGAAAGGGGGTGCAAGGAGCCGGGGAATCCCAACGGGGCAGATTTCATATGCACAACACCCACATTCAGAAAGCTGGGCTACCGGAGGCAGAGAGGTTGGCTGGGTTAAGGAAGAAGGGGAGGAACTACCAGTCCCAGAATCCTTCTCTTCCCCACCCGGCTGTGCAAGAGTTACAGGAGGAGATAGAAGATTGGGAAATGGTCTCTGAGGAAGTTGATGAGGGCCAGCTGGAGAGGTTGGGGGCAGGGGATGTTGAAGAGGAGGATAAAATGGAGATTATTGAAGGGCTAGAGGAGGAACAGATGGAGATTGGAGCTCTGGCTCAAACCCGAAAAGCTGCTGTAAGAGGGTAGCTAGCCATGCCTTGGAGAGACTGGTGGAAGACCGGAGGAGAGAGGCTGAGGCGCTGGGGGAGATCTCTACTAAAGAGGAAACAGGTGCAGCCCCTGGGAGAGAAAGAGGGCTGGGCACAATTGAAACCCCAGCCTGAACCAGGTGGGAATGAAGCTGTGTAACTGTGCTGTAAGGAGGTGCAAGAAAGACTGTGTAAACTGTTTCATATTGAAAAGGCCTGGGCTGCAACCTACCAAGCTACTGTGTTTTCTTTCTGATAAGGTACTGTTCCCTAAGAGAAGTAATCTTAGGTAAAGTGATGTGAAGTTATATGGACTGTTTTGATCCTGACTTGTGCTTTGGGCAGCAAGCCCTAAACAACCTGGAGTTAAGGTGTGCCTGAGCGTTTATGTTGACTTGAGGCAAGAAAATAAAAGCTCTTACTTATAAATGTTGTGCTTTGAATGTGCCTCTGTGAAAGGAACAGAGGGAGGAAGGAGTTACGGACCAAGAAAGGGATCTGGGTGTCGTCGTCGAAAATACACTGAAACCTTCTGCTCAGTGTGCTGCTATGGCTAGGAAAGCGAATAGAATGTTGGGTATTATTAGGAAAGGTATGGAAAACAGGTGTGAGGATGTTATAATGCCGTTGTATTGCTCCATGGTGCGACCGCACCTTGAGTATTGTATTCAATTCTAGTCGCCGCATCTCAAGAAAGATATAGTAGAATTGGAAAAGGTGCAGTGAAGGGCGACTAAAATGATAGCGGAGATGGGACGACTTCCCTATGAAGAAAGACTAAGGAGGCTAGGGCTTTTCAGCTTGGAGAAGAGACAACTGAGGGGAGACATGATAGAGGTATATAAAATAATGAGTGGAGTGGAACAGGTGGATGTGAAGCATCTGTTCACGCTTTCCAAAAATACTAGGACTAGGGGGCATGCGATGAAACTACAGTGTAGTAAATTTAAAACAAATCGGAGAAAATGTTTCTTCACCCAACGCATAATTAAACTCTGGAATTCGTTGCTGGAGAATGTGGTGAAGGCGGTTAGCTTAGCAGAGTTTAAAAAGGGGTTAGACGGTTTCCTAAAGAATAAGTCCATAAACCACTACTAAATAGACTTGGGAAAAATCCACAATTCCAGGAATAACATGTATAGAATGTTTGTACGTTTGGGAAGCTTGCCAGGTGCCCTTGGCCTGGATTGGCCGCTGTCATGGACAGGATGCTGGGATCGATGGACCCTTGGTCTTTTCCCAGTGTGACA
This sequence comes from Microcaecilia unicolor, assembly GCF_901765095.1. Lineage (NCBI taxonomy): Eukaryota > Metazoa > Chordata > Amphibia > Gymnophiona > Siphonopidae > Microcaecilia > Microcaecilia unicolor. The sequence goes on from NC_044039.1 coordinate 57,573,056, forward strand.
TTACTTATGTACTTATTCCATGCATTTTTGAATTCCGTTAAGAGTTTTCATCTCCACCACCTGCTGCGGGAGGGCATTAACCCTCTCAGTGAAAAAATAGTTCCTGACATTATTCATGAGCCAGCCCCCCTCCAACCTCAATTCATCTGTAGTTCTACCACCTTCCCGTTTCTGGAAGAGGTTTGTTTGTGGATTAATACCCTTAAAATATTTGAACGTTTATATCATATCACCCCTAGGTCTCCTTTCCTTCAGGGTATACATGTTCAGGTTATCAAGTCTCTCCTTGTCTTGCAGACTGCATACCATTTTTGTTGCTTTTCTTTCAACTGCTTCCATCCTTTTTACATCTTTAGCAATATATGTCCTCCAAAACTGAACACAACACTCCAAGCGAGGCCTCACCAACGACTTGCACAGGGGGCATCTACACCTCCTTTCTTCTGCTGGTTATACTCCTATCTATGCAGCCTAGCATCCTTCTGGCCATGGCCACTGCCTTGTCACATTGTTTTGCCACCTTGAGATCCTCAGACTCTATTACTCCAAGGTCCCTCTCCTGAGCCAAGCATGGCAATCTCTCCCCTCCTATCTGGTACATCACTTTTGGATTCTTGCACCTCAAGTGCATCACTGCACTTCTTATCATTAAATTTTAACTGCCAGACACTTGACCATTCTTCCAACATTTGGAGATCCCTTCTCATGGCTTCTACACCCTTCTGTGTATCCACTCTATCTTCATGTCAACCGCAAAAAGCCAAACTTTTCCTTCTGACCCACCAGCAATGTCTCTCACAAATATATTAAACAGAATCGGCCTTAGCACCAACCCCGGAGGCACTCTACTGATCACTTTCCTTTCTTCTGAGTGGATTCCATTTACTACCATCCTTCTGTCACCTGTCGGTCAACCAGTTTCCAATCTATTTCACCACTTCTGGTCCTAAGTTCAGCCCTCTTAGCTTATTCACAAGTCTTCTGTGAGGGACTGTATCAAAGGCTTTGCTGAAATCCAAGTAGATTACATCCGTTTGTTTCTAGAAAGTTAGCTATCCTTTCCTTCAGCAGTGACTCCATTATTTTTTCCTGTCATCGATGTGAGGCTTACTGGCCTGTAGTTTCCCATGTCTTCCCTGTCCCTGCTTTTGTGAAGAGGGACCAAATCAACTCATCTGCAGTCCAGAAGAACTTCTCCCGTCTCTAAAGATCTATTAAATAAACATTTAAGCGGTCCTGCCAGGACGTCTCTAAGCTCCCTCAGTATCCATGTATCCCATCCAGCCCATTGCTTTCGCCACTGAAAGATTTTCAAGCTGCTTATAAATGCTTTCTTCCGTGAATGCTGCAATATCCTGGTCCCTTGATGCCGATGAGGATGTCGAACCCACAGGCGTCCTTGCTGTTGGGTCCAATGCTGACTGGTCCTGGAGCCTACTATCAGCATCCGATGTCGAGGGAGGTAGAGACCTCCTCAATGCCAATGGACTCCCAGTGGTAAATAAGGAGCCACTGAAATTGATGCTTCAGATGCCAATGTTGATGGATCAGCCTTCAAGGAGCCAAAACGTTTCTCTTGCTGGACCCAACACACCCACTATGTCCTCAACTGGATTTTTAAACAGAGAGAACAAGAGTTAGACTCATGGTTAGGTCCAAGGCACCTGATGGACCAAGTGTGTGGGTCCATTGTAGAGATCACCCAAGTGCATTGGGCACACCTTTTGAAACCACTGGGGGGTCTTCTTGGACATCAAGAAAAGAATCAATCTTGAGTGTCAAAAAAGGACAAAGCTCAAAAGAGCCATGTGAAAAAGAAAGCTTGAAGATCCAAAAAGTATAATAAAATAAAGGGGATGGTAGTGAAAATAAAAACTATGATGACAATGAGACAAATGGAGAAAAACCTGTACAGGAAGGCACCACAAAAGTATCTGCTGAAAAGCAGTGAAGAGAGACCATGAAGATGTAACCTCTCAGCTGCACAGAAAAAAACAAACAGACTGCGGAACCTGAGCTCGTGCATCGAGTGGGAAGGCACCCACACATGCGTGGTGGGAATCTTCTTATAGCTGTATACGCTGGGCAGCGCCCACACCAGGTTCCGTTGGATGAAGTCACCCAGATGTGAGAATACCAACAGCCTGCTTGTCATCAGAATAGATTATACATGAAGAATAGCCAATAAAATATTAATAGTGGACTGAAGATATTGTGAGATACATGTTTAACTCTTCTCCCTCCACTCTTAAGAGTTATGTCATAGGAAACTGTATGTAATTTAAGCTTAAGCTTCTTTATAGATTAGCTATGTGATCTTAACAATATTATAGGTTCATTTTATTCCTCATTAGAATGTCTCCTACTGTAAGAACAGCTTCAGCTGCAAAAGATGAAGTTTGTTTGCATCCTTTAAGCAGAAGTATCCTGTTTAAATGTTAGTTACCTAGAACACAGAACATAAGAATAGCCATACTGAGTCAGAGCAATGGTTCATCTAGCCCAGTATCCTGTTTCCAACCGTGGACAATCCAGGTCACAAGTACCTAGGAGAAACCCAATTAGTAGCAACATTCCATGGTACCAAACCCAGGGAAGCAGTGGCTTCCCCCTGTCTATCTTAATAACAGACTATGGTCTTTTCCTCCAGGAACTTGTCCAAACCTTTTTTAAACCCAGATACACTAACCATTGTTACTACATCTTCCAGCAACGAGTTCCAGAGGTGTCTGAAGAACTAGTGGTAAAAATTTGAAAGTAAAAGGGATCAGGGCAGTGGTGTGTTAGTAAATGTTTAACAAAAACAAAAATCCCAAAGGAGAGACAAAAAAAAAACAAAAATCAAAAGTAGTCAATGCTAAAATATGATAGTGTCAGATGCCCAGTGAATTGCACCACCCTGAATACACTTATTTAAAAGGGAAACAGGGAGAATTCAGTATAGGCTGTAACCACAGCTAAGCTTAATTTCAGTGAGATTAGCCAAAATCAGCTCCCTTGAAAGTTCTATACATCATTAATACTCCCTATATTTTATATCCCTTAATTTATTGCTTTTTTATCAAACACATATTTTACTTTATAATTATATTTTATTTTTTAAGAAGTCTTTATTGAGATATATAATCAATACAAAGAGTGCCTCCATATCAAAGCACTAGGAAACAATATTACAGATCATAGAATTGGAAACACCATTCACAACAAGAAAGTTCTATGAAATCAATGAGAAATTAGTAACAATCTGACAGTGTAATCCAAATAAACTTCCATTGTTTAAGATTTTTTGTTATCCCCTCAAACGTAAATGTACCTCTCCCTCAACAACCCCTCCCCCCAATCAATCTACCTCCCTTAACAGAATACCCCACCTCCCTACCACTATGTTTGCACAAAACCAGCACACAGAACAGGATATAAATAAGAGCAATGTTTTAGAAAGGGCCTCCAAATTGCTTCCCATTTAGCTAACGTATGACATTTAATTGCCCAAAGTTTTTCCATTTCACAGATATACCAAAGCTTATTCAACCACATAGTAAGAGGAGGGACCAGTGCTTTTTTTGTGCCGGTACGCAACGGTACGGCATACCGGCACCTTTTTATTCTCTACCCCACAGGCGCAGGTCTCCTTCCCTCCCGACTCAGCTCCCCGAACGGCAGCCCGACAGCTCCGTTCCTTCCCCTCCCCCAAGCGTTTAACCCTTTTACTGTCCGTGGCAGCGACCTCAGTAAAGAAAAAGGCACTGCAGGCTCGCCTCCAGCTTCTCCCTCCCTTCCCTCTTCACCACGAGGGCGGGAGGGAAGGGAGAAGCTGGAGGCGAGCCTGCAGTGCCTTCTTCTTTACTGACGTCGCTGCCACCGACAGTAAAAGGGTTAAACACTTGGTGGGGGGAAGGGGAGAGTGTCGGCATCCATGTTAGCGAGGACTGGAGGGGGATTTCATTCCTTTTCTGTCTTGCCCTTGTATTGCTCTCTGGTGGGGGGAGGGGGAGACGGGGGTGATATCTGAGAGGAGTAGTCCTGCTTGAGTGCTGAACTGAAGGATGGGGAGGTTGGAAAAGTGACTGAGGATTTGTTTAATGTCCTCACCTTTTAAGAGTTCTAGCTCCTGTGTCTGTTTATCCCTCAGTGCTGAATTGCAGAGCTCAAATATCGGGTGGATCTTGGGCCCTGGCATTTAGCCTGCTTTATGCTGTGCTTGCTGACTTCTCATAGATCTCGGGCTTGTGGAGAAAAAGGTTGTGTCTGTGTGCATTCTTTGGTAAGAGGAAGAAAGGGTGGGCTAAAGCTTCTTTATGAGGCATAATATCTGAAAGCTTTCCTATCATTCACTCGGTCTGAAAAATCAACTGATACATCCAAGTGATTCTTTGTAATACTTCAGGCCATTTTTTTGTCATCTGCACTTAGCCTGTTAAGACGCTACTTCGTTAGATTCCCTCCATGTTCCTTGGCTTCAGCGACTCCACTTTTGTACTCGAGAATTTTCTTTTTACCTTCACCAAGCAGAAGCCTGGCAAATGCCAGAGATACTTGAGCCCTGTAATTTCTTTATAATTGGGCAAATAAGTTAACGTTTTGCCCCAAAATGGCAGCTCCGTGATCTCTAGTTAGCCAGCTCCTTTTTTTCTCTTTCTCCAAAGGCTAAGGTGGGCTCTCAGGCCTCTATACCCTTTTGAGCCCTCAGTCAATCTGTTTAGGGTGCTGCTCCCCACTGGGACTTAAGCACCTGTGCTGTTGTGGTTGTGTCGAGGGACAGTGGGAGATTCTGTAGGTGCACATTTGCAAGGCATGATGAGTGATAGAGAAATTTAACTGCAGTTAGTATCGCTTATTGCACCTAGACAGATTAATTACACTCACGCCCCCTTCAACGTTTTCCCACTTTAAGGAGAGAAGAGGACAAGAGGAGAAACGATGGATGGGGAGAGAAGGAAGACACATAGAGAAATGATGGATGGGGAGAGAGGGCAAGAGGAGAAAAATGCTGGATAAGGAAAGAGGGGACAAAGGGGAGAAATACTGGATGAGGAGAGAGGGGGCAAGGGGAGAAATGCTTGTAGATTGGATAGTAAGAAAGAACTAAACGTGGATAAAGGCAGAAAATAAAATCGAAGAAAGCTGAAAGGAAAAGGAATGACACACAGGAAATCCTGGCAATAAGGTTAAGAAAATATGAGGAAAGCAGAAACCACAAACTGGGACCAACATAAATGAAAAGAAGTATATGGCCAGACAACAAAGGTAGAAAAAAGAATTTTATTTTTATTTTAAGATAAAGTGGTAGCTGTGCTTTTTATTTTGTTTGTTTGTTTTATTTGTAGTTGTTAATTTGTAATATAGTGAATGGAATATTTGAAATTTATGTCAGCTATTTTTATTGCAAGGGGAACTTTTTTTTTGTTTTTCTGGTGTTATCCTGCATACCAGAGTCTGGTTTGGGGAGGTTTCAGCTGATTTTTTTGTCTACATTTTTACTAGTTTAAGTCTTCAGGGGTCTTGTTTTGGGCCTAGGGACTTGTGTACTATTTTCAATGCAACATTTTTATATGCTCCATGGCTAGTAAAATGAATGTGGCTAATGTGGGGGTGTGGCTACTATGGGGGCGGAGCCATAGTGACCCCGCCCTTAAGGTTGGCACGGTATGAGTACCGGCACCTTTTTTCCTACAAAAAAAGCACTGGGAGGGACAGTAGGTTGTTTCCAGTGCGCTGCCAGGGTCACCCTCACCATAGACATGGCATGCCGCACCAGTAAAGACTGGGACTTAGTCAAGCCTGGAGGCTTTTTAACAAACAAGAAAAAAAAGGTGACCACTGGATCGATTTAGCCAACCAATGCTGTAACCTACATTGTATAGCCTTCCAGTAGGCCCTGGCCTTGATACATGACCACCACAAATGACCCATCGTACCCTTTCCCCCACATCCCCTCCAACACAAAGGGGACACCACTGGAAACATATGATGTAAACGAACTGGAGTCAGGTACCATCTATACAGTATCTTAACGGTGTTCTCTTTCAAAGGCACTGAGATTGAAACCTTCAAAGAGACCTGTTCCAAGAGAGTCCAGTCATCCTCACTAACCGCAATCCCCAGCTCATCTTGACACTGAGAACGTTGTGTGCCCCCACGGGTCGAACCCAAGCTCTCTGAAATTTATACAAACAATAGTTAAGACCCTTCGTACCCCTAGAGTCTTCACAAAAGTCATCTAAGAACGAGTCCTCACAGACAATTTGTGATTTAATGACCAAAGCAGATAAAAAAATGTTTTAACTGGAGATATGCAAAATGCTCATGGGGCAGCACTGAGAATTCATCAACCAGGGCTTCGAAAGATTTCAAAACATCATCATCAAATAACTGACCCCACATGAAAAGACCCAATGAACCCCAACGGAGAAAGGGCCCCGGTACAAGACTCGGTGGAAATAATGGATTGAAAACTATAAAGGATAAATGAGACAAAACCAATTCAGATTTGGAAAACAGTCCTTCCCAATAATAAAAGGTGTTAGGCACAGATGGACAAATACCCAATGGTATTTTACGGTGCTTCCTCAGTATCCACAAAAGAAAACAAAAGGGAGGCGATCCTAACGCAACCTGTTCCAACTGAACTAATACTTATGGGGAGATGCCTGAAACCACTCCACTGTTGCCTGCACCTGTGCTGCACAATAATACCAAACAACATTAAACACCCCCAGACCACCCTTCTAAGTACCTCCATGTAAAAGGGAGCGAGGCAACCGAGGCCATTTATTATACCAGATAAATTGGTTCAGTCGACTTTGTAAACCAGATAAGAAACTCCAAGATAGCTGAAGAGGGAGAACCTGGAACAGATACATTAATCTAGGAAGAACATTCATTTTTAATGTAGCAATGCGTCCAAACCACGAAAGTTCCAGACGGTCCAGCAGTCAAGGTCCTTATAAACATCTCTCAATAATGGAGGGTAATTAGCAGAAAACAGATCGGAGAAGAGAGGCGTCAAAACATTTACCAAGGTACTTAAGCCCCTTGGAAAACCAGTGGAATGGAAACTTTAGTTGGAGAGAGTCCAATAAATGTTGAGGCGTTCTAACTGCCATGGCTTCTGTTTTATGTATATTTAATTTAAAACCAAAAAACAAGAAAATAACCATGAAGAACATTAGGAAGATAAGGAAATTAGATCAATGGCTTAGTCAATATAAGTATAGCAGAGAGAGGGAACAAAGTACAAACAAAAGTCCAAATAGCAAAAGAAAAAGTACCAGGAGCCTTCAAAAAAGGGGCGTAAGACCTTTAATCATATGCGTTGGTTAAACAATCTTTGGGTGGACCTGACACGGTCCGTGTTTCGGCGCCTGCGTCAGGGGTCACAAAAAGTACCAGAAAACATGCGGTAGTATTGTGAAAATCAATACAGTTGTTAGAAGCAATATGCTGCAACGCCATGTTGCCCATTTGCACAAAATCAGGTAGAGAAATACTTTAGTGACAAGACGCACTCCTTCAATCACGGAGTCAGCAACGCTCTAGGCTGTTACAGTTAAGTTTCTACCTCTGGAAGAAAGTTTCAATTTAAAACTACAGGAGAAAGGGCTGTGCACTACAGAAACTGGTTAATAAAGTTTTCCTTTTTTTTCTTTTCTTAAGGAAGACTGAACTAGGCCTTGCTGTGCGCCTTCTAGAGGCTGTTAATGCTGTAGGCTGTGACAGTTATGCTTCTACCTCTGGCAGAAAGTTAAAATTTAAAACTATGGGGAAAGGTTTTTACATTATGGAAACTAGTTAAGTTTGCTTTTTCAAATTCAAACTATCTTTATCAATAAACCTACAATCTCTATTTTATCTCCAATCTTTAAATCACCAAACACAAAGCAAAATAATGTTCACTTACCCAGAGAAATGTCCTCTTCTCTCAGAACTTCTCAAATGTTATTTAAAAATTTAGCATCCAGTAACATATTTTTATTTTGTAATGAACAAATTACATAAATTAATTCTTGCAAAAATCAAGGAATCACGTGATTTTATTAGAACAGTACAAACTGTGCACACAACTGAATTTTTAGGACTTCTATCCTAAGGTGTTTGTAATTTCTGAATGTACATATTTATTTATTTATTTATTTTTCAGGTAATTAGGGTTTCAGAATATAAAAACAAAACAAAAACAGTATATAATCAGTGTCTTTGTATCACAGGTTCATTGCACAGACAGAATCAAATATATATACATGTGTAGCTGAGGAGTTATCAGAATAGAAAAGACTGAGTAGAGGAACCAAGGCATGCATGGGAACAGTTGAGAACAATGTGAAATGGAGTTTTAGCAGTGTTTATTCAAGAAACACTTTTTTTTTTTTTTTTGCTATATGGGTGTTCTTTTAGCATTATGCCAAATACCTTGAGAAAGTATGTGGAGAAAACATACAGGAAGCAGGCACAGAATTTCAAAATAATAACCCCATGCCTTTCCTTGATCCTTTCCCCTGGTGCTGCCCATTTTTACCAGAGAGGAGGAGGTATTTAGAAAGAGTCTCTTTTCTTTAATAGTTAACCCTCCATTTATCTACTCACAGAAAACCCTTTAAAATCTCAGTTGGGTAAGGAAAGAACACTTTAAAGTCCAAGAACACTCCACAATCACACTAGAATATCATTTCATATCGATGTATGTTGTGGATTAAAACAACACTTACGCCCCATGTTTACTAAGCCATGCTAGCAGCTGCCATGCGCTAAAGATGCTCACAAACAGCTGATGCATGACATCATAATATTACGGTGTACTATGCAGGACAAAATATCTCATACGTTGAACTGTGATCCATATAGAGTTCTATTGTTCACTTCTTAGTAGAACTTGATGAACTCTTCAAACTCCATAAATAAATTGATATAAAACAACATATCTGGTCACAAGAAAGCTGCCCACTCAATTGCTGTGGTTAAACCTATGCGCTCAATGGCATTCAGTCTGAATATCCAACATTGCTCACGCTGCAAAAAATAACGGGATCTATCCCCACACTGGATGTTGTCTTTGATCTATAATAAAACAGTGGAATTGCCTAAAAGTATGTTTTGTAGCCATGCAATATGCTACCAAAGGAGCCCCTGCTTTCAATCGTGAAACACAAAATCTGTGTTCCAGCAAATGTGTGCAGTTCCCATATAGTCTTTCCTACATATAGGACCCCTTTTACAAAGTGGTGATATGCCCAATAGTGGCTTACCGCTTGCTAAACAGGAAGTACCGCTGGGCTACCACAGCAGCCCAGCAGTACTTCCCACCCCCAGTGCACCGTCATACTTGGCGCTACAAAAATATATTTATTTTTGTAGAGCTTGGGTGTACCTGGAGGAAACTGGGCATTGCCGCATGCTGCCCGGTTACCTCTGGGTTAGCGCGGGAGCCTTTACCATCACCTCAATGGGTGGCGGTAAGGGCTCCCCCCATCCAAAATGGCAGAAAATAAAGACTACCATTTTACCAGCTGCGGATCATGAGCCAGTTTCTTGTTCACTCCAACAGTTTCCAATTGAGATTCCACTTCCTCAATATAGTCTAACCGGTCTTGTATTATAAGTCCCCCCCCCCCATTTGCTACAGCTTGCTAAAAGGGGCCCATAATTTGTTGTAAGGGCACTTTAGAACATATATCACATATTTCAAAGCACAATCTCTTGTAGAGTAGACCTGATAACGTTTATTATCTGCAGGATTTACAAATTATTTAAATTCTTTCATCATATCACAAGTGCTGCAGCTTCCACATTTAAAATGCCCACGTACCAGTGTACTCCCATCGTTTTCATATTGTTTTGACAATTGAGCAGAATACAGTAATTCCTTCAGATTGCGTCCCCTAGAGAACACAATTTGTAATTGACTATGTTGAAACAGTGCATGTGCTTGAACAATAATAGAAGGTAGACCTTTCAGAAGAGGAAGAGGAGGAGGTTATCGAAGGAATCAAGACAGGAGTGTCAACAGGACCTATCCCCAGACACAATCTTGAAGAGTAATGAATCTGTGGTAGTCAACCTTTCCGGACAAGATTTAACTTCTTCAGATTGTTCATTGTTGTCGAAAGGATTGTCATTTGTACCAGCATAAAGTTTTGATGTCTTCCAGTTTAATATTAACATGCAAAGATTCATTGTTTACAGTTACAGATGTATTTTGATAAAAAGAAATAGGTTATGATCATTCAAGAGTCTATCCCAAATAAGTCTGGGTGCCTCCTATTCCATTAGACCCCATAGTAAAAAAAATTTTAAGAAGTAGTCACGCGAGAGGTGCTGTTGGCAAATTTGAATCATAAGTTTTCTGATAATTTGACCGAAGAGAGAAAATCTTTACAAACACTGAGAAAGAATGATAAAATTGTTATCAAAAGAGCTGACTGGGGTGGGGGTGGAGGAATTATAATACAAGACCAGTGTTAGACTATACTGAAGAAGTGGAATCTCAATTGGGAACTGTTGGAGTGTACAAGTAACTGGCTCATGATCCTACCCCCAACAGCAAGTATGGATTAAAGATGTCACACAAGGGGATTTAGAAGAAGGTTTCTTAACAGAGAATTTAGATTTTTGAATCCCAAGCATCAGTCTTGCACACTTTACCCAAAATCCATAAGTCTCATCAAAAACATCCAGGTCAGCCTATAGGGTCTGTATTAGAACCACTTTTGGTTTTAGTTGATTACTTTTTGAACCCTTTGGTATCATCAGCACCTTCTTATTTGCATGACACTAAACATTTTTTTGACTTTATTAATGTTCCAACAACTGAAGAGATTTTGTTGGTGACTTTAGATATAACATCTCTGTACACTTCAATTCTACTGGATCAAGCTCTGAAGATCATACAAGGGGTGTTAGATAGAAGACTGAAACCTACAGAAGTTCCCACAGATTTTTTTGTGAAATTAGCCTCTTTAGCACTTGAGGAAAATTATTTTCTTTTTCAAGATATAGTCTTTTTACAAACATCAGAAGTGGTGATCGGTGCGATGTTTGCCCCTTCAGTGGCCAATTTATTTATGACTGATTTTGAAGAACACTTTATCTTGAAGGGGCAGCGTTTTATAGATGATGTTTTCATGTTATGGAAAGGGGATAAAGAGTCATTATACAGTTTTATTACCTGGTTGAATGGCTGTAATTCAGCTATCCAATTTACTCATGACAAGTCAAGTTCTCATTCATTTTTTGGATGTAGAAATACATTTGCGAAATGATAGTTTTGCCACCAAAGTCTTGAAGAAGAGGACAGATAGGAACACAGTACTTTCTTGCAATATAAAAGTTGCCACCATAGGGTTTTGAAAGATAGTCTACCATATTGACAATTTTTGAGATTTAGGAGAAATTCTACTATTACAGAAGATTTTAAGATTCAAGCTAAGAAGTTAGGTGATTTATCATTTCGTAGGCATCCTTGAAAGGTGATTAAAAGAACCTACACCAGAGCTAAATATGACAGAGATTTGGTATTATTAGATGGAAATAGAGCAACTGTGGAGGAAGAACATAAAGAAACATTTGTATTAAGATTTGTAAGGGGAGGGGAAGAGGTGGCTAGGATAATAATGAAAAACTGGGATGTTGTTCAAGCACATTCACTGTTTCAACATAGTCAACTGCAAACTGCATTCTCTAGCAGACGCAATCTGAAGGAATTACTATGTCCTGCTCAATTGTCAAGGTCCTTCAAAACAATATGAAAACGATGGGAGTACACTGGAACATTTAACTGTGGAAGCTATAGATTGTGATATGATGAAAAAAATGTAAAGAATTTGTAAATCCTGCACATAAATGTTATCAGATCTACTCTACAACAGACTGTGCTTTGAAATAAATGATACATGTTCTACAGTGCCCTTGTAACAAATTATATGTAGGAAAGGCTATATGGAAACTGCACACATTTGCTGGAACACAGATTGTGTGTTTCATGTTTGAAAGCAGGGGCTCCTTTGGTAGCACATTGCATGGCTACAAAACATACTTTTGAGCAATTCCACTGTTTTATTATATATCAAATAAAACATCCAGGGTGGTTATCGATCCCATTATTTTTTGCAGTATGAGAAATGTTGGATATTCAGACTGAATGCCATTGAGCGCATAGGTTTAAACACAGCGACTGAATGGGCAGCTTTCTTGTGACCAGATATGTTGTTTTACATCAATGGAGTTTGAAGAGTTCATCACATTTTACTGAGTAGTGAAGAGTGATAGAGCTCTATATGGATCACAGGTCGACATATGAGATATTTTGTCCTGCATAGTATACCATAATATTATGACATCATGCATCAGCTGTGTGTAAGCGTCTTAGTTAAATACAGACGTCATATATGGCACATGGATTAGGTAGGAAGCTAAGTGTTGTGCTGTTATTTCAATGCATTTTTCTTAGTGTCAAATTTTCACAATATTGCTAAAGTTTGAATGGATGAGAGCCATCATGAACACACTGTTACAAGATTATGGTTTGTTTGTTTTTTAAATTTTTAGATTATATTGGGCACATTCTCCCTTGAAAATGTTTGGTGCGAAACGGCACTCAGTTGAGAGTACAAGTGTGCTTGATATTTTGATTATATATGCCTGAAGAGTGAATTTTTTATCTAAAGGAAAACTACAATTGAAATATGAACTGTGCTATCCAATTAGAAGAAAATGATTTAGTACAATAAAGTGATAACGAAAAACAGGAGTTTTTTTTGGCCAATGATGATTTTCGTTGTTAAATGCATTTGAGCACCACAACATTTATAAGGTCTTTTTCCCCCATAATTTTTTCACTTTGTTTGTAACAGGGGAATTGTAACATTAACCCCCCTGTTTACTAAGCAGCGCTAGCGGCTGCTGTGTGCTAATGCCAACACAGCCCATTCACAGTAAATATTCTATTAATCCACAATATATGTCGATGGGTAAGGAAAGAACACAGACCATATTTATAGTTAATACTGATTATTAGTACTATTTACTTGAAGAAGAATATTTGGTAATTTAAGTAAAAGACTGCACATGAAAAACAACTATACAGGGGATCCTTTTATTAAGCTGCGGTAAAAAATGTCCTTAGTGCACCTTCGCATATTTTTTTCCTGTGCACTAAGGTCGTTGTTTTTACAGGTGGAAAACAGACAAATTTTTCATTTTCCAAATTAATGGCCTTGAACATTAGCGCGACCACTACCAAAAATTAGTATGTGAGCTCTTACCGCCACTTATATTGTAGGTAATGTGGCTGCACTAACTGATTTGTGCTGTCATGCCCACTCTTCACCCCCAGACAAGTCCCCTCCAAGAAAAATAAAGAAAAAGTTTTTAGGCCATGGTTTGTGTGTGCACATTGGGCTTTTATTGCAGGATGCCTAAGTGCATTCCATGGTAAGCCCTTTTAAGCTGTGGTAAGCATGCAATAGCGCTTACCGTAGCTTAGTAAAAGGAGCCCATAGTCATTCAAGTGAAACATCAGAATAAACAAAGCAGCAGAATATTTCTTCTGAAAACCTAGTGCGAGTAAAGAACTAAGCCCTCTTGACTGGTAGATGTTCTTGCCAAGTGTCAGACATGAAAATCAATTCTCCGGAACTGGAACATCATTGTCCTAATGGTGATTCTAGGGTAATATCAATAAACAGTCCATGTCACTTGCTTAATTTTGTTTGGACCAACTAATAGCTCCAAGTTTTCCCGTGAATGATCTGCAAAATCCAAAAGAAAAAAAATAGCATTATTTGAAAAAGGATGGGGAAACCATATTTTTATACAGACAATCCTTGAATGATGTTTAATAGTTCTAATGAATTCAAGTGAATGCTTACAAAAGCTGTTCCTATTGCATCTCACTTTGGATAAATGTACAGTAAAACTAAGATTGAGGGGCTGATGCAGAAAGCTACTATGAGAGTAATTTTGGGGTTAACAAGGATTGTATGTGCATGTTAATGGCCAAGCAATGCAAAGAGGGGTTGAGAGCGTAATGTCAACTTGTAGAGAACACATGGCTGCACATTGCATTAAAATATATGGTAATGAGGCTATCAAGTATTCCATGGCAATGCAAAGAAGGAAACAGCGGCTTTTGATACGCTAACATCATGAAAAGTTTTTTTACCAGGTCCAGGGCAGCGTAGAAGGGTTAGCAGAGAGGTTTTAATATCAGTTTTTAAGATTCAACTGCCAGTTTTGGCTTCTACAACCAGAAAGAAGTGCCTACAAGTTTAAAAGACTGGTGGGAGTTAACAGAAATGATCTACAAGTGGGAACAAAAATGAGTATCAGCACACATCAGTGTCTGTTTTTCTGTGCATAAAGATCCATCTCTCAACAATTTTATGTGCAAGAAATTTCTGCAAGGCTGATATTAATAGGCAGAACAGGTGCTGATGTGTGCTGATACTTCTGTTTTTCTTTTGGCATGCACACAAGAAGCTGCACTTACCGTGAAACCTTGGTATGCATGAATCCGTTTACTCTTCCCAATTAGTATGCAAGTTCTATGTGCATAAAATTTGAATATATTTTGCTTTCTGCATGGCATGGTATGCACTCATGGCAGAAGTTGTGCGCCCATACAACAGCATGTAACTCTACCACGTGGCTTTCTGCATCGGCACCTAAATGTGTTAGGTTAGCACTAAGAAAGCCAGTACTAACTGTTGATACACAACAGTAGAAATGTAATGATAAACAAGTGGGGAATGCATTGAAACATGGCTCAAGGAATTCTTTCCAATCCCTCTGTATTTGTGCAAGCTGCTGCATTGCTAACTTAAGAACATACAAGTAGCCATACTAGCCCAGTATTCTGTTTTCCAAACAGTGGCCAAGCCAGGTCACAAGTACCTGGCAGACACCCAAACCATGGCAACACTCCATACTACAAATCCCAGAGCAAGCAGTTGCTTCCCATGTCTGTCTCAATAGCAGACTATGGACTTTTCCTCAAGGAATTTGTCCACACCTTTTTAAACCCAGATATGCTAACTGCTGTTAACACCTCCTCCGGCAAAGAGTTCCAGAGCTTAACTATTCGTTGAGAGAAAAAATGTCTGCTTCCTATTTGTGTTAAAAATATTTTGTGTTAAAAGTCTTTGTACTTTTGGAATGAGTAAAAAAATCGATTTACTTCTACACCGCTCAGGATTTTGTAGACCTCAATCATATCTCCCCTCATCCGTCTCTTTTCCAAGCTGAAGAGCCCTAACCTTCATACAAGAGGAGTTCCATCCCCTTTATCATTTTAGTCACTCTTCTTTGAACCTTTTCTAATTCCGCTATATCTTCTTTGAGATATGGAGACCAGAACTGAGCGCAATTCTCAAGGTGCGGGCAAACCATGGAGCGATACAAAGGCATTATAATATTTTCAGTCTTATTCACCAACCCTTTCCTAATAATTCCTAGCATCCTGTTTGCTTTCTTGGCTCCCGCCGCACACTGAGCAGAAGATTTCAGAGTATTATCTACAACGACACCCAGATCTTTTTCTTGAGTGCTGACCCCCAAGGTGGACCTTAGCATCAGTTAACTGTGATTCAGATTATTCTTTCCAATGTGCATCACCTTGCATTTATCCACATTATATTTCATCTGCCATTTGGACGCCCAGTCTTCCAATTTCTTAAGGTCTTCCTGCAATATTTCACAGTCTGCACGTGTTTTAACAACCTTGAATAGTTTTGTATCATTTGCTCTAATTGCCTACTGCTCATGTTTGATCTATTCTTACTGTACACCGCCTTGAGTGAATTCCTTCAAAAAGGCGGTAAATCTTAATAAATAAAATTAGCAAATCTGATCACCTCACTAGTCGTTCCGATTTTCATATCAGTTATAAATATGTTAAATAGTACCAGTCCTAGTACAGATCCCTGCGGCACTCCACTCTCCTCCATTGAGAGAAATGACCATTTAACCCTACCATCTGTTTTCTGTCCAATAACCAATTCCTAAGCCACACCAGAACCTTGCCTCCTATCCCATGACTCTTTAATTTTCTCAGGAGTCTCTCATGAGGAACTTTATCAAAAGCTTTCTGAAAATCTAGATACACTACATCAACCGGCTCACCCTTCTCCACATGTTTATTCATGCCTTCAATGAAATGAAGCAAATTGGTGAGGCAAGACTTCCCTCAGCTGAACCCATGCTGACTCTGTATCCTCACGAAAGTACCTCAACCCTCACTACCCCAGCTGTAAGGGTCTCAAGTACAAAACTTTTTTTTTTTTTATTCTTTTATTTATGAATTTTAATCACATTACAAGCATCAAAAACTTGAGTAGGCAAATCAGAAAGAAAGTTTTTGTACAAGAATATATTCTTGAATATTATAATAAAAAAAAAAGAAAAATTATATATCTTGTCTTAGACCACCAAAAAGAGGAGGGTCGGTTAATTATATTTAGGAGAGATTCGTAATACAAAAGAAAAGAAAAAACAACAAAGAAAGGCTTAACGGTTAATCCACTATATAGTTCTCCGTCTTATCCCTGGATCAATACTAGACTTCTCCAAACAATTTCATGACAACTTTTCTGATCAATAAATAGTTTTAAGTGAACTGGATTAAAGAAAAGATATTTAACACCCAAATATTTGATGTTGCATTTACATGGATAATTCAAATTAAAGGTAGCTCCCAAAGCCAAAGTAGCTGGTCGCAATGCTATAAATTCTTTTCTTCTGGTCTGTGTCAATTTAGTAACGTCTGGGAAAACCCAGATCTTGCTTCCATAAAAAGGAGTCTGTAGATTTCTTAAGGCCATTTTTCTCACAAGATCTAGGTCTTGTTGGAATACAAACGATACCAATAATGTTTGTCTATCTGTTATAGAAGTTAAAGAAGTTTCCAACAGTTCTGAAACATTAAGATCTCTTTGTAGGTTCGAAGAGTCTTGCAAATCTCCATTTGTTTTTGTTTTTGTTGGGAGATAGTAAATTTTGTTCAAAGGTGGTATATCAGTTGAGGCAAATTTTAAATTTTAAATTAAATACCTTTTAAATATTTCTAAAGGCGAATACACTGGTGTTCGGGGAAAATTTAACAGTCGGAGATTTAATCTCCGGTTGTAATTTTCAAAATATTCAAGTCTATGATGTATCTGTGTATTGTCCTGTATTAATTTTGAGGTAATTTCCTTCATCTTAATAGAATCCATATTTAAAAGGTTTATCTTTTCATTCATTTCATTTTTCATATCTGTAAATGCAACGTTTAAATTTTGAACATTTTCAGAGAGTTTGTCAATCTTGCCTGTTGAAGTCTTCATAGTATTGTCCAGACGCTGGAGGACTTCCCAAATCGCCTCCAGCGTAACCTTCACAGGTGGGACGCTTGTTGTTACTAGCCTCTCTCGCAGGGTTGCATTGCCCTTCGGCTCCGTTGTTGAGGGAGTGCCGGCAGATATTTCGACTTGCTGGCCCAGTAGCGAGGTTCCTTCTCCGCTTTCCGAAGTCAGAGTATCACCTTCCAAGTCTTGTATTGTCGGCTGTAAAGGTGGAAGCTGCGTCGGGGGAGACAATGAAGTGTCTATTCCCAGGATCTCGGCGTCTCTCCGTACCGATAGATCAGCGGGACCACCCGGCGTCAAAGAAGTGGATTGCCGCATTAGGAACCGCTCCAAAGTCTGCTGGTTGGGCGTTGATGTCAGGGACGTCTGGGCTGCCGCCCTAACGGTTCCCTTCCTCTTAGTATGGGGCATTACGTCAAAGAAAAGTTTTTAAGGTAAGTTTTAAGAAGAACCAAGAGGAATCAAATAAACTCAAGCAGCGATGGAGAAGTCGCCAGCGCGAGCAGTTGTTGGCGCCGCCATCTTGCTCCGCCCCCCCTCTAGTACAAAACTTATTATGGATCCAATTTCTCCTTCCTGGGCAGCCGTCTATGGAACGCTCTCCCTAGACCTATCCGAGCAATCCATGACCACCTACCATTCAGAAAAGCACTAAAAGCCCATCTATTCAAACAAGCCTACCCAAAAGACCCAAAAGAATCTCATGAACCCATCTACCTTACATATACTGAAGAGAAAACGACATTGACCCAGAATCTATCTCCCACCTTACCCTCCTCTCTCTATCACCTGTCTCTACCTACCTACCCATCCTATTACTACCCATCCACCCTTCTATTATGTTATACTTAATTTCCTACATTACATAACAAAATTCTGTGTTACCTATTACTATGTAAGCCGCATTGAGCCTGCTTTTAGTGGGAAAGTGCGGGACACAAATATAATAAATAAATAAATAAATAAATTAAACCATGTTTGTCTAAGTGTTCTATAATTTTATTCTTTATAATGGTTTCCACTATTTTGCCTGGCACCGACATCTGGCTTACTGGTCTATAATTTTCCGGATCACCCCTAGAACCCTTTTAAAAAATCGACGTCACATTGGCCACCCTCAGGTACTATGGACAATTTTAATGATAGGTTACATATTACTAACAGCAGATCAGCAATTTCATGCTTGAGTTCTCTGAGTACCCTTGGATATATGCCATCCGGTCCAGGTGATTTACTACTCTTTAATTTGTCAATTTGATTCAGTACATCTTCCAGGTTCAACGAGATTTATTTCAATTCCTCTACATCATCACCCTTGAAAACCATTTCTGATACAAGCAGATCTCTTACATCTTCTTCCGTAAAAACAGAAGTAAAGAATTCATTCTGTTTCTCTGCTATGGCCTTGTCCTCCCTGAGCGCTCCTGTTGCTCCTTCGTTATCTAACGGTCCCACGGATTCCCTTGCAGGGAATCCTTAAAAGGGGAGAGGACAGCTTTGTTCATGGCTGTCCCCCTACACCTCTCCAGAAGTAGCATGGAGAAAATTCTGGGGCTTAGGTTTGGGTACAATAGTAGCATTAAGTTGCAAGTGAGCATATGGCTGTGCAAGTACATGCTCTGAATAGAGAGACCTAGATGTACTGGGCTGTCAACAAGGAAGATAAGCAGGTCATTTTGATTCTCCATAACAAATCAGAGTTGCCAGTGGTCGACCGTCCCAGTTACTGAGATTAGATGTCTGAGTGAAATTTATAAGCAATGTATGAGTTTGTTTCCTCAGTATGCAGCAGCCTCCCTTCCCATTTCTATCCCTTTGAAGCACTACTGCCCCCAGGATACTCGTTGACTCTCTCTGTCAGTTCAGTGTCCCTTGCAAAGTTCATTTCCAGTGGCGTGCAGTGACATTTATAATAGGGGATTCAGTAAATGTGCCAAACAACAAGAAGGGCTCAACAACATCAACATAGCACCTCCCAACCTCACAAAAGCAAGAATAATAACTTAAGCTAAGGCAGCAGGACAGGACTGAGCACCTGAAGGGCACATTGAGGGCTAGAAAGTGGAGAAAGTACAAAAGGTTATACTTTTCAGTCCCCATTGAGCCACAGTCCCCCAGCAGCACACATATGCTTCTCCCATATGATATTAATGCCCAACAAGTTCTGCATCCACAAAACCCTCTGGCCCTCCCCCAGCAATGGTGCAGAGCGAAAATTTCCCCATAAAACTCAGGATACAGAAACATTTCTGATTCTAGTGTAATCTTACTAACATCAAAACAAACTTCTCAGTACCTGGCATATTGTGAAGTGTTATGACTGGAGAAATGTGAGCCCTTGTGCCCCGACTGAGCACGGCTAGGATGGAGTGACACTGCACTCAGTCAGGCAGCCAGACAACCCCTAGCTTCACCTGCGGAGCGACTGCCGTTCCCTGGGAGTTGAGCCCCCAGGTTCGGGCAGCCACCAGGACTTCTGGAACCGGCAGGGTTGCACGATCACTGACCAGACAGGCAGGCAAACAGACACAGAACACTGGAACTGAAAGCAAGGAGCACCGGCGTGGACCTCAAACACAATTGAGGCCAAAGCAACAAAGGACTGGAGGCAGAGCTTTAAATAGTGTAGGAATCAGTCTCAAACATGTGCAGCTGATCCAAGATGGCTGCCCCCATCAGCAGAGTAGCAAAACACCCAAATATGGGCTTCCTTCCTGTTCTCGTATACAAGATGGCTGCCCCCTCCTGAGCTAGCCAAGATGGCTGCTGTCCTTGATCCAACCAAGATGACGGCTGCCAGAAATAGGAAACAGAAACAGACCCATCCTGGAGAAACCACATCCAAAATAGTCGGCTATCTCTGCCGGACTGCGCCTTGCCGGCGAATCAGCCGCGCAGGCCTGGAACCAGGTGAGGAACATAACATGAAGTAATACAACTCTAAAGAAAAGTCAGCCAGGACCTAGAACAAATCTACCATCCCAGAACTAACTTGCAAAACAAGACCCTATGTACAAAAATACAGTGCTCTAAAATAGTGGTTCTCAACCTTTTTTTTTTTATTTTGGGACATACTGTCAAGCTCACCTGATCCTCATGGCTCACCAAACCAAATTTCACAAAGGTGCCATATTTGCTATTCATTGGCTACTGGCCACATAATTGTGAAGTGCCAGAAAACATACTTTAAATTAAAATGTACAATATTTAAAAGCTACATATACAGGAGAAGAGTACAGAGATCATGGCAGGATTTATTACATAAAGGAGTAAAACCATTCCTCTCTGTTCCCCCAGAGCACGTCCAGCTTGTTCCCCTCTCCCAATAAAGCCAACCTGTCCATCTATATGTCTCCTCTTACCCAAAGCACACTGACACCTCTTTCTGCTCCCTCCTCACACCCACCCACCCACACATACAGCCAAGCCCATCCCTCTGTATTGCCCCCCCATAAATTCACATGGCCAGACTGTCCCTTTCTCTTACCCTCTCCCAATACACACTGCCACCTCTTCCTGCCCCACACATTTACACACTTACAGCCAGAATATCCATCTCTGTCCCACCCTACACACATACAGGAAGCCTGTCACTTACCTCTGTCCCCTCAACGCACACGGCCAGCTTCTCCATCTATCTGATACCCTCAACCAATGCATACTACCATCTCCTTCTGTCCCCATCTCTATATGAATATCCAGCCATCCCGTCCACAAAGGGAAATCGTGCCAAACGAATCTCATTGAGTTCTTTGATTGGGTGACAGGAGAATTGAATCAGGGACGAGCTATGGACGTAATCTACTTAGATTTCAGCAAAGCTTTTGACACGGTTCCCCACAGGAGGCTCTTAAATAAACTGGAGGGGCTGAAGATAGGACCTGAAGTGGTGAACTGAATTAGGAACTGGTTGACAGACAGACGCCAGAGGGTGGTGGTGAATGGAATTCGCTCGGAGGAAGGAAAGGTGAGAAGTGGAGTGCCTCAGGGACCGGTGCTGGGGCCGATTCTGTTCAATATATTTGTGAGTGACATTGCCGAAGGGTTAGAAGGTAAAGTTTGCCTATTTGCGGATGATACTAAGATCTGTAACAGAGTGGACACCACAGAGGGAGTGGAAAACATGAAAAAGGATCTGAGGAAGCTAGAAGAATGGTCTAAGGTTTGGCAATTAAAATTCAATGCGAAGAAATGCAAAGTGATGCACTTAGGGAATAGAAATCCACGGGAGACGTATGTGTTAGGCGGGGAGAGTCTGATAGGTACGGGCGGAGAAAGGGATCTTGGGGTGATAGTATCTGAGGATTTAAAGGTGACGAAACAGTGTGACAAGGCGGTGGCCGTAGCTAGAAGGTTGTTAGGCTGTATAGAGAGAGGTGTGACCAGCAGAAGAAAGGGGGTGTTGATGCCCCTGTATAAGTCGTTGGTGAGGCCCCACCTGGAGTATTGTGTTCAGTTTTGGAGGCCCTATCTTGTTAAGGATGTAAAAAGAATTGAAGCGGTGCAAAGAAAAGCTACGAGAATGGTATGGGATTTGCGTTACAAGTCGTATGAGGAGAGACTTGCTGAACTAAACATGTATACTCTGGAGGAAAGGAGAAACAGGGGTGATATGATACAGACGTTCAAATATTTGAAAGGTATTAATCCGCAAACGAACCTTTTCCGGAGATGGGAAGGTGGTAGAACGAGAGGACATGAAATGAGATTGAAGGGGGGCAGACTCAAGAAAAATGTCAGGAAGTATTTTTTCACGGAGAGAGTAGTGGATGCTTGGAATGCCCTCCCGCGGGAGGTGGTGGAAATGAAAACGGTAACGGAATTCAAACATGCGTGGGATAAGCATAAAGGAATCCTGTGCCGAAGGAATGGATCCTCAGGAGCTTAGTCAAGATCGGGAGGCGGGGCTGGTGGTTGGGAGGCAGGGATAGTGCTGGACAGACTTGTACGGTCTGTGCCAGAGCCGGTGGTGGGCAGCGGGACTGGTGGTTGGGAGGCGGGGATAGTGCTGGACAGACTTGTACGGTCTGTGCCAGAGCCGGTGGTTGGGAGGCAGGGCTGATGGTTGGGAGGTGAGGATAGTGCTGGGCAGACTTATACGGTCTGTGCCAGAGCCGGGGGGAGGGGCAGGTGGTTGGGAGGCGGGGATAGTGCTCATACAGTCTGTGCCCTGAAGAGCACAGGTACAAATCAAAGTAGGGTATACACAAAAAGCAGCAAATATGAGTTATCTTGTTGGGCAGACTGGATGGACCGTTCAGGTCTTTTTCTGCCGTCATCTACTATCTATAGTCCCCCTCACCCTCAATACAACATGGCTACCCCAACCCTCTCTTTTGCCCCCCCTCGCTATGCTTACTACCACCTCATTCTGACCTCCCCCTTTACCTACAGGTGAAATGTCCTCCCTCTGCCCCCCCCCCCCCAGTCTGTCCCTCTCTCTTCCCCTCCCCAATGTACACAGCCCCCCCCCCCGCCTGTTTCCCAAATGCACATTATCACCTTCTTCTGCCGCAAACACATATTTACAGCCAGAATGTCTTTCTTCCCTCTTCCACACACATATACAGCCAACTCTCCCCCCCCCAATGAACACTACCAGCCTGTCCACCTCCCAGCACCCTCTCACACAACTGCCACTGCCTTGTTCTGACCCTTCCCCAACATACAAAACAGCCAGCTTATCCCTCTCTCTTGTCCCCCCCCCCACCATGCACTCTGCCATCTCTTTCTAGCCCACACACTCACAGCCATCATACCCCTCTCTGACCTCCACATATAAAGATAGCCTGTCCCTCTCTCTGCCTCCCCCTACAGACACACACACCCAGCAGAAACTCAAATAGTAGCAACATTCCATGATACCAATCACAGGGCAAGCAGTGGCTTTCCCCATGTTTGTCTCAATAGCAGACTATAGACTTATCCTCTAGAAACTTGTCTAAACCTTTTTTTAAACCCAGATATGCTAACTGCTGTTACTACATCCTCTGGCAATAAGTTCCAGAGCTTAACTATTCGTGAAAAAAATATATTTCCTCCTATTTGTTTTAAAAGTATTTCCATGTAACTTCCTTGAGTGTCCCCTAGTCTTTGTACTTTTTGAAAGAGTAAAAAATTGATTCACTTCTACTCATTCTACACCATTCAGGATTTTGTACACCTCAATCATATCCCCCCTCAGCCATCTCTTTTCCAAGCCCTAACCTCTTCAGCCTTTCCTCATATGGGAGGAGTTCCACTTCTCTATCATTTTGGTCGCTCTTCTTTGAACCTTTTCTAATTCTGCTATATCTTTTTTGAGAAATACAAAAGAACGCAATGAGAGGATCATGGAAAAGATTATCAGATTAAACTCAAAGAAGTGAATAGGGAAATAGGGCTTGCGAAAGAGCGAGCAGAAGAAAAAATGGCTAAAATTGTAAAGAGAGGTGGCAAGACCTTTTTCAGATATATTGGAGAAAGGAGAAGACATAGGAATGGAATTGCGAGACCAAAAGATAATGAGAATGGCTATGTGCAGAGTGATGAAGATAAAGCAAATGTGCTAAACAATTATTTCTCTTCGGTGTTCACGGAGGAAAATCGTGGAGAAGGACCGCGGTTGGCTGCCGAGGGAGCGTCTGGTAATGGAGTGGATACTGCGCCGTTTATGGAAGAAAGAGTTTATAAACAGCTGGAGAATCTGAAGGTGGACAAAGCTATGGGGTCGGATGGGATACATCCCAGGATACTGAATGAGCTCAGAGAGGTCCTGGTGGGACATCTTAAAGATGTATTTAATAGATCTTTACAGACGGAAAAGGTTCCGTGGGATTGGAGATGAGCGGATGTGGTCCCTCTTCACAAAAGTGGAGACAGGGAAGAAGTGGGAAATTACAGACCGGTAAGTCTCACATCGGTGGTAGGAAAAATAATGTAGTCGCTGCTGAAAGAATAGTTAACTTTCTAGAAGCTAACAGGTTACAGGACCCAAGGCTGTTGTCAAAGGAAAATCCTGCCAAATGAATCTTATTGACTTCTTTGACTGGGTGACGAAAGAACTGGATGAAGGACGTGCGCTAGATGTAATCTATTTGGACTTCAGCAAAGTCTTTAACATGGTCCTCCACAGAAGACTCATGAATAAGCTGGAAGGGTTGAACTTAGGACCGAAAGTGGTGAACTGGTGTGAAGAGGTAGGGAACTACAAGGTCCAGAATGCACTGCAGCAGCAAGGGAATCCGAGTCAGGGGGAGGACTCTAGGCAGGAGAGTGAGAAGCCAGCAGTTGATTGGGAAATTGAACTAGGTGTGAGAGGGTTGCAGGCAGCTTTATTAAGAGAGGGGTGGAAAGCCATAGGTAGTAGATGGAAACACTGGGGAAGCTCTCTCTGGAAAAGGTGACAGCTGGAGAAGGAAAGTAGATGCTTGTGTTTGTTTGAGTTTCAGGAACTGTCTTAAGTTTGAGAAGGGTTTAAGTAGCAGGCTCTGAGTAAAGTGCCTTTTTGTTATGTTTGACTTGAAGAAATGTTTATGTTAAAGACATTAATAAAACCCTTAATTACAAGAAGCCTGGTGTTGATGAGCGTTTTGTGAAGGGAGAAGAGGAGGCAGAAAGCCAGTGTTTGAGATAGGATCCTGTGAGTTACCGAGAAGGCTAGAGCCCAGCAGTGACCGTGTGTGTGTGTGTGTGGAGGAAGCTAAGCAGCGTCAGCCCTGGCTGGAGTCTGGAAGGGTGACCAGCTCACAAAGTGGTGGCAGTGGTGGGATCCATCGAAGTCCCGCCAGCAGATGCGAGTACCCCACTGGTGTCCGGTAAGCAGGCACTGAATTGGGGGAGGATTGTGAGAAAGGTGGAGAAGTCCCGGGCTCTAGACAGGATATCTACTCTGAGGAGCGGCACTTGGGTCCTGTGTGTTGTGTTTTTGCAGGTGGAGGCATACGACCGGAGGCATGGATCCGAAGGACCTGATGGCGTTTATGGCACACCAGTTCCAGAAACAACAAGAGATGGCCCATAAGTTTCTGGAGGAATCCCTGGCGGCGTCACGAGCCCAGCAGCAACCTCTGCTAGACCTGTTACAGGACAGGATGCAGGCCGGAGGAGCACGAGAGTATGGAGAGCCTTGCCAGGTGAATTGGCTGCCCTGGGGAAAATTGGCCCCAGGGGATGACATCGAGGACTATCTGGGAACCTTTGAGCGGGTGGCCGTGGCAGCACAATGGCCTCAGGAGCAGTGGGCCATTCGACTGGCTCCAGCATTGGCTGGAGAGGCCTTGGCAGCGTTTCAGGGTTAGACTCCAGCTGAGGTAACTGACTATGGCTGCCTTAAAAGAGCCATCTTGGACAGGTATGGGATCAGTGAGCAGGCGTACCGTCGTTGCTTCTGGAGTTGGAGGTGGACGGAGGGCCAGACCCCGAGAGCTCTGGCGCAGAAACTAATGGACTGATGAGACAAAGTCAGCACGGATTTAGTGAAGGGAAGTCTTGCCTCACCAATCTAATGCATTTTTTTGAGGGGGTAAGCAAACATGTGGACAATGGGGAGCCGGTTGATATTGTATATCTGGATTTTCAGAAGGCGTTTGACAAAGTGCCGCACGAAAGACTCCTGAAGAAATTGCAGAGTCATGGAATCGGAGGTAGGGTACTATTATGGATTAAGAACTGGTTGAAAGATAGGAAGCAGAGAGTAGGATTGCGTGGCCAGTATTCTCAGTGGAGGAGGGTAGTTAGTGGGGTCCCGCAGGGGTCTGTGCTGGGTCCGTTGCTTTTTAATGTATTTATAAATGACCTAGAGATGGGAATAACTAGTGAGGTAATTAAATTCGCCGATGACACAAAATTATTCAGGGTCGTCAACTCGCAGGAGGAATGTGAACGATTACAGGAGGACCTTGCGAGACTGGGAGAATGGGCGTGCAAGTGGCAGATGAAGTTCAATGTTGACAAGTGCAAAGTGATGCATGTGGGTAAGAGGAACCCGAATTATAGCTACGTCTTGCAAGGTTCCACGTTAGGAGTTACGGATCAAGAAAGGGATCTGGGTGTCGTCGTCGATGATACGCTGAAACCTTCTGCTCAGTGTGCTGCTGCGGCTAGGAAAGCGAATAGAATGTTGGGTGTTATTAGGAAGGGTATGGAGTCCAGGTGTGCGGATGTTATAATGCCGTTGTATCGCTCCATGGTGCGGCCGCACCTGGAGTATTGTGTTCAATACTGGTCTCCGTATCTCAAAAAAGATATAGTAGAATTGGAAAAGGTACAGCGAAGGGCGACGAAAATGATAGTGGGGATGGGACGACTTTCCTATGAAGAGAGGCTGAGAAGGCTAGGGCTTTTCAGCTTGGAGAAGAGACGGCTGAGGGGAGATATGATAGAAGTGTATAAAATAATGAGTGGAATGGATCGGGTGGATGTGAAGCGACTGTTCACGCTATCCAAAAATACTAGGACTAGAGGGCATGAGTTGAAGCTACAGTGTGGTAAATTTAAAACGAATCGGAGAAAATTTTTCTTCACCCAACGTGTAATTAGACTCTGGAATTCGTTGCCGGAGAACGTAGTACGGGCGGTTAGCTTGACGGAGTTTAAAAAGGGGTTAGATAGATTCCTAAAGGACAAGTCCATAGACCGCTATTAAATGGACTTAGAAAAATTCCGCATTTTTAGGTATAACTTGTCTGGAATGTTTTTACGTTTAGGGAGCGTGCCAGGTGCCCTTGACCTGGATTGGCCACTGTCGGTGACAGGATGCTGGGCTAGATGGACCTTTGGTCTTTCCCAGTATGGCACTACTTATGTACTTATGTACTTATGTACTTGCCACAAAGTGGTTAGACCCGGATAAGAGGTCAGTAAGGCAGATCTTACAAGAGCTGGTATTAGAGCAATTTCTAGAGGCTCTGCCTGCAACAGTAAGAACTGACTTGGTTTAGAGAGGTTGTGAAACTTTAGAAGCAGCTATTAAATGTATGGAATGTTACCTTGAGTCACAATGTTTAGGAAGACAAGGGGGGTATGCCTCCCAGTCCAAGAACATGTTTGAGAAGGCTTCCCAGGAAAAGGGGACCAAGGGAACAGAGGCCAGACAGGGGGTGAAGGAGGAGAGAATGTGTTATAGATGTGGAAGAAAGGGACACTTCAAGAAGGATTGTTTTGTAAGGTTGGGGCTCACCTCCTACTCCCAGGGGCCAGGTGTGAAGCCATGGCAGCGAACAGTGGAAGTACTGGGTGTCAGGGTTAATGCACTGTTAGATTCAGGAGCGGACCAGACTATGCTTTCTCGGTCCCTGTGGGAGAGAATAAAGAAAAAAGGGAGATGGAGAGATAATAATAGGGGCTGGAAGGTTAGTATTCAGTGTATTCACGGCGCTTCCACCACATATCACCTACAGAAGGTTCAGATAAAAGGGCCCTTAGGTATACACTGGGTGTGGGTGGCTGTATTACCTAGACTGCCACACGAGTTAATTCTGGGCAGAGATTGGCCCGCATTTCCCTGCTGTGTAAGAGGGAAAGCGGGGCTGGTAGATGTTCAGGAAGAGGGGCTGCTAAGAGAAAGAAACCTGGGAGAACATCAGGCAAAGAAGGGGGTACATCCAGCAGAGGTTGGGTCTCGGATTGCTAGCCCGTTGAAGAAAGGAATAAAAATTAAACGGACTAGCAATTGTTTGGCCAGGGGGGTATGTGAAGAGGTAGGGAACTACAAGGTCCAGAATGCACTGCAGCAGCAAGGGAATCCGAGTCAGGGGGAGGACTCTAGGCAGGAGAGTGAGAAGCCAGCAGTTGATTGGGAAATTGAATCAGGTGTGAGAGGGTTGCAGGCAGCTTTATTAAGAGAGAGGTGGAAAGCTGTAGGTAGTAGATGGAAACACTGGGGAAGCTCTCTCTGGAAAAGGTGACAGCTGGAGAAGGAAAGTAGATGCTTGTGTTTGACTGTTTGAGTTTGAGGAACAGTCTTAAGTTTGAGAAGGGTTTAAGTAGCAGGCTCTGAGTAAAGTGCCTTTTTGTTATGTTTGACTTGAAGAAATGTTTATGTTAAAGACATTAATAAAACCCTTAATTACAAGAAGCCTGGTGTTGATGAGCATTTTGTGAAGGGAGAAGAGGAGGCAGAAAGCTCCCCAGTGTTTGAGACAGAATCCTGTGAGTTACCGACAGAGAGAGAGAGTGTGTTTGAGAGTGTGTGAGAGTGAGAGAGAATGTGAGAGAGTGAGAGAGCGAGAGAGAGAGTGTGTGAGAGTGAGTGACTGAGAGAGTGTGTGTATGAGAGTGTGTATGTGCAAGCTAAGCAGGGTCAGTCCTGGCTGGAGTCTGGATGGGTGACCAGCTCACACTGGATAAGAAACTGGTTGACTGACTGGTGGTAAATGGAATCCGCTCAGAGGAAAGAAAGGTGAGCAGTAGAGTTCCTCAGGAATCAGTGCTAGGGCCTATTCTGTTTAATATATTTGTGGGAGATATTGCTGAAGGATTGGAAGGAAAGGTGTGCCTTTTTGCGGATGACACAAAAATAGCCAATAGAGTGGATACCCTGGAGGGAGTAGAAATGATGAGAAGGATCTCCGAATGTTAGAAGAATGGTCAAGGGTCTGGCAGTTAAAATTTAATAGTTAATCGCTGCTGGGGTACAATACTGTGTTCGGTTTTTATTCATATTACTCAATATTACTTGAAAAACCTATATATTCTCAGTAATCTAATAGTGCTCATTTTTCTTTTTTTATATTTGCTATTGTGCTCAGTGATAAGGGAAACCGGCTGGGCCTGCTCACAGTGATAGCCTGTGGTTATTCCCGTTGTGACATCATCGCACTCCTCCCCGCCTCCCTCTCTAAATATTTGTTTTATAGTTAAACATTCTCTTTCTGTTGTAGATGTCAACCAGATATAATTTATGTCACTTATCTCAGTAGGAGGTGAACCCTTGTGCCAACGGCTCACTGGATTGGCTCGTTCGGAGTCCCCACTCCAATTCAGCTGCTTTAGTTGCAGCTTGTAAAATTTGCAGATCTACGAACTCTGCAGCTCCTGTACAATCTTCCTTTATCCTTCCTGTTCCCTACATGCTGGCATGTTTCGCATCTTGGCGTCCTCAGGGGAACGGAATGCTGCGACAAATGTAAACATAAAGATCAATTTCTCTCTGGACTATCACACGTATCTCCTATTACTACTCACTTGTGTCACAATTTTAAGAACCTTATCATTGTAAATCTATAGAAAAGTCTTATGGCTAACCTACCGTGGGAGCTGTGCAGACTCAAACCTCCAACCGACAAAAACGCTGGCGCATGCGTGGTGTTGCTTCTTCTGTGTCTCCTAGCCTTTTAAATGCTAGTCAGGGGGGTCGTGTGTTTAAACCCCCCAATTGATCTCTTTATTCAAAAGCCCCGTGGTTCCACTGTTTTCCACTGGTAAATCAGTCTTTGCTCCATTTGGAGCAGTCTAGATACTACATCTCCTGAAAAATCATCTGATAGTTTCTGTAATATTATGCATAGAAGATCATTTTCTTGGTGTCCTGCTTCCGCCCAGTGGGTGACTAATGGTGCATCCTTCTTCTGCTTTCTCAAATTGCTCAGGTGTTCTGCAATTCGATCCTTGATCCGCCTCTTTGTTTGTCCTATGTACCATTTTGTACATGGACACTGAATGCCATATACTACTCTTCTGGATTAGCAATCAGTGATGTTTCTAAGTGTATATCTTTTACCCGTGACCGGGTGTATGACCTCAGACGTACACCACGCATACCAGCAGTATATGCATCGGTGGCATTTGCCATGTTCCCCTCTAGCTGGTACATCATCGTTCTTCTTCATTTTATTGAACAGTTCACCTAAATTCTTCGATCTTTTATAAGCAAAGCAGAGGTCTGAGGAGATGTTATGCAGTTTCATCTGCGGCCAATGTCGTTTAATGATTTTTTTTTAAGTGGCTAGTCCAACTTGAGAAGGGTAAGATACACACCATATGTCTCTGTGAGTTACATTGATGAGAATGAGATTGTAACAGCCATTGACAGTGTGCGTTTCTAGCTCTCTTTCTTGCTATTTTCAGTGTCTTCTCTGGGTATCCCCTCCTTCTTGGTCTCTGATATAGGTCCGCTGCGTGTTTTTCGAATGTTTGTTCATTCTGGCATAACCTCCTTATTCGTAAGAATTGTCCCGTGGGGATCCCCGTTTTTTTGCGATCTTGCATGAAAGCTACTGAAATGTAAAACTGAATTGCTGTCAGTAGGCTTTCGGACAATTTCCATGTGAAATTTACCATCATGTATCTTGATGTTAATGTCCAAAACATTGACAGTATCAGGTGAGGTCAGGGTTTCGAATGTAATGTTCGGGTCACTATTATTAAGATATTGAAAAATTCTTGCAGTTTGTCATTCCAGACCAAATAAAAAACACATCATCAATGAACCTCTTCCTTAAGAGTACATGTTGGAAGAATTCAGTTGGATATACGAATGTCTCCTCAAATTTGGCCATGTACAGGCAGGCTACAGTCGGGGTTACTTTCGCCCCCATAGCTACTCCACATATTTGTAGGAAGTGTTGATCTTCAAACAGAAAATGGTTCTTTAATATGACTTGATGTGCCATCGCATTAAGCAATGATATCTTCCCTCTTGACAGATCCCCATTTTCCAGGTGGTAACTAATGATCTTTAATGCATGTGTTTGAGGTATCATGGTGTATAGTGACCTCACGTCCATAGTGACCATGATGATTGGTGTGTTCATGCTGGCAAGATCCTCCAAAATCGTGATAGGATGTGTAGAATCTCTGACGTAAGATGGGATAGTTGATACTTTTGGTTGTAGATGGAAATCTAAAAATTGGGATAAGGGTTAATTTAGAGACCCTCTACTGGCTACTATGGGTCTCCCCAGGGGTGTGTTCAAAGATTTGTGTATTTTTGGAACAAATCTTATTATTGGTGTTTTGGGGTAAACCATGTGTAAGGGTACTCTTTGATAGAAACCACTCCTTCATTATTGGCTGTCTGTAACATCTGTTCTATTTCCCGTTGGTATTGGGTAGTCGGATCTTGATGTAATCACTGGTAAAAATTGGTGTCTCCCAGTTGGCGATATGCCTCCTCCCTGTAATCATTCATATTTTGTATAAATGTGCCACCCCCTTGTCTGCCCTGAGTATAATGATCGTTTTATCTTCTTGTAAGTTATTTAGCGCTTGTCTTTGGGTTCTAGTTAAATTGAGCACCGAAGTTACGTGTGTCTTCTCCATTTCCTCGATGTCTTGTAATACTAGTCTTTGAAATGTTTCCACTATGGGGTCCGGGGGGTCTGGGGGTGACCACGTGGATGGTATGTGGTACTTCCTGGAGAATGATGGCACAATTTCAGCTTGCTGTGTTTCTTGATCCTCTTCTCCAAAATAAGCTTTCAATTTTACATAAGTACATAAGTAATGCCACACTGGGAAAAGACCAAGGGTCCATCGAGCCCAGCATCCTGTCCACGACAGCAGCACCTGGCAAGCTTCCCAAACATACAAACATTCTATATGTTATTCCTGGAATTGTGGATTTTTCCCAAGTCCATTTAGTAGTAGTTTATGGACTTGTCCTTTAGGAAACCGTCTAACCCCTTTTTAAACCCTGCTAAGCTAACCGCCTTCACCACGTTCTCCGGCAATGAATTCCAGAGTTTAATTATGCGTTGGGTGAAGAAAAATTTTCTCTGATTTCTTTTAAATTTACTACACTGCAGTTTCATCGCATGCCCCCTAGTCCTAGTATTTTTGGAAAGTGTGAACAGACGTTTCACATCCACTCCACTCATTATTTTATATACCTCTATCATGTCTCCCCTCAGCTGTCTCTTCTCCAAGCTGAAAAGCCCTAGCCTCCTTAGTCTTTCTTCATAGGGAAGTCGTCCCATCCCCACTATCATTTTAGTCGCCCTTCACTGCACCTTTTCCAATTCTACTATATCTTTCTTGAGATGCGGTGACCAGAATTGAACACAATACTCAAGGTGCGGTCGCACCATGGAGCGATACAACGGCATTATAACATCCTCACACCTGTTTTCCATACCTTTCCTAATAATACCCAACATTCTATTCGCTTTCCTAGCCATAGCAGCACACTGAGCAGAAGGTTTCAGTGTATTATCGATGACGACACCCAGATCCATTTCTTGGTCCATTAACTCCTAACGTGAAACCTTGCATGACGTAGTTTCCTAAAGAATCTATGTAGGAACTGTTGGTTCATGAATTCATCATAATTAGACTGTGGAACGAATGATAGTCCTAATTGTAGGACCTGAATTTGAGATGGTGTTAGGATCTTAGTGGACAGATTGTATAATATTCTCTCTGGCCCCGTGCCAGGGAGGAGGTAGGAGTGCAATGATGTCACAACGGGAATAACCACAGGCTATCACTGTGAGCAGGCCCAGCCGGTTTCCCTTATCACGGAGCACAACAGCAAATATAAAAAAAGAAAAATGAGCGCACAGTAGGCACTATTAGATTACTGAGAATATATAGGTTTTTCAAGTAATATTGAGTTAAAATTTAAAGCCAAGAAGTGCAGAGTGATGCATTTGGGGTGCAGAAACCTGAAAGAGAGGTACCAAATAGGAGGGGAGAGATTAGTAAGCTCGACTCAGGAGAGAGACCTTGTTGTGTTGGTGTCTAAGGATCTAAAGGTGAAGAAACAATGTGACAAGGCGATGGCCGTGGCCAGAAGGATGCTAGGCTGCATAGAGAGGGGCATAAACAGCAGAAGAAAGGAGGTGCTGATGCCCCTCTACAAGTCGTTGGTGAGGCCCCACTTGGAGTATTGTGTTCAGTTTTGGAGGCCGTACCTTGCTAAAGATGTAAAAAGACTGGAAGCGGTGCAAAGAAAAGCTACAAAAATGGTATGGGATTTGTGTTGCAAACCGTACGAGGAGAGACTTGCCGACCTGAACATGTATACCTTAGAGGAAAGGAGAAACAAGGGTGACATGATACAGACGTTCAAATATTGAAAGGTGTTAATTCGCAAACGAACCTTTTTCGGAGATGGGAAGGCGGTAGAACTAGAGGACATGAATTGAGGTTGAAGGGGGGCAGACTCAGAACTAATGTCAGGAAGTATTTTTTCATGGTGGTGGATATGTGGAATGCCCTCCCAAGGGAGGTGGTGGAGATGAAAATGGTAATGAAATTCAAACATGTGTGGGATAAACACAAAGGAATCCTGTTTAGAAGGAATGGTTCCGCGGAATCTTAGTGGAGATTAGGTGGCGACGCCAGAAATTGGGAAACAATGCGGAGCTGGCCAGACCTCTATGGTCTATGCGCTGATTGTGACTAAATAGATAGGGACAGTGCTGTAGCGAGGGCAGCTGACACCCAGGGCGGGTCGCCACTGCGCACCCCCCCGGGTGCAGCACGGCGCCCCCCCCTCGGAGCGCACCCTCCCCCCCCGAAGCGCACCCTCCCCCCCCCCCCGGAGCGCATTCTTACTTCAATTAGGAAGCGAGAGGCGGGCGAGAGGGCTGATCCACCCCCGAGTGCACGTCGCTGGGAGCTGTGTCGGCTCCGCTGGTTCCTTGCTCTCTCTGCCCCGGAACAGGAAGTAACCTGTTCTGGGGCAGAGGAAGAAGGGAACCAGCGGAGACGACACCCCCCAGCGGTGTGCACCCGGGGCGGACCGCTCCACCGCCCCCCCCCCTTCCTACGCCACTGGATAGGGATGGGCTGGAGTGTAAATTTTAAGAGGCTTCGATGTTAGCTTCAGAACTTAGTACAAGAACAATGCTGGACAGACTTCTAAGCACATAAGCACCGCCATACTGGGAAAAGACCAAGGGTCCATCAAGCTCGGCAACCCCCCCACCCCCCCTCCCCCCCAAAAAAACTTAATTCTTAATAATGTTCAATGGACTTTCCCCTCAGGAATCTGTCCAAACCCCCTTTAAATTCCGTAAGGTTAGCTGCTGTCACTACATTTTCCGGCAACGAGTTCCAGAGTCTAACTACACGCTGAGTAAAGAAAAACTTTCTCCTATTTGTTTTAAATCTACCATATTCTAGCTTCATCTTGTGCCCCCTTGTTTTGTTGTTGTTTAAAAGTGTAAATAACCCTTCACATCTGTCCGCTCTACTCCGCTCATTATCTTGTAGACTTCTATCATATCACCCCTCAACCGCCTTTTCTCCAAGCTGAAGAGCCCTAACCTTCTCAGCCTTTCCTCATAGGGAAGTCATTCCATTCCCTTTATCATTTTCGCCACCCTTCTCTGCACCTTCTCTAATTCCTTTATATCTTTTTTGAGATGCGGCGACCAGAATTGGACACAAGATTCGCGGTGCGGTCGCACCATGCAACGATACAACGGCATTATAACATCCTTGTGTTTGTTTTCCATCCCTTTCCTAACACTCAACATTCTGTGCGCTTTCTTAGTCGCCGCAGCACACTGAGCAGAAGTTTTTAACGTCTTATCAACGATGACTCCCAGATCCCTTTCAAGGTCTGTGACTCCTAACGCGGAACCTTGCATGACATAGCTGTAATTCGGGTTCCTCTTACCCATATGCATCACTTTGTACTTGTCAACACTGAACTTCATCTGCCACTTGCACGCCCAATCTCCCAGGTCTGTGCCCTGAGAAAGGCGAGGACAAATCAAACTTGGGTAGACATATAAAGTATCACATACCATGTAAATGAGTTTAATCTTGTAGGGCAGACTGGATGGACCGTACAAGCCTTTATCTGCCGTAATTTATTATGTTACTATGAGATACAGAGACCAGAATCAAATGCAATACTCAAGGTGAGGTTGCAACATGGAGTAATACAGAGGCATTATAGTATTCTCAGTCTTATTTACCATCTTTTTCTAATAGTCCCTAGCATTCTGTTTGCTTTTTTGACTACCACCACACACTAGGCAGAATATTTGTCTACAATGATACCTAGATCTTTTCTTGGGTGCTGACCCTCAAGGTGGAGTCTAAGATCAGGTAACTATGATTTGGATTATTCTTCCCAATGTGCAGTACTTTGCATTTGTCCACATTAAATTTCATTTCCCATTTGAATGTCCAGTCTTCCAATTTCCTAAGGTCTTCCTGCATTCCACATAGGCAGCACCCTTCCCCCCCCCTTTTCCCCACACAGGCAGCGCTATTTTTTCCTTGTAAAACTTACCATATAAAAACATTTGATTCTGATGTAATCTCACTAACTACAAAAAAGTTAATACCGGCATATTGTGAGGTTTATAGAACTCTAGTCAGGACACTGAGCAAATTTTCCATGCTGTACTAGCTTAAAAAAAAAGGACCCTACCTAAGAAAAGGCAGTGCTCTAATAGAATACCTAGCCTTGATCTCACACACACACACACACACACAAAAAACACAAAACGGCCTTCAGGACTGGAACAATCAAGACATCTTTAATAAAAAGACCTGACCCGGACCGTGTTTTGACATACAAATGCTGCATCATACCATACCATACCATACCTGTATTTGTATCCCATCTATTTCTGCATAAGAATCAAAGAGGGTCACAAAATAAAGTCAAAATTAAAAAAAACAAAATCTTTCTTATCATTCCCCCACATGGTCCAGCATCTCAGTCTCTCTTTCTAACCTCCACCCACCATCCGGCATCTTTTCTCCCTTCATAGGTACAGCATTTCTCCCCTCTCCATCATCCCACAAGATAGCATCTTTCTCTTTCTTCCATTCCCTCTCCCTCTGCCACCCTGGAGCAGCATGTGTCCCTATCTCTGTGCATATGGCATCTTTCCCCTCTCTTCCCACTCTCTCCCCACTACAGTCTGGCATCTCTCCAGTCTCTCAGGTTCCACCCTCCCTTCCCCCTGAGTACATAAGAACATAAGAATAGCCATACTGGGTCAGACCAATGGCCCATCTAGCCCAGTATTCTGCTTCCAGCAGTGTCCAATTCAGGTCACAAGTACAGCGAAGTTACTTACCTGTAGCAGGTATTCTCCGAGGACAGCAGGCTGATTGTTCTCACATATGAGTGACGTCCACGGCAGCCCCAGGTCCAGAAAATCTTCCTAGCAGAAGTTGCTAAAGCCTTCGAGCGCGCGGGTGCGTGCACCGCACATGCGTGGTCATCTTCACGCCCATTACGCGAGAGTCCCGCTTCTGTCAACTTATGAAGCAAAACCAAAGAAAGGAACAACTCCAAAGGGGAGGCGGGTGGGTTGGTGAGAACAATCAGCCTGCTGTCCTCGGAGAATACCTGCTACAGGTAAGTAACTTCGCTTTCTCCGAGGACAAGAAGGCTGCTTGTTCTCACATATGGGTATCTCTAGCCCCCAGGCTCACTCAAAACAACAAACAGGGTCAATTGGGCCTCGCAACAGCGAGGACATAACAAAAATTGACCTACGAAGAAACATCTAACTGGGAGTGCAGCCTGGAACAGAATAAAAATGGGCCTAGGGGGGGTTGAGTTGGATTCTAAACCCTGAACAGATTCTGCAGCACCGACTGCCCAAACCGACTGTTGCGTCGGCTGTCCTGCTGAAGGCAGTAATGAGATGTGAATGTGTGGACTGATGACCACATCGCAGCCTTGCAAATCTCTTCAATAGTGGCTGACTTCAAGTGGGCCACTGACGCTGCCATGGCTCTAACACTATGAGCTGTGACATGACCCTCAAGAGTCAGCCCAGCTTGGGCGTAAATGAAGGAAATGCAATCTGCTAGCCCAGGGGTAGGCAACTCCGGTCCTTGAGAGCCGCAGGCAGGTCAGGTTTTCAGGATATCCACAATTTGCAAGCACTGCCTCCATGGTATGCAAATCTATGTCCTGCATATTCATTGTGGATATCCTGAAAACCTGACCTACCTGTGGCTCTCGAGGACCGGAGTTGCCTATCCTGTGCTAGCCAATTTGAAATGGTGCGTTTCCCGACAGCGACTCCCTTCCTGTTGGGATCAAAAGAAACAAACATTTGTGCGGACTGTCTGAAGGGGCTTGTCCACTCCACATAGAAGGCCAATGCTCTCTTGCAATCCAATGTATGCAACTGACATTCAGCAGGGTGGGTATGAGGAAGGGGAAAGAATGTTGGCAAGACAACTGACTGGTTCAGATGGAACTCCGACACCACCTTCGGCAAGAACTTAGGGTGAGTGCGGAGGACTACTCTGTTATGATGAAATTTAGTATAGGGAGCATGGGCTACCAAGGCGAGGGCGGACAGTCTTCTGTCCCTGGTTTCCTTGGCCAGAGCGTCTCAGCAGATCACTGACTCTACGAGCTGAAGTAACAGCCACCAAGAAAATGACCTTACATGTCAAATACTTCAGATGGCAGAAATCCAGTGGCTCAAAAGGAGCTTTCATCAGCTGGGTGAGGACGATGTTGAGATCCCATGACACCGTAGGAGGTTTGACAGGGGGCTTTGACAAAAGCAAACCTCTCATGAAGCGAACAACTAAAGGCTGCCCAGAGATAGGCTTACCCTCCACACGATAATGATAAGCACTAATAGCACTAAGATAAACTCTTACGGAGTTGGTCTTAAGACCAGGCTCTAACAAGTGCAGAAGGTATTCAAACTGGGTCTGTGTAGGACAAGAGCAAGGATCTAGGGCCTTGCTGTCATACCAGACGGCAAACCTCCTCAATTTAAAAGAGTAACACCTCTTCGTGGAATCTTTCCTGGAAGCAAGCAAGACTCGGGAGACACCGTCAGAAAGACCCAAGGAGACGAAATCTACGCCCTCAACATCCAGGCCGTGAGAGCCAGAGACTGGAGGGAAGCACCCCCTCGTTTTGAGTGATGAGGGTTAGAAAACACTCCAATCTCCACGGTTCTTT
Organism: Microcaecilia unicolor; assembly: GCF_901765095.1. Classification (NCBI taxonomy): domain Eukaryota; kingdom Metazoa; phylum Chordata; class Amphibia; order Gymnophiona; family Siphonopidae; genus Microcaecilia; species Microcaecilia unicolor. Next base: position 57,611,228 of record NC_044039.1, read on the forward strand.
GGAGGACAACTCCAGAAGAAGAGGAAACCAAATCTGACGCGGCGAAAAGGGCACAATCAGAATCATGGTTCTGCGGTCTTGCTGGAGTTTCAGCAAAGTCTTCCCCACCAGAGGTATGGGAGGATATGCATACAGAAGGCCCTTCCCCCAACGAAGGAGAAAGGCATCTGAGGCTAGCCTGTCGTAGGCCTGAAGTCTGGAACAGAACTGAGGGACCTTGTGATTGAACAGTGGCAAAAAGATCCACCGAGGGGGTGCCCCATGCTCGGAAGATCTTGCGGACAACTGCCCTGTTGAGAGACCACTCGTGAGGTTGCATTATCCTGCTCAACCTGTCGGCCAGACTGTTGTTTACGCCTACCAGATACGTGGCCTGGAGAAACATGCCCAAAGCCACATCTGGACAGCTTCCCGACACAGGGGGTGAGATCTGGTGCCCCCCTGCTTGTTGACATAGTACATGGCAACCTGGTTGTCTGTCTGAATTTGGATAATTTGATTGGACAGCCGATCTCTGAAAGCCTTTAGAGCATTCCAGATCGCTCGCAACTCCAGGAGATTGATCTGAAGACCTGATTCCTGAAGGGACCAAGCTCCCTGAGTGTGGAGCCCATCTACATGAGCTCCCCACCCTAGGAGAGATGCATCCGTAGTCAGCACTTTTTGAGGCTGAGGAATTTGGAAGGGATGTCCCAAGGTCAAATTGGAGCGAATTGTCCACCATAGCAGGGAATTGTGAAAACCGGTGGACAACTGGATGCATCCTCTAGATCCCCAGTAGCTTGATACCATTGGTAAGCCAAGGTCCATTGAGCTGATCTCATGTGAAGATGGGCCATGGGAGTCACATGAACTGTGGAGGCCATATGGCCCAGAAGTCTCAACATCTGCTGAGATCTGTTGAGATGCTCTGGCCAAGGAAACCAGGGACAGAAGACTGTCCACCCTCGCCTTGGGAAGATAGGCCCGAGCTGTCTGAGAGTCCAGCAGAGCTCCTATGAATTCTAGTTGTTGAAATGGAAGGAGATGGGACTTTGGGTAATTTATAAGGTTATCAATACAAATCAAACAAAACATGGAAAATAAAATAAGATGATACCTTTTTTATTGGACATAACTTAATACATTTCTTGATTACCTTTCGAAGGTTGCCCTTCTTCGTCAGATCGGAAATAAGCAAATGTGCTAGCTGACAGTGTATATAAGTGAAAACATTCAAGCATTACTATGACAGTCTGACAGGGTGGGAGGATGGGGGTGGGTAGGAGGTATGCATGGGGACATCAAAGCATATCATTGATATTCTAACAGGATGGGTGTGGATAGGTGAGGGGTGGGGTGATCAACAGAGACATACAGTTTTATGGTTTATAATGGGCTAGGAACCCCAGATCCTTGTTAAGTCCTTTCTGTTGGGTGTTAAAATATTCAATCATTCTGACTTCAAAGGTCTTACATTCTTGTATGGTTTTAAAGTTACCTTTCAGGATTCTCACTGTGAAGTCACTGGTACAGTGTCCTGGTCCTGTAAAATTGCGACCAACAGGTGTGGGAGCCCTACTGGCACCAGTATTGTTCATGTGATGTCTATGTAAATTGAATCTTGTCTTAAGCATCTGGCCTGTTTCTCCAATATAGCATCCTTCATTACATTTTTTACACTGAATGATATATACCACATTGGAAGATGAGCAAGTGAAAGATCCCCTTATGTTGAATATCTTTCCTTTGTGGATGACTGTGGGGTCCTGTGAAATATTTTGGCATAGTTTGCAACTGGATAAATTACAGGGAAGTGTGCCCTTCTGTTCCTTTTCAGTCTGTGATGGAAGTTTACTTCTGATTAGCTTGTGTTTTAAGTTGGGTGGCTGTCGGAAGGCCAGTACTGGTGGGGATGGGAATATCTCTTTCAGTAATTCATCCTCCTGGAGTATAGGAAATCTCGGGCCCTTGCTGATTTCTTACACTTTAAGTTCATGCTGACCTCCTTCCAATCTGCTCTTTTACGTGCCAAACAGGACTATTATATCCAACTGACCAACTCTCTTGGATCTAATCCTCGACTTCTCTTCACCACATTGAACTCTCTCCTCAAGGTGCCCCCTCCCTCAACTCCCCCTTCATTATCTCCTCAGACCCTTGCTGAATTCTTTCACAACAAGGTTCAAAAGATAAACCTTGCTTTCTCTACCTCACCACCTCTCCCTCCACTAGTCCGTTCCCCTCTCTCTCCTTCCCCTCATTCCCTTTCCTCCTTTCCTGAAGTTACTATTGAGGAAACTACACTTCTCCTTTCTTCCTCAAAATGTACCACCTGTTCCTCTGATCCCATTCCCACCCACCTTCTTAATGCCATCTCTCCTGCTCTTATTCCTTTTATCTGTCACATTCTCAACCTCTCACTTTCCACTGCGACTGTCCCTGCTGCCTTTAAACATGCTGTGGTCACACCTCTCCTTAAGAAGCCTTCACTCGACCCATCTCCCTCCTTCCTTTTCTCTCCAAATTACTTGAGCGTGCTGTTCACCGCCGCTGCCTTGATTTTCTCTCCTCACATGCTATTTTTGACCCACTACAATCTGGTTTTCGCCCTCTCCACTCAACCAAAACTGTGCTTACTAAAGTCTCCAATGACCTATTACTGGCTAAATCCAGAGGTCAATATTCCATCCTCATTCTTCTTGATCTTTCCACTGCTTTTGACATTGTTGATCACAGCATACTTCTTGATACCCTGTCCTCACTTGGATTCCAGGGCTCTGTCCTTTCCTGGTTCTCTTCCTACCTCTCCCTCCGCACCTTTAGTGTTAACTCTGGTGGATCCTCTTCTACTTCTATCCCTCTGCCTGTCGGCATACCTCAGGGTTCTGTTCTTGGTCCCCTCCTCTTTTTATCTACACTTCTTCCCTTGGTTCATTAATCTCATCCCATGGCTTTTCCTACCATCTCTATGCTGATGACTCCCAAATCTACCTTTCTACCCCTGATATCTCACCTTGCATCCAAACCAAAGTTTCAGCGTGCTTGTCTGACATTGCTGTCTGGATGTCTCAACGCCACCAGAAATTAAATATGACCAAAACCGAGCTTCTCATTTTCCCCCCCAAACCCACCTCCCCGCTCCCCCCATTTTCTATTTCTGTTGATGGCTCTCTCATTCTCCCTGTCTCCTCAGCTCGAAACCTTTGGGTCATCTTTGACTCTTCTCTCTCCTTCTCTGCTCATATCCAGCAGATTGCCAAGACCTGTCGTTTCTTTCTTTACAACATCCGTAAAATCCGCCCCTTTCTTTCCGAGCACTCTACCAAAACCCTCATCCACACCCTTGTCACCTCTCGTTTAGACTACTGCAGTCTGCTTCTTGCTGGCCTCCCACTTAGTCACCTCTCCCCTCTCCAGTCGGTTCAAAACTCTGCTGCCCGTCTCATCTTCCGCCAGGGTCGCTTTACTCATACTACCCCTCTCCTCAAGACCCTTCACTGGCTCCCTATCCGTTTTCGCATCCTGTTCAAACTTCTTCTACTAACCTATAAATGTACTCACTCTGCTGCTCCCCAGTATCTCTCCACACTCGTCCTTCCCTACACCCCTTCCCGTGCACTCCGCTCCATGGATAAATCCTTCTTATCTGTTCCCTTCTCCACTACTGCCAACTCCAGACTTCGCGCCTTCTGTCTCGCTGCACCCTACGCCTGGAATAAACTTCCTGAGCCCCTACGTCTTGCCCCATCCTTGGCCACCTTTAAATCTAGACTGAAAGCCCACCTCTTTAACATTGCTTTTGACTCGTAACCATTTGTAACAACTCGCCTCCACCTACCCTCCTCTCTTCCTTCCAGTTCACATTAATTGATTTGATTTGCTTACTTTATTTATTTTTTGTCTATTAGATTGTAAGCTCTTTGAGCAGGGACTGTCTTTCTTCTATGTTTGTGCAGCGCTGCGTATGCCTTGTAGCGCTATAGAAATGCTAAATAGTAGTAGTAGTATAGGTTGTAGAACTCTTATGATTTTCCAGCTCTGGATTGTATGTCACTACAAGGGGGATTCTGTCTGTGGATTTTTTCTGCTTGTACTGTAGCAGATTCTCCCTGGGTGTTTTGAGGGAGGAGGCAATATTCTTGGAGATTATTTTGGGGTTGTAGCCTTTCTGTTTGAAGGATGCAGTCAGGCTTTTAAGGTGTCTGTCTCTGTCACCTGGGTCAGAGCAGATACGGTGGTATCTTGTGGCTTGGCTGTAAATGATGGATCTTTTTGTATGTGAAGGATGGAAGCTGGAGTTGTGGAGGTAGCTGCATCTGTCTGTGGGTTTCTTGTATATAGATGTTTGTATACAGCCATCACTGATTGAGACCGTGGTGTCCAAAAAATTGACTTTTTCTGGGGAGTAGTCAATTTTGAATCTGATTGTAGCATGGTATGTATTGAAGGCAGAATAAAATTGTTTCAGAGTTTCTTCACCCTCCGTCCAAATCATAAAAATGTCTTCGATGTACCGGTAGTATTTTAGAGGTTTGGTCTGGTATGTATTCAGAAATGTCTCTTCCAGCTCAGCCATAAAAAGGTTGGCATATTGGGGTAATTTATAACAAACCCGAGTAGCTCCAGGAGTTTGAGAGTCATCTGCATGGACTGTAGAGCTCCTGCCTCCCAGGTGGTCTTCACCAGCCAATCGTCGAGATAAGGGAACACATGCACTCCTAGCCTGCGTAGCGACGCTGCAACGACCGCCAGGTATTTGGTGAACACCCGGGGCGCAGAGGCGAGCCCAAAGGGCAGCACACAATACTGAAAGTGCTGTGTTCCCAGACGGAATCGAAGATACTGTCTGTGAGCTGGCAGTATCAGGATGTGTGTATAAGCATCCTTCAAGTCCAGGGAGCATAGCCAGTCGTTTTTCTGAATCATGGGAAGAAGGGTGCCCAGGGAAAGTATCCTGAACTTTTCTCGAATCAGATATTTGTTCAGGGCCCTTAGGTCTAGGATGGGACGCATCCCCCATGTTTTCTTTTGCACAAGGAAGTACCTAGCATAGAATCCCAGCCCTTCTTGCCCTGGTGGCACGGGCTCGACTGCACTGGCGCTGAGAAGAGCGGAGAGTTCCTCTGCAAGTACCTGCCTGTGCTGGAAGCTGAAGGACTGAGCTCCCGGTGGGCAATTTGGAGCTTTGGAGATCAAATTGAGGGAGTATCCCTGCCGGACTATTTGAAGAACCCACCGATCGGAGGTTACAAGAGGCCACCTTTGGTGAAAAAATTTTAACCTCTCCCCGACCGGCAGATCTTCTGGCACGGACACTTTTACTGCGGCTATGCTCGCCTGGAGCCAGTCAAAAGCCCGTCCTTTGTTTTTGCTGGGGAGCTGCAGGGGCCTCTCGTGGCGCACGCTGTTGAAGTGAACGAGCGCGCTGGGGTTGAGCCTCAGCAGGCTGGTGGGACGGCGGATTGTACCTACGCTTATTATAAGCATAGGGAGCATTCCTCCTTCCCCCGTAAAAACGTCTACCTGATGAGGTAGATGCTGAAGGCGCCCGGTGGGACAGTTTGTCGAATGCGGTTTCCCACTGGTGGAGCTGCTCTACCACCTGTTTGACTTTCTCGCCGAAAATATTAGCCCCCCCGCAAGGAACATCCGCAAGCCGCTGCTGGACTCGATTGTCATGAGAGTCTGCGCATCACTATACCCTGAGCAGCGGCTCTGGATGCCACATCAAAAGAATCGTAAGTACCCCTGGACAGGAATTTACGACATGCCTTCAGCTGCCTGACCACCTCCTGAAAAGGCCTGGCCTGCTCCGAAGGGAGCTGATCGACCAGGTCCGCCAGTTGCTTCACATTATTCCGCAAGTGAATGCTCGTGTACAGCTGGAAGGACTGGATTTTGGAGATGAGCATAGCTGACTGGTAGGCCTTCCTCCCAAAAGAGTCCAAAGTTCGAGCCTCCCGTCCCGGGGGCGCCGAGGCGAAATCTCTCGTACTTTTGGCTCTCTTGAGAGCAGAATCCACAACCCCCTAAGTCATGAGGCAACTGGGCCTTCATCAACTCCGGGTCCCCGTGAATCCTATACTGGGACTCAACCTTCTTAGGAATGGTGGGGTTAGATAATGGTTTCATCCAGTTCCTTAACAGTGTCTGTTTAAGGACATTATGTAGAGGAACAGTGGATGACTCCTTAGGTGGTGAAGGATAGTCCAGGACCTCGAACATCTCAGCCCTGGGCTCATCCTCAGTTACCACCGGGAAGAGAATGGCCGTAGACATTTCCCGGACAAAGGACGAGAAAGACAAACTCTCTGGGGGAGAGAGCTTTCTCTTTGGCGAAGGAGTAGGGTCAGAGGGAAGGCCACAAGACTCCTCTGAAGAGAAATATCTTGGATCTTCCTCTGCCTCCCACAAGGCCTCTCCTTCGGTATCGGACAGGAGTTCTCTGACTGCAGTCCGAAGCTGAGCCCATCTCAATGCCGAGGAGCTATGTCCTCGATGGCGATGCCGAGAAGTTGACTCCCATGCCGGCGGCGATGAAGCTCCCTCCATCGACGTCGAGTCAACTCGGGGGGCAGCCGAGGCCGATGCTGGAAGCGGCACCGACGTCGAGGGCCTCACCACAGGCGGGGGAGCCAGCCACCACATCGACGGTACCGACGGCGCAAGCACCCCCGGTACCGGAATAGACGGTTGCAGCAGCCCTTCCAGGATACCTGGAAGAATGGCTCGGAGGCGCTCATCAGGAATGTCTGTCGAGAAAAGCTGTGGAGTCGGTACAAGAGTCGAGGCCAGAATCTGCCAAGGAGGAGGAGGTGGTACCGGGCTGTCCAGAGACCTCTTGTATGGAGGGTCAGCGGTCCTCCCGGCGTTGACGCTTCATGGGTGCCGATTCCCTCGACGCCCCGGAGCTCTCGGTACCGTGACGAGAAGGGGACCGATGACTGTGCTTTTTTGCCTTCGCTCGAGGCATGTCACCGGTACCCCTCGGTACCGACGAGAAGGATGTGGAATCCACAAGCCTCCTCGGTGTCGGGTCTGAAAGGGGTCGGTCCCGATGGGCCTGTACCGCAGGAGCCCTCGAGGCAGGTGGAGACCCACTCGATGGTTCACTGCTAACAGCATGTGATGGTCTCTGGACAGCCATTACCTGCGCTCCCGAGGTCGATGCACTCTCCGGTGCCAAAATCGACACCGCCAACAACCTCGGTACCGCTGTCGATGCACCGGGCAAAGCTCCACACAGGCGTTCCCGTTGAGCTTGTCTCGATGCTTGTGTCCGCATTTTAAGGCTAAGACACAACTTACATGCATCTGGGCGATGGTTGGGCCCAAGGCACTGGATACACCACACATGAGGGTCGGTGCCTGAGATTGCCCGGTTGTACTGAGCTGCTGGCGAGCCTCGATGTCATCGATGGAAAAATAGTGGCGGCGAAATCAAAATTCGCGATTGTGCCAAAGGAAGGGCACAAAAAAGGGGAGAAAACCCGTATGGGTGGCCAAAATGGCCACACACGACAACGAAAGGAAACTTGAGGGCTAAACTAAAGAAAACTAAGGGAAACTTTTTTTTTGTTTTTAAAGAAAAACGAAACAGCTCATTCTCGAGCACAAACAATTAAGAAAAAAAAACTGTGAAAAGCCGGCTAAGACGAAGGCTCTTCTTTTCTGGGGCACAGAACCGCCGTAAACAGCCGCTCTTGACCGCGGAAAAAAGAAGACTGAAGTAGGACTCTCGCGCAACGGGCAGGAAGATGGCCGCGCACCCGAAGGCTTTAGCAACTTTCTTGCTAGGAAGATTTTCCGGACCTGGGGCTGCTGTGGACGTCACCCATATGTGAGAACAAGCAGCCTGCTTGTCTTCGGAGAACTGACCGAATCCCAAAAAGTAGCCAGATTCATGCTACTGACCCCAAGGACAAGCAGAGGCTTTCCCTATGTCTATCTCAATAGCGGACTATGGACTTTTCCTCCAGGAACTTGTCCAAACCTTTTCAAATCATACATACACTAACTGCTGATACTATATCCTCTGGCAACGTGTTCCAGAGCTTCACTTTTTGTTCAGTGAAAAAATATTTCCTCCTGTTTGTTTTAAAAGTAGTACCATGTAACTTCCTTGAGTGTCCCCCAGTCTTTGTACTTTTTGAAAGAGTAAAAAAAAATTGATTTAACTTTACCCATTATACACCACTCAATATTTTGTAGACCTCTATCACCCCTCCTCAGCTGTCTCTTCTCCAATCTGAAGCGTCCTTACCTCTTAAGCTCTTCCTGCATAGGCGCCCGGTATAAGAGGCTTGGGGAGAAGCCCCAAGCGTCTCTCTCTCATCCCCCACCCTCCGATGCAGCATCTATCCCTCTCACTCCCTCCCTATGGTCCCTCTAATTTGATTTAGATCGCCCATCGCTGCCGGTAGCGGCACGCCAACATCGTACTACAGCTTGCTTCGGGGCTTCGGCCTGAAGGCATGACGTGCCCCGCCTCCTCTGACCAGCCTTCCTTATGATGCGTCCAGCCCTCGCGGAAGCAGGAAGTTTGGTCAGAGGAGGCGGGGCACATCATGCCGTCAGGCCGAAGCCCCGAAGAAAGCTGCAGTACGATGTTGGCGTGCTGCTACCGGCAGCGATGGGCGATCTAAATCAAATTAGAGGGACCACAGGGAGGGAGTGAGAGGGATAGACGCTGCATCAGGGGGTGGGGGGATGAGAGAGAGCCTGTCAGTAGCAGCGATCTGATCAAATTGGAGGGACTGCAGGGAGGGAGCAAGATGGATAAATGCTGCACTCGGGGGGGGGGGGGGGGGGAAGAACGAGGGAGAGGGATAGACACTGCATTCGGGAGGGAAAGAGGGAGAGGGATAGATACTGCAATGGGGGGAGAAACAAGGGAGAATTACTGGACATGGATGGATGGAGGGGAGGGCAGGGGAGAGAGGAGAATTGCTGGAGATGGATGGAGGAGAGGGCAGGGGCGAATGGAGAGTTGCTTGACATGGATGGATGGAGGGCAGGGAAGAGAGGAGAATTGCTGGACATGGATGGATGATTGGGGGTAGGGGAGAGAGGAAATTTGCTGGATATGGGTGGATGGAGGAGAGGGCAGGGGAGAATGGAGAGTTCCTGGACATGTATGGATAGATGGAGGGGAGGGCAAAGGACAGGAGAATTGCTGGATATGGATGGATGGAGGAGAGGGCAGGGGAGAATGGAGAGTTGTTGGACATGGATGGAATGGAGGGCAGGGAAGAAAGGAGAAATGTTGGACAAGGATGGGGGGAAGGAAAGACAAAGGAAAGATGCACATAGATGTAGTGGAAGGGAGAGAGGAGAAATGCTGGACATGGATGGAGGGAAGGGAAGACAGAGGAAGTACATGCACATGGATGGAGGGGAGTGGAGTGAGGAGAAATGCTGGACATGGATGGAGGGAAAATTGCTGAACTTAAGGGCTAGATTGGAACACTTTGAGGGCAGATGTTGAAACTGGAGAAAGGATAGGGACAAGGCTACAGATAGTAGACAGGATGCATAAGGGGACAGAAGAATGGTAGACATGGTGAGAGAAAAAATATCAAATGGAAAGAAGACACTGCATAAAACAGAAGACACTGGGACCAAAGCTAATAGAAAAACTAAATGCTCAGACAGCACAGGTAGAAAACATTTTTTAAATTCAGAATTTATTAATTGGAATATGTCAGCTTTTGGAAATGTGCATCTGTGATATTTTGCATGCAAGTTTCAATTTTTCTAGTATTGCTGCATGCAGAGTCTGACTTCTGGAGGTAATTTTCCAGTTCAGTATTTTGCCTTCATTTCTATTGTGTCATGTGTTTTTCATGTGTGATCAAGATGCAGTATTCTGCTAGCGTGTAGTATCTGCAGCCCTTTTTTTTTTGTTTCACTAGGTTGTGTACTGGTGTTTTAGAGCCAGGTGTAATTATAGTGCTGCCTTTCCACGCATAAGGTTGTAGCTCGTCCTGTCCTTGGAATTAGTGCTGTTATGGTTTGGTAAGGTTATGAGTGTGTTTTTGCACAAGTTTGTGTATAGTGTTTTGCAGTACAGAGATTGTGTGTTGGCCTTACTGAGGTGGCACCAAAACATCAGAAAGGGTGTAGAGCCTAAATCATGACACACTACCTCTTGAAGGATCTACATATGGTCGTTAATAAAAGGAGCTCATTGTGAACACTATCCACCCTAAAAGGGTGTTTTGTGGCTCTACATGAGAATTGTGATATCATGATCCCTTGTTTCATATTGTTGACGGTCTGCATTTTCCGTATGGTGATATGCCTGGAATAGCTGGTACGTCAAGCTCCATGTCACGTCTGTGCTCACCTCGCCCTCTGGTGGCCAGAACCGGTGGCTGCTATGAACTGCCATAGACTGTCTTGCTGTTCCTACCCGGTCCAGACTTTAGCCCAGTCCAGTCCGGATCTTCCAGGCTGCCAGATTTGTCTGTCTTGTTTGGCCCTGCACAGCACCCGTAGCTGCCTGGTGATTGCTGCAGCTGAAGCCTCAGCTGCTGCAGGGCTTATTAGCCATTCTGAAATCTCTCTGCTTGCCTTTGCATTGCGTCTAAGGCCCTGGTATGTTGGTGCTTGTTGCACTTTTGCTAGTCCGGTTGTTTGCCTGAGATTCTTGCCTGTTTCTAGTTAGTCTGTGTTTAGTTTAGTTTAGTTTTTACTTGCTTTCCTTGCCTGGTTTCTTGTTGTAATTCTGTGTTTAGTTTCTGTTTGTCTGTGTTCTGGCTTTGGGGCTGCTTGCAGCTCTTAGTTCTGTGCCTTGTTAGTCAGTGTTTGTTCCCTGTTTAGTGGCTGTTCTGCAGCTTTCTGTTCTGCCCTTTAGCTTTCCCTTCCTTGCCCAGTCTGCTGCCTTGCTACCCATGTTCCTCCCTTTCCCCTCTGACGCTTAGTCCCTGTGCTGCCTTGCTGTTATCCAGTCCTGCCCTGTCCAGCAAGTCCTGCCGGCCACCTGAAGCCCAGAGCTCAACTCTTGGTGAAAAGTGGCCAAGTGCAGGTGAAGCCTAACTGCTTGCCGGAGATTTGCCCTGTTTTTAGCGTGGGGTGGTTTTGCCTGCCACTGCCGTTCCTCGGCAGTGGCCCAAGGGCTCACAACCTAGTTTCCAGTTTTGAGAACGTGACACTCCATCGCTGGCCGTCTTCAAATCTAAGCTAAAAGCCCATCTTTTTGATGCTGCTTTTAACTCCTAACCCTTATTCACTTTGTTCAGAACCCTTATTTTATCATCCTCACTTTAATATTCCCTTATCTCTTGTTTGTTCTGCCTGTCCTAATTAGATTGTAAGCTCTGTCGAGCAGGGACTGTCTCTTCATATTCAAGTGTACAGCGCTGCGTACGTCTAGTAGTGCTTTAGAAATGATAAGTAGTAGTAGTATATTGGTGTATTAGGTCTGCCCAGTGTAATATTTATGGTACAGTAAGGTTATGAGTGTGTTTTTGCACAAAGTTGTGCATAGTGTTTTGCAGTTGAGCGATTGTGGTTAGTATATGCTTTGAGCAACCACTTTATTCTTTGACACATATCTAATATCTAAATTTAATAAAAGGTATTAATTGTGATTATTTTATTTTTACTTATTTTTTTTTCTGTGTGTTGTCAGACAATTATGGATGTAAGCCCCGCCCCCTGGCCCCACCCCTAACCCCGCCCATTTAGCCTCCCCAGTTGGGCCACCGACCGCCTATGCTCTTCCTCAGATGAAAGGAATTCCATCCCCTTAATCATTTTGGTTGTCCTTTTTTGAACCTTTTCTAATTTGGCTATATCTTTTTAAATATATGGCGACAAGAAATGCACACAGTACTTAAGGTGTGGTTGCACCACGGAGCAATAGAGAGCCATTATAATATTCTTTTCTATCCCATTATAATATTATTTTCTACCCCTTTCCTAATAATTCCTAGCATTCTGTTTACCTTTTTAGCTGCTGCCACACACTGGGCAGAAGACTACAGCGTATTGTCCATGATGACACCTAGATCTTTTTCTTGGGTGCTGACTCCTAGGATGCCCAGTCTTTCAACTCCTAAGGTCTTCCTGAAATTTTTCACAATCTGCAAGCATTTTAACAATTCTGAATAGTTTTGTGTTGTTTGCAAATTTAATCACCTCACTCCTTGTTCCCATTTCCAGATCATTAATAAATATAAAGTACCAACCCCAGTACAGATCCCTGGGGCACTCCACTAGTCACCCTCTTCCACTGAGAGAATTGGCCATTTATCCCTACCCTCTGTTTTCTCTCCATCTACCAATTCACAGTCCACAACAGAACATTACCTTCTAAGCCATGGGTTTTTAATTTTCTCAGGAGTCTCTCATGAGGAACTTTGTCAAATAGTTTCTGAAAATCTAGACACACTACATCAATTGGCTCACCTTTATCCATATGTTTATTCACACCTTCAAAGAAATGAAACAAATTGGTGTGGTAAGACTACCCTTGGCTGAATCCATGTTGACTCTGTCCCATTAAACCATGTTTGTCTATGTGTTCAGTGATTTCATCCTTTATACTAGTTTCCACTATTTTGCCCGGCTCTGACGCCAGGCTTATCAGTCTGTAATTTTCCAGATCACCCCTGAACCCTTTTTTAAAAATAGGATTTACATTGGCCACCCTCAATATTCAGGTGCTACAGTCGATTTTAACCACAGGTTACATATCACTAATATCAGATTTGCAATTTCATATTTGAGTTCTATCAGTACATCTTCCAGGTTCTGTGGGAGCTGTGGAGGGGACATAATCGAACGGGGTGCCCAAGTTTTCATGAGGGCGTCCTCGCAGGACGGCCCCATGAAGGGGCAGGGAAACCTGTATTATCAAAACAAGATGGGCGTCCATCTTTCGTTTCGATAATACGGTCGGGGACGCCCAAATCTCAACATTTAGGTCGACCTTAGAGATGGTTGACTTAAATGTTGAGATGTTCGACCTTAGAGATGGTCGTTCCCAGTTTTCGGCTATAATGGAAACCGAGGACGCCCATCTCACAAACGACCAAATCCAACCCTTTGGTCGTGGGAGGAGCCAGAATTCGTAGTGCACTAGTCCCCCTGACATGCCAGGACACCAACCAGACACCCTAGGGGGCACTTCACAAATTGTTCCCAGATACATAGCTCCCTTACCTTGGGTGCTGAGCCCCCCAAAACCCACTCCCCACAACTGTACATCACTACCATAGCCCTAAGGGGTGAAGGGGGGCACCTACATGTGGGTACAGTGGGTTTCGGGTGTGTTTTGGAGGGCTCACATTTACCACCACAAGTGTAATAGGTGGGGGGGATGGGCCTGGGTCCGCCTGCCTGAAGTGCACTGCACCCACTAAAACTGCTCCAGAGACCTGCATACTGCTGTCATGGAGCTGGGTATGACATTTGAGGCTGGCAAAAAAAAATTAAAAAAAATTTTTTTAGGGTGGGAAGGGGTTGGTGACCACTGGGGGAGTAAGGGGAGGTCATCCCCGATACCCTCCAGTGGTCATGTGGTCAGTTCGGGCATCTTTTCACGGCTTGGTTGCAAGAAAAAATGGACCAAGTAAAGTCGGCCAAGTGCTCGTCAGGGACGCCCTTCTTTTTTCCATTATCGGCCGAGGACGCTCATCTTTTAATCACGCCCCAGTCCTGCCTTCGCTGCGGTGCCGACACGCCCCTGTGAACTTTGGTTGTCCCCGCGACGGGAAGCAGTTGAGGACGCCCAAAATTGGCTTTTGATTATGCCGATTTGGGTGACATTTGTCCATCAGCTAAGTGCTAATTAGCTTTGAAAGGGAATGAGAGGGGTTTGAAGTAGAGGTCAGAGTAAGTGTGGGAGCAGCCTGAAGCACTGGAGAAAGTAACATAATTGTGGGCGCTGGTGAGCTATTGACAGAGATGGACGCTTGATTCCTCGTCTCCCGCCAACTGAAGAACATCGGCTGGAGCTGTGTCTATTACAAGAAATCATATATAATTTTGATCGTACAACTTCATGTTACCTATGTAATGTTCAAAAACATCCAAACAGGATCTCTGTGCTTCCACTGTGCCTGGATCCAAGAGAACAAAGCTCGACCCTCCGACTTCAGTAAAAATGGCGTCAGGAAAATCCTCTGCTACGCTAACTGAATCAGTCTTAGAGGAGCTCCGGGCCCTCTGGGACCTCTCATCAAGACACTACGAAACCACTTGCGAGCTAAAAACAGAAATCGTAAGCATAACCAACTCGCTGTCTATTTTTCAAGCCCGAAAAGAGGAATTAGAGAAGAACTGATCACACAGCCTTGCAAATCATACGGATGCAAGACGCCACAGCATCTAACTTTAAAAAACTGGAAATGGAAATTGAGGACTTAGCAAATAGACCTAGATGGAGTACATCAGAATCCTAGGTCTAAAGGAGGGTATTGAAGGAACTAATATGTTGGATTTCCTTAGCAAATGGATTCTCTCCATAATGCATATTAATTTTGAGTCTCTGTTGGAGTTTGAACGTGCCCATTTCGTGCCTTCATACAAGAAACTAAATCAGCCCCATTCCAGGCCTATAGTAGCGAAGCTGCTCAGATTTCAACATGCATTACAGATCCTGACCGCTGCCCATTAACATAGATGGCAAGTCTATTTTGATCGTTCCTGATTTAGCCAAAACAACGGCAAGAAAAAGGAAAGTTTTCCTTGAAATGAGGGCCAAGCTTAAATCACTTGGAGCGAGATTTGGTCTACAGTATCCTGCCCGAATGACTGTCACGCTACACAACGTAACTGAAACGTTCAATTCTCCAGAACAACTTCAGGCACAGTTGGATCATCTTAACTCGAGCTCCATGTTATGAAGAGTCTACATATCCTTTCCTGCTGCCTATATATCACCATTCTTTAACTACATATCTAAAAATGACTCTCTTAAATTCTTCACCTTAAACTTGTTTGTTCCTACCTTCTGAACCTATATTGTTACATAACGTTTTCATCATCGGTCATTGGCATAGTTAAATCTGTTTAAGACATTTAAATTTATATCCTTGTGACTGCGCCGCTCTTGCTGATGCCAGAAATGAAGTATTACTTATTGTTGGCAGGTTTGTTTTGATGAGGTTCTTATTCTCTCCTCTTTCTGTCACAGGCATTAGCATCATTCTATCATAATTTTCTTACAGCGACTGAGCTAATTGTACATTAGCTCTCTATGTCTCTTTGCTTTTCTATGCATGGGAAAGAGTTCTTCCTTGTTTATAATTGCAGTTATATGAGAGGGTTCAAAATGCTCACTGAATGCACCTCCACTATATATCAGCCACCATAACCAATAATGTATCTTCCAATACAGCTCTAAAATTTGTCTCCTGGAATCTAAATGGTCTAAAACACTCTGTTAAGCGCAAGAAAATATTCACACATCTTAAAAAATTTAAACCATCCATTATGTTTCTGCAAG
The DNA here is from genome assembly GCF_901765095.1 of Microcaecilia unicolor. Classification (NCBI taxonomy): domain Eukaryota; kingdom Metazoa; phylum Chordata; class Amphibia; order Gymnophiona; family Siphonopidae; genus Microcaecilia; species Microcaecilia unicolor. The sequence continues at coordinate 57,626,667 of NC_044039.1, forward strand.
AAACCCATGTTACCAATCTAAACAAACTAATCTCCTCCTATAAATGGATATCACAATCTCTAGATGCTCCTTCAATGGGCAGACGAAATGGAGTCTCCATACTCTTACATAAGGATCTCCAGATTAAAATCCTTGAACAGCTAGCTGACACTGAAGGGCGTTGGCTGATTGCTAAAGTAGAAATTTCTACGCAAATATTATTATTGGTGAATATTTATGCGCCTAACAGTGATTGCCCAAAATTTTTTCATTCACTGTTCCAAAAAATTTCTTCTTTTGTTTCAATCCCTATACTTATGGCTGGTGATTTTAATCTCCCGCCTGACCCTTGGATAGATAGAAGTACTCTTACTGTCAAACACACTTCTAAAGTCGCCATCGCACAACAATCTTCAATTTCTCAATTTAACTTAATAGATCCCTGGAGGACAAAGAGGCATATTTTCAAAGCACTTAGCCTCCCAAAGTTCCATAGAAACCTATGGAACTTAGCCTCCCAAAGTGCTTTGAAAATATGCCTCAAAATATCCTGACAAGAGACTACACACATTTTTCCTCACCTCACAATAGTTTCTACAGGATAGATTATTTTCTACTATCATCTTCTCTACTTTCACTAGTGCTAGAGGCTAACATACACCCAACTGTTATTTCTAATTGTCACGTCTGTGGCCGTGACCACCCTCAGACTTACCTTATTTCTGGGGGTCAGCTTCTAAGCTGGCTTCTGCCTATCCTTTCTGGAGTAGTTTTCTTTCTGTGTGCTGGCTGCTTCCAGCATGGCTCTAATTACTCCACTCTACTGCACCTGGGGGTGCTGCCTGAGTTAGCTCTACCTCTGTCTCCAGCCTGGCTCTGTTTGCTCCTCTGTGCTGCACCTAGGTATTCTAAGTCTCTCTATGTTCTGTGTGTGCTCTGCCTGCTCCTTGTTTTGTGCTCCTCTCACCCGCCGGTGGCCAGAGCCAGTGGCTGTCATAGTTTGTCTTGCTGTTCCTACCTGTTCCAGACTTTAGCCCAGTCCGGTCCAGTTCTTCCAGGCTGCCGGACTTGTCTCTCTTGTTTGTGCCTGGACAGCCTCTGTAGTTGCTTACTGATGGCTGCAGCTGCTCCTCAGGTGTTGAAGGGCTTTATTAATCACTTAGAGACTGCAGCCTTTGCATCGTCTAAGGTCCCTGGTATGTTAGAGTGCTCTGTGCACTGCTACCTTGTCCAGTTCAGTGTGAGTTTCTAGCTTGTTACTAGTAGCTTGGGCATAGCTTTTCTTGTTGGCTTGTGTACAGCTTTACTAGTTCTCCTGTGTGTTGTGTTGTGTGAGTTCCTAGCGTGTGACTAGTTAGCTTGGGCATAGCTTTGCTTGTTAGCTTGTGTACAGCTTTACTAGTTCTCCTGTGTTTTGCTTAGTGTGAGTTTCTAGCTTGTGACTAGTTAGCTTGGGCATAGCTTTCTTGTTAGCTTGTGTACAGCTTTACTAGTTTTCTTGTGTTTAGCTTTCTGGTTTTCCCGTGTGTGTTTTCCTTTGCTTCTGGAGCTTCAGCCCTAGTCCTGTCCGCTGCCAGTACTCCTTGCTACTGGAGCTCCAGCCATAGTTTTGCTACTTGACCTGACCATTGCCTGAATCTGACTACTCTCTGCCTGCTGCCTGACCTGACTACTGCCTGAACCCGGATATTCTCTGCCTGTGGCCAGACCTGACTATTGCCAGAACCCGGACATTCCCTGCCTGTCTGCCTTGCTTTCACCTAGGTGCCTGGGGGCACTTCTGTATCCTGATTCCTGTTGTTCCTGCTTGCTAGTTCCGGTTTTCCTGTAAGCCCTGCCGGCTGCCCGAACCTGAGGGCTCAACCCTTGAGGAACGGTGGCTAAGCGTAGGTGAAGCCTAGATCCAGTGTGTTCCTGTCCAGCGGGTTCCGGTCCCGTGTATTCCAGTCCAGTGGGCTCCACTCCAGTGTGTACCAGTCCAGTGGGTTCCAGTCCTGTGCGTTCCAGTCCTGTGTATTCCAGTGCAGAACTCCAGTCCGGGGTTCCAATCCAGCCTTGCCTCGTCTCTGCTTTGAAGGTGACCTTGCCTGTCACTGCTGCTCCACGGTAGTGGTCCAAGGGCTCACAACCCAGTGCCTCCAGGGAAGAAGCCTGACACTAATCATGCTCCTATCACATTAAAACTCTCTTCATCTCAGTGTGTAAATGCTAGGTCTCCAATATGGCGTCTGAATACCAACCTCTTATCTGAAAGAAACTAAGCAACAGGTAAATGATTTTATTACTGAAGTTTTTCAAATAAACTCAGACACTACATTTTCCCCTCTTACTATATGGGAAGCCTAAGAGGCGAAATGATTTCTATTGCAGCGTTTAAAAAGAGCAGAATGCCTTACTTGAAAATCTAGGAAAACAAATAAAAGAAAGCGAGAGCAATTTTCTCTCCACACAAAACAGGCAACTTCTAACTGAATTGTACCAGCTTAAATATCAATTTAACAAAATAGCTAGTGAATCAGCCACGCAGGAAATATTTCAAACCAAAACACATTACTACAATGGAAGTATCAAAAGTGGTAAGATACTTGCAAATTACCTTAAACATAAAAGAACTTAAAGTTCGAATTTCATCTGTTAAAAACAACAAAAATAAAAGTAGTTACATCGCCAGCTGACACACTGAAATCGTTTCATAAATTTTATGGCACCTTATATACATCTGAGACAGATAAAGACTCTACAAAAATAAAAAGTTTCCTTGCACACCTTAAACACCCGCAATGGTCCGATTTGGACAATGAAATTCTAATAAAAGCATACGATATAAAAGATTATTTTCAAGCGCTCAACGATCTCCCCTCCCACAAAGCGCCTGGTCCTGATGGGATTCCTATCGAATTTTATAAAACTTTTCAAGGCCCTCTCTCTGCGATCCATATTCAGTTATTTAATGTTCTAGATCCTTCAAACGTCTCCACTAGTAGATTCACAGAAGCTGTAATTACAGTAATACCTAAACCTAATAAAGATCCCCAATTAATACAGGTGGGGGAAGAGAGGTTGGTGGTTGGGAGGCGAGGATAGTGGAGGGCAGACTTATATGGTCCGTGCCAGAGCCGGTGATGGGAGGCGGGACTGGTGGTTGGGAGGTGGGAAATACTGCTGGGCAGACTTGTACGGTCTGTGCCCTGAAAAAGGCAAGTACAAATCAAGGTAAGGTATACACATATGAGTTTATCTTGTTGGGCAGACTGGATGGACCGTGCAGGTCTTTTTCTGCCGTCATCTACTATGTTACTATGTTATAGACCCATTTCCCTCCTCAACACAGATTACAAAATCTATGCAAAAATACTTGCTAACAGAATAAAGAAAATCATTAGTAAAGTTATATCTCCAAATCAAATAGGTTTCATGCCAAATAGATTAATATCAGATAACTCCAGGTTATTTTTCCATCTATTGCACGCTGCCAAGACAAGATTATCCCATTATAGCTATGTCTTTGGATGCGGAGAAGGCCTTTGATAGGGTAGAATGGCATTATCTATTCCTAGTCTTAGGTTGGTTTGGTGCCTCATCAGCCTTCATAAATAAAATTAAAGTTCTCTATACCCATCCTACTGCCAAAATAATTGTTAATAATCACTTATCAGATACTGTATTTTTATAGAGGCACACGACAAGGATGTCCCTTGTCTCCATATTTATTTAATTTGGCATTAGAACCACTTCTCATTGCCATCAATTCCCATACTGAAATAACAGGAATAACCTATCAAAAGCACAATTTAAAATTTCTGCTTATGCAGATGACATATTACTTTATATTTCCAATCCTAAGACCTCTCTTCCCCCCCTCTTTTCTCTAATACAATCCTTTTCAGTTTTCTCTGGTTACAAAATCAATCAATCTAAAACAGAAGTACTGCCGCTTAACATGCAGGCAGTACCCAGTCTAATTCAACCATATGATCTCACTTGGTCTTCTAAAGGGCTTAGATACCTTGGTATTGATTTACATTATACAAGACACTATTAAATACAATAGTGAAAAAATAGTCAAATTCCTTAGGGATCTTCTCTTGCAATGGCATCCTTTACACATCTCATGGTGGGGAAGGGTAGAAACCATTAAAATGATGGTCTCACCCAAAATAAACTTTATACTAAGTATGATTCCAAACCTTTTCCAATCCTCATTTTACAAACAAATTGAAAGGCGATCACTTTTCTCTGGAACTGCAAAATGCCCAGAATCTCTTAAAAAAAAAACAAAAAAACGTAAAGCTCCAAAAGAAAAGTTTGGAGTCTTCTTTCCTGATTTCTTACTATACCACAAAGCTTTTATTACCCAACAAGGTTGTTATTGGTTTTCCTTTGAAAAAGAATATTTTCCTATTTGGCTTCAATTGGAACAGTCTATATTTAATCCAATGCCTTTACATTTGCTTACTTATATGTCCACTACTCCCTTCAACGTAGATAACCCTATAATTAATAATACCAAAACTTGCTTGCAGAACCTAAATAAATTGCTCGACATGCCCATTTCCTCTTCATCACAAACAGCTATATGGAACAATTCTAAATTCCTAATTAACAAAAATATCTTTTTCTGGAAAACCTGGGCTAATTGTGGTATATGGACTATTAAAGATCTTTGTCATCAAGCCCAAAATAAATTATAATCTTTTCAGGAGCTTCAAATGCAATTTCGCTTCCCTAATGCGCAATACTTCCATTGGCTACAATTATCCCACTGTGTTAAAAAAGCAGGCATATTGACACCTACTTTTTTTCAAGAACCATCTATTTATCAGTACGCTGAATTGTTAATGAATAATGGCCACATGGCCTCAACCATTTATAAGAATCTTCTTACACTACACTATAAAGACAAATGTATATTGCAAGAGATATTGGAAAAAGATGCCAATCACCAAATTTCTGAATATACACAATCTAAATTATGGCTATCTCTGATTAGGCCACTTTCTTCAGCAAATAATATGCAATCAATGTTTTCCTTATATCACAGAGCTGTATGGACCCCACGAAAAATGCATAATGCAAAATTATTACCATCACACTTATGCTGGCGTTATCAAACTAATATAGGTACATTAGTACACATGATTTATGACTGTGAGAAGGTTAAGCCTTTTTGGCAATCCGTATGGAAAATAATATGTGATATTTTAAAATTTAATTTGCATCTTAAAGTATCATTAATAATTTTCAAGTCATGTTCATCTGATGTCTGTTTATCAGAACATCACAAAATATTATTTGATATATTAATTACTATTGGTCAGCATATGATCTTAGCGAATTGGAAAAATTCGGCCCACTTAAATGAACATTTTTGGTGGCAGTCTGTTTTATTGTACCATAATTTATTACTTGTGAGAATATAACCAGACCCTAAACCTCTTTCCTTGTATGAAGTGAGATAAGAAGGTAACAAGAATGTGTGTAATTAGGAAAACAGGAAAAATAAATTTTTCTTGTATTTTTTTCAATTATACAACAAATAAATGACTAACCGGGTCAGAACCACTTCAGTTCTCCCCAGCACACTTACCCCAACCGTAGCTCGGGATGAACACCAACAACCTAGTCAGTCTGGGTCACAAAAGTAGAAAGAAGAGAATTTTCTCACATTGTATTCTTAAAAAATTAGTAAAACAAAAAATAACTATTTGTGGAGCAAATCTAAAGCAGGGTGATAGGGTTACAGCTACACAACAAAAGGGCAAAGCCAGCTGATTCCCCCAAAGCGATGAGAGTCAGTGCTCACCCAACTAAGTCTTCCCCAATCTTATATACATTTTTCTCTCAGCTCAGAATGGATACAAGAACACCAGTTCTAACTGGCTCTGCAATTAGTCGTTTATTTGTTGTATAATTGAAAAAAATACAAGAAAAGTTTTTTTTTTCCTGTTTTCCTAATTACACACATTCTTGTTACCTTCTTATCTCACTTCATACCCTTTAAAACTCCTGGCTTTCTTTCACCTTTGTTGAAATCTCTATTGGGATCCCTTAAATGTCCTGTTATAATAGAATCCTTCAAGGATACCTCAGTCTGAACCATGCACTTCTGAGGGACTGTCGGCTCCCCACTCCCTCCGTTCTAATTTAAAAGCTGATGTATCTCCTTTTTAAATGTTAGTGCCAGCAACCTGGTTCCATCCTGGTTAAGGAGGAGTCCATCCTTTTGGAATAGGCTCCCTCTTCCCCAGAATGTTGCCCAGTTCCTAACAAATCTAAATCCTTCCTCTCTACACCATCATCTCATCCATGCACTGAGACTTCAGAGCTCTCCCCCCTGCCTCTTGGGCCCTGCATGTGGAACAGGTAGCACTTTTGAAAATGGTTCTGGATTTCAGCTCTCCGAATCTAAATTTGGCTTCCAGAAACTCTTTTCCACATCTTACTATGTCGTTGGTACCCACATATATCAAGACAGCCAGCTCCGCACCAGCACTGTTTAAAATCTTATCTAGGTGATGTGTGAGGTCCACCACCTTCGCACCAGGCAGGTAAGTAACCAAGCGATCCTCATGTCCACCAGCCAGCTATCTATCTATCTAGATGCCTAATGATTGATTCTCCAACTAATACGGCTGACCTAATCCTTCCCTTCTATGCAGAAGCCCCTGGAGACAAAGGTAGAATGACAGCTGTCATAATGTGTTTTGATCCATAATCTTTCAAAACATTGTTGTAGAAAATCTATCTTCAATGTCCAAAACTGAAATAGTGTGTTTATGAGAATGCATCACAAACATAATAGTTGAAAGACAAGCATTCAAATAGCTGAAAAAAGTTTTGTAAATTTTGAAAAGTATCTGACCAAATCAAGAAGATATCGCCAATAAATCCCTTCCATAAATTAACATAAATGAAAAAAAACCAGACTGATAGACTCTTCTTGAAACTTGGACATAAACAAATTAGCCACCGACTGGACCATGGTAGCCCCCATGGCAACTTCTAATGCCTGTTGAAAAGAAGTTCAAGAAGCCCCTGGAGACATAGCCTTGGTGCGAGAAGATACTGCATCCCCTAGGGGAAAGGTTCTGGCCACAGGATCACTTTGTGCCTCTCCAAAGTGATGCTCTCCTTCAGGTGACATTTCTCCTCTATGGCAGTACAGAGGTTGCCAGACTGAAAGTGGAACTTCTTTACTATGACCCTGTAATTTGGTCTCTCCCCATCTCTCCACAGTCCCCCCCTCCCTGACCAAAGGAGAAAGACTTAAGGGATCAGGGCAGAGGAGTGTGAAAGGTGCAGGACCTGTGGGAGAGAAAGAGAGGGGCATCTGCTGAATTTGCGGTATGAGGGGGGAGGGTGTCAGCAGAACTGCTGGACTCGCACTCGGAAGGAGGGAGGGAGCTCTGCTGAACTGGCAAGAGGGGGAGAAAGCAAGGGAGGCAGATGTGTAAAAAAAAAACCAGGAATGTATTGGCAGGGCTTGGTATTTATTGAATTGCTTGAAGGCCTTGACTGTATGCTACTGTTCATTTCCTTTAGCCCCCACCTCATGCAGAAGGTTCCTCTCCCCCATTACATTAGAGTACCTCTTCCTTCCTGTGACTAAAGCAGCTTACCAGTGCTCCTTCCCCACTGCCTTCCCATTAGCTGAACCCTACCACCAGTTTACTGCTACACTGGAAGCAGGCTGGGTAGGCTGGCTCACACAGGGTAGAGGACTGGAAAACTGCAGATAGAGGTTTTAAACTGACAAACGTACAGACATATTACCCATCCTTCTGATTTCTGGACCTTAAAACATTGTTATTTGTTCTGTAGAATCCTGAAAAAAGTCAAATAGTTGTCAGTCTTAACCTTCTGAGTCCTCAGCACATCTGACAGAGCCTGATTTAAAATTTAGGTCTTTAGCACATTTGCCAGTATCTTAGCTTAGCTCTGCCTATGGTTCCAAGTATCAGTTAGCAGTATACATAGCAAACGTTTCACAGTAGAATTAACAGCAACAAAATACACACATCTACTATAATAAAACTCACCCTCAACGTTCTGAAGACAATGTTCTGAAGTCACTCAGTCACTCCCTGAAGGGTTCGTGGATTCATGGTGGTGAAGCCACTTCACTGACCCGTGCCCCACCCTCGCATCAAACGTCATGACGATGAGGGCGGAAAACATACAGTAAACTAAAGGAAGGGATCGCAACCAAGCAGGTAGAGGAATCAAAATGACTCCGGAGACCACTGTTCGAGGTCCAACACCCCCCCCCCCCCCCAAGCCATCCACCAAACCTCCGGAGTAGAAGCCACGCCCACAGAATGCTGGACGTCCAAAACCCACCCCCCTGCGCCGCCCCCCTCAAAGCTGCAGTTCAAAAGAAGCCCCGCCCACAGAATGCAGGAGGTGCAACACCCCCCCGCACCCCCCCCCCCCAAGCCACCCACCCACCGTCGCGTTGCTTTGCCGGCGGAGGAACCGAAACCCCGCCAGCACAAGTCCTGTCTGCTGACTACGGCGTGATCTTCGGCGTTGCTAGCCTGTGCAGGCAGGGCTTCTGTGCATCTGACATCCTGCACGTGCAGGACGTCAGACGCACTGAAACCCGCCCTGCACAGGCTAGCAACGCCGAAGATCACTGGAGTGAGACTCAGTAGACAACAAAGGACTTCTGCTGGCGGGATTTTGGGTCCCCCGCCAGCAAAACTACGCGACGGAGGGTGCGATGGCGACGGTGGGTGGGATGGCGGGGGGGGGGGGGGGGTGCATCGCGGTGGGTGGGATGGCAGGGGGGGTGCATTGCACAGAGGAGGCGCTTCCTTCATTCTTTTTCAAAGCAGGATCCCCCCCACAAAACTGAACTATACAACACACACACACACTCACTCACTCTCTCTCTCATCTGGCACAGCTTCCTGAACCCCCCCCCCCACACTCTCATCTGGCAGCGCTTCCTGAAACCCCCCCCCACACACACACACTCTCATGTGGAAACGCTTGATAAAACTCCCCCCCCCCCACACACACTCACTCACTTATCTGGCAGCACCACACACCCCTCTTCTTCCAAGCTGAAACCCCCCAACAAACACACCCCCCCCACAGACACACACTCTCTCTCACTCATCTGGCAGCGCATCCTGAACCCCCTTCCCCCCCCCCCCACACACTCTCTCTCTCTCATCTGCCAGCGCTTCCTGAAACCCCGTACACACACACACAGACACTCACTCACTCTCTCTCATCTGGCAGCGCTTCCTGAAACCCATGCCCCCCCCCCCCCACACACTCACTAATCTGGCAGACGTTTCTGAACCCCCCCCCCCCACACACTTACTCACTCTCATTTGGCCCCGCTTCCTAAACTCTCCCCCCCCCCCACACACACACTCTCACTCTTCTGCCAGTGCTTCCTGAACCCACGCCCCAAATACACACACTCACTCTCATCTGGCAATGCTTAATAAACCCCCCCCCCACACACACACACACTTACTCTCATTTGGCCCCGCTTCCTGAACCCTCCCCCCCCCCACACACACACACACTCTCACTCTTCTGCCAGTGCTTCCTGAACCCACGCCCCAAACACACACACTCACTCTCATCTGGCAGTGCTTAATAAACCGTCCCCCCACACACACACACACTCACTCATCTAGCAGCACTTCCTGAACCCCCCCCACACCCCTCTTCTTCCAAGTTGAACCCCCCCAACATACCCACACAACACACACACACTCTCTCTCATCTGGCAGCGCTTCCTGAAACCCCATACACACACACACACACACTCACTCTCTCTCTCTCTCATCTGGCAGCGCTTCCTGAACCCCCTGCCCTCCCCCCCCCCACACACTCACTCACTCTGTCATCGCTTCCTGAACCCCCCCCCCACACACACACACTCACTCTCATCTGGTAGCGCTTCCTGAACCCCCCGCACCCCTCTTCTTCCAAGCTGAACCCCCCCCAACACATTCATCCCCCCACACTCTCTCTCTCTCCCCCTCCTCCAGCACACCAATTGCTTGGGTGCAGTGGCAGGAATCTCAGACAACAGAGAGGGGGGGGGGGCTGACACCAGAGAGAGAGAGAGAGAGAGGGAGGAAGGGAGGTATCTCTGTCACACACACACTCTCTCTCTCACATACAATGTCTTTCTGACTCACACTCTCACACACTATGTGTCACACAGTCACTCACACACTCGCTTGGTCTCATACACTCACTCTCACAGAGAATCTGTGTCTCACACACACTCTCTCTCTCTCACACACACACACACACATACACTCTCTCTCACACTGTGTCTCACATACGCACTTGCACACTCTCTCATTCTCACACACACACTCTCACAGACACACTCACACCCAGACTCACTCTCTCTCTCACACACACACACTCACACTTTCACTCTCTCTCTCACACACAGTCACTCTCACATACACTCTCCCAAACATACACACTCCGAGGAAAACCTTGCTAGCGCCCGTTTCATTTGTGTCAGAAACGGGCCTTTTTTACTAGTGAATCAATAAAAGGCAATGTGTATATGTTTATAAGTGAAATGTATGTGTTGTGTGTTATTATTACTATACAAAACTTATAAACCACATATAGCTCAATGCAGGTAACAATAAATAAAAAAAGAACATGAACCAATCGTTCAGATGATACATATACAAACTAATAAAAAGTACAAGGAAAATACCTAATTACAATAATCACTCAAATCACTTAAAATTAGAAATCAGATATTTCTTAAATAAGAAGGTCTTAACCAACTTCCTAACCTCCCATTAATCTTATATCAACCAGCAAAGAATTCAACAGCACCGGAATTTGATAAGAGAAACAGTTAAAAATTTGGTAGATTTTAATATTCCATACTGAAGGATAACTTAAAAGAATTTTTTCACGTAGCTGACCCAATTTCTGATACAGTTTCAGGTTGACTGCATCCACCAAATACAATGGAAAAGTTCCATGTAAAATTTGAAAAGCCGCAGTGCTAAATTTGAAAAGAACCTGGGCTTCAACAGGAAGCTAGTGTAAATTTACCATATAGGGAGATAAAGACTCATATCTACCCAAAGAGAATATCAATCGAATTGCCATATTCTGTACTAATTGCAGATGATGCAAAGAAGTCTTGGTACAACCTGGAAAAAACTATATTGCAATAATCAAGTTGGGATAAAATCAAAGCCTGTATAATAATAATAAAATCAAATCTGGAAAAATGTAGCAGTTTATTTATCTTACCTAGTAAATACTAATAGAAGTCCCTACAATGGCACAATCATAAATCCAACTAGTAAGTAAATATCTTAGATAAACATTACTCAATTATCAAAAGGTGCAGTCGTTCAAAAAAAATACTAAGGGCCTCTTTTACACAGCCGCGCCACCAATTCTCGGAGTGTCAAATGAGGACGCCCATTCAATTCCTATGGACTTCCTCTCATTTGCCATGCAACTTTGTAAAAGAAGCCCTAAGTTAGATAATAACACCAAAGAAAATGAATGCTCATTGAATACTGTGCCTTACAGATACATTTTATCAAAAAGGAGGAAAAGACAGTCTGTGGACTCTTATCTATCTCGTAGTTTCAACAGACATTTATAATCATTGGCTAAAAACCTCAATTTCCTCCCTAATGCTTTTATTGGTTTACTAAATATTTATCAAATATTTATCAATGTTTGAAATATTTTTAAAAATCATGGCCTGTCTATCTTGCTTCCTCCTTCGGGTCTCCCCTTCCCATCTGTGAAGTACCAGATGTAGCAAATTTGTATGTCTCTGCTGTCCTGTCGCGGTTATTGGTGAGCCCTTAGGTTCCTGGAGGCCCGGTAAGACCTCCGAGGACCGCCGCGCACCCCGAATCTTCACCCGCGGCGACCGCCGTTCACCGAGGGTTGAGCCCTCGGCTGCAGGCGGCCAGCAGGACTGCTGGAACCGCGGGGTGACGGCCGGCCTGGCTGGTAGTTGTCAGGCCTAGTAACCCTCAGAAAGTGAGCCCCTGTGCTGAACAGAGTTAGGCAGCCGGACAGTCCTGATCTTACCTGAAGAGTGGAGCAGCAACTCCTCAGGAGGTCAGGGGTGTGTAGCCACAGATGAGACTTCCAGGGCAGATGGAAAGCAAGAGCTAAATCCAAGACCAGACCAGTCTCAGAACAGGAGACAAGCAAAAACACAGTCCAGGTCCAGGCAAGTTTCAGAGCAGGCGGCAAACAAAAGCAGAGTCCAGGTCCAGGCAAGTTTCAGGGCAGGCGGCAGCCAAAAGCAGAGTCCAGGTCCAGGCAAGTTTCAGGGCAGGCGGCAAACAAAAGCAGAGTCCAGGTCCAGGCAAGTTTCAGGGCAGACGGCAGACAAAAGCAGAGTCCAGGTCCAGGCAAGTTTCAGGGCAGGCGGCAAACAAAAGCAGAGTCCAGGTCCAGGCAAGTTTCAGGGCAGGCGGCAAACAAAAGCAGAGTCCAGGTCCAGGCAAGTTTCAGGGCAGGCGGCAAACAAACGCAGAGTCCAGGTCCAGGCAAGTTTCAGGGCAGGCGGCAAACAAAAGCAGAGTCTAGGTCCAGGCAAGTTTCAAAGCAAGAGCAATCCAGGAAGAATCCAACGCCACAGAATCCACCAAAGCAGAAGCCGAAGCAATGAGAGTTCTGCCTTGCTGCTCCTAAATAGCCCTCCCCATCAGGAGGACCGGTAACAGCTGAAAGGAGGCGGAGCTACCCACAACCGTGACTCAACAGCCCCGGATTGGCCGGCCAGAAGCAGGGGGCGGAGTCAGCCGCGATCGGCCAATCCGGACGTTGTGGGGAGTGACATCGTTCCTCTGAGGCTCCGCGCCTGCAAGGGATCCCTTTCTCGGGGAACGCCGGCCCTGTCCTCCTGGCCGGCGTCTCCCCGCCGCCACCGAAGCGGACCGGAGGGCCGGAGCAGCCCAGACTGCAGACAGGATCCCAGCGGTGCGACGCAGGGGCTTGGTGCCCGACCACCTCTCCTGGCCAACACTCCCTGCGACACCCTGACAGCGTGGCATGCCCGACGGAGAAGCGGCACAGGTGAGGGACGCGACAGTACCCCCCCCGAAAGCCCCCCTCCTCCGTCTCGGCCCAGGTCTAGAAGGATAACGAGAGTGAAACTCTCGAACCAAGTCGGGTGCATGGACATTCTTTGCTGGTTCCCAAGAATTATCTTCAGGACCAAAATTTTTCCAGGAAATCAAATAAAAAAGTCTTCCCCTTTGGAGCTTGGAATCCAGAATTTCCTGTACCTCAAACTCAGGATCCGGCTCAGAATCAGGAACAGTAATCCGCTTAGGTTCAGGATGCCACTGTGAGGCCCGGAAAGGTTTGAGTAACGAGACGTGGAAAGCATTGTGGATATGCAGGTTACTAGGTAAGTGAAGACGATAGACTACCGTCGCCACTCTAGATTGAACAGCAAATGGACCAATAAATCGGGGAGCAAACTTCAAGGACGGAAGACGAAGCTTCAGATATTTGGTGCTAAGCCACACCCGTTGCCCAGGCTGGAAAACGGGAGCGGCCCGACGATGGCGATCAGCAAACCGTTTATACCGGACCGCCGCCCGCTGCAAGTGGTGCTGTACTGTTCTCCAAGTGTCCTGGATAGTGGAGAGAGTTGGCTGAACTAGTGGAGGAGCGCGATTCAAAGGAAGCGGAGGAGGAAGACAAGGATGACGTCCAAAAACAGCAAAAAAGGGTGAAGTCTGGGAGGCAGAGTGCACACTATTATTGTAGGCGAACTCAGCCCAAGGCAAAAGATCAGTCCAATTGTCCTGACGGGCGTTAGTAAAAGCCCGGAGGAAAGCCTTAAGCGTCTGATTAGTCCGTTCAGCCATGCCATTTGTCTGCGGATGATAAGCTGAAGAAAAAAGTGTGGCGACACCAAAAGCGGAGCACAAGGACCTCCAGAATCGAGACGTGAATTGGGAACCTCTATCACTGATGATACGCCGAGGAAATCCATGGAACCGAAAAACATGCTGGACAAAATGAGAGGCCAAAACAGCAGCAGAGGGTAGGGTTCGCATAGGAACAAAATGTGCCATGCGGGAAAAACGATCCACCACCACCCAGATGACAGTGTTACCCTTGGAGGGAGGAAGATCCGTAATAAAGTCCATAGAAATGTCCTGCCACGGATGCTGAGGTATGGGCAAGGGTTGCAGAGGTCCCCAGGCCTTGCCTGGAGGAGACTTGGTGCGAGCACAGGTGGGACAGGTAGAAACAAACTGTAGAATGTCCTGAGCCATATGAGGCCACCAAAAATAACGGGAGATGAGCTGATAGGTCTTTCGGAACCCAAAATGTCCAGAAAAAACAGAAGAATGACCCCACTGTAACACCTTGCGTCTGGAGCAGGAAGGAACCGGGGTCCGCAGAGAAGCAGCAGCCACCACCGACGCAGGAAGACAAGCCGGATTTAGCATAGGGGAAACCTCATCCGGGTCCTAGGGCTCCTCAAAGGCTCGGGAGAGCGCATCAGCTTGGACGTTCTTTTCAGTAGGTCGGAAGATCAAGTGAAAGTCAAAACGGGCAAAAAAAAGAGACCATCTGGCTTGCCGTGGGTTGAGACGCTTGGCATTCTGTAGATAAAGAAGATTCTTATGATCAGTGATCACAGTAAAAGGATGAGCGGCCCCCTCAAGAAGATAACGCCATTCCTGAAAGGCAAGCTTCATGGCTAGCAATTCTCTGTCCCCCACCGTATAATTACGCTCCGCTGGGGAAAACTTCTTAGAAAAGAAAAAACAAGGATGCCGTTTACCAGAAGAAGCCACCTGTGATAAGACAGCTCCAGCTCCAAGAGCAGATGCATCCACTTCAACAACAAAAGGCTTAGCAATATCTGGAGTACGGAGTACTGGAGCAGACACAAAAGCAGTCTTCAAAGTAGAGAAAGCCTCCAGAGCTGTGGGGGACCAATTCCGCACATCGGCCCCTTTTCTGGTTAAAGCTGTCAAAGGAGCTGTAATCAAAGAATAATGTGGAATAAACTGTCTGTAGTAATTGGCGAAACCAAGGAACCTCTGCAAGGCCCGAAGTCCTTGAGGCCGGGGCCAATCTTGGATAGCCTGAAGCTTAGCAGGGTCCATCTGAAGGCCATCGGCGGAGATAATATGTCCCAGAAAAGGAATAGTCGACTGGTGAAATGCACATTTCTCCAACTTGGCAAACAGTCGATGAGCCCGAAGGCGTTGGAGCACCGTGCGCACGTGCCCTGGATGATCCTGAGGAGAAGCAGAGAAGATAAGGATATCATCCAAATAGACAATAACGGATGAATACAGTAAATCCCGGAAAATGAAATTAATAAAGTCCTGAAAAACAGCTGGGGCATTACACAGGCCGAAAGGCATGACCCGGTATTCAAAGTGGCCTTCGTGAGTATTAAATGCAGTCTTCCACTCATCCCCCTCACGAATGCGGATCAAATTGTATGCACCTCGGAGATCCAACTTGGTGAAGATAACCGCCCCCTGAAGACGATCAAACAACTCAGGGATTAGAGGAAGGGGATAGCGGTTCTTAATCGTGATAGCATTCAGTCCTCGATAGTCAATACAAGGTCTCAGCGACCCGTCCTTTTTGGACACAAAAAAAAAACCCGCACCAGCCGGGGAGGAGGAGGGTCGAATAAATCCCTTGGTAAGATTCTCATGAATGTATTGCCGCATAGCAGCCGACTCAGTTCTGGACAGAGTATATAATCGTCCCCTAGGAGGCATCTTGCCCGGCAGTAAATCAATAGAACAGTCAAAGGGGCGATGGGGAGGGAGGGAGTCAGCCTCCCGTGCATCAAAAACATCTTGAAAGTCACTATATTCCTCAGGAAGACAAGCTTCATAAGGTCGAAGAATCCCAGGTGAGGCGGCAATGCTTCTAGGAGGAGGTTCCACAGGAGTCAGGCAGACCTCAAAACAACGTTTACTCCATTGACTGATCTCCCCAGTCGGCCAGTTGATGCTGGGTGCGTGTAGACGTAACCAGGGTAACCCTAGGATAACAGGATGGATAGCATGGGGCAAAATAAAAAATTGGATCTCTTCATGATGCAAGAGACCTACCTGCATCTTCAGTGGTGGGGTGAGCTGGGTAACAAGATGAGGCAGAGCCGAGCCATGAATGGACGTTACCTGCAGCGCGGGTCTACAAGGCACTGCAGGTTCACCCAGCTTCTTAAGAAGAGATGCATCAATAAAATTACCTCCCGCTCCAGAGTCCAACAGAGCTAAAGTGTTCACCCTGAAGTCACGCCAAAGGAGAATTATGGGCACAGAAATCAAGTTATCTGGAAGGAAATTCGAATGACCCAACGCCACCCCTTCCTCAGGGCTTGGGTCTAGGCATTTCCCGGCTTATTGGGACACTCCTTCACAAAGTGACCAGGTTTACCACAATAAAGGCAAAGTCTATGGTTTCGTCTATGGGCCCTCTCAACGGCTGAAAGACAATGTCTGCCAATCACCATAGGTTCTTCGGACCCCTCTGTGGTTGATCCTGACGCACCCTGAGGAGACGTGGGCCGTCGCCTAGGAGGAGAAGTTCTTCGAGGCGGACGCGAAGTTCCTTGTTCTCGTGCTCGCTCCTGGAATCGAACATCAATCCGGACACAGAGGGAAATAAGTGCATCCAATGTACTAGGAACCTCCCGACCAGCCAACTCATCCTTGATACGCCCGTTCAGACCTTGCCAAAAGATCGCCGTGAGGGCCTCTTGATTCCACTTCAGCTCTGCAGCTAGAGTACGAAATTGGATAGCAAAGGCCCCGACTGAACTGCTTCCTTGCTGAATACGCAGCAGTTCACTAGCTGCGGAGGAAGGGCGTCCCGGGACGTCAAACACCATGCGAAACCTCCGCAAGAACTCTCCCAGATCAGAAAGAAGAGGGTCCTGTTGTTCCCACAAGGGTGAGGCCCATGCCAGGGCTGACCCAGACAATAGCGAGATGATGTACGTAATCTTGGCTCTGTCTGTAGGGAATGAAGCAGGTTGCATGTCAAAGAGCATTTGGCATTGGTTCAAAAACCCGCGGCAGGCAGCAGGTGTACCGTCAAACCGGGGAGGCTCAGGTAGACGGAAGGAAAGCTGGGGTGGAGTTGCTCGGCTGGCACCAGTAGTCGGACTGCGCTGGGCCGACATCTGTGAGCATACATCTTGAAGGACTCCCGAAAGTCTATTAAGCTGGGCCTGCTGCTGTTGAAGAGCTTGGGCCAGGTCGGTCAAATCAGGCTTATCCGGCGAGCTCATGGCTTCGGCTTACTGTCAGCCCTTGACCCTCAGAAAGTGAGCCCCTGTGCCGAACGGAGTTAGGCAGCCGGACAATCCTGATCTTACCTGGAGAGTGAGGCAACAACTCCTCAGAAAGACAGAGGAGTGTAGCCACAGGTGAGACTACCAGGGCAGATGAGAAGCAGGAACAAAGTCCAAGACCAGGCAAGCCTCAGAGCAGGGGACGAACAAGAGCACAGTCCAGGTCCAGGCAAACACAAGGCAGGTGGCAACAGCAGCAAAGTCCAGGTCCAGGCAAGTTTCAGGGCCGGCTGCAAACAAAAGCAAAGTCCAGGTCCAGGCAAGTTTCAAGGCAGGCTGCAAACAAAAGCAAAGTCCAGGTCCAGGCAAGTTTCAGGGCAGGCTGCGAACAAAAGCAAAGTCCAGGTCCAGGCAAGTTTCAAGGCAGGCTGCAAACAAAAGCAAAGTCCAGGTCCAGGCAAGTTTCAAGGCAGGCTGCAAACAAAAGCAAAGTCCAGGTCCAGGCAAGTTTCAAGGCAGGCTGCAAACAAAAGCAAAGTCCAGGTCCAGGCAAGTTTCAAGGCAGGCTGCAAACAAAAGCAAAGTCCAGGTCCAGGCAAGTTTCAAACCGAGAGCAATCCAGGAAGAATCCAACGCCACAGAATCCACCAAAGCAGAAGCCGAAGCAATGAGAGTTCTGCCTTGCTGCTCCTAAATAGCCCTCCCCATTAGGAGGACTGGTAACAGCTGAAAGGAGGCGGAGCTACCCACAACCGTGACTCAACAGCCCCGGATTGGCCGGCCAGAAGCAGGGGGCGGAGTCAGCCGCGATCGGCCAATCCGGACGTTGTGGGGAGTGACATCGTTCCTCTGAGGCTCCGCGCCTGCAAGGGATCCCTTTCTCGGGGAACGCCGGCCCTGTCCACCTGGCCGGCGTCTCCCCGCCGCCACCGAAGCGGACCGGAGGGCCGGAGCAGCCCAGACTGCAGACAGGATCCCAGCGGTGCGACGCAGGGGCTTGGTGCCCGACCACCTCTCCTGGCCAACACTCCCTGCGACACCCTGACAGCGTGGCATGCCCGACGGAGAAGCGGCACAGGTGAGGGACGCGACACTTCATAAGGTCGAAGAATCCCAGGTGAGGCAGCAATGCTTCTAGGAGGAGGTTCCACAGGAGTCAGGCAGACCTCAAAACAACGTTTACTCCATTGACTGATCTCCCCAGTCGGCCAGTTGATGCTGGGTGCGTGCAGACGTAACCAGGGTAACCCTAGGATAACAGGATGGATAGCATGGGGCAAAATAAAAAATTGGATCTCTTCATGATGCAAGAGACCCACTTGCATCTTCAGTGGTGGGGTGAGCTGGGTAACAAGATGAGGCAGAGCCGAGCCATGAATGGACGTTACCTGCAGCGCGGGTCTACAAGGCACTGCAGGTTCACCCAGCTTCTTAAGAAGAGATGCATCAATAAAATTACCTCCCGCTCCAGAGTCCAACAGAGCTAAAGTGTTCACCCTGAAGTCACGCCAAAGGAGAATTATGGGCACAGAAATCAAGTTATCTGGAAGGAAATTCGAATGACCCAACGCCACCCCTTCCTCAGGGCTTGGGTCTAGGCATTTCCCGGCTTATTGGGACACTCCTTCACAAAGTGACCAGGTTTACCACAATAAAGGCAAAGTCTATGGTTTCGTCTATGGGCCCTCTCAACGGCTGAAAGACGATGTCTGCCAATCACCATAGGTTCTTCGGACCCCTCTGTGGTTGATCCTGACGCACCCTGAGGAGACGTGAGCCGTCGCCTAGGAGGAGAAGTTCTTCGAGGCGGACGCGAAGTTCCTTGTTCTCGTGCTCGCTCCTGGAATCGAACATCAATCCGGACACAGAGGGAAATAAGTGCATCCAATGTACTAGGAACCTCCCGACCAGCCAACTCATTCTTGATACGCCCGTTCAGGCCTTGCCAAAAGATCGCCGTGAGGGCCTCTTGATTCCACTTCAGCTCTGCAGCTAGAGTACGAAATTGGATAGCAAAGGCCCTGACTGAACTGCTTCCTTGCTGAATACGCAGCAGTTCACTAGCTGCGGAGGAAGGGCGTCCCGGGACGTCAAACACCATGCGAAACCTCCGCAAGAACTCTCCCAGATCAGAAAGAAGAGGGTCCTGTTGTTCCCACAAGGGTGAGGCCCATGCCAGGGCTGACCCAGACAATAGCGAGATGATGTACGTAATCTTGGCTCTGTCTGTAGGGAATGAAGCAGGTTGCATGTCAAAGAGCATTTGGCATTGGTTCAAAAACCCGCGGCAGGCGGCAGGTGTACCGTCAAACCGGGGAGGCTCAGGTAGACGGAAGGAAAGCTGGGGTGGAGTTGCTCGGCTGGCACCAGTAGTCGGACTGCGCTGGGCCGACATCTGTGAGCATACATCTTGAAGGACTCCCGAAAGTCTATTAAGCTGGGCCTGCTGCTGTTGAAGAGCTTGGGCCAGGTCGGTCAAATCAGGCTTATCCGGCGAGCTCATGGCTTCGGCTTACTGTCAGGCCTAGTAACCCTCAGAAAGTGAGCCCCTGTGCCGAACAGAGTTAGGCAGCCGGACAGTCCTGATCTTACCTGAAGAGTGGAGCAGCAACTCCTCAGGAGGTCAGGGGTGTGTAGCCACAGATGAGACTTCCAGGGCAGATGGAAAGCAAGAGCTAAATCCAAGACCAGACCAGTCTCAGAACAGGAGACAAGCAAAAACACAGTCCAGGTCCAGGCAAGTTTCAGAGCAGGCGGCAAACAAAAGCAGAGTCCAGGTCCAGGCAAGTTTCAGGGCAGGTGGCAGCCAAAAGCAGAGTCCAGGTCCAGGCAAGTTTCAGGGCAGGCGGCAAACAAAAGCAGAGTCCAGGTCCAGGCAAGTTTCAGGGCAGACGGCAGACAAAAGCAGAGTCCAGGTCCAGGCAAGTTTCAGGGCAGGCGGCAAACAAAAGCAGAGTCTAGGTCCAGGCAAGTTTCAAAGCAAGAGCAATCCAGGAAGAATCCAACGCCACAGAATCCACCAAAGCAGAAGCCGAAGCAATGAGAGTTCTGCCTTGCTGCTCCTAAATAGCCCTCCCCATCAGGAGGACCGGTAACAGCTGAAAGGAGGCGGAGCTACCCACAACCGTGACTCAACAGCCCCGGATTGGCCGGCCAGAAGCAGGGGGCGGAGTCAGCCGCGATCGGCCAATCCGGACGTTGTGGGGAGTGACATCGTTCCTCTGAGGCTCCGCGCCTGCAAGGGATCCCTTTCTCGGGGAACGCCGGCCCTGTCCTCCTGGCCGGCGTCTCCCCGCTGCCACCGAAGCGGACCGGAGGGCCGGAGCAGCCCAGACTGCAGACAGGATCCCAGCGGTGCGACGCAGGGGCTTGGTGCCCGACCACCTCTCCTGGCCAACACTCCCTGCGACACCCTGACAGCGTGGCATGCCCGACGGAGAAGCGGCACAGGTGAGGGACGCGACAGTAGTCAGCAACTCAGTCTCTAAAGGGCAGCTGGCACGGACGGCTAGCTTGAAGAGGAACACAGCCTCTGAAGGTGGCTAGCAAGGAAGGCTAGCTTGAAGAGGAACACAGTCTCTGAAGGTGGCTAGCAAGGACGGCTAGCTGGAAGAGGAACACAGTCTCTGAAGGTGGCTAGCAAGGACGGCTAGCTTGAAGAGGAACACAGTCTCTGAAGGTGGCTAGCAAGGACGGCTAGCTGGAAGAGGAACACAGTCTCTGAAGGTGGCTAGCAAGGACGGCTAGCTGGAAGAGGAACACAGTCTCTGAAGGTGGCTAGCAAGGACGGCTAGCTTGAAGAGGAACACAGTCTCTGAAGGTGGCTAGCAAGGACGGCTAGCTTGAAGAGGAACACAGTCTCTGAAGGTGGCTAGCAAGGACGGCTAGCTGGAAGAGGAACACAGTCTCTGAAGGTGGCTAGCAAGGACGGCTAGCTGGAAGAGGAACACAGTCTCTGAAGGTGGCTAGCAAGGACGGCTAGCTTGAAGAGGAACACAGTCTCTGAAGGTGGCTAGCAAGGACGGCTAGCTTGAAGAGGAACACAGTCTCTGAAGGTGGCTAGCAAGGACGGCTAGCTTGAAGAGGAACACAGTCTCTGAAGGTGGCTAGCAAGGACGGCTAGCTTGAAGAGGAACACAGTCTCTGAAGGTGGCTAGCAAGGACGGCTAGCTGGAAGAGGAACACAGTCTCTGAAGGTGGCTAGCAAGGACGGCTAGCTGGAAGAGGAACACAGTCTCTGCAGGTGGCTAGCAAGGACGGCTAGCTGGAAGAGGAACACAGTCTCTGAAGGTGGCTAGCAAGGACGGCTAGCTGGAAGAGGAACACAGTCTCTGAAGGTCACGCTCCGCACTCCCCTGTGTCGGCTCCTGACACTAGAAACAGAAGCGCTGAACCCTTCTTGTTCCGGGGTTTAAATCCCCCGCCAGTCCATCCCCTCCCTAGAGAGGAGCCAATCCCTTCAGCCCTGACAGACAAGGAGGGCCTGGATTGGTGGACCCGCCTCGCAGGCGGAGTTCCTTCTTCCATGCGCCAATCCGGCGCCAGTAGGCGGGACTTGCTTGCTGCCTAGCTCTGGCCGGGGAGACGACGACGCCGCCATCTTGGCCGGCGTCCTCCCTTCCCTGAGGCCGGCGTTCGCTCCCGCGGGTCGCCAGCCTCGGGCCGACCCGCGGAAGCGCTGGCCCCGTCGGCGGCTTGTCTCTGCTGCACTGGAACCTGCGGCCCCCGTCGATCATCGCTCCCCGCCGCGGGAGCACAGGTAACGACCCGGAACGGGACATCTGCTTTTGAGAAACATTTTCTTGGCAATACATCCATTGCTTCACATATTCTTTATTTCAGTACCCTGGAGTGTATGCCATCTGGTCCATGTGATTTATCACTCTTTAACTCGTCGATTTAGCTGAGTATGTCTTCCAGGTTCACCGAGATTTCTTTTAGTTCCTCCACATTGTCACCCTTGAAAACCATTTCCGGTACAGGTAGATCTCTTACATCTTCCTTCATAAAGACCGAATCAAATATTCCTACCACTGCATCCATAGCTAAAACGCTTGCATCTCTATGTCCTTCCTCCTCACCCTCCGATCCCTGGCCATTCCCTCTGGTGAAGCATCTCTCTCACCAACTAATTCCTCACCTCCTTCCACTCTTACCTTCACTTTCTACCGGCACTGTCCCATCTTCTTGGAAACATGCTCTTATCCACCCCCTCCTTAAGAAGCCCCAACTGGATCCCAACCTTGTTCACCAGCTTCTGCCTAATCACCAACCTTCTTTTTCTCTCCAAAGTTTCTGGAGAAATTGGTTCACTCTCAATTAGTACAACACATTGAACAGAGCAATGTCCTCCACTTATTCCAGTCAAGTTTTCGCCCCTATCATAGAACAGACTCTACTGGTTGCACTCTATGGACCATATCCGCACTTCCCTTGATCAACACTGCTCTGTGATTGTTGTCTCTCTTGATCTATCTTCTGCTTTTGACTTGGTTGATCACGCACTTCTTCTCCAATGTCTTCACGCAATGGGTTTCACTGGCACTGTGTACTCTTGGTTCTCCAGCTGTCTCACCGGCTGCCTTTCAGGTGCTGTGGAGGACTTGCAGCTCATCTGCATAGCCTTTACAGCCTTCTCCGGGGTGACTCCCAGGTCCACTCAGGGCCTCTGCTCTAGGTGCTGCGCACCTGATGGCGTGCGGGGCATTTTTCTCTTTACATTTATTTTTCTCCCAGTTGCTACTTATGGCTCCAGTACACTTTTTCTTCTTGGTACTGTCCCTTCCCAATCTGTTTTTCCATCTGAAACCACTGTACACTGCAGGAACACATTGTCCACCCTCTGTATTCATCATCTCACCAACTCTTTTTTCCTCTACCTTTTTCTCAGCTCTCAACCTTCAACATTTCCTTCCTTACATTCATCCATCTCCTTTCTATCTGAGTACATCTTGCCTTCGTCGCTGTCGTCATACCTCTCCTACTCTTCTCCATACTCTCTTGCTTCTTCTCCTGCTCTCCGCTGGGGACATTAATCCCAATCCTCATCCTCCACATCAGCACTCATCCTATTTCTGCAGGTCACACTGTGATACTGCCAATCTAATTTCTGTTCCCCTCCTCCCTTGCCTTTCTCTTGCGCTCTGTGGAATGCCCGTTCTGTCTGTAACAAACTGTCCTACATCCATGACCTGTTTATCTCTCGTTCTCTCCATCTGCTTGCCCTAACTGAAACTTGGCATTACCCTGAAGACTCTGCTTCAGTCACGGCCCTATGCCGTGGAGATTATCTTTTCTCCCATACTCCTCGCCTGGTTGGCCACGGAGGTGGTGTCGGTCTACTACTTTCACCCTCTTGTAGATTTCAACCTCTTCTTCCACCTCAGTCTCACTGCTTTTCTTCCTTCGAAGTCCACTCCATTCATCTATTCACTCCTCTGCCTCTCCAAGTAGCAGTAATTTATCGACCTCCTGATAAGTCCCTTTCTTCCTTTCTCACTGACTTTGATGCCTGGCTTTCCTTCGTTCTTGAACCTTCATCTCCTTCCCTCATTCTTGGGGATTTTAACATTCATGCTAATGATACCTCTGACTCTTATGCTTCTCAGTTTCTCGCTTTAAGATCCTCTTTCAATCTTCAACTGTGCTCCACTACCCTCACTCACCAGAATGGCCACTGTCTTGACCTTATCCTCTTCTCAAACTGCTCACTCTTCAGCTTCTGTGCCTCAGCTCTTCCCCTCTCTGACCATCATCTGATAACTTTCACACTTAAACATGCTCCTCCCCAGTCCCGTCCAATCTTAACCAATACATTTAGGAATCTTCAGGCTACTGACCCTT
This sequence comes from Microcaecilia unicolor, assembly GCF_901765095.1. NCBI lineage: Eukaryota > Metazoa > Chordata > Amphibia > Gymnophiona > Siphonopidae > Microcaecilia > Microcaecilia unicolor. Next base: position 57,650,776 of record NC_044039.1, read on the forward strand.
CTACTCTGTCCTCCAATATTTCAAATCTCTTCTCTACCACTATGTTATCCAAGTCTGTCAATGAGGCTGTCTCTTCTTATAATACTATTCTCTCCTCTGCTCTGGATACTCTCGCTCCTCCCATTCCCCGCTCTGTAAAACGTACCAAACCCCAGCCTTGGCTGACCTCTAGAATCCGCTACCTACGTTCTTGTGCCCGCTCTGCCGAACGCCATTGGCTGAAATCCCATGCCCATGCTGACTTCATACATTTCAAATTCTTGCTGACCTCCTTTCCAGTCTGCTCTTTTACTTGCCAAACAGGACTATTACATCCAGTTGACAAATTCTCTTGGCTCAAACCCTCAACGTCTCTTTGCCATACTGAACTCTCTCCTCAAAGTGCCTTCACCTCCAACCCCCCCCCCCTTCTTTCCCCCCAGACTCTGGCTGAGTACTTTCATGATAAGGTTCACAAGATTAAACTTGAATTCTCAACAGGGCCGTGCCTAGGGTCTCTGGTGCCCCCCTGCAGACTATCAGTTGGCGCCCCCCTCGTCTAGCATAAAATACCATAAATAAGTAAATAAATATAAACGTTAAACGTTGCGCACCTGATTATCAAAGTGGACATCTGAGAACCACCACAACACCCCTCTCCCATCCGAAAATCCCTTCTCCCATCTGAGAACCCCTTCCCCTCCCCATCTGAGAACCACTCCCCTCTCCCATCTGAGAACCCCTTCCCCTCCCCATCTGAGAACCCCTCTCCTCCCTCATCTGAGAACCCCTTCTGCAGGATATCACACCTGAAAAGCTCGTGCACATAACCATCCCTCTACATTTTTGTGCATTTAATACTAAATTGCAAAAAAAAAAAAAGAAAGAAAAGAAATACATTCCACAAAGCGAGAAGGGCCAGGGGCAAAGTACTTCGAAGTTGCATATGTCACTGTGTTTGAACGGAACTGCCTAGAATTGTTATGGAATGAACGGTTACCTTGCATTATAGCCAACAGACTGAAGAAAACCAAATAGCCTTTGGGATTGTTGCAACACTGCAGCACTTCGGGGTGAATCGCCCCCAGCCGCAGGGTCCTTCCTCAAACTCATCGTCCGGCTACTGCTTCTCCTGCTGCCTCTGCCTGGCTGCTTGAAAAACAAATAAATCTCTTCTCCTTGTCATCTTCAGGGCCTCACTGTGTCCTGCCCTCGCAGAAATAGGAAGTTACCTCAGAGGAGGGCGGGACACAGTGAGGCCCGAAGATGACAAGGAGAAGAGATTTACTTGTTTTACAAGCAGCCAGGCAGACGCGAGGCGCTGCCTGGAACTTGGCCTCACAAAATGTTTTTTTAAAGGTAGGTGGGAGGCAGAGCAGCGGGAGCGGTATGGCGGGGCAGCACCGCAGCGGCGCCCTTAAAGGCAGGGGCCCCCCTGCAGTGCTTACCCCGCTTACCGTGTTGGCACGGCCCTGATTCTCAACCAGGTCACCTCCACCTCTTGTTCCCTTAAGTCCATTCTCTCAACCCTCCAACCCCTGCCTAATTTTCTTCCTTTTCTGAAATCACTGAAAAGGAAACTTCACATCTTATATTTCCTCCTCGAAACTAACTGTTCCTCTGATCCTACTCCCACTCTCTCTCCTACTGTCACGATTGTGGTCATGACCCCTCTCAGGCTCACCTTATTTCCGGCGGTCAGCTTCTGAGCTGGCTTGTCTGTTCTTTCTGAGTTAGTTCTGTCTCTGTCTCCTGGCTGCTTCCAGCATGGCTCTGATTACTCCACTATACTGCACCTGTGTGTGTTAAGCCTCTCTGTGCTTCAGTATGCTTTCTGCCTGTGTTTTGGTTTGTGTTCCTCTTGTCCTCTGGTGGCCAGACCTGGTGGCTGCATTGGATTGTCTGTGTGCTGTTTCCCGTTCCAGACTTCAGCCCAGTCCAGTCCAGATCTTCCGGCCTGCCAGACTTGCTTGTCTTGTTTGAGCCTGCACAGCACCCGTAGCTGCCTGGTGATTGCTGCAGCTGAATCTCAGCTGCTGCTGGGCTTATTAGCCATTTGGAAACTCTTTGCTTTGCCTTTGCATCATCGTCTAAGGTCCCTGGTATGTTGGGGTGCTGGTGCACTTCTGCCTAGTCCAGTTTATAGTCTGTAATTCTTGCCTGATTCTAGTTTAGTCTTTGTGTAGCTTCTTGTTCTGTATTGCTTGTTTCCCAGTCTTGTTTCTTGTTTGTATGTCCTTGTCTAGTTCTTGGTTGCCTGTGTTTCTTGTTCATTGGCTGCCTGGCAGCTTTCAGTTCTGTCTCCTGTCTATCAGTGTTTGTTCCCTGTTTCAGTGGCTGCTTGCAGCTTTCAGTTCTGTCCCTTGTCTGTCTGAGAGTCCTAGTCTAGTATTCTGCCTAGCCTCCCTGTGTATTCTAGTCCCTGTGTGTATCCTGCTGGTATCCAGTTCTGGCCCTGTCCGGCAAGTCCTGCTGGCCACCTGCACCGAGGGGCTCAATTCCTGGGGAAGGGTGGCCAGGGGCAGGTGAAGACTAGCCGTCCCTGTCAGAGTTCTGTCTTATCCCTGTGTGGGGTGGTTTTGCCTGCCACTGCCGCTCCTCGGCAGTGGCCCAAGGGCTCACGATCCTAGTTCCTGCTTTTGGAAAACGTGACACCTACTGTCATCCCTTTTATCTGCCATATCCTCAATCTTTCACTGTCCACTACGACTGTTCCTGATGCCTCCAAACATGCCGTAGTCACACCACTCCTTAAAAAACCTTCATTGGACCTTACCTATCCTTCCAACTATCACCCCATCTCCCTCCTCCCTTTCCTATCCAAGATACTTGAACGTACTGTTCACCACCATTGCCTTGACTTTCTTTCATCTCAAGCTATTCTTGATCCACTTTAATCTGGCTTTTGCTCCCTTCAGTCAACTGAAACAGCGCTTGCTAAAGTCTCCAATGATCTGTTCCCGGTCTCTTTTCTATCCTCATCCTTCTCGATCTATCTGCTGCTTTTGACACTGTTGATCACATGATCACAGCCTACTCCTTGATACGCTGTCCTCACTTGGATTTCAGGGCTCTGTTCTTTTCTGGTTTTCTTCTTAACTCTCCCATCGTACCTTTAGTGTATAATATAGTGGATCCTTCTCTGCTTCTATCCCACTGTCAGTTGGTGTACCTCAGGGATCTGTCCTGGGACCTCTTCTTTTCTCCATCTATACTTCTTCCCTTGGTACTCTGATCTCATCCCATGGTTTTCAGTATCATCTTTACGACTCCCAGATCTACCTCTCCATACCAGAAATCTCAGCTGAAATCCAGGCCAAAATATCAGCCTGCCTGTCTGACATTGCTGCCTGGATGTCTCAGCGCCATCTGAAACTAAACATGACCAAGACTGAGCTTCTCATCTTTCCCTCTAAACCAACCTCTCATCTTCCCCCATTTTCTCTGCGGATAACACTCTCATCCTCCCTGTCTCATCAGCTCGTAACCTTGGGGTCATCCTTGACTCCTCTCTCTCCTTCTCTGCACATATTCAACAGACTGCTAAAACCTGTCATTTCTTTCTCTATATCATCACCAAAATTTGTCCTTTCCTTTCTAAGTACACTACCAGAACCCTTATCCACACTCTTATCACCTTTCACTTAAACTATTGCAACTTGATTCTCACAGGTCTCACACTAAGCCATCTCTCTCCCCTTCAATCTGTTCAAAATTCTGCTGCGTGACCTATATTCCGCCAGTGTCGCTATACTCATATTCGCCCTCTCCTCAAATCACTTCACTGGCTCCCTATCCGTTTCCGCATTACAGTTCAAACTCCTCTTTTTTTTTCCATTTTCATATTTAAATTTGTTTATTGATTTATCATTTAAACAAAATAAACTACATCCACAAGAATAATCTTGCTACAGAAACACAGCTCCATATACAAAACATTGTTGTTATATACATATATATAGGTTTGATACATTTAAGGTTAGCTTCCTTAGACCACAACAGGTGGGGGGCGTACTCAATTTAGGGAAGATTTCAGAAGGAAAAAAAAAAACTTATGTCCAAACTTGACTAGTGCATGTCTCTATTTATTCTATCTAACGTCAGTTCTGTTGTTTAGCATCCAGAAAAAACTTGAGCTGCTCCGGTACAAAGAAAACATGTTTAACCATCCCTATTTTCACTATACATTTACAGGGGTATACTAACAAAAAGGATCCTCCCAGCTCTAAAGTCTTTGATTTTAAGTTCAAAAATTCTTTCCTCCGTTGTTGCGTTTGTTTAGTTACGTCTGGGAACATCAATATCTTTGCTCCACCAAAAGGAGTTTTTGCATTTCGAAAATATAATCGTAGTATGGAGTTCAAATCTTGTTCAAACACAAAGACCACAAGAAGAGTGGCCCTTTCTGTCACATCCTCTAGGGACTGCTCCAATATTGCGGAAATATCTTTTAAACCTTCACTTTTATCCTGTACCATAGGATATTGAGCTCCACCTCTTATTCCTTCAATATTTCTCTTCGGAATATAAAAGATTTTACTTATTGGTGGTATAGTCTCTTTTGACATTTTTAAATTCTCCATTAAATATCTACGAAATAAATCCATTGGGGTATATCCTAATAATTTTGGAAAGTTCAAAAGTCTTAAGTTCAACCTTCTATTAAAATTTTCAATTTGTTCAATTTTTCTCTGTATAACAATTCTTTCTTTTACTACTGTTGATTGAAACTCTTTGAACTTTTCCATTTCTTTTTGAAGCGGTGCCACGCACGTTATTAAATCAGATTTAACAGATTCCACAGTAGTTTTTAAATCCTCAAACTTTTGATTTAAAAGACTTACTTCACTGGAAGATCTTTGAAGGGTTTGGTCTATCTTAGTTAGCATCTGCCAAATTCGTTCTAGATTTAACTCCGGTTGATTTTCTGGGGCCTTCATTCGGGCCTCTTCTCCCAGCATTTTTATCTTCGTCGGTAGTTCCCCACTGAATCGCATCCCTGCTCCACTTCCGGAAGGGGGATGTTTCTCCTCTATCGCCGCAGTTAACGCTGGACACGGAGGAACTGTCGGTGCAGGGGGGGAAAGCGATGTTTCTTCGCCCAGCAGCGGGTCCCCTTCCCTGGGAATCGCCGCATCGAGCTCCTCTACCCTGCTACTCTGAGAGACTCCGGAGAAAAAGTGCTCCAAGGTTGGTTGTTGCTGCGGGGAGGAGGCCGATGTCGGAGGGGGAACTGACCTCACCATCCCCTTCCTTTTCGTGTGAGGCATATTTGTTTCTTTGCGGATTATGTGAAGAAAAACAACACAAACTCTCGGAGCTAACTTAAAACACCTCCGGTCTCGTCGCCATCTTGGAAACGCCCCTTCAAACTCCTCTTACTGACTTATAAGTGCATTCACTCTGCAGTTCCTCAGTACCTCTCCACTCTCATCTCTCCCTACACTCCTCCCCGGGAACACCGTTCACTGGGTAAATCTCTCTTATCTGCACCCTTCTCCTCCACCGCTAACTCCAGATTCCGTTCCTTTTATCTTGCTGCACCATATGCCTGGAATAAACTTCCTGAGCCGGTCCGTCAAGCTCCTTCTCTGGCTCTCTTCAAATCTAGGCTAAAAGCCCACCTTTTTGATGCTGCTTTTAACTCCTAACCCTTACTCAGTACCCTTATTTTATCATCCCCACCTTAGTAATTCAATTTTCCTCTTATTTGTCCTGTTTGTCTGTCCTAATTAGATTATTAGCTCTGTCGAGCAGGGACTGTCTCTTCATGTTCAAGTGTACAGAGCTGCGTACATCTAGTGCTGCTATAGAAATGATAAGTAGTAGTAGTAGCATCCATTGACAAAACTGAAAGACTGTATTAATTTTTTTACATAGCGATCTGTTGTAAACAGAAGAACTAGCTTTGATCACACACATGGAACACAGAAAGACGCTTAACTGATGCAAAATAAATGACCACAAAGTGAAAATGAAACTGAAACCCCAAGAACCCACACTCTGCATGCAGTGTACACCAAAGAAACAGAAAGATGAATTTCCCACTGTACAGTGCAAAATATAAAGAAAGATGTTGGGTCCTCCTTACCAACCACTCCTCAATTTCACTCTTTTCACTACATTTACCTATAGCTTTACATGTCTTTCCTCGCTCCAGCTCTCCCATTCCATCTCTCCCCTTTCCTAGCCTCTTACTTACCAGTCTTTCATTAACTCTCCCTCTCTTGCCCCCCATTTCCAACATTCAGTGTCTAACTACCCCTGCCTTCTATGTCTCTGCCCCCCATATACCCAGTATTTTCCTTCTGTCTCTTTATTCACCCTTCCCCCAGCATCTCTCATTATAGTGTACCATCTTGCTCCCTCTCTCCTTACCCACAAGGCAGGGGTGCCCAAACTTTTCAGACCAAGGGTGCCAACATGGATCTCTCAGGTTGAGAATTTTGCTAATGGGAAGGGGAAAACCTCCTAATTTTCCCTGACCCAAGTACATTGTCCTGCAGCCCTATACTGTTGAGGTTGTCGGGCCAATAGGTTGCAGACCACTAATATGGAGCATAACAATCTTGTATCTCATCTCTCCCTACACCCCATGGTGTGGTATCATTCCCCCTCTCTTCCATCGCTCTCCTCTGATCATAACTGGTTCCAGGATGTATCCCTCTCTCTCTTTCTCCCCCTAATCTCATCGAACACCTCTCCCTCTCTTCTTTTTCCAGGTCCAACATCTTTCTTTTTCTCTCTTCCCCTTCCCAGTCCAGCATCGCTACTCTCCCTTTTGACCTTCCTCCCAGGTCCAGCATTTCTCTCCTCCTCTCTTTCCTCCATTTTCACTTCTCCCTCCCCCTAGGGCTAGCAGCTTTATCTTCTTTCTTTCTGTGGGTTCTGCATCTCTCCCTCTCCTCCCTCCCCACAAAGATCCACCTTGCCCATGGTCTTTCAAAGATCCACCTTGCCCATGGTCTTTCAAACTTACATAGTTGCTGGTCGCTAGCAGTGGCAGTGACTAACATAGTGGTCCTCAATAATAAGTCAGAGCCATTTTGGATCCAAATGAGCTGAAGGACAGCCACCAATTATCTTTCCATGTGGGGCTGAAATTAGTTACCAGCATGTGACAATGACACTCATCCCTTCTAGTCCACTTTTTAAAAAAATAAATATCTTTATTGGAGTGCAGGACAAACTATATTCCAAGAAAGAATATAAATGCACAACGATATTTAACAGCTGAGAAAAAAAATACAAGTTATAAACAGCAGCTCTCCCATTCCAAGCACAAAGAGCATCCTGCCCAATTTTTAATTACCCAACAGACAAACTCCCCGCTCCCACCCCCCTCCTTCCCACCCATTCCTGGAGTACCCTGGGAGCCAGAGAATATCGCCTCATATAAGTGCCAAAGGGATCTATATACTTGGCAAAGCTTCCTATAAAAGGATTGAAGCCATTGCTTTTCCCAACGAGCCATCTGAAGCTTCTTTGCGTTCCAATGCTGTAGGGATGGAGGACTCTCTGCAACCCAATGCATTAATATGGTCTTTCTAGCCAACATTAGTGCCACACACAAGAAGCGACACTGGCTAAGCAAACCAGAATCATCCCCCAGATGTAGCACTCAGTAAGACCACTCAACAGGCATGTCAAGCACAAGCTTAAAAGAGCCAAGAACTCCAGACCAAAATTATTGCAACCTCATGCATTCCAGAAAATGATTAGTCAGGGTGTCTGCTGCACATCTGCAGCACACACACTTTTCATCGTCCCAAAGACCCATCTGCTTTCCTCTAGATCTAGTGATACAGGTGCCTTGCAGCTTGAATTGTATCTCTTGTATGTTAGCATTGGGAGAGACTTTAAAAGCCAATACGAAGCATGCAGACAGTTCCACCTCAGACAACTCCTCCTCCAGCTGCTCTCCCCACTACCGTGCCAGATGAGCAAATGTAGAAGAGGGGCAGTGTTCCCTGCCCAGATCATACCAAGTTGCCAGTTTGTTTCCCTGGGCAGGCGACTGACAGAAAAGCTTATCCAAGAGGGTAAAAACCAGGCCTCGCCCACTAGAAGTCAGAGATGCACAATAGTGTCTCAGCTGCAGAAAGGAGAAAACGTCTGAGCGAGACAACCGCCATTGCTCTTTCGCTTGCTCAAACGATGGGATAACATCCCCCTCTGGGGCTATGAAATACCAACATCCCCCCCTTGCCCAGGCTCAAAATCGAGTCTCATCTTGCCCTGCAGGAAAGTAAGGTTTGCCGACCGCTGGCAAGAAGGGGGAAGGACCAGAGCCCCCCCCCCCCAGATGGCATCTCCACCACATCCATGCCCGGCGCAGCGGGCGGAGTAGAAAATGCAGCCTCCTATCCCTTGCCTCAGGCAGTTGTAATAGGTTAAGAGCTGAGTAGGGGTGTGAGCAATCCTCCCATATGTAACATGGTGCATATTTGTAAACACCTGTGTGTAGCTCAAGAATCCATCTAAGCAATGCTGCCACATTGTAAAGACATAAATCTGGCAAGTTGAGCCCCCCCCCCCCCCCCTTATCCCGAGACCAGGTCAATTTAGTGTAACTAATTCATGCCCTGCGACCCGCCCAGATAAAGGAACCTATGGTCCCTTTGTATAACTCTTTCTCCCGTTTGGTGAGCCATATAAGCAACATCTGTAAGGAGTACAAGATCTTGGGGAGGAGAACCATTTTAACTAATGCTACTCTGCCTAACAACGAAATTGGCAAATCTCTCCAGCGACAACATTAAGATTTAATATGCTCCAATTTATCCTGAATATTCTTGCAATATACCACCTCCAAGTCTCTATGGAGATATACTCCCAAATATTTTAAAGCTCCCGATGACCATGCAAGGGGAGAAGTAGACAGCTGCCGACATCCACATGGAGAGGAGACAGCTAAGGCCTCAGAGTTTTCAAAATTAATCTTTAACCCCGAAAAGGATCCAAATTGCATAATAAGGGACACAAATTTAGGAATAGATTCTGTCACCCGATCTAGATATATAAGCATACAGTCAGCAAACAGATTGATTCTAAACTCCTGAGATCCAACTTTAAGCCCCCCAAGCTCCTTAGAGTGTCTGATTTTTATAGCAAGAGGCTCCAATGATAATACAAATAGCATAGGAGATAAAGGGCAGCCCTGTCTTGTGCCTCATTCCAGAGTAAATTCTGGGGTCAAAGCCCCGTTTATCAAACTCTGTGCTGTTGGGCAGCTATATAGAGATCAGACTTCCCCCCCAAAAAATTCCCCCATAGTGCTAAATTGAGGGAGCACCCAAAATAAATAATCCCACAAAATTTTATCAAAGGCTTTCTCTGCATCAAGGCACGTTATTATAGCATCTCCTGGGATACACCGTAGCGCTTGTAGAGCTGGTAATGCACGCAATATGTTATAAGAGGTATATCGACCTGGCACAAAGCCAGCTAGATGCTGGTAATATTTTTCCCAATCTCTGAGCTAGGATGTTAGCGAAGAGTTTAATATCCTGATTGAGGAGCAAAATCAGGCGGTACGAGCCAAACAGCTCCGCATTTCTCCCCGGCTTGGGAAGCACTACATTATGAGAATGGGCCAGCCTCCCTCCCCAGTAACAAACAAATGATGGCAGAACTCCTGAAAGGGAGGCCCAGTTTTCCTGCCTAAGATTTTTATAAAACTCAGGGCCTAAACCATTCAGGCCATGTGCTTTTGCCAGCTTGAGGTGCCGTATAGACTGGCATATCTTCGACACCTCAACGATGGCATTTAAGGCATCCTGCTGAGCCTGCAACAATTGTGGCAAATTAAGGTCCCTAAAAAACGAGTCTTTCTGTTCCCGATCAGTCTCCCCTTTATCATAAAGTGTCTTGTAGAATCTCACAAAAGCATTCTGAACATCTTCCATTATTGTTGCCAACCTGCCCTCCTGCATTCGTACTTTAGCTATTACCTGCTTCGCCCGTCTATGCCTCATCAATGCAGCCAGCAGTTTTCCAGCCTTGTTTCCCCATCTGTAAAGGTTATACTTATGCATATGAATATCCTGAGCCACCCCAGCATTTAAGAGGTCATTGATTTGCTGACATACAGCAATGTGCTCCTGCCTCACCGCCTCATCTCTGGTAAGAATGTGCTTACCCCATAGCTGCTGCAACTGGCCGGTCAGGACCAAAAATTGGTGCTCTCTTTCTCTGCGGGTTTTCGCAGTTTAGGCCAGAATTTTCCCCCTTAACAAGAGGTAACGATCCCACGCCTGGAGTAAAAGCTTTCAAACGTGTGACTCTAAATATAAAGTAGGGTTCATAAGCCACATCCTCAACCTCTCCCCCTGACGCCAACGAATATCCACCCAAACCAAACAGTGATCTGAGACTGCCCCGTCTGCGATGTTGAGATAGAAGAGAAGGGTCCTATATAATCGAGCCGCACATGCACCCCATGCACCTGTGAAAAGAAGTTATAGGCATGATTTTCTGGGTGTAACATCTGTCATATATCCGAAAGACCCAGTTCACGCAAAAGAAAATTCACCCCTCTATCCTCCCAGGCAGGAGCTCTAGATTTTGCTGGGCAGCAGTCTATAAGAGGATCTGCAGTTATACTGAAGTCTCTCCCCACAATTAATTGATATCCACTTAGAGCCATAAATTGTGCTAGCAAGCAGGAAAAGAAAGAGTAGGAGTACACATTAGGAGCATAGACTGAGCATAAAGCAACTTTCCTTCCCGCCTCCTCCCCTGACCACAAAACAAACCAGCCCTCCGGATCTTGAACTAATTTATGCAGTGTGACCTGATGCTTTTTATGAAACAGAATAGCTACACCCTTTTGTCTGCTATTAAAGGAGGAGTAAGCTAGCTCACCCACCCAGTTGTGTTTCAACTTTAAGTGCTCTGCTTGTGAGAGGTGGGTCTCTTGTAAGAGCATGACATCCACCTTCATCTTGGAACAGCATGAGAAGATTTTTGTACGCTTGATGGGGGAATGGATGCCATCTACATTTAAGGAGCCAAATCTCAGATTACTCATATGTCATGAACCAAGTGTCTGTACTGCCCGGCCTAATGAAAAAGAAATCGGTCCAGTCCGGGAGGCAGCGTCCCAGCTTTGCCGCCCCCCCAGCTCCCCTCTCCCATGTTGTGAGTAAACTACTGAGAGAAAATGAAAAAGAAAAATCCCCAGATAATCTCAAAGTCTCCAGGAATCCCAACCCACTCCTAATCCTATTCTTTACTCCGCCCCCTTCCCCCCATCCCAAACAAACATGCAAAAAGAGTAATCCACACATACAACATCCACCCCCTCTTTCAAACTCCCACAATAAACATGGAGGAGTGGCCTAGTGGTTAGGGTGGTGGACTTTGGTCCTGAGGAACTGAGTTCAATTCCCAGCACAGGCAGCTCCTTGTGACTCTGGGCAAGTCACTTAACCCTCCATTGCCTGCCGCATTGAGCCTGCCATGAGTGGGAAAGCGCGGGGTACAAATGTAACAAAAATAAAAATAAAATAAAAAAAATACTCCTTTGAACCACCCAACAATTACCCAACAGCCCCCTCCCGAGAACACATAGTGTTACAACTTCCCCTCAAAGTGTGCTCCCTCACCCTTCCTCACCTCAGCAAGGATCCAACATAGTAATACGTAATATTATTACACTGTCTGATAGGAAGTGACACATCCAACAAAAAACAGGTAGAAAGCAATAATCAAAATCCCCTCGGGGGTACTCTTAAAGACAATGCTGCTCATCAACCCACAAACTGGGAGCACCTTGCAGCTTTGGAACAGCAACGAGACATTCCCAATGAAGTTGTCTCGTAGATTGCCGGGAATACTATTTCCACACACAGCCTGACATATACAACCCCCCCCCCCCCCCCCCCCCCCGTGCATGTGAACTTGACACGGCAGAGTCAAAAGAATCAAAACAAACATGCACTGGGTGAAGAAAAAGGGAAAAAAAAACCAAAACAAAAAAACAATCTGTCCAGTATCCACTCGGCAGCAGCTCACAATCTAAAGCATAAAAAACAAAAAGTCCAAAAATCCCCATATTGGTCACCAAGCAGCCTCTCACCGAAACCTCCAAGGTTAGCATCACCAGGTCTGAAGCATGGACAGCTAAACCGAAGAAATCTACTCTGCTTTTGGCTCCTCTGGTGTCTCCATAAACAATGTATTACTGTTGTGCACCACCTGCACTCACGCAGGATATTGTAGAGAAAATTTAATCCCTTTGTTAAACAGCTGAGAACAATATGGCAATAAACATCTACGCAGGTCAGACACACGTGGTGAAAAGTCTTGAAACATCAGTACTTTAGATACCTGATAAATCACCTCTTTTCGTTGACGAAATTTAACCATGAATTGGGATTTTTCAGCATAATTAAGAACACGGGCAACTACAGGACATGGTCTGGTGTTTTGATCAAGGAATACTCCTACGCAGTGAACTTGTTCAATCCATAGCCGCTGCCCATCTACTTCCAGGCCCAAATCCCGAGGAAGCCATGACTCCACCAAGTCCCATAGCTCTTTTTCCTTCACTCTTTCATGTAGCCCAACAAGCTTGATGTTATTGCGGCAGCTTCTATTCTCCTGATCATCCACTCTCTCCTCCACTTTCTAGCAACACTTCTCCAACTCTGCTACCTGGGAAGTCATGGCATTCGTGAGATCTTCCTGATGCGATATTCTGTCCTCCGCTTGTTGGATGCATGCGTTCTTGCGTGGTTATGCCTTCCTTGAGCTCGTCCATTGTAGGGTGTAATTTTGATAGCTTATCATCAAGGATGTCTGCCACATTTCGCATGATTTCCTTAATCGCTGCCTCCTGCTGTGCAATCACTGGCAATTCTTGAGCCTCTCCTGTCGTGCCATGCTCGGACGCCATCTTGGCCACATGACTGCTTCCGCGCTGTTTGACATAGCAGCTAGCAGGAATAACCAAATCACCACCCTCCAGGGCGCCGCAACCTCTCCTGCAGCTACACTTAGTGTTAGCACAGCGAGCAGTGAATTTGTGGGTCCAGTGCTGGGAGGAAGGCAAGTATTAAAGCTGATTTTCCAAAACAGGAGTGAGGAGAGCAGCTGTCAGGCGTCTGCTCAGGTGGCAGCCATCATGTGACCCCCTCTTCTAGCCCACTTTTGAACTTTTTATTAAGGGTATCCTCAAGAAGATGGGCAATTAAAAATGTATTCTCTTCTTTGCTTGTCCTTTAAGCATGCAGCTCTTCCCTCCATCTACATTCTGCTTTCTGTCACAAGCTCAGGAATAGAGACAGAATAGTGAAGCAAAAACAGAATGATGATGGGGGCCACCCCAGAGGTCTCCAGGGGCTGCCATTGGCCCCCGGATCTTGAATTGAAGAACACTGGATTAACATATGCTGCCTCCAGCCAGCTCAAGAGCCTTCCTTCTGCAGCATCCCAGACCCTCTGATACAACTTCCTATTTCCATATGGGTGGGATATGGCAAAGGGAATGCTCCAGGGCTGGCTGGAAGTAGTGTGTGTTATCTGCTGCCAGTGACAGCTGACAATGACAAAAGTAAGTTTGAAAGACTGCAGCAGAGTGTATAATTATGGTACAGCCAGAGACCCCCCCACTGGAATGGTGGCGGGCCCAGTCATAGAGCTCAGGCCATTACAGACCTTGGCTGAGTCAGAAATCTGATGGCTGACATAACTGGGAGCTTACCGGAAAAGTATGGCCTAGTTTGTAGCCCGGATTGAGGCCTAAATAAGCTAAATTAGAAAAAGTTAGGTCAATAGATATGGAAACAAAATGGAGGATTTCAGCACAAAATGGAAGCCGTATCTGTTACAAAGTGGAATTTTCTCTAATGTAAGTTAGAAAAACAAGTTGAGAAATGAGTGAGTCATGCCAGGTGCAAAGAAAATAGGGAACTAGCTGTCCAAGAGGGGAGGGAGACTTTCCTGTGAGCAGGATTGTGGCCAGCCATGGTGTGAGAAAGGAAAGGTGTAGCTGGATGCAGGGTCTTGCTTAAGATTCGTGGTCAAGCGAGCTAGAGACAAAACCACGTTAGCAAGATAGAAGCTACTCATTAGCATGAGCCAATCAGTGACAACCATGACATTAGCATAGATCCAATCAGGTATATCTATTGTCATATTATCCATATCCTGAGGGCACCTATAAAAATCAGAGTATTTCCTGGTTTAAGCTAGAGAGAAGGGTTGCCACTCTTTCTCTCCAAGGGAAACCAATGTGTCCAGCAGAATTGACAAATTACCTAATTGCTTTCCCTTGTAAAACCTTTAATTGGTAAAAGAAATTATAAAAGATTAGGAATAATTAACACCTGTTTGCAGCCGGATTATTATATTACTATAACTAATTGATTGTACGTGCCTGTTGTCAATCACTGATTTGACTTGTATCTTGGCAAATAAACTCCTCATCCCAAATGATGTTCTGTGGACTTCACTTTATGATCAGAGGCTGTAAGTATAAATGCTTTTGCTGTATCAGGCTATCTTTCGCTGCATTGTATAACCTGTGACATAAATCCAGTTTGTCATAAGGCTGGTTTCTTTTCCTTAGACCTAACGTCTCTCTTAGTGGCAATTCCTTTTAGAACTTCACAACTCCTTGATTACCCCAGTACTAGTGCTATTTAGAGATGGAGTCAGATTTAAGGTCACTCCAGCCTTCTTGGGGGTCTCTGAACCCTATATTAAAACAAGAGGGAGAAAGAGAAGCTGGATCCACATGGAGGAGGAAAGGGAGGAGAGTATGGTGAGTATAGTGTGGCCTTGTCTTTACTCTGTTGGTGTCTGGGAACCTGTATGCCTTTACAAAGTGCTGGAGGGGTTGCCGGGGACATGAAGAGTACCTTTTGCAGTTGATACAGGTTGCATAACAGGTTCTGTTGGGCCCTTTCATTGTAGACATGGAAGTCGCCACACACCAAAGGCACCACTGATGTGTCAAGCTATCAACTGCAGCAAGGACTGCAGTGTATGGTATCTGCTTCCTGATTGCACTCACATGAGAGGGGGGCATTGCTGAAATGGCCAATTTATATTGCATGATCTAATATAACCTACTACTACTACTTAACATTTCTAGAGCGCTACTAGGGTTATGCAGCGCTGTACAGTTTAACAAAGAAGGATAGTCCATGCTGAAAGGAGCTTACAATCTAAAGGACGAAATGTCAAGTTGGGGAGTCTAGATTTCCTGAATAGAGGTATAGTGGTTAGGTGCCGAAGGCAACATTGAAGAGGTGGGCTTTGAGCAAGGATTTGAAGATGGGCAGGGAGGGGGCTGGCGTATGGGCTCAGGGAGTTTGTTCCAAACATGGGGTGAGGCGAGGCAGAAAGGGCGGAGCCTGGAGTTGGCGGTGGTGGAGAAGGGTACTGAAAGGAGGGATTTGTCTTGAGAGCGGAGGTTACGGGTAGGAACGTAAGGGGAGATGAGGGTAGAGAGGTAAGGAGGGGCTGCAGATCGAGTGCATTTGTAGGTTAGTAGGAGAAGCTTCAACTGTATGCGGTACCTAATTGGAAGCCAGTGAAGTGACTTGAGGAGAGGGGTGATATGAGTATATCGGTCCAGGCAGAAGATAAGACGTGCAGCAGAGTTCTGAACAGACTGAAGGGGGGATAGATGGCTAATATAGATCTAATATAGATCTAATATAGATCTAATATAACCTGACCACTATCAAAGTGTAGAGACAAAGCATACAGCACTACAGCTATATTGTGAACCTGTCTTTTCACAGACTTAGCCCATGTCAGCTCCCATGCATAGGCTTGTTCCTGTAATAAGCCTCAAGCACACTGCTGGCACATCAAATCTAACAGAGGCAAATCAACTGTTCACAACAACTTTTGTTTACTGTGCTGGGGACCTTCATGGACAAGATAAAAACATCTATGACGGAAAGAGCCGGGTCCTTGGGCCCCCAAACACACAACACTGGAAAACATATTAAGATGCAGTCAGTAGTCCAGCAGCGAGAAGGGTGCTATCCAGTCTTTTGCACTGAGTGTCACATGTATGACTATCTTGCAATTGGTGAGGTGTCATATGTGTGTGCTCAATGCAAAGAGCTCCTAGCTCTCAGAGAACAAGTCCGTTCTCTTGAGGCTAGAGTAGCAGACTTGGAGGAGCTGAGGGAGACAGAGAGTTACATAGAGGAGGCCTACAGAGATGTTGTAGAGAAGTCCCACCTCCAATCTGGCAGCCCCTGTGCTGCCTTGGAGGAGGGAGGCATACTAAAAGGACAGCATCACCTAAGTGAGGCTGGAAGTAATCCTGTAGACAGGATCACAACACCAGGGAATGTAATATCCTCTCATACCGAGGATGTGTCTCCAGGAGCTAGTGCCCAGGTGGGAAGGGTTAGGACAGATGTTGTAGTTGGTGATTCAATTAGGCAAGTAGCTGGGTGGCTGGTGGACATGAGAATCACCTGGTCACTTGTCTGCCTGGTGCGAAGGTGGCAGACCTCACGCGTCACCTGCATAGGATTTTAGATAGTGCTAGGGAGGAGCTGGCTGTCTTGGTACATGTGGGTACCAATGACATAGGAAAATGTGGGAGAGAGGTTCTGGAAGTCAAATTTAGGCTCTTAGATAGAAAGCTCAAATCCAGAACCTCTAGGGTAGCATTTTCTGAAGTGCTACACGTTCCACGCGCATGGCTCAAGAGACAGGCAGAGCTCCGGAGTCTCAATGCGTGGATGAGACGATAGTGCAGGGAGGAGGGTTTTAGATTTGTTAGGAACTGGGCAACATTCTGGGGAAGGGGGAGCCTATTCTGAAAGGATGGGCTCCACCTTAACCAGGGTGGGACCAGGCTGCTGGCATTGGCATTTAAAAAGGAGATAGAGTAGCTTTTAAATTAGAAACGGGGGGCAACGCCAACAGTTGCTCAAAAGCGTATGGTTTGGGATAAGGTATCTTTCAAAGATATCACCAAAACAGGGAAGATAGGGTATCCTGATAGTGAGGCTGCAAAAGAGACCGTAGTAGATCAGGTTCCTTAAATACAAATCAGACAAAAGATTGCAAATTAATACTGTCAAGCATCATGTAAATAGGAACAACAAACATACTTTGAAATGTCTATATGCAAATGCCAGGAGCCTAAGAAATAAGATGGGAGAGTTAGAATATATTGCACTAAATGAAAAATTAGCTATAATAGGCAACTCTGAGACCTGGTGGAAGGAGGATAACCAGTGGGACTGTCGTAACGGGGTACAAATTATATCATAGTATAGGTTGGATCGAATTGGTGGAGGGGTAGCATTGTATATTAACGAGAGCCTTGAATCAAATAGATTGAAAATTCTACAGGAAACAAAACACTTCTTGGAATCACTGTGGATTGAAATTCTATGTGTAAAGGGGAAAAGGATAGTGATAGGAGTGTACTACCGTCCACCTGGCCAGGATGAATAGACGGATACAGAAATGTTAAAGGAAATTAGGGACGCAAACAAACTGGGCAACACAATAATAATGGGTGATTTCAATTATCCTGATATTGACTGGGTAAATGTAATATCAGGGCACACTAGGGAGGTAAAATTCCTTGATGAAATCAAGGACTGCTTTATGGAGAAGCTGGTACAGGAGCCGACGAGAGAAGGAAAAATTCCAGACCTAGTCCTTAGTGGAGCACATGATCTGGTGCGGGAGGTGGTGCTGGGGCCGCTTGATAACAGTGATCATAATATGATCAGTTGGACCACTAGATGGACCACTAGATGACCGAGGAGTAAAAGAGATGATCAGGGAAGACAAAGCCGTAGCGGAGAGATTAAATGAATTCTTTGCTTTAGTCCTCACCGAGGAAGATTTGGGTGGGATACCGGTGCCAGAAATGGTATTCGAAGCTGACGAGTCGGAGAAACTTAATGAATTCTCTGTAAACCTGGAGGATGTAATGGGGCAGTTCTACACACTGAAGAGTAGCAAATCTCCTTGACTGGATGGTATTCATCCAAGAGTACTGATAGAACTGAAAAATGAGCTTGTGGAGCTATTGTTAATAATATGTAATTTATCCTTAGAATCGAGCGTGGTACCGGAAGATTAGAGGGTGGCAAATGTAATGCCGATTTTTAAAAAAGGTTCCAGAGGAGATCCGGGATATTATAGACCGGTGAGTCTGACGTCGGTGCTAGGCAAAATGGTAGAGACTATTATTAAGAATAAAATTACAGAGCATATTCAAAAGCATGGATTAATGAGACGTGGAGGGGCATAATCGAAAGGTGCGCCCAAGTTTTCCTCAGGACGTCCTCGCAGTATGTCACGGCGAAAGAGTGGGGAAACCTGAATTATCAAAACAAAATGGGCGTCCATCTTTCGTTTCGATAATATGGTCAGGGACGCCCAAACTGCGAAATTTAGGTTGACCTTACAGATGGTCGTCCCCGATTTTCGGTGATAATGGAAACCGAGGACGCCCATCTCAGAAACGACCAAATCCAAGTCATTTGGTCGTGGGACGAGCCAGCATTCGTAGTGCACTGGTCCCCCTGACATGCCAAGACACCAAATGGGCATCCTAGGGAGCACTGGTCATCTGGTCAGTTCGGGCACTTTTTTGAGGCTTGGTCGTAACAAAAAATGGACCAAGTAAAATCACCCAAGTGCTCGTCAGGGACACCCTTCTTTTTTCCATTATCGGTCAAGGACGCCCATGTGTTAGGCAAGCCCCAGTCCCGCCTTCTCTACGCTTCCGACACATCACCGTGAACTTTGGTCATCCCCGCGACGGAAAGCAGTTGAGGACGCCGAAAATCGGATTTTGATTGTGCCGATTTGGGCGACCCTGGGAGAAGGACGCCCATCTCCCGGTTTGTGTCGAAAGATGGGCGCCCTTCTCTTTCGAAAATAAGCTTTTTTTTGTTGCCAGTTGCAGTATGAACAAATACAGGTGTTAATTGTGGTAAAAGAGGTTCGTGTTTGGTAGATACACTGGGGGAAGTTAGGGAGGGGAGATGAGGTTCTAACCCTCGACTTCTCTTCGCCACACTAAACTCTCTTCTCAAGGTATCTCCGTCCCCTATTCCCCCTTCTCTTTTTCCTCAGACCCTAGCTGATTACTTCCATGATAAAATCCGTAAGATTAACCTTGAATTTTCATCCAAACCCTCCCCACCTCTCTCTCCCTTAGTCCTCACCCCCTACTCTCCTTCTTTCTCCTCCTTCTCAGAAGCTTCCACTGAAGAAACTGCCCTTCTTCTTTCCTCCTCTAAATGTACTATCTGTGCCTCTGATCCCATCCCTATTTACCACTATCTCTCCTACTATCATCCCTGTCATCTGTCACATCCTAAATCTTTCACTCTTCACTGCAACTGTTCCTACGGCCTTCAAACATTCTATTGTCACTCCACTCCTTAAAAAACCCTCACTTGACCCTACATGTCCCTCCAATTATCGCCCCCATCTCCATTTCCTCTCCAAATTACTTGAGCGCGTTGTTCACCGCCGTTGTCTTGACTTTCTCTCTTCTCAACCTATTCTTGACCCACTTCAATCTGTTTTTTGCCCTCTTCACTGTACTGAAACTGCACTTACTAAAGTCTCTAATGATCTGCTTCTGGCTAAATCCAGAGGTCTCTATTCCATCCTCATCATTCTTGACTTATCCGCTGCTTTCAACACTGTTCGCCACACCTTACTCCTCGATACGCTGTCCTCGCTTGGATTCCAGGGCCCTATTCTTTCCTGGTTTTCTTCCTACCTCTCACTCCGTACTTTCAGTGTTCACTATGGTGGATCCTCTTCAACTTCCCTCCAGCTTTCAGTTGGTGTGCCTCAGGGTTCTGTCCTTGGCCCACTCCTTTTCTCCATCTATACTTCTTCTCTCGGTGCCCTAATCGCTTCCCATGGCTTTCACTACCATCTTTACGCTGATGACTCTCAGATCTACATCTCCACCCCTGAAATCTCAACCTTAATCCAGGACGGTACCATGTAAGCCACATTGAGCCTGCAAATAGGTGGGAAAATGTGGGATACAAATGAAACAAACAAATAAATAAATAAACATGGATTTAGTGAAGGGAAATGTTGCCTCACTACTACATTTCTTTGAAGGGGTGAACAAACATGTGGATAATGGTGAGCCGGTTGATATTGTGTATCTGGATTTTCAGAAGGTGTTTGACAAAGTATCTCATGAAAAACTCCTGAGGAAATTGGAGAGTCATGGGATAGGAGGTAGTGTTCTATTGTGGATTAAAAACTGGTTAAAAGATAGAAAACAGAGAGTAGGGTTAAATGGTCAGTATTCTCAATGGAGAAGGGTAGTTAGTGGGGTTCCCCAGGGGTCTGTGCTGGGACCGCTGCTTTTTAACATATTTATAAATGATCTAGAGATGGGAGTAACTAGTGAGGTAAATAAATTTGCTGATGACACAAAGTTATTCAAAGTCGTTAAATCGCAGGACGATTGTGAAAAATTACAAGAGGACCTCACGAGACTGGGAGACTGGGCGTTTAATGTGAACAAGTGCAAAGTGATGCATGTGGGAAAGAGGAATCTGAATTATAGCTACGTCATGCAAGGTTCCATGCTAGGAGTCACGGACCAAGAAAGAGATCTAGGTGTCGTCGTTGATGATACGTTGAAACCTTCTGCTCAGTGTGCTGCTGCTGCGGCTAAGAAAGCAAATAGAATGTTAGGTATTATTACGAAAGGAATGGAAAACAAAAATGAGGATGTTATAATGCCTTTGTATCGCTCCATGGTGCGACCGCACCTTGAATATTGTGTTCAATTCTGGTCGCCGCATCTCAAAAAAGATAATAGTGGAATTAGAAAAGGTGCAGAGAAGGGCGACGAAAATGATAAAGGGGATGGGACGACTTCCCTATGAGGAAAGGCTAAAGCAGCTAGGGCTCTTCAGCTTGGAGAAAAGGCGGCTGAGGGGAGATATGATAGAAATCTATAAAATAATGAGTGGAGTTGAACAGGTAGATGTGAAGCGTCTGTTTACGCTTTCCAAAAATACTAGGACTAGGGGGCATGAGTAAATTTAAAACGAATTGGAGAAAGTTTTTCTTCACTCAACGTGTAATTAAACTTTGGAGTTCGTTGCCAGAGAATGTGGTAAAGGCGGTTAGCTTAGCGGAGTTTTAAAAAGGTTTAGACGGCTTTCTAAAGGAAAAGTCCATAGACCATTATTAAATGGACGAGGAAAATCCACTATTTCTGGGATAAGCAGTATAAAATGTTTTGTACTTTTTTGGGATCTTGCCAAGTATTTGTGACCTGGGCCACTGTTGAAAACAGGATGCTGGGCTTGATGGACCTTTGGTCTTTCCCAGTATGGCAATACTTATGTACTTGGAGCAGATCCTTCTGAGTCGTAGTAATTGGCACAGAGGTAGTTTTCTCTTGAGACTGTTGTTGTGGTAGCTGGTGTAATGTAAAAATGCATTGCAGTCTGTAGGTTTCCTGTAAATGGAGGTCATGAATTGGTTATCCTCTATTCTGATTGATTTCGCTTGGACTGTACTGGATCTTGAACTTTAACGCAATATGTACTCTTTATACTTGCCTGCTTAATCTACTATGTCAATCATGATCTAACCATGATCTTTAATGTAATACCACTTGTATCTCTCACTCCAGAAATGGTGATCGCCATGACGGAACAATGTAAGCCACATTGAGCCTGCAAATAGGTGGGAAAATGTGGGATGCAAATACAACAAATAAATAAATAAATTGGTGTTTGAACGTTTAACCAGTCATAGAAGGAATGCAATGTGTTGATATCTCCATGCCACAAAATGAAGATGTCATTGATCTATCTCTTATACAGTTGGATGTGTGTTTTGAATGGATGTGCATCTAGGTATATTCTTTCAAAATTGGCAACGAACTGTAGCATGTCCCCTTGGCTGCGATACTGGTAGAAGCTGGGACGGAGTCCTTTCCCATCTTGGAATGTGAGGCTGTTACAACGCAAGCCCCCAAAATACAAAACAAACAACAACAAAAAACAAACTACTGCAATTCCAATTGTAATTCAGGATTTCAGTCTGACTTCACCAAGAACAAAGTAGCACTCAGTGCTCCTTAGCAGAGATAGTTCTTTCTCATTGCACAGCCCTCTGTAATGTTAGTCCTCCTATGATTTGAATCAAAAAAGGATGGAACAGTTCACTCTCTCTCTCCAGATTAGGAAAAAAAAACCCCTGGACAAACAATCTGTGGAGGATCTGTCTTTCTGCAGGCTTGAAAAACTTCCAGGGAACTTAAATGTCTCCCACTTCTAAGCACAGTCCTTTTTCAAGCTTGAAAACTATTAGGGAACTTAAATATCTCCCACTTTTAAGCACAGTCCTTCTGCAAGCTTGAAAATTATCAGGAAACTTAAATGTCTCCCACTTCTAAGCACAGTCTTTCTCAAAAATAAACACAAAGCAAGAAACTCAGAGCACTGCTACTGCTTATCAGTTAAAGTTAATTTTTCAGTTCAAAACAGTTCAGAACTAGTTGATTGTTTTTCACACCTCTTGCTGACAGCCCCAGCATAACTTACACTGGGGGTTGTCCCTCACCTTCCACTTTAACTGGTCCGGTACTCCTACAGGGACTGTATGAAAGAAGAATGTAGAGGGCATTGAATCACTGACACTTCCAGCAGCTATCTTCAATTGTTCTCTGTAGCTAACTCCATCCTTTCCTCCTCTTCAGGAAGTGTGATCCCTGGAGCAGTTTGGGTGATGTCCTGATCAACCCACTCCATCTCCTCATTTCCTACTTCCTCCTTATTAGCCCATGGGAACCTCTAGCTCTCCCAGTTGCAGCCTGTGTCCATGTTAAACTGCATGGTTAGCCAGGGAGCTTGGGCTAAATCAGGATCCTAGTCTGTCTGTAGGGACTGTTCTCCAAATTGCATGGAATCTATCCATCTGGGACCCTCCTCTTTCTCTTGCCAGGAGAGGTTTCTCCCGCTCTCTCAAAAACCTATGCTGTGGCTGGGGGTGATACAAGTGGGAACTTTCCCGGCCCTGCCTGCCAGCTCTAGGCAGAGCCCGTGAATCATTACAGTATAAATTAGCGAGGTCAGGGATCATGCTGGCCCCCATGGCTGTTCCTTTTACCTACTGATAAAAGGTATCTTGGAAACGGAAATAGTTCTTGGTGAGTGCCATGGTGGCACATGTAAGAACGGGATGATTTGGAATCCTTCTGTGGTCTGTTCTGGCACACAGGGTGTGTTCAATAATGTTGAGGGCTTCCAATTGTGGGATGTTGGTGTACAGTGAGTCTATGGATCTTCTGTGAGTTTTATATAGTATTGGGGATCATCAAGTTCATCTACGTAGTTGGACCTGTCCACTATCGCAATGCCACCGCCATGTCAGTTGACTTTATGACTATACTGTGATTCTTGGCTAATGATTGGACTGCATCTTGTTCTGTTTTGGAGAGGTTGTAAAACTGTGGCTTTCTTCTTGCTTCCAGTTATTTTAGATCACATTCTATACAGGTGTTAAATGTATGTATTAGAGGATCTGGTGGTCCAGGTGCCATCCATGTGGAGGGTTTCTTAACAACAGACATGTCTGCAATGGGTGTAGTATTGGAGAATGTTTGAATAATTTGAAGTTTGCGACTGAATTTGAAGAGATCCACCTGTGTTTGGAATGCATTGTATTTGGTAGTAGGGACGAAAGATAAACCTTTCTGTAATACGCTGGATTCAGAATCAGATAGAACATGATTGGACAAACTGAAAATAGGTATATTTATCTCCAGCTGTCTATCCGCTGGCGTTTTCTGCTGTGAAAGTGAGGATATCTGTATGCTCCTCTGCCCCTCCCTCGCTCTCTGCCTCATGTTGGATATCTGCATCTTGCTTGCTGCTGATAGTATATCGGCATTTCCTTTGAGTCCTTCTTCCAAAGAAGCTCTAAAAAAGTATCAGACTGATGTAGTTGGGACGTTGCATTGGATGTGATATGCTGAAGTGTGTTGTTAGACTGTATTGGTGATGTGGGGGCCATGTGTGGTGAAAGTGGAGATGTAGCTGGGCTATTCAATGGGAATATATAAAAGTCACCTGAATCGCTCCTGATTCTCTTTCTTCTTTGCTCTACAGGGGCTAGGGTGTCTCTAGCTGGTAGGGGGTGGGATGTGTCAGTTGTTTTCCTTTTTTTTTGGTTGTAATACGGACTAGCTTTGGTGAATGTTTTGGTTTCTTTGATATCTATTTTGAATTTGTCTATTTTTTAATTTATATCTTGTAATACTGCTTGGAAGTGAGGATCGTCATGCTGTAAAGTTTCTAGCTTCACATCATGTGTTTGAAGTAAAAGTTTACTCTTGCTTTTAGATGTCTCCGCTATTAAAATCATAAGATCTAAACTGCATTTGTTTAAAATAGAGCATCACTACTGATAAAATCTTGATTGTCTAGGAACATTGTGGGGCCTTTAGTAATTCTAAGGCCCCTAGGTATCCTTTTGGCTCTGCAGTAGTTAAGTATGGTGTGAAAATGCAGATCATTTCTTACAATGTTCTTCTTAAGGGTGATTATATCTAACCAAAGGTCCATAAGTGGATTCTGTAGCTAGTCCTTTGTCGGTGTCTTCGGGACCTACTTCTTGTAGTAACTGGTTGAGATGAGGGGGGGTTATCACCTACTTTGCTGACCCGCCAGCTACCACTGACTAGAGAGGAAGTAACAGATACGGCCGCTCCTTCCCACGTTCTTGTTAGCACGGTAACGCTCCCTTAAACCGCATTCTTGTCTGGAGAGTCTTTTCTTTGTATTTTGTGCGGAAAACACATTCGTTTGCTACTTGGATAGCTGCGACAAGGGAGAAAAACACCCTGACTCGGAAAACCTTCTCCCACTGCCCACTGAATTGAGGGAATAGGAGACATTCACCAGCTGCAGTTCCACTCTCCAGCAGCCGTCTTACAATCACAATGTTGGAACGGACAGTCTGATTAATGTTCCTCTGGTTCCTGGACTGGGCTCATGCACGTGGCACGTGTCAGCTGGTCCCTCTTCCACTCTCCGGCAAGGGTCAACCCTGCTTAGCCTGCAGGATTCAATGTAAGCCCAGACCTTTGAACTACGAGCTTGTCCTTATTCCAAACCCCCAAGTTCTGCAGCTCCTTTGGGTAACTGTTACTCAAGCCGTCCTTATGGTCGTAGTTCAACAAACGTGCAACTACTTTTATAGGTTAAGGGTTTTTATTTACACAGGCTTAGTTACACAGACTTATTTCTGTTCCAACTTCATTATTACAGGACAGTTCTTCACCTCAAGTTTCTTACATTTACTCCACCTCGACAATATAGTTCAAGTTCCTATCTCAAGACATTCTAACCACAATCCAGTTTCTCTTGGCTCTACTTCTGTTCTCAGGTAGTTTACTGGCTACTTTCTCTTCTCACTAACCATTCATTTCATCAACATGGCTTCAACCTCCTCTCTTACAGGCGATCCTCCCGTCCACCAGCCACACAGCTATCTATATGCCTAATTATTGAATCACCAACCACAACAGCTGTCGTATCCTTTCCTTCCCGAGCAGTACCTGGAGACATATCCCTGGTGCTTATGTACTTATGTAATTTAGACACATGCATGTTTATTTGCCATTCATTCATTTTGTTTTTTTGAATGTATATTCTGGGCCGCAATGTGCCAATTTCACATTGAACATAAATGGGCAGACCTGCTTTTTAAAAATAATGTCCCAGATGTGCACATTTATACTTTAAAATGTATTTTACCATATATACATCCTTTCAAAAATATGCCTCCACATCCATCAAACAAATCACAGTATTCATTCACTAAGGTCAAGAGGTAAGAAAATTCAGCCATATCAAGATCAAAAAATAACCAAGATGTACTACTACTACTTATCACTTCTATAGCGCTACAAGGCATACGTAGCGCTGTACACCATACATGAAAAGACAGTCCCTTCTCGAAGAGCTCACAATCTAAATAGGACTGCAAACAGACTGAACTAAGAGGTAAGGGAATTAAAGAGGTGGGGATAAAAGGGTACAGGGCAAGTGAGTAGTGGTTAGGAGTCAAAAGCGGCGTTAAAGAGGTGGGCTTTTAGCCTGGATTTGAAAACGGCCAAAGATGGGGCTAGACATACAGGCTCGGGAAGTCTATTCCAGGTGTGAGATGCAGCGAGATAAAAGGAACAGAGTCTGGAATTAGCAGTAGAGGAGAAGGGTTCAGACAAGAGAGATTTATCCACAGAATGGAGTACCCGAGGGGGGGGGGGGCGTAGGGAGAGACAAGAGTGGAGAGGTACTGGGGAGCGGTAGAGTGAATGCACTTATAGATCAGTAAGAGAAGTTTGAATTGAATGCAGAAACGGATAGAGAGCCAGTGAAGCGACTTGAGTAGAGGGCTAATGTGAGCATAGCGACTCTGGCGAAAAATGAGTCATGCAGCAGAGTTTTGGACTGATTGAAGAGGAGAGAAATGGCTAAGTGGGAGGCCGGTGAGAAGCAGGTTGCAATAATCTAGGCGAGAGGTAATAAGAGTGTGGATAAGGGTTCTGGTAGAGTGCTCAGAGAGGAAGGGATAGATTTTGCTGATGTTATAGAGAAAGAAATGACAGGTTTTGGCAATCTGCTAAATGTGAGCAGAGAAGGAGAGAGACGAGTCGAAGATGACCCCAAGTCGGGTTACCATTTTCTGTCCTCATAAAAAGAGGACACTTGCCCCGCCCCTTTCACGCCCTCGCCCCACCCCCCGGTCGCCCCCTCTTCCCCCCATCACCTTCCATCCCCCCTGTCACCTACCCTCCCCTTATGCTACTATCCTTGGTGGTTTAGAGGTACCTCTTTGCTCGGGGCAGGAAAGAAAGAGCCCCCGCTTTCCTGCCTGGAGCGCTGCTGCTAGCTGCCCTGTTGCATCCTGTGCGAGTCCAGCTCTCGACGTTTCAAAATGGCCGCTGAGAGTTGAAGCAGCCTCGCAAGACTTCAACTCTCAGCGGCCATTTTGAAACACAGAGAGCCGGACTCGCACAGGATGCAGCAGGGCAGCTAGCAGCAGCGCTCCGGGCAGGAAAGAGGGGGCTCTTTCTTTCCTGCCCCGAGTGAAGAGGTACCTCTAGACCACCAGGGATAGTAGCGTAAGGGGAGGGGAAGGGAGTCCCACTCCCCGCCAGCCAGCCTGTTTGTCCAGAAATCCAGACAAACGAGCAGGCTGGCCAAATCCGTCCGGACATGCCCTCAAAAAGAGGACATGTCCGGGTAAATCCGGACGTATGGTAACCCTAACCCCAAGGTTACGAGCTGATGAGACAAGGAGAATCAGAGTGCCATCCACAGAAATAGAGAAGGGGGGAGAGGAGAGGTGGGTTTAGGGAGAAAGATGAGAAGCTCGGTTTTGGCCATGTTAAGTTTCAGATGACCTTGAGACATCCAGGCAGCGATATCAGATAGGCAGGCTGATACATTGGTCTGGATGCTGGTTGAGAGAGGTAGATCTGGGAGTCATCAGCGTAGAGATGGTATTGAAAGCCATGATATCAGAGAGCCACGGGAAGAAGTGTAGATGGAGAACAGGAGAGGACCGAGAACAGAACCCTGAGGTACACCGATTGGTAGTGGGATATAAGTGGAAGAGGATCCACCAGAGTGTACACTAAAGGTACGAAGCGAGAGGTAGGAGGAGAACCAGGAAAGAACAGAGCCCTGGAATCCAAGTGATGACAACTTATCAAGGTGTAAGCTATGATCAACAGTGTCAAAAGCGTCCTTGCATCCTTTACCTTCGCTCCTGCACCCGATCCGCTGAGCGCCTCTGGAGGAAATCTCGTACCCTTTCAGACTTCCTCCACTACAAATTCATGCTATTCTCCCTCCACTCCTCCCTATTCCGTGCAAAACAGGACTATTACACCCAATTGACCAATTCTCTCAGCTCCAACCCTCGTCATCTCTTCACCACCCTTAATTCCCTTCTAAAAGTGCCCCCCGCTCCTACTCCCCCTTCTCTCTCTCCTCAATCACTGGCCGACTATTTCCGCGACAAAGTGCAAAAGATCAACCTTGAATTCACGACCCACCACCTCCTCTTTACCCTTTAACCCTCTCCCTCATCCAACCTACCCAGGTCTCTTTCTCCTCTTTTCCTGAGATCACCGAGGATGAAACTTCCCGCCTTCTTTCCTCCTCGAAATGCACCATCTGTTCCTCTGATCCCATCCCCACCAACCTACTCAACACCATCTCCCATACTGTCACCCCCGCCATCTGTCGCATCCTCAACCTCTCTCTCTCCACTGCAACTGTCCCTGACACCTTCAAGCACGCCGTTGTCACACCTCTCCTAAAAAAACCTTCACTTGACCCTACTTGCCCCTCCAACTATCGCCCCATCTCTCTTTTACCCTTCCTTTCCAAAATACTTGAGCGCGCTGTTCATAGCCGCTGCCTTGATTTTCTCTCCTCTCATGCCATCCTCGATCCACTTCAATCCGGTTTTCGCCCTCTGCACTCGACTGAAACGGCACTCTCTAAAGTTTGCAATGACCTGCTCCTGGCCAAATCCAGAGGTCACTACTCCATCCTCATCCTCCTCGATCTTTCCGCCGCGTTTGACACTGTCAATCATGATTTACTTCTTGCCACGCTGTCCTCTTTTGGGTTCCAAGGCCCTGTCCTCTCCTGGTTCTCCTCTTATCTCTCCCACCGCACCTTCAGGGTACACTCCCATGGATCTTCCTCCACTCCCATCCCACTATCTGTTGGAGTTCCCCAGGGATCTGTCCTTGGACCCCTTCTCTTCTCAATCTGCACCTCTTCCCTGGGCTCGCTGATCTCATCTCATGGTTTTCAGTATCATCTTTATGCTGATGACACCCAGCTATACCTCTCCACACCTGACATCACCGCGGAGACTCAGGCCAAGGTATCGGCCTGTTTATCCGACATTGCGGCATGGATGTCCAACCGCCACCTGAAGCTGAACATGTCCAAGACCGAGCTCCTTGTCTTTCCTCCTAAACCCACTTCTCCTCTTCCTCCACTCTCCATCTCTGTTGATAACACCCTCGTCCTCCCCGTCCCATCTGCCCGCAACCTCGGAGTCATCTTCGACTCCTCCCTCTCCTTCTCTGCGCATATCCAACAGACTGCCAAGACCTGTCGCTTCTTCCTCTTCAACATCAGCAAAATTCGCCCTTTCCTCTCTGAGCACACCACCAGAACTCTCGTCCACGCTCTCATTACCTCTCGCCTTGATTACTGCAACTTACTCCCACTCGGCCATCTATCCCCCCTTCAATCCGTTCAGAACGCTGCTGCACGTCTTATATTCCGCCAAAACCGATATACTCATATCATCCCTCTCCTCAAATCACTTCATTGGCTTTCGATCAGATATCGCATACAATTCAAGCTCCTCCTCCTTACCTACAAATGCACCCAGTCTGCGGCTCCTCACTACCTCTCCACCCTCATCTCCCCCTATGTTCCCGCCCGCAACCTCCGCTCACAGGACAAAGCCCTTCTCTCAGTACCCTTCTCCACCACTGCCAACTCCAGGCTCCGCTCATTCTGCCTTGCCTCACCCTATGCCTGGAACAATCTTCCTTTACCCATACGCCATGCCCCCTCCCTACCCATCTTCAAATCTCTGCTTAAAACTCACCTCTTCAATGCTGCCTTAGGCGCCTAACCGCTCGAGAAATATAAAATACCCCAATCTATCCACCATATCAGATTAACTGTTCACTCGTCCTCTAGATTGTTCACTTGTCTTTAGTTTGTTCTCTTGTCTTTTAGATTGTAAGCTCTTTGAGCAGGGACTGTCCTTCTATGTTTAAATTGTACAGCGCTGCATAACCCTAGTAGCGCTTTAGAAATGTTAGTTAGTAGTAGTAGTTAGTAGTACACCGATTGGTAGTGGGATATAAGTGGAAGAGGATCCACCAGAGTGTACACTAAAGGTACGAAGCGAGAGGTAGGAGGAGAACCAGGAAAGAACAGAGCCCTGGAATCCAAGTGAAGACAACGTATCAAGGTGTAAGCTATGATCAACAGTGTCAAAAGCGGCGGATAGATCAAGAAGGATGAGGATAGACTAGAGACCTGGTCGTTGGAAACTTTTATAAGTGCAGTTTCAGTTGAATGAAGAAGGCGAAAGCCAGATTGGAGTGGGTCAAGAACAGCTTGAGATGAAAGAAAGTCAAGACAGCGGCGGTGAGCGGCATGTTCAAGTATCTTGGAGAGGAAGGGGAAGAGGGAGATGGGTCGATAGTTGGAAGGACAGGTAGGGTCAAGTGAAGGCTTCTTAAAGAGTGGTGACCACGGCATGTTTGAAGGCATCAGGAACGGTCGCAGTGGAAAGTGAAAGATTGAGGATATGACAGATAAAAGGGGTGAGAAGTAGGAGAGATGGTGTTAAGAAGGTGGGTAAGAATGGGATCAGAGGAACAGGTAGTTCGTTTTGAGGAGGAGAGAAGATGTGTTGTTTCCTCATCAGTGATGTACCATGTAAATCACCAGTGTGAGAAAGAAAAGAAGCACCAAGGGGTGTGGAAATCTAACTTGCATGTTGGAGACGTGAATAAAGAGATTTAAATGACAAGAAATATTTAAATTTGTTAAGATCAGGAAGATTTATATAAAAACAACAGTATGATGAAGGGCTGTAAGATGACCCAGGACCCTAAGAGAAAATTTATTGCTAGCTCTACCAATCTGGAAATGAGTAAGAATATTTCTGAAAATGTGGGAGATTGACTAATTCAATGAAAAATGTAATGTTACTACATTGTTGGGGATACCACTGAGGCAAGTTACAACTGTGTATATTTTGCTTTATGTAGAGAAAAAGTTTTATAAAGCTTTCAAAGGCATTTATACACTTGTGAGGCTTAACTTACAAAATAAGTACCTGTATATAATATGTAAACTGTATTGAAATGCTTTGAGTCTAACATTCTGCTTACAGCTATGTATATTTTAAGAAGAATGTTCAGACTCAAAGCATTTACTGCCTTTGATAAAATGGGAATCTTTAAGGAAGGTTATAATAATAGCAGCTGAGCTTTCATTTCCAGGAGAAGGAACATAGTATCCTGCCAAGTATGCCCAGGACAATATGTTTAGAGGGCAAAAAGACCCGTTACCTGGGATGCATAGGACAGGTTTAAAATACTGCCTTTTCCAGAGAGGCTGGCTGCAAAGAAATGCAGTCAGAATTATAGTGACTGTAGCATTAATTGGTGGACTCAGGTGAGACCAATTATAAATATATTTAATGAGCATATTTCTCCACCTTGTGAAATCTCTAGGAGAGCAAGAACTCCAGAGAGGCAGTTCCCAGTAGGGCAGGGTAAGAGCAAGCTGAGAATTTGCATTGGGATGCATTATACGCTAGGAAAAGGAACTTTCTCTAAGGAGGAAGGAGCCTAAATATCAGTCACGAGCACTATAACCTTCTAGCTGCTGCAGAACCATAATTGCTGCGAAAAGACTGATGATAATCTGTTTTATTTTTGGAAACTGTTGTGATATGGACTGGAATATTTAGAATTCACTTTCTGGTGACTCAAGGTTTATCATTTGTTGTGTCTTTGAGAAAACAGACACCAAGTTGGACTGTGTCTTGTTTCTGCTGATAATTCCAACTCCATAATCCACCATTTCCATCCTTTGTGTTCACCCCCCCCCCCAAACCATCCATCAGCTACCTTTCTCATTCCCTTACCAGCACTAGCTCTTTCCCAGTTACTAACCCCACCTGCCATCCACCCCCTTTCTTCTGTCTTACCTTTACTTAACTTCCCATTCCCCCCTCTTCCAACCTCTCTCCAATTCCATTTCCTCATTTCCCACTCCTTGCAGTCCCATCTCCTTATACTGCTTTTAAACCTCTTTCTAGCCCCATCAGATCCTTCACACCATCTCTCTATCCCCTCCCTCCATCTCTTGAGGCTCTTTCCCCATTATACCTGCACATGCCACATACTATTCACCCCTTCTCTCCACTATCTTCTTTATACCCACAACTCACACACTCCTCCCTTTAAACCCAATCCCTTCTTCCCTCCCTCCAAGCTCTTTCTCCCCACCTTAACACCCCTTCTCTTTTCCCTACCACCTCCATCTGCTCTTCCATCTTTCTTACCCCCTCTCTTCCTGTCTCTTGGATTCCCATCATTCCTACTTCCTCCTGTCAGACACTCCTTATTCCTTCTCACCCCATGTCCCACTTGGGGATAGCCCCTTCTCTATCCCTTTCTCCAGATATCCTCCCTTCCCAGTACCTCTATTAGGCACTCTTCCTCTCTCCCCTTTCATATCCATCCTTTCCTCCAGAGACACTTCCACCCTTCTCACTTTCTCCATCCCTGCTCAAGATATTCACTCCTATCCTCATCTCCCTCCAGCATATATTCTTCACCTACCAACCCACCCATATTCTCTTTTCACCTTCTCCTTTCCAGTGCTATTTCTGACCGGGGCTGAGCAAAGCGGAACTATCTCGGTCCCAATCTTCTTTGTCAGCATGTTCTTGATGATTCTCAGATTAGCAGCACTGCCA
The DNA here is from genome assembly GCF_901765095.1 of Microcaecilia unicolor. Classification (NCBI taxonomy): domain Eukaryota; kingdom Metazoa; phylum Chordata; class Amphibia; order Gymnophiona; family Siphonopidae; genus Microcaecilia; species Microcaecilia unicolor. The sequence goes on from NC_044039.1 coordinate 57,683,323, forward strand.
TAGGATCAGATCTTATGTTAAGTTTGCAAAATTTTGTAGCTCATCATGAAACTGGCCCTTATCAGATCAAGTGTGTCTTCTTTTGCTGGCCTAGGAATCATTGAGATTCTGTTGACAAAGAAGAACAGGGGCAGAAGAGGCCAGAATAACATGGCATCAGATCAGATAGAGATTTCAGCTACCCTAAACCCTATTCAGTCTCTGGGATTGGGGTGGCATGCCATTTTTTGGGGGGGCAGCACTTGCCACCCCATGCCACCCTGGACCCTAAGAAAAAATTTATTGCTAGCTCTACCAATCTGGAAATGAGTAAGAATATTTCTGAAAATGTGGGAGATTGACTAATTCAATGAAAAATGTAATGTTACTACATTGTTGTGAAAAATGTAATGTTACTACATTGTTGGGGATACCACTGAGGCAAGTTACAACTGTGTATATTTTGCTTTATGTAGAGAAAAAGTTTTATAAAGCTTTCAAAGGCATTTAGACACTTGTGAGGCTTAACTTACAAAATAAGTACCTGTATATAATATGTAAACTGTATTGAAATGATGCTTATGAATTGATGGAAGAAGGATAGGTAGGACCAAGTCGCTCTACTCTTTCTTTTCCTGGCTGGCCCATATGGGTTAGCAGTAGGAGAGACAGCAAAGAGCTACCTTCTATGGTCAGAAAAAAGAGAAGAGAGGGCCCAGTCCTTGCTGTCTTTTCCTCTTAAGTGCGCGGATCTTTCTTGCCTTCATCTCTTCCTGGCCAGCAAGAGAGCAGATCTTGAAGTACTTTGTAACCATACCCATCTGGCCTATTTTATTGTGCCCCTGCAGAGTTAGTCTTGGGGCATAATTTCAATCATGACATGTCGTACAGTGCTCACATTATTCTCATAGGCCTGACAGCATCATATGGCTCAAATATCATGTGAGTCTAGAGCCACACAGCACAGCACAGAAGGCTACACAGAGTAACAAAACACTGCTGTGTTGTGAGAGCCAGGGAGGAGGAAACAAGGGAGGAGAGCAAGGACCGGTTCAGGGATCAAGATGGGAGAGCAGACTATGGATCAGGCAAATGGATTTTCTTTTTTTAGGGGTAAGAAAACAAGATGGCAATCAGTCCACAATATCCACCATGGAACAAATGACAAGAAACAGACCTTGATGAAGAAAATGCAGACTTTAATAAATTGTATTGATGCTCCCAAGATTCACACTCAAATGCCCGACATGCTCATGTTTCGCCAAGAGTGCAGGCTGCATCAGGGGCATAAAGTACTAATTGGTGCAAACCTAAACACTCCACCAACAAAGGTCAATGTATATCTTCTGGGTCCAAAAATGACCCAAAGGATTTTAACAGTCTCAGAGAAATGGCCCTCAATTTCTTTCAATCAGGTTGAGACATGAAGAAAGCAGGTATGGAGTGTGGAGAGGGGCAGAGGGATCGGTAACTCTGCAGAGGATTTGAATGTCAGCACAGCTGAATGGAGTGCAGCCTTGTTCCTGAATGACATGAAGACAAGAGAGCAGCAAAGGATGATCGACCATGTCAAATGCAGAAGAGAGATCGAGATAAACAGCAATTACTAAGTAGTGATGATCCAGGGAAATTCGATAGGGCGACTATAATAAAATGAGGAAAATGGTTAAAAAGAAGCTAAAAGGATCGGCAGCAAAGCTTAGGATGCTAAATCAGGCATGGACATTATTCAAAAATACCATTTTGGAAGCCCAGTCCAGATGCATTCCAGGTATTTGCAAAGGTGGAAAGATGAGAAAACATCAGCCAGCATGGTTAAAAGGTGAAGTAAAAGAGGTCATTAGAGCCAAAAGATTGTCCTTCAAAGAATGGAAAAAGGATCCAAACGAAGAAAATAAGAAGCAACATAAGCACTGGCAAGTCAATGCAAAGCATTAATAAAGAAGGCTACAAGAGAACATGAAGAGAAACTTACCACAGAGGCTAAAACTCACAGTAACAACTTTTTCAGGTACATCGGAAGCAGAAAGCCTGCGAGGAAATCCAGGGGACCGTTAGATCAAGAAGGAGCAAAGGGGGTGCTCAGGGAGGACAAGGACATAGCGGAGAAACTGAATGAATTATTTGCTTCTGTCTTTAAGGAAGAAAATGTAAGAGATCTGCCTGTACCAGAAATGGTTTTCAAGATGAAGATGTGGAGGAACTGAAAGAAATCTCAAGATGTACTGACACAAACTGACAAATTAAAGAGTAGTAAATCACCTGGGCCAGATGGCATACATCCAAGGGTACTCAGAGAACTCAAGCATGAAATTGCTGATCTGCTGCTAGTAATATGTAACCTGTCGTTAAAATCGTCCATAGTACCTGAAGATTGGAGGGTGGCCAATATGACGCCAATATTTAAAAAGGGTTTTAGGGGTGATCCAAGAAATTACAGACCAGTAAGCCTGATGTTGGTGCCGGGCAAAATAGTGGAAACTATTATAAAGAATAAAATGACAGAACACATACATGAACATGGTTTAATGGGACAGAGTCAGAATAGGTTCAGCCAAGGGAAGTGTTGCCTCACTAATTTGCTTCATTTCTTTGAAGCCATGACTAAACATGTGGATAAAGATGAGCCAGTTGATGTCGTGTATCTAGATTTTCAGACAGCTTTTGATAAAAGTTCCTTGTGAAAGACTTGTGAGAAAATTAGAGTCATGGGATAGGAGGCAAGGTTCTGGTATGGATTAGAGGAGTGTGGTAGCTGTGTTAGTCCACTCTTAAGGTTATCAATAGAAATCAAACAAAATAAAACATGGAAAAGAAAATAAGATGATACCTTTTTTTATTGGACATAACTTAATACATTTCTTGATTAGCTTTCGAAGGTTGCCCTTCTTCGTCAGATCGGAAATAAGCAAATGTGCTAGCTGACAGAGTATATAAGTGAAAACATTCAAGCATTACTATGACAGTCTGACAGGGTGGGAGGATGGGGGTGGGTAGGAGGTATGCATGGGGACATCAAAGTATATCATTGATATTCTAACAGGATGGGTGTGGATAGGTGAGGGGTGGGGTGATCAACAGAGAAATACAGCTTTATGGTTTATAATGGGCTAGGAACCCCAGGTCCTGGTTAAGTCCTTTCTGTTGGGTGTTAAAATATTCAATCATTCTGACTTCAAAGGTCTTACATTCTTGTATGGTTTTAAAGTTACCTTTTAGGATTCTCACTGTGAAGTCACTGGTACAGTGTCCTGGTCCTGTAAAATGCTGACCAACAGGGGTGGGAGCCCTACTGGCACCAGTATTGTTCATGTGATGTCTATGTAAATTGAATCTTGTCTTAAGCACCTGGCCTGGGAATCAACCCGAGGGCGTTTACCTCCGGGGACCTCAACCTCTTTACCAGACGAGGGAGCAGGGGCAGAGTTTTGCATAAGGAAGGCCTGATGCAGCAGCAAAACAAACTCGGGGGAGAAACCCCCCAGACTGTGCACTTCCGCAGCCTGGGCTACAGCCCTAGACGCACCCTCAACCGGCGCTCGCAAGAGCGGGGGAGAGACATGCTGCGCATCCAAGATGGCGTCCGGCGCGACACTTCGCGAAGGAGCCGCGCGGGAAGAACGGCGCTTAACTTTAGCTGCTTTTGTGCCGTCACCCAAATTAAGGGCGTTCATGGCATTAATGTCTCCTACCTCAAGTGCGGCCCAAGAAGAAGCCGTCCGAGCCGCGTGGCCGGCCAAGATGGCGGAGGCGAGCAGCGGGGGATGGGCGTTTATGGCGGGAAAAACCGCCACACCGGAGGAAGGACCGGGACACTCATCGGTCACGAAACTGTCACCCAACAAGGGCGAATCAGACTTTAAAACCCCCGCATCCCCTCTAGAAGCGCCCAAGCGATCCGGGGAGCGACTCTTTGCGCCCTCGCCCTCCGACGCCATATGCCACGTGGAGATCAATCGGGGAACCCCCTGCCCGCTATAAAAAGGTAAAAATTACCTGCTTTCCGCTCCGAGCTGTAACGACCTGGTGTCCCAGTGAGTAGCTGCAATAAACGTTTAAATAAACGTCGAAATAAACGCCTTTAAGGACGTTCAAAAATTATTATTATTATTTTTTTTTTAACGGAGCCAGCGGGAGGGGGGAGAAAAGGAGGGACCTGGCGCCACCAGGTTTGCACTTGCTCAAGAAGAGCCCTCAACCCCAGGCACTCAACAAAACCTAAAAATTAGGCTTGGAGGCCTAGCCAGAGCTGCTGCTGTGTGTGACCACCACCTGCTGAGATAGAGAACATACTGGGGAGTTTCCGGCAGCACATGACCACATATAGGGAGGCAAAAGTTTGCTCTCTATCTCCACCTGCTGGTAGATGGACACAACCCACCAGTCTATGGATTGATCAGCATGATGATATGGAAATGTTCTTTTAAAGGTTGCCTTGGGGGCTGACAGTCAATAGTTGGGTCACTAGTAATATTGAAGTCCCCTCCTACAATTAGGGGGTAATCTTCAAACGCTGCCAATTTAGAGCGGACGTGTACAAAAAATTGATGTGTGTACAGGTTTGGTGCATAAAGACTGCATAGGGCTACTTTGACCCCCTGTAAACTTCCAGTTACTATCACCCATCTGCCCTCTGAGTCCTGTATCAGCTCGTGTAAGGTAAATGCCAAAGATTTTTTAACCAGTACTGCCACTCCTCTCTGACGGTCGCTGTATGAGGCAGCATATACTTCTCCCACCCAATCCCTTCTCAATTTCTCGTGTTCTGCTTTATCCAGGTGGGTTTCCTGCAATAGTGCCACATCTGCCTTCAGCCTTTTTAAATGTTGCAATAGGCGTGTCCTTTTAACAGGAGAGTGGACTCCATCAACATTAAGAGTTACTATTCGCAATCCTGCCGGTGGCATACTTTGTCATTCTTTGAATACTCATTAAATTTTTTACAATTGTCAGACGGGCTGGCCTCCCAGCTCGACCCTCCCATCAGTTCCCTATCAATCCACTTCCTCTTCTGCCTACTGAAAGTCTCTTCTCCCGGTACCTGAGAACCCTTTCCTACCCCCCTTGGGAACCCAGAGCCTAACCTCCAATGTTCCCAGGCCCCCCCCTTCCCACCCTCCACCCCGCCTCTAAAGTATCCCCAACTCAGATTCCACCACAACCATCTTATCAAACGTTCCCCCACACTCATACTCCACTCTCCTCCCTCTTCCAACCATACCCTTACCCCCCACCCATACCGACCTCCCCCTCCCCCCCCCCCGCAACACTGCAAAAAGAAAACATTGCACAACGAGACATTAATTCCCAGATAGTTAAACAAACATTGGAAGCAGCCCCCGTCTCATAAGAGGGTCCAACCAGGGGAGGCTACCCACAAACATAACAGAAAACAGCTCAGAAACAGAATACATCTTAACCAGCCTTCCCCTTCTGCCCCTCTCAGGACTGCCGTGAAACCTCCGGTGCCCAATAGTCCGCATTAACTCTCCATGTGTTCCATGCTGTGTTTCCAAGAAGAAGGAGAGAGGAGAAAAGAGAAAAAGAGAAAAAGAAAAAAAAGAAAAAAAAGAAAAAAAAAAAAGGGGGGGGAGCCAAACCTCTCCTTCTATAGCCTATTGTTCCAATACTCACTTTAAAGGTTAATTCACAGTCCCACAATAAACTCCCCTCTTCTGGTCACACACCTCATGCTGCTCCAGGGCACACATTCCTTTCATCCTTTATTTTTTCTGGAGCCTGTCCACAAACTGCTTGAGCTCCAGCGGGTCCGTGAAGAAAAGGGTTTTGTTTTCGTACTGCAAACGGACTTTGGCAGGATACAGGATTGAGAACCGAATTCCCTGATCATACAGTATCTTGCACAGCTGTCCCATTTTCTTTCTCTGATCCGACACTCGTGCGGAGTAATCCTGGAACAGCAGGACACGTGCTCCGTTGTAATCCAAAGCTCTGCTCATTCTAAATGCCTGCATGATCTTCTCTTTATCTGCATAATCCAAAATTCTTGCCAGGACGGGTCTCGGGCGTTGTTCACCTTCCCGCGCTGCTCCCACGCGATGCACTCGTTCCACCCGTATTGCCCCCACAGCCTGGTCCAATTTCAGCTGTTCAGGGATCCAGCGAGTCACAAAATCCCTCAATTCTCCATCTTTCACTGATTCAGGGACACCTATTATTCTAACATTATTTCTGCGGCTCCTGTTCTCTAAGTCGTCCGTTAGCTGCATCAGTTGCCTCGCCAGGGTTTCCACCTGCTCTACTCTCCCCTCCAGGGCCTCTGACTTGTCTTCTTGACGACCGATGCGATCCTCTGCACTTTGAAGTCGCGCTGCTTGCCTCTCCATATTTTCATTTAGAGTGTCCACAGAAGCCTGCAACTTGGAAAGTCTATCATCCAGCACCGCTGTGATTTGCTTTGTCAACTCGCGAACTGCCTCCTCCTGCAACGTGATCACTGCGCTACTGGGCGCTGGGGACGCCATCTTGGAGCTCACGGGTTGTGCACGATCCCTGGGAGGCCTCGGTGTTTTTGCCGGCATACCACGGCTCGGTCACCCTCCCAATCCCGAAACCTCACCCGCGAACACTCCAGAATGTGCTAACTGCAGGTAGGCTATTTTCGTTGCGGTGGGGGTCCGGGAGAGCAGGTTAATTAAGCAGAATATTACACCAGGGTCGGAGCAGGGCTTGAGAGCGTCTTATCCGCCTGCTGGCATCACGTGACCCCCCTGAACTCTGCCTTCTTATTCTCAGTAGCAGTTTTTGCCTCTTCTTCTAATTCCACTGCTTTTGCCTCTAATTCTGCCTTCCTGCGTGCAGTGGCAGTCACTGCTTTCTTTCCTTCTAATTTAAGTTTCTCAGGTTCTGTAGAGGACTTATGTTTATGGAAGCAAGCAAGACTCTGGAGACACCCTCTGAAAAAACCAAGGAGGTGAATTCTCTCAACATCCAGGCTGTGAAAGCCAGAGACTGGATGTTGGGATGTAGAAGCGACCCCTCGTTCTGAGTGATGAGGGTTGGAAAAAACTCCAATCTCCACGGTTCTTCGGAGGACAACTCCAGAAGAAGAGGGAACCAAATCTGGTGCAGCCAGAAGGGTGCAATCAGGATCATGGTTCCGCAGTCTTGCTTGAGTTTCAACAAAGTCTTCCCTACTTGAGGTATGGGTGGATACGCATACAGAAGGCCTATCCCCCAATGTAGGAGAAAGGTATCTGACGATAGTCTGTCGTGGGCCTGAAGCCTGGAACAGAACTGAGGGACCTTGTTGTCACGTCTGTGGCCGTGACCACCCTCATACTTACCCTATTTCTGGGAGTCAGTGGCTGTGCTGGCTTCTGCTTGTCTCTGTGTCTGTCTCTGTCTTAGTTTCTCTCTGGCTCTGTGTGCTGATTGCCCTACTGAACCTCACCTGTGTGGGCTTTGCCTCTTCCAAGATGGCTGCCGCTGCCTCATCCTTGCCAGTATCCAAGATGGCTCCCGCTGTTCCTTCCTATGGGATGACTGCTTTGTGTGTCAAGCCTCTGTTTGGTTGCAAGGTGATTGCTGCAGCTGTGGCTCTGGTGTTGATGAGCTTTATTAGGGACTTGGAGACTACAGTCCTGGCCTTTGCATCTCATCTAAAGGTCCTGGTGTATAGAGTGCTCTGTACACAGTTTCAGTGTTTGCTCTGTGTGAGTTTCTTTGTTTGACTAGTTAGCTTAGGCACCGTCTGGCTTGTAGCCTGTGCCTAGCTCTGCTAGTTCTCTGTGTTTGTTTCCAGTGCATGATTAGTTAGGTTCTCTGTGTTTGTTTCCAGTGCATGATTAGTTAGTGCTAGTTCTCTGTGTTTGTTCCTAGTGTTAGACTAGCCAGCTTAGGCACCGTCTGTTTGTTAGCTTGTGTACAGCTTTCCTAGTTCTCTGAGTTTGCTCTGTGTTTGTTCCTAGTGTATGACTTGGTAGCTTGGGCACAGCTTTGCATTGTCAGCCTGTGTACAGCTTTCCTGTGTTTTGCTTTATGTATGTTTCGTGTGTATGACTGGTTTGCTTGGGCATAGCTTTCCTACTAGCTTGTACAGTTGACTAGTCTTCTTGTGTTTAGCCTGCTGGTTTTCCGTGTGTGTTTCTTTTGCTTCTGGAGCTTCTGCCCTTGTTCTATCTGTTGCCAGTTCTCCTTGATACTGAGGCTCCAGCCGTAGTTTTGTTCCTTGTCCTGACCATTGCTTTGAATCTGCCTGCTGCCGGAACCCAGACATTTTCTGCCTTGCCTTCGCCTAGGTGCCAGGGGGCACTCCTGGATCTTCATTCCTGCTGTTCCTGTAAGTCCTACCGGCTGCCAGAACCTGAGGGCTCAACCCGAGGGGGAAGGCAGTCAAATGTAGGTGAAGCCTAGGTCCAGGGTGTTCCAGTTCCGCGGGTTCCGCTCCAGTGTGTTCCAGTCCAGCGGGTTTCACTCCTGTATGTTTCAGTCCAGTGGGGCCACTCCAGTGTGTCCAGTCCGGTGGGCCCCACTCCAGTGCGCACCCGTCCGGTGCGTTCCAGTTCTGAGTATTCCTGTGTAGAACTCCAGTCCGGGGTTCCAGTCCAGTCTTGTCTCCTCTCTACCTTGTAGGTGATCTTGCCTGCCACTGCCGCTCCACGGTAGTGGTCCAAGGACTCACGAAACCAGTGCTCCCGGGGAAGAAGCCTGACAGTGTGCCAAGGTCCTCGTGCACGCGACAGAATGCAAAGGCCATGAGTCCGGCAAGATCATCCGCCCAGCGGGGACTACCGTCCATGTCCGAGTTCCTCACGAACCATCCGGAGGTAGTCCTTAATTTGTGGTCCGATCCCTATATCAACCCAATTTTTTCTGTGAATCGTTTTTTGACCCTCCGCGACTACCGGAAGAAACTTTTGTCTGATCCAACCCTGAGAGATACTTTGGAAGCGGCAGCTGAGCGAAAGCGTCTCCAGGGGTGTAGGGTCCGCCATAGCCCAGTTTCGGATATTGATCCGTTGACTCAGCTTTATGAATACCGCTACAGACTTCTCGAGGAGCCAGCCCTGCGGGATACTCCAGAAGCGGAGGCTGAACGAATACGCTGTGGAAGGCCCATGCTCGGGGCTTCCCAGCGGGTGGTACAGAACAATCGGGGTGCCCCTCGCAGTTCAGCTCCTGTTCGGGATGTCAAGTCCAGCCAAGCTCCTAAGCCGGTCCGAGGGGTACTTCCTACCAAGCCCCTGACCCCAGTTCAAGTAGCGCGGCCGCTTAAGAGCCTGAGTCCAGTCCAGGGGATGCTTCATACTGAACCTCCAATTCAAGTCCAAGTAACGATGCCACTTAAGGCTCCGAGTCTAGTCCGAGGGAGGCTTTCGATGGAGCCTCGGATTCCTGTTCGAGTGGTGCTCCAGGTCGAGCCTCCAGTCCTCGTTCAACTGGCACGCCCTCTGAAACCTCTGAGTCCTGTCCGTGGGGTGCTTCTGACGGAGCCTCAGATTCCTATGCAAGTGGCGCTCCAGGTCGAGCCTCCAGTCCTCGTTCAAGTGGCACGCCCTTTGAAGTCTCCGAGTCCAGTCCGAGGGAAGCCTTCGATGGAGCCTCAGATTCCTGTGCAAGTGGCGCTTCGGGTCAAGTCTCCGGTTCTTGTTCAAGTGACCCGTCCAGTCAAGCCACTGAGTCCAGTTCGAGGGGGGCTTCTAACCAAGCCTCCGATGCCAGTCCACAGGGTGGTTCAGGTGGCACCTCCGCTTCCAGTCTGGAGGGTACCTCCAATCAAGCTCCGAAGGCCAGTTCGAGTGGCGCTTCCGCTCGAGTCTCCGATCCCTGTCCAAAGGGTGTGTTCTGCCAAGCCTCAGTTAAAGTCCAGTTCGAGGGGCGCTCCCAGCCAAGCTCCTGAGTCCAGTTTGAGGGGCCCTGCCAGTCAAGCTTCTGATTCCAGTCCGGGTTCCAGTCCCGGTTCAACTCCTGTTCAGAATTCCTGTTCCAGTCAAGACTCTGATTCCAGTCCGGGTCCCAGTCCCGGTTCAACTTCTGTTCCAAGTTCCAGTTCCAGCCAAGATGCTGACCCTGCTCCTAGCTCCAGTTCCAGCCAAGATGCTGAGTCCGTTCCTAGTTCCACTTCCAGCCAAGATGCTGAGCCTGCTCTGAGTTCCAGTTCCAGTCAAGCTCCTGACGCACGCCTGGGTTCCAGTCCCGGTTTGCTTCTTGACTCTAGTCCGGGTCCCAGTCCCGGTTTGCTTCCTGAGTTCAGTCTGGGTTCCCTCAGAGAAGGGTTCCTTTTGAACATGGTTCCTCTTGATGCATCCAAGTTCCTGAGTTGGCCCAGCGGTGATTGGAAGGAGCCTCCTGTTGACAAGTTCCGCTCCTGTCTGCCAGTTTTGAACTTCTTTGTGACTTCCAGTCCAGTGATCCATGTCTGGGGGTTGAAACCGATCAGAAGGTTTCACCACAGTTACCCCTGGACACCTGACCTCCTCAGGGAGACCGAGAGGGGGGTCTTGAGGAGGGGGTACTGTCACGTCTGTGGCCGTGACCACCCTCATACTTACCCTATTTCTGGGAGTCAGTGGCTGTGCTGGCTTCTGCTTGTCTCTGTGTCTGTCTCTGTCTTAGTTTCTCTCTGGCTCTGTGTGCTGATTGCCCTACTGAACCTCACCTGTGTGGGCTTTGCCTCTTCCAAGATGGCTGCCGCTGCCTCATCCTTGCCAGTATCCAAGATGGCTCCCGCTGTTCCTTCCTATGGGATGACTGCTTTGTGTGTCAAGCCTCTGTTTGGTTGCAAGGTGATTGCTGCAGCTGTGGCTCTGGTGTTGATGAGCTTTATTAGGGACTTGGAGACTACAGTCCTGGCCTTTGCATCTCATCTAAAGGTCCTGGTGTATAGAGTGCTCTGTACACAGTTTCAGTGTTTGCTCTGTGTGAGTTTCTTTGTTTGACTAGTTAGCTTAGGCACCGTCTGGCTTGTAGCCTGTGCCTAGCTCTGCTAGTTCTCTGTGTTTGTTTCCAGTGCATGATTAGTTAGGTTCTCTGTGTTTGTTTCCAGTGCATGATTAGTTAGTGCTAGTTCTCTGTGTTTGTTCCTAGTGTTAGACTAGCCAGCTTAGGCACCGTCTGTTTGTTAGCTTGTGTACAGCTTTCCTAGTTCTCTGAGTTTGCTCTGTGTTTGTTCCTAGTGTATGACTTGGTAGCTTGGGCACAGCTTTGCATTGTCAGCCTGTGTACAGCTTTCCTGTGTTTTGCTTTATGTATGTTTCGTGTGTATGACTGGTTTGCTTGGGCATAGCTTTCCTACTAGCTTGTACAGTTGACTAGTCTTCTTGTGTTTAGCCTGCTGGTTTTCCGTGTGTGTTTCTTTTGCTTCTGGAGCTTCTGCCCTTGTTCTATCTGTTGCCAGTTCTCCTTGATACTGAGGCTCCAGCCGTAGTTTTGTTCCTTGTCCTGACCATTGCTTTGAATCTGCCTGCTGCCGGAACCCAGACATTTTCTGCCTTGCCTTCGCCTAGGTGCCAGGGGGCACTCCTGGATCTTCATTCCTGCTGTTCCTGTAAGTCCTACCGGCTGCCAGAACCTGAGGGCTCAACCCGAGGGGGAAGGCAGTCAAATGTAGGTGAAGCCTAGGTCCAGGGTGTTCCAGTTCCGCGGGTTCCGCTCCAGTGTGTTCCAGTCCAGCGGGTTTCACTCCTGTATGTTTCAGTCCAGTGGGGCCACTCCAGTGTGTCCAGTCCGGTGGGCCCCACTCCAGTGCGCACCCGTCCGGTGCGTTCCAGTTCTGAGTATTCCTGTGTAGAACTCCAGTCCGGGGTTCCAGTCCAGTCTTGTCTCCTCTCTACCTTGTAGGTGATCTTGCCTGCCACTGCCGCTCCACGGTAGTGGTCCAAGGACTCACGAAACCAGTGCTCCCGGGGAAGAAGCCTGACAGTGTGCCAAGGTCCTCGTGCACGCGACAGAATGCAAAGGCCATGAGTCCGGCAAGATCATCCGCCCAGCGGGGACTACCGTCCATGTCCGAGTTCCTCACGAACCATCCGGAGGTAGTCCTTAATTTGTGGTCCGATCCCTATATCAACCCAATTTTTTCTGTGAATCGTTTTTTGACCCTCCGCGACTACCGGAAGAAACTTTTGTCTGATCCAACCCTGAGAGATACTTTGGAAGCGGCAGCTGAGCGAAAGCGTCTCCAGGGGTGTAGGGTCCGCCATAGCCCAGTTTCGGATATTGATCCGTTGACTCAGCTTTATGAATACCGCTACAGACTTCTCGAGGAGCCAGCCCTGCGGGATACTCCAGAAGCGGAGGCTGAACGAATACGCTGTGGAAGGCCCATGCTCGGGGCTTCCCAGCGGGTGGTACAGAACAATCGGGGTGCCCCTCGCAGTTCAGCTCCTGTTCGGGATGTCAAGTCCAGCCAAGCTCCTAAGCCGGTCCGAGGGGTACTTCCTACCAAGCCCCTGACCCCAGTTCAAGTAGCGCGGCCGCTTAAGAGCCTGAGTCCAGTCCAGGGGATGCTTCATACTGAACCTCCAATTCAAGTCCAAGTAACGATGCCACTTAAGGCTCCGAGTCTAGTCCGAGGGAGGCTTTCGATGGAGCCTCGGATTCCTGTTCGAGTGGTGCTCCAGGTCGAGCCTCCAGTCCTCGTTCAACTGGCACGCCCTCTGAAACCTCTGAGTCCTGTCCGTGGGGTGCTTCTGACGGAGCCTCAGATTCCTATGCAATCTGCCTGCTGCCGGAACCCAGACATTTTCTGCCTTGCCTTCGCCTAGGTGCCAGGGGGCACTCCTGGATCTTCATTCCTGCTGTTCCTGTAAGTCCTACCGGCTGCCAGAACCTGAGGGCTCAACCCGAGGGGGAAGGCAGTCAAATGTAGGTGAAGCCTAGGTCCAGGGTGTTCCAGTTCCGCGGGTTCCGCTCCAGTGTGTTCCAGTCCAGCGGGTTTCACTCCTGTATGTTTCAGTCCAGTGGGGCCACTCCAGTGTGTCCAGTCCGGTGGGCCCCACTCCAGTGCGCACCCGTCCGGTGCGTTCCAGTTCTGAGTATTCCTGTGTAGAACTCCAGTCCGGGGTTCCAGTCCAGTCTTGTCTCCTCTCTACCTTGTAGGTGATCTTGCCTGCCACTGCCGCTCCACGGTAGTGGTCCAAGGACTCACGAAACCAGTGCTCCCGGGGAAGAAGCCTGACAGTGTGCCAAGGTCCTCGTGCACGCGACACTTGTGATTGATCTGAGTGGTCAAAAGATCCACCGAGGGGGTGCCCCACAATGTCCATGTTCAGTGACCACTCGTGAGGTTGCATTATGCTGCTCAACCTGTCGGCCAGACTGTTGTTTACGCCTGCCAGATAAGTGGCTTGGAGAAACATGCCGTGACGGTGAGCCCAAAGCCACATCTGGATGGCTTCCTGACACAGAGGGTGAAATCTGGTGCCCCATGCTTGTTGGGGTAGTACATGGCAACCTGATTGTCTGTATCAATATGATTTGGTTGGACAGCCGATCTCTGAAAGCCTTTAGAGCGTTCCAGATCGCTTGCAATTCCAGGAGATTGATCTGAAGATCCTTTTCTTGAATGGACCAAGCTCCTTGAGTGTGAAGCCCATCGACATGAGCCCCCCCCCCCCACCCCAGGAGGGATGCATCTGACGTCAGCACCTTTTGAGGCTGAGGAATTTGGAATGGACGTCCCAAGGTCAAATTGTCCGAATCGTCCACCTCTTCAGAAAATTCCGGAAGTCGGTGGACAGTTGGATCACATCCTCTAGATCTCCTGTAGCTTGGCACCACTGGGAGGCTAGGGTCCATTGCCACATCTGTGGCCGTGACCCCTCTCAGACTCATCTTATTTCCTGTGGTCAGCTTCTGAGCTGGCTTCTGTCTGTTCTTTGTGAGTTAGTTCTGTCTCTGTCTCTGTGTGCTGGCTGTATTAGATTGTCGGTGTGCTGTCACCCGTTCCAGATTTCAGCTCAGTCCAGTCCGGACCTTCCAGGCTGCCTGACCCTTAGTTGCCTGGTGATTGTTGCACCTGAGTCTCAGCTGCCTGCTAGGCTCATTAGCCATTTGGAACCTCTCTGCCTTTGCATTGTGTCTAAGGCCCTGGTATGTTGGTGCTTGTTGCACTTCTGCTAGTCCGGTTGTTGCCTGAGATTCTTGCCTGTTTCTAGTTAGACTATGTTTAGTTTAGGTTTGCTTGCTTTCCTTGCCTAGTTTCTTGTTTGCAATTCTGTGTTTAGTTTCTGTTTGTCTGTGTTCTGGCTTTGGGGCTGCTTGCAGCTCTTAGTTCTGTGTTTTGTTAGTCAGTGTATGCTCCCTGTTTAGTGGCTGTTCTGCAACTTTCTGTTCTGCCCTTTAGCTTTCCCTTCCTTGCCCAGTATCCTGCCTTGCTGCCCATGTTCCTCCCTTTCCACTCTGACCCTCAGTCCCTGTGCTGCCTTGCTGTTATCCAGTCCTGCCCTGTTCAGCAAGTCCTGCCGGCCACCTTAAGCCCAGAGCTCAACTCTGGGTGAAAAGTGGCCAAGTGCAGGTGAAGCCTAACTGCTTGCCTGAGATTTGCCTAGTCTCCGGTGTGGGGTGGTTTTGCCTGCCACTGCCGCTCCTTGGCAGTGGCCCAAGGGCTCACAACCCAGTTTCCTGTTGAGAGAACGTGACAGAATGCAAAGGCCATGAGCTTGGCAGGATCACCCTATCTGCTAGGCCTCCGGCCTAGAACTTCTGCCCTTGTTTCCCTGGTGAAGTTCGGCTCTGGCTCTATTATTGTTCCTGATCTTTTCATGACTCTGGAGGAATATCGTGGGAAACATTTGGCTGATCTACTCAAGAAGAAACTGCCTGAAGCTTCAGCAGAGAGGAAGCGTATCAGGCAGCTTGGGCTCGTGGAAAACCCTGTTTCGGCCATTGATCCTAGGACCCCGCTTTGGAAATATCGCCACCTGCTTCTCTTCGACCTCGCTCTGTGGGAGACTCGGGAAGCTGCCATTGAAAGAAAGCGTCTTGCGAATCCCGAGGTCCAGGCGTACAATCAGTCCATCCTGAGGGACGCTCTCAGCCGAATTGCTCCGGAGTTCAAGCCAAGTTCCAGCCCCGGCCAAGCTGCTGAGCCCAGGCTCCAGTTCCAGCCAAGCTCTGATTCCTGTCCGAGAAGCGCTTCTAACCGGCCCTCCAATCCCAGGTCAAGTGGTGCTCCCACTTAAGCCTCTGATTCCAGTCCAAGCGAAGCTTTTGACCGAGCCTTCAATTCCGGTCCAAGTAGCGCTGTCACGCAAGCCTCTGATTCTAGTCCGAGCGAAACTTCTGACTGAGCCTCCAGTTCCGGTCCAGGAAGCACTTCCACTTAAACCTCTGATTCCAGTCCAAGCGAAACTTTTGACTGAGCCTTCAATTCCAGTCCAAGTAGCGCTGCCACGCAAGCCTCTGATTCTAGCACGAGCAAAGCTTCTGACTGCGTCTCCAGTTCCAGTCCAGGAATCACTTCCACTTGATCCCCTGAGGCCAGTCCAAGGGACGCTGCTGACCGAGCCTCCGATGCCAGTTCGAGTGGCCCTGCTAGCCAGGCCGCTGCTGAGTTCTAGGGCCAGCCAAGATGATGCTGAGTCCACTCCGAGTTTGAGTTCCAGGCAAGATGATGCTGAGTCCACGCTGAGTTCCAGTTCCAGTCAAGCTGCTGCGTCCACGCTGAGGTCCAGTTCCAGCCAAGCTGCTGAGTCCAAGTCAAGTTTTAGTTCCAGCCAAGTTGCTCAGTCCCAGCCGAGGTCAAGTTCCAGTCCAGCTAACCATGGTCCGGTGTTGAAGCTCCTTCGTAGGTTTCGCCATTGTTACCCATGGAAACCTAAAAGCTCCCGTGGGGACACAGGAGCCTTGAGGGGGAGGTACTGTCACATCTGTGGCCGTGACCCCTCTCAGACTCACCTTATTTCCTGTGGTCAGCTTCTGAGCTGGCTTCTGTCTGTTCTTTGTGAGTTAGTTCTGTCTCTGTGTGCTGGCTGTATTAGATTGTCGGTGTGCTGTCACCCGTTCCAGATTTCAGCTCAGTTCAGTCCGGATCTTCCAGGCTGCCCGACCCTTAGTTGCCTGGTGATTGTTGCACCTGAGTCTCAGCTGCCTGCTGGGCTTATTAGCCATTTGGAACCTCTCTGCCTTTGCCTTTGCATTGTGTCTAAGGCCCTGGAATGTTGGTGCTTGTTGCACTTCTGCTAGTCCGGTTGTTGCCTGAGATTCTTGCCTGTTTCTAGTTAGACTATGTTTAGCTTAGGTTTGCTTGCTTTCCTTGCCTGGTTTCTTGTTTGTAATTCTGTGTTTAGTTTCTGTTTGTCTGTGTTCTGGCTTTGGGGCTGCTTGCAGCTCTTAGTTCTGTGTTTTGTTAGTCAGTGTATGCTCCCTGTTTAGTGGCTGTTCTGCAGCTTTCTGTTCTGCCCTTTAGCTTTCCCTTCCTTGCCCAGTATCCTGCCTTGCTGCCCATGTCCCTCCCTTTCCCCTCTGACCCTCAGTCCCTGTGCTGCCTTGCTGTTATCCAGTCCTGCCCTGTCCAGCAAGTCCTGCCGGCCACCTGAAGCCCAGAGCTCAACTCTGGGTGAAAAGTGGCCAAGTGCAGGTGAAGCCTAACTGCTTGCCTGAGATTTGCCTCGTCTCCGGTGTGGGGTGGTTTTGCCTGCCACTGCTGCTCCTCGGCAGTGGCCCAAGGGCTCACAACCTAGTTTCCAGCTGTGAAAACGTGACATCTATTGAGCTAATCTCATGTGCAGACGAGCCATGGGAGTTACATGAACTGTGGAGGCCATGTGCCCCAGGAGTCTCAACATCTGCTGAGCCGTGATCTGTTGAGACGCTCGTCCTAAGGACACTAGGGACAGGAGGTTGTCCGCTGTTGTCTCGGTAAGATAAGCATGAGCTGTCTTTGTGTTCAACAGAGCGCCAATGAATTCCAATTCCTGAACTGGGGTGAGATGGGACTTGGAATAATTTATCACAAACCCCAGTAGCTCTAGCACCTAAACAGTCAATCACATAGACTGCTGAGCGCCTGTCTTCGAGGTGCTCGTCACCAGCCAATCATCGAGATAAGGGAACACATGCACTCCTAGTCTGTGTAGCGACACTGCAACTACCGCCAGACACTTTGTGAACACTCTGGGCGCGGACGCCAGACCAAAGGGCAGTACACAGTACTGAAAGTGCTATGTTCCTAGCCGAAATCGAAGATACGTGTCACGTCCCTTACCTGTGCCGCCCTGCCCGCAGTGATGCCTCGCTCCGCGAGCAGGAGAGAGCGGGGTATCGCTGGCTACGGGCGGCGTGTTCAGGGAATCTTGCCTGCCTCCTGGACGGTGCCGGTTCGCCGCTATAGTGCTGTGGTGGCTGGAGAGCGCCGGCCATTTTGGCAGCGCCGGCGCTCACAAGCTGGAGAGTCTCTTCCGGGCGCTGGACCCGGGAGCATGGAGAACGCCCCTTCTGGGTCCGGATTGGCTGGTCGCGGCTGGACTCCGCCCTCTCTCTGTGACCAGCCTATCCAGAGCCCTGGGGCTGGTTGTAGGCCCCACCCCCCCCGGACAGCTGATGGTTGTCTTCCTGATGGAGGGGGCTATTTAAGTACAGACGCTGGCAGAACACTTTGCTTCGGCTTCTGCTTGTGTGGATTCCTGAGTTCTGTGTGTTTGGATTGTATACCTGCCTTGAACCTGTTTGGACCTGGACTTTGCGTTTGTCTGCCGCCTGCCTTGAACCTCTGATTGGACCTGGACTTTGCTTTTGTCTGCCGCCTGCCTTGAACCTCTGATTGGACCTGGACTTTGCTTTTGTCTGCCGCCTGCCTTGAACCTCTGTTTGGACCTGGACTTTGCTTTTGTCTGCCGCCTGCCTTGAACCTCTGTTTGGACCTGGACTTTGCTTTAGCCTGCCGCCTGCCTTGAACCTGTTTGGACCTGGACTTTGCTTTAGCCTGCCGCCTGCCTTGAACCTGTTTGGACCTGGACTTTGCTGTTGCCTTCCGCCTGCCTTGAACCTTTGTTTGGACCTGGACCTTGCCTTTTGCCATCTGTCTGCTGTCCATCCTGTGTCCAGTCCTGCCTTCCTTAGGAAGTTCCTGTCCTGATTCTCCAGGTAAGATCAGAACTGTCTGGCTGCCAGACGTTGTTTGGCACAGGGACTCACAGATCGTGGTAAAGGCCTGACAATACGTCCTGTGAGCTGGAAGTATCAAGATATGTGTGTAAGCATCCTTTAAGTCCAGAGAGCATAGCCAATAATTCTCTTGAATCATGGGAAGGGTGCCCAGAGAAACCATCTTGAACTTTTCACGGATAAGAATTTTGTTCAGGGCCCTTAGGTCTAGAATGGGACGCATCCCCCCTGTTTTCTTTCGCACAAGGAAGTACCTGGAATAGAATCCCAGCCCTTCTTCCCCTGGTGGAACGGGTTCGACCGCTTGGGCCTGTAGAAGGGCGGAGAGTTCCTCTCCAAGTACCTGCTTGTGCTGGGAGCTGTAGGATTGAGCTCATGGTGGGCAATTTGGAGGTTTGAATTCCAGATTGAGGGTGTATCCTAACCAGACTATTTGAAGAACCCACCGATTGGAGGTTATAAGAGGCCAGCTTTGGTGAAAAAATATCAACCTCCCTCCAACCGGCAAGTCATCCAGCACTGACATTTTTATTGAGGCTAAGCTTAACTGGAGCCAGTCAAAAGCCCGTCCCTTGCTTTTGCTGGGGAGCAGTATGGGCCTTAGATGCACGCTGTTGACGAGAACGAGCGCGCTGGGGCTGAGCCTGGGTAGGCTGCCGAGAAGCAGGATAGGAATAGGGAGCACTCCTCTTCCCTCCAAAATACCTCCTAGATGAGGAGGCAGTAGCAGAAGGCACCCGGTGGGAGAGAGAATCCATAGCATCATTATGGTTCTTGATCTGATCAACAAGATCCTCAACTTTTTCTCCAAAAAGGTTGTCCCCCCGGTAAGAAACATCCGCAATCCGCTGCTGGACAGAATGATCCAGGTCAGAGACATGCAGCCATGAGAGTCTGCGCATCCTGGATGTCACGTCAAAAGTACCCCTGGCCAGGAACTTGCGACACGCCTTCTGCTGCCTGACCACCTGGTGAAAAGGTTCGGCCAGCTCTGTAGGGAGTGCATCAACCAAGCTGGGCAGTTGATGTATCGAGTCCCACAAGTGGACGCTCGTGAAGAGCTGGTATGACTGGATCTTGGCAGCGAGCATAGCAGCCTGATACGTCTTCCTCCCAAAAGAATCAAGAGTCCTAGCTTCTCTGCCTGGGGGCGCCAAAGCATAGTCTCTAGTATTCCTGGCTCTCTTAAGGGCGGAGTCCACCACCATGGAATTGTGGGGTAACTGAGACCTCATCAACCCAGGTTCACCGTGGATCCGATACCGGGATTCAACTTTTTTCGGGACCACAGGGCTAGACAGAGGGGCTGACCAGTTTCACATAAGGACTTCCTTCAGTACCTTATGCAGAGGAACAGTCACAGCCTCTTTAGGTGGAGAAGAATAATTCAGGACCTCGAGCATCTCCATCCTGGGCTCATCCTCAACCTCCACTAGGAAGGGAATAGCTGTAGTCGTTTCCTGGACAAAAGAGAAGGACAGACTCTCTGGAGGAGATAGTCTCCTTTCCGGTGGAGGGGAAGTTTCAGAGGGAATCCCATAGTACTCATCAGAAGAGAAGTACCTGGGATCCTCATCTGACTCCCACGAATGCTCCTGCTCAGTATCAGATAAAACCTGAGTTAAGGTGCTTCGACGCCGAGGAACGATCTCCTCTGTGGCGATGTCGAGAGGCCGATGCCCGGTCCGACTGCGGACTTGGGTGGCAGCCGACGTCAATGCAGTGGTCGGGGACCTCACCACAGGTAAAGTGCAGATGGTACAGAAGGCGCAAGCACCCCCGACACCAAAGCTGACTGACGTAGCAGTCCCTCCAGAAGTTCTGGAAACAAGGCCCAGATGCGCTCGTTGAGAGCCGCCATCGGAGAAGGCTGCGGGGTTGGTGGAAAAGGCGGTGTCAGAATCAGTGGAGACTCGGGAGCAGGTGACCGACGCATCGGCACCTCCTGTATCACGGAGGAGCGGTCCTCTTGGCGCCGACGATTCTTGGGTGCCGATCTCTTGACGCCCCGGTACCATGTGTCGAGGGAGAGCGATGACAGTGCTTCTTTGCCTTCGCTCAACGCCCGTCATCGAGACTCTTTGATACCGATGAGGAAGACGTGGAATCCTCATGTCTCCTAGGGGCCGGGTCTGATGAAGGGCGGTCCCGGGGGGCCTGCATAACAGGAGGCCTCAAAGCAGGTGGAGACCTACTCGACGCCTCACTGCTCCCAGCGCGAACTGGTCTCTGAGCAGCCATTACCCTTACTCCCGATGTCGATGCTCCTGTCGATGTCAACGCCGACAACCTCAGTACCGATGTCGATGTTGAAGGACTGGACTGAGCCCCAAAAAGCTTCTCTCATTGGGCTTCTCGAGACGCTTGGGTCCGTTTCTTCATACGAAGACACAGACTACAAGCGGCTGGGCTATGGTCGGGCCCAAGGCACTGGATACACCAGGCATGGGTATCTGTACCCAAGGTGGTCCGGTTACACAGAGTACAACGTTTGAAGCCGCTGGATGTCTTCAATGACATGGAAGGAAAAATGGCCTTGGCGAAATCAAACGACACGACTATGCCAAAAAAGAAGGCACAAAAAAAGAGAATAAACCTGACCGCGCGGCCCAAAGGCCAGTCGCGTCGAAAAAGAAAGGAAACTTTAAAGGGGGACAAAAAAACAAGAAAACTACGGGAAAACTACTACTTTTTTTTTAAATTCTTTAAAAGATAGAAAATAAACGTGAAAAAATAAAGCGAAAGTCAGTCGCAAAGAGTAGTTCTCTTCCTGGGCCTGATGGAGCGCAGAGGAAACACTGCCGCACCTAACCGCGGAGAAAAAAGAACTGAGGTATATGCTCGTGCGACGGGCGGGAAGTTGTGCGCGCGATTCGCACGCCAGAACTCTCTGGCAAAAGTTTTTATTTTGCTTGTAAAATATCCGATTCCTGGGCCACCACGGACGTCGACCCACATGTGAGAACAAGCAGCCTGCCTGTTCTCAGAGAATGGCTTGTCCTGTGTGATTTTAGACTCCTAGAACTTCAAGTGCTGTGCCTAGAATTACCATAGTGACTGTTTTTCCCCTGCTGGGTCTAAATGGCCCTGTATTTTTTGCTCACTCAGTTCAGTGATCTCACATACTTTGGCTCTGTTCCAACAAATGTTACCTTTTGCTTATAGTCTAGGAAGTCTATGTATTTTTCTTTTGCAAGCAATGAGTGTGCCATTGTCACTTCCTTGGTCATGACTCCTCTTTTGCTCACCTAATTGCCCGATGTTCAGCTTCCAAGATGGCTCCTGCCTGGCCAGCTTCCAAGATGGCTTCTGCCTGACCAGCTTCCAAGATGGCTTCTGCCTGGCCAGCTTCTAAGATGGCTCCTGTCTGTCCATCCTGTGTGCTCACTTCCTATGTGTTTCAAGCCTCTCCTTGGTGTCAGTGTGTTCCCTGCTCCTGTCCTGCAGTACATGACATCATCAGGGAGAGCCTTTATAAGGAAGTGCTATACTTGCATTCAGGGCCTTTGCATTGCCAAAAGGTCGTCAGGTTAGTCAGTGTACTGTTGCGCTGCTACATAGCCTTGCTCCGGGCTCTTGCCCTTCTTGCTCTGGGCTCTTGCCCCTCTGCTTGTCGTGTCTGTGGACTGCTAGTTGTTCTGTTGCCTTGCTCTGTGTTTGTGGCTACTGAAGCTTCAGCCACTGTTTAACTCTCAGTCTGTGTTTGTTAGCTACTGGAGCTTCAGCCATTATCCTGCCTCTGCCCAGCTTATGTGTACATCCTGAATCCTGCTTCTGCCCAGCTTATGTGTATTTCCTGAACCCTGCTTCTGCCAAGCTTGCATGTATATCCTGAACCCCGCTTCTGCCAAGCTTGCATACCCTGAACCCTGCTTCTGCCAAGCTTGTATTTCCTGACTCCTGCTTCTACCAAGCTTGTATGTACCTCCTAACCTCTGCTTCTGCCAAGCTTGTATGTACCTCCTAACCTCTGCTTCTGCCAAGCTTGTATGTATTTCCTGACCCCTGCTTCTGCCAAGCTTGTATGTACCTCCTAACCTCTGCTTCTGCCAAGCATTTGTGCACGCCCTGTCTGCTTAGTCCGTCTTGTGTTTCTTGCCTAGTGGCTGCGTAGCAGCTTTCAGTCCTAATCTAGTACTTTGCCAAGCCTCCCTCATGTATCCTAGACCCAGGGTGGGTCCTCTGGGTCTTCAGTTCCTGCCCTGTCCTGCAAGTCCTGCTGGCCACCTGCACCCAGGGGCTCAACTCCTGAGGACCAGTGGTCAAGTGCAGGTGAAGCTGTTCCTGTTCTGCCTGTTCCCGCTTGCTTGCCTCCGCTGCAACTCCAGTCCGGGGTTCCAGTCCTGTTCTGCCTTGTCTCCGGTTTGGGGGTGGTTTTGCCTGCCTCTGCCGCTTCTCGGCAGTGGTCCAAGGGCTCACAAATCTAGGTCCTGCCTCGAGAAGAGGGGTGCCCAAAAATGGATACTTTTGCTTGAGACTGAAAGAAACTGAATATCTTGCAGGCAGTGTGTCCTAGATCTGTGCCCAAATTGAAACTTTACTATCACTATACCAAACATTGGGGTTTACACAGCTATGTTTCTTTTTTGCTAACACTGAGCCAGCCAATTAACTATACACTTGAGTTTATTCGGAAATACTTCTAATTGCTTAGCTGCCCAGCAACAGTCCCATAAATTTCTGCTTTCTAATATGCTTATGGTAATGCTTATAATATTCTGTACCTTGCACTAAAGCTGAAGCATCCTGTTATCCATACATGAGCTGTCAGGTCTCTCAGGACTTAATATCCATAAAGCCCTAATATCCTGGAGTACAACCTCGGCACACCAGCACACACCTGAAGCCTCTTTATTTTATGAAGTTTCCTTATTGAATAAATATAGATAATTTACTCATAGTCAGATGTTCAGAAGTGTTACCCCAAGGCAACAGAGACTCCGTAATTTTGAGAGCTGTATGAGTGGTTGAAGGTAGATATTTGAAGAAAGGCAGCTTCATTGCAGAGGTGGGAAAATAGTTAAACAGGTAGAAGTAACTCAGAGCTGGGTGGCTGAAAAGTGCAATATCTCATTAGAGAGATATATTACAAGGCAAAAAATTAATTAATTTCAGGGAATTTAGCAGGGCAAGTGCTTTCTGAAGCAGGATGGAGAATGCCTCATGGAGAAAAGAGGCCAAGAAGGGGCTCACACAGGTCCAGGGAGGAGGAAGGAAAGGGACTAATAGGGGCAGAACCTGGTAGCAGGGGTGGTCCCAGAGGCCAGCCCTCAATTGGAGGGAAAGGTCATACCTGGCTGACCTCTCAGGACAGAGATAGTAAGAATGACCAGGAAATGATAGCAGGTAGACAAAGAAGCCAAGCTAGGCTGAGAAAGAGAAGAGGTCTTTGCAGCAGGATAGACCAATAGTAACAGTCCTTATACAAACAGGCAGGGGTGGCTGCATTACATGTGCGACTACATTACACACAATGCATTCCTCATATATTTTTGCAGCGAGAACTGCAGCAGTAAAAACCCTTAGAAGTGAGAATAACAGTAAAAGCATTAAACACATTTTAGGGTCACACTATAAACTAGTGCAAGGCTGTCAGAGGACAGAACATGGGCTACTTGAGAATGTCAACCAAGCCTTTTCACTGCCCTGACATTTCCACTGCAGTGTGCAAGTTTTTACTGCCCCCTTTTACTGTAGTATTCAAGTTTTTACTGTTCTGTCTCCTGATAGGCTCTCTCTACTCAGGAGATTAGCAAGCAGTAAACCAAAGTATAGAACATCACTGTGAAGATTCAGAACTTTGAACCAAAACCTTCTTTAATGCAAATTCAAACAAAAGGAAATGACTTACAGCAGGGCCGCCAAGAGACTGGGCCGGGCCCGGGACAAGGCCGCCACTGGCCCCCCCTGAGGTCACTGCGCCCCCCAAAGGTCACTGCGCCCCCCCCCCCCGAGGTCACTGCCTCTCCCCCTCCACCCCCTCCCCTCTGTCCGAATTCCAAGGCCCCCCTCCCTCCCTTCCTCCGTCCGAATTCCAAGGCCCCCCTCCCCCCCCCGAGGTCACTGCGCCCCCCCCCCAAGGTCATTGCGCCCCCCCAGGGGTCACTGTCCCCCTCCACCCCCTCCCCTCTGTCCGAATTCCAAGGCCCCCCTCCCTCCCTCCCTCCGTCCGAATTCCAAGGCCTCCCTCCCTCCGAATTCCAAGGCCTCCCTCCCTCCGAATTTCAAAAGCTATCTCCTACCTCTTCCTCGTCGGGGTTGGTTACGGCGACAGCTGCCTGCACGCAGTGAAAAGCGTGCATGCTCGCGCTTCAGCCTTCCCTTGTTGTCTGTCTCTCAGCTCTGGTCCCGCCCTTGAGGGAAGGCTGAAGCGCAAGCCTGCACGCTTTTCACTGCGTGCAGGCAGTTGTCGCCGTAACCAACCCCGACGAGGACGAGGTAGCAGATAGCCTTTGAAATTCGGAGGGAGGGACGGTGGGCGGGGCCCGGGCCCTGAGAGGGAGGGGGCATCTGTCCGTACCACCCACGGAGTCAGCGCGGCGCCGGGCCCCCCTGGAGGTCCGGGCCCCGGGAATTTTGTCCCCCCTGTCCCCCCCTCTTGGCGGCCCTGACTTACAGTTAGATGTGCTGGACATGAGTCTTTCCCCTGCAGCAGAGGCATAGCCAGACTCAGTATTTTGGATGGGCCCAGAGGTAAACTGGATGGGCCCTTCCATGCACACGTGCCCCCCCTTCCATACCAATATTTTCCCAGAGATGTTTTTTAAAATACAAATTTTTTTTCACCTACCCCACATCTCTCCCCTCTCCTCTGTAGCGTTCCAGCATTTGCGTTCCTGTCTCTGAAACCTGTCCTTCTCCTGTGCACCATACAGGCATCCTCAGCGCCTGCAGTGATTCATTCTTGCTGCTTGCGCCGGCCCCACAGGCTTCCATCTGCCTTGTCCCACTCTCGTTGACGTCATCGCCTGTCCTGTGTAGCAGAATGCAGCAGATGGAAGCCTGCAGGGCCAGCACAAGCAGCGAGAATGAATCGCTGCAGGCACTGAGGACGCCTGTAAGGTATGCTGGGGAGGGCTGGGTTCAGAGACAGGAGCACAGATGCTGGGACGCTGCGGAGGAGGGGGGGGGAGAGCAATGTGGTGCTGCTGCTGGGTGGGCCTGAACCAAGAATGGGTGGGCCTGTGCCCACCTAGGCCCACCCGTAGCTACGCTACTGACCTGCAGAACCGGGAGTCTATTCTCTACCAGCTCACCCTTGTATATAACAGAGCTATTTTGCATTTATTAAGCTGGGATTAGATTTGGACTTGAAAGACAGCTACAAATGTATTTTTTCTAGTAATTACCGTTCTAAGGCTGTAGAAATTTGTGGTTTGACATTTGGCCTATGCTAACTTGTGATAAGTTGTTGGTCAACAACTAAGAGACTCCTATGACTAACGACACCTGCAGTATCCAGATAAACAATCAGAAGGAGAAGTAAGTGGGTGTGGGTGAAATTGTATATTTAGCAAGAGGGGGGGAGGACTAGCATGATGACTATTTTTAATAAGGACATAGGTCAAACCATTATCTAAAGAAAACTTATGCTTATGTGCATGATAGGCCCTGACTGTACATGCAATGAGGGAATAAATGATAGAAGTTGGAAGATGGTAGAAAGTGCTGGAACCAGTGGCGTAGCCAGACCTGACATTTTGGGTGGGCCCAGAGCTAATATGGGTGGGCACTATGTATGCAGGTATGAGTAGTGTTTCATGGGATATTACAAAATAATGCCTTAGAGTGCACTTGATGAAGGATAAGTAAATAACCTGCCCAACAGTTGTCCTGTGTCAACATAAACTGCGTATATACTTAATGGAACACCATCATTTTAAATTTATTTTAAAAATTTCTATCCTGCACTAGCCCACAATTCTAGGCAATTACTAGACAAACAGCACTTAAACTTGACCAGACATAAGTCTACTATAATGGCAAACATCTCAACACACATCACAGTATCCTGCAAAATAATTATAGCAATGGCACATATCCGTCAAACTTTGCTTTATAACAAATGTAAATGCCTGATTAAACTGTGTTAAAACCACCTTTTCTAAAACTTTAGACAACAATGGCAAATTGGACACTGGCCTAAAAATATTTGGTAGATCTGTCATAGTCCACAGCTAAGATGTTTCCTCTTACTGTTTTCCCATTGAATAAAAGTGAATTCAAATTCTGGTAGGACCTCAGTAATAGTAACATTGTCAAAATCCCTTCCCTGCCAGATTATTTGTGAAGTAACATTAAATCTTATGAAGCTTTTTAGAGCCTATGTAGCAAACCTTAACACCACCAATTCTGAACACACAAAAGGCAGCAGTGAATATACACAACAGCAATATATGTCCCATTGTAAAAGCCAGACAAGTCAGATTGATATAGGTCCCCACACAAAGCACATGCCAAAACACAGAACAACTCTCACCAATTACAGAATAAAGGATCAAAAATTAGGAATTGTCCCATAGCCCAGCATCAGCCCCCGAGATGCCAAGTTACCCAGTTCCAGGCTGGAAATTTTGGGGCTGTCCTGCATTTCTGCCCACTCCATTCTGTTGCATTATGGGACTCGAAGAACTCAATGGGCACTACAAATCCCATACTGTTTTGGGATATAAGTTCAAAACCAGGATTGCCCCAAAATCTCCAGCCTGAAACTGGATAACTTGGCATCCCTGCAGCCCTGCCCTTCCCTACCCTTCATATCCCAGCATCAGCCCTACCCTTGACTACCCCTTTCCCCATCCCTCCTTGTAGCTCGGCATCAGCCCTGTCCTTCTCCTCCCACTCCCCCCCATAGCTCAGCATCAGCCCACCTCTATCTACTCATAGTCTGGTAACAGTCCTGCCCTTTCCTCTCTCTTCCCCCATAGTCTAATATCCCCTTTTCCCTTCCCAATCACCCACCCCCACCCAGAAGCCCAACATTAAAAAAAAAAAAATATATATATATATATATATATTTTTTTTACCTGGCCACTGCAGTGCTCACCCCACCCAGAAGCCCACCAACAGGAAATATACAGCTTTTCTTTAAACATTGTGAAGACCACACACACCCAGAAGCCCACCACCATTAAATATAAAACTGTTTTTCTTTTCTTTCTTTTTTTTTACCCGAGTCCAGTGCAGAGAAAGTGTCCTGTAGATTTCAGAGAAGTCTACAGCCCCGATCAGTGTGTGCACGTGGTTCAGTGTTGGGGAGAAGGCCCAAGTTGGCTCCTAGCAGTGGCTGAGGTTGGCAATGGGGGGAGTAGACTTCAATCCAATGCAGCTACAGTGGCTACTGACTCACTCCTGGTGCCTGGGGCTGGAGGATAATGAGTGCCCAGATTTCCCCAGCTGCTAATTTCATTGCAGCACCGGCCTCCTCCGGGACTTCCGACTCCCTGACTTTGCAGCAGGTTTGGGTCCTGGCGGGGGCTGACTGAGACCTGAGCTTTGCAGAATCCAGCAAACAAACAGTGAGCGGAACACTAAAAGGAATTGCTGTTTTTTTACCTTTTGCCTGTTAGGAAGGGAAGCAGAGCAGCGAGGAGGACCAGGTAAGCACAGCAGGGAGCGAAGTACACAAAGACCCCGATGCCAGACTCCAGAGCAGAGCAAAGCAGTAGCAAACATGGCAGTGCAGCAGGAGGGCTGCTACTTTGCTTGCTGAAAGTCTGTTGTAGTGCTGGTAAATTAAAAAAAAAAACAAAAACACCAGAGCTGCAGGGCTCAGCTCACAAGATTTGTTTCAGTACTTTCTACACACAGCTGACTGAGCTAAGCGATTGGAGCAGCAGCGATGTGATGTGGAGAGCAGCTGGCACCTGATTGGTGATCACTGAAACTGGGCGGGCCTGAGCCAAAAATGGGTGGGCCTGCTGTAGCTACGCCCCTGGCTGGAACACGATTCACCATAAAAGGAAATAGAATGTTCTGTAAAGATGCTTATTCATTGAGTAGGAAGGGTAATTAAGATAATTAGGAAAGAAAGAAAATGTATATAAGAGGAAATAGAACTGAGAATGAGGAGCCTCAATGTGTCTACACTAGAAAGTGGACATAATGACAGCTCCCAGGGAAAACTCTGTTTATTTGCTACATATTATAATTTATATGGGATTTTTCTTTTCTTTAATATCTGAATAATTGCTTATTGGCTTCTTTGAATAAACATTTGTTAAGTCTAACACTGATTTAGTAGCCAGCGTTTTTTCTTGCCTGGGGTTCTGCCTGGGGGAGAAAAGATTTACTCGAGGGTTTATTTTATTTATTTATTTATTTGTTACATTTGTATCCCACATGTTCCCACCTATTTACATAGTAACATATATAGTAACATAGTAGATGACGGCAGAAAAAGACCTGCACAGTCCATCCAGTCTGCCCAACAAGACAACTCATGTGTGCTACTTTTGTGTATACCCTACTTTGATTTGTACCTGTGCTCTTCAGGGCACAGACCGTATAAGTCTGCCCAGCACTAGCCCCGCCTCCCAACCATTGTAGGCTCAATGTGGCTTACATAGTACCGGAGAGGCGTTTGCAGACTCCGATGTGAACAAACACAAAGTGATGTTGTGGTAAGATAAAGTTCATGTAGCACAGCCACATTAAGGAATCGTACAACAGAAGAATTGTGTCATGTCCATTACGTACTTTAGTTTTGTTGTGTTGCAAAGATCAGGCATTTAAGTTGGATCACTAGGGTATGCCTTTTTAAACAGGTTAGTTTTTAGCGTTTTACGGAAGTTTAGATGGTCATATGTCGTTTTCAAGACTTTTGGTAATGCGTTCCACAGTTGTGTGCTTAAGTAGGAGAAACTGGATGCGTAAGTTGATTTGTATTTAAATCCTTTGCAGCTTGGGTAGTGCAGATTTAGATATGTTCGTGCTGATTCGGATGTGTTTCTAGTTGGTAAGTTGATCAAGTCTGTCATGTATCCCAGGGCTTCACCGTAGATAATTTTGTGGACCAGGGTGCAGATTTTGAAAGCAATGCATTCTTTGATTGGGAGCCAGTGTAGTTTTTCACGGAGGGGTTTTGCGCTTTCAAATCGCGTTTTACCAAATATAAGCCTAGCTGCCGTGTTTGAACGGTCTGAAGTTTCTTTAAGGTTTGTTCTTTGCATCCCGCATAAATTCCATTGCAGTAGTCTACGTGGCTTAGTACCATTGATTGTATCAGGTTGCGAAAAGTTTCCCTCGGGAAGACTGTTTCACGCGTTTGAGTTTCCACACTGAGTGGAACATTTTCTTTGTTGTGGATGTCACTTGGCTCTCTAGTGTTAAGTTGGGGTCCAATGTAACGCCAAGGATTTTCAGGCTGTCTGAGATTGGGAGGGTATAATTTGGGGTGTTAATACTTGTGGGGTTGTCCGCGCTGTGTTGGAATGAGAGGATGAGACAATGTGTTTTTTCTTTATTGAGTTTTAGTTGAGATGCATTTGCCCAGGAGTCCATGATGTTCAAGCTTGATTTCGTTGATGATTTCTGTCAGTTTAGTTTTGTATGGAATGTATATTGTGACATCGTCTGCATAGATGAAAGGGTTAAGGCCTTGGTTGGATAAGGACTTGGCTAGTGGGGTCATCATTAGGATGAAGAAGATCGGTGAAAGTGGTGATCCTTGTGGTACTCCACAATCTGCTTTCCACAGAGATGATATGTTTGAGTTAGATTTTACTTGATATGTTCTTGTGGTTAGAAAACCCTTGATCCAGCTAATTATGTTTCCACCAATCCCGAACTTATCTAGTAATCTTATTAATATATTATAGATTAATATATTATATATTATAGATAATGAGCAGAGTAGAGCGGACAGATGTGAAGCGTTTGTTTAAACTTTCAAACAACAACAAAACCAGGGGACACAAGATGAAGCTAGAATATGGTAGATTTAAAACAAATAGGAGAAAGCTTTTCTTTACTCAGCGTGTAGTTAGACTCTGGAACTCGTTGCCGGAGAATGTAGTGACAGCAGCTGGCCTTACGGAATTTAAAGGGGGTTTGGACAGATTCCTGAGGGAAAAGTCCATTGAACATTATAAATTTTTTTTTTTGGGAGGGGGGGTTGCCGGGTTCTTGAAGTCTGGATTGGCCGCTGCTGGAGACAGGATGCTGGGCTTGATGGACCCTTGGTCTTTTCCCAGTATGGCGATGCTTATGTACTTATGTACTATGGTTTACCATGTCGAATGCACTAGACATGGTGAATTGGAGGAGAAGGATGATTTTGCCCATTGCTATTTCCTGCTTGAATTTGGCTAGGAGAGTGAGTAGTACTGTTTCAGTGTTGTGGAGGGGGCAAAAACCTGACTGTGATTCGTGTAATATTGAGAATTTGTTTATATAATCTAAGTTGTTTGGTTACCATGCTTTCCATCAGTTTGACTACCAACGGGATAGATGCTACAAGACAGTAGTTAGTGATTTCGTTTGTTTTTTTCTTGGTATCTTTTAGTATCGGGGTGAGTAGGATATTGCCATTTTCCTTAGGGAAGAGACCTTGCTGAAGCATGTAGTTTAGGTGGGATGTGAGGTCATAAGTATTGCCATACTGGGAAAGACCAAAGGTCCATCAAGCCCAGCATCCTGTTTCCAACAGTGGCCAATCCAGATCACAAATACCTGGCAAGATCCCAAAAAATACAAAACATTTTATACTGCTTATCGCAGAAATAGTGGATTTTCCCCAAGTCCATTGAATAACAGTCTATGGGCTTTTCCTTTAGGAAGCCGTCCAAACCTTTTTAA
Organism: Microcaecilia unicolor; assembly: GCF_901765095.1. NCBI lineage: Eukaryota > Metazoa > Chordata > Amphibia > Gymnophiona > Siphonopidae > Microcaecilia > Microcaecilia unicolor. Next base: position 57,714,169 of record NC_044039.1, read on the forward strand.
AACTCTGCTAAGCTAACCGCCTTTACCACATTCTCTGGCAACGAATTCCAGAGTTTAATTACACGTTGAGTGAAGAAACATTTTCTACGATTCGTTTTAAATTTACTACATTGTAGCTTCATCAAATGCCCCCTAGTCCTAGTATTTTTGGAAAGCTTGAGCAGACGCTTCACATCTACCCGTTCAACTCCACTCATTATTTTATAGACCTCTATCATATCTCCCCCCCTGTTATGAAGCGGTAAGGGGCGTATTTCATTAGGTAGTTGGGACAGGTATCTAGTTTACAGTGAGTGTTGGAGAAGCTGCTGATCGCCTGTGCAACTGCATCGACGGTAAGGAGGGCGAAGTTTAACCAGGTTCGGTCAGCCGGGTATTCTCCAATGGTTGGGCCCAACTCATTAAGGAAGTTTTCAATGTCAGTGTTGTCCTGAGGTAGCGTGTTGCGTAGGTTTATGATTTTTTTCATTGAAATACTTCTAGGAGTTTGTTCACGAGTTGGTATAATTTCCTTGTGTCTTTGTAGTCTGTCCCTATTTTAGTTTTATAGTATGATCTTTTGGTCTGCCTTATTGTATATTTGTATTTTCTTTGCATTTGTTTCCATGTGTTGAGTGTATGTTCATCTTTTGTTTTTCTCCATGCTCGTTCGAGTTTACTGGATAGTGTTTTTAACTTTTTCACCCTCCAGGAGACCTCCATAAGGCTACTCTTGTCTCTGAGGCAAAGACAGGAGTGCACCCTGTATACAAGGGGAGCTGGGAGTTCTCAGCACCAAGCTGAGACAGTAGATGCTGTGAATACGTTTGGTAAAAATGTGGTTATTTTACAGCAGCTTGAAGGGGGAGGAAGTACTGTAACAAGGTATAGCAGTAAGTCAGCTTACAGATCTTAGAAATGAATGCTGCAGTGCAGACACACTCTCATCTCCAACAGAGAAAGAAGTGGCAGGCTACAGCCTAGCATACTCGGGGACAAGGGCCAGCCAATATGGAAAGCCCCATAAGGCATACTGAACTGGGACATTTGATCAGGAAAAGTCTATTGGAAAGCACTGCAGGAAAACTAAGATTTGTAGTCCAAAGGCACTCCCTGCCTTTCTTAAGGGCACAAGCACTGTAAACTGCTTATATGCAATCTGATATAAATAGGCAGGTTGCCTATTGTTTATATGTATATGTTGGATATTAACATATACATATAAACAATAGGCAACCTGCCTCCATGCAAATGTGGGCAGAACAATAAATTAGAAAATAATTTAAGAAACGTATTGCTCTTGATTGGAATTTTTTCAGAGAATATAGGCATCAGGCTGGTATAATATACACAGTGTAGATTAGTGTTTAGACTCCTTTACCTTATTTTAGTAAAAATATATATCATGCTTGTCCTTAATTAGTTTTATAACTAAATGCAAAATGGGAAACATCTCAGTGCTATTTTATCTTGTTACTAGTGCACAGTTTGGGCAAATGGTAAAAAGATGGGAATCATGATATTTTTTTCAAATGCCTTACAAAATTCCTGTCTCAGAGGATATTTAACTACATCTGCATTGACTTGGGAATCTAAACATGCCAGACGTTGAGAAATCCTTGTTAAAATTGCTCTCACAATTGTCAGCCTGTGCTTGCAGTTCCTGGGACTGGAGGGTAATAATCTGTGGGTTTAGCAGAGGGCTGCCAGTGCAACCTCTGACAATTTCCAGTGGGCCTCACTGATTCACATTCATACAACCAAAATTTACTTTTCGATTTTGGCCAAAACCAGATGATAACTTTCAGCTGCACTTTTGATTTTGGCCAAAACTGAAAAAAGCAGTTTTGGTTGGCCTATATAGTGTGGGCAGGCTTTTAATTATAAGTGTACTTCCCCCCTCCGAAGGGACACCACCTTGCAAGTGGTGGAGGGGCTTCCGTGTTTCAATGACTCAGAGGGCTAAGCTGTAGGGTTACCCATATCAGACAGGCCTCTGAGGAGAAACCAGACAAAGAGTGTCCCAACCTGGAGGATCCAAGATGGCGTTGAGGGAGGACGTACGCTAGTTGAGTCCCCGTTTTACACCAGAATGCCTGAAGAAGAAGGCGCGCTCCCCAGAGAATGGGGAAGAGAAAAGGCAAAGCCGTGGTGCTGTCCTCCTCGAACACGGCTGGGGTTCCCACCACTTCTTAGTCTATTTTGAAGAGATTCGGGATCATAACGTCGGGGATATCGGTTCTTGCTTCGGGGAGCAGCAAGGCTTTATTGCCGAATCTCAGTGGAGGGAGTGACTTTGAGTCTCCCTGTTGGCACGACCCCTCCAAGACCCGGAAATAGTAATGCTTCGCTATGGAGGTCAATAATGGAAACGCCCGAAGTGGGTTAGGATTTTCATGTGACCCGAGGAGGTCCTGGTGCAGCATCGACTCCGGATAATAAACCAACTGGGGGATTGGAGAGTGAGCTCTTCCCCCCCGAAGATATCTGGAGTGGTTTCTGTGAAGAAATTGGACTTGGTGAAGCCAATAATGTCATAAAGGACATACTATAGGAACTGCAGCAGAATGTGAATAACTGTCTTCTTCAGATGTTTAAAAGTTTTCACTATGTGAGTTAAAGAATTTATATTAATACTTATCTAACAAAGTGGAAGTCCAAGATATAAAAAGAGACTTTGATTACGGAAATGGCTTCTCTATGAAAATTAGATAATTTGGTAATGAAGAATAGTTATTTTTCTTGTAAAAACTGGAATTTCTGGAGAACCAATTAAGGGAAAATAACTTGAGAATGATAAATTTACCTATCATATCCTATATATTAGCTACTGAATTCTTGAAGAAATATTTCTCCGATACTTTGCTAATACCTTCTGATAGCCACCTTTTGGTGACTAAAATTATATTTCCTTTAAAATCTTCTTTCAGAGAAAAGAGATGTGTTTAACTGACATTTTGGAAAATTCAGAAGTTATAGATATATTATTAGTGACTTTTGTCTTTGATTAGATAGGTACAACGTTTTGAAATTGTATTTCCGATATAGGGTTGATTAGTTTTTTGGGTTCAAAGATGAATATATTTCCTGACACATCAAGGGAATCGCAGACTGAGAGGTGTGAAGTCTTGGCTTTTCAGCCAGGAATCATTGCCCCAGGTGGGACCTTCCTAGCACGATTTCCTTGTAAGTGTTTTATTTTCCTTATTACTTATTTGTTTGAACCTAAGAAATTGTAGAGTTTGTGGAAACAGATGAAGAATCCTCTGCAGCAACTTCCTTCAGTTACCACTGTACCGGCTGCAATAACCGATTAACCTTCCTCCCTCAGAAAATATGAAGTGTAAGTTTAACCATTTTGAGTTTTTCTTATTTTCTTTAAGATTGTTTTCCTGATCTTGGATCTTCCAGTTGTGGACAATTATGTAAATATATATTGTTGAGAGAAAATGTTTTCCTTTTTATATTAATTTCTGTATTTCCTTACATTTATGTGATAAATGTGACTGTAATTAAGTAAAATGATAAAAAAAAAAAAAAAAGTGTACTTCCCACTTACAAAACATTTCCCTGTTGGCATTTACACTTTGAGCAAACAGCTTGTTTGGACCTGGGGTTTTCAGGTGTGCCTGAGGAGACAACTGTGTTATTTCTCCAGGACTTTAAAACTACCTAATGAAGTGGAAAATTTGAGGTTTAGGACTTAGCTCCTCTTGGTTATGTAGTTTTACAAAATCTAGCACTTAAATTGTAAATTCAGCACTTACACGTGTAATACCCCAAGTAAAGCCGCTCTTTCTTTTTTTTTTTTTTTACATGTCTTTTTATTGTAAAATGACTGTTCTTGTTGCTTGTGCTGGCAAAATACACACATACTTCTGTACATCCTTGTATGTAAAGGGTTCAAGGTTCAACAAGCTTTTTGTAAAATAACTGGGAATTTTTTAGAAGTCCTGTCTTGGACATCCCTTTTCTAATATAAATGTTCTTTGCAAAATGGGTCTTTAAATTTATTACTTTAGCAAGGGATACGGTTCCAAGGGAACTGACTCTCCTGCAGACTGATTAGTTCTCTCCTAAAGGCAGGTAAGGTTCTAATCTAGACAACACAGAGTGGAAAGTGGTTCTGGCACAGTGAGGGAGTGGTTAAAAGAAGCTGCTCCTGACGAAGCTCGGCATATGAAACGTATGGCTTAGTTGAGGGAAATGAAAAAGCTTCAAAGATAAGTTGAATGTTCCCACCTATATTTTTGCTGGGGCTTTAAGTGATGAATTGCTTTACAAAGATTTAAAAGATTTAGAAGACTAAAAGACTGAATGATTATAAAGTCTGGAAAAAGTTTTGGAAGATGTGGTTTTTGACCTAGGGACGCAGCAGGCGCATGCATTTGACTCCATGCGTCAGACTCCGGGTTTGTGACATATATGCTCAGGACAGTATTTTAGCGAAAGGAGCAATGCCCTAGTTCTCAATTAGCTAAACTATTTGCTTTAATTTCAGCATGTGAACTAGGACAATTTAAAAGCATTACAAGCCTATGCACAAAACTTTTCCGTGTTAGCAATGTGCCATTTTGACTGGTTCCAGCTGGTTTAGTGAGCACAGTATTCAGTGACAAATGCAAGAAGGGGTTCTGTGTGCTTTTTGCCGTTTGCGGTAGCAAACAATGGGAATTATATGCAAATATTAAAAACAGCTGATTACTATTTATGTGCATTCCGAGCTATGCACGACCATTTTCAAGTGATGCAAAGAATGCAGGCCTTACCTTTTACGAGAACATTTTTATGGGAGGTCAGGAGAGGTTGGTGGGTTCTCAGCCTGCTGTGTAACTTGTATACTAGCGAACGCAAAACCCAAAGCTAAACCAGCCACAATCAATATTCTCTCACATGTCTTGGATCAAAAAAGCACAGAAGTCAGCAGAAGGAACATGAAGTGTAAAGGCAGACTTAAGCTGCACTGCAACAGTAGAACACGAGCCACAATCAAAACTTGTCTTGGAACATAAAAACACAAGAATAACCATACTGGGTCAGACCAATGGTCCATCTAGCCCTATATCCTGCTTCCAGCAGAGCCAATCCAGGTCACAAGTACCTGGCAGAAACCCAATCAGTAGTACCATTCCATGCTACCAATCCCAGGCTTCCCCATGTCCATCTCAATAACAGACTATGGACTTTTCCTCCAGGAACTTGTCCAAACCTTTTTTAAACCTAGATATGCTAACCACTGTTACCACAACCTCCAACAAGTTCCAGAGCTTAACTATTCTTTGAGTGAAAAAATATTTCCTCCTATTTGTTTCAAAAGTATTTCCTTGAAATTTCATTGAGTATCCCCTAGTCTTTGTACTTTTTGAATGAGTGAAAAATCGATTCACCTCCACCTGCTCTGAACCAGTCAGGATTCTGTAGGCATCAATCACATGCCTTCTCAGCCGTCCCTTTTCCAAGCTGAAGCGCCCTAACCTCTTTAGCCTTTCCTCATATGGGAACAGTTCCATCCCCTTTATCATTTTGGTCGCTCTTGTTTGAACCTTTTCTAATTCCACTATATCTTTTTTTAGATATGGCAACCAGAATTGAATACAATACTCAAGGTGAGGTTGCACCATAGAGCGATACAAAGGCATTGTAATATTTTTGGTTTTATTTTGCATCACTCTTCCAAATAGACTTTATTAGAGTTTTCATTCTGTGAGTTTTGACTGGTTTCTTGGATTGGATTTTCTTCCACTCTGCATTCGTTCTCCTTGGTGATTTTGTGGAAGGTGTGAACCTCTTCTTTTTTCTTGAGTTCTTCCAATACCATGGGATGTATACCATCTGGTCCGAGTGATTTATCACTCTTTAACTTGTCAATTTGGCTCATTAAATCTTCAAAGTTCACCGAGATTTCTTTCATTCCTCCGCATCATCACCTCTGAAAACTTTTTCCGGTATAGGTTGATCTCTTACATCTTCTTCCGTAAAGACCAAAGCAAAGAATTCATTCAATCTCTCCATTACGACTTTGTCTTCCCTGAGTGCTCCTTTTGCTCCATCCTGATAGCGAATGCTACATACCTGTAGAAGGTATTCTCCGAGGACAGCAGGCTGATTGTTCTCACTGATGGGTTGACGTCCTCGGCAGCCCCCTCCATCGGAAAGTTTACTAGCAAAGGCCTTTGCTAGTCCTCGCGCGCCCATGCGCACCGCGCATGCGCGGCCGTCTTCCCGCCCGAAACCGGCTCGAGCCGGCCAGTCCAGTATGTAGCAAGACAATACACTTCAAGGGAAGACTCAACTCCAAAGGGGAGGCGGGCGGGTTTGTGAGAACAATCAGCCTGCTGTCCTCGGAGAATACCTTCTACAGGTATGTAGCATTCGCTTTCTCCGAGGACAAGCAGGCTGCTTGTTCTCACTGATGGGGTATCCCTAGCCCCCAGGCTCACTCAAAACAACAACCATGGTCAATTGGGCCTCGCAACGGCGAGGACATAACTGAGATTGACCTAAAAAATTTACCAACTAACTGAGAGTGTAGCCTGGAACAGAACAAACAGGGCCCTCGGGGGGTGGAGTTGGATCCTAAAGCCCAAACAGGTTCTGAAGAACTGACTGCCCGAACCGACTGTCGCGTCGGGTATCCTGCTGCAGGCAGTAATGAGATGTGAATGTGTGGACAGATGACCACGTCGCAGCTTTGCAAATTTCTTCAATGGAGGCTGACTTCAGGTGGGCTACCGACGCAGCCATGGCTCTAACATTATGAGCCGTGACATGACCCTCAAGAGCCAGCCCCGCCTGGGCGTAAGTGAAGGAAATGCAATCTGCTAGCCAATTGGATATGGTGCGTTTCCCTACAGCCACTCCCCTCCTATTGGGATCAAAAGAAACAAACAATTGGGCGGACTGTCTGTGGGGCTGTGTCCGCTCCAAATAGAAGGCCAATGCTCTCTTGCAGTCCAATGTGTGCAGCTGACGTTCAGCAGGGCAGGAATGAGGACGGGGAAAGAATGTTGGCAAGACAATTGACTGGTTCAGATGGAACTCCGACACAACCTTTGGCAGGAACTTAGGGTGAGTGCGGAGGACTACTCTGTTATGATGAAATTTGGTGTAAGGGGCCTGGGCTACCAGGGCCTGAAGCTCACTGACTCTACGAGCTGAAGTAACTGCCACCAAGAAAATGACCTTCCAAGTCAAGTACTTCAGATGGCAGGAATTCAGTGGCTCGAAAGGAGGTTTCATCAGCTGGGTGAGAACGACATTGAGATCCCAAGACACTGTAGGAGGCTTGACAGGGGGCTTTGACAAAAGCAAACCTCTCATGAAGCGAACAACTAAAGGCTGTCCTGAGATCGGCTTACCTTCCACACGGTAATGGTATGCACTGATTGCGCTAAGGTGAACTCTTACAGAGTTGGTCTTGAGACCAGACTCAGACAAGTGCAGAAGGTATTCAAGCAGGGTCTGTGTAGGACAAGAGCGAGGATCTAGGGCCTTGCTGTCACACCAGACGGCAAACCTCCTCCAATGGAAGAAGTAACTTCTCTTAGTGGAATCTTTCCTGGAAGCAAGCAAGATGCGGGAGACACCCTCTGACAGACCCAAAGAGGCAAAGTCTACGCCCTCAACATCCAGGCCGTAAGAGCCAGCGACTGGAGGTTGGGATGCAGAAGCGCCCCTTCGTCCTGTGTGATGAGGGTCGGAAAACACTCCAATCTCCACGGTTCTTCGGAGGACAACTCCAGAAGAAGAGGGAACCAGATCTGACGCGGCCAAAAAGGAGCAATCAGAATCATGGTGCCTCGGTCTTGCTTGAGTTTCAACAAAGTCTTCCCCACCAGAGGTATGGGAGGATAAGCATACAGCAGACCCTCCCCCCAGTCCAGGAGGAAGGCATCCGATGCCAGTCTGCCGTGGGCCTGAAGCCTGGAATAGAACTGAGGGACTTTGTGGTTCACTCGAGATGCGAAGAGATCTACCAAGGGGGTGCCCCACACCTGGAAGATCTGTCGTACCACACGGAAATTGAGCGACCACTCGTGAGGTTGCATAATCCTGCTCAACCTGTCGGCCAGACTGTTGTTTACGCCTGCCAGATATGTGGCTTGGAGCACCATGCCGTGACGGCGAGCCCAGAGCCACATGCTGACGGCTTCCTGACACAGGGGGCGAGATCCGGTGCCCCCCTGCTTGTTGACATAATACATGGCAACCTGGTTGTCTCTCTGAATTTGGATAATTTGGTGGGACAGCCGATCTCTGAAAGCCTTCAGAGCGTTCCAGATCGCTCGTAACTCCAGAAGATTGATCTGCAGATCGCGTTCCTGGAGGGACCAGCTTCCTTGGGTGTGAAGCCCATCGACATGAGCTCCCCATCCCAGGAGGGACGCATCCGTGGTCAGCACTTTTTGTGGCTGAGGAATTTGGAAGGGACGTCCCAGAGTCAAATTGGAGCAAATCGTCCACCAATACAGGGATTTGAGAAAACTCGTGGACAGGTGGATCACGTCCTCTAGACCCCCAGCGGCCTGATACCACTGGGAGGCTAGGGTCCATTGAGCAGATCTCATGTGAAGGCGGGCCATGGGAGTCACATGAACTGTGGAGGCCATGTGGCCCAGCAATCTCAACATCTGCCGAGCTGTGATCTGCTGGGACGCTCGCACCCGCGAGACGAGGGACAACAAGTTGTTGGCTCTCGTCTCTGGGAGGTAGGCGCGAGCCGTCTGAGAATCCAGCAGAGCTCCTATGAATTCGAGTCTCTGCATTGGGAGAAGATGGGACTTTGGATAATTTATCACAAACCCCAGTAGCTCCAGTAGGCGAATAGTCATCTGCATGGACTGCAGGGCTCCTGCCTCGGATGTGTTCTTCACCAGCCAATCGTCGAGATATGGGAACACGTGCACCCCCAGCCTGCGAAGTGCCGCTGCTACCACAGCTAGGCACTTTGTGAACACCCTGGGCGCAGAGGCGAGCCCAAAGGGTAGCACACAGTACTGGAAGTGGCGTGTGCCCAGCTGAAATCGCAGATACTGTCTGTGAGCTGGCAGTATCGGGATGTGAGTGTAGGCATCCTTCAAGTCCAGAGAGCATAGCCAATCGTTTTGCTGAATCATGGGGAGAAGGGTGCCCAGGGAAAGCATCCTGAACTTTTCTTTTACGAGATATTTGTTCAGGGCCCTTAGGTCTAGGATGGGACGCATCCCCCCTGTTTTCTTTTCCACAAGGAAGTACCTGGAATAGAATCCCAGCCCTTCTTGCCCGGATGGCACGGGCTCGACCGCATTGGCGCTGAGAAGGGCGGAGAGTTCCTCTGCAAGTACTTTCTTGTGCTGGAAGCTGTAAGACTGAGCTCCCGGTGGACAATTTGGAGGTTTTGAGGTCAAATTGAGGGTGTACCCCTGCCGGACTATTTGCAGAACCCACTGATCGGAGGTTATGAGAGGCCACCTTTGGTGAAAAGCTTTCAACCTCCCTCCGACTGGCAGGTCGCCCGGCACGGACACTTGGATGTCGGCTATGCTCTGCTGGAGCCAGTCAAAAGCTCGCCCCTTGCTTTTGCTGGGGAGCCGCGGGGCCTTGCTGAGTCGCACGCTGCTGACGAGAGCGAGCGCGCTGGGGCTTAGCCTGGGCCGCAGGCTGTCGGGAAGGAGGATTGTACCTACGCTTGCCAGAAGAGTAGAGAACAGTCTTCCTTCCCCCGAAAAATCGTCTACCTGTAGAGGTAGAAGCTGAAGGCTGCCGGCGGGCGAATTTGTCGAATGCGGTGTCCCGCTGGTGGAGAGACTCTACCACCTGTTCGACTTTTTCACCAAAAATGTTGTCCGCACGGCAAGGCGAGTCCGCAATCCGCTGCTGGAGTCTATTCTCCAGGTCGGCGGCACGCAGCCATGAGAGCCTGCGCATCAACACACCTTGAGCAGCGGCCCTGGACGCAACATCAAAAGTGTCATAAACTCCTCTGGCCAGGAATTTTCTGCACGCCTTCAGCTGCCTGACCACCTCCTGAAAAGGCTTGGCTTGCTCAGGGGGAAGAGCATCAACCAAGCCCGCCAACTGCCGCACATTGTTCCGCATGTGTATGCTCGTGTAGAGCTGGTAAGACTGGATCTTGGACACGAGCATAGAGGAATGGTAGGCCTTCCTCCCAAAGGAGTCTAAGGTTCTAGCGTCCTTGCCCGGGGGCGCCGAAGCATGTTCCCTAGAACTCTTAGCCTTCTTTAGGGCCAAATCCACGACTCTGGTCGTGAGGCAACTGAGTGCGCATCAGCTCTGGGTCCCCATGGATCCGGTACTGGGACTCGATCTTCTTGGGAATGTGGGGATTAGTTAATGGCTTGGTCCAGTTCGCAAGCAATGTCTTTTTCAGGACATGGTGCAAGGGAACGGTGGACGCTTCCTTAGGTGGAGAAGGATAGTCCAGGAGCTCAAACATTTCAGCCCTGGGCTCGTCCTCCACAACCACCGGGAAGAGGATGGCCGTAGACATCTCCCGGACAAAGGAGGCAAAAGACAGACTCTCGGGAGGAGAAAGCTGTCTCTCAGGAGAGGGAGTGGGATCAGACGGAAGACCCTCAGACTCCTCGTCAGAGAAATATCTGGGATCTTCCTCTTCCTCCCACGAGGCCTCACCCTCGGTGTCAGACACAAGTTCACGAACCTGTGTCTGCAACCTCGCCCTGCTCGACTCGGTGGAACCCCGTCCACGGTGGGGGCGTCGAGAGGTAGACTCCCTCGCCCGCATCGGCGAAGCTCCCTCCGCCGACGTAGTCGGGGAGCCTTCCTGGGAGGTGGCTGCGGTCGGCACCGCACGCGGTACCGACGTCGGGGACCTCAACCTGGGCGATGGGCCAGCCGGCGCCACGCTCGACGGTACCGGAGGCGCAAGCACCGCCGGTACCGGAGGGGTAGGGCGCAACAGCTCTCCCAGAATCTCTGGGAGAACGGCCCGGAGGCTCTCGTTTAGAGTGGCTGCAGAAAAAGGCTGAGAGGTCGATGCAGGCGTCGACGTCAGAACCTGTTCCGGGCGAGGAGGCTGTTCCGGGCTGTCCAGAGTGGAGCGCATCGACACCTCCTGAACAGAGGGTGAGCGGTCCTCTCGGTGCCGATGCCTGCTGGGTGCCGAATCCCTCGGCGACCCAGAGCTCTCGGTGCCGACACGGGGAGGAGACCGGTGTCGATGCTTCTTCGACTTCTTCCGAAGCATGTCACCGGAGCTCCCCGGCACCGACGAGGAGGACGTAGAATCCATCCGTCGCTTCCTCGGGGCCGAGACCGAAGAGGGTCGATCCCGGGGGGGCTGTACCGCAGGAGCCCTCAGGGTAGGAGGAGACCCACCCGAAGGCTCACCGCCACCAGCAGGGGAATGGACAGCCCTCACCTGCACTCCTGACGATGCACCTCCGTCCGACGACATCAGCAGACGAAGTCTCGGTACCACCGACGTCGATGCAGTCGCCCGATGCCTCGGCGCCGATGCAGAGGTCCGATGCCTCGATGCAGTCGATGGAGCGGCAGCCAAGGAAGATGGTCCGGACGCTGACGACGTCGATGCACTCGATGCCTCCGGTGCCGATGTCGACGAAGAGCCCGAGAACAAAACGTTCCACTGGGCTAATCTCGCTACCTGAGTCCGCCTTTGTAACAGGGAACACAGACTGCAGTTCTGAGGGCGGTGCTGGGCCCCTAGACACTGAAGACCCGCAGAGTGCCTATCAGTGAGCGAGATTACCCGGGCGCACTGGGTGCACTTCTTGAAGCCGCTGGAAGGCTTCGATGTCATGGGCGGAAAAATCACGCCGGCGAAATCAAAAGCCGAAATGGCGAAAATTGAAGCACCAAAATTTAAAGGGAGAAAAATCTCGACCGAGGCCAAACTAGGCCTACCCCGACAACGAAAGAAAACTTACGGGGCAAAAGCTGAGAAAATACGGGAAGGGCAGAAAACCCGAAAGGGTCTTCCGGAACACTTCCGGAGCGCTTCCCGAACTTTTTGTAATAAAACAAGGAAAAAACACGTCGAAAAGGACGCGCGAGGTCGACTCTCTGGGGCACGAACGGCGTAACACGACCGTACCGAGCGCGGACGAAAGAAGACTGGCCGGCTCGAGCCGGTTTCGGGCGGGAAGACGGCCGCGCATGCGCGGTGCGCATGGGCGCGCGAGGACTAGCAAAGGCCTTTGCTAGTAAACTTTCCGATGGAGGGGGCTGCCGAGGACGTCAACCCATCAGTGAGAACAAGCAGCCTGCTTGTCCTCGGAGAACTAACAGTCCCACAGATTCCCCTTGCAGGCTTCCTGCCTCTGATATACCTGATATACTATGAGTTTTCATCTCCGCGGAAAGTTTTTCTTCATATTTTCTTTTAGCTTTCTTTATCAATGCTTTGCATCTGGTTTGACAGTGTTTATGTTGCTTCTTATGTTCTTCATTCAGATCTTTTTTTCCATTTTTTGAAGGATATTCTTTTGGCTCCAATAGCCTCTTTCACCTCACCTTTTAATCATGCTGGCTCTAGTTTGCTCTTTTTTCCAACTTTGTTCATATGTGGAATACATCTAGCTGAGATTCCACGATGGTATTTTTAAACAACATCCATGTCTGATTTAAAGTATTCTTTTAAAAGTCAATACATTTATTAGAAAATTTGTTTTTGGTTTTCACAAGTTATTTTATAAAGCCTTTTCACTATTTGGTTTCCAAATGCCAAACCAAGAGAGAAATTTCTGGACTGATGTTTATACCTTTAGAAGCATTTTGAATCATCATTATAATATTTAACTTATGATGGTCCTTTGAAATTGCACAGCATTGACTTGGCATATCACAAGACATTTGAGAGGAGTGATTTATTTATGTTTTTGTACTTCTTGTCACTCTAGGATGGATTTATGTATTTTATAAAGGAAACACAGAAACATATGTGCCTTTATAAAATAGGCTCCTAGAATGATCCCCATACAATGATCTAACAAAAACTTACACTTTAGGCAGGTACAAATGTGTTCATGTGTTCTATGTGTGTATGTTTCAACACTACTCTGGCTTTGCCTAAACTACACCCCCAAGAATACGTAATGCTATGTTTCTGTACCCCCCAAAGAAATGTTATAATAGTCACTTTCAATGTCTAAAACCTGCTTTAATTGTGAAAACACTTAATAAAATTACCAACAAAAATCTGGTAAGTTGTATAATGTTGTAAAATGTTTGTGGGCCTCTAGGAGACAAGTTCATGTAACTTGACTGACCCGTTATTAGAGGACATCCATGGAAGAGGAGTGTGTGTATCTGAGGACAGCAAGTTAACACAGCTTCCACTGCTTCATCTGTCAAATGTTCACAGTCACCCATGTGAATCTCCTAACAGAAAAATAAAGCATAACATTAATCATCACGGCAGTCCTGCTACAAATTCCTGATACTTTTTGGCAAACAGTAGTTATATTTGGCTGCTTACATCTGCCTATTGCCAAAGCAGTTGGTGACACCTAGAATCATTGTATGACTCCTGACACAGGGAGAAAAAACCTGTTGTAGTTGCACATATGAAAAACCTATTGAATTTATGATAGATATAGAAGCTATTATTTCTAGTATTGGAGTGGGGGAAAAAGGAAAGAGTCCCTACCTCCCTACCCATTATCTAGTAAAACTGCAAAAACTACGGGGTTTTTAGGCAAGTCACATTCTTTAAGATTTACAATACCTACGGAGCTTGAATTGGGAGGTGAATGTGTTCTATCATCTTTTTTATATGCCCCTGATTCCCCTATTAATTTGTTGGGAAGGGGATTTGTTAATTAAACTAAACTTGACTATTCACTGTAGCCCCTCTAGGTGCCTTCCGGTAGCCAATCCTTTCACGGTTTGTCCCGCCACATATTTAGTAACAGAGAGCCTGGACTACAACTGTCCAGATCAGGTTGTGAAAACACTGACACAGCACGTAATCTCTTATGTTAACACCAATGAGTCTGAGTGACTTCCTTGTCGCAAGTGCATAATGCAGAATTCTGGGACACCCCTTGGGATAAGGATGAATACGGTTTGTCTTTCTTAGGACACACTTACCGACAGTCAGAGATAGCTGTGGGAGGCTATGGGGAGGACATGCCAGAATTATGGATGGGTATACTTTTTAGAAAGCCCAATACCTCAGCTGGAGGTTTATGGTATGACTTAACTACAGAAATTAAGAAAAAGAAGCCCACCTTTGTATGGATCCCTGGGGAGGGACCCCAATTACAAGGGCAGATAAAAGTATGTGAACATTTTGCAGGGGCAATTTGTGCAGGACAAACACCATGATGATCTCACTCAGTTAAAAGAAGCTGTTCCTCCTACAGCATGGGCTACACCTGAGAGCCCTTTTGGGAAAACCAGCTCGGTAGAGGCAGTGGATATACAGTTAAAAAAGGGCTGTGATGGCCCTCGTACTAAACAGTATCACCTTTCTAGAGCAACACAAGAAGGGGTAAAGGGAGAGGTAGAGATTTGGTCAAACATGGAATACTGTACAGAACCAGTATCCCCTATAACATTCCCATTTGTCCAGTGCATAAACCTAACAGCAGATAGAGACTGGATCAAGATTTGAGAGATTTAAATAAAATGGTTAAAGCTGAATTTCTTGTTGTGCCTGATCCTACTCAAATTAGAATTTCTGGGGAAGGGAAGAAACATATGTATTTTTCTGTGCTGGACTTGTCAAATGCCTTTTATTGTATTCACCTGGGACGCACTTCTCAGTCAATGTTTGCATTCTCGTATGAGAGGCAGCAATATACATAGTCCCGATTACGCCAAGGTTACTGTGAGAGCCCCTCTATATTTAACAAAGTTTTAAAGTCAGACCTTGAAAAGGTACTTGCTTCTATTCATCCTGATGTACAAGTGTCTGTGTATGCAAAGTTCTTTAGTAGGAGCAACAATCAAAATATCAACTGTTGAAATTCTCATGTGTTTAGCTGAAAAGGGCTCTAAGGTTAACTTGGAAAAAATACAATACTGTCAGACTTAGGTTATCTTCTTGGGACACTTGTATTCATGAGATTCCCGGGGGCTGAACAGGGAGAGAATAATGAAGTGTTAGATATAACCACTCGTGAAACCGTCTAAAGAAAACAAATTCGCTGAGCAAAAATTATGCCGAGGAGAAAAAGAGTGGATGTCATAGCAAATGTACGAGCTAAAAAAAGGGGTGAAAATGGAACACATAAAAGAAATACCTCGGTGTTAATTGTGGATAACAAACGTGTGTTAACCAACTGCATGAAACCATGTGATCTAAACAATTCATAAAAATCTTAAACAACATCCTAAAAGATAATACATAAAAACCAGTATGCAAAAAATATGCATATAGAACACATGGATGTTTAACAAATCAATTAGACGAATATTTAAAAAATGGATAAAATATATATAAAATTTAAAAAAAAGTAAAAATAATAATGATTCTGTAGTCATAAACTGGTAATGAGTATTAAATAATTAAACAATTGATAAACAGGAAGTCCAATTAAATATAAATAAAAGAATTATAAAACATGTTTATATAAGATGGATTATACATATAGAACACATAAATGTTTAACCAATCAACCAACCAATTCACCTGAATGTACTTGAATGTTTTGTAAGTGATATTAAAATGATATAATGGATCAGATATATACGTAAAATGAAAAAACAGATAATTCTTTAGTCATACACTGATGATAAGTATTAAATGATCAATCAAATGATGTACTTAGTAAATGAATCAAAAAAAGATTGCATTGGAGGCAAAAACACATAGTAAATATTTTTTTAGGTATATTAAAAGCACGAAGCCGGCAAAAGAATCAGTTGAACCGCTAGATGACCGAGGAGTAAAAGAGATGATCAGGGAAAACAAAGCCGTAGCGGAGAGATTAAATGAATTCTTTGCTTCAGTCTTCACCGAGAAAGATTTGGGTGGGATACCGGTGCCGGAAATGGTATTCGAAGCTGACGAGTTGGAGAAAATTAATGAATTCTCTGTAAACCTGGAGGATGTAATGGGGCAGTTCTACAAACTGAAGAGTAGCAAATCTCCTGGACCGGATGGTATTCATCCCAGAGTACTGATAGAACTGAAAAATTAGCTTGCGGAGCTATTGTTAGAAATATGTAACTTATCCTTAAAATCGAACGTGGTACCGGAAGATTGGAGGGTGGCCAATGTAACGCCGATTTTTAAAAAAGGTTCCAGAGGAGATCCGAGAAATTATAGACCGGTGAGTCGGTTCCGGGCAAAATGGTAGAGACTATTATTAAGAACAAAATTACAGAGCATATTCAAAAGCATGGATTAAAGAGACAAAGTCAACATGGATTTAGTGAAGGGAAATCTTGCCTCACCAATCTACTACATTTCTTTGAAGGGGTGAACAAACATGTGGATAAAGGGGAGCCGGTTGATATTGTGTATCTGGATTTTCAGAAGGCGTTTGACAAAGTACCTCATGAAAGACTCCAGAGGAAATTGGAGAGTCATGGGATAGGAGGTAGTGTTCTATTGTGCATTAAAAACTGGTTAAAAGATAGACAGTAGGGTTAAATGGTCAGTATTCTCAATGGAGAAGGGTAGTTAGTAGGGTTCCCCAGGGCTCTGTGCTGGGACCGCTGCTTTTTAACATATTTATAAATGACCTAGAGATGGGAGTAACTAGTGAGGTAATTAAATTTGCTGATGACACAAAGTTATTCAAAGTCATCAAATCGCGGGAGAATTGTGAAAAATTACAAGCAGACCTTACGAGACTGGGAGACTGGGCGTCTAAATGGCAGATGATGTTTAATGTGAGCAACTGCAAAGTGATGCATGTGGGAAAGAGGAACCCGAATTATAGCTATGTCATGCAAGGTTCCACGTTAGGAGTCACGGACCAAGAAAGGGATCTAGGTGTCGTCATTGATGATACATTGAAACCTTCTGCTCAGTGTGCTGCTGCGGCTAAGAAAGCAAATAGAATGTTATGTATTATTAGGAAAGGAATGGAAAACAAAAATGAGGATGTTATAATGCCTTTGTATTGCTCCATGGTGCAACCGCACCTTCAATATTGTGTTCAATTCTGGTCGCCGCATCTCAAAAAAGATATAGTGGAATTAGAAAAGGTGCAGAGAATGGCGACGAAAATGATAAAGGGGATGGGATGACTTTCCTATGAGGAAAGGATAAAGTGGCTAGGGCTCTTCAGCTTGGAGAAAAGGCGACTGAGGGGAGATATGATAGAGGTCTATAAAATAATGAGTGGAGTTGAACGGGTAGATGTGAAGCGTCTGTTCACGCTTTCCAAAAATACTAGGACTAGGGGGCATGCGATGAAGCTACAATGTAGTAAATTTAAAACGAATCGGAGAAAATATTTCTTCACTCAACGTGTAATTAAACTCTGGAATTCATTGCCAGAGAATGTGGTAAAGGCGGTTAGCTTAGCGGAGTTTTAAAAAGGTTTGGACGGCTTCCTAAAGGAAATGTCCATAGACCGTTATTAAATGGACTTGGGGAAAATCCACTATTTCTGCGATAAGCAGTATAAAATGTTTTGTACATTTTTGGGATCTTGCCGGGTATTTGTGACCTGGATTGGCCACTGTTGGAAACAGGATGCTGGGCTCAATGGACCTTTGGTCTTTCCCAGTATGGCAATATTATGTACTTATGTAACGTGGTAAATATAAAATGGATAAATAAATATTGAGTAATCATTGAATCACTATTCATATAACGTAAAAGAAAATAAATGTATGGACTTAAAATCTAAATTAAAAAATATTTGGTGATTGTAAAAATGATAAAAGACATATGCTTAGTATACAATTTATAGAATCTAATGTAAAAACAATTATAGAGTATTTAAGGTCCATATACTTGGTATGCAATTGATGTGGAGGAGTGGCCTAGTGGTTAGGCTGGTGGACTTTGGTCCTGGGGAACTGAGTTCGATTCCCACTTCAGGCACAGGCAGCTCCTTGTGACTCTGGGCAAGTCACTTAACCCTCCATTGCCCCATGTAAGCCGCATTGAGCCTGCCAGGAGTGGGAAAGCGCGGGGTACAAATGTAACAAAAATACAATCAAATGTAATAACAATTGTGGTGTATATAAGGTCCTTAAAAATAAAAAACTGATGCTAACGTCATGGATAATGATAATGAAAAAGTGAGATTGGCGTCTAATTGAATAGTATGTGTTTATGGTTGAAAGTGGATTATAAAAATAGGCGGAAATCGAATTCAGTGTTTAGTCCATGAGGTATGATGGTGTTAAATTCATAAATTAATTTCTGCTCTTCTCTGAGCAGTATATTATCCAGATTTCCTCTTCTGTTGTTGGGGACGAAAACCCTGTATACCAAAAAATTTAACTCCTCAGGCGTGTGGTTAGCAGCTTGCCAATGGGCAACAATAGGTGCGCTCTCAATGTTGCGTCTTATACAACTACAGTGTTCAATAATTCTCATCTTTATCATTCTGATTGTGTTTCCAATACAGAGGAGACGGCATGGGCATTGTATAATATATAAAACTCCAGAGGTGGTACAATCTGAAGTGTGTTGCAGTTTGTAGGTTTTATTTGTCATTGGATGTAGAAAAACTGATGTCTCCCAAGCTTGTTTATATACACTGCAGTGTCCGCATTTGAGATGCCCTTGGTGGATGTTAATTGGAGCTGAATTTAAATTAGGAAGCATAGACAGAACCAAATATTCTTTTAAATTGTGTTCCCTTGTATATAGAAAAAAAGCACAACTGGGCCTTCAAGACTGAGACAATAGGAGTCCTTTATTAAGATAAGACCAGACACGGGCTGTGTTTCGGTGTAAACAATGCCTGCCTAAGGGGTCTATTGATAAAACATATACATTACTGTCAAACAAAAATACACAATAATCATAAAAGAACACATACATAATAAGATGAATCAGAATCCAAATAGTTAAAAATATAAAAAAAAACTATACATATAAAAAGAGATACACATCTATATAAATACAATAAGCAAAGAAACTGTAAAGCATAGCTCAGCATTATTTACCTGAAATCCCAGTGATATTAAAATATAGACTGTAATTATTATAATTATTATTGACTAGTAAAAAATGCCCATTTCTGTGAGCAATGAAACGGGCGCTAGCAAGGTTTTGCTGTCCAGCGACCCTCCTCTCCCCTGGTCCCCCCTGCAGCGATCCATGGCCAGCGACCCTGCTCTCCCCCTACCCCCCTCTAGCCACCCTGCTCTCCCCCTGCCCCCCCTGCGACCACCCATGTCGTGCGACCGTCCTCTCCTCCTGCCCCCTTGCAGCCACCCATGTCCTGCAACCCTCCTATCCCCCTGCCCCCTTGCAGGCACCTATGTGGAGCGGCGAGGATCCTCTCTCCCTGCCCCGTTGCAGCCACCTATGTGCAGCGGCAACCCTCATCTCCCCCTGCCCCCCCCCTGCAGCCACCCATGCCAGCGACCCTGCTCTTGCCCTGCCCCCCTAGCAGACACCCATGTCTAGCGACCCTGCTCTCTCACCTGCCCCTCCATCCACTGTGGTTGTTTTTTAGGAAATGTTCATGGCAGGCAGGAAAGATCCACGTTCCTGCCTGGCCGCAGCTGTCGCTCTGTGATGCCGGTTGCCTGTTGAAAATGGCTGCCGAGGGGCAGGGGGAGATCGCGATTCGTTGAGTGTCATTGCTCCGCTCTCGATGTCATGACATTGTGACGCGAGGGCGGGGCAGACACGCATGGGGAAACCGCTTCAAACTTCCGGCTGAGGCTTCATTAGAACGTTGGCGGTGACTTTTATATATAGAGATATGGTTAAAATCATCAGGCTATCGTGGAAAACTATATATATATAGCAGAAGACCAAGACAGATAAAAAAATTATAAAAAATATATGTATATAAATATATATATAGAGTAACTGATTCCAAAACAAAAAACTACCTTACACAAATTCAATATCAAGATACAAAGATAGGAGCTCAATAAAAACAAATTCTTAAGTCAATATACAACTCCTATAGGGAAAAAGGAGAAAAATAAATAAAATAAAAACACATGGATAAGTGCACGATTTTTTATTCATTAAGAGCATTAGTGGAGGAAAAACCAACAAGAGTTTATTGATTCTGAATCATAAATTTAAAAGTCATTCAAAAGCAGTACCATATGGCTAAAACTAAAAGTCCATGACAATAATAAATAATAATAATAATAATAAAAACAATAATAATAATAATAAACATCTGATGCCAACATGATTTGTTTAGGTTCTTAGAAGAATAAATTAAGAATATATTGTAAATAAATAAGTTCGTCGCCGAGAGATAATAAATTGAATCTACACTGTTTCAGCAAAAGTGAGAAAAGTATATATTTGTACAAAACACATTGGGTCCGTATATATGTATTATACTAAAATATATATTAAATCCAAAACGGCAGTGATTCAAAGCGACAGTGATTCAACAAATAGAATGTCCATGGTTAAACTGTTATGCTCGTTGGCACAAGCTGCAAGATCATACACATAAGAAATCATGAAGTGCTTACCCCACAGATGAAATTGCAAAGCTACAGAACACCGTTGGTCAGAATAACCGCCAAAGTGAGCGGCGCTGACAGTGCGTGCATATTTAAAATGAAAAATGGCGCCAAAAGCAGTGACGTAGCGGAGGAGTGACGTCACAATCATGCTATATCCCTTGTTCGCAAAGTTTAAAATCTAAGGGGGGCAAGCCAAGCATTTATCCTATGTCGTTTCATATTTGGCCACAACAATGTAGTCTACACTATAGTGATATATATAACAATGACAAACGTATAAATCTAAAAAAACAGAGTGAATACGGTGAGTGTAAAGTCAACATCATTGGAGTGTACATAATTTTGCTATCCACAGGTATAAATAAAATATGAGTATATCGTTATAATCAGAATCAGTTCTTACAAAAAAAATGCAAATATGGATCAAGTTAACCATTAGTGCACTGAATCATGGCTGAAAACATCTATAAAACACATTATTTTCTTGACTAATATCAGTGTTAGCATGATATAATATCAATAGTCATTTGAGATTATGAAAATAGAGAAAAAGATCGTAAAATTCATTTTTATTTCAATCATTTTTATTGATGGTTAATGTAAATAATGTCAGATAAACAACCTTGTACCGTAACTATAACACAACATACAGTTTTCAATTGCAGCATAATCAGGACCATCATAACATTATTTCCCCCCTGTTTTCTCCCCCATACACCCCCTCCCCTACCCCTACCCCAGCCTTGACGCTAAAACATGTCGTGGTTTAGTTCTCCCCACTGTTTAACAATCAACATCGCCAAAGCAAGAAAACACGAGTGATAACATACAATAGTTCAGGAAACCCACCGGGAACCTTTGTTCTTATGACTCCCAGTGGGTACTCCACGCCTCTATCATAAACATGTGGCGGTGTGAATAACCAGTTTCTCCATGTACAACATCAGCCCGCTTCCAGCGTTATACCTTCAAAATATCAAAAGGTGTCAGACACCTTACACCAAATGATGGGCTGAACTCGGCCCAACTAGCAATCCAGGGACAGTCAACTGAGCAAAAGGATACATCACTGCCTCCCCAATATTGCCTTGCAGTGAAGGCAGTGGTACCGGCTTCAGGCTCTATAGAGGTAGCTTCCACGCACCATGCGCGGCGTCCAATGACCAATTAACCTAGCACGGAGCATAGTGAACCAAGGATCAGTGAAACAGCTGCTCCATGTGAAGAGACCTATTACCTACCATTCCCGTCTAAAGCTGACCAAACCCGAACCCCCCCATCCCAATCTTCCCTAACCCACCCCCCTACTCACCCCCCGGGTTTCCATGATATACCGCTCAAGAATTTAAAACTCTGCTACGTGCTACTGGAGTTAATGAGTCCCAAAAAGGTGACCACCTCCGACAGTAGGCATCTCCCTTTGTCGAGGCAAGGTCTCCCACCCCCCTTCGCTCCAATGCACACAGGGAGATCAATCTGGACCTCTACTGAAGAAAGGTAGGTGGCTCCGCCACTATCCATTTATGAAGAATTACTTTTTTACCCATTAGGACCACTCGCTTCAAAAAGGGTTTAAGCCCCACTACCCCTGGTGCAGAGAGCTTGAACTGGTCAAATAAGTGGGATGCATGAGGCGTCCAGGTCACTCCCCAGAGGACCAACACGTGCCTACACACCCGCCTCCAAAACTCCAGGACATACGGACAATTCCAAAACATGTGTCCAAGGTCTGCCAGGGAGCGAGCACTCTTGACGCAGACATCGTCCTCTCGCATGGCTGCCCTCATCGCCCTAAGCGGGGAAATATACATTCTCGATGCAAACCTATAAAGAGTTTCCCTCAGCGTCACATTCTCGGTTACCCTTGGGATGTTCAAGATGTAAGTCTTTAAGTGCTCTCCCCGAAGGCCAAGTAATAACTCTCTATTCCACTGGACCGCAAGCTTTGCATAGTCCACCTCCCCCAGTTGTTCACTCAGGCACAAATGATAATATTTAAGGGGGACTGCCAATTGTGCATCTAGGGCAAACAGGGCTAACAACTTCTCCCACACCCCAGGAGTCACAGAAGCAGCCGGAATCGACTGAGTATAATGTTGCAACTGATGCCAGGCTAGGAAATCCCCCACAACATTCCCAAATTCCAACTGCAAATCTTCCAGCGTCTTCATCACCCCATCCTCCTTATACAACTGATGTAAATAACGAGCCCCCCGATCTCCCCAAGCCACAAATTGAGCCGAGGTCAAGCCAGGAGAGAAGTCCGGGTTGCCCTGTAACGGCAACAAAGGGGAATAGATCGACGAGAACCCAAAAAAGTGACACACCCATCTCCATGCCCGCCTCAATGGTAGAAATAAGGCTGCATACGCTCCTAGCGCACGATGCTTACGCGGAGGAGCATGTAACCAAGCACTAAAATGTATCGGCTCCAACAAAAACTTCTCATCCGAGCAAGAAAAGTAACACGTACCTCTAAACCAGTCTGAGATGTGTCGCATATTCCCCGCTACGGATAACAGCTTAACATTCAATAGTCCCCAACCCCCTTGACTCCTTGGTAGATAAAGCTGTGACGCCGCCATCCGTGGCCGCTTCCCCTGCCAAATACAACGTGTCACCAACCTAGTCACCAGTCGCTCATCTTTTCGGCAAAGCAATATGGGTAATATTTGTAAAGTATAGGTCCACTTTGGGACCAACACCATATTAAATAGGGCCACTCTACCCATAGCAGACAACGGCAGGGACTGCCACACCCTCAAAGAAGCCCTCATGCTGACTCGTAAAGGCTCGACATTCAGCTCGTAAAGCAGGGACAAATCCGCTGGGATCCACACCCCCTAGTATTTAAGCGGGCCCAACGTCCAAGAGGAACTCCCCCTCCCATGTCTCCCGTTATCTGTTCCTGAATCGGGAATGCCACTGATTTCTGAAGGTTAAGGGTGAATCCAGAAAAATAACTAAACTCTGCTATTTTGTCAAGGAGGGCAGGTACCGATTGTTGCGGCTTCGTCAGAGTCAGTAGAATATCGTCGGCGAATGCTAGGGTCTTCATTGACAACGATGAAAAGTCCACACCAAAAATCTCTGTATCCCCTTGAATAGAACGCAATAAAGGTTCAAGATAGAGAAGAAACAATAAAGGAGACAAGGGGCATCCCTGTGCGCATTCCATTAACCACTAAAGACGCCCTAGGCCTCTCATATAACACCTCCACTGCCTGCTGAAACCATCCCATGATCCCAACGAAATCCCGGACCGAAAACAAATAGTCCCAGCGAACCTTGTCAAACACTTTCTCCGCGTCTAAGCTGACCAAAAGCAGTGATTCATTGGTAACATGGCTCTGAGCGATTGCAAGGCAGACCTTCCTCACGTTCAAAGAAGAATGTCGACCCCGGACGAATCCCACCTGCCCCTCACCCACCAACGACGATATGTGGGGTGACAATCTATCTGCCAGAGCCCTGGCTAAGATCTTCAGATCCAAGTTTATCAAAGAGATCGGCCTGTAGGAGCCCGGCAGATCTGCTGGTTTGCCAGGCTTAGGTATCAAAGTGATCAAGGCATCATTCGAGTACCTGGGGAAGGATCCCTGGAGAAGTGAAGACTCCAAAAATTCAATCAACGGAGTCACAATCTGTGGGAACATACACTGATAAAATTCTGACGCATAGCCATCGGGCCCAGGTGCCGTGCCCCTCTTTAACGACTTGACCACCCTCTGGATCTCTTTCCCACCCAATGGAGTGTTAAGTTGAGCGATAGCGGAGGCCGAAAGACGGGGAATGCCCGAACTCTCCAAATAATCAATCATCGAGGGTCCCTCCTGAGCGTCCAGCAACATGTACAAGGCCGCATAATAGTCGTGAAACAGCTGCGCTATCTTCGACATCTGGGTTACTCGCTGACCGTCAGGCGCTGTTAGGGATGAGATGAAATGATTACCCCCCCAGGTTTTAACAATCCGCGCCAATAACCTACCCGACTTTTTCCCAAAACAATGAAACGAAAAGGAGCGGTAAAAAAGATGCTTTTTAGTACGTTCATGAATCAAGGAGTTTAAAGCCGCCAAGATTGATAACATCTTTTCTCGATTCTGCGCTGAGGGGGCAGCCAAGTGCGCCTTCTTGGCCTCTTGGTATTTCCGCTCCAACTGTATAATTCCCTGCGAGATCCCCTTAGAGCGTGCGCACATAAAAGATATAATATCCCCACGCAACACGACCTTTGAAGTTTCCCAATATAACCTTGCATCCGAAGTATGGCTCGCGTTCGCATCTGCAAACAATGACCACCTTTTATGCAAATACTCCTTGAAGTTCTCATCCTCCACTAGGTACGAGGGGAATCTCCACAATCGCTGCCACAGTCGCGCTTCCCCCAAGTCTATATCCACCCAGATTAATGTGTGGTCCGAAACCTCCAAAGGACCGATCTCCGACCTCACCACCTGCGGAAAAAGCAGAGCAGACACCAATATATAATCCAATCTAGACCACGTGCCATGAGCCCGGGACAGGTGTGTGTAATCACGAACATTGGGGTTGCTCAACCGCCACGGGTCCACCAAGTTTAAAGCTTTGCACAAGTACAGTAGGCCCTCACCGCCACCCCCCATTGCCGTCCCCGAGGTCGGAGCTGAGCGGTCCTGATGCCCATCCAACACCTGGTTAAAGTCACCAACCACAACCCAGGGGGCCGATGCATGCTGGATCCCTAAACGTACCAGGTGCTGAAAAAAAGAATGGTCATACACATTAGGCCCATAAACATTTAAAAGATAGAATTCCTGACCCATAACGTTCAACCGCAGCAAGATATAACGTCCATTCACGTCCCGCGTTACCACCTGGGGTTGACATTGCAAACTCTTGTGCACCAAAACCGCCACTCCCCCCTTTTTACCCTTGGCTGACGCAAAGAAGCAGTCCCCCACCCAACGTTGCTTTAACTTTAAATGCTCTGCATCTGATAATTTGGTTTCTTGTAAACAGGCCAAGGAGGCATTGTGACGCTGAAGAATGGACAGGATTTTTGTACGTTTAATAGGAGAGGTGATGCCAGACACATTCCAGGAGATTAATCTAGGCACCGGCAATTTAGCCATTATCCCTATTCCCCATCCTAACAAAGAGCCACGTGCCCAAGGTATCTAGAACTCCCGGGTGCCCAGCCTTCACCCCAGAGTCCAAGACCCAGTAACATTTCTGTAGGGTAACCCACCTCCCAGCAGCATATAGGACAGCACCTTGATACTTAACAGATACCATGGAAACCCCAAAGCCCAACCCCCCATCCCCTCCCTCATCCCTCCAACTCCCAAAACCGTCCCTCTCCATGTAACCACAAAGAGAACTATCGGTGATCACGTAATAACACCAAGAGGAATCCCATCCTCACAAATAGGCGAGTGTTCAACCCCATTAGACACAAAGTTGCAGTGTATACCCCAATAACCGCTCCCCTCTCCCTCCCATACATACCCCGCATTCACAACCCCACACCCTCCACTCCCCCGAGATCCATACTCACAATACCCATTTCCCGTTCCCCACCTAGCCCCCAAGATAAATCTGCTCTATACGCCGCCTTCTTCCCCCATACCATCCACACTTACCAACCCCCATTTCCTCCATGACTGTGATTCTCTCCAAGCCTCACTCGCTCCCCACTCACACTCCACCCTCAGTCAGACCTCTCATCCACACATGATCTTCCACACCCTCATCACTCTCCCCCACACTTCCCCCATTCAAATCTTTTACGCTATAAACCTGTAACACTACAAATTCTAGCATCCTCAATCTCAGTTATGTCCAGAAGCACATCAAGCCCCATTACAAAAGCCCAAGAGGGGCTACTCTCACAGTCTGTTGCCTCCATCCGCAGCCACTACGCCGCCATGCTCAATCTCCTGCTGCTTGGCGTTCAGAGGCTCCGTTGAGTCAGTCCATCGCACTCTCCGGTGTCTCATACAAGCGCCACTGGCCATTGTCCCAGATCTTTAGAACCGCAAGATAATGAACTTGAAACTTGTAGTGCCTCTCTACCAAACGGGTGCATACTGTAGAGTATTGACGGCATTTCGCCGCGAGGGCCGCAGAGTAATCCTGATACACCTGCACAGGTGCTCCCTCGTAGCAAACTTCCTCTTTATGCAAACGGTAATACTGCAGGAAGGCGTCCTTCTGTGCTGAATTAAGAAATTTAGCGATAATTGTTCTGGGACATCTTTCACCTGCACGAGTAGCCCCCAGGCGATGTGCGCGCTCCAAGCGCACTGGCTCAGTCTCCTCCGCGCTCGCTATCATGGGGCTCAACCAGCGCTCCAGCAGCCACGCAGGGACTTCTCTGGCAGGGCCTCTGGGATTCCCAGCAAACGAAGATTGTCCCGGCGCCCGATTCTTGATATCATCGAGCTTGTTCTGCTGCACCGCGACCAGCTCCTGGAGCCGCGTGAGCTCCGCACTACTCCCCTGCGTGTCGTCCTCAAGATCCGATACTTGGCACTCCAGTTCGCCTGTTCTACGGGCCAATTCAGTAGTAATTTGGGAAATTCTGGTGAGCTGCTCCGATAGTTGTTGCAGGCGCGGATCCAGGGCGAGCACCACAGCATTAGTAAGCTCCGTTACCGCCGTCTCAGGGCAGGTAAGCTGCGGGGCCTGCACCTGATCCGCCATTTTGTCCTCAGCAGACTTACTACGGTCAGGTCCCTTTTTCGTCGATTTAGCAGCCATTCTGCTTTTTGGCGTTAGATATCTGTCCATAAACGCCTCTGGAACTCTATCCAAAAGAGATACAGGCTATTTTGGGTCTTTCTGTAACGATGTACGAGGATTGAGGATGGGATCCTCGAGCAGTGGCAAACACTCGCGTCTGTCTCTCCTCACTGCATCACGTGATCTCTCAAAAAATTCATTTTTAAACATGAATCTATTGTCTAAACTACTGATATAGACCTATTTACATAGAAAAAGTATATCGCTACTCGGGGCACATGTTTAGTATAAATATATAATCTTTCCAGGAAGAAAAAAGAGGGAAAATCCTGTATATCCTATGTTGTTGGCAAAGATGTAATTAAGAAAATACTGATGACAAGTTCAGCATTGAGTCCTGCAGGAGAGACAATGTTGAGTTTGAAAATAGCTCTTTGTTCTTGTTGCAATAGAGTGAGATCAAGGTTACCCCCTCTCCAAGATGGTTTAATTACTTTAAATGCACAGAAATGCAGATCTGCAAAACCATGGGAGTACTCCATACAATGTTTAACCAATGGAGCTGAGATGTCTCCGTTCCTGATACTGCTTCTCTGTTCGATCATCCTCGTTTATATTTTTCTGATGGTTTTGCCCACATAGATGAGCTGGCAGGGACACAAAATGAGATACACTACCCTCTTTGTGTTGCAGTTGGAGGAGTGTCTCAATGGATAAGATTTGTGTTTGCGGATAAGTAAAAACTGTAATCGATAGTGAAGATGTGCAAGCAGAACAAAGTTGATGTTCTGTTGGGGGCTGAAGTGCCAATTGTATAGGAGGGAGGGCAGAAGGTGCGACGATCTCCTTAATATTTCTGCTGCGAGTATGGGCTATGGTCAGCCATTTATTTTGAACACAGCTATGTCCTTCTAATATATGCCAGTGTTTTCTTAGTATCTCTTGTATGTCTGCTGAAGGATTAGAGAATCTTACGCTGCAAACAAGGTCAGGTCTCTTCTGTGCCACATGTACACAAGTACATAAGCACCACCATACTGGGAAAAGACCAAGGGTGATTCAAGCCCAGCATTCTGTCTCTGACAGCAGCCAATCCAGGCTTCAAGAACCCGGCAAACCCCACCTCCCCCCCCCCCCCCAAATTTTTAAATAATGTTCAATGGACTTTTCCCTCAGGAATCTATCCAAACCCCCTTTAAATTCCGTAAGGCCAGCTGCTGTCACTACATTCTCCGGCAACGAGTTCCAGAGTCTAACTACACGCTGAGTAAAGAAAACTTTCTCCACATGATCATGTAATAGGTCACCTCTTTCCGCCGTTTTTGCTTTGTTAAAGCCTTTTGTGATACATTCCCTTGGATAGCCTCTATTCATAAATCTTGTTGCCATGGATCTTGCTTGATGCTCAAATTCAGTGTAATTGCTACGTGGAGGGGCATAATCGAACGGGGCGCCCATGTTTTCCTGGGGCTGTCCTTGCAGGACGCACCCGCAAAGGGGCGGGGAAACCCATATTATCGAAACAAGATGGGTGTCCATCTTTCGTTTCGATAATACGGTTGGGGACGCCCAAATCTCAACATTTAGGTCGACCTTAGAGATGGTCATCCTCGATTTTCGGCGATAATGGAAACCGAGGACGCCCATCTCAGAAACGACCAAATCCAAGCCATTTGGTCGTGGGAGGAGCCAGCATTCGTAATGCAATGGTCCCCCTCATATGCCAGGACACTAACCGGGCACCCTAGGGGGCACTGCAGTGGACTTCACAAATTGCTCCCAGGTGCATAGCTCCCTTACCTTCGGTGCTGAGCCCCCCAAACCCCACTCCCCACAACTGTACACCACTACCATAGCCCTAAGGGGTGAAGGGGGGCACCTTCATGTGGGTACAGTGGATTTCTGGTGGGTTTTGAAGGTCTCACATTTATCACCACAAGTGTAACAGGTAGGTGGGGGGTAGGCCTGGGTCCGCCTGCCTGAAGTGCACTGCACCCACTAAAACTGCTCCAGGGATCTGCATACTGCTGTCATGGAGCTGGGTATAAAACTTGAGGCTGGCATAGAGGATGGCAAAACATTTTTTTTAAGTTTTTTGTTTAGGGTGGGAGGGGGTTGGTGACCACTGGGGGGGACTCAGGGGAGGTCATCCCCGATTCCCTCCGGTGGTCATCTGGTCAGTTTGGGCACCTTTTTGAGGCTTGGTCGCAAGAAAAAATGGACCCAAGTACATAAGTATTGCCAAAGGTCCATCAAGCCCAGCATCCTGTTTCCAACAGTGGCCAATCCAGGTCACAATATACCTGGCAAGATCCCAAAACAGTACAAAACATTTTATACTGCTTATCCCAAAAATAGTGGATTTTCCCCAAGCCCACACAATAACGGTTTATGGACTTTTCCTTTAGGAAGCCGTCCAAACCTTTTTTAAACTCCACTAAGCTAACCGCGTTTACCACATTCTCTGGCAACGAATTCCAGAGTTTAATTACAGGCATTACATGATGTCATTCCCGCAAGCGAGCCTTCTCCGGAGTAGCCCTCACACTCTGGAATGAATTCCCTGAAAGGTTCCGCTTAACACAAGACTATCTCTACTTCAGGAAGCAGGTGAAAGCTTGGCTCTTCAAGCAGGCCTTTAATGGAAGAAGTAACTAACTTGTTAGTCTCACTCACACACACAGGGAGTGACACGGGCTACACACACTGCAGCAGGACATGTTTATTCACTCCTACCCTAACTGAGATAATATTCAACTATCTCTCTGACCTCATGTGTACCTTTCTTTAAATTAGTCACCTTATTTTCTAAATCCTCTTACTCTCTTACCTATTTATGTTAACCATCTCTCTGACTTCATGTGCAACTTTCTTTAAATTAGTCACCTTCTTACTCTCTTACCTATCTATATGTTCAATCTCTGCTTATATCCTACACTGTCAATTAAAATGTTGTATTATGTATTGTGTTGACATTGTAAGTAGTATACTATGCTATACCTTGTATTGTTGTTTGAATATTTTTACTGCTGTAATTGTCTATTGCTCATGTTTGATTTATTCTTATTGTACACTGTCTTGAGTGAATTCCTTCAAAAAGACAGTAAATAAATCCAAATAAATCAAATCAATAAATAGAGCCTACACCTTTAAATGTTTTACAATTACACAATTGTTTATTAAGAAGCACAGAACGGATCAGTTTCCCTTACAAAGAGGTACCAGGCAGGGATGCCCCCTCTCTCCCCTTTTATTCATTTTATCCCTGGTACCTCTAGCCATACAGATTAGAAGCTCACCAAATTTAGAAGGGATTCATGTAGGAGAGTAGAATAAGCATGTTCACAGACAATATGATGCTCATCATTTAGAATGCTAGGGAGAACGTGCCTAAATTGATCACAATGATTCAGCAGTTTGGCTCCTTCTCAGGCCTATGCATTAACTTTTGAAAATCAGAAGCCATGCCAGTCACAAAGCCATGCTCATCTTTAGCAGTACTTGACTTTCCCCTAAGCTGGGTGGAGAGGGAGCTAAAATACGTGATGATTTTTCTCAGGGTAGACTAGGCGACAGTTTACCAACTAAATATAAGTAATGCCACACTGGGAAAAGACCAAGGGTCCATCGAACCCAGCATCCTATCCACGACAGCGGCCAATCCAGGCCAAGGGCACCTGGCAAGCTTCCCAAACGTACAAACATTCTATACATGTTATTCCTGGAATTGTGGATTTTTCCCGTCCATTTAGCAGTGGTTTATGGACTTGTCCTTTAGGAAACCATCTAACCCCTTTTTAAACTTTGCCAAGCTAACCACCTTCACCACGTTCTCCGGCAACGAATTCCAGAGTTTAATTACGCGTTGGGTGAAGAAAAATTCTCTGATTTGTTTTAAATTTACTACACTGTAGTTTCATCGCATGCCCTCTAGTCCTAATATTTTTGGAAAGCGTGAACAGATGCTTCACATCCACCTGTTCCATTCCACTCATTATTTTATATACCTCTATCATGTCTCCCCTCAGCTGTCTCTTCGCCAAGCTGAAAAGCCCTAGCCTCCTTAGTCTTTCTTCATAGGGAAGTCGTCCCATCCCTGCTATCATTTTAGTCGCCCTTCGCTGCACCTTTTCCAGTTCCACTATGTCTTTCTTGAGATGCGGCAGCCAGAATTGAACACAATACTCAAGGTGCAGTCGCACCATGGAGTGATATAACGGCATTATAACATCCTCACACCTGTTTTCCATACCTTTCCTAATAATACCCAACATTCTATTCGCTTTCCGAGCCGCAGCAGCACACTGAGCAGAAGGTTTCAGTGTATTATCGACGACGACACCCAGATCCCTTTCTTGGTCCGTAACTCCTAACGTGGAACCTTGCATGACATAGCTATAATTTGGGTTCTTTTTTCCCACATGCATCACCTTGCACTTGCTCACATTAAACGTCATCTGCCATCTAGCCGCCCAGTATCCCAGTCTCCCAGTCTCGTAAGGTCCTTCTGTAATTTTTCACAATCCTGTCGCGAGTTAACGACTTTGAATAACTTTGTGTCATCAGCAAATTTAATTACCTCGCTAGTTACTCCCATCTCTAAATCATTTATAAATATATTAAAAAGCAGCGGTCCTAGCACAGACCCCTGAGGAACCCCACTAACTACCCTTCTCCATTGTGAATACTACCCATTTAACCCCACTCTCTGTTTCCTATCCTTCAACCAGTTTTTAATCCACAATAGGACATTTCCTCCTATCCCATGACCCTCCAATTTCCTCTGTAGCCTTTCATGAGGTACCTTGTCAAACGCCTTTTGAAAATCCAGATACACAATATCAACCGGCTCCCCTTTGTCCACGTTTGTTTACTCCTTCAAAGAATTGAAGTAAATTGGTCAGGCAAGATTTCCCCACACAAAAGCCATGCTGACTCGGTCTAAGTAATCCATGTCCTTGGATGTGCTCTGTAATTTTGTTTTTAATAATAGCCACTACCATTTTCCCCGGCACTGACGTCAGACTCACTGGTCTATAATTTCCCGGATCTCCCCTGGAACCTTTTTTAAAAATGGGCGTTACATTGGCCACCCTCCAATCTTCTGGTACCACGCTCGATTTTAAGGATAAATTGCATATCACTAGCAGTAGCTCCGCAAGCTCATTTTTCAGTGCTATCAGTACTCTAGGATGAATACCATCCGATCCAGGAGATTTGCTACTCTTCAGTTTGCTGAACTGCCCCATTACGTCCTCCAGGTTTACCATGAAGTCAGTAAGTTTCTCCGACTCGTCCGCTTGAAATATCATTTCCAACACCGGCATCCCACCCAAATCTTCCTCGGTGAAGACCGAAGCAAAGAATTCATTCAATCTCTCCGCTATGTCTTTGTCTTCCTTGATCGCCCCTTTTACCCCTCGGTCATCCAGCGGCCCAACCGATTCTTTTGCTGGCTTCCTGCTTTTAATATACCGAAAAAATTTTTACTATGTTTTTTTGCCACTAATGCTATCTTTTTTTTCGTAATCCCTCTTGGCCTTCTTTATCTGCGCCTTGCATTTGCTTTGACACTCCTTATGCTGCTTCTTGTTATTTTCAGACGGTTCCTCCTTCCATTTTCTGAAGGCATTTCTTTTAGCCCTAATAGCTTCCTTCACCTCACTTTTCAACCATGCGGCTGTCTTTTGGAGTTCCGTCTTTCTTTTCTAATTAGTGGAATATGTTTGGCCTGGGCTTCCAGGATGGTATTTTTGAACAGCGTCCATGCCTGTTGTACAGTTTTTACCTTCTCAGTTGTCCCCCTAAGTTTTTTTTCCCACCGTTCTTCTCATTTTATCATAGTCTCCTTTTTTAAAGTTAAACGCTAACGTATTTGACTTCCTGTGTATAGTTACTTCAAGGTCGATATTAAAACTGATCATATTATCACTGTTATCAAGCGGCCCCAGTACCATAACGTCCCTCACCAGATCATGCGCTCCACTAAGGACCAAGTCTAGAATTTTTCCTTCTCTCGTCGGCTCCTGCACCAGCTGCTCCATAAAGCTGTCCTTGATTTCATCAAGGAATTGTACCTCTCTAGCGTGTCCCGATGTTACATTTACCCAGTCTATATTTGGATAATTGAAGTCACCCATTATTATCACATTGCCCATTTTGTTTGCATCTCTGATTTCTTTTATCATTTTTGCGTCTACCTGCTCATCCTGGCGAGGCGGATGGTAGTACACTCCTATCACCGTCCTTTTCCCTTTTATACATGGAATTTCAACCCACAATGATTCAAAGGTGTGATTTGTGTCCTGCTGAATTTGTAATCTATCTGAGTCAAGGCTCTCGTTAATATACAATGCTACCCCTCCATCAGTCCGGTCCACCCTATCACTACGATATACTTTGTACCCCGGTATGACAGTGTCCCACTGGTTAGCCTCCTTCCACCAGGTCTCAGTATTGCCTATTATATCCAATTTTTCATTTAGTGCAATGTATTCCAACTCTCCCATCTTATTTCTTAGACTCCTAGCATTTACATATAGACATTTCAGAGTATGTTTGTTGTTCCTATTTGCATGATGCTTAGTACTGGACACTACTGATTTGCCATCTTTTGTCTGATCTTTAGTTGTATTTAAGGGCAGCTGGCCTACCATGGTCTGTTGTGCAACCTCACTATCCAGAAACCCTATCTTCCCTGTTTGTGAGGTATCTTTGCAGGATACCTTATCCCGAACCATGCGCTTTTGAGCGACTGTCGGCTGAGTAAGATTAGAGAATCAAACATATAAATGGCAAGTGACCGATTCACCTGCAAATGTGCAGTAGAGACTTCCTCTTTGTCTCGCCCCCACGTGAAGACGTGACGACGTCAGAGGACGGAACAGAGAGGGAAAGAAACGCTGCACTGAGGAGAGGACCAGGAAAACAGAAGGGGAGGGAGGGAACTGCCGAGGTCGCCGCTACTCCCCACCCCCCTTGAGGTCGCCGCCGGCCCCCCTCCACCTGGGCCGGGCCCTCTCCTCTCCATTGAATTTACAGCGCCGAAAACGCAGCAGGCCGATCGGCTCCCGTCGGCCTTCCTTCCCTGCCTGTGTCCCGCCCTCGCCGACGTTACGTCACACGAGGGTGGGACATAGGCAGGGAAGGAAGGCCGATGGGAGGCGAACTGCCTGTTGTGGTTTTGGAGGTGAGGCGCTGTAAGCTCAGTGGAGAGGAGAGGAGAGCCCCCGGCCCGGGTGGAGGGGGGCCGGCAGTTGTGGTTTTGGAGGTGAGGCGCTGTAAGCTCAGTGGAGAGGAGAGGAGAGCCCCCGGCCCGGGTGGAGGGGGGCCGGCAGCGATCCCGGGGGGGGGGGGGGGTGCGGTGGAGGTGACCTCGGGGGACAGGGAAGGAGGGGAGGGCAGGAGAAATGCTGGACATGGATGCAGGTGAGGAAGGAGAAATGCTGGGCATGGATGGAGGTGAGGGAAGACAGGAAGATGCACATGGATGGGTGGATGGATGGAGGGGAGGGGACAGAGGAGAGGGAAGGGGATAGAGGAAAATAACTGGATGTGGAGGACAGGGGGTAAGAATGAGAGGGGAGGGCATGGGGTAAAAGAGAATCGCTGGCCATGGGTGGGGAGGGCAGGGGAGAGAGGAGAGCTAATGGACATAGATGGAGGGGAGGGCAGGAGAAATGCTGGACATGGATGGAGGTGAGGGAAGACAGGATGGAGATGCACATGGATGGATGGAGGGGACGGGAGAGGGCAGGGGACAGGAATTTTGCCAAACAAAACTCTCGCCCGTTTTAACGGGCTTAATGGCTAGTTCTGTATAAAGTGTAGCGAGCTACCTCTATCTCTTTTTGGAAGAGTGGTCTTAATACAAATTTTATACCCCCTTCAAATGATACCAATATGGATACACAGACACGATGAACAAAAATACCGATCTGTGGTGGGCACCTTTATTTGGAGGGCTCGAAGAGCCCGGATTAGTTTTGGGGAAACTAACACAAAGTTGGGGGGGGGGGGGGGGGGGTTCGATTTTACAATGTGGCCTGCTTGCTAAGATGGGTTCACAAACTCTATATTGGAAGTTCTCAGTTTGTACCACCTGGCTTGGTGGATAGCTAGACCCACCCATATAAACCAAAGGCATATCTCTGTGCAAAAAAGTGGCAAAGGGAATTGGGGGTAGTTTCAAGTACATACCTAGACCAACTAAGGAGGGCTTAGAAATGGTAAAGGGAGAAAATTGGAGGGGGAGGGGTGAAGACTGGGCAATGTGTCTCCTCAGAAACAACCTTGAGTTTCCAACCAGGATGGGAAGTGACAGAACCTCGAGCAATTTGGAAAAGAACACTTACCTAGGTAGTTGCGAGGAGATAGGAGTTTATTTATCACATTTGTACCCCACATTATCCCACCTATTTGCAGGCTCAATGTGGCTTACATCAAACCATACAGGCAATTGCCAATCCGGTAAATATACAAACACAATATAGCGAAGTGATCAGGGAGCATCAAAAGAACAGGGTATACAGGGAAAAAGGAGGGAAGGTTAAGAATGACCAAAATGGTCCATTACTTTGCTGTGTTGCAGGATGTAGGGACATATGTTGAATCATTGGGATAGGACTTTCCAAATAAGCTGGTCTTGAGTGATTTCCCTCTTTTGACCAGTTAAAAGTGGGATGGAGTACCGCACAGCAAAAGTTCTTTACATACTTTCAAATGAGGCACTATTACCAGAAGCAGGAAAGGTGCTCTCCACAAGGGAGGAAGTATTTAAAATTGGACAAGGCATTCCTACACATACCGAATTCTCTAAACTTGTTTTCTGTGTGGTACAAAATGGGGAGAGGGAAAGAAGTAGAATGTCACACTGACTTTCTGGCATGAATATGGGCTGAAGATACAGAAGAAGTACTCATGGCCAAAGATCTACATGAGTGCTGCCTGAATGTGGTAAAGGGTCCAGAAATGTACAATTCAAGAGATACAATTTAAAATCTTGCATAGAACATACCTATCAAGATACCAAGGGGCATGTGCAGGTCTCTGGATTGGTGAAGAATGTGTGAAGTGTAAATGCAAGAAAGACACTTTAGTGCACATGCTGACTGAACGTGAGGGTCTGGGTGCATATTGGACAGGGATCCTGGAAGCACTATCAGGGGTGCTGGGTATTCAAGTGCAGTGGTCTTATACAATGCTAATACGAGGGCACAATGAGAAACTGTTAGAACAAAACCTTTCCCCAGAACACTGTAAGTTTATTTATATTGCACTTTTATTGGCAAAAATGGGAAATTTATGTCACTGGATGGATGAATTCACTCGCCAGATCTACATGAGTGCTTCTTGAATGTGGCTAAAGGGTCCAGAAATGTACAATTACAAGAGATACAATTTAAAATCCTGTATAGAACATACCTGTCACGATACCAAGGGGCACGTGCAGGTCTCTGGATTTGTGAAGAATGTGTGAAATGTAAATGCAAGAAAGGCACTTTAGTGAATATGCTGATTGAATGTGAGGGTCTGGGTGCATAATGGACAGGGATCCTGGAAGCACTATCAGAGGTGCTGGGTATTCAAGTGCAGTGGTCTTATACAATGCTAATACTAGGGCACAATGAGAAATTGTTAGAACAAAACCTTTTCCCAGAACACTGTAAGTTTATTTATATTGCACTTTTAATGACAAAAAGGGGAACTTTACATCACTGGATGGATGACTTCTCTCGCCAGAGTTGAAGGCATGGAGTATGAAAGAGATGGCTCAGTGGGAACTACACGGGAAACACTTCAACTCGAGAGGGCATAAAGCCAAACACTGGGACTCGCTGAATCAATGTTTAGTTATGTGAACTTTTAACTTGCTTATGGAGGGGAGGGGAAATAAATGTAAAGATCTTGGAAACAGCAGAATGCAACCCCTCCTTCTGGGCTAGAACCAGCCTAGAAGTGAAGAGGCCCTTTTGGGACATCACTTTTTGGGGATCTTTCATCTTGGTAGTTCCATTTTAAGGGTTCTGTGTGTAACCTCAGGCACACATCTGACTACACAAACAGAATACTTCTGCTACACACAGGGCTCCCACTGGCAGGATCACTCAAGCTGGGTGCAGGCCAGGGCCAGAATAACTCCGGAAGGCTGAGGGTACTCTTTCTCTGGGCACTTTCACTCAAAAGATCAGTTAGCAGTCTCATTTGCAAAACTTCAACTTGCTTTACTAATAGTAACTTGAAAAAAAAAAGTTCATAAACTTGTCAGCCTGGTCTGTACAATTCAGGGTGTTATTCTTCAGATGGTCAGCACAGCGCAAAACATAGGCTCCACATGATATCCGGGCATTCAAACTCACAGTTCAGTTCTATCTTAAATCTCCTCTATTTGCAACCAGAACAAAGTACTTATCAATCTCCTCTTGATTAAATTCTCAGTACACGTGGAGGGGCATAACTGAACCGCCCAAGTTTTCATGAGGGCGTCCTCGCAGGGGCGGGGAAACCCGTATTATTGAAACAAGATGGGCGTCCATCTTTCATTTTGATAATACGGTCGGGGATGCCCAAATCTCAACATTTAGGTCAACCTTAGATTAGAGACGGTCGATCTTAGAGATGTCGTCACCGGTTTTTGGCGATAATGGAAACCAAGGACGCCCATCTCAAAAACGACGAAATCCAAGCCATTTGGTCATGGGAGGAGCCAGAATTCGTAGTGCACTAGTCCCCGTGACATGCCAGGACACCAACTGGGCAACCTAGGGGGCACTGCAGGGGATTTCACAAATTGCTCCCACGTGCATAGCTCCCTTACCTTGGGTGCTGAGCCCCCCCCCAAAACCCACTCCCCACAACTGTACACCACTACCATAGCCCTAAGGGGTGAAGGGGAAGGTGAGCACCTACATGTGGGTACAGTGGGTTTCAGAGGGCTCACATTTACCACCACAAGTGTAACAGGTAGGGGGGGATGGGCCTGGGTCCGCCTGCCTGAAGTGCACTGCACCCACTAAAACTGCTCAAGGGACCTGCATATTGCTGTCATGGAGCTGGGTATGACATTTGAGGCTGGCATAGAGGCTGGCAAAAAAAATTTTAAGTTTTTTTTTAGGGTGGGAGGGGGTTGGTGACCACTGGGGGAGTAAGGGGAGGTCATCCTCGATTCTCTCTGGTGGTCATCTGCTCAGTTCAGGCACATTTTTGAGGCTTGGTCGCAAGAACAAATGGACCAAGTAAACTCAGCCAAGTGCTCATCAGGGACACCCTCCTTTTTACCATTATCGGCCATCTCTTAATCATGCCCCAGTCCCACCTTCGCTACGGTGCCGACACGCCCCCATGAACTTTGGTCGTCCCCACGATGGAAAGCAGTTGAGGACGCCCAAAATCGGTTTTCGATTATGCTGATTTGGGCGACCCTGAGAGAAGGATGCACTTCTCCCCGATTTGTGTCGGAAGATGGGCGCCCTCTTTCGAAAATAAGCCTGATAATCTCTTTAGTTATTCTCTGTCCCATCCTGGAACAGGAGTCATTCACACATGCAATGAAAGTCCTGCCAGAAGTGAGGCATGCCTGCTCCAACTTATCCTTTGTGGGATGTAATGTCCCCCAAGCACTCCTTGTTCCCAGTACGGGAACTTCCTGTAGGGGACCCTGCTGCTGTGTAGCAGAGGCTGCCAAACACCACACACTGCAAACTTCTTCTGCTTTGGTTACTAGGATTTCCACCATGGTGCTATGGGTCTCGGCGGGGGTGGGTTACCAAAGACCAGAATTTTCTCCACACAATCTCTTTTATCAGCTCCTGGTCCTGTCCCCTAGGCCTGGGCTTTGTTCTGATTCTCCCATCAGGCTGTCAGTGTCAGTTCTATTTCCATAGTGACCTCCATGAAAATCCTCCCACCCTCTGCCTGCAGTAGAAGCAATTTTGGGGGGAGGGGAAAAGGGGGGTTTACATGTAAAATATGAGCCAATTTGTTGATGTTACAGTTTGTGCTTTTCAGTATCAATGGGCCTGTTCTGAGACCAATAAAAATTATACAAAAAAAATGACTACTCCCAAGCTCTCAGCAGAAAAAGTTGGGAAAAAAAAGTAAATGATACATACCTGTAGCAGGTGTTCTCCGAGGACAGCAGGCTGATTGTTCTCACGACTGGGGTATCCCTAGCTCTCAGGCTCACTCAAAACAAGAACCCAGGTCAATTGAACCTCGCAACGGTGAGGGCATAACAGAAATTGACCTACGAAGAACAACTAACTGAGAGTGCAGCCTGACCAGAATAAATTCGGGTCCTGGAGGGTGGAGTTGGATTTACACCCCAAACAGATTCTGCAGCACCGACTGCCTGAACCGACTGTCGCGTCGGGTATCCTGCTGGAGGCAGTAATGTGATGTGAATGTGTGGACAGATGACCACATCGCAGCCTTGCAAATCTCTTCAATAGTGGCTGACTTCAAGTGAGCCACCGACGCTGCCATGGCTCTGACACTATGAGCCGTGACATGACCCTCAAGAGTCAGCCCAGCCTGGGCGTAAGTGAAGGAAATGCAATCTGCTAGCCAATTGGAGATGGTGCGTTTCCCGACAGCGACCCCTATCCTGTTAGAAAGAAACAAACAATTGGGCGGACTGTCTGTGGGGCTGTGTCCGCTCCAAGTAGAAGGCCAATGCTCTCTTGCAGTCCAATGTGTGCAACTGACGTTCAGCAGGGCGGGTATGCGGCCTGGGAAAGAATGTTGGCAAGACAATTGACTGGTTAAGATGGAACTCCGACACCACCTTCGGCAGGAACTTTGGGTGGGTGCGGAGCACTACTCTGTTATGATGAAATTTGGTATACGGAGCATGAGCTACCAGGGCTTGAAGCTCACTGACCCTACGAGCTGAAGTAACTGCCACCAAGAAAATGACCTTCCAGGTCAAGTACTTCAGATGGCAGGTATTCAGTGGCTCAAAAGGAGGTCTCATCAGCTGGGTGAGGACGACGTTGAGATCCCATGACACTGTAGGAGGCTTGATAGGGGGCTTTGACAAAAGCAAGCCTCTCATGAATCGAACGACTAAAGGCTCTCCAGAGATGGCTTTACCTTCCACACGATAATGGTAAGCACTAATCGCACTAAGGTGATTCCTTACTGAGTTGGTCTTGAGGCCAGACTCTGATAAGTGCAGAAGGTATTCAAGCAGGTTCTGTGCAGGGCAAGAACGAGGTTCTAGGGCCTTGCTCTCACACCAAACGACAAACCTCCTCCACTTGAAAAAGTAACTCTTTTTAGTGGAATCCTTCCTAGAGGCAAGCAAGACACGGGAGACACCCTCAGACAGACCCAACGCAGTGAAGTCTACGCCCTCAACATCCAGGCCGTGACAGCCAGGGACTGAAGGTTGGGGTGCAGCAACGCTCCGTCGTTCTGCGAAATGAGAGTCGGAAAACACTCCAATCTCAACGGTTCTTCGAAGGACAACTCCAGAAGAAGAGGGAACCAGATCTGACGGGGCCAAAAGGGCGCAATCAGAATCATGGTGCTGCGGTCTTGCTTGAGCTTCAGTAAGGTCTTCCCCACCAAAGGTATGGGAGGATAAGCATACAGGAGGCCGGTCCCCCAAGGAAGGAGAAAGGCATCGGACGCTAGCCTGCCGTGTGTCTGAAGTCTGGAACAGAACAGAGGCAGCTTGTGGTTGGTCTGAGAGGCGAAAAGGTCCACCGAGGGGGTGCCCCACTCTCGGAAGATCTTGCGTACCACTCTGGAATGGAGCGACCACTCGTGCGGTTGCATGACTCTGCTCAGTCTGTTGGCCAGACTGTTGTTTACGCCTGCCAGGTATGTGGCTTGGAGGAGCATGCCGAACTGGCAAGCCCAACGCCACATTCCGACGGCTTCCTGACACAGGGGGCGAGATCCGGTGCCCCCCTGCTTGTTGACGTAATACATTGCAACCTGATTGTCTGTCCGAATTTGAATAATTTGATAGGACAGCCGATCTCTGAAAGCCTTCAGTGCGTTCCAGATCGCTCGGAGCTCCAGGAGGTTGATCTGCAGATCCTTTTCCTGGAGGGACCACAGACCCTGGGTGTGAAGCCCATCGACATGAGCTCCCCACCCCAGGCGAGATGCATCCGTCGTCAGCACCTTCGTGGGCTGTGGAATTTGGAATGGACGTCCCAGGGTCAAATTGGTCCGAATAGTCCACCAGTGCAGTGAAGTGCGGCAACTGGTGGAGAGGCGGATGACATCTTCTAGATTCCCGGTAGCTTGAAACCACTGGGAAGCTAGGGTCCATTGAGCAGATCTCATGTGAAGACGAGCCATGGGAGTCACATGAACTGTAGAGGCCATATGACCCAGAAGTCTCAACATCTGCCGAGCTGTGATCTGCTGAGACGCTCTAGTCTGTGAAGCCAGGGACAGGAGGTTGTAGGCCCTCGCTTCGGGAAGGAAGGCCTGAGCCGTCTGGGTATTCAGCAGAGCTCCTATGAATTCCAGAGACTGGGCTGGCTGGAGATGGGACTTTGGGTAATTTATCACATACCCCAGCAGCTCCAGGAGTTGAATAGTGCACTGCATGGACCGGAGAGCTCCCGCCTCCGAGGTGTTCTTGACCAGCCAATCGTCGAGATATGGGAACACGTGCACTCCCAGCTTGTGTAGATACGCCGTCACCACCACGAGGCACTTTGTAAACACTCGTGGGGCAGAGGCGAGCCCAAAGGGCAGCACACAATACTGAAAGTGCCGTGTGCCCAGGCGGAATCTGAGATACTGTCTGTGAGCTGGCAGTATCGGGATGTGAGTGTATGCGTCCTTTAAATCCAGAGAACATAGTCAATCGTTTTTCTGAATCATTGGCAGAAGGGTGCCCAAGGAAAGCATCCTGAACTTTTCTTTGACCAGGAATTTGTTCAGGCCTCTCAGGTCTAGGATGGGACGCATCCCCCCTGTTTTCTTTTCCACAAGGAAGTACCTGGAATAGAATCCCTGCCCTTCCTGCCCGGGTGGTACGGGCTCGACCGCATTGGCGCTGAGAAGGGCGGAGAGTTCCTCTGTAAGTACCTGCTTGTGATGGGAGCTGAAGGATTGAGCTCCCGGAGGACAATTTGGTGGCAGGGAGGTCAAATTCAGGGCGTATCCGCACCGCACTATTTGGAGAACCCACTGGTCGGAGGTTATGAGAGGCCACCTTTGGTGAAAAAATTTTAAGCACACTCCGACCGGCAGATCGTCCGGTATGGACACTTTGAGGGCGGCTATGTTCCCATGGATCCAGTCAAAAGCCCGTCCCTGGCTTTTGCTGTGGAGGTGCAGGGGGCTGCTTAGGCGCACGCTGTTGACGAGAACGAGCGCGCTGGGGCTGTCCCTGTGCCTGACGAGGCCTTCGGGCTGGCTGGGTGTACCTACGCTTGGTGAAAGCATAGGGCGCAGCCTGCCGGGCCCGGGGAAAAACGTCCACCTGCTGAGGTGGATGCTGAAGGCGCCCGGTGGGAGAGCTTGTCGAGGGCGGTTTCCCGCTGATGCAGTTGGTCCACCAGCTGCTCGACCTTCTCGCCAAAGATATTATCCCCCCAGCAAGGGACGTCGGCCAGTCTCTGCTGGGTGCGGTTGTCCAGGTCAGAGGCACGCAGCCATGAGAGCCTGCGCATCACTATACCTTGGGCCGCAGCACGAGATGCCACGTCACAGGTGTCATATATACCCCTGGACAGGAACTTTCTGCACGCCTTCAGCTGCCTGACCACCTCCTGAAAGGGCCTGGACTGCTCCGGGGGGAGCTTGTCGACCAGGTCCGCCAGTTGCTTCACATTATTCGGCATGTGGATGCTCGTGTAGAGCTGGTAAGACTGGATGCGGGTCACGAGCATGGAAGATTGGTAGGCCTTCCTCCCAAACGAGTCCAGAGTGCGAGACTCCCGCCCCGGGGGCGCCGAGGCGGTATCCCTCGAACTCCGTGCCCTCTTGAGTCCACGACTGCCGAGTCATGAGGCAATTGGGGCCGCATTAACTCTGGGTCTGAGTGGATTCTGTACTGGGACTCTGCTTTCTTGGGAATGGTGGGATTAGATAGTGGTCTCAACCAGTTCCGAAGCAGTGTCTCTTTGAGGACATTGTGCAACGGTACCGTGGAGGACTCTCTAGGTGGTGATGGATAGTCGAGGACCTCGAGCATCTCAGCCCTCGGCTCATCCACAGAGACCACGGGAAAGGGAATGCAAATAGACATGTCCCTGACAAAGGAGGCAAAGGAGAGGCTCTCAGGTGGCGAGAGCTTCCTCTCAGGTGAAGGAGTGGGGTCGGAGGGAAGTCCCACAGACTCCTCTGAGGAGAAATATCTGGGGTCCTCCTCCTCCCCCCACGAGGCCTCTTCCTTGGTGTTGGACATAAGCTCGTGCAGCTGAGTCCTCAACTGGGCCCGGCTCGACGTCGAGGCACCGAGGCCTCGGTGGCGTCGTCGAGCGGTGGACTCCCGCGCCGGCGGGGATGAAGCTCCCTCCATCGACGTTGACGGGGACTCCACCTGCGTGGCGGTCGAGACCGGTGCCGCAAGCGGCGTCGGTGTCGAAGGCCTCGGCACCGGGCTAGAGCTCGCCGGCACCACAGTCGAGGGCGCAAGCACCCCCGGCGCCGGCACAGTCTGGCGCATCAGCCCTTCCAGGAGCCCCGGAAGGATGGCTCGGAGGCACTCGTCAAGGCCCGCTGTCGGGAAAGGCGAGGGGGCCGGTAGAGGCGTCGATGCCGGAAGCTGGTCGGGTCCAGGAGACTGCACCGAAGTGCTGGGACCCTGACGCGGCGGTACCTCTACTACAGAGGGGGACCTCTCCTCTCGACGCTGCCGCTTCCTCGGCGTCGACTCATCTCCGGCGCCGGTAGCCAGATGCATCGAGGGCGACCAATGACGGTGCTTCTTTGTCTTCTTGCGATGCCCGTCATCGGCGCTTGGTGGGATCGAGGAGGAGGAGGT
Source organism: Microcaecilia unicolor (assembly GCF_901765095.1). NCBI lineage: Eukaryota > Metazoa > Chordata > Amphibia > Gymnophiona > Siphonopidae > Microcaecilia > Microcaecilia unicolor. Next base: position 57,758,405 of record NC_044039.1, read on the forward strand.
CGATCCCCCTCGGCCTCGAGGGACCGGGTCCGACAGGGTTCGGTCCCGAGGGCCCTGGGTAGAGGGAGTGACCGGGGCCGATTGCCCACGCGGCCTCTCACCCCTGCCTTCACCGAAGGACCGGTGGGCCAACGGGACCTGTGCTCCTGGGGTCGATGCCATCGATACCGGTACCGAAGAACCGGCCGTCGATACCGATGCCGTCGAAGTCGACGTCGAGGGGCCGGTGCAAGTTCCAAAAAGACGGTCCCGAAGAACTTGCCTCGCTACTTGTGTCTGTTTCCGGAGACCGAGACACAAAGTGCACGTCTTGGTATCGTGCTCCGGCCCGAGGCACTGGAGGCACCAAGCGTGAGTGTCGGTCTGCGAGATAAGCCGGCCGCACCAACCACACTTTTTAAATCCACTCGGGACCTTCGAGGACATCGACGGAAAAATCGCGTCGGCGAAATCAAAGTCGTCGATGGTGGCGGTAAAAATCACACCTCGAAAACAAATCGACCGCGCGGCCACAAGGCCGCCCCCGCTAGGAGACGAGGGAAAAACAAAGTTCAGCATTTTTTTTTTTTTTTTTTTAACTAAACAGAAAAAACGAAGAACGATGAAACGAAAAGAGAAAAAATTCGCGGTTAAGCGTGATCCGGTTTCCGGGGCTGACAGAGAGAGAGACGAACACGGCTCTCTCCAGCGCGGAAAAGAAAAGACTGAGCGGGAACGGTCACGCATGGGCGGGAAGACGGCCGCGCATGCGCGGTGGGCGTGCCCTGCGTGCGGACCGCCTGCGAAGTTTTTGTTCCGGTTGGTGGGGGCTGCCGTGGACGTCAACCCAGTCGTGAGAACAAGCAGCCTGCTTGTCCTCGGAGAAGGGAGAGATTGCCCAAGTCATGAGCAAGCCACCAAAAACCTCCCAGAGGAGCTGTTGTTAGGCAGGGAGAATGTGATGAAGCAGGAGGTGGAGAATGGTGACAAGTTCCCTGCAAGCAGTTCTAAACCAGTTTTCAGATAAATTTAACTAAAGCATCAGTGCATCCACAATTCCTTTTCTCTCCATGACTGTGTTTGGTGGGTGAATGGAAGGGTGCATAAGTATATAAGTGCTTCTATACTGGGACAGACCGAAGGTCCACCAAGCCCAGTATCCTGTTTCCAACAGTGGACAATGCAGGTCAGTACCTGGTAAGATCCCAAAACAGTAGAATACATTTTATGCTGCTTATCCCAGAAATAAATAGTGGATTTTCCCAAGTCCATTTTAATAATGGCTTATGGACTTTTCTTTTAGGAAGGTAGCCAAACCTTTTTCTAAACCCAGCTAAGCTAACTGCTTTTACCACAATTTTTGGCAACAAATTCCAGAGTTTAATTACACGTTGAGTGAAGAAACGTTTTCTCTGATTTGTTTTACATTTACTACTTTGTAGCTTCATCGCATGCCCCCTAGTCCTAGTATTTTTGGAAAGTGTAAACAGACGCTTCATGTCTACCCGTTCAACTCCACTCATTATTTTATAGACCTCTATCATATCTCCCCTCAGCCACCTTTTCTCCAAGCTGAAGAGCCCTAGCTGCTTTAGCCTTTCCTCATAGGGAAGTTGTCCCATCCCCTTTATCGCTTTCGTCGCCCTTCTCTGCACCTTATCTAATTCCATTATATATTTTTTGAGATGCGGCGACCAGAATTGAACACAATATTCGAGGTACGGTCGAACCATGGAGTGATACAAAGGCATTCTAATGTCCTCAATTTTGTTTTCCATTCCTTTCCTAATAATATCTAACATTCTATTTGCTTTCTTAGCCGCAGCAGCACACTGAGCTGTATCATCAACGTATCATCAATGACAGCACCTAGAGCCCTTTCTTGGTCCGTGACTCCTAACGTGGAACCTTGCATAATGTAGCTATAATTTGGGTTCCTCTTTCCCACGTGCATCACTTTGCACTTACTCACATTAAACGTCATCTGCCATTTGGATGCCCAGTCTCCCAGTCTCGTAAGGTCCTCTTGTAATTTTTCACAATCTTTGCGCGATTTAACAACTTTGAATAACATGGAGGCTCATTTTCAAAGCACTTAGCCTTCCAAAGTTCCATAGAAACCTATGGAACTTTGGAAGGCTAAGTGCTTTGAAAATATGCCTCTTTGTGTCATCAGCAAATTTAATTACCTCACTAGTTACTCCCATCTCTAGGTCATTTATAACTATGCTAAAAAGCAGCGGTCCCAGCACAGACCCCTGCGGAACCCCACTAACTACTACCCATTTCCATTGAGAGTACTGACCATTTAAAACTACTCTCTGTTTTCTATCTTTTAACCAGTTTTTAATCCACAATGAGGCATATTTTCAAAGCACTTAGCCTCCCAAAGTTCCATAGAAACCTATGGAACTTAGCCTCCCAAAGTGCTTTGAAAATATGCCTCAATAGGACACTACCTCCTAGCCCATGACTTTCCAATTTCCTCTGGAGTCTTTCATGAGGTACTTTGTCAAACGCCTTTTGAAAATCCAGATACACAATATTGACCGGCTCACCTTTATCCACATGTTCATTCACCCCTTCAAAGAAATGTAATAGATTGGTGAGGCAAGATTTCTCTTCACTAAATCCATGTTGGCTTTGACTCAGTAATCCATGCTTTGGAATAAGCTCAGTAATTTTGTTCTTTATAATAGTCTCTACCATTTTGTCCAGCACTGTCAATCACTGCTCATAATTTATTTATTTTTTAATTTTCAAATTTTAATAATTACAATATTCAATAAATCTTGAACAAAATACACGAAATATGCAACATCATCAGAGGAAAACAATAATACAAAGAGAAAAAGGAAAAAAAACTCTTATCGACCACAATTTAGGAATTGATCCAAGAAAAAGAAATTAAATTATAAGCTAATATAACAAAGCCTATTCTCTAATTGTTAAACCAAAGACTGCACCATGCTCTGTTGACTTAATTCAAGCTACTATACAGTGTTACATTCAGGATTAAATTTTCACAATTACACTCTCTTTGCTTAATAAAAAATCCTCTAACTGCTTAGGTTCAAAAAAGTGATATTGCTTTGTTTGATACAGTATCCTACAAACACAAGGAAATTTCAATTGAAAATTTGCTCCTAAAGCTACTACCCTAGGACGCTATACAAGAAATAAGTTTCTTCTCTTTTGGGTTTCCCTGGATAAATCCGGGAAAACCCTTACTTTTGAACCTAAAAATAATGAATTCAAATGTCTCAAGGACAGTCTGAGTACAGCATCTCTATCTAATTCCAATGCAAATGTCATTAACAAAGTAGTTCTTTGTGTGACAACCTCCAGAGATGATTCCAGGAACTCAGTCAAGTTCATTACACCTTGAGGGTTTAAATTGTCTGGGTTTTCCCCAGTAATTTGCAAATAGTATGCCCTTGTAATAGGTGGTAAAGAATTTTCAGGTAGTCCCAGGATTTCTACTAAATATTTCTTAACCATTTGTACTGGTGACACAAATGGAGATTTAGGAAAGTTAATAATTCTTAGGTTAAGTCTCTTTGATTGCTTCTCCAAATATTCCAAGCGTTTAGAGGCAAAATTCCTTTCTTTAATCAAAGACTGCTCCACGATTTCCATTTTTTCAAGTTTGCCAGAGAGGGTTTTTACCTCTGCTGCTTGGAGATCATTAATTTGTAATTGTTTCAATGTAGACCCAGCCAAAACCTTGATAGTTTCAGATTTCTTTACTATCATAGTTTGTAAAGCAGAGAGAGTTGTGGAATTAAAATCCCAAAGTGACTCTAATGTCACTACAGCAGGCCTTTCCAACTTCCCCTCCAAAACCAGTGGAGGTGCTTTAACAACTTGTTCCAGGATACTCACAGTCACAGCAGGAGTAGAGCTTTCCTCTGGAATATTCAAGCTTACAGCGTTTGTTCCAGCTTCAAGCAAGTTCCCTCCCTGAATGCTCCTTTCATCTAACAGGATTGAAGCAACAGGACTCGCCACAAAGCTCTCTCTTCCTGGTTGGGGTGGTGCTGTACATGGGACAGGACTCAAAGAAGCCCCGTCGACACTGTCGGTCAGCTCCGAGGGGCGGACTCCAGCAGCAGGAGTAGAGGTCATACCTGAGCCAGACGCAATTCCAAAGTGTTCGAGCGTCGGCTGTTGGAGCGGGGGTTTATTGCCTGGGGCAGAGGGAATCTCCCTGACTTTCCCTCGTCTCTTACCCATCTGAAACAGCAGGTAAGAGGCTCTTTCCAGAGTCAGCTTGAGCACTATTCAGAACGTGTCTGTCAGTGCAAGTCACACCGTCGCCATCTTGGATCTTGTTTTTGTTTACTGCTCATAATTTATGTAAACTGATATAACTACAGCGAACCATGATTGCAACATGAGCATTAATTGATAACTGGGAATGTATCATAACATCTAAATATCGAAAGGTGTCTACTATTGGTGCTCCTTCCCAAATAATGTAACCAATGATTTTGGTCGCACCTGTTGTCATGTTACCCAACAAGCCACTGCCTTAATATCACTTATTACCAAAAGATGTTTAGTCAACCAATCAACTGTAACTGTAAGGCAATTTTATGAAGCTGTCAGATTATGAATCGTCTTCACAATTCTTGCCATATTTATTATATGCAGATACTTTCTCTGTCCCTACTTGGGTTCACAATCTCGTTTTTTTGTTGTTGTATCTGGGGCAATGGAGGGTTAAGTAACTTGTCCAGAGCCCCAAGGAGCTGCAGTGGGAACCAAGCCCAGTACTCCAGGTTCTTAGCCCACTGCGCTAATCATTTGGTTACTCCTCCACTCAAGTCCACAAACCTGCCTGTTGCTATAATGGTGTGATAGCTGCTCTTTAAATCTGGCCAGCAAATCAACTCTTGTAAAAATACCCTTACACTATTTCTAATAAAAGTAAATAAAATTTCTTGCTAAATCAGCGCAAGCCTGATTAAGCCACCTAAACACAGTATGCCTGACCTGACAATAAAGCAAGGATACATACCTGTAGCAGGTATTCTCCGAAGACAGCAGGCAGATTCTTCTCACAAACCCGCCCACCTCCCCTTTGGAGTTGTTATTATTTGCTTTTTGATTAAAATTAGCGGGAACGCTCACGTGACGGGCGGGCTGATTGTTCTCACATGTGGGTCGACGTCCGCGTCGGCCCGGGAATCGGACAGCATTTTGCATGCAAAATATTTAAAAAGTTTTGCCAGTCTTCTGGTGAGCATGCCTCTCAGTTAAATCAATAAGCATAACAAACTAGTAATAACTCCAAAGGGGAGGTGGTCAGGTTTGTGAGAACAATCAGCCTGCTGTACTCGGAGAATACCTATTACAGGTATGTATCTTCGCTTTCTCTGAGGACAAGCAGGCTGCTTGTTCTCTCATGTGGGGTATTCCCTAGCAACCAGGCTCACTCAAAACAATGAACATTGGTCAATTGGACCTCGCAATGGCGAGGACATAACAGAGACTGACCTGAAACCATAAACCACTAACTGAGAGTGCAGCCTGGAACAGAACAAAAATGGATCTAGGGGGGGTGGAGTTGGATTCTAAACCCCGAACAGATTCTGCAGCACCGAATGCCCAAACCGTCTGTCGCGTTGGGTATCCTGCTGGAGGCAGAAGTGAGATGTGAATGTGTGGACTGATGACCACGTTGCAGCCTTGCAAATCTCCTCAATGGAGGCTGACTTTAAGTGAGCAACTGACGCAGCCATGGCTCTAATATTGTGAGCCTTGTATGGCCCTCTAGAGTCAGCCCAGCTTGGGCGTAAGTGAAGGAAATGCAATCTGCTAGCCAATTGGAGATTGTGCGTTTTCCGATGGCGACTCCCCTCCTGTTGGGATCAAAAGAAACAAACAACTTGGCGGACTGTCTAAAGGGCTTTGTCCGCTCCACGTAAAAGGCCAATGTTCTATTGCAGTCCAAGGTGTGCAAACCTTTTGCCAGGTCAGGTATGAGGACGGGGAAAGAATGTTGGCAAGACAATTGACTGGTTAAGATGGAACTCCGACACCACCGTTGGCAGGAACTTAGGATGCATGCAGAGGACTACTCTGTTGTGATGAAATTTGATATAAGGTGCATGCACTACCAAGGCCTGAAGCTCACTGACCCTACAAGTTGAAGTAACAGCCACCAAGAAAACGACCTTCCAGGTCAAGTACTTTAGATGGCAGGAATTCAGTGGCTCAAAAGGAGCTTTCATCAGCTGGGAGAGAACGACATTGAGATCCCATGACACTGGTGGAGGTTTGACAGGGGGCTTTGACAAAAGCAAACCTCTCATGAAGCGAACAACTAAAGGCTGTCCAGAGATAGGCTTACCTTCTACATGGCGATAAGCACTAATCGCACTAAGATGAACCCTTACTGAGTTGGCTTTGAGGCCAGACTGATAAGTGTAGAAGGTATTCAAGCAGGGTCCGTGTAGGATAAGAAAGAGGGTCTAGGGCCTTGCTGTCACACCAGACGGCAAACCTCCTCCATTTGAAAAAGTACATAAGTACATAAGTAATGCCACACTGGGTCCATTGAGCCCAGCATCCTGTCCACGACAGCGGCCAATCCAGGCCAAGGGCACCTGGCAAGCTTCCCAAACGTACAAACATTCTATACATGTTATTCCTGGAATTGTGGATTTTTCCCAAGTCCATTTAGTAGCGGTTTATGGACTTGTCCTTTAGGAAACCGTCTAACCCCTTTTTAAACTCTGCCAAGCTAACCGCCTTCACCACATTCTCCAGCAACGAATTCCAGAGTTTTATTCCGCGTTGGGTGAAGAAAACTTTTCTCCGATTTGTTTTAAATTTACTACACTGTAGTTTCATCGCATGCCCCCTAGTCCTAGTATTTTTGGAAAGCGTGAACAGACGCTTCACATCCACTTCTTCATGGAATCTTTTCTGGAAGCAAGCAAGACTAGGGAGACACCCTCTGAAAGACCCAAGGAGGCAAATTCTAAGCGCTCAACATCCAGGCTGTGAGAGCCAGAGACCGGAGGCTGGGATGTAGAAGCGACCCCTCATTTTGAGTGATGAGGGTTGAAAAACAGTCCAATTTCCATGGTTCTTTGAAGGACAACTCCAGAAGAAGAGGGAACCAGATCTGACGCGGCCAGAAGGGTGCAATCAGGATCATAGCCCCGCAGTTTTGCTTGAGTTTCAGCAAATTCTTCCCTACTAGAGGTATGGGAGGATACGCATACAGAAGGCCTGTCCCCCAATGTAGGAGAAAGGCATCTGACGCTAGTCTGTCGTGGGCCTGAAGCCTGGAACAGAACTGCGGGACTTTGTGATTGATCTGAGTGGTAAAAAGATCCACTGAGGGGGTGCCCCACGCTCTGAAGATCTTGCGGACTATGCCCATGTTCAGTGACCACTCGTGAGGTTGCATAATCCTGCTGAACCTGTCGGCCAGACTGTTGTTTACAAGATAAGTGGCTTGGAGAAACATGCCGTGACGGCGTGCCCAAAGCCACATCTGGATTGCTTCATGACACAGAGGGCGAGATCCGGTGCCCCCATGCTTGTTGGTGTAAAACATGGCAACCTGATTGTCCATCTGAATTAAGATCACTTGGTTGGACAGCCAATCTCTGAAAGCCTTTAGAGCATTCCAGATCGCTCTTAATTCTAGGAGGTTGATCTGCAGACCTCTTTCCTGAAAGGACCAGGCTCCTTGACTGTGGAGCCCATCTACATGAGCTCCCCACCCCAGGAGAGATGCATCCGTCGTCAGCACTTTCGTGGCTGAGGAACTTGGAATGGTCGCCCCATGGTCAAATTGAATCGAATCGTCCACCACTGAAGAGAACTCCGAAAGTCAGTGGACAGTTGGATTACATGCTGTAGATCCCCCGTAGCTTGAAACCACTGGGAAGTTAGGGTCTACTGAGCTGATCTCATATGTTGAAGTGCCATGGGCGTGACATGAACTGTGGAGGCCATGTGCCACAGAAGTCTCAACATCTGCCGAGCCATGACCTGCTGAGACGCTTGAACCATGTACACCAGGGACAGAAGGTTGTCCGCCCTTGTCTCACGAAGATAAGCTCGAGCTGTCTGAGTGTTCAACAGGGCTGCAATGAATTCCAATTTTTGGACTGGGGTGAGATGGGACTTCGGATAATTTATGACGAACCCCAGTAGCTCTAGCACCCGAATAGTCATTCAAATGGACTCCAGAGCACTCTCCTTCGAGGTGCTCTTCACCAGCCAATCGCTGAGATAAGGAAACACAAGCACTCCCAGTCTGTGTAGCAACGCTGCGTCTACAGCTAGGCATTTGGTAAATACTCTGGGTGCAGACAACAGGCCAAAAGGCAGTACACGGTACTGAAAGTGCTGTGTTCCCAGCCAAAATAGAAGATACTTCCTGTGAGCTGGAAGTATCGAGATGTGTGTGTAAGACCAGAGAGCATAGGCAATTGTTTTCCTGAATCATGGGGAAGAAGGGTGCTCAGGGAAACCATCCTGAACTTTTCTCTGACAAGAAATTTGTTCAGGGCCATTAGGTCTAGGATGAGACGCATCCCTCCTGTTTTCTTTTGAACAAGGAAGTACCTGGAATAGAATCCCAGCCCTTCTTCCCCTGGTGGAATGAGTTCGACCGCTTGGGCCTGTAGAAGGGCGGAGAGTTCCTCTGCAAGTACCTGCTTTTGCTGGGAGCTGTAGGACCAGTGCTTTTTTTGTAGGAAAAAAGGTACCGGTACTCATTATGGGCGGGACCACCACCTATGTCTCCTCCCCTATGATAGCCACACCCATGCTAGCCACACCCCTTATAACAACCATGGCGCATATAAACAGGCATCACTGATAGCTCTTCCCTCCTCCTCCTCCCCCGAAGTCCCCACCCACTAGCAGAATGGCAGGCATACACAGTGTTATTTGAAAATCAGGTAAACTGGAGTCAAGAGAGACAGTGGAATGAATGACCAAGGCACATTCGATACCAAGCTAAAAACAGCAAACACTACAGCAACAGGTGAAAAAAAAGAATGGTGTGTTCCACCTAGGTTCTGAAATAAATACGCACACACACAATCATTTCATGTTTTCATTTTGTGCTAATTTGCCTTTTCACATTAATTGTCATCCACATTTGCAGCAACCTCAGGTCAATGGTAGCAGTAAATCAAGCAGTCATTCACAGGATCAAGGAACTCCAAAGAGCAGTCTAGAAAGACAAACTTATTAGTGAGTTAACTAACACACTGCGCTTTTAGTACACGATCAGCTCTCAAGAACCTTAAAAATACAGTTTATATTCCTGCCTCGCGCCACCTTGCTGAAGCTACACAACACAGGCAAAGCACAAAACCTGCGCTTTATCTTGACTAAAAGAACGCAATTACTCACGCTTTTCCCTAAAAGTTACGAAAATTTGGTTTAAGAAGAAGGGCGCGCGGCTGCTGAGGAACAACCCTGCTCCTCACCTGAGTCAGTGCTCTGCCAGCCATCTTTGCTCGCCAGGTGCAGTGGACTAGATAGGCTCTCTTCCACTCCACTCTCTATTTACCCGAAGTTGCAGCGGAGAACCGGCGGCAGTGACAGCAGCAAGCAGGCAGGCTCGCCTCTCTCCTTCGCTTCCCTGCCCTCTCAGCGTCCCACCCTCGCGGAAAGGAAATGACATCAGAAGAAGGCGGAACGCTGAGAGGGCAGGGAAGCGAAGGACGGAGGTGAGCCTGCCTGCTTGCAGCCTTCACTGCTGCCGGTTCGCTGCTGCGACTTCGGGTAAATAGATTTCCAGGGGGCAGAACGGAAGGTCGGAAAAAAAGGTGCCGGTACCCTGTACCGGCGCGTACTGGCACAAAAAAAGCACTGTGTAGGACTGAGCTCCCGGTGGGCAATTTGGAGGCTTGGATTCCAGATTGAGGGTGTATCCTAACTGGACAATTTGAAGAACCCATCGGTCAGAGGTTATAAGAGGCCACCTTTGGTGAAAAAACATTAACCTCTCCCCAACCGGCAAGTCGTCCGGTACGGACACGTTTACTGAGGCTATGCTGAACTGGAGCCAAAAGCCCGTCCCTTGATTTTGCTGGGGAGCAGTATGGGCCTTAGATGCACGCTGTTGACAAGAATGAGCGTGTTGGGGCTGAGCCTGGGTAGGCGGTCGAGAAGCGTGATACATCGGGTCAGTGGGTTGTTTCTTCTGGAAATCCCATTCAGTGCTTTAGGCACGGTTTGGTGGGAATAAAGGGAAGGGGGGATGTTCTGTAAGGGTAGGGACTCGGACAGTGTAATCGGGGGTAGGAATGAGGATAGGGGGGGTGGTGAGGGGACTTGGTTGAGGGAAGCGGTTCAATCACAGAGTGGGAAGGGGGAGGTGGGCGAGGCTAGAGAACAGGAGGTGGTTGGGATGTTTAGGCCAGGATGTCTAGTATGTTGGAATGTGTGGAAACTGCTGAATATTGAAGATATGTGTTATATAAACCTAGAGCAATAAGTGCGGAGTTAAAGATATGATCCTATAATGTCAAGGAATTGAATATGCCTCAAAAGAGGCAGAAGCTATATAAAGAGCTACAGCAGCTGAGGCCGCACGTGGTACTTTTACAAGAGACACACTTTTGCCGCAAATATGAACGATTTCTCTCCTGCTCGGGTTACCCTGGGGTATACTGTGCTTCCTCTGAGACGTCCAAAAAAAATGGAGTGGCAATAATGATTCATAGTAAGGTAGGGGCAAAGGTAATGAAGGTTAAGAAAGACCCAGGAGGGCGTTTCATATTTTTGCATATTCAATTAGACCAGGTAGACTTAACGATAGCATCTGTATATGGCCCAAATAGTGGGCAGGTAGAGTTCTTTGCCAAGGTGAAGAATTCCTTAGCATCATTTGTACAGGGCTCCTTAATAGTGGGGGGTGATTTTAATGCTGTCATGATCCCTAGTATAGACAGATCAGGAGCCACTAAAACAGAGGGGAAAAAAGAGGCCTCAGCACTAGAGTCTCTGGCTCACTCCCTGGGAACTATACATTTATGGAGATTGACACATATGGCGGACAGAGATGATACATTTCACTCTCAAGTACATGATTCCTACTCACGCATCGACTATATATTAGTGGATGCTGCGCTGGTGGAAAGGGGACCCCAGGCAGGAATAGGCACCGTGACAATTTCAGACCATGCTCCGGTATGGGTTACTCTACCAAATATAAGGCCAGAAATAAAGGACAAGCGATGGACCTTAAACACTAGTTTGCTACAGGAGAAAGAGGTGGAGGAGGGATATAGAGCAGTGCTGAAGGAGTACTTACAATTCAATTTGGATTCGGGTCCTCCGTTGGACACAGTATGGGATGCTCTGAAGGCAGCATCCAGGGGATATTTTTTACAACTTGCTAGTAAGCGATCACGGGTACGCAAGGTGCAAATAGCAAGATGCCTGGAGAGAATACAAATTCTGGAGGGTCAGCACAAGGTGAATAGATCTCCCCTGATTTGGCATCAGTTATGTGGCAAGAGGGCGATATTGGACTCTATCTATTCGGAACAGCTAAGCTTGGGAAGAGAGAGGTTAAGGGTGGGAACATATGAGGCTGCCAATAAGGTGGGGAATCTTTTTGCGATTAAGCTAAGGAGACAAAAAGTTGATCGCATGGTAAAACAAGTGCATGATGGCAAGGGCTCAGTGTTATGTAATTCAACTCATATTCGCAAATGCTTTAGAGAATTCTATTAAAATCTATATTCTCAGGAGATAGCTCCCCCTTTGGAGGCCATTGATGCCTACCTGGCTGATAGTGAACTCTCTGCCCTGTCTCCTCAACATCAGGTAATGCTGGAAAAGCCTGTTACTCCACAGGAGGTTCAGGAAGCCATTCGAGGTTTGCCCTTGTGTAAATCTCCTGGATTGGATGGGCTTCCTAATGAGTTTTACAAGAAGTTTGCACCAGAGCTGGCACCACTCCTTGCAGATCTGTTTAATCAGGTGGGAGGGGGGGGGGGAACCTTACCATCATCCATGATGGAGGCATGGATAGCGGTGTTGCCCAAACCAAACAAAGATCTTGAAGAGCTTGGCTCGTACAGGCCTATATCGGTATTGAATGCAGATGTTAAAATCCTAGCGAAGGTGCTGGCGAGCAGGCTGGGACCACTGATGCCGACACTCATACACCCTGACCAAGTCGGTTTTGTGTCGTATCGCAAGGCCATGGATAATATTAGGTGCACCCTAGACCTCATGTTCTTAGCAAAGAGAAATTGAAGGCCCTTATGTCTTCTTAGCTTAGATGCAGAAAAAGCTTTCGATAGGGTTCATTGGCCCTTTATGCATAAGGTTATGGAGGTGATGGGGTTTGGAACACCATTCAGGAGATGGATTCAGGCATTTTATGAGTCCCCTCGAGCTTGCATTAGAATAAATGGGAGCAACTCGGAGTTGTTTACCTTGCATAGGGGAACTAGACAGGGCTGCCCGTTATCCCCTTTATTATTTGCTATGGTCATGGAACCCTTTTGCCTCACGCATACGGCTAGATCCGGGAATCTCGGGGGATCGAGTGGCAGACAGAACCCACAAAATGGCCCTTTTTGTGGACGATATTCTGCTATATGTAACACGTCCTTTGACTACTTTTCCAAATCTTATACGCCTCATCAATGAATACTCCGCATTATCGGGGTTTAAGGTTAATATGGCAAAGTCGGAAGCTTTGAATATTACACTTTCAGCGGATATAGTTGACTACCTGAAGGCGTCCTATTCATTTAGATGAGCTAATAAACAAATTAAATATCTGGGGGTGAATATAACCTCTAATTTAACTGAATTATTTGAGGCCAATTATAAGGGATTAATTAGTAATATTAAGGCAGATTTGGAGAGGTGGTGGGATCAAGAGGTTTCCTGGTTTGGTAGAATAGCCATAGTCAAGATGAACGTGTTGCCACGATTGCTATACTTGTTTCAAGCGTTACCTGTAATGATGCCCAGGCGAGTTCTTGCATCAATGCAGGATTCTATCATGCATTTCGTCTGGGCTGGTAAGCGGCCGTGCTTGGCACGTAAGCTTCTCTATCAGGACAGGAGACAAGGAGGCCTGGGTGTCCCCAATCTCATGTGGTACTATAGGGCCGCACAAGGGAAAGCTGCTATTGAATGGTATCAAGATTACTCTGATAGGCAGTGGGTACATTTGGAACAACATTCTGTGGGGTCAACGCCGCTGGGGGCACTCATTTGGCTTCCTAAAATATTTCGAGTTTTGGAGGAGGGGATGTGTCCGTCCATTTGTGTCACTCTCCATTACTGGGACAGCCTATTTCCAAAGGGAAAGTGTGCACTTACACGGATGGCACCCATTTGCATTCAATCCTTTGTTCTTGCCAGGGACTGAAGTGGGGGTATTCACGAGGTGGTATAAGGAGGGTGCGAGATGCTGGGGTCAACTGTTTGAAGAGGAGTCTCTGCTCTCGTTTGAGGCCTTGAGGAGTAGGGGCTCTATAGGAGAAGGGGATGAATTTGCATATCACCAATTAACTCACTATCTTAAAACTGAGGCCGTTAGATCGGTAATAACAAGGGCACGGCTAGGTCTGGAGGAAATCTGTGAAAGATTTGCCTCGTCCAGAGGTTTGATTAGTCGGTTATATTGAGGTATAAGTGCACAGGCTCCCAGGAATACCCTACATAGGAAAAGCTGGGCAAAAGAGCTTGGTGTGACCTTGGGGGAGACCGAGTGGGAGAGAATAGATCGAACAGCGGTGGGAGTGTCCACTCATGTCCCGTTTAAGGAAAATGCAGTGAAAGTTCTGTTTCGATGGTACCTCACCACGGATCGTCTCAGGAGAATATTTCCAGGTTCTGGGGGACTGTGCTGGAGGGGGTGTAGACATAGGGGTACTATGGGACATGTGTGGTGGAGCAGTGTAAAAGTTCAAGCATTTTGGAAATCAGTCCTCAGCATGTTACAGAAATGAGCGGGAGGCCCAATTCCCTGGTCACCAGAGTTTTTTCTCTTTTCCGTAAGACCTCCAGGACTACAGAAGCACCAACAGGTCTTGGTGCAGCTTGCGGTGGGGGTGGCCAGGGTGGTTATTGCTTCTCAGTGGAAACAGGTGGGAGTTCCATCAATTCCTAAATGGCACAACAAACTGCGATATGTGCCTGAGTTGTAGAGGCTGTTAGCTGAAAGAAAACACCAGATGAGTAAATGGCATTCGATTTGGAAACATTTTTCATAATTTTATAATTAGAATAGTTCCAGAGAACCTCATGGAGGAGGTTTATATGGTAATGCTAATAGGTGTCCTGGTGGGAAGGGTGGGTGGGGACTAATAGTAATATAAAATCTTTACAAATTTTGAAGTTCAATGAGGTTATAACATGTATATCATAGCTAAGGAAAAGGGAAAGTGCTGGGTTTTCTCTGTGTGACTGTATAAGTTAAGAATCAGAGCTTCATTCTTTCTGTAAAGGAAGCAACTTTGTTTTGTTCAATTGTTCAATAAAGACTTCATGCAAATTAAAAAAAAAAACAACAACAGTTCTATACATTTATGTTCTTACAAGTGCGACATTATGTCTCTTCCTTGCCCAGAGCTCAACTTGGAGCGACTTTTGCTCAGAGGGTTACAGAGGGTCTGAGGTTGGAAGATACAGTACATCCCAGGTTATCTAATTATATTCGGGGGCTGTATGAAGTTAGACCGGCGGTCTCCTTGCAGAGAGTGGTGGAGGCTTGGACAGATGATCTAAAGGGCAGTGTGGATATGGGGGCGCTTCAGGTGTTTCTTGCAAATACTGTACGAACCTCTATTAATGAGCTGCACAGAGAGCAGGAGTATAAATTTCTTTTCAGAATGCATATTGCGCCAAGGCGAGCCTTCCGAGCTGGCTTTTCAGATTCAAGTAGATGCCCTAAATGTGGCCTAGACAATGCTTCCTTGGGTCATATGTACTGGGCTTGTGGTAAGACCCAGGTGTTTTGGGAGGGGGTAAGGAGGTTCTTATCAAACTGTTTAGCAAGGCGGGTGCCGAGTCACCTGGTGGGATTTCTGTTCTCTGATAAGACTCTATTGCAGGCAGAGTCGGTGGCACAACACCTAAAGACAAGGGGTGGCTAAGAGGGCTGAACCACAGTGGAACTGTTTTCAGAGCATATGGGAACCATATTGGCTTCACCTTCCGCATCGGGAACATAGTTTGCTTCTCAATGCTTGAGGTCATTTAGTAAGACTATCGGATTAATCTGGGAAGTGCCTTTGTTGCTAAATTCCGGGGGTCTCCATGTTCGCTGTTCGCCATTGGAATTGTGTGGCACTGTTGTACTAGTGTGTTATAATATAGGATAACATCACCATGGGCTGGTACCTGGTCTTTCCGATCAGGGTAAAGGGTAGATGGAAGGAGTTGGGGGGTTTGCCTGCAGGGTCCCACAATGGGAGGGAGGGAGGGGATGAGAGAGAGGGGGGAAGATAATAGAAAATGGATGCTGGAACTCTCAAATGGGGGGTCTGTCTTGTATGTTGCTATGTTTTGACAAGATACCTTTTGTTATAGAGTATGATGTAGTTGGACCTTCTGCCTGCTGAATGTTGAAGCAGTTTCTTTCTTTAATATTGTTGTCATTGATGAGAACTCCAATAAAGATAATTAAAAAAAACCCCAATAAAACAGTCCTTTGTACTTCAGGCTGGAAACCCTATATAAATAACAAGGCAAACGATCTGCAAAATCCAATATGGAAAAAGAAGCCAGCAGATCAATATAACATCAGAAAGATTTTATTGAAGATACCATATGTAAACAAACTGCCCGACACAGGCCGTGTTTCGCCCACCAAGGGCTGCGTCAGGGGCTACAATAAACAAACAGATTGAATTATAATAAATAAAACATCAAATTTAAAATATAAAAACAACATATTTAAAATATAAAAACAACATACCACCATAGTTTCTCATATATTCATGAACAAATAGATAATGTATAAGGTATAAAATGATAATAAAATGTTATACATACATGTATATAAAATCTAAACATGAATAAATAAGTATGTGGTGTACATAGAAAGGACCACTTCATACAAATAAATAAATAAATAAATAAATAAATCATCCCATCACAAAAAACACTTATATGTATTTAAAAAAATGTATATATATAAAGCGAATGCTACATACCTGTAGAAGGTATTCTCCGAGGACAGCAGGCTGATTGTTCTCACTGATGGGTGACGTCCACGGCAGCCCCTCCAATCGGAACACTTTCTAGCAAAGTCCTTTGCTAGTCCTCGCGCACCGATGCGCACTGTGCATGCGCGGCCGTCTTCCCGCCTGAACCGGCTCGTGCCGGCCAGTCTCATATGTAGCAAGACAAAGAGAAGGGAAGACACAACTCCAAAGGGGAGGCGGGCGGGTTTGTGAGAACAATCAGCCTGCTGTCCTCGGAGAATACCTTCTACAGGTATGTAGCATTCGCTTTCTCCGAGGACAAGCAGGCTGCTTGTTCTCACTGATGGGGTATCCCTAGCCCCCAGGCTCACTCAAAACAACAACCATGGTCAATTGGGCCTCGCAACGGCGAGGACATAACTGAGATTGACCTAAAACATTTACCAACTAACTGAGAGTGCAGCCTGGAACAGAACAAACATGGGCCTAGGGGGGTGGAGTTGGATTCTAAACCCCGAACAGATTCTGAAGCACTGACTGCCCGAACCGACTGTCGCGTCGGGTATCCTGCTGCAGGCAGTAATGAGATGTGAATGTGTGGACAGATGACCACGTCGCAGCTTTGCAAATCTCTTCAATAGTGGCTGACTTCAAGTGGGCTACCGACGCTGCCATGGCTCTAACATTATGAGCCGTGACATGACCCTCAAGAGCCAGCCCAGCCTGGGCGTAAGTGAAGGAAATGCAATCTGCTAGCCAATTGGATATGGTGCGTTTTCCCACAGCCACTCCCCTCCTGTTGGGATCAAAAGAAACAAACAATTGGGCGGACTGTCTGTTGGGCTGTGTCCGCTCCAGATAGAAGGCCAATGCTCTTTTGCAGTCCAATGTGTGCAGCTGACGTTCAGCAGGGCAGGAATGAGGACGGGGAAAGAATGTTGGCAAGACAATTGACTGGTTCAGATGGAACTCCGACACAATCTTTGGCAAGAACTTAGGGTGAGTGCGGAGGACTACTCTGTTATGATGAAATTTGGTGTAAGGGGCCTGGGCTACCAGGGCCTGAAGCTCACTGACTCTACGAGCTGAAGTAACTGCCACCAAGAAAATGACCTTCCAGGTCAAGTACTTCAGATGGCAGGAATTCAGTGGCTCAAAAGGAGGTTTCATCAGCTGGGTGAGAACGACATTGAGATCCCATGACACTGTAGGAGGCTTGACAGGGGGCTTTGACAAAAGCAAACCTCTCATGAAGCGAACAACTAAAGGCTGTCCTGAGATCGGCTTACCTTCCACACGGTAATGGTATGCACTGATTGCACTAAGGTGAACCCTTACAGAGTTGGTCTTGAGACCAGACTCAGACAAGTGCAGAAGGTATTCAAGCAGGGTCTGTGTAGGACAAGAGCGAGGATCTAGGGCCTTGCTGTCACACCAGACGGCAAACCTCCTCCATAGAAAGAAGTAATTCCTCTTAGTGGAATCTTTCCTGGAAGCAAGCAAGATGCGGGAGACACCCTCTGACAGACCCAAAGAGGCAAAGTCTACGCTCTCAACATCCAGGCCGTGAAAGCCAGGGACCGGAGGTTGGGATGCAGAAGCGCCCCTTCGTCCTGTGTGATGAGGGTCGGAAAACACTCCAATCTCCACGGTTCTTCGGAGGACAACTCCAGAAGAAGAGGGAACCAGATCTGACGCGGCCAAAAGGGAGCAATCAGAATCATGGTGCCTCGGTCTTGCTTGAGTTTCAACAAAGTCTTCCCCACCAGAGGTATGGGAGGATAAGCATACAGCGGACCCTCCCCCCAGTCCAGGAGGAAGGCATCCGATGCCAGTCTGCCGTGGGCCTGAAGCCTGGTACAGAACTGAGGGACTTTGTGGTTGGCTCGAGATGCGAAGAGATCTACCAAGGGGGTGCCCCACACCTGGAAGATCTGTCGCACTACACGGGAACTGAGCGACCGGTTGCATAATCCTGCTCAACCTGTCGGCCAGACTGTTGTTTACGCCTGCCAGATATGTGGCTTGGAGCACCATGCCGTGACGGCGAGCCCAGAGCCACATGCTGACGGCTTCCTGACACAGGGGGCGAGATCCGGTGCCCCCCTGCTTGTTGATGTAATACATGGCAACCTGGTTGTCTGTCTGAATTTGGATAATTTGGTGGGACAGCCGATCTCTGAAAGCCTTCAGAGCGTTCCAGACCGCTCGTAACTCCAGAAGACTGATTTGCAGATCGCGTTCCTGGAGGGACCAGCTTCCTTGGGTGTGAAGCCCATCGACATGAGCTCCCCACCCCAGGAGAGACACATCCGTAGTCAGCACTTTTTGTGGCTGAGGAATTTGGAAAGGACGTCCCAGAGTCAAATTGGACCAAATCGTCCACCAATCTAATGCATTTTTTTGAGGGGGTAAGCAAACATGTGGATAATGGGGAGCCGGTTGATATTGTATATCTGGATTTTCAGAAGGCGTTTGACAAAGTGCCGCACGAAAGACTCCTGAAGAAATTGCAGAGTCATGGAATCGGAGGTAGGGTACTATTATGGATTAAGAACTGGTTGAAAGATAGGAAGCAGAGAGTAGGATTGCGTGGCCAGTATTCTCAGTGGAGGAGGGTAGTTAGTGGGGTCCCGCAGGGGTCTGTGCTGGGTCCGTTGCTTTTTAATGTATTTATAAATGACCTAGAGATGGGAATAACTAGTGAGGTAATTAAATTCGCCGATGACACAAAATTATTCAGGGTCGTCAAGTCGCAGGAGGAATGTGAACGATTACAGGAGGACCTTGCGAGACTGGGAGAATGGGCGTGCAAGTGGCAGATGAAGTTCAATGTTGACAAGTGCAAAGTGATGCATGTGGGTAAGAGGAACCCGAATTATAGCTACGTCTTGCAAGGTTCCACGTTAGGAGTTACGGATCAAGAAAGGGATCTGGGTGTCGTCGTCGATGATACGCTGAAACCTTCTGCTCAGTGTGCTGCTGCGGCTAGGAAAGCGAATAGAATGTTGAGTGTTATTAGGAAGGGTATGGAGTCCAGGTGTGCGGATGTTATAATGCCGTTGTATCGCTCCATGGTGCGACCGCACCTGGAGTATTGTGTTCAGTACTGGTCTCCGTATCTCAAAAAAGATATAGTAGAATTGGAAAAGGTACAGCGAAGGGCGACGAAAATGATAGTGGGGATGGGACGACTTTCCTATGAAGAGAGGCTGAGAAGGCTAGGGCTTTTCAGCTTGGAGACGAGACGGCTGAGGGGAGATATGATAGAAGTGTATAAAATAATGAGTGGAATGGATCGGGTGGATGTGAAGCGACTGTTCACGCTATCCAAAAATACTAGGACTAGAGGGCATGAGTTGAAGCTACAGTGTGGTAAATTTAAAACGAATCGGAGAAAATTTTTCTTCACCCAACGTGTAATTAGACTCTGGAATTCGTTGCCGGAGAACGTGGTACGGGCGGTTAGCTTGACGGAGTTTAAAAAGGGGCTAGATAGATTCCTAAAGGACAAGTCCATAGACCGCTATTAAATGGACTTGGAAAAATTCCGCATTTTTAGGTATAACTTGTCTGGAATGTTTTTACGTTTAGGGAGCGTGCCAGGTGCCCTTGACCTGGATTGGCCACTGTCGGTGACAGGATGCTGGGCTAGATGGACCTTTGGTCTTTCCCAGTATGGCACTACTTATGTACTTATGTACTTATGTAATACAGGGATTTGAGAAAACTCGTGGACAGGTGGATCACGTCTTCTAGATCCCCAGCAGCCTGAAACCACTGGGAAGCTAGGGTCCATTGAGCAGATCTCATGTGAAGGCGGGCCATGGGAGTCACATGAACTGTGGAGGCCATGTGGCCCAGCAATCTCAACATCTGCCGAGCTGTGATCTGCTGGGACGCCCGCACCCGCGAGACGAGGGACAACAAGTTGTTGGCTCTCGTCTCTGGGAGGTAGGTGCGAGCCGTCCGAGAATCCAGCAGAGCTCCTATGAAGTCGAGTTTCTGCACTGGGAGAAGGTGGGACTTTGGATAATTTATCACAAACCCCAGTAGCTCCAGGAGGCGAATAGTAATCTGCATGGACTGCAGGGCTCCTGCCTCGGATGTGTTCTTCACCAGCCAATCGTCGAGATATGGGAACACGTGTACCCCCAGTCTGCGAAGTGCCGCTGCTACTACAGCCAAGCACTTGGTGAACACTCTGGGCACAGAGGCGAGCCCAAAGGGTAGCACACAGTACTGGAAGTGACGTGTGCCCAGCTGAAATCGTAGATACTGTCTGTGAGCTGGCAGTATCAGGATGTGCGTGTAGGCGTCCTTCAAGTCCAGAGAGCATAGCCAGTCGTTTTCCTGAATCATGGGGAGAAGGGTGCCCAGGGAAAGCATCCTGAACTTTTCTTTGACCAGATATTTGTTCAGGGCCCTTAGGTCTAGGATGGGACGCATCCCCCCTGTTTTCTTTTCCACAAGGAAGTACCTGGAATAGAATCCCAGCCCTTCTTGCCCGGATGGCACGGGCTCGACCGCATTGGCGCTGAGAAGGGCGGACAGTTCCTCTGCAAGTACCTGCTTGTGTTGGAAGCTGTAAGACTGAGCTCCCGGTGGACAATTTGGAGGTTTTGAGGCCAAATTGAGGGTGTATCCTTGCCGGACTATTTGGAGAACCCACTGATCGGAGGTTATGAGAGGCCACCTTTGGTGAAAAGCTTTCAACCTCCCTCCGACTGGCAGGTCGCCCGGCACTGACACTTGGATGTCGGCTATGCTCTGCTGGAGCCAGTCAAAAGCTCGTCCCTTGCTTTTGCTGGGGAGCCGCGGGGCCTTGCTGAGTCGCACGCTGCTGACGAGAGCGAGCGCGCTGGGGCTTAGCCTGGGCCGCAGGCTGTCGAGAAGGAGGATTGTACCTACGCTTGCCAGAAGAGTAGGGAACAGTCTTTCTTCCCCCAAAAAATCTTCTACCTGTAGAGGTAGAGGCTGAAGGCTGCCGGCGGGAGAACTTCTCGAATGCGGTGTCCTGCTGGTGGAGCTGCTCTACCACCTGCTCGACTTTTTCTCCAAAAATATTATCCGCACGGCAAGGCGAGTCCGCAATCCGCTGCTGGATTCTATTCTCCAGGTCGGAGGCACGCAGCCATGAGAGTCTGCGCATCACCATACCTTGAGCAGCGGCCCTGGACGCAACATCAAAGGTGTCATACACCGCTCTGGCCAGGAATTTTCTGGACGCCTTCAGCTGCCTGACCACCTCCTGAAATGGCTTGGCTTGCTCAGGGGGGAGCTTGTCCACCAAGCCCGCCAACTGCCGCACATTGTTCCGCATATGTATGCTCGTGTACAGCTGGTACGACTGAATTATGGCCACGAGCATAGAAGAATGGTAGGCCTTCCTCCCAAAGGAGTCCAAGGTTCTAGAGTCCTTGCCCGGGGGCGCCGAAGCATGCTCCCTAGAACTCTTGGCCTTCTTTAGGGCCAAATCCACAACTCCAGAGTCGTGAGGCAACTGAGTGCGCATCAGCTCTGGGTCCCCATGGATTCGGTACTGGGACTCAATCTTCTTGGGGATGTGGGGATTACTTAATGGCTTGGTCCAGTTCGCCAGCAATGTCTTTTTGAGGACATGATGCATGGGTACTGTGGACGCTTCCTTAGGTGGAGAAGGATAGTCCAGTAGCTCAAACATTTCAGCCCTGGGCTCGTCCTCCACAACCACCGGGAAGGGGATGGCCGTAGACATCTCCCGGACAAAGGAAGCGAAAGACAGGCTCTCGGGAGGAGAAAGCTGCCTTTCAGGAGAGGGAGTGAGATCAGAAGGAAGACCCTCAGACTCCTCATCAGAGAAATATCTGATGTCTTCTTCCTCTTCCCACGAGGCCTCACCATCGGTGTCAGACACAAGTTCACGGACCTGTGTCTGCAGCCGTGCCCGGCTCGACTCCGTGGAACCACGGCCACGGTGGGGGCGTCGAGAGGTAGACTCCCTCGCCCGCACCGGCGAAGCTCCCTCCGCCGACGTAGTCGGGGAGCCTTCCTGGGAGGCTACCGCAGTCGGTACCGCACGCGGCACCGATGTCGGAGACCTCACCTCGGGCAATGGGCCAGCCGGCGCCTCGCTCGACGGTACCGGTGGCGCAAGCACCCCCGGTACCGGAGGGGTAGGGCGCAACAGCTCTCCCAGGATCTCTGGGAGAATGGCCCGGAGACTCTCGTTCAGAGCGGCTGTGGAAAAAGGCATGGAAGCCGATGCAGGCGTCGATGTCAGAGTCTGTTCCGGGCGTGGAGGCTGTTCCGGGCTGTCCAAAGGGGAGCGCATCGACACCTCTTGAACACAGGGCGAGCGGTCCTCTCGGTGCCGATGCCTACTGGGTGCCGACTCCCTCGGCGACCCAGAGCTCTCGGTGCCGACACGGGGAGGGGACCGGTGACGATGCTTCTTCGACTTCTTGGGACGAAGCATGTCACTGGAGCTTCCCGGCACCGACGAGGAGGACGTAGAATCCAGCCGTCTCTTCCTCGGGGCCGAGGCCGAAGGAGGTCGGTCTCGGGGGGGGGGGCTGTACCGCAGGAGCCCTCAGGATGGGGGGAGACCCACCCGAAGGCTCACCGCCACCAGCAGGGAAATGGACAGCCCTCACCTGCACTCCAGACGAAGCACCACCGTCCGACGACTTCAGCAGACGAGGAGGTCTCGATACCACCGACGCCGACGCAGCCTTCCGATGTCGCCCCGATGCAGAGGGCCAATGCCTCGATGCACTCGATGCAATCGGGGGAGAAGATGAAGGTCCAGGCGCCGACGACGTCGAAGCAGTCGATACTCCCGGTGCCGATGCCGACGAAGAGCCCGAGAACAAAACATTCCACTGGGCCAATCTCGCTACCTGAGTCCGCTTTTGCAAAAGAGAACACAGACTACAGGCCTGCGGGCGGTGCCCAGCCCCCAGACACTGAAGAGACGACGCGTGCCTGTCAGTGAGCGAGATTACCCGGGTGCACTGGGTGCACTTCTTGAAGCCGCTGGAAGACTTCGATGTCATGGGCGGAAAAATCGCGCCGGCGAGATCAAAACTCGAAATGGCGAAAATGGCACCACAAAAATAAGGGAAGAAAAAACTTCGACCGAGGCCTAACTAGGGCCTACCTCGACGACGAAAGAAAACTTACCGGGCAAAACTAGAAGTACGGGAAGGGAGAAAACCATAAAGGTCTCCTTCCGACACCTTTTTTTTTTTTTTTTTTTAGAACGAAGTCGATAAACGACGCGCGAGGTCAACTTTGGGGCGCGAACGGCGAAACACGACCTTACCGAGCGCGGACAATAGAAGACTGGCCGGCACGAGCCGGTTCGGGCGGGAAGACGGCCGCGCATGCACAGTGCGCATCGGTGCGCGAGGACTAGCAAAGGACTTTGCTAGAAAGTGTTCCGATTGGAGGGGCTGCCGTGGATGTCACCCATCAGTGAGAACATGCAGCCTGCTTGTCCTCGGAGAAACATATATACGATTCCCAACATATATATAATAAATCATAAATATCTATATAAGAACATATACATAAAAACTACAAAGCAAGGGCACTGATATACAGCATTAGACCTTGAACATATATAAATATGTGAAAATATTGTGTAACATATTAAATAATAAAAATGGAGTGGTAGACACATACCTAATTTGAAACCTTCTGAAAGGAGCAACTCTAAAAACGGAAAACCTAAAAATATGAATGTAATCAAACACTAAATATATCAAACCAGCAATGATAAAAGATCATAATAATGAAAAATTAAAAAATAAGTAAAAACAAAAATAAATAGCAATATGAATAAGATTATGCAATAAAAGGTTACTCACTTGTAATGTATAATAGATTGGAAAAAACCAGCTCATACAGCAGATGCCTAAAATGACTGTCCAAAAAATAAGGAATAAAAATTAAAAATGAAAATAGGCGTCATACCTTCGCCAAATGAATAATGTATATAAAATCACTACTGTCCAGACTAACAGAATGTGGAGATGCACAATATACTGAATGTATATGAGAAACATCTAATGGAATGTTGTCATGGTTACACTATATATTGCTGTGTCAGAAAAAAATAGTGCTATGGTGTGTGTATGCTCACTGCGTATTGTCAGAAAGAAACCTCTAAAACTATGTGCCAAAGGTGTCTAACAATAAAGGGTTATAGTTGGTGATATCTGTTTAAAATCATTAAAAACACCATAACGCTCTAAAGTATTACTGTTACTCGTTCACAGTAAGAGAATATATGTGCAGGAAGGGGAATTTTAAAAACCCAAACATAGAGCGCAATAAAATATGCATAAATAGACATAAAACGAAACCGAAAGTAAAAGATGTGTAGTGATTTGCTTTAAAAACAGAGATGAGCAGTGCCTGAAAATCCAAGTCTCCAAAGCACAGGAAAATGCTGATGTATCTCAATAATAGTTATAAAAACGCGCCAAAAGTGAAGGGGGAGGGGGGAAAAGAACCACCACTAAATGCTGCATGCAATTGTTGTCAGAGAGGGAAATAGCACTAGTATAACGGAGACACTATCCGAAGGACCTTATAAATATCTTATAAAGTGCCTTGAAACGGAGGCTGTACTCACTGTGACTCTTAACACAACGCAAGCAGATGCACTGCTGTCAAACCTGGAAAAACTTTGAGGAGTGTCATGTGATGTTTTTTATCCTTGATTTCCGGGTCAAAGTGCAAAAAAAGGAAAATGAATTAAAAAATGAATAAACGCCAAAGGACTGTATGCTATTGGCAAAGAATGACAACAAATATAAAAAAATATTCATACGTGCTACTCCTAACTTTCTATTATTTCTTATTTTTCATGTTCTTGGATAAGAATAAACTTTGGTAATGTGAGAAGCTTCTCTTGTGTATAGTTGTTTTTGGTACTTACCAGCAGTGGCGTAGCCAGAAGGCAATTTTTGGGTGGGCCAACAGGTTGGATGGGTGGGCACTAGAGTTGCCAACTTTTTTGAAAGAGAAAAAACAGCAACCAGATGCACCCATGCTCTGTACCTACCCCACTCCCCATAACTTCAATGAGGGTTGCAGTGCAGGCTTCAGTGGCTGCAGGCCAATTGAGAGCCAAGGGAAGTACAGTAGACTGCAATCTTCAGTCCCCATTGAGCCAGGGTCCACCAACACACATATGGTATTGAAGCCAAACACATTCTGTATCCAGATAACATCCTGGCCCTCCACCAACAATGGATACAGAGCACAGCAAGGACAATTCTCCATAAAACTCATCATACAAAGAAATTTTGGTTTCTAGTGTAATCTCAATTACAGACACATTATAAATTAATTTTAAAAAATCTATAAAACAAAAGTCACTCAAATCCTAAACCTACCATGCCAACACTAACTTCCAAAAACAAAGATCCTACCTATGAAAAAGAAGTGCCTTAAATATTATAGTGGGGCCCCAAAATACAAATACATTTATCAGGAAAGCTGAACAAGCCAAATTACTACAGAATGCTACATGGAAACTTCATGCTAACAGAATACCTCAGTCACACACACAGGACATAAATGCCAAATACAGAATAAGTGACCACAAACTCTAGAAATATAAATTAAATGGAAACCCCAAGAAACTAGACCTTGCATGTAGTACAACACCAGAGAAACAAGAAAGAAAGGCATTTGCTCCTGTGCAAAATATAAAGATGGCACTTGCCATGAATGGTGTTAGGGGTTGCAAATAGGGCAATTGTGCTTGGTTTCTTGGCCAGAGAAAGCCTGCATGCTGGACTTTGGGGTCCTTTCCTAGATTTCTGTCCTGGCCCCCAGCCATGTTTAACATCAACTTTGGCAAGATGTACATTTCAAATCCAACATGTTATATTCACAACATTGAAAATAAAATAATTTTTATACCTTTTTGTTGTCTGGTCATTTCTCAAATCATATTGGTCCCAATCTCTGGTTTCTGCTTCCCTCTGTCTTCTCTTAACTCACTTGCCAGGGTCTCCTGTCTATTTGACGTTTCTTCTTTCTTCATGTCCATCATCCATCTCCCATCTCTGTTTTCCTACATTTCTTTGTCCCTGTGTTCATATCCCCTCATCCATCATCATTCTTCTGTGCACCTATGCACCCCATGCCCAGCATATCCCTTCTGTGTTCCTATTCTTCCCCTTGACTGGTATCTCCCCCCCCCCCCCCGTGTCCATATACCCTCCTCTCCAGCATTTTATCTCTATTCCATATCCCCGTTCCCCCCTTGTCAGGCATTACCCCTCTGTGCCCATGTGCCATCCCCATACAGCATCTCACATTTGTGTCCCTGTCCCCATGCTCCCACCTAATGCCCATCATCTCCCTTCTGTATCTGTATACTTTCCCATGTTCCCTTTCTCTCTCCTCCACACCAATGTGTCCCTCTGATCCCACCCCCCAACCAGCTTCTCTTCCTCTCTTTCCTTCCCCCTATGTATCTGGCTCTTTCTCCCAGCATCTCTCTCCCTTCCCTCTAACCCCTCCCATAGGTCCAGCACCTTTTTCCCTTTGCTCCAGCCCTCCTTGCAGGTCCACATCTGTCTCCTTTCCTTTCAGTCATCATCTGCATATCCAGCACCTCTCTTTCAGCCCCCCCCCCCCCCACACGTCCAGCATCTCTCTCCCTTTCATCCAGCCCCCATTAGATGTTCAACACCTCTTTCCCTTTCATCCAGCCCCCTACATGTCCAGCACCTCTCCCCTTCACTTCAACCCTTTGCATATCCAGCACCTCTCCCCTTCCCTCCACCTCCCCCTGCAAATCCAAAACCTCTCCCCTGTCCCCTCTGCAAGTCCACACAGTGCCGTAGCGAGGGTGCCTGACACCCGGGGCAGGTCGCCGCTGCGCATCCCCCCCCCCCCGGGTGCAGGGCATGGCGCTCCCCCCCCTCCCAAAAACGCACCCTACCTTTCAGCGGGGGGCATGCGGGAGGACCGATCCGCCCCCAGTGCACGTCACTGGGAGCTGCGTCGGCTCTGCTGCTTCCCTGCTTTCTCTGCCTCGGAACAGGAAGTAACCTGTTCCGGGGCAGAAAGAGCAGGGAACCAGCGAGCCGACACCCCCCCAGCGCGTGCACCCGGGGCGGACCGCCCCACCGCCCCCCCCCCCTTCCTACGCCACTGCATCCACAAGTTCAAGTGTATTTTTCTATTTGGTACCGGTTGTGTGGAATGCTCTTCCAGGGAGGGCTCATTGAAGAGAATTAAAAAGATGTTAAAGTTGAATTTTTCACCTTAGCGTTTGGGACAGCACTACCTGGTAGTTAGTTTGTTAGTACTGTAAGAGTGTCCTTTCATCTATGGTTTTTATTTTTTTTTTAATTAGTGTTATGAGTGAATTCTGTCCTATTTAATGGAGTTCCTTTCCTTTCTGTTTGTTATTTAGTATTGTAAACCACTGAGTTCTTAATAATGTGAAGAAATGTAGCAAATATTTTAATGAATTATAAACTGTACACTGCATGTGGGCTCCAGGGCCGTGCCAACACGGTAAGCGGGGTAAGCATGGCAGGGGGGCGCCGCCGTACCATGCTCACCTCGCTCGCCCTCCCGCTCCCATTGTTCAACTGCCCGCCCTCTTCTCCCCCCCCCCAACATCCCTTTTCTTTTTTTTTTCTTTTTAAATTTACCTCCGTGGCGGTCCTGCAGCGCAGCGTCAGTGAAGGAGGCGGCGCTCCCGACGTCTCTAGCCTTCCCTTCGCTATGTTCCACCTTCTTCTGACGTCAAGGAAATGACGTCAGAAGAAGGCGGAACACAGCGAAGGGAAGGCTAGAGACGTCGGGAGCGCCGCCTCCTTCACTGACGCTGCTGGACCGCCACAGAGGTAAATTTAAAAAGAAAAAAAAACAAAAAAGGGATGTCGGGGGGAGAGAAAAGGGCGGGCAGTTGAACAATGGGAGCGGGAGGGCAGGGGAGAGACAAGCATGGATGCGAAGGGGGAGGGGAGAAGAGGGCGGGCCAGGCCAACTTGGTCATGATGGGAGCGGGAGAACAGAGGAGAGAGGAGCATGGATGCGAGGGGGGGGTCATGGAAGGGAGAGAGGGGAATTGCTGGATAGAGATTAATGGAGGGTGACAGAGGAGCATGGATGGGAAGGGCAGGGCTCAGGGAGAGAGGGGAATTGCTGGATAGGGAATTAGGGATGAATGGAGGGGACAGAGGAGCATGGATGGGAGGGCAGGGCTCAGGGAGAGAGGGGAATTGCTGGAAAGGGATGAATGGAGGGGGCAGGGGACAGAGGAGCATGGATGGGCATGGATTGGGAGGGCAGGGCTCAGGGAGAGAGGGGAATTGCTGGATAGGGATGAATGGAAGGGGCAGGGGACAGAGGAGCATGGATGGGCATGGATGGGAGGGCAGGGCTCAGGGAGAGAGGAGAAATAGCTGGACATAGAGGGGAGGGAAGAGAGATGAAGGAGATGAAATGAGGGAAAAGGAAGAGAGGAGAAAAACTGCACATGGATGAAGAAAATAGGCAGAAGCTGCGGAACAGAAATGAAGAAG
This sequence comes from Microcaecilia unicolor, assembly GCF_901765095.1. Classification (NCBI taxonomy): domain Eukaryota; kingdom Metazoa; phylum Chordata; class Amphibia; order Gymnophiona; family Siphonopidae; genus Microcaecilia; species Microcaecilia unicolor. The sequence goes on from NC_044039.1 coordinate 57,787,101, forward strand.
AAAGGAGGAAAGGAAATAAATAAATGGAAAGGAAGCCCTGGAAAAGGAGTTAAGAGGACAGATAGCAGCAGAATCAGATACTGGGCCAGCATGAACAGAAAAAGAAAGTCATCAGACAACAAAGGTAGAAAAAAAATCATTTTATTTTCATTTTAGTATTTTGAATATGTCCACTTTGAGAATTTACATCTGCTATCTTATTTTGCAATGTATAGCAATTTGTTTCTAAGAATATTGCTGACAATTCCTGTCAGTGTGGCAAGTGGTGAGCGATCACTTTCACGGGGGGGGGGGGGGGGGGGCAACCTTTTTCTTACGATATCCTTGTAAGTGTATAGTATACCATCAAGCGGTTAAATATGTGTTTTTTGAATCAGTTCAACTTTCTGAATTTATTACAGCCAGAACTCCTTAGAGGTTAGCTCTGAATGGACTATAGACACAGATATAAGACCGGTTTAATTTTCCTTTGAATTTATCCAATTTAATTCTCCAAATAGTTAATCTTGGATCTACAATTGTGGACTTGAGTGTACCCAGTCAAGTAAATGTTTCTTTATTATTGTTATTAAGATGTTATTGATGAAGGTACCTTTTCTTGTTTCAAATATGATTGTTATAAATATTTGAAATTAATAAACAAATTTAAATATGAAAAAAAACAAACTCTATGCGATCATTTGAATTGTGTCTTGTTTTACAGACCTCCAGGTAATTGGAACGAAGGCCAGACCAACTTCATGGACTTCATTTCAAACACATGTGTAACCAACCCCAATATACAAGTATTAGGAGACATCAACCTTCACGTAGAAGACTCAAATTCTATCAACGCACGAGAATGCAAGGAATTCCTCCAATTATGGGATCTCAAATGGCCACAAATGCAAGCAACCCATGTCAAAGGGCACACACACGATCTCATCTCACATAAACTTTCAACAGACCAAAACGTACAGATATTAAATGGACAGAATAGCACCCTTTCGAACAAGAATCTCACGTAAGCATAACTCAATACCATGGTTCAACGATGAACTGAAAAAGCTAAAAACACAATCCAGGAAACTCTAACGAGCATGGAGAAAAACAAAAGATGAACTTACACTCAACGCATGGAAACAAATACAAAGAAAATACGCAATAAGACAGACCAAAAGATCATACTAGAAAACTAAAATAGGGATAGTCTACAAAGACACGAAGAAATTATACCAACTCATGAACAAACTCCTAGACACCAACCTGGTCACAACAACGAATACAAACATCCCATCTGCAGATAAACTTGCCAAGTATTTCAATGAAAAAATTGTAAACCTACGCAACACGCTACCTCAGGACAACACTGACATCGAAAACTTCCTTAATCAGTTGGACCCGACCTTTGGAGAATACCCGGCTGACCGAACCTGGTCAAACTTCGCCCTCCTTACTGTCGAAACAGTTACCCAGGCGATTAGCAGGTTCTCCAACACTCACTGTAAACTAGATACCTGCCCCAGCTACCTAATGAAATCCGCCCCTGACCGCTTCAAAACAGACCTCACATCCCACCTAAATTACATGCTTCAGCAAGGTCTCTTCCCTAAGGAAAATGGCAATATCCTACTCACCCCGCTACCAAAAGATACCAAGAAAAATACAAATGAAATCACAAACTACTGTCCAGTAGCATCTATCCCGTTGGTAGTCAAACTGATGGAAAGCAAGGTAACCAAACAACTTACAGATTATATAAACAAATTCTCAATATTACACAAATCACAGTCAGGTTTTCGCCCCCTCCACAATATTGAAACAGTACTACTCACTCTCCTAGCCAAATTCAAGCAGGAAATAGCAATAGGCAAAAAACCTCCTCCTCCTCCAATTCGACATGTCTAGTGTATTCGACATGGTAAACCACAATATACTAATAAGATTACTAGACAACTTCGGGATTGGTGGAAATATACTTAGCTGGATCAAGGGTTTCCTAACCACAAGAACATATCAAGTAAAATCAAACTCAAACATATCATCACCGAGGAAAGCAGAATGTGGAGTACCACAAGGATCACCGCTATCACCGATCCTCTTCAACCTAATGATGAGCCCACTAGCCAAATCCTTATCCAACCAAGGCCTTAACCCTTTCATCTATGCAGACGATGTCACAATATACATTCCTTACAAAACTAAACTGACAGAAATTACCAACGAAATCAAGCTCAGCTTGAACATCATGGACTCATGGGCAAATGCATTTCAACTAAAACTCAATAAAGAAAAAACACATTGGCTCATCCTCTCATCCCAGCACAGAACGGACAACCCACAAGTATCAACACCCCAGATTACACCCTCCCCATCTCAGACAGCCTGAAAATCCTCGGCGTCACAATGGACCGCAACTTAACAATTGAGAGCCAAGTGACATCCACAATAAAGAAAATGTTCCACTCAATGTGGAAACTCAAAACGTGTGAAGCAAAGGAATCTATGTAGGATGCAAAGAACAAACCTTAAAGAAACTTCAGACTGCTCAAACACAGCAGCTAGGCTTATATTTGGAAAAACGCGATTCGAAAGCGCAAAACCCCTCCGCGAAAAACTACACTGGCTCCCAATCAAAGAACGCATTACATTCAAAATCTGGACCCTGGTTCACAAAATTATCTACGGTGAAGCCCCGGGATACATGACAGACTTGATCGGCCTACCAACTAGAAACACATCCGAATCAACACGAACATATCTAAATCTGCACTACCCAAGCTGCAAAGGACTTAAATACAAATCAACTTACGCATCCAGCTTTTCCTACATAAGCACACAACTGTGGAAAGCATTACCAAAAGCCTTCAAAACGACATATGACCACCTAAACTTCCTGAAAACACTAAAAACTAACCTGTTTAAAAAAGCATACCCTACCAATCCAACTTAAATGCCTGATCTCTGCAAAACAACAAAACTAAAGTACGTAATGGACATAACACATTTCTTCCGTTGTACGATTCCCTAATGTGGCTATGCCACATGAACTTTATCTTACCACAACATCACTTTGTATTTGTTCACACCGGAGTCAGCAAACACCTCTACGGTACTATGTAAGCCACATTGAGCCTACAAATAGGTGGGGAAAATGAAGATACATACCTATAGCAGGTATTCTCCGAGGACAGCAGGCTGATTATTCTCACAACTGGGTCGTCGACCGTGACGGCCCAGGAGACCGGGAAAAATTTGCACAGCAAAAACAAAGAGCTTTCCAGAACACTCCGTCACGCGGCCGAACACTACGTGCATGCGCGAACGGCTTCCCACCCGCGACGCGAGCGTGTCCTACTCAGTTGAATAAAAAGCAAAAAAGAACTGAAACAACTCCAAAGGGGAGGAGGGTGGGTTTATGAGAATAATCAGCCTGCTGTCCTCGGAGAATACCTGATACAGGTATGTATCTTCGCTTTCTCCAAGGACAAGCAGGCTGGATTATACAACTGGGGTATCCATAGCCCCCAGGCTCACTCAAAACAAAGAACATTGGTCAATTGGGCCTTGCAATGGCGAGGACATAACAGAGATTGACCTGAAAAGAAAACAACTACGTGAGAGTGCAGCGTGGAACAGAACAAAAATGGGTCTAGGAGGGTGGAGTTGGATTCTAAACCCCAAACAGATTATGCAGCACCGACTGCCCAAACCGACTGTCACATCGGGTATCCTGCTGAAGGCAGTAGTGAGATGTGAATGTGTGGACTGATGACCACGTTGCAGCCTTGCAAATCTCCTCAATGGAGGCTGACTTTAAGTGAGCCAGTGACACAGCCATGGCTCTAACATTGTGAGCCGTGACATGGCCCTCAAGAGTCAGCCCAGCTTGGGTGTAAGTGAAGGAAATGCAATCTGCTAGCCAACTGGAGATTGTGCATTTTCCGTTAGCGACTCCCCTCCTGTTGGGATTAAAAGAAACAAACAACTGGGTGGACTGTCTTTAGGGCTTTGTCCGCGCCACGTAAAAAACCAATGCTCTCTTACAGTCCAAGGTGTGCAACCTGTCTTCACCAGGGCTGGTATGAGGACGGGGAAAGAATGTTGGCAAGACAACTGACTGGTTCAGATGGAACTCAGACACCACCTTCGGCAAGAACGTAGGGTGAGTGCGGAGGACTACTCTGTTATGATGAAACTTGATATAAGGTGCATGCACTACCAGGGCTTGGAGCTCACTGACTCTACGAGCTGAAGTAACAGCAACCATGAAAATGACCTTCCAGGTCAAGTACTTCAGATGGCAGGAATTCAGTGGTTCAAAAGGAGTTTCATCAGCTGGGTGAGAATGACATTGAGATCCCATGAGACTGGTGGAGGTTTGACATGGGGCTTTGACAAAACCAAACCTCTCATGAAGCGAACAACTAAAGGGTGAGATAGGCTGACCTTCTACACGATGATGGTGTGCACTGATTACACTAAGGTGAACCCTCACGGAGTTGGTTTTGAGACCAGACTCTAATAAGTGTAGAAGGTATTCAAGCAGGGTCCGTGTAGGACAAGAAAAGGGATCTAGGGCCTTGCTGTCGCACCAGACGGCAAACCTCCTCCATTTGAAAGAATAACATCTTTTCGTGGAATCTTTCCTGGAAGTAAGCAAGACTCGGGAGACACCCTCCGAAAGACCCAAGGAGGCAACTTCTAAGCTCTAAACATTCAGGCTGTGAGAGCTAGAGATTGGAGGTTGGGATGTAGAAGCGACCCCTCGTTCTGGGTGATGAGAGTCGGCGAACACTCCAATCTCCAAGGTTTTTCAGAGGACAACTCCAGAAGAAGAGGGAACCAGAAGAAGAGGGAGGACGTAATGGGGCAGTTCAACAAACTGAAGAGTAGCAAATCTCCTGGACCGGATGGTACTCATCCCAGAGGGTTGATAGAACTGAAAAATGAGCTTGCGGAGCTATTGTTAGTGATATGCAATTTATCCTTAAAATCGAACGTGGTACCGGAAGATTGGAGGGTGGCCAATGCAACGCCAATTTTTAAAAAAGGTTCCAGGGGAGATCCAGGAAATTATAGACCGGTGAGTCTGACGTCGGTGCCGGGGGAAATGGTAGAGGCTATTATTAAAAACAAAATTACAGAGCACATCCAAGGACATGGATTACTGAGACCAAGTCAGCACAGCTTTTGTGGGGGGAAATCTTGTCTGACCAATTTACTTCAATTCTTTGAAGGAGTAAACAAATACGTGGACAAAGGGGAGCCGGTTGACATTGTGTATCTGGATTTTCAAAAGGCATTTGACAAGGTAACTCATGAAAGGCTACAGAAGAAATTGGAGGGTCATGGGATAGGAGGAAATGTCCTATTGTGGATTAAAAACTGGTTGAAGGATAGGAAACAGAGAGTAGGGTTAAATGGACAGTATTCACAATGGAGAAGGGTAGTTAGTGGGGTTCCTCAGGGGTCTATGCTAGGACCGCTGCTTTTTAATATATTTATAAATGATTTAGAGATGGGAGTAACCGGCGAGGTAATTAAATTTGCTGATGACACAAAGAGGCATATTTTCAAAGCACTTAGCCTTCCAAAGTTCCATAGAAACCTATGGAACTTTGAAAGGGTAAGTGCTTTGAAAATATGCCTCAAAGTTATTCAAAGTCGTTAACTCACAAGAGGATTGTAAAAAATTGCAGAAGGACCTTACGACACTGGGAGACTGGGCGGCTAAATGGCAGATGACGTTTAATGTGAACAAGTGCAAGGTGATGCATGTGGGAAAAAAAGAACCCAAATAATAGCTACATCATGCAAGGTTCCACGTTAGGAGTTACAGACCAAGAAAGGGATCTGGGTGTTGTCGTTGATAATACACTGAAACCTTCTGCTCAGTGTGCTGCTTCGGCTAGGAAAGCGAATAGAATGTTGGGTATTAATAGGAAAGATATAGAGAACAGGTGTGAGGATGTTATAATGCCGTTGTATCGCTCCATGGTGCGACCGCACCTTGAGTATTGTGTTCAATTCTGGTCGCCGCATCTCAAGAAAGATATAGTAGAATTGGAAAAGGTGCAGCGAAGGGCGATGAAAATGATAGCAGGGATGGGACGACTTCCCTGTGAAGAAAGACTAAGGAGGCTAGGACTTTTCAGCTTGGAGAAGAGACAGCTGAGGGGAGACATGATAGAAGTATATAAAATAATGAGTGGAACAGGTGGATGTGTAGCGTCTGTTCACGCTTTCCAAAAATACTAGGACTAGGGGGCATACAATGAAACTACAGTGTAGTAAATTTAAAACAAATAGGAGAAAATTTTTCTTCATCCAACACGTAATTAAACTCTGGAATTCGTTGCCGGAGAAAGTAGTGAAGGCGGTTAGCTTGGCAGAGTTTAAAAAGGGGTTGGACGGTTTCCTAAAGGACAAGTCCATAGACTGCTACTAAATGGACTTGGGAAAAATCCACAATTCTGGGAATAACATGTACAGAATGTTTGTACGTTCGGGTAGCTTGCCAGGTGCCCTTGGCCTGGATTGGCTGCTGTCGGGGACAGGATGCTGGGCTCGATGGACCTTTGGTCTTTTCCTAGTATGGCATTACTTATGTACTTATATTGATCTGATGGGGTCAAAAGGGTGCAATCAGGATCATGGTTCCCCGGTCTTGCTTGAGTTTCAGCAAAGTCTTCCCTACAAGAGGTATGGGAGGATATGCATACAGAAAGCCTGTCCCCCAATGAAGTTGAAAGGCATCTGACACTAGTCTGTAGTGGGGCTGAAGTCTGGAACAAAATTGAGGGACTTTGTGATTGAGCTGAGTGGCAAAAAGATCCACCGGGGGTGCCCCACGCTTGGAAGATCTTGCGGACAATGTCCATACTCAGTGACCACTCATGAGGTTGCATGATCCTGCTCAAGCTGTCGGCCAGACTGTTGTTTACGCCTGCCAGATATGTGGCCTGGAGAAACATGCCGTGGTGGTGAGCCCAAAGCCACATCCGGATGGCTTCCTGACACAGAGGGCGAGATCCGGTGCCCCCCCTGGTTGTTGGGGTAATACATTGCAACCTGATTGTCTGTCTGAATTAAAATGATTTGATTGGACAGCCGATCTCTGAAAGCTTTGAGAGCGTTTCAGATCGCTCGTAATTCCAGGAGGTTGATCTGAAGATCCTTTTCCTGAAAGGACCAAGCTCCATGAGTGTGAAGTCCATCTACATGAGCTCCCCACCCCAGGAGGGATGCATCCGTCATCAGCACTTTTCGCGGCTGAGGAATTTGGAAAGGACGTCCCAAGGTCAAATTGGATCGAATGGTCCACCACTGAAGGGAATTTCAAAAGTCGGTGGAGAGATGGATTACATTCTCTAGATCCCCTGTGGCTTGGCACCACTGGGAAGCTAGGGTCCATTGAGCTGATCTCATATATAGACGTGCCATGGGAGTTACATGAACTGTGGAAGCCATGTGCCCTAGGAGTCTCAACATCTGCCGAGCTGTGATCTGTTGCGACGCTCGAATCAAGGACACTAGGGACAGGAAATTGTCTGCCCTTGCCTGGGGGAGATAAGCTTGAGACGTCCGAGTGTCCAACAGAGCTCCAATGAACTCCAATTTCTGAACCGAGGCAAGGTGGGACTTGGGATAATTGATTACAAACCCCAGTAGCTCCAGCAGTCAATTAGTCATCCACATGGACTGTAGAGCCCCTGCCTCCGAGGTGCTCTTCACCAGCAAATCGTCGAGATAAGGGAAAACATGCACTCCCAGTCTGCTTAGCGATGCTGCGACAACTGCGAGGCACTTTGTGAAGACCCTGGGTGCAGACGCGAGGCCAAAGGGAAGCACACAGTACTGGAAATGCTGAGTTCCCAACTGAAATCGAAGATACTTCCTGTGATGTGAGTATAGGCATCCTTTAAGTCCAGAGAGCATAGCCAATCGTTTTCCTGAATCATGGGAAGAAGGGTGCCAGGGAAACCATCCTGAACTTTTCTGGGACTAGGAATTTGTTCAGGGCCCTTAGGTCTAGGATGGGACGCATCCCCCCTGTTTTCTTTTGCACAAGGAAGTATCTGGAATAGAATCCCAGCCCTTCTTCCCCTGGTGGAACGGGTTCGACCGCATTGGCCTTTAGAAAGACGGAGAGTTCCTCTGCAAGTACCTGCTTTTGTTGAGAGCTGAAGGACTGAGCTCCTGGTGGACAATTTGGAGGCCTGGATTCCAAATTGAGAGTGTATCCTAACTGGACTATTTGAAGAACCCACCTGTCGGAGGTTATAAGAGGCCACCTTTGGTGAAAAAATATCATCCTCCCTCAGACCAGCAAGCCGTCCGGCACAGACACTTTTTCTGAGGCTATGCTGCACTGGAGCCAGTCAAAAGCCCGTCCCTTGCTTTTGCTGGGGATCCCTAGGGGCCTTAGGCGCACAGCGTTGACGGGAACAAGCATGCTGGGGCTGAGCCTGAACAGGCTGCCGGGAAGCAGGAGTGTACCTAAGCCTGTTATAGGAATAGGGAGCACTCCTCTTCCCTACACAAAACCTTCTGAATGAGGAGGTGGTAGCAGAAAACGCCTGGTGGGAGAGAGAATCCATAGCATCATGGTGCTTTTTGATCTGATCAACCATGTCCTCTACTTTTTCTCCAAAAAGATTATCCCCACTGGCAGGGAACATCCGCCATTCGCTACTGGGTCTTATGATCTAGGTCAGAGACACGCAGCCATGAGAGTCTACGCATCACTATACCTTGAGCAGCTACTTGGGATGCCACATCAAAAGTGTTGTAAGTACCCCTGGCCAGGAATTTGCGACACGCCTTCTGCTGCCTGACCACATGGTGAAAAGGTTCAGCGAGCTCCGGAGGAAGTGCTTCGACCAAACTAGACAGTTGCCTCACCGAGTTCCGCAAGTGGATGCTCGTGTAGAGCTGGTATGTTTGGATCTTGGCTGTGAGCATAGCGGACTGATATGGTTTTCTCCCCAAAGAATCCAAGGTCCTAGACTCTCTGCCTGGGGGCGCCGAGGCATAGTCTCTAGTATTCTTGGCTCTTCTGAGAGCAGAGTCCACCACCATGGAATCGTGAGGAAGTTGGGCCTTCACCATTACAGGTTCTCCATGGACTCTGTACTGGGACTCAGATTTTTTGGGAACCACTGGATTAGAAAGAGGGAACGACTAATTTCGCATAGGTACTTCCCTGAGCGTATTATGCAAGGGGGCCGTTGCAACCTCTGCTGGCAGAGAAGGATAGTCCAAGACCTTGAGCATCTCGGCCCTGGGCTCATCCACAACCTCCATAGGGAATGGAATGTCCTTAGACATTTCCCGAACAAAGGATGAGAATGAAAGACTCTCAGGTGGAGACATTCTTCTTTCAATTGGTGGAGTAGGATCAGAGGGAACCCCATATGACTCTTCCTCCGAAAAGTATCTGGGTGTCTCCCTCCTCTTCCCACGAGCGCTCACCATTGGTATCGGACTAAAGCTATCTAAGAGCTGCCCAAACCCGAGCCTGTCTCGACGTTGAGGATCGACGACCTCGTGGGGGGTGTCAAGAAGTCGACCACTGCTTGGACTCCAGTGAAGCTTCCTCCACTAATGTTGAGGGGGAATCGACCCGGGTGGCAGCCGACGCCGATATCACAAGCGGTACCGAGGACGGGGACCTCACCACAAGTGATGGCCCAGATGTCGCTTCTGCAGTCGATAGAGAAGGCGCAAGCACCCCCAACACCAAAGCAGACTGGTGCAGCAACCCTTCCAGAAGCTCTGGAAGAAGGGCCCTGATGCGATCGTCGAGAGCTTCCATCGGAAAAGGCTGGGGGGGCCGGTGCAGGAGTCGGTGGCAGAATCTGAGGGGGCTTGAGAGCCGGTACCATGCTGCCAGATGACCGACGCATCAGCACTTCCTCTATGGAGGGTGAGCGGTCCTCCCGGCGCTGACGCTTCTCGAGTGTCGACTCCCTCGGCTCCCCGGAGCTCTCGGTACCCTGCATGGAAGGAAAAAACTAAGAAAATAAGGAAAAACCTACTTTTTTAAATATATATATATTTGTGAAAAAACTACAACGGTGAAGTGAAAAAAGGGGCGCGGTAAACGCTGAAAAAAGGGTCTCCTGAGCCAAAAAAAGCACGAGAGAAAGAAAATCGTGTCACTCTAGATGCAGATCAAAGAAAACTGAGTATGGCACGCTCGCGTCGCGGGAAGCCGTTCGCACATGTGCGTAGTGTTCGGCCTGCGCAACAGAGCGTTCTGGAAAGCTCTTTGTTTTTGCTGTGCAAATTTTTCACGGTCTCCTGGGCCATCACGGATGACCACCCAGTTGTGAGTATAATCCAGCCTGCTTGTCCTCGGAGAAATGTGGGATTAACAAATAATAAGTAACAAACTGGGTGCTGATCCCCGCTATTCAGTAACACCGAACGCATCTTTTGTGAATGTCCATGATCCACCCATGCCTCTCTCATGGCCATGCCCCCTTTTGAATTGTGCACAATCAATTTAAGTGCCCACTGTTGCAGAATAGAGCGTAGGCAGATCAGCACCCAAATCATAATTAGTGACAATTAACTGCTCATTAGCTCCAATAATCAAAACATTTGAACCCATTAACTAATCATTTTGGGCGCTGATCTGAGATCCGTACCCAACTTTGGGTGCCCAAATTTGAGCAACCTTTATAGAATCTGAGGGTTACTGATTTAAATATAATTTTAAAAACTGTATAAAATATTTATTTGTTACATTTGTACCCCACATTTTCCCACCTATTTGCAGGCTTCAGGGCCGGTCTTAGCAAGTGCGGGGCCCTGTGCAGACCAATTTGGTGGGGCCCCATTCTAGCCCTGCCCCTGCCCTAGTGTGGCCTTACCCCTCTCACTCTGGCAAAAGATGTCATCAGAAATAGAGCTCCAAATTTTCAGATGTCGGTAGTCGTGACTTTGGACTTTACACAAGAATGGGGGTGGGGGGTAAGCTACAAAAACTAACCTCTCCTCATAATCCCTGAGACCATGAGGGGAAAAAAACTAATTTCAGGATTTTCCCTTGTTTGAAGGAGTCAATAAAACTTTATTATATTTCCCATAAATAAAACAAGTTTATTCAACACATTCTTGTAATAATAGAAACTAGGAACAAAACATTTTCAGTTTCTAACAAAATTCTCTTATATTTTTACTACAATACTAACTGAACAATTTCCCAACTCAGGTTTAATATATTAACTTTGTTTCTCTTACTTTTTTCTTTTCCTTTACAGGAATCACTTCTTTTCTCAAGAACTTTCACATAAGTATCTTTTAAAAACCTTTCTCAATTTCTTTTAAATTAAATCAGATATCAAATACATTATACAGTATGCTGTTAAGATTGATACTTTGTGTGTTCTTTGTTTTTATTTTCACAGGTACCCACCCTCACTCTAGAAAAGCAAGCAAGGTAAGTATATATGGTGTTGTCTTTGTCTCTCTCTATCTTTTCCTTTCTATCTTTTCTCTATTCACTCAATAGTCACTTAGCTGATATCAGATTTTCTTCACTGGACGTGTAGTCTTTCTTGCGGAGGGGCCCTTGTTGCTTCTCCAACACCCGACGTCTTCTTCCAGGTCTTCTCCCTAAACCTTTCTCTTAAAAACTTAATAGGAATAAAAACCCTATCTATTCTAAGACGTTGTTGATACCTTTTGGTTCTAGGGAATTATTATTTAACACTTAGGGCCAATTAAACTATTTAAATAAAATTAAATAAAAATCCCTGTACTGCTCCAAGCCTGATCCCATTTTTGATCTGGATCCGTTTCTGACACTCCAGGATTACCGGGTTGCACTTTTGTCTGATCCAGCCCTGAAGAATACTCCTGAAGCTGCAGCGGAAAGAAGGCGTGTCTCCTGGCTTGGGTTCGAAGAAAACCCAGTTTCTGCTATTGATCCCTCTACCAAGCTGTTCTTTTACCGCTTCCAACTCCTCTCGGAGCCAGCCCTGCGGGATACTCCTGAGGCCCAAGCTGAAAGAAGGTGGCTTCCTGATTTTTCCCGACAAACTTCTGAGTCCAGCCTGAAGGGCTTTGTCTGCCAAGCTTCTGAGTCCACACTTAGTTCCAGCCCAGTGCCTGAGTCTGTTTTGAGTTCCGGCCCAGATGCTGAGTCCGGAGCGAGTTGCAGCAGTGACAGCCAAGATGCTGAGTCCGGAGCGAGTTGCAGCAGTGGCAGCCAAGATGCTGAGTCTGGATCGAGTTGGAGTTCCAGTCAAGATGCTGAGTCTGGATTGAGTTGTAGTTCCAGTCAAGAAGCTGAGTCTGGATCGAGTTGCAGTCCCAGCCGGGATGCTGAGTCTACACCGAGTGATGAGTCCATGATGAGGGCTGAGTCTACACCGAGTGCAGAGCCCAGCCGAGATGATGAGTTCACGATGAGTGCTGAGTCTGCACCGAGTGCAGAGTTCAGCCGAGATGCCGAATCAGAATCGAGTTGCAGTTCCAGTCAAGATGCTGAGTCTGGAGTGAGTTGCAGCATTGGCAGTCAAGATGCTGAGTCTGGATCGAGTTGTAGTTCCAGTCAAGATGCTGAGGCTGGATCGAGTTGTACTTCCAGTCAAGATGCTGAGTCTGGAGTGAGTTGCAGCATTGGCAGTCAAGATGCTGAGTCTGGATCGAGTTGTAGTTCCAGTCAAGATGCTGAGTCTGGATCGAGTTGCAGTTCCAGTCAAGATGCTGAGTCTGGATCGAGTTGCAGTTCCAGGCAAGATGCTGAGTCTGGATCGAGTTGCCGTCCCGGTCAAGATGCTGAGACTGGGTCAAGTTGGAGTTCCAGTCCCAGGCAAGATGCTGAGTCCGGGTCGAGTTGGAGTTCCAGTTCCAGTCAAGATGCTGAGTCCGGGTCAAGTTGCAGTCCTGGCCAAGATGCTGAGTCCGGATCGAGTTGCAGTTCCGGCCAAGATGCTGAGTCCGGTGAGAGTTGCAGTCCCGGCCAAGATGCTGAGTCCGGGTCAAGTTGGAGTTACAGTCCCGGGCAAGATGCAGAGTCCGGGTCAAGTTACAGTCCCGGCCAAGATGCTGAGTCCGGTGAGAGTTGCCGTCCCGGCCAAGATGCTGAGTCCGGGTCAAGTTGGAGTTCCAGTCCCAGGCAAAATGCTGAGTCTGGGTCAAGTTGCAGTCCCGGCCAAGATGCCGAGTCCGGGCCAAGTTGGAGTTCCAGTTCCAGCAAGATGCTGAGTCCGGGTCAAGTTGCAACTCCGGTCAAGATGTTGAGTCCGGTCAGAGTTGGAGTTCCAGTTCCAGGCAAGATGCTGAGTCCAGGTCAAGTTGCAGTCCCAGCCAAGATGCTGAGTCCGGGTCAAGTTGGATTTCCAGTCCCAGGCAAGATGCTGAGTCTGGGTCAAGTTGGAGTTCCAGTCCCAGGCAAGATGCTGAGTCCGGGTCAAGTTGGAGTTCCAGTCCCAGGCAAGATGCTGAGTCTGGGTCAAGTTGCAGTTCCGGCCAAGATGCTGAGGCCGGATCAGATTACAGTCTCAGGCAAGATGCTGAGTCTACTCTGAGTTCCCACTTCAACCAAGATGCTGAACCGCTCCTGAGTTCCAGCTCCAGCCAAGAGGCAAGGTCCAGTCTGAAGTCCTGTTCGAGTTCCTGTCTGGCTTCAGATTCCAGGATGGGTGTGGGCTCCAGCCCAGTTCTGGCTGCTACAGTGGAGTGCCAGGAAGTCAAGGAAGTTGTGGACTCCTTCAGGAGATGGTTCCTGTTGAATAGAACTCCGCTTGTTGCATCCAAGACTCTGATCCTGCCTAGCAGCCGTTCTAAAGAGCCTCGTGGCAGCCAAAGCCATTCTGGTTTCCTAGTTCCAGATGTACTTGTCACGTCCTGCCCAGCCGCCCAGATTTATGTTGTGAAACCCATTGGGAGATTTCATCACAGCTACCCATGGAGACCTAAATTGTCTTTTGAGACCTGGAGCTCTCGTGGGGACACGGGAGCCTTGAGGGGGAGGTGCTGTTATGATTGGGGTCTGAACCCCTCTCTAACTTACCTCTTTCCTGGGAGTCAGCTTCTTAGCTGGCTTCTGTTTCTTTCTCTGTCCTTTCTGAGCTGGCTCTGTCTCTCTGTGCTGGCAGCTTCCAGCAGCAGGGCTCTAATTGTTTCACTATACTGCACCTGTGTGGGTAGTCTGAGTTGCTCTAACTCTCTTTGGGTGTACTGGCTTCAAGTGTTTCACGGTTTTGCATTGGTGGGGGTTGGGCCTCTCTGGGTCAGTGTGCTTTTGCCTAGGTCTAGGGAGTGTGACATCATCAGGGAGGGCCTTGATAAGGAAGTGGTGTTGTTTCCTTCAGGGCCTTCGCAACAGTGGTGTTTGCTTTAGGTAGGGTGGTGCAGTGTGCACTTCTGACTTTGTGTCTAGTTTCCCTGCTTGCTTTTGCTAAGGTCCAGGTTAGTGTTAGTGCAGTGTGTTTAGCTTTCCTGCTTTTCCCTTATGATTCCCCTGCTTTTGGTTTTGGAAGCATTGCTGTGTGCAGGGCTTTGGAAGCTCTGTTGCTGATAGAAGTACTTCAGGGTTTGGTGTTGTTAGGAACACTGCAGAGTTTGCTGTTAGAAGTACTTCTGGTGTTTGTGCTATTGGGAGCATTGCAGTCTTTGCTGTTGGTGTTTGGTGCTTTAGAAGCACTTTTGGCTTATGTGTTAGCTTCACTGCTTTTTCCTTGTGGCTCCCCTGTCTTCCCTTTTAGTGCTAGGAGCTCTTCTGGTTGCTTGCCAGAGTAGTGCTTAGGAAGCACCTTGTTAGTTGTATCTAGCTTGCTAGAGCAGTGCTTAGGTAGCTGGTTAGTTCTGTGTTTAGCTTATTAGTGTAAAGCTCTGCTTGTAGCTTGGTGCTTAGTAGCACCTGTGTTAGCTTTGTGTTTAGTTCCCTGCTCTGTTAGTTTAGGGCTTAGGAAGTCCCTTTCTTGAGCAGGGATTAGGAGCTCCTGTTTAGTATAGGGCTTAGGAAGTCTTTTTGTCAGTTTACTGTTAGGAACACTCCTGCTGGTTTAGGGCTTGGGAGCACGTAGATCAGTTTAGGGTTAGGAGCACTTCTGTTTCCAGTCCTGGTCCCTATGTCATCCGGTATCCAGTAAGTCCTGTCGGCTACTCGAACCCAGGAGCTCAACTCCTGGGGGGCTTAGTAGCTAAGCGCAGGTGAAGCTGTGCGGACCAGTCCAGTGTGCTCCAGTCCAGTGTGTTCCGGTCCGGTGTGTGTTCCAGTCCTGTGTCCTCCAGTCCGGGGGATTCCAGTCCATGTGTTCCGGTTCGCTGGGCAGTGCCTGCAGTCCCTGCCGGTGTGCTTACCCAGTGTTGGTTGGTGGGTTTTGCCTGCTGCTGTCACTCCTCGTCAGCAGCCCAAGGGCTCACGTTTGCTCCAGAGCCCAGCCCCGCGGGCTCTGAACCTGAGAACCTGACAATTCCTTAATCACCTTCTTATTCTTACATGTAATCTTACACTTTCCCCTATCATTCATACATTTCACCACCAAAACCAATCACACCTCATACCCCCAAGTTCATTATAACTGATCAAAAATCAAATAAAGGTAAAATTATGTATCATACCTGATAATTTTCTTTCCATTAATCATAGCTGATCAATCCATAGACTGGTGGGTTGTGTCCATCTACCAGCAGGTGGAGATAGAGAGCAATCCTTTTGCCTCCCTATATGTGGTCATGTGCTGCCGGAAACTCCTCAGTATGTCGATATCCAAGCTCCATCCGCAGGACTCAGCACTTAGAGAATTACACCCACAAAGGGACACTCTGCCCAGCTCACCACCGCCGAAACGGGGGAGGGGAATTAACCCAGCTCATCCCCACAAAAGTGGGGGAGGGGAATCCGTCCAGCTCATCCCCGCGGAGCGGGGGAGGGACACCACCCCGCCGATGTGGGGGGATCTGGCTTATCCTGCAACCGCAACCGCGGGAGGAGCTGACTGACCCTAACACCGCCGAAGCGGGAGGGGTACAAAGCTGCCCTACAGCCGCACGAAGCGGGAGGGAGCGCCGGCAGAATTTATGTCTCAATCCAGCCCCGTAAAACGGAGGGGAGAGGAATGCAGCAGCTCACTGTAACACAAACTCGTCTCAACTCTTGAAGAATCCAATTGAAAAAACTTGAACCCGAAGTCCTCCTGAACAGGAACTGAAGACTAAACTTGAATCTGAAATGCAACCAGAATATAAACAGTACAGATATCTGGGAGGGGCTATGGATTGATCAGCTATGATTAATGGAAAGAAAATTATCAGGTATGATACATAATTTTACCTTCCATATCATCATGCTGATCAATCCATAGACTGGTGGGATGTACCGAAGCAGTACTCACCCAGGGCGGGACATTGAAATCCCTGACCGCAACACTGAAGCTCCAAACCGGGCCTCCGCCCGAGCAGCCACAGTCAAGCGGTAATGCCTGGAGAAGGTATGGGCCGATGCCCAAGTTGCCGCCTTACAAATCTCTTCCAAGGAGACGGACCCGGCCTCTGCCATCGAGGCTGCCTGAGCTCTAGTGGAGTGAGCCTTCAGCTGGATAGGCGGCACCTTCCCCGCGGCCACATAAGCCGCTGCAATGGCTTCCTTGACCCATCTTGCCACTGTAGGCTTAGCAGCCTGCAGACCCTTACGAGGACCTGCAAACAGGACAAACAGATGATCCGATTTCCGGAAATCATTGGTCACTTCCAAGTATCTGATGATGACTCGTCTCACATCCAGATATTTGAGAGCAGAGTATTCCTCTGGGTAGTCCTCCCTACGAAAGGAAGGGAGACAGAGCTGCTGATTCACATGGAAGCGAGAAACAATCTTGGGCAGGAAGGAAGGCACTGTGCGAATAGACACTCCTGCCTCCGTGAACTGCAGAAAGGGCTCTCGACATGAGAGTGCCTGGAGCTCGGAAACTCTTCTGGCTGAAGTGATAGCCACCAAAAAGACTGCTTTCAACGTCAGGTTTTTCAGAGATGCCCTTGCCAAGGGTTCAAAAGGCGGCTTCTGCAAGGCTCTTAGCACCAGGTTGAGATTCCACGCAGGCACCACTGAGTGCAGAGGAGGGCGCAGGTGATTAACTCCCTTGAGAAAGCGCACCACATCTGGCTGCGAAGCCAGGGAAGCACCCTTCAGGCGGCCCCTGAAGCAAGTCAGAGCCGCTACCTGGACTTTAAGGGAACTGAGCGACAGGCCTTTCTCCAGACCTTCTTGCAGGAACGCCAACACTGAAGAAATTGGAGCAGTGAAGGGAGAAAGTGAGCCTGCTTCACACCACGCTGCAAAGGTATGCCAAACCCTGGCGTAAGCAGTAGAAGTAGAGCGCTTCCTCGCTCTCAGCATAGTGGCGATGACCTTGTCTGAGAAGCCCTTCTTTCTCAGACGCTGCCGCTCAATAGCCAGGCCGTAAGACCAAAGGGGGAGGGATCCTCCATCACCACGGGACCCTGATGCAACAGGCCCTGCTCCACTGGCAGCCGCAGAGGATCGTCCACTGAGAGCCTGATCAAGTCCGCATACCAGGGACGTCTGGGCCAGTCCGGACCCACCAGGATTATCCGGCCCGGATGCTTTGCCACCCAGTCTAGCACCCTGCCCAACATGGGCCAGGGCGGGAACACATAGAGAAGCTCCTGTGTCGGCCACTGTTGGAGAAGAGCATCTACTCCCAGGGATCGAGGGTCCCGTCCTCTACTGAAAAAGCGCGGCACTTGGCAATTGGCCGATGACGCCATCAGATCTAGGCTCGGCTGGCCCCAGCGCTTCGTGATGTCCAAGAACGCCTGAGCAGATAGCTGCCACTCTCCGGGATCCAAGGTATGGCGACTGAGAACGTCCGCCTTGACATTCATGACTCCGGCAATGTGGGCCGCTGACAGCTGTTCCAGGTTCGCTTCCGCCCACTGGCATAGATTCATGGCCTCCTTGGCTAGAGGGGCGCTCTTGGTTGACATAGGCCCTGGCGGTTGACATAGGCCACAGCCGTGGCATTGTCCGACAGGACCCGTACTGGCTTCAACGCCAGTACCGGGATGAACTCCAAAAGCGCCAACCGAATGGCTCTGAGTTCCAGGAGGTTGATAGACCACTTTGCCTCTGCAGGAGACCAGAGCCCCTGCGCTGTCCTTCCCAAGCAGTGGGCTCCCCAGCCCGACAAAGAGGCGTCCGTTGTGACGACAATCCACTCCGGGGTCACCAGAGGCATTCCTGCAGACAACTTGACTGTCTGTAGCCACCAGCTCAGCGCCTTGCGCACTGCTGGGTCCAAGGGAAGGCGCACAGCATAATCCTCCGACATCGGAGTCCAGCGCTGCAGCAAAGAGTGTTGTAGTGGTCTCATATGAGCCCTGGCCCAGGGCACTACTTCCATCGTGGCCGTCATAGAGCCCAACAGCTGCACATAGTCCCAAGCCCGAAGAGGAAAGGCTACTAGGAACTGGTCCACCTGAGCCTGAAGTTTGACAAATCTTTTGTCTGGCAGGAACACTCTGCCCACTTGGGTGTCGAATCGAACTCCCAGATACTCCAGGGACTGAGTCGGGCGCAGCTGGCTCTTCTCCCAGTTGATGATCCACCCCAGGGAGCTCAAAAGAGCAACCACCCGGTCCACAGCTTTGCCGCACTCTGCATAAGAGGGGGCTCGGATCAACCAGTCGTCCAGATAAGGATGGACTTGTACTCCTTCCTTTCGCAGGAAGGCCGCGATGACCACCATTACTTTGGAGAAGGTCCGCGGAGCAGTAGCCAACCCGAAAGGGAGGGCTCTGAACTGGAAGTGTCGGCCCAGGACTGCAAAACGCAGAAAGCGTTGATGAGGAGGCCAGATGGAATATGCAGGTACGCTTCCTTGATGTCCAAGGAAGCCAAGAACTCCCCTGCCTTCACTGCCGCTATAACAGAGCGGAGAGTCTCCATGCGAAAGTGCTGCACTTTCAAGGCCCGATTGACCCCTTTGAGGTCGAGGATAGGCCGTACAGAACCTCCTTTCTTTGGTACCACAAAGTAAATGGAGTAACGCCCCAAGCTGATTTTCTGGCACTGGAACGACCGCACCCAGGCGGATCAGATTGTTCAAGGTCTGCTGCACTGCCACAGCTTTGACCGGAGACTTGCAGGGAGAGAGTACAAACCCGTCTTTTAAGGGTCGGCAGAACTCTAGCTTGTAGCCGTCTCTGATGACTTCTAGCACCCAAGCGTCTGAAGTTACTCTGGTCCATTCGCCCAGAAACGAGGACAGGCATCCTCCAATCTGCACTGGGCCATGGACCAAGACCCCGTCATTGGGTACGAGACCCTGGGGGAGGACCGGAGGGCGTACCTCCGGGACGGCGGTCTCTGCGAAAGGAATGCTGCTTGGGGGAGAAGTTCCTTTTGAAGGAAGAGGGGGCAGAGGAGCCCGACTTGCCCGGGCGGTACCGACGGGCTTCCTGAAACCGTCCTCTGGAGATACCGGGGCGAGCACTGGCCCGAGCCCTGACCTCTGGTAACCTCTTGCCCTTAGACGTGCCGAGATCGGTCACGATTTTGTCCAGCTCGACCCCAAAGAGCAGCTTGCCTTTAAAAGGCAACTTAGCCAGGCGGGACTTAGAGGCGTGGTCCGCAGACCAATGTTTCAGCCAAAGCCAGCGCCGCGCAGAGACTGTCTGAGCCATACCTTTAGCCGAGGCTCTCAAGACATCATACAGTAAGTCTGCCAAATAAGCCAAGCCCGATTCCAGGGCCGGCCAGTCAGCCCTCAAGGAAGGATCCGAGGGGGAAGCCCGCTGCACCATCGTCAGGCACGCTCTGGCCACATAGCAGCCGCAAACTGAGGCCTGCAAACTTAAGGCAGCCGCCTCGAAGGACGACCTTAAAGCCGCTTCCAATCTTCTGTCTTGGGCGTCCTTTAGGGCCGTGCCACCTTCCACCGGCAACGCCGTTTTCTTAGTCACCGCAGTGATTAAAGAATCCACGGTAGGCCAAATAAAGGCCTCACGTTCACTTTCAGGCAAAGGATAGAGGCGGGACATAGCCCTAGCCACTTTGAGGCTCGCTTCCGGGACATCCCATTGAGCCGAAATTAAGGTGTGCATGGCATCATGCACGTGGAAGGTTCTAGGCGGGCGCTTCGTCCCCAGCATAATGGCAGAGCCAACAGGGGCTGAGGGAGAGACGTCCTCTGGCGAGGAAATCTTCAAAATGCTCATGGCCTGCAGTAACAGGTTGGGCAAATCCTCTGAGCAAAAGATCCGCGCTGCAGAGGGGTCATCCGCTCCATCCGAGCGGGAATCCGTCTCCTCCAAGGAATCCCCAAAGGACCGTTGGGAGAACTCAGATACGCTGCCCTCATCTACATCAGAGGAAACAGCGTCCTCTAAGGCCTGGGAATCCACCCGAGGGTGTTTACTTCCGGGGGCCTCAACCCCGTTACCGGACAAGGGAGAAGGGGCAGCGTTTTGCATAAGGAAGGCCTGATGCAGCAGCAAAATAAACTCGGGAAAGAAACCCCCCAGACTGTGTATTTCAGCAGCCTGGGCCACAGCCCTAGACCCACCCTCAACCGGCGCTCGCAAGAGCGGGGGAGCAACATGCTGCGCATCCAAGATGGCGTCCAGCGTTACACTCCGCGAAGGAGCCGCGCGGGAAGAACGGCGCTTAACTTTAGCCGCTTTTTTGCCGTCGCCCAAATCAAGGGCGGCCATGGCATGAACGTCTCCCAGCTCAAGGGCGGCCCAAGAAGAAGCCGTCCGAGCAGAGTGGCCGGCCAAGATGGCGGAGGTGAGCAGCGGGGGATGGGCGTTTATGGCGGGAAAAACCAGACCCGGGACACTGACCGGCCTCCAAACTGACACCCAACAAGGGCGAATCAGACTTTAAAACCCCCACATCCCCGCTAGAAGCGCACACGCGGTCCGGGGAGCGATTCTTTGCGCCCTCGCCCTCCGACGCCATAGGCCACGTGGAGATCAATCGGGGAACCCCCTGCCCGCTATAAAAAGGTAAAAATTACCTGCTTCTCGCTCCGAGCTGTAACGACCTGGTGTCCCAGTGAGTAGCTGCAATAAACGTTTAAATAAACGTCGAAATAAACGCCCTTAAGGACGTCTAAAATTTTTTATTTTATTTTTTTTTTTAACGGAGCCAGCGGGAGGGGGGAGAAAAGGAGGGACCTGGCACCACCAGGTTTGCACTTGCTCAAGAAGAGCCCTCAACCCCAGGTACTCAACAAAACCTAAAGATTAGGCTTGGAAACCTAGCCAGAGCTGCTGCTGTGTGTGACCACCACCTGCTGAGATAGAGAACATACTGGGGAGTTTCCGGCAGCACATGACCACATATATGGAGGCAAAAGGATTGCTCTCTATCTCCACCTGCTGGTAGATGGACACAACCCACCAGTCTATGGATTGATCAGCATGATGATATGGAAACCCCTTTACTGGCTTTCCCTTTAATTCACTATCACCCTCAAACTTTTTTACTATCACACCAAACTCACTTTCTAACTTCCAATCACCAACAATTCCACACGAACTCTCCCACACTGAGCTGCGCTTCCGCTCTCTTCAGCCACCAGCCTCTCTCTGCAACTGTCAGCTAGCCTCATCTCCTAGGAGACCAAGCTTTGGCTTGGGATTCCGAGCATTACTGACCAATCCCAAGCCTTTTCCAACATTCTAAACCCTCTTGCTGACCAGCGGAATTCTGAGAAGCACAGCAAAATCTCCATTTGGATATATAATTTCCCATAGAGTTTAATGGGAAATTATAAAATTAAACTATAACTCCTTCCAATTTCTTCCGAAACACCCCAAATTTTCCCTGCAACTAAAACCCCGAATCCTCCATCTAACCATACTTTTAAATTTTAAAAATACCCCAATTTTCCTATCCGCCGCACACTATCCCCTCTAACACCCCTCCAAAACTACCCAAATTTGTAAAACCCATCTCAAAAATTAATATACCCCTTCCTTAATCTACCCTGTCGAATTTAAGAATTTAACCCTTTATTAACCCCTTCAAACTAGCACCCCTCCAAAAAAACCCCTAAAAATATTTAAATTAAAAAAACTAATCTGATAGAAAAATCAAGAAAAATCCCCTGATCATACATCTAAAAACCAAATTTAAAAAACTTAAACCCCTGATTTTTAAAAAATAAAAACCCATATTTACACAATTTAAAAATAAATAAATGGAAATTTTAGGTTAAAAAAACCCCTTACCTTATTGTAGATTTTCTCCACACTCGATGCCTGCCCTCGGTTCCGGTCCCGCATGTCCTGGGGCGAAAACGGAGCTTAAAATATAAAAGCTCCGAAGCCGGCCCCAAAATTTAGGCCCCGGCTTCGGCCTACACGCTAAACACGCGTCCGCGATTCGTGCATGAGGCGCGCTGCCTCATGCACGCCCGCACGTCACTCCCACGACGTCCTCTCCACCGGCAGCCCTCTTCTCAGCGCTCCTCTACTGCATGGGCCCGAAATCCGGCCCGAGTCTTCTCTTTTTCTCGCCATTGGTAGCCTCTCACTCCCGGGGACGCGCTCCATCGCCCCAGGAGTTAAAAAAACTTAAACACTGCCTTTGGCAGCGCCTTCAACCCACCCCGGCCCCGAAGAACGACGGCACTCTCTCCTCCTGGCCCACATTGCTCCCGGAGCGCTCCAAACAGCACCAACCTGACCCCAACGTGTCCCCAGAACCCCCAGAGCCCAGGTAAGTATTTTTTTATTATTTCTTTAACCCTAGGTTACACTAGCCCCGCCCCAGCTACACCCCATTGATAAGATTATTCAATTTTTAGAAAATTTTTTATTTATGAAATTTCAAATAAAGACAAATGAAGCTAAACTTGTACAGAAAAACTGACTGAAATAATAAGCACAATGCTATCATGAAACCCCCACTCCCCAGAAATTATTCAGTTCAAGTCCACTACAATTAGTGTTACTCCTGACGGGAGGGGATCCCCACTGACCCTCTGGTGGAAATTCAGGTGGGGACGCAGCGAATGAAAGCTCTGTTGGATACCGGGGCCCAGAGGTCTGTCATAACCACAGCAATAGCCCCCGAAACTAAAGATACCATACCGATAGTAGGGGCCTCGGGAAAATCCATCACTGCGCCTCTGTTGAAGGAACGACAGGTCCATATTGGAGGAAAAACAGTCTCTCATCAATTTATACACATACCTGGATGTCCCGTTCCTCTGATTGGGCGTGATTTATTATGCAAGTTGCAAGCCACCTTAAGATTCAAAGCAACGGGAGAAGTTGAAGCCACCTTTGAAGAGCAACCAGTGTCCCTCATCTGTCCTGTCCAAGAGGAATGGCAATTACATGCTCCTCTGGTTGTCACTGCCACTGCCAGCCGCTACACCGACAACACCGAGTTCGCTCAGCAGAGAAGGACCCTGATGGCAAGTGTCCCTGGAGTTTGGGCAGAACTGAATCCTGGAGGACTGGCATTACAGCCATTCCTCTTGGACAGGACAGATGAGGGACACTGGTTGCTCTTCAAAGGTGGCTTCAACTTCTCCCGTTGCTTTGAATCTTAAGGTGGCTTGCAACTTGCATAACAAATCACGCCCAATCAGAGGAACGGGACATACAGGTATGTGTATAAACTGATGAGAGACTGTTTTTCCTCCAATATGGACCTGTCGTTCCTTCAACAGAGGCGCAGTGATGGATTTTCCCGAGGCCCCTACTATCGGTATGGTATCTTTAGTTTCGGGGGCTATTGCTGTGGTTATGACAGACCTCTGGGCCCCGGTATCCAACAGAGCTTTCATTCGCTGCGTCCCCACCTGAATTTCCACCAGAGGGTCAGTGGGGATCCCCTCCCGGTGCCTTCATGCTGTGTGGGTCTGACCAGCCTCCGCAGCCATCTGCCACTCCTGCTGCTCCGTTCGCCCACGGCCTTTTCCCCTGTCCGGACACTCCGCCTTCCAGTGGCCTTCTTGCTTACAGTATGCACACTGGTTCTTCCCTAAGGGATACCTCCGACCTCTTCCCCGGCTCTGCCTCCTAGGTTCATCCGGCACAGCCGCTCCTCTACCTTGCTCCCTATGCTCTTCCAGAGCCGCGGCCAACAATGTGGCATTTTCACGCATCTGTCTGCTTGCTTCCCTCCGGGCCTAGTTCCAATTCTCATAACCCCGGGGGGGGGGGGGGGGGTCAGAGGTGCGGACACACAATCTCTCCACTGCAAAACACTATACACAAACTTGTGCAAAAACACACTCATAACCTTACCAAACCATAACAGCACTAATTCCAAGGACAGGACGAGCTACAACCTTATGCGTGGAAAGGCAGAACTATAATTACACCAGGCTCTAAAACACCAATACACAATACCTCGTGAAAAAACAAAACAAAACCAAAAGGGCTGCAAATACTACACGCTAGCAGAATACTGCACCTTGATCACACATGAAAAACACATGACACAACAGATATGAAGGCAAAATACTGAACTGGAAAGTTACCTCAAGAAATCAGACTCAGCATGCAGCAATACTAGAAAAATTGAAACTTACATGCAAAATATCACAGATGCACATTTCCAAAAGCTGACATATTCCAATTAATAAATTCTGAATAAAATACTTTTTTTCTACCTTTGTTGTCTGATCATTTAGTTTTTCTATTCACTTTGGTCCCTGTGTCTTCTGTTTTATGCAGTGTCTTCTTTCCATTTTATATTTTTTTCTCTCACTATGTCCACCATCCTCCTGTGTCCTGTCTACCATCTGTAGCCCTGTCCCTATCATACATAGCAGATGACGGCAGAAAAAGACCTGCACGGTCCATCCAGTCTGCCCAACAAGATAAACTCATATGTGCTACGTTTGTGTATACCTTACCTTGATTTGTATCTGTCATTGTCAGGGCACAGACCGTATAAGTCTCCCCAGCACTAGTCCCGCCTCACCCCACCAGCTCTACTATTACTACTCAACATTTCCAAGGCGCTACCAGATCTTTCTCCAGTTTCAGCATCTGCCTTCAAAGTGTTCCGATCCAGCCCTTAAATTCAGCAATTTTCCCTCCATCCATATCCAGCATTTCTCCTCACACCCCTCCATCCATGTGCATCTACTTTCCTCCCCTCCCCTACATCCATGTCCAGCTTTTCTCCTCTCTCACTTCCCCTCCATCCATGTGCATCTCCTTCCTTTGTCTTTCCTTCCCTCCATTCCTGCCCAACATTTCTCCTCTCTCCCCTGCCCTCCCCTCCATGTCCAGCAATTTCTCCTCTCTCCCTGGGCCCTGCCCTCCGATGCTCCTCTCTCCCCTTCCCTCCTTCGTCTATCCATATCCAGCAATTCTCCTCCCTCCCCTCCATGTCCAGCAATTAATCCTCTCTCCCTGGGCCCTGCCCTCCCATCCATTTCCATCCTTGTTCCTCTTGCCCCTTCCCTCCTCCATCTATCCATATTGTAAGGAGGTTGGAGGGTCTAAGCAGGTCAGGAGGAGGTATGGGACCAGACTACATTACCCACAAGGCCATGAGAGAAGGAATCGGGGGGGGGGGGGGGGTTAGGTTCCAAAACCCGGTAGGGAAAATGACTGGAAAGAGCGGCTGCTATTGCAGATGAGGGCCACAAGGGGGAGCCGTGATGACAAAGCTCAATTCCCATGGGTCAGAAATCAGTAAAAGATTCCTTCCACCTGGGAGGGGGAGGAGGTCTCTAACCAACAACCTAGCAGAGAAGCAGAGTTAATGGAGTGCTTGGAGGAAGGAGAGTCTGGAGGGCCCAGCACACCAGGTTTGGAGGAACTGGTTGACGGACTGTAATTGTACTTTGGTGCAGAGTTGCAGGGATTGAAGGCAGTGGGTGGTCACAGGAGTCAAGTAGCTGTGTTGTGGGAGGTGTACTGCCATTCTGCAACCACCCAAGCGGAAAGACTTTGAAAACTGAAACCCAGGCGGTTGGAACTGGAAGAATTTGGATTTAAATGGAAGGTTTTTTTCTTTTTGCTTTGTTTTGAAACTGAATGGGACCTTAACCCCCTTGAACTGAGAGTTGTGGAGGAGGAGAAATAAACTGCTTGGAACTAAAAGCTGTGTCATCTGGAAGGACTTTGTTTGTGGTCTGCTAAAGGGAGCCTACCACCCCCTGAGGGTTTGCTACCGGGATTACAGTTATTACAGTGGTACCGCAGATGGGACCAGATTGAAGCTACCACGGAGCAGCCGGAGTGAAGCTGACAAGGCCACCCTTAGCAAAGTGAAGACCAGCTGTTACCCCAGGTAAGAGGTGCCTGAAGGGGAATCAATGCTGGATTGAAGTGTGAAGCTAAGGGGGGAACACAGGTCATACAAGGGAACCCAGGCGGGGTTGTGGAAAAGGGGAGTGGTGGAAGAAGAGCAGTAAAAATTAGTAATTAGTGGGGGAAAAAAAGTGGTATCGCACTTGGTGTTTTTGGTTTTCTTTTCAGGTTACTCCAGACTGGCAGGATGAAGCAGAAAGAGATGCTTCACTGGATGGCTGCGCAGTTTCAGAAGCAGCAGGAGGGGGCTCAACAGGCCTTGCAGCAAGTGGTGGAAGCTGCCAAGGAACAGCATGTACCTCTGTTCCAGGCAGTGCAAGGTCAGATGCAAGCCATAGGGAGCCTGTTGGATAAAGTTGCAGCCCCTGGTACAGTGGCCGATTTACCCATGGGGGTAGGAACCACTCCTTTTGGACCTTTTTCTTTGGGACGAATGGGGGAGGGTGATGATGTGGATGACTTTATTGCTACATTTGAGAGGATTGCGAGGGCAGTGCAATGGCCAAAAGAACAGTGGGCTTTTCGACTGGCGGGAAGCCTAGCTGGGGAAGCTCTGGCTGCATAAAGGGCCATGCCTGCGGACAGCTCCATGGATTATGAGCAGGTAGTGGCGGCCATTAAAAATAGATTAGGTCTTACTAGAGACCATTATAGGAGACTTTTTAGGGAGACTACTAAGGGGAGGGAAGTGCGGCCCTGGGCGTTTGCCCAGAGACTGAAAGACTTGGCCTATAAATGGTTGGAGCCGCAGCAGAAGACTGCAGAACAGGTTGTGGAGGAGATTATAGTGGAACAGTTTTTGTTTGCCATACCCACTCCGGTGC
Organism: Microcaecilia unicolor; assembly: GCF_901765095.1. Classification (NCBI taxonomy): domain Eukaryota; kingdom Metazoa; phylum Chordata; class Amphibia; order Gymnophiona; family Siphonopidae; genus Microcaecilia; species Microcaecilia unicolor. Next base: position 57,814,184 of record NC_044039.1, read on the forward strand.
GCGAGTGGCTTATCAAGCAAGGGGTGCGCTCATTGGAAGGGGTGATTCAAGGAGCTGAACTGTATTTTGAGGCAGGAAGACATCCTACTAACCCCTTTCTGCCTAGTAGCAAAGAGGGTATGGGTCAAGGGGGGAGTACTCATGCTAATACGGGGACCAGTGGGAGAAGGGAGGAGGGTCGTAGGGACCCGGGTCCCAGTCCAGGGGGAAGAAGGTGTTTTAGATGTGGGAAGCCGGGCCATATGCTGAAGGAGTGTAGGGAAAGACTAGTACATAAGTACATAAGTAGTGCCATACTGGGAAAGACCAAAGGTCCATCTAGCCCAGCATCCTGTCACCGACAGTGGCCAATCCAGGTCAAGGGCACCTGGCACGCTCCCCAAACGTAAAAACATTCCAGACAAGTTATACCTAAAAATGCGGAATTTTTCCAAGTCCATTTAATAGCGGTCTATGGACTTGTCCTTTAGGAATCTATCTAACCCCTTTTTAAACTCCGTCAAGCTAACCGCCCGTACCATGTTCTCCGGCAACAAATTCCAGAGTCTAATTACACGTTGGGTGAAGAAAAATTTTCTCCGATTCGTTTTAAATTTACCACACTGTAGCTTCAACTCATGCCCTCTAGTCCTAGTATTTTTGGATAGCGTGAACAGTCGCTTCACATCCACCCGATCCATTCCACTCATTATTTTATACACTTCTATCATATCTCCCCTCAGCCGTCTCTTCTCCAAGCTAAAAAGCCCTAGCCTTCTCAGCCTCTCTTCATAGGAAAGTCGTCCCATCCCCACTATCATTTTCGTCGCCCTTCGCTGTACCTTTTCCAATTCTACTATATCTTTTTTGAGATACGGAGACCAGTACTGAACACAATACTCCAGGGTTTGCGGGACATATTGGAACAGACCCCGAGGATTTCTTCTTCCTGGAGGTTCAGGTGGGAGGAGTGACAGTTAAGGCACTGTTAGACTTGGGGTCCAATCAGTCTATGATGTCCCAGGCCCTGTGGAATAAGATCCAGAGCACATCCGTGGGGGAAGAGGGAGGACAGTATGGAGGAATGATTTGGATTAGGTGCATACATGGGGCTTCAACAGCCTATCCTGTGTTCAGGATCCAACTACGGAGCCCTCTGGGGAGAGGGTGGCTTAATGTGGCGATCCTGCCAAAACTGCCTTTTAACCTCATTTTGGGGAGGGAGTGGGATCTGTTTGGGCGGGGGTTGAAAGGGGTCACAGGGTGGGTGACTACCCGGGCTCAGAAGGCTCGGGATGAGTCTCAGGATAGGGGGGAGGATTCAGCAGGTCAGCTCTTCCCTTTCCATGAGGAGATAATAGGAGAACCGGGTAAAGGGAGGAAGGCTAGAGAAACACGGCGGGCAGAGGCATAGCCGGGCTAGGACCCTAAGGAGGATGGGGGAAGGAGAGTCTATGCCATGGAGGCCCCAAGAGGTGGTGGAGAGATTTCCCTCTTTTGGCCAGGAGCAGATGACCCGGTGTTAAAAAGGGCCTGGGAACAAGTGGAAGGGTGGCATTCAGGTGGTTTTCCCTGTTTTCGGGTGGAGGAGGGATTATTGTACCGGGAAATACAGGATCCGGTGGGGGGACCCGTGCGATGACAGCTGGTAATTCCCAGGGTTTTTAGGAGCCTTATTCTAAAAGGGGCCCATGATCATCCTTTAGCAGGGCATAAGGGCTCCCAGAGTACGTTGAAACAGGTGCCGGAGCGTTTTTATTGGCCCGGTGTACATAGGGAAGTCCAGAATTATTGCCAAAGTTGCCCCTCCTGTCAGCGGTTGGTGGACTGATACCCTCCCAAGGTACCTATGGTACCATTGCCTATTATTAGGGAACCTATGCGAAGTATGGCTATGGATATTGTGGGGCCCCTCATCAGAACACCTAGGGGTTTGCGTACATTTTAGTAATCATGGATAGGGCCACTAGGTTTCCCTGGGCCTTCCCAGTGAGGAATATAAAGGCTACTGGTATAGCGATAGAATTGGTCAAGCTTTTCTGTGAAGTGGGGTTCCCACGGGAAATGCTTACGGATCAAGGGTTCAATTTCAAATCTAGACAGTTAAGAGAGCTGTGGGAAGCTTTTAACATACGCCATGTTACCACAGCTGCCTATCATCCCCAGACAAACGGGATGGTAGAGCGATTTAATAAAACCCTTAAGCAGATGTTAAGGAAAGGCTTGAAAAGGCAATATGAGGATTGGGACCAGTTGTTACCCTATGCTTTATAGGCATGTAGGGAGAATATCCAAGCATCCCTAGGGGTGTCCCCCTTTGAATTGGTCTTTGGACGATTGCCGCGGGGCATTCTGGATATAATTCAGGAGGCGTGGGTTGAGAGAGAGGAAGAGCCGAGGGAGGTTAGTACCTACCTGAGGGAGTTAAGAGCAAGGATTCAGAGGGTCACGGTGTTTGCTCAGGATACCCTGGGGCAGAGCCAAGAGAGCCAGAAAGGGTATTATGACAGGGGCACAAAAGTAAGGAAATTTCAAGCAGGAGATAAAGTGCTCGTCATGGTGGCCTCGGACCCCCATAAGTTTACTTCTCAGTGGAAGGGACCATGCGTGCTAACTGCCAAGGTAGGCCCCTGGACATATCAGGTAAAGCATGAGAAAGGTAGGATTCAGACGTACCATGTAAATATATTAAAACCGTGGATAGAAAGAGAAGGGTTTGTGGTAGTCCCTGAAGAGGAGTTGGGTCCTCAACTGAGTGATGTACAGGAGGTGGGGGTGGAACCCGTTATCGGAGGGTCTCTATCCCCTGGGCAGATGCAATGACTAAGGGAAATGATAGGGGAGTTTCAGGATGTTATCAACTCCCTACCTGTGGGAAACCCATTTGGTTTCCCATGATATCATCACCGAGCCTGGTAGAATTGTAAGGCAAAGGCCCTATAGAACACCCGAATTTAAGAGGAAGGAAATTATAAGGCAGGTACAGGAAATGCTGGACTTAGGTATCATAGAGGAATCGGTTAGTCCCTGGTCCAGTCCGGTAGTATTGGTACCAAAGAGTGATGGGTCCCAGAGGTTTTGTATAGATTTCAGAAGGGTGAATGCCATATCCCGGTTTGATGCCTATCCCATGCCCCGGATAGATGACTTACTTGACAAACTGGGGCGTGCCCAGTATTTAACTACCTTAGACCTTACGAAAGGGTATTGGCAAGTGCCGCTGACAGAGGAGGCTAAGCCCCAAACAGCCTTTGGCACCCCTATAGGGTTATTCCAATTTAGACGAATGCCATTTGGGTTAAATGGGGCAGCGGCGTGCTGCCAACGATTGGCTGATCAGTTGCTGAGGTGGCATTCTGACTATGCAGCCACGTACATGGATGATATTGTCATTTTTAGTTCAGATTGGGAGTCCCATTTGCCCAAGGTCAAAGCTGTTGTAGAATCTCTCAGGCGGGCAGGCCTAACAGTGAACCCAAAGAAATGCGTGTTTGCTAGTGAAGAGGTAAAATACTTGGGATACATTGCGGGAGAGGGAGTTATCAAACCCCTAAGGGATAAAGTGCAGGGAGTGCGTGATTTTCAGCTGCCCCACACCAAAAAACAATTAAGGGGGTTTTTGGGTCTGATAGGATATTATTGCAGATTCATCCCTAGATTTGCTGAGAGATCAAGCACCCTAACTGACATGCTTAGGAAAAGTTGCCCTAATGTCCTAAATTGGACAGAGGCAGGACGTTGTGAGTTCCAAATGTTGAAAGACCTCCTGTGTCAGGAACCGGTCTTAAAAGGAATAGATTTTGAGAAGCCCTTCCTGTTACAAACAGACGCATCAGAGACGGGATTGGGGGCTGTGTTATCCCAAGAGCTTGGAGGGGAGGAGCACCCTGTCCTTTTTCTGAGTAGGAAACTGTACCCGGCAGAACAGCATTACGCTGTTATAGAGAAGGAGTGTTTGGCCATAAAATGGGCTAAAGAAGCTCTGAAATACTATCTGCAGGGCAATCCTTTTGTGTTGATTACTGACCACGCACCTCTGAAATGGCTCCAACAAATGCAGGGTCAGAATGCCAGGCTCACCCGCTGGTATTTAGCGTTACAAGCTTTTTCCTTTGAGATACAGCATAGGGCGAGGAAGCTTCACGGGAACGCTGACGCCCTGTCCCAAATTGCGAACTCCCCAGTAAGTAGCCTGGAGGAAGCAGGGAGTCGCAATTATTTGAAGGGGGGGGGGTGTAAGGAGGTTGGAGGGTCTAAGCAGGTCAGGAGGAGGTATGGGACCAGACTACATTACCCACAAGGCCATGAGAGAAGGAATCGGGGGGGGGGGGGGGGGGGTGGGTAGGTTCCAAAACCCGGTAGGGACACCACGTGGAAGGGAGGGGGAAAATGACTGGAAAGAGTGGCTGCTATGGCAGACGAGGGCCACAAGGGGGAGCCGTGATGACAAAGCTCAATTCCCATGGGTCAGAAATCAGTAAAAGATTCCTTCCACCTGGGAGGGGGAGGAGGTCTCTAACCAACAACCTAGCAGAGAAGCAGAGTTAATGGAGTGCTTGGAGGAAGAAGAGTCTGGAGGGCCCAGCACACCAGGTTTGGAGGAACTGGTTGACATGCACTGTAATTGTACTCTGGGGCAGAGTTGCGGGGATTGAAGGCAGTGGGTGGTCACAGGAGTCAAGTAGCTGTGTTGTGGGAGGTGTACTGCCATTCTGCAACCACCCAAGCGGAAAGACTTTGAAAACTGAAACCCAGGCGGTTGGAACTGGGAGAATTTGGATTTAAATGTAAGGTTTTTTTTCTTTTTGCTTTGTTTTGAAACTGAATGGGACCTTAACCCCCTTGAACTGAGATTTGTGGAGGAGGAGAAATAAACTGCTTGGAACTAAAAGCTGTGTCGTCTGGAAGGACTTTGTGGACTGCTGAAGGGAGCCTACCACCCCCTGAGGGTTTGCTACCGGGATTACAGTTATTACAATATCCAGCAATTCTCCTCCCTCCCCTCCATGTCCAGCAATTAATCCTCTCTCCCTGGGCCCTGTCCTCCCATCCATCTCCATCCTTGTTCCTCTCTCCCCTTTCCTCCTCCATCTATCCATATCTAGCAATTCTCCTCCCTCCCCTCCATGTCCAGCAATTAATCCTCTCTCCCTGGGCCCTGCCCTACCATTCATCTCCATCCTTGTTCCTCTCTCCCCTTCCCTCCTCCATCTATCCATATCCAGCAATTCTCCTCCCTCCTCTCCATGTTCAGCAATTAATCCTCTCTCCCTGGGCCCTGCCCTCCCATCCATATCCATTCTTGTCAATGCTCCTCTCTCCCTATCCCTCCCGCTCCCATGTCCACCTGCCCGCCCTCGTCTCGCTTCTTGTTCAACTATTTAAATTTACCTTGCTCTGCCTCCGACGTCTGCGCAGCGTCAGTGAAAGTGCTGCCTGTCTGACGTCTCTCCACCAGCCTTCCCTTCGCTCGTTCGTTCCCTCAGTGCCCCGCCTTCTTCTGACATCATTTCCTCGAGGGCGGGACACAGAGGGAACGAACGAGCGAAGGGAAGGCTGGTGGAGAGACGTCAGACAGGCAGCGCTTTCACTGACACTGCGCAGACGTCAGAGGTGGAGCAAGGTAAATTTAAAGCACCAGGGAATCGGGGATGAAACGGAGGACTGGAGGCTCAGGCTGACTGAGGCGCGCCGCGCAAGGCCCCCTTAAGCGCGAGGCCCTATGTGGCCGCCTCGGCCTAAGACAGGCTCTGGCAGTCTTAATGTGGCTTACATGATACCGGAGAGGTGTTAATAGACTGAGGAGAAAGCAAATACAGATAATGGTTGAGTTGGGGTAGGAAGGGTAGGGACCACATGAAGGAACATGTGGTGGGGCCGTATAGAGGATAGTAAGAACAGATGAGATTGTTTGGTGATCAATACGAACTGTGATGGTGTAGTGTCGCTGATTTCAGGCATTTAAGTTGGGTGGGGGGGGGGGGGGTAAGCCTTTTGGAACAGGTGGGTTTTTAAATTTTTTCTGAATTGGAGGTGGTCATAGGTGGTTTTCAAGGTTTTTGGTAGTGCGTTCCATAGCTGTGTACTGATGTACTGGATGCGTAGGTTGATTTGTATTTTAGTCTTTTGCAGCTTGGGTAGTTAAGGTTTAGGTATTGTTGTGCTGATGCGGATGTTTTTGGTTGGTAGGTTGATTAGGTTCTTCACCGGTGCTTCACCAAGGATGATCTTGGGAACCATAGTGCAGATTTTGAAGGTGATGCGTTCTTTGATTGGGAGCCAATGTAGTTTTCCGCGAAGGAGTGTTGCGCTTTCAAAACGTGTTTTTCCAAAGATGAGTCTTGCTGCCGTATTTTGAGTGGTTTGAAGTTTCCTTAAGACTTGCTCTTTGCATCCCGCGTAGATTCCATTGCAGTAGTCAACATGGCTTAGCACCATTGATTGTATCAGGTTGCGAAATATTTTCCTTGGGAAGAATTGCTTCATTCATTTGAGTTTCCACATTGTGAAGAACATTCTCTTTGTTGTGGATTCAAAACTCACATGAACCAGGATACAACTGAAAACATTTTTCTATTTTTGTTGTCTTTTTTTATGATAGCTGTCCTCGGTGTTTTCCAATTTAAACTTGTTTATTATTTCCTCTTTTATTAGAATTTCATTTCACTTTACCAAATTATATTTAGTTTAATTTTATTTATTTATTTAGATTTTGCTCACACCTTTTTCAGTAGTAGCTCAAGGTGAGTTACATTCAGATACAGTGGATATTTCTCTGTCCCAGGAGGGCTCACAATCCAAGTTTGATCCTGGCTCTTCTTCTCTCTCCACCCCTTTCAAATGTCTTTCATCCTTTCCTCCTCCATCTCAAACCTTTCCATTTCTCTTCTCTGCCTCACCTCCATTTATCATCTCTTCACTTCTGTTCTTCTCCTCCAGCTCAAGTCTCAGCTTGCCTTTCTTGGCTCCCTCCTGTATTTCACCTTTTTCTCATCCCTACATCTGCCTCTTCCATCTCTTCTGCTTTAACTTATCCCTCCATCTTCTACCTATCTCCCTTATTTTCCCTTACCTCTTTAACTACTCCCTCAACTGTCATCCCATCTCTCTTCATCTCTCACCCTGCTAGCTCAAATCCTCCTCTTTCTTCTCATCCTCTCAATCCTTTTACCTTCTTTAATCTTCTTCACTACTCCTGTTCTCCCATACCTTTTTTTTTTTCATCTTACCTCAACTTCTGTTCTAGACCTTGGCAGGAACGGCATAATATAAGAAATCCATACTGGTCACACCAGAGGTGCATCTAGCCCAGTATCCTTCTTCTAACAGCGTAAGACACAAGTACCTGGTAGAATCCTTAAAAGCACCGAGGGCAGAATGAAAAGAAACAAGTAATGGCAATGTGGGCTATAGCAAAGATGCATGCTTATGGTGCCCAGCACTGCTCCTCCTCCCTTATATAATTCTGTTTAGAGAGGAAGTATGTGCTGAGGGAGAAGGGCAGCACTGAGGACCATAAAATGTACTACCATTCTTTCAAGGGCGGTATTAATACTGCTGGATATTGCTTCTATATCCCATTAAACACCACAGGTCATGAACAGCAACATTATCAAAAAATGAAAAGTATCTTAGCTAGGGTTAAGATTTAGAAGACTTTGAAATAACCAAAACAATTAAACAAAATGTAGAACATTAAAAAAAAAGAAGATTTTAGGTGCTACCTATTCTATATAATAATTCTCACCTCTAACGTTCTGTTTCTGCCTGTGTTCGTGGCTGAGTTGGTCTGCTAGGCTCCGAAGCCCAGGCTGACGTCACATGCAGCACTGACCAACCACACGACAGCAGCATGAGGCCCCGCCCCTGCCGCCCTCGCCACCACGCCCCTCCTCCAAGGTCACCATCGCTCCCCCCTCCACCCCCCACGAGGTCGCCGCAGCCACTGCTCCCCCCCCCCCCCCCCCGAGGTCGCCGCCCAGGCCCAGCCACTTTCCCTTCAGGCCCGCCCACCCAACATAGCTCTGCCAAGCCTCCCGCGAAACACGTGGCGCCAACTCCCATTTCTGGCCACTGCTGCTTCTCTTGTTGAGCAGCAGCGGCCGCTACAAAAACAAAAACAGGTGTTTTTAGGAAGCAAGCGCGGTACCGCAGGTAGCCATCAGGCATTGGCTGTCGGCTCTGCAGCCGCTCCTCTCGCCTCTCACATCACTGCCCCTGGAGGACGACCCCGGAAGAGCGCAGCGACGTGAGAGGCAAGAGGAGCAGCTGCAGAGCCGACAGCCAATGCCTGATGGCTGCCTGCGGTGCCATGCTTCCTAAAAACAGCTGTTTTTGTTTTTGCAGCGGCCGCTGCTGCTCAACAGGAGAAGCAGCAGTGGCCGGAAATGGGAGCTGGCGCCACGTGTTTCATGGGAGACTTGGCAGGTCTGTGTTGGGTGGGCGGGCCTGGATGGAAAGAAGGAGATAGAGAGAGAGACACGGGATGGAAGAATCGGGAGAGGGGGGTAGACAGATGGAAGGATGGGGAGAGAAAGAGGGAAAACAGATGGAACGATGGGGAGAGAGACACGATGGAAGGATGGGGAGAGAAAGGGGGAGATGGATGAATGGATGCAGAGAGAAAGGGGAGAGACTGGAAGGATGTGAAGAGAGAAGGGACAATGAACAGAAAAGGGTTGAGAGATAGAGAGACACTAGATGGAAGGATCAGGAGAGAGGGGAGATAGGTGGAAGGATGGGGAGAGAAAGAGGGAAGTCGCTGGATGGAAGGGTACGGAAAAAAATGAGACATTGGGAGGGGGTCCTGAGACCAGAGAGGGGGGGAGGGGGTCCTAAGACCAGAGGGGGGGAGGGAGGGGTTCCTGAGACCACAAGGGGAGGGGTGGTCCTGAGACCAGAAGGGGAGGGGGTCCTGAGACCAGAGTGGAGGGGGGAGGTATCTCTGTCACACACACACTCTCTCTCTCTCACAGTCAGTGTCTTTCTCTCTCTCACTCTCTCACACTGTCTCTCACTGTATCACATTCACTCTCTATGTGTCACACAGTCACTCTCAAACACTCTCGATCTCATACACTCTCTCGGTCTCACAGAGAGTCTGTGTATCGCACACATACTCTCACACTCTCTCACACACACACTCTCTCTCACAGACACACTCGCACCCACACTCACCCTCTCTCTGTCACACACACACACTCACACATTCACTCTCTCTCTCTCACACAGTCACTCTCACACATGCTCTCTCACACATACACACTCTGAGGAAAACCTTGCTAGCGCCCGTTTCATTTGTGTTAGAAACGGACCTTTTTTACTAGTGGAATATAAAATGAAAATAACCATGTGAGAATTTTACTTTAAGGGTACAACACTAATTCAATCTCTTTGCTAATTTGAAGTTAAGAAGCATATAAATGACAGTACCTTTAAGTTCTTTGAGCACATCCCACTGACCAGTGCTATTACTCCCTCATCAGTTACCTAGAAGTAAAACAAAGTTAAATACTACATGATGGTAAATAGAACCAATTGACCCTATCTATTCTGCTCAGGCAAAACAAACAATTCATCTTTAATACATCAATTTTCAAACCATTTACCCTGGTTTACAGGTATTTGTAAAGGACGACATACCATAGGCCTTGTTCAACTGCACAAATATTCTAAGGTAGGGTTAACAGACTTCAAGAAGATATTTTATTCCTGGACGGACCATAGTGTTGTGTTATTTAAAACTACAGTGGCATCTATGTGTTTGGAGTCACTATCTAGTAATGAATGTTTGGTCAGAAATTTGAGTATTATTGATCCTGAGCAGCTTATTCCACTATTCACAGCTCTCCCTGGTAATTTTCTTACCCAAACTTTAGAAGATAAAGTACAAGCATGGGATGTTGTTCCAGGTAGAAAATTTGATGAGATAGTACCCTTGTATAAAAAAGGTTTCTACAACAAAATCTCAACTATGGTACCATGGTGAGTTGCGGTTACATAAAAAGCAATTGAGGCATGCAGAACGGAAGTGGCGTAAAGATCCTTCCGACTGCTGTCAGCAGATTTATAAGGAATTATGTCATCACTATAACACTCTGTTATGATCGTGGTCAGAACCCCTCTCAAACTTACCTTGTGCCTGGGGGTCAGCTTTTTAGCTGGCTTCTGTTCTGTTTTTCTGTCCTGTTTGAGCTAGCTCTCTCTCTCTCTGTGCCAGCTGCTGCCAGCATGGGGCTAATTGTCTCACTTCACTGCAGCTGTGGGTGTAGTCTGAGTTGCTCTAACTCTCTTTGGGTGTACTGGCTTCAAGTGTTTCACGGTGTTGCATTGGTGTGGGTTGGGCCTCTATGGTTTTCAGTGTGCTCTCTGGGACAGTGTGCTGTTGCCTGGGTCTAGGGAGTGTGACATCATCAGGGAGGGCCTTGATAAGGAAGTGGTGTTCTTTCCTTCAGGGCCTTCGCAACGTTTGCTTCTGGCTACTTGCTTTAGGTCCAGGTTAGTTTAGTGCAGTGTGCACTTGTGACTTGTGTGTTTGACTTCCCTGTTTTTCCCTTTGGCTACTCTGCTTTCCCTTTTGCTACGGTGTGTAGCACTGATGTTAGTGCAGTGCTGGAGTTTGGTGCTGGGAGCACCCTTATTATAAGTGTTTAGGAAGCACCTTTTGTTGTTTGGGTATTTGGCTTTCCTGCTTGTTTCCTTGTGCTTTCCCCGCTTTTCCTCGTGACCTGTGTTTAGCTGCTGTAGCTGGGTGCTTAGGAAGCACCGGGGTGAGAACCCATGTTTAGCTGCTGCAGTTTGGTGCTTAGGAAGCACCAGTGTTAGGTCTGGCGTTTGTCTTCCCTTCCTTTTCCCTTGTGGCTTCCCTGCACTTCTGTTAGTGTAGGGCTTAGGGGCACCCCTGTTAGTTTCTGTTAAGAGCACTGCTGTTAGTGGAGGGCTCAGGAGCTCTTTGGTTGGTGCCGGGCTTAGGAACACTTTTGGTCAGTTTAGGAGTTAGGCGCACTTCAGCTACAGCCTGTTCTAGTCCTGGTCCCGGTGTCGTCCAGTAAGTCCTGCCAGCTACTCAAACCCAGGAGCTCAACTCCTGGGGGGCTTAGTAGCTAAGTGCAGGTGAAGCTGTGTGGACCAGTCCGGTGTGCTCCAGTCCAGTGTTCCAGTCCTGTGTCCTCCTGTCCTGGGGATTCCAGTCCAGTGTTCCAGTCCGGGGGATTCCAGTCCAGTGTTCCAGTCCGGGGTTCCAGGCCTGTGTCCTCCAGTCCGGGGAATTCCAGTCCCGTGTTTCAGTCCGTGTGTTCCGGCTCGCTGGGCGGTGCCTGCAGGCCCCGTGGGCTCTGAACCTGAGAACCTGACACACTCAAATAAATGTGTGAATTGAACCTGGTTTCTACTACTACTATTGATTCTCAGGCTGCTGCACTAACCATTAAGCTATTCTTTCACTCTGACCTATTGAAACTGGTGGCTACCCTCCCCCCTTATACTCTATGAATTAACTTTGTATTGTAAACTTGTTTCTCCAGTGTTTTTCTGTTATTTGTATGTGGCCTAATGGTTAAGCACAGCAGGTTGTGGACCTGGGGAACTGGGTTCAATTCCTGCTGTTGCCTAACGATTGGGGAAGTGGGTTGAGATCCTGGGGAAGTGGGTTTGATTCCCATTGCAGCTCTGTGTGACCCTGGGCAGGTCACGTAACCCTCCATTGCCCCAGGTACAAATAATACTTAGATTTGGAGACCATTTGGGACAGAAAGAATCTGTATAGATATTTGTGTCTGAACTGCTCTATGCCTATGTGTAGGCTCAAGCAGTATATTAAATAAATCAAATTTATACATTTTATGTTTTAATATCAAATTTTGATCTTTTGCATTATAAACCATTTAAGAAAGTGATTGTCACTATTTTTGAAGCTGGGGGTCACATTGTCAAAAAGAATTCAATCTGGGAACAAGAACTAGTGATGGATATAGAGCAGATGTTGCCTAGAACCCTGGGTTATAAGGAGGGGTGAGGTTGGGGCCCTCATCAATGATGTAGCCAGTCCAGCTGCTCAGGCACACTCAGAGTGGTGTAGAACAAGTAGAAGCGAATCGATTTTGTACTACTTCCAAAAGTACAAAGACTAAGGGACACTCAAGGAAGATACATGGAAATACTTTAAAAACAAATAGGAGGAAATATTTTTTCACTCAACAAATAGTTAAGCTCTGGAACTCTTTGCCAGAGGATGTAGTAACAGCGGTTTACATAACTGGGTTTAAAAAAAAGGTTTGGACAAGTTCCTGGAGGAAAAGTCCATAGTCTGCTACTGAAACAGACATGGGGAAGCTACTACTTGCCCTGGGATTGGTAGTATGGAATGCTGCCATTATGAGTTTCTGCCAGGTACTTGTGACCTGGCTTGGCCACTGTTGGAAACAGGAAACTGGGCTAGATGGATCATTTTGTCTGATCCAGTATGGCTTTTCTTATGTTCTTATGTAGACTCTCTCTCTCTCTCCCTCAGCCCATCTTCTCTCTTCCAACCCCACGTCACCAAAAACTCTCTTTCCCCAATACACACCTACCCCCAACCCTATCCCAAACAGTCTCAGCTCCCATCAGCCTCTCTTCCCAGTCAGCTGCCTGTACTCAATCCCTCCAAGCTGGGTTTCCTCCCTCCACCCTCTTTTCCTCTTGGAAATTAATGACCCTGGACCATTCCAACTCTTTCCACAGGCACTGCCTCTGGAACAACTATTCTGTTTTCTTCCAGTATCATGCGTCTCTTAGTACACTTGATCCATGTGTTGTCCAAACTTCTTCATTGTTTGCACAACCTTGCAAGAATACTGTGGAAGTTTGTACCAAAGATTGGGGAGGGGAAAGGGAGTTGCCCCCCTTTATCCCTCAGTGGTTTTTGACCTCCAAAATTCCAAACTGGCAACGTGAACAGATTATGTTTCTAAGATCACAAAGAAACCTTGTTATGTGCTGGTTTCTAATATAGATATATATATAGATAGATATAGATATATATTTATTTGTGTGTGTGTGTGTGTGTGTGCATAAACATCCATTTCCTGTGTTTTAGAATAGGCTCTATGTTGGCAGATTCTATGCTAAAATATAGGTGAAAAATTGAGATACACCAACCTGTACATCTCAATTTCTACCTAAAATGGCACTGCACATGTTTAATAGACATTTGTTATATCACCTTATCTGGTGTACAGGTCAAGGCAGTGTACATTCTAAAACAAAGATCAGGAATAGAACATAATTAGGAGATAGGAAGAGGATGCACACAATTGATAGAGAGAGGAGAAACTGTCCTAATCATGCCCAATAATCAACAATCAAATGGAGAAGTAGAAGAGTAGCCTAATGGTTAGTGCAGTGGCCTGGGAACCAGGGCAACTGGGTTCAACTCCCACTGCAGCTCCTTCTGACTCTGGGCAAATCACTTAACCCTCCATTGCTCCATGTACAAAATAAGTACCTGTAGGTAAAATGTAAACTGCTTTGATCCAAACCATAGAAAGGCAGTATATTAAATCCCATCTCTTTTCCCTTACAAATGCTAAATTAATGAGTTTTGAGGAGAACCTTACTTTTCAAAGGACTGCTCAGAGTGTAATGAGGGAGGGAGATCATTTGAAAGTTTAAGTGCCAGAAAGAAAAATTGAGAATACCTAGCAGACTCATAATGCACCTGCTTTGGGTTTGGAAGAATGAGATGGTGGGAATCCTTTATCTAAGAGAAGTTGGCCTTATTAGCAAGGCACATAATTTTTTTAAATGTGGTAATAAGCAGTAGGAGTCCCAAAGGAGATAACAGTATAACTAAGAAGGCACTTCCAGAAACAAGAGGAGGGCAACATTTGTTCTATCAGGAGATAGCAGTATGACCAACAAGGCACTTCCCAGAAAAAACAGGAAAGCGAGGTATATTCAATGATTTAATATACGTCGCTCTCCTGCTTCTGGAAGTGTCTTATTGGTCATACTGCTATCTCCTTTGGAAGCTCCAGGCATTCTTATAGTGCCGTCTTTCAAGATTTCTTCTATCTGCATTCTGCACAGACTTTTTAAAGCCTAATTAAGTTATTTGTAACCATCTATTTGGTATTGACTACCCATATTTTGTTACCCATTACCAACAGACTCCTGAGGCAGGCTTCTTGACGAAATATGGCGCCATGTCGCATCACATATGAATTAAAGTTTTTGCTGACTGAACATATGTTGCTCTTCTCTTGTTTCTGGAACTGCCTTGTTGATCATACTGCTATCTCCTCTCCCCTGGTGTAATAAGCACTAGCCAATATAGCTTGAGGAAAAGAAGCATAGCATGATCATATTTATGGGCTCCACAAAGAAAACGTGCAGCTGAATTTTGCTCAGCCCCAAGCAGTGGCGTAGCCACAGGTGGGCCTGGGTGGGCCAGGGCCCACCCACTTAGGGCTGAGGCCCACTCAACAGTAGCATACGTTTAGTGGTAGCTGGTGGGTATCCCAAACTCCACCAGTTGAAGCTGATGGTAACGAAAACATTACTGTCCATGATACCGGCACCTGCGCATGCTCAGTTTTCAGCGAATGCCTGCTGCAGACTACCAAGGTGGAAAGAAGTGTTTTCCTGCTAGCTGAGATATTTTTTTTGGTGGTGGTGGGGGGAGAACACTTGGTGCCCACCCACTTCTTTCCTAGGCCCACCCAAAATCTGTTGTCTGGCTACGCCCCTGGCCCCAAGCTAAACTCAGGAAATTCCAGTTCTGTTTCAAAAAGGGCAGCCCCCTTCCTTCTCTTTAAGTCATCCACCTGCAGTTCCCTCCTCCTTTGTTCTAGCCATCCACCCACAAGCCCCCCTCCCTCTCTCTAGCCATCCACAGAAAGAAAATAGGCCTTTGTTTCTTTCAAAAGGATACAATCTGAATGTGTTATTTTGCTTTTAGCAATGTGCTCAACTCAGAAACATTCAAGTTACAGATAAGCAAACACTTTGCATCCCCCTCCCAGACCCCTCACCTTTTTTTCTGCTAGCAAACCTGTTTATCATACAGTCACATGTATAAAAACATAACAACACGTGGCAAAGCTAGGCTTGTATGGACAAGTAAAAATATAATCAACAGCTGTAACGCAAAATGTTAAAATTATGAATCAAACCCACACGACCCTTTGAATTTTTTAAAGTACATGAGATTCAACCTGCCATCGGGCCTTGTTTCTATTGCTTTTTGCAGAATGAATATCTTAGGGGTCCTTTTACTAAGTTGCGTAAGCGCCTATGCACGCCCAACACGTGGCAATTCCGAGTTACTGCCCAGCTACCGCATGGCCCATGTGGTAATTTCATTTTTTACGTGCGCCCACTACATGCACCGGACCATGCGTAGACCATTACCGCCCAGTTACCGCATGAGACCTTACCACTAGGTCACTGGCTGGTGGTAAGGTTTCAGACCCAAAATGGACGTGTGGCAATTTTCATTTTGCTACACATCTATTTTTTACAGGGGTGCTGAAAAATGATTCTGCGCGTGCCCAAAACATGCGTCTACACTACCGCAGGCCATTTTTCAGATGTTAATGTTACCCGGTGGTGTACAAAGTTCCTTCATGTGCTTCCAGCTGAGGCATACTGCATCATTGTCTATAAGATTGCAAGATGATACGGTGTATTTGGGGAAAACAGCTACATATACAGCTCATTGGGGTCTTTTACGGTGCTAGTGACAGGCAGATTTCTTCTTTGACCACCCACCAGGGGCGTAGCCAGACAACAGAATTTGGGTGGGCCTAGGAAAGAAGTGGGTGGGCACCAAGTGTTCTCCCCCCACCACCACCAAAAAAAATATCTCAGCTAGCAGGAAAACACTTCTTTCCACCTTGGTAGTCTGCAGCAGGCATGCGCAGACTATTTCTTCACGGAGAAGGTGGTGGATGCTTGGAATGCCCTCCTGCGGGAGGTGGTGGAGATGAAAACGGTAACGGAATTCAAACATGCGTGGGATGTGCATAAAGGAATCCTGTGCAGCAGGAATGGATCCTCAGAAACTTAGCCGAAATTGGGTTGCGGAGCAGGTGGGGGAAGAGAGGTTGGTGGTTGGGAGGCGAGGATAGTGGAGGGCAGACTTATAAGGTCCGTGCCAGAGCCGGTGATGGGAGGCGGGACTGGTGGTTGGGAGGTGGGAAATACTGCTGGGCAGACTTGTATGGTCTGTGCCTTGAAAAAGGCAAGTACAAATCAAGGTAAGGTATACACATGAGTTCATCTTGTTGGGCAGACTGGATGGACCATGCAGGTCTTTTTCTGCCATCATCTACTATGTTACCAAACTTTCCCCACAAAGAGTTTTAAAACAGTTTTGTCATTTTGCAGGGTTCATGGTTATCTGATCAGCGCACACCTTCTTTCTGATAGAAATCATCTATGTACCGGTTTGTTTGTTTTTTTTTTTGGAGGGGGGGGGTGGAAATCTCTTTATTAGTACCAGACAGGAAGTTTACATAGCATTTATACTTTATGAGCTGTGCAAAGCTCATGATCAGTGAGTAATGTAAACCATGCCCCGCTTACCCCCCTACCATGTAACAACCACATTTATCCAGTGAACAAATACATAGTAAGCGAAAACCATAAACTGGCTTCCATCTGGCTTTTTCTCTTTAATAATGTAACACCCCTTCCCAACCCCTCCCCCCTCCCTATCTCCCCTACTCCCAGCCTCTCCAGGTAAATCCCTTCCTAGTGAACCAAGGACTCTAAGAAGGATTCCAGTGGATAGCTCAACCCTCCCTCTACCACCTAACAAGGAATATATTGTCCAGATGTCCTGATATGCTTTGTGTCTGCCAGAGGCAGTCTGCGAATATTGCATCTCCACCCATTCTGCCATCTCTTTCATTAACTGATGCCAAATAGTTATCGATAGCGGAGATGGCTCTGCCCAACACTGCAAGATGCATTTTTTAACCAAAAGAGATGCCACAAAAAAGAACTGGCATTGAGCCTCTGATAAGCTCTCTTCCTTTAGCTGATCTGTTTCACCCAATAACAGCGTTTGATAGGAACATTCAAAAGGTCTCTCTAAAGCCTGTTCCATGACCGCCAGGGAGTGAGTCCATATTTTTGCCAAGGTCGGGCATTCCAAAAAGGAGTGAATGAAAGTGCCCATGCCTCCGTGACATTTTACACACCTATCATCCTCCCACAACCCCATTTCCTTCCCCCGTTGTCGGGTGATGTGTACCCTGTGAAGTAAGAGAAATTGAATATCTTGAAGCGCAGCATTAGGTGTGATCCTAGGAATATTCTCAAATGCCTCCCCCAGACGCTCCTGTGTTATTGCCTCTCCCAAAATGTCACTCCACCCCAAGGCAAGCCCAGCTAAGTGCTGCATCCCCCTGGAGTCAACTATAGTATGATACCACTGAGAAAGCCCATTTGCTGACATTGGCATTGCTAAAAACAGTTTGTCTGTAGCCGTGAATATTACCAGGTCTCCTGCCACACGCGCTAGCTTCTGATAATAATCTCGTACCTGTAAGAACTGGAAAAACTGCTTATTGGTTAGGTTCCATGTTCACCTAATGTTCTCAAACGTCGGAAAAACCTGGTCTCCCAGTTCCATTAACTGCCCTATATATTTACACCTCCTTGGGCCCAAGATCGAAACATACCTTGCCCCATCCCCGCGGGAAATTCCGGGTTATCTACTAAGGAGAAAAACGGGTAACCCTTCCCCGCTCTTCCAACCACTCCCCTCCACCATCGCCGTGCTTTCCCTAGGGCTAGTAAGAAAGGATTCCATCGGACGCCCTGTCCAAAATTCCTCTTATGGCCCCCAAAAACTGAGAACACATCGAAGGGGGCACACCGGATTTGCCAAAAACCCGGAAAGGCATACTTAGCGGACCCAGTATGACATTCGTGGATCCAGCGCAGCATTGTTGTCACATTTTATAACCTAAGATCTGGGAGTCAAAGTCCCCCGTCTCTTCTAATCCGAGATAATTTGGCAAAACCAATACGGGGACGTTTGTGATGCCAGATAAATGAGCTGACTATACTGTGATATATTGCCTCCTCTCGCCATGCCACTCACAGGGGTAGCATCTGAAGCAGGTATAAGAGCTTAGAAAGGAGTACCATCTTGACCAAGGCTATGAAGCCTCTAAAACTAACTTGTAGGTCCTTCCACTGCATGCACATTCTTCGTACTAACTCTACCTTTTCAATAACATTTTTACTATACATCCACTCGTAGTCAGAGATCAGGTACACCCCTAATTATTTAATTCCTGTGCTCGCCCAAAGCAGCAGAAAATTCTCTAGGGTGTTGCTAAGACACGGAGACGCAACAGGTAGAGCTTCAGACTTCCCGAAGTTAATACGCAGCCCTGCAAACACCCCACTCTCTAATTTTCTCCATCACTACCGGTAACAATTCCCTTGCTTCATCCAACAACAACAACAACATATCATCCGCAAACATATTAACACGGTACTCATTATCTCCCATTCTAATACCCTTCACCCCCTCCCTCATGTCGTATCCGCGCAGCCATTGGCTCCAAATATAGCACAAACAACAGTGAGGAAAGAGGGCATCCCTGTCAGGTACCTCGCCCCAAGGATATGCTAGGCATAAGAGTCTTGTTGACCAAAATTTGGGCCTTAGGGTTACTATACAATACTCTTACCCAGTCCAAAAAAGCCCCTGATACTAAAGCGCTGTAAAATCCAAGAGATATTTCCACAGAACCTTGTCAAAAGCCTTCTTGGCATCAAGACTAGTGACTATCGAATCCCCTGGTTTGCGCGCGCCTTCCCTCAGTATGCAGCAAACTTCAGAATATTGGCCAATGCAAATCTACCCTTCACAAATCCTACTTGGTCCATATGCACCAATGAAGGGAGAAACTCCCCCAGCCGTGCAGCCAAAAGAGAGGAGGAGTGGCCTAGTGGTTAGGGTGGTGGACTTTGGTCCTGGGGAACTGAGGAACTGAGTTCGATTTCCACTTCAGGCACAGGCAGCTCCTTGTGTCTCTGGGCAAGTCACTTAACCCTCCATTGTCCCAGGTATAAATAAGTACCTTTATACAATATGTAAGCCGCATTGAGCCTGCCATGAGTGGGAAAGCGTGGGGTACAAATGTAACAAAAAAAATAACACTTGCCAGTATCTTAAGATCTTGATTTATGAGGGAGATAGGCCTGGAAGAGCCCACTAACTCCGGCTCTTTCCCCGGCTTTGGCAACACAGTGATAAAAACATGACTTAGCGTGGGGCCCATTGTTTGAGACTCACGTATGTCCTCACACATACCTACAAATGCCGATACGCAGTGATCTTGCAGAATTTTATAAAATTCTGTCCCCAAGCCATCCGGTCCCGGTGCCTTTACCAGCTTTAAATGTTTTATCACTGCTTGCACTTCCTTGCCCGTTATGGGTGCATTTAGCTTATCTGCCTGTTCTACTGAGAAGCTCGGGAGTCGCAAATGCCGAAAAAACACTTCACAGTCACGGTCTGAAAAAGAGCCCGTATCATATAAAGATGCATAAAATCACGAAAATTCTCCTTGTATTTCTGCCTGGGAGGTGATGCTGCCTCCCCCTGTGCCTTTCATCTTGCCAATGTAACTTTTCCTGGATCGTTGCCGCACCAGTGATGCCAAGAGTTTCCCAGTTTGTTGCCCCATCTATGAAGACCATATTTATACAATCTAATACTACACAAAGCATGTGCGTTTAACAACTTCTGCATCTCCTTTCTACATTCCATATACTGACGCCTATTCTCCTCCGCCAGGCGCGACATATACCATCGTCAAGCCTTCCCTAGTCATTTCCCCGTGAGCATCATGTCCTGATCCCTCTTCTTGCGCACCAATGTGACGTATGCAATAATTTTTCCTCTAAGAACTGCCTTAGCTGCCTCCCAATAGACTCGAGGCCCAACGTCCTTCACCCTATTTTCAGCTACATAATCTAACCACGCAGTTCTTAGGTAGTCTTTGAGCTCAACACTTTGATATAGGGCTGGATTCATACGCCAGCGAGCTGGTCGAGTATTTGTGCTCCAACTAAGATCCACCCATACCGGCGCTTGGTCAGATATCTCCGCCTCTCCGATCATCGCCTGTTGAACCCCCCCATCAATCCTCCCAATACTAATACATAGTCTAAATGGGCATGCACCTTATGAGAATGAGAAAAAAAAAGGTGAAATCTTTCTCCTCTTCATGTAAGAGACGCCATACATCTACCAGTACATCGCTCAAATAGTTTACTCCCTTATGGCTATGGTCCTTTAGGGGTTGCCTAGGCGGTTTACAATCGATAGATAGGTCACTAGTAATATTAAAGTCTCCCCTACACTATTAAAGGGTAAGCATCCAATGTTGCCAATTTAGATCAAACTTGAGTGAAAAATTTGTGAGAGTATACATTTGGTGCATAAAGACTGCAAAAAGCTGTCTTCACTCCCTGCAGACTTCCCATGACTATTACCCATCGTCCCTCTGGATCCTGTATAATTTCATGGAGTGTAAATGCCAAGGCCTTTTTTATCAGCATAGCCACTCCTCTCTGGCGGTCATTATAGGTTGCGGAATATATCTCCCCCACCCAGTCCCTCTGCAACTTAGCATGTTCCATCCGACTTAAGTGAGTCTCCTGCAGCAGGGCCACATCCGTCTTTAGCCTTTTTAAATATTGCAGAAGCCTAGTCCTCTTGACAGGGGAGTGAATCCCATCTACAATGAGTGTAACAATTCGCAATTTCGCTAAAGACAGATTGCTGCGTGTAATACAACTCTCAGATTAACCTTCTTTCTAATAATCAGTTGGGCCCCCCAACTAGGTCCCCCCTGACAGCCAACATACCTTACATATCCGCTGCAATCCTGTACCCTTGGTTCGACTATCTTTACCTGGAGATCCACCCTGTTCCCCCCAAGCCCACCCTCTATTCTCTTCTTCCCCCCTCTGCCCCCTCCCCTATATAACCCATACCCAACATCCTCCACATCCACTCCAGAAAAAACTCTCCCACGTTCATGCTCCACCCCTCCTCACTCTCCAACCCCACCCTCCTCCCTCTCTCCCCCTTCAGAGCACGTCCACCCAACCCCCAAACATTTGCCAGAGCAACCAACCTTCCAACCCACTACGTCCTCAACACCCCTATAAAAAACCCACCTAGCCAACATTAGCCAACACATTCAAATATCATAGTGAGAGACAGGGGAAGGAAACGGAGAAGAGAACAGCACATAGGCAAAGTAATAACAACCATTTAACTTGCTCTCCCCCCATCTCCCCCCGAGGCCACCGCAATCAGCCCCACAATCTGTGTAACAGCTATATAAGTATTAAACCATTTACAGTTTCCAGCTGTGTCGCCCTCCAGCATCTTCATGCCCATTTGCTAGCACAGTTCTTGGTTCAGAGTTTTTAAACGGGCTCTCTCCACTTCCAGCCCCACACACCATCGCAATCTAGGTCTTTCTCTCATTATTGTCTACATCCTGCTAGATTTTGTCCACAAACGCTTTAAGGTCCATCGGGTCAGTGAAGAATAAAGTCTTATTATCATGTTGTACTCGTACCTTCGCTGGGTAGAGCATTGCAAAACGTATTCCCTTATCGTGTAGCAGCTTACATTGTTGTCCCATTCGCTGTCTCTGCTCTGATACTCATGCTGAGTAGTCTTGGAACAGTAAAACACGAGATCCATTATAGTCCAATGATCTGCTCACCAGGAATGCTTGCATAAGCTGCTCTTTATCTGCATAGTCCAGAATTTTAGCCAAAACCGGCCTCGGGCGCTGGTCCGAGTCCCTCATGACTCCAACCCGGTGCACTCTTTCTACCCGCATCTGACCTTTAGACTGGTTAATCTTCAGCTGTTCGGGCAGCCACTGGACCACAAACTCCCGGAGCCCTCCATCTTTTACTGATTCTGGTACTCCGATTATCCTGATATTGTTGCGCCGGCTTCTGTTCTCCAAATCATCGGTAAGTTGGGTAAGCTGTTTAGCCAGAGCTTCCACCGTTGCTGTCTTCTTGTCTGCTTATGCGCTCCTCCGCGCTTTCAATGCGTGCTGCTTGCCTCTCCAAATTCTCGTTAATGGAGTCAACTGACGCTTGCAGTTTCGATAAGCAGTCGTCCAGAATCGCTGTTAGTTGCTTAGTCATTTCCCGGACCGCTTCCTCCTGCAGAGTAACAACCGCGTTGTTGCTCGCCGGCGCCGCCGTCTTGGGACTCGCGACCTGCAGTTCCCTGGGAGGCCACTGTGTTTTCGCATGCATACCCCAGCTCTCCGATGCGGATGGCTTCCAAACTTCTTCCGCTGGTGCTTCAACTCAAGCCACACTCGATCAGCGGAATCTCGCTCCGAAGGGGGTAAATATAACCAAATTTGCAGATAAACGTGCTCAGGGAAAGAGCAGGGCTTATGAACGTCTTTTCAGCCTGTTGGCATCACGTGACCCCCTATGTACCAGTTTTGTTATTCAGCATCAGTACACCACTGAGGAAACTTCCTGCTTTTGTCATAGATACATGTTTATGTATTCTGCAAAGAGCTGTGTAGATGTATGTTCAAAATGCTGGACCTCATAGATTTCCCCCATCCTGTACCCTTTAGAGATAGCCATTTCCAATTCTCTGGTGCATCACGTCCCCACCAGGGCTCTCTCATCATCGTGGGCACATTTCTCCTGCTGACTCGTTACGGCACAGGTGCAACACAACGGGAACATGAGTTTACCATGTACCCTAAAGGGGAGTATGGGGGAAAGAGTCCACGCAGTGGGAACACCTTGACTTTCACAAGACCGAAAAAAATCGGTGACGGGGTCAAAATTGTCACAGATTATTCTGGGGTGTCCAATCGGATATTCTTTAGTTTTATTGATAAAAGGGTACAGGCTGCTAAAATCAAAATAGTGTATTTTCTCACCCTGTTTAACCTTACAGACACACGGTGTTCATTTTGCCTCTAAAAAGGGCGCCTCATGGAACTAAAGGTTCAGGTAACACGGCTCTGCTTAGAAAGGCTGCACATTCCCTATCAGTTTTAACCAAACTGTCTAGTGGTGTGCTGGTAAATTTTTAACAACAGGCTCTCTCCGCGGTCCACCTCTGTGCCCCCCCCCCCCTCCAAATGGCAGAGCTGGCTATACCTGGGGAGAAAGCCTGGGGGGGGGGGGGCAATACATTACTATCTCCAAGAAAAAAAACATTAAATGCTCCCAGGTTCCAATCTAATTTATTTATTTTTTATTTGTTACAATTGTATCCCACATTTTCCCACCTATTTGCAGGCTCAATGTGGCTTACATTGTATCATAGAGGTGTTCGCCGTCTCTGGTAGAGAGACAAATACAAAGAGTTGTTGTGGTCGAATAAGGTTCACGTGTTGTAGACAAATTGGTGAATCATATAGAGGAACAGTGATGCAGAGTTTGTAACACACTTTGGTTTCGTTGTGTTGCAAGGTTTAGGCACTTAAGTTGGGTCGATAGGGTATGCCTTTTTGAACAGGTTGGTTTTTAGTGCTTTCCAGAAGTTTAGGTGGTCGTGTATTGTTTTCACGGCTTTTGGTAGTGCATTCCATAGTTGTGTGCTTATATAGGAGAAGCCGGATATGTTGATTCGTATCTGAGTCCTTTGCAGCTTGGGTAGTGGAGATTTAGGTACGTTCATGTTGAGCCGATTGTGTTTCTTGTTGGTAGGTCAATGAGGTCTGTCATGTATCCCGGGGCAGCGCCGTAGGTGAATTTATGGACTAGGGTGCAGATAAAACAAACTTCTGAAAATCACTAAAAACCAACCTGTTCAAAAAGGCATACCACAACAATCCATCCTAAATACCAGACAACAAAACGTATACTAGACCTGGATATAACCGAACTTATTATACTTGATTGCTTCACTTACTGTCACCAATGAACTCTAACGCAATTCCACTTTATTTCACACTCTGGGATATGAACTCTCTCTACTTAACTGATTAACTCACTTGCCACTTATGAACTTTTTAAAGCAACACCACTTTGTATTTCTCACTCCGGAAATGGCGATTGCCATTACGGCATAATGTAAGCCACATTGAGCCTGCAAACAGGTGGGAAAATGTGGGATACAAATGTAGCAAATAATAATAAATAATAATAATAAATAATTTTGAAAGCAATACGTTCTTTGATTGGAAGCCAGTGTAATTTCTCTCGGAGGGGTTTGGCGCTTTCAAATTGTGTTTTTCCAAATATAAGCCTAGCTGCTGTGTTTTGAGCAGTCTGAAGTTTCTTTATGAGTTGTAATTTGCATCCCGCATAAATTCCATTGCAGTAGTCTGCATGGCTTAGTACCATTGATTGTATCAAGCTGTGAAATGTTTCCCTCAGGAAGAACGGTTTCACGCGTTTGAGTTTCCACATTGAGTGGAACATTTTCTTAGTTGTAGCGTTAACTTGGCTCTCAAGTGTAAGGTTACGGTCGATAGTAACGCCAAGGGTGTTCAGGCTGTCTGAGATAGGGAGGGTGTAGTCTGGGGTGTTTATATTTCTGGGTTTGTTTGTGTTGTATTGGGATGAGAGGATGAGACAGTGTGTTTTTTCTGTATTTAGTTTTAGTTGAAATGCATTTGCCCATGAGTTCATAGTGTTTAGGCTGAGCTTGATTTCATTGGTGATTTTTGTCAAGTCATGTTTGTAAGGTATGTATATTGTGACGTCGTCTGCATAGATAAATGGGTTGAGGCCTTGGTTGGATAAGGATTTGGCTAGTGGTGTCATCATTAGGTTGAAGAGGGTCGGTGATGGTGGTGATCCTTGAGGTACTCCACAGTTCGCTTTCCATGGTGATGATATGTTTGATTTTCATTTCACTTAGTATGTTCTAGTAGTTAGGAAACCTTTGATTCAGCTAAGTATGTTTCCACCAATGCCGAAGTAATCTAGGAGTCTTAATAGTATATTATGGTTTACCATGCAGAATGCACTAGACATGTCGAATTGAAGGAGAAGTATGTTTTTAACCTGTTGCTATTTCCTGCTTGAATTTGGCCAAGAATGTGATGAGTACTGTTTCAGTGCTATGGAGGGGGCGAAATCCTGATTGTGATTCGTGTAAGATTGAGATTTTGTCTAAGTAATCAACGAGTTGTTTGGTTACCATGCTTTCCATTAGTTTGACTACTAGTGGGAGAGATGCTACTGGGCGGTAGTTGGTGAGTTCGCTTGTCTTTTTCTTGGTGTCTTTCGGAATACGGGTGAGTAGGATATTGCCATTTTCCTTAAGGAAGAGACCTTGTTGGAGTAAGTAGTTTAGGTGGGATGTGAGGTCTGCTATGAAGCGGTCAGGGGCAGATTTCATTAGGTAGCTGGGGCACGTATCCAATTTGCAGTGAGTGTCGGAGAGCTTATGAATCGCATGGGTAACTGTTTCAGTGGTGAGGAGAGCAAAGTTTGACCAGATTCAGTCCGGTGGGTATTCACCAGGGGTTGGGTCCAGACAGTTGATGCAGTTTTCAAAATCAGTGTTGTCCAGAGGAAGTGTGTTGCGTAGGTTTATAATTTTTTCGTTGAAATATTTACCAAGTTTGTCTGCAGATGGGATGTCTTTGTTGGTTGTGGTGACCAAGGTGGTGTCTAGTAGTTTGTTTACGAGTTGGTATAGTTTCTTTGTGTCTTTCTAGCCTGGTCCTATTTTGGTTCTGTAATATGACCTTTTGGCCTGTCTTACAGCATATTTGTATTTTGTTTGTGATTGTTTCCAAGCGTTGATCATGTGTTTGTCTTTTATTTTTTTCCATGCTCTTTTGAGTTTCCTGGGCACGTCCTGCTCAGCTCAGGAGCACTGCCTCCTACGCAGCCCTGACCACAACCTTGAGTCTAGGAGCTCCCTCCGGCGCTTCCCAGAGTCAGGCTGGGGCGATGCTCACCATCCGCTGCGCCGTCTGCCGCACCGTCCGATACCCGTCTCAGGCCCCTGGCTCGGCCCACAGTCTCCCGCCGGTGCATCTCGCCCACTTGAGAGCTGTCCGACACCTTGCCGGAGTTCGCCTGTCGATCTCGGGGCAGGTGAGCACGATTCGTCCAGGCCGGGGCCGGTCTCCACTACGACCGACTATGCCCTCGAGCCTAGAGCTCTCGCAGCCGTGTCCTATTCGGGCGCCATCTTGGTATATTCATGTTTAATGTGGGATAAAATGCCATAAGTAAGTAAATAAATAGCAACTCTGAACGTTGAGCACCTGATTCTCATAACAAGATGTCTGTTTTATAAACCCTTTACCAGGAGAAAAAAAAATCATAACAGGGTTAGGGTGTCCCTATAACCAGCCCCTCTAATTGACACATCGAATACGATATATAACAAATTACTACTCTACCTATGAAAAGTTATTCCCTTATTACACTTCCTCTGTGTGTATATGCACAAGCTGGCATGTTTGAAAATTGAACTTTTTTTTTTTTTTGTTACAGTATCCGGTCCAGGGTCCTCAACCCACCTCACCTATTCGAGACCTCCTCCCCATTCCCCTGGTGAAAATTTATTCTATTATACTTCCTCTGTACACATCCGTATGCACCAGCTGGCATGTTTGAAAATATTTTTTTAAGAATCCTCCCTACGGTCCCCACCCCACCTACTCCAGGGGCTCCACCATGCTCCCCGCATCCCCTGAGCCTCACTGTCCCAGCACGTACCTAAACGCAGGAAGCCACCCCGTTTGTCTAATCTAATCTTCGGGGCCCGGGCAGAAAAGATACCCAGTTTTTCCTGCCCGCTGCCAGTGCTGACCCTCCGCTCATGCCGCATCGTCTTTAAAATGGCTGCCGAGACTTACAAGGGCAGCCTCAGGAGACTTGCCACCACTGAAGTCTCGGCAGCCATTTTTAAAGAGTGATGCAGCAGTGGAGGGTCAGTTCTGGCAGCGGACAGGAAAGACTGAGGATCTTTCCTGCCCGGGCCCCCAAAGAATCCATTAGACCACAAGGGTGGCTGCCTTAAAGGCTTTAGGCGTGTGCTGGGACCCGCGGCTCAGAGGGGAGGAGAGGCACTGCGAACTGGCTCCCCTGCCTCGACAACCGGCTCGCAAGATGTCAGAAAAATTAAGAGCCGGCTCCAGCACACCACTGAAACTGTCCCACTCATGTTCCCAAATACTGACAATCTCTTTTAGGTAATCTGCCTTGCACTGTGTTTTGTAGTTGAGAAACCCGAAGGTGGTGTCCGTCAACGGGTTCTGCTTTTTAGAATTGTAGCAGGTCATAAGCCGTGGTAAAAGCATCTGTTAAATTTAAAGGCAGTGCGCCTGCCGTTAACGTCATACCCGCCAAGAAAGAAGAGAAATTTCTTTAAACACTGCAATCAATAGAAATCAAACAAAATAAAACATGGAAAAGAAAATAAGATGATACCTTTTTTATTGGACATAACTTAATACATTTCTTGATTAGCTTTCGAAGGTTGCCCTTTGTCAGATCGGAAATATGCAAATGTGGTAGATAACAGTACATTTCATTGACAGTCTAAAAAGGTGGGGGTGGGTAGGAGGTATGTTTGGGAACATCAAAGCATTTCAATGACAGTCTGACAGGATGGGGGTGGCTAGGTGAGAGAAGGGTGATAAACAGAGCAATACAACTTTATGGTTTATAATGGGCTAGAAAACCCAGATCCTTGTTAAGTCCTGTCTGTTGGGTGTCAAAATATTCAATCATTCTGACTTCAAAGGTCTTACATTCCTGTATTGTTTTAAAGTTACCTTTCAGGATTCATACTATGAAGTCACTGGTACAGTAATCTGATTTTGTAAAGTGCTGCCCCACAGGGGTGGGAACCAGGCTGGCACCAGCATTCTTCATGTGATGTCTATGTAGATTAAATCTTGTCTTTAGCATCTGGCCTGTTTCTCCAATATAGCATCCTTCATTACATTTTTTACACTGAATGATATATACCACATTGGAAGATCAGCATGTGAAAGACTCCCTTATGTTGAATATTTTTCCTTTGTGAATGACTGTGGGGTCCTGTGAAATGTTTTGGCATAGCTTGCAGCTAGATATATTGCAAGGATGTGTGCCCTTCTCTTCTTTTTCAGTCTGTGTTGGGAGTTTACTTTTGATTAGCTTGTGTTTTAAGTTGTGTGGCTGTTGGAAGGCCAGCATTGGTGGGGCTGGGAATATCTCTTTCAGTAATTCATCCTCTTGGAGTAGAGGCTGAAGATCTTTTATGATTTTTCTTAATTTTTCCAGCTCTGGGTTGTATGTCACTCTAAGGGTGATTCTGTCTGTGGCTTTTTTTCTTTGTACTGTAGCAGATTTTCCCTGGGTGTTTTGACGGAGGAGGTAATATTTTTGGAGATTATTTTGGGGTTGTAGCTTTTCTGTTCGAAGGATGCAGTCAGGATTTCAAGATGTCTGTTTCTGTCCCTTGGGTTGGAGCAGACATGGTGGTATCTTGTGGCTTGGCTGTACATAATGGATCTCTTTCTATTTGAAGGGTGGACGTTGGAGTTGTGGAGGTAGCTGCACCTGTCTGTGGGTTTCTTGTATATAGATGTTTGTATATAGCCATCACTGATTGAGACCGTGGTGTCCAAAAAATTGACTTTTTCTGGGGAGTAGTCAATTTTGAATCTGATTGTAGGGTAGTATGTATTGAAGGAATAGTAAAATTGTTTCAGAGTTTCTTCCCCCTCCATCCAAATCATAAACATGTCATCGATGTACCGGTAGTATTTTAGAGGTTTGGTCTGGTATGTATTCAGAAATGTCTCTTCCAGCTCAGCCATAAAAAGGTTGGCATATTCGGGTGCTATCCTGGTGCCCATCGCAGTGCCCATTATTTGTAGATAGATATCATTGTTGAAGCGGAAGTAGTTGTGAGTTAAAATAAATTTGATTAATTTTGTAATAGTTTCTGGTGAGCATTGATGGTCCAGTGTGGATGTTTTTAGGAGTCTCCCACATGCAGCTATGCCATCCGCATGGGGACTGTTGCTGTATAATGATTCTACATCCATCGTGACCAGAGGAGTGTTAGGTGGTAATTGCTTGATATTTTTCAATTTATTCAGAAAGTCTGTGGTGTCTTGTATGAAGCTGTTTGTTTTGTGCATGAGAGATTTCAGAATTCCCTCTATGAGTCCAGATATTTCCTCAGTGAGTGTGCCAATACCTGATATGATTGGTCTGCCCGGGTTTCCAGGTTTGTGGATTTTTGGTAGGATGTAGAATGTGCCCACAGAAGGTTGGTTTGGTATGAGTTTCTTCAGATGTGGCTGTACTTGTTTAGGAAATGTTCTGATAAGGTCTTTTAGCTGCTTTGTATAATCCTGTGTGGGGTCCTCAGTTAATTTCCTGTAGTATTTATTGTCTGAGAGCTGTCTGTGCCCTTCTTCAATGTATTTTTGTGTGTCCATAATTACCATTGCGCCTCCTTTGTCTACGGGTTTGATGATAATGCGTTCGTTAGTTTGTAGAGTTCTTATGGCCGCTCTTTCTGGTGGGGTAAGATTGTACAGCAGGGGACATAAAAAATATCACCTAAGTTTACCATTTTTTCCCATTGCCCCTTCTCAGATCCATGTCCCCTACTGTAGTGAATCAGGATAGCTAACTTCCCAATCTTCCTTTCTAAGGTGGATATTGTTTCCTGATATTCCATCCTGAAGTCCTGGTATTTGCATGTAGTGTATATCATAGCATAAATTGTAGGTCAGTGAAAGAAATTCCTCCCCCCACCCCCAAATAAAAAAATTAAAACACATTACTACCAATGGCCACAATGGAAATCAAACACACAACCCTTGGATACAGATACCGTAGTCACTACCAAACTCCAAACATGCTGCTGTGAAATAACTGCGAACACATCCTTTGTGCCTCTTGGTCCACCACCCTCCTCCAGGGTTCCCTTTCATGTCATCTCATGAATCTCACACCCTAGGCATATTCCCTATGGATCACCACTGACCACACTTCTCCCCATCTTTGGCTCATGACAGGCAGTTGCTGCACTGTGGAAGCTATGTAGGATATGGTGATCTAAATGGTAAACCTTTTTCACACACAGGGCATCAAAAGATTCAGCAGCGCCAGCAGCAGCAGAACCAGCAGGAGCCCCCGGACCAACAGGAAGCCATTGCAGACCTGGGGGAATGGGAGGTTCCCATAGGGCACAATGACCCCCTGGGAGGACATGCCCCTTCTTGAGGGGGAAGAAGAAGAGGCGAGACCTCATCAGCAGCACCCCCCACCACTATCACCAGTGAACAATATTGATGCCCTACTGCACCTCCTGCAACAAGTGGTTACGATACAAAACCACTTGCTACAGGAAGTAGCTGCACTGAGGCAGCAGATGGAGACATATATGGGGGCACATATGCTGCTCCTGCTTTTACTCTTCCAAATGTTGGCACAGCAGAGGGGCAACCCTCAATGAAAGACACTCCCCCTGTTTGTAAATAGTCCCTGTTTTTTTGGAAAATATAAAAGTTTGATGTGTTTTTGTATACCTGAGTCTCTCTCTACTTTGTGCATAATGTACTGATGACGTGACCTGCCAGGCTGATTGCAATAGGGCTGTCATGGCTGTAGTCCATGTGGGATTGAGGGCTTTCTGCCCCTGACCATACCACCCCACACCCTTTGGACACAAAGCACAGAGCTGCCTAAACAATAGGTATGTTGTCTCGCACTAGCAATCCGCCAATTACAAACCTGTAGATATGCATAGGCAGTTCCTAGACTACTGCTTGCTCTGTTCAGCAGGCTACCTTATCCACAACCAACATGGCTGAAAGCCAGGAAGGTTCTACAAACAGCTGGGTCATATTGTCAAATTAAGAATATGTCAGAAATGATATAAATTGGTGAGGAGGAAAGGGAAAACAATGTACAACTATGGGAAATACCGACAGTAGTCAGGGGTGAATAAAACCATTAGATACATGTTTATTCCATCACAATTGCAAAATAATCAATCAGGTAATGAAGGGCACAGGCTAGGGGAATTATGTAGGCACCAGGCTGTAGCCACTTGCAGGGGATTTAGAACAGGAACTGTAACTAGAAGCCCTCCCCCTCACCATTACTAATGGGCTTGAGCCTGTGGCAGGCACCCACCTGTGGCGAAATAGAAAATGGTTTGCAGGATTGAATAGAAAAAGTTTGCATTTCCCTAACCATGGAGAATTGTAAAAGTGTGTTCAGTAATGTGGAAAAGACATTCAGCACATATATGCTCCCCCACCACCACCAGAACCCTGAGAATGGGTGGGCACTTAAGAAAAGGGGACTGGGGTTCACCAAATAAATATGGATGGAAACTACTGGGGAGACACATGAGGTGCAAAGCGGGAGAACAGCCACCAGATGTGGATATCCATGAACCTGTTGAAAATAGAGGCGAGATTTGAATCCTGAGAAAAGGACAGAATGAGGACACCTTGACCATGAGAGAAGAGTATGCACACAGTTATTCTCAGCCGCCACCCCCCCCACCCCCCCCGGTAGCCACAACTGAGTGTGTCCAAGTGAGAACAAGACATCTTTACATAGGGTGGAAGCAATTATCACTACCATAGTTCACTGCATTAGAGTCCATTGTTGTCCCTTGCAATCCTGCTGACCAGCTGCAGTGCTCTATCCTGTCCTGCAAGATGCAAGAAGTGTTTGGTTAGCACCTACATAGTGCAGATTATGTGTCAGGTCAGCTGCCTAGCAGAAGGGGAAGGGGTGGCTGAGAGGTTTGTGTGTAAAAGATGTGAAAAAGACAGAGGCCATCTGGCTGAAAACTTCCTAGGTGCAAGTGGCTGATCCTGGAAGGGAGCGAATGGAGAGTCAGTCAGGTTTGGAAAATGCAGAGTATATGATAAGCTAACAGCTAACACCCAGTCTGATGCATTTTCAAAGGAAAGGTAGCCAGCCCCCAAACCAATTATCCCTCAATATAGTTCAAAGATTCCCCAAATGTGTACACGTGTAGCCTAATGTGAAAAAAAGGGATTTACTGCACAGTGTACACAAGTGTCTGCATCAATAACTGAACATAAGATATTCAGAAATGTCATCCCATAATTGAAAGAAAAATGTCCAAATTGTGAGCCCCACTGGAGACATTTTAAAAAATACCTATAATGGGAATTAAAACATCCAGATCTTCAGCACAACTGTAGATGCTTATAATTATCGTCCATAATCGAAACTAGGGCATTCATTTGTGAAATGTCTAGTGGAACCTCCCTAGGACGTCTTTGGGGCAGTATTTAAATGTCCTTCTCTGTATTTTCAAATGTTCTGATGCAACTTTGAGAATGGCACCTAAGCAGGCACCTACCCGCAAGGGCAATTTCACAGAGGCTGAGATTGATCTTCTAGTGCAGGAAATAGCCAGACACCACACTAATCTGAAGCTGGCTGCTTCTACTAAGGGGAGAGAATGGGAGGCAATGAGGGACCACCTCAACGCAGTCTTCCGCTGCAACTGTGACATTGAAGACTGCAAGCGGAAGTGGCGGCAGCTCAAACGTGATGTCAGGCACAAGGCTGGTACCAACCTGCCAGAAGATGACACAACCAATCTAAACCCCATAGAACAGATAGATCATGGGCTCCTGACCTAGGAGGGGATCGATGGTATTGGGACCCAGGACACCTCAGCACAGCATGAGGGCTCAGGTAGGTTTGGATTAGGAAGCTGTGGTATCTGTTCTGCTGTACTCTTTTTCCACAAGTAGAAACATCATGTGTTCCTAACTGGTGTAGGTAGGGAAGGGGGTGAGAAGGCACATCACATATAGTACAAATAACTATTCATCAGAGACCATGACCCATACTCTCAACAGTAATTGGCTAGGTGGGGGAGGGTTTCTAGCTATGTGGGTGTAGGTTACCGCTGTTTTACACATTTGCCACCCCCCTCATCTTTTACCATCACCAAACAGTGCCCATCTGCTTTCCACACCTCAGTGCTGTAGCCAGTGTCTTCTTCACCCCTTCCGCACAATCCTATATCTACCCACCTGCCTGTGTGGCTCTCTTGCACATCGGGCTCTGAAGTACACAGTGCTCTTCATCTCCAGCAGTGTTGCATGCAGAATGACATATGTGGGTTGCCTGCCAATGCCATTCCTCACCATCTGTTGACATGTAGGGGTATGTATATGAATGCTGCAAAACATTGGCAGGTTGGTTATTTTTACAATGTCATCACCTTTTACTATGCAGATGATGACACAGATTCAGAGGCTGAATATGGCCCAAGTGGCCACCAGCCTCAGCACACTGAAGGGCAGGTTAAGAAGCCTGCATCAATACAGCAAACCAGTGGGCCTGGAGGTCTGACGGCACAGGAAACCATCCAGGGCCAGTCTCATGTGGAGGAAACACATGAAGCAGCAGGAGAGGACCTCCCTCCACCCCTCCCAGCCTTTTCTCATATTGGTACTAAGGATGACGAGGCAAAAGGGGAGGCACACCATCAACACAGGACATCCAGCCAAAGAAGGCAGCTGCTGCGCCTTGCTACCCAACTGCTTGGCCACAATGTGCAACTGGAAGAATATCGGCGGCAGAAATTAGAGCTACTATGAGAAGGGGTACAGGCCCAAAGAGAAGCTGTCCAGCAGCTCACACGGCTGGAGCATAGCACTGAGGGGCTACGTGAAGAAATTCAGGCCCACACGAGAACCCTAATGCAACAAGAGGTAATGCAGAAGCCCCCAGCAGCCACAGCTACTACAACTGTGGCCAGCACAGGAGGATGAGATCCTCAGCCCCCACCCCCCCAGCCACTGGTCCATCAGCTCACAGGACACCATCACGTGTGCCCAGGTTGCAGGACAACACCCAGCCAACAAAGTGGCCAGACTTCCAGAGGGCAGCCAAGGATGCCTTGTCGAGACTGAGGACAGTGGGAGCTCATCAGGGGAGGACTCTGAACAGAGTTCCCCAGCAGCAACAACTGGACTGCCACCAGCTGCTCAGGAACAGGGTGGGAGGGGTAGGAGGCAATGGGGCTGGGGCCAGGGGAGGGGGTGGGGAAAGTAGGCAATAGTTTCTCTGATGGGACATGCTGGGCGCTGGGGAAGTGTGGACGTGGTAGGGGTGGGGGTGTGCTGGGAGGAAGGAGTGTGAGGGTTGGAGGGAGGGGAATATGCACAGAGCAGCTGATGGTGGTGTGAGAGTGTGGTGGTGGTGTGTAACTGGAGTGTCACTGAAATAAATGTTCATCACTTACTGTCACTAAAAATTTGTCTTGATGAGTCTTTGTCTGGCTCGGACCCCCAGCTGATGCGAACTCTGCTCTGTGGCCGGGAGGTGGAGGGGGTTCCTCATCATCTTGATCTGGGGCCTACTGCTCTGGTTGCTGTGGATCCTCTGAGAAGGCCTGTCCTCTGCACAGGGCCAGATTATGTAGTATGCAGCAGGCCATAAAGATCTTAGCAACCTTTTGGGGGCTGTACAGGAGCTCCCCTCCAGAACGATCTAGACATCGGAACCTGTTTTTCAGTTGTCCAAAGGTGTGCTCTATGATGCCACAAGTGGTCCTATGTCTGCTGTTGTAGTCCTCCTCTGGCCCTGTTTGTGAGTGCACTATGGGGGTCATGAGCTAGGTCCACTGTGGGTAGCCTCTGTCACCTTTGGGGAGAAGCAGAATGAGAAACATGAGTGTATATTGTTTGGAGTGGGTACCCTGTGGAGGTGGGGTGAGAATTGCGGGTTGTGGAGTGACCTGGAGGAAGACAGTGCTGAAGGTTGCCGGGTGGAGGAGGTATGGGTTTGGCTGATCCATGTTGCGCTTACCTAGGAGCCATCCGCCAGTGATCTCCCCTCGGTCAAACCTGCGGAAGATTCCAGAGTGCTGTAATATGTAGGCATCATGGGTTGATCCTGGGTATCTGGCACACGGGTCTACAATCTCCCTCTGGGAGTCACACACAACTTGCATATTCATGGAGTGGAATGCTTTCCTGTTCCTATAAGTGGTCTCTTGTGCCCGGGGGGGGGGGGGGGGGGGGCTGAGTGTGATATGTGTGCAGTCAATGATGCCTATGACCAAGGGGAAGCGAGCTCTGGCTTAGAAGTGAGCCACGTTATTCTTCAGGGCCTGGGGGGCGGTGAGGAAGGTGATGTACTCAGAGGTGTGGGTAAGAAAGACATCAAGTACTGGGTGAGGCAGTTTGAAATGGCAGGCTGGGTGAAGCCCATGTTGACAGCTAGCACAGACTGGAAGCTCCCTGTGGCTAAAAAAGAGAGAGAGGTGGTGATCTTGAGGTGGACAGGGATGGGATTGTTCCTATGGGTCCTGGCCTGCAGGAGGGGTTGGATCTGGTCACAAAGGTGCTGAATGGCAGCCCTGTCTAAGTAGTACCTATTGTGACACTGCTGGTCAGTAAGGTCTAGGAAATGGGTACGAAGCCTGAAAACTCTGGGATGTGAGCATCTCCTGCAGCACCTCCCCTCCAACATGTGAGCCACCTGTGCATTCAGTGCATCCATTTCCCGACACAACAGGTGCAACCCAATGACCCCAATGCTCACCTCTCCCTACCAACCTGGTGAAACCCAGAACCAACAAACATAACCTGACACTCACTCTCCCAACACTGACAAACAATGCAGTCACATGCCACACAGCAATCACTCTCTCAGCCACTGCAAACATTTGTACCACATCCCCTAGCTACTCATTCTCCAAGCAGCAACACAAACACACACACAGCGGCAGCACACCAGACAAAGACAGCAACACAGACTGACACCAAACAAGTGTAATGAAAGGAGTGTGGGCTTGGAGACACTGAGTGGAGGAGGAGGGGATGGGGAGATACAGAGGAAGGAGTAGCGGTGGCTGGGGGAGGACTAGCAGGGGTGTGAAAGCTGAAAAGGTGAGAACAAAGGAGGCAAGTCACGGAATATAAGGGTGAAAACATTCAGACTAGGGCACACAGACAAACGGTAACACGGCACTGAACAACTCTCAACTTTCTCTCAAACCAACAATTCCTCCACTCTCCAATTCCACAAAATCGCTATTGGGTCTAAAGACAACTTTGCTCTTACCCCAGATGCTTTTATATCAGGTCTAAGTCTGTACGTTTGAAATGCCATCGATGTGAAATCATTTTGCTATCCGTTATGCGCTGGAGATGTTCATTCCGAAAGACCTCCCAAGACATGCCTTCAACATGGCCCCTCTGGAGATGTTCTAAAGTAGACGCACTAGCGATGTAGAACGTTGCCTTCAACACGGCCCCTCTGGAGATGTTCTAAAGTAGACGCACTAGCGATGTAGAATGTTTTTTCTCTTTGTTTGATTATTCGTTTTGCATGTTTATCTTAATGACAAATGTCTATTTGGTTTTTAGGACACTTTTTAGATGTATTTCTGTTTTGAAAATGAGCCTATGTCTAATCTCTGGAGTTTCAGTATTTAACTGAAGAGGCAGTGGTGCAAATGGAAAAGACATATTTTCTTGCTAAGACAGAAAAAACTACTATTTCAAGATTCAAATTTATTAAAATTTTAATATACTGTTCAATCGGAAAACCTTCTGGGTGATTTACAAATCTACATTTATGAAAAGGAACTCCAAATAATGACAGGAAAGAGAAACAGAAAAAATAAAAACATCACATAAAAATACAGATATAGATTCCTCTGATAAGGCATAACCTGGCCCTCATCCAGAGGCGAGAACACATGGGAGTCACTAGAACCAAAAATATTCAAGTCTGAAATGCATCGTCAAATAATTAAGTCTTCAATTGTTTTTTGAAATGTTTATTATAAAATGTTGCAAGCCAAGAAAGAGTTCTCTCCCTTGGACCATTGGGCTCAACAATAAAAATAGCATCATATTCTTCAATTGAAAACAGTCCAACATAGATCAGATGCCCAACATGTTTTGGCTAATGCCTGCCTCAGAGGTCTTAGAAAGATGCAGAAAAAAGAAAGACAAGCTGAAAGCCCATTATGGGTCCAATGCCCGAAAAGAAAGAAGAGGAAAAGTGCTGGCAATGGCACCCAGCCAATGTTCCCTTATTTACTAACTGTACATTAATTCCACAAACGTATGCCAATATCAGGACAAACCTTGAAGAACTGGACAACTGACCTCATATCAGGCTGTGATGATATTAAGGATGTATTATGAAAATGATAGGACCCCTAGATCAGAAGGCAATATCAAGAGTTAAGCATTAAAAATAAGAAATGCAGATAATTTTAAGACAGAGCAGGACAGATGCATTTAACCTAGTTACAGTTTGCTGGCCAATGTAACACCGATTTTTAAAAAACGTTCCAGAGGAGATCCAGGAAATTATAGACCGGTGAGTCTGATGTCGGTGCCGGGCAAAATGGTAGAGACTATTATAAAGAACAAAATTACAGAGCATATTCAAAAGCATGGATTAATGAGACAAAGTCAACATGGATTTAGTGAAGGGAAATCTTGCCTCACCAATCTATTACATTTCTTTGAAGGGGTGAACAAACGTGGATAAAGGGGAGCCGGTTGATATTGTGTATCTGGATTTTCAGAAGGCGTTTGACAAAGTACCTCATGAAAGACTCCAGAGGAAATTGGAGAGTCATAGGATAGGAGGTAGTGCTCCACTGTGGATAAAAACTGGTTAGGGGGTCACGTGATGGTTGCAGCCTGAGCGGATGTCTGTTGGCTCGGATCTTCTCCCCTTCTCTCATTAAACTGTTTTTTCGACGACTCTCCATGTTCTGACTTGCCCTACTGTCTCGGGAGTAGTTCGTGAGAATTGGGAGGCGACTGCAGTGAGGCAATAGGTGCCGTGCAAGCGGTGGGTGCGGGATGCCAGTAAAATTGCTGCGACCAGGGCAAGAAAAGTCTAGCACAGGCCTGAAATAGATGGCGTCGCCGGCCTCGTCACCGCAGATTCCTTTGGTGCCGATGGCCCTGCAAGAGGATACTGTGCATGTTTCAATGAGAAACTTGTCTCAACTTCTAGATGATAAACTAGCTAAGCTCCACGCAGGAGTGGAGGAGATTAAAGGTAGTGTTGCGGGCCATGCGGTGCGGATTCAGCAGGCGGAAGAATACATTTCCGCCCAAGAAGATCTGTTAACAGCAGCAGAAAAGCGGATAGGAGCTCTGGAGTCCCAGGTTCATATGTTACTCGATAGAGTGGAAGATCAGGAAAATAGGGGACGCAAAAATAACTTACGCATTATTGGTGTTCCTGAAAGCGTATCTGACAGTGAGCTTTGTGAGCTGGCTGAGAGTTGGATCCCACAGGCTTTGGGGCTCTCCTCAGAGGCAGGTCAAGTGCACGTGGAGCGGGCACATAGGATAGGTGCGCGCATAGAGGAGTCCGGGAAGGCGAGATCGGTTATTGCCAGATACCTCAACTATGCCATCAAAGCTAAGCTTTTGGAGTTGTACAAAAAACAACACATGATTGAATATAAAGGCAACCGGCTGCTATTTTTTCAGGACTTTTTGATGCGAGTAATGGAACAGAGGAAGCTTTTGGCACCCTACTGTTCCCAACTGTTTACAAAAGGAATTAAGTTCGCCTTTCAGTACCCAGCTCGGGTCCGGATCTCTCACGACAACCGAACAGTCACACTGACTAAAGCAGAGGAACTAAAGGCATCTTTGGGAAAGCTCCCACCCGCGTAATGAGGACTTAGTTTGTATAAACTACCCATTGGTACCGAGGGTGAGAACCTGATTCAATGCAAGGAATAGTGTTCTGTTATGAAGGAGTTGGTAGCTCACTGGGATTATAGTTATTAACTCGTTAGGCTGCGGATCCCCTTTGTGCCAGGGGGAGAGCTGGGGACATGGCTGGGATGATACTGTGCAATACTGTGCATTGTTGCCCCACCCCCACTCTGTGTTAACTTGAAGGCTCCCTGCAGTTACGATCTGTGGCCCCAGTGCGGTCTTAGTGATGGACAATACGAACATGAGCTTGGACTAATCACTGGGGCACAAGAAGAAGATGTTCTGAGCAGCATGCACTGTTGTGAGGTTCTTATCCCATTCGTCAGGATAGGTTTTCGGTGGTAGAGTCTGCAAGCTACTTTGTGGAGGAGAGGAGGGAGGGGGGGAAGGGGCATTGTGTTTTTGGGTATACCTTAGCTGGGTGAGGGGCGTTACTGTGTTTAAGTGTGGGGTGAGGGGGGTTTGAGAGTGGTGATTTGACTGGGTGGTGGATGGATGTTCGAGTGGATGAGGGGAGGGTGTGGGGGAGGGGTTGGATGGGGAGTTGGGGGTTGTTTTTGGGGGGGAGGATGGTAAGTGGAACGGGGGGGGGGGGGGAGGGAGGAGCAGTGGCTGAATGAATACTTCATTGGGAGCAATGTGTGGGAGACATCTTCACAACAGGTTTTCTTAATGTTTACTCCTGTGGGGCAGTTCAGCTGGTGGGGGGGATGCCCTGAGGAGATGTGTAGAGGTTCAAATTTTCACAGATACGGTCGGGGCTGATCGGATTGGGTAGTTTGCATCTGGCCGCATTAAATGTAGACAGCATCCATTCACCTGTCAAGAGATCCAAAATGTTACAATACAGCAAAAATTGAGAGTGGATGTCTTACTAGTCCAGGAAACCCATCTTTCACCTCTGGAACATGTCAAGCTGAAACAGGGATGGGTTGGGGAGTTGGCTTTTGCCTCCTTTAATAGCAGGCAGAGGGAAGTGGCTATATTAATTAACAAGGGTCTTGACTCCACCCGCCATAAGATCATGCAGGGTCCTGAGGGGCGGTTTGTCATATGGGCTGGTGTCCTGCAGGGAAGCAAGGTGGCATTGTGCTCAGTTTACGCTCCTAATGTGTATTCACACAGATTTTTCTCTTCCCTGTTGGCAGCTTTGGTCCCTCTAAGTGATTACCAGCTGGTGGTAGGGGACTTCAATATTACAGCAGACCCTCTTGTTGACTGCAATCCTCTGAAAAAGAGGCCTAAGGGGATGGAGGGAAAAGGTGTAGGTCTTCTACAACATGAGTTGGGGTTGGTGGATATCTGGAGGGCACTACACCTGGACGATAGAGATTACACTTTTTATTCTCATGTGCACAAGGTCCAGGCTAGACTGGACTATATATTGATATCGTCTTCCCTTTTTTCGAGGGTCTGGGGGACGGACATTGAAGCAGGTGCCTTGTCAGACCATAGTATGGTATGGGTAGACTTGGGTAATTTAAAGGGGAGGACATCGGTGTGGTGGCGTATGAACCCTACGCTATACTTAGACCCGGAGTTTAGGCCCTTTTTACTTGAGGAGTGGTAGCATTACCTTGGGGACAATGACCTGCAAGACTAAGATCTGGTTGTGTACTGGGAAGCGGGGAAAGCAGTGATGTGGGGTAAAATCATAAAATACATGGCACGTACGAGGAAAAAGTGAGATGGGGCGCTCCTTTTTCTGCTAAAGCAATTTCAAGATGTTCTAGTGGTGGTTTTGTGAGGCGAACAAGTGGCGAGGGATAGCTATAAGGATTTGCAAAGCAGAATCAAGGAACTTTTGAACCAAAGGGCCATGAGAGATATCCAAATATATAAACAAACTTCACAGATGGGGAAATAAGGCAGGGAGGCTATTAGCCAGTCTGGTGTGTGATAGACCTGCAAAACAGGTGATCTCACGTATTAAATCGGTGATGGGGAAGTTATGCGAGACGGAGTCAGAGATTCAGTCTGTGTTTGTGGAATTTTATCAATTGCTGTATGATTCCGGGCACTGTGACTCAGAGCAGCATACAGTTTTTTCCCAGGGGCTCCACATCCCGACCTTGGACCCAGACCAACTGTCTATTTTGAATGCGCCCATACAGGGTGAGGAAATTCAAGCTACCCTTAAGAGGCTTAGGCTGGCGAAGGCGCCTGGCCCAGATGGACTGGGTCCTGAGTTTTACTAGCTTCTAGGGATACACATGGTGGGCCACTTCAGTGACTTGGGACAGGCGTTGCTTTCACCGGGTCAGTCCACGGGCACTTTGACTCATGCCTCCATAGTAGTATGGCCCAAACCAGGTAGGGATAAAGAGCAGTTGGGGTCGTATAGACCGTTTGCCTACTAAATCAGGATATCAAGATGTTCGCTAGCATTTTGGTTTCCAGACTGGGGCAGGTCCTTCCCTCCTTGGTCCATGGAGACCAATCAGGATTTGTCCCAGGCAGATATGCCTCTGCAAACATCTTGAGGGTTTTGAGTGCTATGCAGGTTAAGGGGGGAAGGCCTGGAGATGGCATCTTTGGCGAATTCTTGTCAGGGGTGAGAGCACTGTATAGTAAACCCACAGCACAGATACTGATAAATGGAGAACTGTCAAACACGTTTGCATTAGAAAGGGGAACGAGACAGGGATGCCCTTTGTCTCCCATGTTATTTGTCCTCGCTATCTAACCATTAGCCTGCAAGATTAGACAATCGCTAGACCTTCAGGGGATACGAGTGGGGGCGCATGAATATAAAATTAATCTCTTTGCAAACGACATGTTGATATTTCTGGATCATGCATCACGGGGACTCCCCCTACTTATTGATCTTAATCAGCAATTTGGGACCTTTTCAGGCCTCAAGATTAACTTTGAGAAGTCAGAGGCTTTGGCATTGTCATCTAATTGTGCTTGTGGGCAGCTGTCGCATTTTCCCCTGGCTTGCTTGGTGGGCCCCTTGAAATATTTGGGAGTGTATTTGCACTTGGATTACCCCCTAATGTACAAAAGGAATGTTTCTGACAAGTTGGAGGCGATCCGGGGGCTCTGTGGTAGATGGAGGGACTTTCTTATTTCCTTCCTGGGAAGGGTGGCGTTGGTTAAAATGGTTATTTTCTCTAAGGTTTTGTACCCTCTTCAGATGATGCCTTTATGGATAACAGGTAAGGATGAGTGAGCATTTCGGGGAGTAATCTCCTCCTTTATATGGGGGAGCAGAGGGCACATATTGGGTATAATAAGTTAACCTGGGAGAGGAGCAAGGGGGGAGTCAAGTTACCTGATCTTAGGTTGCATAATGTTGCGGCAGCATTAAGATGGATTCATGAGGTACACACAGGGTCACGTGTTTTTGCCCCTTTAGGTGTGTGGGAAACAGCTGCTGCGCTGTTTTCGATCTTTTTGGTTATACATAATACAGGTTCACGAGTTCAATTATCTCCGCTCCTGCGTCCACTTAGACTGGCCTGGTAATGGTGGCGGGCCAGGGTGTGTGTGTGTGTGGGGGGGGGGGGGGGGGGGAACGGGTGGAGCTGTTCCGTTTCTGGAAATACAGAATAGCCAGAATAGCCCTCAGTTCTTTGCGAGCCAGGGAGGGTCATCCTTTCAGACTTGGGTCAAACGGGGCTGTCGGTATGTAGGTCAGTTGATTGCCGCAGGTGGAGGTTCCCCCCTCCCCTCTTTTTTGACGTGTCAGTCCAAATGGCACCTGCCGCAGAAATTATTTTTCTCCCATTTTCAACTTGTGTACTAGATGTTAAGTCACTGAGAAGCCCAGGCAATACGTATCCAACATTTACTACACTTGATACAGTATTTTTGCAGCTGCCCACAGAGCAAAATAGACTACTACTACTACTGGTATTGGATAGGAATGGTCTGGCGACCATTTCCATTCTTTGCTCAGCTGGCAGAGCAATGGAGCTCACTCTTGGGGGCGGAGGTGACAGAGAAGGAGCCATGGAAAAACAATGTTTTTCCCTGGCTTTTAGGATTACTCCCAATGCAGGGCTTCATGAAATTCAATTTAAAATATTGCACAATGCATATGTCACCAGATGCAAGGGTAAGGCGATGGGCTTATGGGACTCTGAGGATTGTGATAAATGTCGGCAGGGCAGAGGCACCATAGTACATCATTTCTTAGAATGTGGAGTTTTGCGGGAGTTCTGGAAGGGAGTCCTTGACAAGTTAGAGGGGGTCCTCCAAATCCAGATGGATTGGTCATATGGTATTTTATTCTGGGGTTCTGATGCTGAGCTTGTAGCTCAGGGGCTCTCTGCTTGGAGTGGAGGAGTAGCCTAGTGGTTAGTGCAGTGGACTTTGATCTTGGGGAACTGAGTTTGATTCCCACTGCAGCTCCTTGTGACTCTGGGCAAGTCACTTAACCCTCCATTGCCCCTGGTACAAAATAAGTACCTGAATATATGTAAACCGCTTTGAATGTAGTTGCAAAAACCTCAGAAAGGCGGTATAACAAGTCCCATTTCCCTTTCCCTTATCATTGCAAATTCATCCTCTTGGCCCTAGAGCTCGCTAAAAGAGTCATTTTACAGCAGTGGATAGATAAATCTTCGCCTCCCTTAACTAAATGGCAGGCCAGTATACTACAGATAGCGGAGTGGGAGGGGGGATAGGAACCCATCCCACAGGTGTGATAATTTGTACAATAGCCTGTAGCGGCAATGGCCGGCGATGGCCACATAGGCGTCTCCCACACAAAGCGTATACCATATAGTGGACTGAGAGCTTGTTCAGTCAAGGGGAGGGGGGAGGGGGGTTGGTAGATAGGGGTGGATACTCTTATTCCGCGGGGCTAAAAGTAAAAGGAGAAAGACGAACCTATGTGTACAGTGTTTGATTTTCTGGTCACCATGAGGGGCAACTGGGAAGTGGTGTGTAAGATGTGGTAATGCAGAGTACACTGTAATTGCATTGTGCCCCTGTGTGACATGTAGTTTTAATTGTACTTTTGTATGCAAA
Organism: Microcaecilia unicolor; assembly: GCF_901765095.1. Classification (NCBI taxonomy): domain Eukaryota; kingdom Metazoa; phylum Chordata; class Amphibia; order Gymnophiona; family Siphonopidae; genus Microcaecilia; species Microcaecilia unicolor. The sequence goes on from NC_044039.1 coordinate 57,857,875, forward strand.
CGGTGTTACATTGTATGCAAATGGTGTTATATTGTGTTTTACTCTTTGTGTGTTGTGTTCCTCCAAATAATATGCGAATGCCAGGAGCCTAAGAAATAAGATGGGAGAGTTAGAATATATTGCACTAAATGAAAAATTAGATATAATAGGCATCTCTGAGACCTGGTCGAAGGAGGATAACCAGTGGGACACTGTCATACCGGGGTACAAATTATATCATAGTGATAGGGTGGATCGAACTGGTGGAGGGGTAGCATTCTATATTAACCAGAGCCTTGAATCAAATAGACTGAAAATTCTGCAGGAAACAAAACACGTCTTGGAATCACTGTGGATTGAAATTCCATGTGTAAAGGGGAAAAGGATAATGATAGGAGTGTACTACCGTCCACCTGGCAAGGATGAACAAACGGATACAGAAATGTTAAAAGAAATTAGGGACGCAAACAAACTTGGCAACATAATAATAATGGGTGATTTCAATTACCACGATATTGACTGGGTAAATGTAACATTGGGACACACTAGGGAGGTAAAATGTCTTCTTGAAATCAAGGACAGCTTTATGGAGCAGATGGTACAGGAACCGACGAGAGAAGGAAAAATTCTAGACCTAGTCTTTACTGGAGCGAATGATCTGGTGCGGGAGGTAATGGTGCTGGGACCGCTTGATAACAGTGATATTAATATGATCGGATTTGATATTAGCTTTGAAATAAGTATACATAGGAAATCAAATACGTTAGCATTTAACTTTAAAAAAGGAGACTATGATAAAATGAGAAGAACGGTGAAAAGAAAACTTAGAGGAGCGACTGCGAGGGTCAAAAATTTACATCAGGCGTGGATGCTGTTCAAAAACACCATCCTGGAAGCCCAGGCCAAATATATTCCACATATTAAAAAAGGAGGACGGAAGACCAAACGACAGCCGACGTGGTTAAATAGTGAGGTGAAGGAAGCTATTAGAGCTAAAAGAAAATCATTCAGAAAATGGAAGAAGGAACCGACTGAAAATAATAAGAAACGGCATAAGGAATGTCAAGTCAAATGCAAAGCGCTGATAAGGAAAGGTAAGAGGGACTTCGAAAAAAAGATTGCGTTGGGAGGCAAAAACACATAGTAAAATTTTTTTTTAGGTATATTAAAAGCAGGAAGCCGGCAAAAGAATCCGTTGGACCGCTAGATGACCGAGGAGTAAAAGGGGCGATCAGGGAAGACAAAGCCGTAGCTGAGAGATTAAATGAATTCTTTGCTTCGGTCTTCACCGAGGAAGATTTGGGTGGGATACTGGTGCCGGAAATGGTATTCGAAGCTGATGAGTCGGAGAAACTTAATGAATTCTCTGTAAACCTGGAGGATGTAATGGGGCAGTTCTACAAACTGAAGAGTAGCAAATCTCCTGGACTGGATGGTATTCATCCCAGAGTACTGATAGAACTGAAAAATGAGCTTACGGAGCTATTGTTAGAAATATATAATTTATCCTTAAAATCGAGCGTGGTACCGGAAGATTGGAGAGTGGCCAATGTAACGCCGATTTTTTATAAAGGTTCCAGAGGAGATCCGGGAAATTATAGACCGGTGAGTCTGACGTCGGTGCCGGGAAAAATGGTAGAGACTATTATTAAGAACAAAATTACAGAGCATGTTCAAAAGCATGGATTAACGAGACAAAGTCAACATGGATTTAGTGAAGGGAAATCTTGCCTCACTACATTTCTTTGAAGGGGTGAACAAACATGTGGATAAAGGGGAGCCGGTTGATATTGTGTATCTGGATCTTTAGAAGGCATTTGACAAAGTACCTCATGAAAGACTCCAGAGGAAATTGGAGAGTCATGGGATAGAAGGTAGTGTTCTATTGTGGATTTCTTCACTCAACGTGTAATTAAACTCCGGAATTTGTTGCCAGAGAATGTGGTAAAGGCGGTTAGCTTAGCTGAGTTTAAAAAAGGTTTGGACGGCTTCCTAAAGGAAAAGTCCATAGACCGTTATTAAATGAACTTAGGGAAAATCCACTATTTCTGGGATAAGCAGTATAAAATGTTTTGTACATTTTTGGGATCTTGCCGGGTATTTGTGACCTGGATTGGCCACTGTTGGAAACAGGATGCTGGGCTCGATGGACCTTTGGTCTTTCCCAGTATGACAATATTTATGTACTTATATGTATTAATAAAAAAAACTTTAAAAAAAAACTGGTTAAAACATAGAAAACAGAGAGTAGGGTTAAATGGTCAGCATTCTCAATGGAGAAAGGTAGTTAGTGGGGTTCCCCAGGGGTCAGTGCTGGGACCGCTGCTTTTTAACATATTTATAAATGACCTAGAGATACTGGGGTTCCCCAGGGGTGTGATCTAGAAATGGGATTAACTAGTGAGGTAATTAAATTTGCTGACAACACAAAGTTATTCAAAGTCGTTAAATCGCGGGAGGATTGTGAAAAATTACAAGAGGACCTTACGAGACTGGGAGACTGGGCGTCTAAATGGCAGATGACATTTAATGTGAGCAAGTGCAAAGTGATACATATGGGAAAGAGGAATCCGAATTATAGCTACGTCATGCAAGGTTCCACGTTAGGAGTAGGGCCATGCCAACACGGTAAGCAGGGTAAGCACCGCAGGGGGGCGCCAACCTCTGGAGGGTGCCGCCCAGGTCCGCTCACTTGCAAAATCTTTTACCTGAAGTTGTGATTCTCCTCGCTCCCCTGGCTTTCCCTCTCCGCGTCAGGAAGTGAAGGCAGCCCAGCAGTGCTAACTGAGGCAGACACGCTCTGCTAAAGTTGCTTCAAAGGGTACAACCAGTGCTATATATGTCTTTGGTGTGGGAAGAACTCCTCATTCAGGGTGAACTTGAACAACATTCAAATTAAAGAGAACAGGTTCGGAGGGAGGTGTGTAAGTGAGACTGGGGAGAAATAAAAAATAAATAGTGTAATTGTTTGTTAAAATCTGTGGTTCAAAGTTTTTTTTTTTCTGAGCATGTACACTGAGAGGAGGTGCAAGATGTGCATAATTATCAGGTAACCTGGGATACCTACAGCTAAAAGCCGTTTCATTGGCTGATGGTTCAAACAGTAGGTTAATTACTAAATGTTTATTTCTTATATATCTCCACCATTCATGATGTCTTGTAAGCCACATTGAGCCTGCAAAGAGGAGGGAAGTGTGGGATACAAATGCAATAAATAAATAAATAAAAAACATTCTGCTTGGATAGGAAGAGTTTATGATATTGCACAGCATGAAAGATTAGGCAGCAGTGAGCTCTGCTGCAATTTGCATGACAACAAAACAAATGCAAACCTCACTACACACGGAAAAAAATGTTAGTTCCCTGTGGGGGGGGGGGGGGTCAATCGAGGAGGTTTCCTTATGTGGGAGGAACGAACACTTTAAGACAAACAGTACTGCTGAAAAAAAAAAAACAGTGTGAGCTGGGGAGATGAAAAACTTCTGGAGACAGGACAGAGGAATTACGATTGTGGAGTGTGGGCAGTCTGCAGAAGATTGCCACAGTAATGTAAGATCGGTCTCAGAAGAGTCAAGAGAAGAGAGCTGCAGCCTGCAACTGGTCCAGAAAGTTTAGGAGTTAAGTTTCAACCCTGGCTGCAGCACAGCAGCAGGGCAGGCTCTGAGGCTCAGGAGACGTCCTCCGTGATCAGTGGTCAAACAAGTGTCAATCAGTGTGGGGTGCCGGTAGGCAGGCAGGCAGAGCAGCCGGCTTCAGTTTCAGCAGCAGTACAGCCGGCCATTGCCGTCCTCTTAGTCAACTCCAAACTCCTTTGCCTGCCAACCAACGACGCGTGAACTGCACGAAGACCTTGCGTGCATGGTGCAGGCGCAGCAGCAGTTCCCAAAACAGTATTTTCAGGCCAGCACGAGTAGATCAGCCTGATCAGGCACAGTGCAGCTGCCTGCTGGCCCGTCATAGGTCATGTGACCAAAATGAGAGAGCAACCCGGACAAAGAATGAAAACTGGGAAACCCGCCCGAACTCCCGATGTGGCCCTCAAAAAGTGGACATATCTGGGGAAACCCGGACATATGGTAACCCTAGATATGTGAAAATACATTTTGCTTTAATGAAATTGCTAAACTTTAGAGTCAGAGACTTATCAATGAGGGATACACACAGTGCTTTTTTTGTGACGGTACGCGCCAGTACAGTGTACTGGTACCTTTTTCCTGAGGTCCGGCTCACTTGCCCGCTCCCTTCTGTTCCTGCTCTCGCGTTCCAAAATCTTTTACCCGAAGTCGCGATTCTCCTCTCTCCCCTGCCCTCCCCTCCATGTCCAGCAATTCTCTCTCCCCTGCCCTCCCCTCCATGTCCAGCATGTCGCCTCCCTCCCCTGCCCTCCCCTCTCCATGCTGGACATGGAGGGGAGGGGAGGGCAGGGAAGAGAGAATTGCTGGACATGGATGAGAGGGGAGGGCAGGGGGCAGAGGAGACATACTGGACATGGAGGGGAGGTCAGCGAAGAGAGATTCGCTGGACATGAAGGGCAGGAGAGAGAGGAGAATCGTTGGACGTGGATGGGAGGTGAGGGCAGGGGAGAGAGGAAAATCGCTGGGCATGGATGAGAGGGGAGGGCAGGAGACTACTACTACTACTACTACTATTTAGCATTTCTATAGCGCTACAAGGCATACGCAGTGCTGCACAAACATAGAAGACAGTCCCTGCTCAAAGAGCTTACAATCTAATAGACAAAAAATAAATAAAGAGGAGGGTAGGTGGAGGCGAGTGGTTACAAGTGGTTACGAGTCAAAAGCAATGTTAAAGAGGTGGGCTTTCAGTCTAGATTTAAAGGTGGCCAAGGATGGGGCAAGACGTAGGGGCTCAGGAAGTTTATTCCAGGCGTAGGGTGCAGCGAGACAGAAGGCGCGAAGTCTGGAGTTGGCAGTAGTGGAGAAGGGAACAGATAAGAAGGATTTATCCATGGAGCGGAGTGCACGGGAAGGGGTGTAGGGAAGGACGAGTGTGGAGAGATACTGGGGAGCAGCAGAGTGAATACATTTATAGGTTAGTAGAAGAAGTTTGAACAGGATGCGAAAACGGATAGGGAGCCAGTGAAGGGTCTTGAGGAGAGGGGTAGTATGAGTAAAGCGACCCTGGCGGAAGATGAGACGGGCAGCAGAGTTTTGAACCGACTGGAGAGGGGAAAGGTGACTAAGTGGGAGGCCAGCAAGAATAGGGTTACCATTTTGTGTCCTCTGAAAAAGAGGACACATGTCACGCCCCCTACCCCGCCCCATGCCCCGCCCCTGCCACGCCCCCTTCAGGTCCGGGTTCCGCCCCTATTTCCCCCCCCCCCCCGTCACATAGTCCACTCCCCCCCATCACATACCCCCCCCCTCACTTACTGTCTAGCCCTGGTGGTCTAGTAGCGTCTTCTCTTCGGGGCAGGAAAGAGCCCCCTCTTTCCTGCCCGGAGCGCTGCCTGCCCTTGCCTGCTGCATCCTCCTCGGTATGGCTGGGGATTCAAAATGGCCACCGAGAGTTGAAGCGGCCTCGCGAGAGTTCAACTCTCGGCGGCCATTTTGAATCCCCAGCCAGACCGAGAAGGATGATAGACAGGGGAGGCAGCGCTCCGGGCAGGAAAGAGGGGGCTCTTTCCTGCCCCGAAGACGTCACTAGACCACCAGGGAACATGGTAAGGAAGGGGAGGGGACGGGAGACCACGCGCCGATCGCCCGCCCACCGCACGCACGCGCCTGCCCGCACCCGCGCCCACGTTTGTCCAGAAATCCGGACAAACGTGGGCGGGGGCAAAATCCGCCGGACGCCCCGGACATGCCCTCAAAAAGAGGACATGTCCGGGGAAATCCGGACGTATGGTAACCCTAAGCAAGAAGCAGATTGCAGTAGTCTAAACGAGAGGTGACAAGGGTGTGGATGAGGGTTTTGGTAGAGTGCTCGGAAAGAAAGAGGCGGATTTTACGGATGTTGTAAAGAAAGAAATGACAGGTCTTGGCGGTCTGCTGGATATGAGCAGAGAAGGAGAGAGAAGAGTCAAAGATGACCCCAAGGTTTCGAGCTGAGGAGACAGGGAGAATGAGAGAGCCATCAACAGAAATAGAAAATGGGGGGAACGGGGAGGTGGGTTTGGGGGGGAAAATGAGAAGCTCGGTTTTCGTCATATTTAATTTCTGGTGGCGTTGAGACATCCAGGCAGCAATGTCAGACAAGCACGCTGAAACTTTGGTTTGGATGCAAGGTGAGATATCAGGGGTAGAAAGGTAGATTTGGGAGTCATCAGCATAGAGATGGTAGGAAAAGCCATGGGATGAGATTAATGAACCAAGGGAAGAAGTGTAGATAGAAAAGAGGAGGGGACCAAGAACAGAACCCTGAGGTACGCCAACAGGCAGAGGGATAGAAGTAGAAGAGGATCCACCGGAGTGAACACTAAAGGTGCGGAGGGAGAGGTAGGAAGAGAACCAGGAAAGGACAGAGCCCTGGAATCCAAGTGAGGACAGGGTATCGAGAAGTATGCTGTGATCGACAGTGTCAAAAGCAGCGGAAAGGTCAAGAAGAATAAGGATGGAATATTGACCTCTGGATTTAGCCAGTAATAGGTCATTGGAGACTTTAGTAAGCGCAGTTTCGGTTGAGTGGAGAGGGCGAAAACCAGATTGTAATGGGTCAAGAATAGCATGTGAGGAGAGAAAATCAAGGCAGCAGCGGTGAACAGCACGCTCAAGTAATTTGGAGAGAAAAGGAAGGCGGGAGATGGGTCGGTAATTAGAGGGACAAGTAGGGTCAAGTGAAGGCTTCTTAAGGAGAGGTGTGACCACAGCATGTTTAAAGGCAGCAGGGACAGTCGCAGTGGAAAGTGAGAGGTTGAGAATGTGACAGATAAAAGGAATAAGAGTAGGAGAGATGGCATTAAGAAGGTGGGTGGGAATGGGATCAGAGGAACAGGTGGTACATTTTGAGGAAGAAAGGAGAAGTGTAGTTTCCTCAATAGTAACTTCAGGAAAGGAGGAAAGGGAATGAGGGGAAGGAGAGAGAGGGGAACGGACTAGTGGAGGGAGAGCTGGTGAGGTACAGAAAGCAAGGTTTATCTTTTGAACCTTGTTGTGAAAGAATTCAGCAAGGGTCTGAGGAGATAATGAAGGGGGAGTTGGGGGAGGGGGCACCTTGAGGAGAGAGTTCAATGTGGTGAAGAGAAGTCGAGGATTAGAGCCAAGAGAGTTGGTCAGTGGATGAGAGAGAGAGAGCGGAGAATCGCTGGACATGGATAAGAGGGGAGGGCAGGGGAGAGAGGAGAATCGCTGGACATGGATGAGAGGGGAGGGCAGGGGAGAGAGGAGAATTGCTGGACATGGATGAGAGGGGAGGGCAGGGAAGAGAGATTCTCTGGACATGGATGGATGGAGGAGTTGGCGGGAAGAGAGGAGAAATGCTGGTCTTGGATGGAGGAGAGGGGAGAGAGAATTATTGCTTTATATGGATACAGGGGAGGGACGAGAGAGGAGAAATGCTGAACATGGATGGAGAGGATGAGAGAGGAGAAGTGCTGGACATGGATGGAGGTGAGGAAAGAAAAAAGAAGAAGATGCACATGGATGGAGATGAGGGAAAGGGAAGAGAGGAGAAAAACTGCACATGGATGGAGAAAATAGGCAAAAGCTGGATCCACATTATACCTTCTCCAGTCAATTCCACAGAGGAGGACACAGCTTTTACTTATGGATGTAGGGCAAGAAATGAAGAACAAAGGAGGAAAGTAAATAAATAAATGGAAAGGAAGCCCTGGAAACGGAGTTAAGAGAACAGATAGAGAGCAGCAGAATCAGAGACTCAGACCAATATGGATAGAAAAACAAAGTCACCAGACAACAAAGGTAGAAAAAATCATTTTATTTATTTATTTTTTTGTTACATTTGTACCCCGCACTTTCCCACTCATGGTAGGCTCAATGCGGCTTACATATTATATACAGGTACTTATTTGTAACTGGGGCAATGGAGGGTTAAGTGACTTGCCCAGAGTCACAAGGAGCTGCCTGTGCCTGAAGTGGGAATCGAACTCAGTTCCTCAGTTCCCCAGGACCAGAGTCCACCACCCTAACCACTAGGCCACTCCTCCACTCCACTTTTCATTTTAGTGTTTGGAATATGTCCACTTTGAGAATTTACATCTGCTATCTTATTTTGCAATGTATAGCAATTTGTTTTCTAAGAATATTGCTGACAATTCCTGTCAGTGTGGCAAGTGGTGTGCGATCATTTTCACGGTTAAAAATCATAAAAAATTATTTGCGGTCAAGTATTTTGCAAGAAAGGCTTGTAAGCCTTGCTATCTTCACACGGGGGAGGGTGGGGGGCGCCAACTGCTAGTCTGCAGGGGGGCACCAGAGACCCTAGGCACAGCCCTGTCCAGAAGGTTACTCCTGTCTCAGAGGCAAAGACAGTAGTAGTACATTGTTTTTGTTAGAAGACCTTTTCATAACCCTACTCCTCCTTTTCCTCTTGCATTCCAGAATCAGAGCATTGCACAGGGAGATCTAAACATACACTTTATCTAATTAAACAGAACTCTCCTGGAAAACATTTCCCAGGATACTACCGCAGTGAAGGAAACAATAGACTTTATGCCACCTTAGACTAGCAGAGTCAAGTTCTGGTTTTATCCAAATGCATAAATAGTAATATATTTCTAATTTTCTGATGGGAGTATGAACCAAATCTCTACACAATGGGGCACAACCAGGTTTGGTTCAGCCTACCCCAGGTAACAGAGTCATCTGATAAACCCAACTATGGATCACCATAACTAATTATGATCTGCTGAGCTCCTTCTATCATATATCTAGTAGCACTATATCAATAAGGAGGAGGAAAAGAAAAATGAATAATAATAGTATTGGGAGTACACCAGCATTCTTTGTTGTTCTGCATTAGACTGAGATACAGAGAAAACACATTCAAGAGTCTGCACTCCACACAAAACAAGCCAACAAGGAACAAGAGAGGAGTGAATTAGAAAGGCAGGAAATCTTTAATAAATAGTTCTTCACCTTTATTTTATATGGTTCATAATTTGTGGGTTAACATCTTTTGGTACTACACATGTTAATTGATTTAAATGTGTATATATAATTTATATGTAAATGTGTATATAAATATATTTTTTAATGCTGTATTGTACATTTTACACCTGTCATTAGATTTATTATGTTGCATTTTATATCTATTTTTATGGTATTTTTATATTATTTTTATATCATTGTAGACTCCTGATGCAGGCCTTGTCACCGAAACATGGTCCATATCGAGTCAGATCAAAGAACTGTTTATTAAAGATTGCCTGCCTTTCTTGCCCAGTCCACTGTGTTCCTTGTTAGATTGTACTGCCACATACCCTAAAGTTTGTGTCTGGGTTAAGACATCTTTCCATAGAAGATCTGGTACTTTGGAGATGAATTTGTTTCTTTTAAATATCTCTATACTGCTCAAGAGCCATATGTAAAGATGGGTTTTTTAATTCAGATTTCTTATTTTATTCAGATTTTGCTCACACCTGTTTCAGTAGTAGCTCTATCCCACTGTCAATTGGTGTACCTCAGGGATCTGTCCTGGGACCTCTTCTTTTCTCCATCTACACTTCTTCCCTTGGTACTCTGATTTCATCCCATGATTTTCAAGATCATGTTTATGCTGATGACTCCCAGATCTACCTCTCAACACCAGAAATCTCAGCAGGAATCCAGGCCTGCCTGTCTGCTGCCTGGATATCTCACTGCCATCTGAAACTAAATATGACCAAAACTGAGCTTCTTATCTTTCCTCCTAAACCAACCTCTCTTCTTCCCCCATTCTCTATTTCAGTGGATAACACTCTCATCCTTCCTGTCTCATCAGCTCATAACTTTGGAGTCATCTTTGACTCCTCTCTTTCCTTCTCTGCACATATTCAGCAGACTGCTAAAACCTGTCGTTTGTTTCTCTATAAAATCATCAAAATTCGCCCTTTCCTTTCTTAGCACACTACCAGAACCCTTATTCACACTCTTATCACATCTCGCTTAGACAATTGCAACTTGCTTCTCACATGTCTCCAACTTAGCCATCTCTCTTCTCTTCAATCTGTTCAAAATTCTGCTGCACGACCTATATTCCGCCAGTGTCGCTATGCTCATATTAGCCCTCTCGTCACTTCACTGGCTCCCTATCCGTTTCCGCATACAGTTCAAACTCCTCTTATTGACCTATAAGTGCATTCACTCTGCAGCTCCTCAGTACCTCTCCACTCTCATCTCTCCCTACACTCCTCCCCGGGAACTCCGTTCACTGGGTAAATCTCTCTTATCTGCACCCTTCTCTTCCACCATTCCATTCCTTTTATCTTGCTGCACCATATGCCTGGAATAGACTTCCTGAGCCGGTATGTCAAGCACCATCTCCGTCCGTCTTCAAATGTAGGCTAAAAGGCCACCTTTTTTATGCTGCTTTTAACTCCTAACTCTTACTCAATTGTTCAGTATTTTATTTTATCACCCATATCTTAGTAATTCCCTTATTTGTTCTGTTTGTCTGTCCTAATTAGATTGTAAGTTGTCGAGCAGGGACTGTCTCTTCAAGCGTACAGTGCTGCATATGTCTAGTGGCGCTATAGAAATGATAAGCAGTAGTAGTAGGGGTGAATAAATGCCTTATTTTGATAGGCTTTGGTGCAAAGAGCAGAGTGAGGTTTACAGGTGTCTGCTCAATTCTGCTGTATCACAAGATTTCCCCTCCCCCACCCCTTTATATAATAGATTTATAAGGGTGCTTTTTTGGACTTGTCACACAGGCATCCTCTTATACATATCATCCTGTTAAAAGGCAATTCTATAAACTAGACACTAATATTTATGCGTGTAGTATGCATGCAAATGCTTAGAAAATACTAGCACAGGTGGATATATGCCAATTTTCCATCTAAACATTATTCTGTAAATACATGCCTATCTTGTACACACGAGTACAGCATGGCCGGGACATAGGCAGGACTCCCACTCATGCACATAACTTACAAAATACTGTTAAGTAACACACACTGCTGCCATTGCTGCTCTATGACTGGCGTAAGTGTAAGCGCCTCAATGTCTGGCATGCTGATACCAGGTTAGGCCAGTATTCCACAACAAAACCTAGGTGCCTTGATTCAGTTACAGAATAGGCTCCAACTGTGTGACCTCAGGACACCAAAATAACAGCTCCCGGTTACAGAATTAACCCCATAATGACCAACAAATTTTTTTTTTAAACAAGTTATCTGTTTTCATGTATTTAAAAAGCATTTATTAGAATATACTGGCTGCAAATAGAAAGTTTGTATTGCAACACTGAGAAACAAGTTTATACTATGGAAATAAAATTAATTACTTAATATAAGAACATAAACATTGCTTTCTAGGACAGACAATCAAGCCCAGTATCCTATTTCTAACAGTGGTCAATCAGTGTCAAAAGTACATGGCAAAATACTAAAAGAGTAAAATAAATTCTAGACTGCTTATCCCAGAAATAAGCTGTGGATTTTCCTAAGTCCATGTTAATAATGGCTTATGGACTTTTCCTTTTAAGAATTTCTCCAAACATTTTTAAAACTCCGCTAACTGCTTTTACCAAATTCCAAAGCTTAATTAAATAGTTAGTGAAGACATATTTTCTTCAGTTTTTTTTTAATTTGCTACTTAGTAGCCTCATAGTATGCACCCTAGTCCTTACACTTTTAGAAAAAATAAACAAGCGATTTACATCTACCAGTTTCACTCTACTCAGTATTTTATATATCTCTATCATATCTCCTTTCAGCCATCTTCTCCAAACTGAACAGCACTCAACTCTTTAGCCTTTCCTCAAGGGAAGTCATCCCATTCCCTTCATCATTTTTGACACCCTTCTCTGTACATTTTCTAATTCTACTATACCTTGTTTGAGATACGGTGACCAAACACAATATTCAAGGTGCAGTCACACCATGGAGAGATACAAAGGTATTAGTCTCAGTTTTGTTCTTCATTCCTTTCATAATAATTCGTAGAGGGAATTCTGAAACCTCTCGTACACAAAACTAACAGCTTCATACAAGACACCACAGACTTTCTGAATAAATTGAAAAATATCAAGCAATTACCACCAAACACCCTTCTGGTCACTATGGATGTAGAATCACTATACAGCAACATTCCACATGCGGATGGCATGCTTGCATGTGGTAGACTCCTAAAAACATCCACACTGGACCATCAATACTCACCAGAAACTATTACAAAATTAATCAAATTTATTTTAACTCACAACTACTTCCGCTTCAACAATGATATCTATCTACAAATAATGGGCACTGCGATGGGCACCAGGACAGCACCCCAATATGCCAACCTTTTTATGGCTGAGCTGGAAGAGACATTTCTGGATACATACCAGACCAAACCTCTAAAATACTACCGGTACATCGATGACATTTTTATGATTTGGACGGAGGGGGAAGAAACTCTGAAACAATTTTACTATTCCTTTAATACATACCATCCTGCAATCAGATTCAAAATTGACTACTCCCCAGAAAAAGTCAATTTTTTGGACACCACAGTCTCAATCAGTGATGGTTGTATACAAACATCTATATACAAGAAACCCACAGACAGATGCAGCTACCTTCCCAACTCCAGCTTCCACCCTTCACATACAAAAAGATCCATTATTTACAGCCAAGCCACAAGATACCACCGTATCTGCTCTGACCCAGGGGATAGAGACAGACACCTTGAAATCCTGACCACATCCTTCAAACAGAAAGGCTACAAACTCAAAATAATCTCCAGGAATATTGCCTCCTCTCTCAAAACACCCAGCGAGAATCTGCTACAGTACAAAGAAAAGAAAGCCACAGACAGAATCCCCCTTGTAGTTACATACAACCCAGAGCTGGAGAAACTGAGGAAAATCATAAGAGACCTACAGCCCCTACTCCAGGAGGATGAATTACTGAAAGAGATATTCCCATCCCCACCAGTGCTGGCCTTCCAACAGCCACCCAACTTAAAACACAAGCTAATCAGAAGTAAACCCCCAACACAGACTGAAAAAGAAAAGGGCACGTTTCCCTGTAACAGATCCAGCTGCAAGCTATGCCAAAACATTTCACAGGACCCCCCAGTCATTCACAAAGGAAAAACATTCAACATAAAGGAATCTTTCACATGCTCATCTTCCAATGTGGTATATATCATTCAGTGTAAAAAATGTAACGAAGGATGCTATATTGGCGAAACAGGCCAGATGCTTAAGACAAGATTCAATTTACAAATACACAACATGAAGAAAGCTGGTGCCAGTCAGATTCCCACCCCTGTGGGCCAACACTTTACAGGACCAGGACACTGCACTAGTGATTTCACAGTAAGAATCCTGAAAGGTAACTTTAAAACAATACAGGAACGTAAGACCTTTGAAGTCACAACGATTGAATATTTTGACACCGAACAGACAGGACTTAACAAGGACCTGGGTTTTATAGCCCATTATAAACCATAAAGTTGTATTTCTCTGTTTATCATTCTCCTCTAAACTACCCACACCCATCCTGTTAGACTATCAATGAAATGAAATGCTTTGATGTACCCATGCATAAATCCTACCCACCCCCACCTTGCTAGACTGTCATTGAAATGCTTTGAAGCTTCACTTATATATACTATCAACTAACACATTTGCTTATTTCCGATCTGACAAAGAAGGGCAACCTTCGAAAGCTAATCAAGAAATGTATTATGTCCAATAAAAAAGGTATCATCTTATTTTCTTTTCCATGTTTTATTTTGTTTGATTCCTATTGATAACCTTTAAGAGTGGACTAACATTTAAGAGTGGACTAACACGGCTACCACACCTCTCTACTTATAATAATTCCTAACATTCTATTTGCTTTCTTAGCTGCTGCTGCACACTGAGCAGAGGACTTCAATGTATCGTCAATAATGACACCTAGATGCTTTTCCTGGACAGTGACTTCTAATGTGGAACACATCATGTAGCTATAGTCTGGATTCCTCTTTCCTATATGCATCGCCTTACACTTGCTCACCATAAAATCCCAAATACTATATTGTTTTAATAGCACACACCTCTGGGGATAACAGATGACAAGTTCTCAAAGCTAAAATAGAAGACCGTCCCTTATATACACACAAAAGAACCATTATCTCAAAAAGGGGGGTCATGAACTTGATATACCACCTTTCTGTGGTACAACCAAAGCAGTTGACATATTCTATGCAAGTACTTTCTCTGTCCCTACTGGGTTCACAATCCATTTTTGTACCTGGGGCAATGGAGAGTTAAGTGACTTGCCCAGAGTCACAAGGAGCTGTTTTCAGATCACTACACTAACCATTAGACTACTCCTCCACTCCTCACATCTGCCAGAAATTATACTTATCTATACACCACATCTGTTTCTGTTCTTTCCTGAAAGCCATTGGTCTAGCTCCTATATAATGAGTGTAGGGGCCTACTTAGGAAAAGGTCATAAGGGCAAGCTACAGTTGATTCACTATTATTCTTTCATTAGCTCAAGAAAGATGGGGGGGTATAATTTACATCCATAGCCTTCAATTATTACAATTTTCTATCACTGATTAACAATTTTCCCACAAAACCAAATGCATATTACAATGTATATCTAGAGTCATCATTCAAAGGCACTGGCCAGAGAATCACGTTTTTCAGTATATGGCACATTTTGCTTATTCCATAGGCAAAAATATAAAAGATTAAAGAGATAAAGCCATCTCAATTACGGGACATACTTAATGCGTTACATGTTTGCTATGTCTATACACTACTCAAATTCTTTTACACAATGTAAAACAGGGGAACAATAATCTACTTCAAAAACATTATAACTGAAGTGCTTAGTTCCAAAACCTCTTAATTGCAAAAAGCTGTTTTCTGGATAAATGAACGTTTTTATTTTCAAGAAGTCTAGTCAACACAGAAACATTTTTAACTGAATATCATACACCTTACAAATAAAGGACTGTTAGTGCCAATTTTGCACATCCTATGGCTATTAATGAAAGCAGTCTGCTCCCAGTATAAACTTCACAGGTTTTGGAACTAAGCTTTTCAATTATCCAGGCCCTTATTCATGAAAGCACATTACAGCACTTTTTTGGGTGATCGGGTCTACTAAAAAAAATATACAAGTTCATAAGTAATGTCACACTGGGAAAAGACCAAGGATTCATCGAGCCTGGCATCCTGTCCACGACAGCGGCCAATTCAGGCCAGGGGCACCTGGCAAGCTTCCCAAACGTACAAACATTCTATACATGTTATTCCTGGAATTGTGGATTTTTCCCAAGTCCATTTAGTAGTGGTTTATGGACTTGTCCTTTAGGAAACCGTCTAACCCCCTTTTAAACTCTGCCAAGCTAACCGCCTTCACCACGTTCTCCAGCAACGAATTCCAGAGTTTAATTATGCATTGGGTGAAGAAACTTTTTCTCCGATGTGTTTTAAATTTACTACACTGTAGTTTCATCGCATGCCCCCTAGTCCTAGTATTTTTGGAAAGCGTGAACAGATGCTTCACATCCACCTGTTCCACTCCACTCATTATTTTATATACCTCTATCATGTCTCCCCTCAGCCGTCTCTTCTCCAAGCTGAAAAGCCCTAGCCTCCTCAGTCTTTCTTCACAGAGAAGTCGTCCCATCCCCGCTATCATTTTAGTCGCCCTTCGCTGCACCTTTTCCAATTCTACTATATGTTTCTTGAGACGCGGCGACCAGAATTGAACACAATACTCAAGGTGCGGTCGCACCATGGAGCGATACAACGGCATTATAACATCCTCACACCTGTTCTCCATACCTTTCCTAACAATACCCAACATTCTATTCGCTTTCCTAGCCGCAGCAGCACACTGAGCAGAAGGTTTCAGTGTACTATCGACGACGACACCCAGATCCCTTTCTTGGTCCGTGACTCCTAACGTGGAACCTTGCATGACGTAGCTATAATTCGGGTTCTTTTTTCCCACATGCATCACCTTGCACTTGCTCACATTAAACGTCATCTGCCATTTAGCCGCCCAGTCTCCCAGTCTCGTAAGGTCCTTCTGTAATTTTTCACAATCCTGTCGTGAGTTAACGACTTTGAATAACTTTGTGTCATCAGCAAATTTAATTACCTCGCTAGTTACTCCCATCTCTAAATCATTTATAAATATATTAAAAAGCAGCGGTCCTAGCACAGACCCCTGGGGAACCCCACTAACTACCCTTCTCCATTGTGAATACTGCCCATTTAACCCCACTCTCTGTTTCCTATCCTTCAACCATTTTTTTTTTTTTTAAACTCATGTTTATTAACATAAAGCACAGTAACAGGACACAAGCAATGTAAAAAAACGTTACAAAACGGATCTAACCAGTCCTTTCTCATGCAAGTACCAATTTTTCAACATTTTCCCCCCTCCCTCCCCCTCCCTCCCCCTCCCATTTCCACACCACCCTCCCCCCCCATCCTCAGGAATTCAAGACTCTACTGCGGGCTACTGAAGTCAATGTGTCCCAAAAGGGTGCCCAGGCTGTACAGAAAAGGTCTCCCTTAATCCCTGCCAAATCCGCAATGCCACTGCGTTCAAGTGAGCACATGTAAATCATGAGTGAACGCCATTGGGCTAAAGTGGGGGTGTCTGTGGTCATCCAAAGTTGTAAAATTGCTTTTTTCCCCATCAGTAAAGTTCTGTGTAAAAAGGTACGCAAGCCTGGCTTAGGCTGTCCTTGTATAGAGTAGTCCCCGAATAGTTGATTGGGAGTATGTCGCCATCTCACTCTCCACATGGATGAAACGTGTAACGCCAAGGCCCTCCAGAATTGTTGAATAACAGGGCAGGACCAGAACATGTGACTCAAATGGGCATTTTCTTTTCCACACTTGCGGCAGCAGTCAGAGTCACACAAAGTGGCCCGGTGTGCTCTCCTGGGTGAGATGTGCAGGCGAAAGAGAAACTTGTACTGTATTTCCCACCAGCTTTTGCAGTCAATTTGTAGGTACCAGCCAAAATGGACTTGATGGCCTCCGGGGTTATTTGTGTAGACAGTTCCAATGTCCACTGCTGTGCCACCCGTTCAAAATCAGAAGAGTGCAGATGGTCTCTCAAGTGCGCATGAAAATACTTCAAGGGGATCCTGAGTTGCGCATCAAGTCCAAGCATCGAGTTAAAATATTCATACACTTCCATAGATAAGTCTTTCTTAGTTAAGGAATGCACATAGTGTTGGAGCTGCAGAAATGCAAATGGATCTTTCCTGTGCAAATGAAACGCTCTGTTTATTTCTGGGAGCAATTTAATCTCACCCTGATCTGTTACCACCTGACTCAAAAAGGAAATTCCCTTGGCCTCCCATTCGCGGAATGTTCTAGAGGTGTCTCCCACTGGGAACTCTGGATTGCCCCGTAGTGATAGCAAAGGAGAGACCGATTTGTTTAAGCCAAAAAACTTGCATAGCCATCTCCAAGCCTGGCTTAATGGACAAAGCACAGGGCCCGCCATTCCCAAATCCTGAGATGGTCTCTTACCCTGATGTAGCCAATTAGAAAAATGTAAGGACCCTAGCCAGCTAGTTTCCGCTGTTGTGAGGGAGAAATGGTTAGTGGACCGAAACCAATCCGATATGTGGCGCATGCTACTTGCCACGGAGAACAAGCGAAGGTCCAGCAAACCCAGACCCCCCTTGACTCTTGGGAGAATGGCTCTATTTATAGTCATGCGCGCCCGTTTCCCTTGCCACAAAAATAGATTTAATTTTGCCTTCAACCATTTTTCATCCCCAGCAGTCAGGAACATGGGTAGAGTTTGGAAAGCATATATCCAAACGGGGAATAAAACCATGTTGTAAAGTGCTACTCTACCCATCAATGAAATTGGGAGGGCTTGCCAGCACTGGAGGGACCGGGCTACCCGCCCCTTCAGGTGTACCATATTTCGTGAATATAATGAGTGCAAATCAATAGGGATTTTCACTCCCAGGTAAGTCACCTCTTCCTGAGCCCACTGTAAGGGAAAGGGACCCTCCCAATTCAACTGAATCTCTGCTTTAGATGGAAGTGCTGTAGATTTCTGTAAGTTCAAACTAAGCCCTGAGTACAATCCAAATTCATCAATGGCGGCCAGGACCCTGGGGAGGGACTGTTGAGGATGAGTCAAAGTTAAGAGAATATCATCCGCAAAAGATAAGACTTTTACCCGTTGGCCCGGGAGAGATACCCCACAGATATCCGGGTCTTTCTCCAAAGTGCGCAATAATGGCTCTACGTATAATAAAAATAATAAAGGAGAGAGGGGGCATCCTTGTCTAGTACCAGCTCTGATCCGCAGTGAGGGGGACTTTATCTCATTAATTAGGAGTCTGGCTACGGGCTCTCTATACAACACTTTAATTGCTTCTAAAAACCAGCCTCCTATTCCCACGTATGATAGTACTTGGAACAAATATTCCCACCGCACTCTATCGAACGCCTTCTCGGCGTCTAGACTAACCAACAGCAGATCAGCATCCTTGGCATGACAGTGTGCAATTGCCAATAGTACTTTGCGGACATTAAGCACTGAGTTCCTATCTCTCATAAATCCCACTTGGTGCTCCCCGATCAGGGTATTCATACAGGGGGCTAGCCGATCTGCTAAGACCCGGGCTAGGATTTTAAGGTCCACATTAATAAGGGAGATAGGCCTATATACGATTCCACTCTATCACTTGGTTTGCCCGGTTTTGGGATCAGGGTAATTAAAGCCTCGTTGCTCCCCAAGGGCAGCTCCCCTCGTTCTATCACTTCTTCAAAATATTCAATGAAGGGGCCTATAAACTGTGGGGGCAGGGCTTTATAGTATTCAGCTGAGAACCCATCTGGGCCTGGAGCAGAACCCAGGGGGAGAGACTTCAGCACTCTCTGAATTTCCTGTGCCTGCAGCGGATTCGCGAGCACTCTCTGGGCTGAAGGGGGGAGGCGGGGAAGCCCCGCATCCACCAGATAATCCTCCACCGTCATATCTGTAAATTCTCCCTTTCCTGAATATAATTTAGAAAAATAGGCATGGAACACCTGAGCAATCCCCTCTGTAGACTGAATCCTGTCCCCCTCGGGAGTCAATATTGATGCAACCAATTTTCTCTGACTACGTGCTCTCACCATTTGCGCTAACAGTTTTCCGGGTTTATTCCCATATTTACGGTAATTGAATCCCCTTACGGTTAGTCTCCTTTGAGTTTGTTCGTGAATTAAGGAATTAAGGGCAACTCTAGTGGAGGACAATAAATCACTCGCCTCCGGGGAGGGGTTCTGCAAGTACTGCGCTTTTGCTAAACGTAAGGTACGTTCTAGCCGAATTATTCCCGCAGCCAGTCTCTTTACTCTAGCACTCGTGTATGCAATGATGGCCCCCCGCAAGACTGCTTTCGAGGCTTCCCACAGAATTACTGGGGAATCACAGGAATCCTGATTGTTTATGAGATATTGTTCCCACTGAGCTTTTATGTATTCATTAAATTTTTTGTCTTTATGTAAATAAGCAGGATATCTCCAAAAGTAAGTCTGTTCCCCCGGGGCATTAAACTGCAACTCTGTCCAGATCAAGGAATGGTCAGTAATTTCCATAGGGCCTATCTCAGCCTGAGTAATTTGAGAGAACAAGGAATGCTGCACCAATATATAATCCAACCTCGACCACGAATGGTGGACCCTAGACTGGTGTGTAAAATCTATTGTTGAAGGATGAAGCAGTCTCCACGGATCTACCAAATCTAGAGACTGACACAGAGCTGATAACCCCCTCTGTCCCCGTCTCTCATTGGGCAGAGTTCCTGCGGATCTATCCACCTCTGGGTCCAGTACTTGATTGAAATCTCCCGCCCACACCCAGGGGGCGTCAGAATATCGCAGACCCAGAGAAATTAAAGATTGAAAGAAAAGGGGGGAATATGAGTTTGGTCCGTACACCGCACACAAATACAAATGCTGTCCATACAAGGTCAGTCGGACTAAGACCACTCTACCCTCCCGATCCCTGTATATCAGCTTAGGCTGGCATAGGATACCCTTCCTAATCAATATCGCTACACCACTTCTTTTAGCCCCAGATGATGAGTAAAAACACTCTCCCACCCATTGCTGTTTTAGTTTCTCATGTTCTTGATCGCTCAACTTCGTCTCCTGGAGGCACGCAATAGAGACCCTATGCCGCTTCAGCTGGGCTAATATCTTGATCCGTTTAATCGGGGAAGAAATCCCCGATACATTCCAAGACATCAGTCGCACTGGGACCCTATGGGATCAAGTTAAATCAGTGAAGTTTGTTGACGTTTCACCACTGTGGGAACCCCAGGAGGCCCAGCCCCTCCCCCCGGGGGGTTTTATACTCCAATGACTATAAATGCTGACTCCAGCCCGCCCTTCTATTCTACCTTGGGTACATCCTGAAGAGAATCCCACCCATCCCTCCCTCCCTCTTTCCCTACTCCCCTCCCTCTTCTCCCCCCTCCCACCCTTCCCTTTTGCCCATCCAAAAACCATACTCTCCTGTCTAGCAACTGGATAGAGGTCACTTCCATGCTAGAGGCCCCCCCGGCCCTCCCCACCAACAGTCGCAATATCTCAGTCCTTATAGTGTCACAGTTCTCACATTTTACCAATACCTTCTCTTTATTCCCGTTACACACATGGATTAACTTTCAGGTCTCTGTCGCAGCATCCATCCCACTATCTGATGTGGTGTCTAGGTGCTGGACGAAATTATGTGCTTCTTCCGCGTTATTAAATGCTTTCCAGCCATTACCTTGCTTGATTTTCAACACCGCGGGGTAAAGAAGCATGAATTTAATTTTCTGTCCATAAAGCCTCTGACAAATGGGATTAAATTGCTTTCTTCGTTCCTGCAATGCAGTGGAGTAATCTTGAAATATACGGATCAGCTTTCCATCATATTTAGTTGAGTCCCGCTTCTGCCGGTATCCACGGAGAATTTCCTCCTTGTGTAGATAGTTATGAATTTTAATGAGAACTACTCGCGGGGCCTGGCGGCCATCTTGGAGGCGCCCCACACGATGAGCCCGTTCAAGGCACAGTGGGCCCATGCTATCCGAGAGCGCGAACTCTCTCTTCAGCCACTGTTCTAACTCCGTGGCCAAGAATCTGTCACCAACCGATTCTGGGAGCCCTACGATTCGTAGATTTGCTCGGCGCGATCTGTTCTCTAGATCGTCGATTTTCGCCAACAGTTGCTCAATCGTGCCATTTTGTTTCTTCATCTGTGCCGCAGTAGAAATACACGTGTCCTCTAACTCCGAGACACGGCGCTCGAGTTCTCCTGTACGATTTGTGGTCTCCGTTAAAGAAGATGTCAGAGTAGCGATCTGGGACGCCAGCTGTTCAAATTTCGGTGACAGTGCTAGCCCTACCGCTTCCGTAAGTTGTTTTAATTGCTTCGGGGTAAAAGTAGGGCTGTCGCACTTTGCGTGTTCTTCGTCGCCGCTCAGCGCTTTTGATTTTTCTTTTTCCTTTTTTGCGCTTCTAGCGGGCAAGCTTTTAAGTTGCGGTTCCACAAATTTATCCATTAGATGTTCTTAGTGATCCGCTATCAATTCCAGGACTGGATTCCAAGGTTTTAATCAGTTAATTGGTGTAGATTGACGGAGGAACCTCAGAGAGCACAGAAACACGTCTTGAGCCCTCTAGCGCATCACGTGACCTCCCTTCCACCATTTTTTAATCCACAATAGGACATTTCCTCCTATCCCATGACCCTCCAATTTCCTCTGTAGCCTTTCATGAGGTACCTTGTCAAACGCCTTTTGAAAATCCAGATACACAATATCAACCGGCTCCCCTTTGTCCACATGTTTGTTTACTCCTTCAAAGAATTGAAGTAAATTGGTGAGGCAAGATTTCCCCCCACAAAAGCCATGCTGACTTGGTCTCAGTAATCCATGTCCTTGGATGTGCTCTGTAATTTTGTTTTTGATAATAGCCTCTACCATTTTCCCCGGCACCGACGTCAGACTCACCGGTCTATAATTTCCCGGATCTCCCCTGGAACCTTTTTTTAAAAATTGGCGTTACATTGGCCACCCGCCAATGTTCCGGTACCACACTCGATTTTAAGGATAAATTGCATATCACTAGTAGCTCCGCAAGCTCATATTTCAGTTATATCAGTACTCTAGGATGAATACCATCCAGTCCAGGAGATTTGCTACTCTTCAGTTTGCTGAACTGCCCCATTACGTCCTCCAGGTTTACCGTGAAGTCATTAAAGTTTCGACTCCTCCACTTGAAATACCATTTCCGACACCGGTATCCCACCCAAATCTTCCTCGGTGAAGACCAAAGCAAAGAATTCATTCAATCTCTCTGCTATGTCTTTATCTTCCTTGATCGCCCCTTTTACCCCTCGGTCATCCAGCGGCCCAACCGATTCTTTTGCCACCTTCCTGCTTTTAATATACTGAAAAAAAAAATTGGCTATTTTTTTTTGCCTCTAATGCTATCTTTTTTTCATAATCCCTCTTGGTCTTCTTTATCTGCGTCTTGCATTTGCTTTGACACTCCTTATGCTGCTTCTTGTTATTTTCAAACGGTTCCTTCTTCCATTTTCTGAAGGCGTTTCTTTTAGACCCAATAGCTTCCTTTGCCTCACTTTTCAACCATGCCGGCTGTCTTTCGGACTTCCGTCTTTCTTTTCTAATTCATGGAATATGTTTGGCCTGGGCCTCCAGGATGGTATTTTTGAACAGCGTTCATGCCTGTTGTACAGTTTTTACCCTCTCAGTTGCCCCCTAAGTTTTTTTTTAACCATTCTTCTCATTTTATCATAGTCTCCTTTTTTAAAGTTAAACGCTAACGTATTTGACTTCCTGTGTATAGTTACTTCAAGGTTGATATCAAAACTGATCATATTATGATCACTGTTATCAAGCGGCCCCAGTACCATAACGTCCCTCACCAGATCATGCGCTCTACTAAGGACCAAGTCTAGAATTTTTCCTTCTCTCGTCGACTCCTGCTCCAGCTGCTCCATAAAGCTATCCTTGATTTCATCAAGGAATTGTACCTCTCTAGCGTGTCCCGATGTTACATTTACCCAGTCTATATTTGGATAATTGAAGTCACCCATTTTTATCACATTGCCCATTTTGTTTGCGTCTCTGATTTCTTTTATCATTTCTGCGTCTACCTGCTCATCCTGGCGAGGTGGATGGTAGTACACTCCTATCTCTGTCCTTTTCCCTTTTATTCATGGAATTTCAACCCACAATGATTCAAAGGTGTGATTTGTGTCCTGCTGAATTTGTAATCTATCTGAGTCAAGGTTCTCGTTAATATACAATGCTACCCCTCCATCAGTCCGGTCCACCCTATCACTACGATATACTTTGTACCCCGGTATGACAGTGTCCCACTGGTTAGCCTCCTTCCACCAGGTCTCAGTAATGCCTATTATATCCAATTTTTCATTTAGTGCAATATATTCCAACTCTCCCATCTTATTTCTTAGACTCCTAGCATTTGCATATAGACATTTCAGAGTATGTTTGTTGTTCCTATTTGCATGATGCTTAGTACTTGACACTATTGATTTGCCATCTTTTGTCTGATCTTTAGTTGTATTTAAGGGCACCTGGCCTACCACGGTCTGTTGTGCAACCTCACTATCCAGAAACCCTATCGTCCCTGTTTGTGAGGTATCCTTGCAAGATACCTTATCCCGAACCATGCGATTTTGAGCGACTGTCTGCCTGCTGTTAATGGTAACAAGAGTTACCATCTTTGAATAAATCCTCCTATTAGTCATTTCCACTGCATGGAATATTACATGGGCTGAACAAAAAGAATGGTTAGGACACAAATTATGGTGCACTGTAGTTGCATATGCACCAAAAAATTACAGATGTCAATGGCTAAACTGTATACAAAATATAATCATTGGTTTGAAGATCTGTGGTGGTTCGTGATCATGAACTCCAATAAGATTGGCGATAAGGTGATCAAGAAATTCTGCTCAATCATACAGAATCTAGATGACTTTTTCAGTTAGGCACCACAGCCTATGCGCTTGAATAAGGATTTTGATTGAAATGTATTTTATGACAGATTTGCAAAGTTTACAATATTTCAATGCAGTTTCAAAGCGAAGATACTTACCTGTAGCAGATATTCTCCAAGGAGAGCAGGCCTCATATTCTCAGATGTGGGTAAACGCGACCCACGTTGCCTAGTCCGGAACAGCTTTGTGGAGCACAACACACCCTCCACTGCACATGCACGAGTACATTCCTGTCCGCTGTAAGAGCATGGGATCCGAAGTACAATACTATAGCATATGAAAACAAGAACCGGAGGTGGGAGGGTTGTGAGACTATAAGGCCTGCTGTCCTCAGAGAATACCTACTACAGGTAAATATCTTTGCTTTCTCCAAGGACAAGCAGACCTATTGTTCTCACACGTGGGGAATTACTAGCAACCAGACTCACCGAAAACAATAACTATTAGTTAATCGGGCCTCGGAATGGTGAGGGCAGAACACAGATCAACCTGACACTGTATACAATCTGAGTAACTGTGCAGTCTGGAACAGAACAACACAGTGGAAGATTTGTAACACAGTGGACACCCCGGAGGGAGTGGAAAACATGAAAAAGGATCTGAAAAAGCTAGAAGAATGGTCTAAGGTTTGGCAATTAAAATTCAATGCGAAGAAATGCAAAGTGATGCACTTAGGGAGTAGAAATCCAAGAGAGGCGTATGTGTTAGGCGGTGAGAGTCTGCTAGGTAAGGATGGGGAGAGGGATCTTGGGGTGATAGTATCTGAGGATCTGAAGGCGATGAAACAGTGTGACAAGGCGGTGGCCGTAGCTAGAAGGTTACTAGGCTGTATAGAGAGAGGTGTGACCAGCAGAAGAAAAGAGGTGTTGATGCCCCTGTACAAGTCGTTGGTGAGGCCCCACCTGGAGTATTGTGTTCAGTTTTGGAGGCCGTATCTTGCTAAGGATGTAAAAAGAATTGAAGCGGTGCAAAGAAAAGCTACGAGGATGGTATGGGATTTGCGTTACAAGACGTACGAGGAGAGACTTGCGGACCTGAACATGTATACCCTGGAGGAAAGGAGGAACAGGGGTGATATGATACAGACGTTCAAATATTTGAAAGGTATTAATCCGCAAATGAACCTTTTCCAGAGATGGGAAGGCGGTAGAATGAGAGGGCATGAAATGAGATTGAAGGGGGGCAGACTCAAGAAGAATGTCAGGAAGTATTTTTTCACGGAGAGGGTGGTGGATGCTTGGAATGCCCTCCCGCAGGAGGTGGTGGAGATGAAAACTGTAACGGAATTCAAACATGCGTGGGATAAACATAAAGGAATCCTGTGCAGAAGAAAGGGATCCTCAGGAGCTTAGCCTAGAACGGGTGGCAGAGCTGGTGGTTGGGAGGCGGGGCTAGTGTGGGCAGACATATACGGTCTGTGCTGGGGCTGGTGGTTGGGAGGGGGGACTAGTGCTGGGCAGACTTTTACGGTCTGTGCCGGGGCTGGTGGTTGGGCGGCGGGGATAGTGCTGGGCAGACTTATACGGTCTGTGCCAGAGCCGGTGGTGGGTGGCAGGGATAGTGCTGGGCAGACTTATACGGTCTGTGCCAGAGCTGGTGGTTGGGAGGCGGGGTTGGTGGTTGGGAGGCGGGGATAGGGCTGGCCAGACTTATACGGTCTGTGCACTGAAGAGGACAGTACAAATAAAAAAAGTAGCACATATGAATTTATCTTCTTGGGCAGACTGGATGGACCGTGCAGGTCTTTTTCTGCCGTCATCTACTATGTTACTATGTAGAACAAAATGGGCCTAGGAAGCTGAAGTTGGATTCTAGACTCTAAACAGATTTTGCAATACTATCTATCCAAACCAACTGTCGCGTTGGGTATCCTGCTCAAGGCAGCAGTGAGATGTGAATGTGTGGATAGAAGATCACATTGCAGCCTTGCAAATTTCTTCAATGGAGGCTGACCGCAAGTTGGCTACTGACATAGCCATGGCTCTGACATTCTGATCTTTGACAGAACCCTTCAGGATCGGCCCAGCCTGGACATAAGTGAAAGAAATGCAATCTGCCAGCCAATTAGAGATGGCATGTTTCCCGATGGCAACCCCATCCCTTTGGGATCAAAAGAAAGAAAAAGTTTGGTGGAGTGTCTATAGGGCTTAGTCTACTCCAAGTAAAAGGCCAATGCTCGCTTGCAGTCCAAAATGTGCAAGGTGCTCTCGCCAGAATGGGCACGAGATCAGGGAAAGAATGTTGGGAAGACAATCAACTGGTTCTGATGAAATTTCTGCGTCAACACCAACTTAAGCGGGAACTTAGGGTGAATGCGGAGGACTACTCTGTTGGGATGAAACTTAGTATAAGGTGCGTCCACTACTAAGGCCTGTAACTCACTGACCCTACGAGCTAAAGTAACAGCCACCAAGAAAATGACCTTCCAGGTCAAGTACTTCAGATGACAGGTATCAAGTGGCTCAAAAGGAGCTTTCATAACCTGGGTGAGAACGACATTTAGGTCCCATAACAAAGGTGAAGGTTTGACAGGGGGCTTTGAGAAAAGCAAATCTTTCATGAACCGAACTACAGGCTGTCCAGAAATGGGCTTACCCTCTACACATTGATGATAAGCATTAATTGCACTGAGGTGAACTTTTATGGAGTTGGTCTTAAGGTCAGACTCAGAAAAGTGTAGAAGATATTCAAACAGGGTCTGTGTAGGGCAGGAAATGGGATCTGGGGGCCTGCCCTCACATCAGACAGAAAACTTTCTCCATGTAAAAGAGTAACACCTCTTAGTGGAATCTTTCCTGGAAGCTAGCAAGACCTGGGAGACACCTTCTGAAAGACACAAGGAAGCAAGTTTTAGACTCTCAACATCCAGGCCGTGAGAGCCGGAGACAGGAGATTGGGATGCAGAAGAGATCCCTCGTTCTGCATGATGAAGGTCAGAAAACACTCTACTCTCCACAGTTCTTCAGAGAATAACTCCAGAAGAAGAGGGAACCAGATCTGCCAGGGCCACTAAGGAGTGACCAGAAACATGGACCCAAAGTCTTGCTTGAGCTTCAGCAAAGTCTTCCCCATGAGAGTTATGGGAAGATACACATACAGAAGACTTGTTTACCAATGAAGGAGGAAGGCATCTGACACTAGTCTGTTGTGGGCCTGAAGCCTGGAACAGAACTGAGGGACTTTGATTGATCTGAGTGGCAAAGAGATCCATCGAGGGAGTGCCCCACTCTCAGAAAATGCCCATGTTGAGAGACACTTGTGCAGTTGCATGACCCTGCTCAGTAAATCAGCCAGGCTGTTGGTTTTGCCCACCAGACAAGTGGCACGAAGGAGCATACCATTCTGCAGAGCCCAACGCCACATCCGAATGGCCTCCTGACGCAGAGGAAGTGATCCAGTGCACCCCTGCTTTTTGGTGCAATATATTCTGACCTGATTGTCTGTTTGAATGAATACAATTTGGTGAGACAGCCGATCTCTGAGAACCTTTAGAGTGTTCCAAATAGCCCTCAGGAGATTGATCCTGAGATCCGCTTCCTGGGCAGACCAAGCACCTTGAATGTGAATTCCTTCTATATGAGCTCCCCATCCCAGGTGAGATACATCTGGCATCAGCACTTTTTGTGGCCAAAGAACTTGGAACAGAAGTCCCAGAGTCAACGTGGATCGAATGGTTCACCACAAAAGGGAGCGAGCAAGCTCTGGGGACACTCGGATGACATCCTCCACATTTTCCATGGCTTGGTACCACTGAGAAGCTAGGGTACATTGGGTAGTTCTCATGTGAAGACATGTCATGGGCGTCACAAACTGTGGACATCTGCCAAGCCATGGCCTGCTAAGAGGTTTGAATCTGAGAAGCCAGTGCAACTAGAGCATCCGCTCTAGGCCCTAGGAGGAAGGCTCAAACCTTCTGTGTATGAATTCCAATTGCTGGACAGATTACAGATGGGATTTGGAGTAGTTTGACGTGCTCTTCACCAGCCAGTCATCCAGATAAAGGAACACATGGATTCTCAGTCTGCTTAGCAATGCTGCAACTACCACTAGACATTTGGTAAAAACCCTGGGAGATGACACAAAACTATAAGGTGATACTGGAAGTGCTGTGTTCTCAGACAAAATTGCAGATACTTCTGTGAAAAGTATTGGGATGTGTGTGTAAGCATCCTTCAAGTCCAGCTAGCCAAGCCAATCATTTTCCTGTGTCCAGGGAAACCATTCTGAACTTTTCTTTGACCAGAAATTTGTTCAGGGTACTAAGGGCTAGGATGGGATGCATCCCCCTGTTTTCTTTTGTACAATGAAGAACCTGGAGTAGAATCCTTGCCCTTCCTCCCCTGGTGGAATGGGCTTGACTGATGGGCCTTTAGAAGGGCTGAGAGTTCCTCTGCAAGTACTTGCTCTTGCTGAGAGCTGAAGTGATGAGATCTCGGAGGGTGATTTGGTGATCTTTGTCACTAATGCAGGACGTATCCGAGATGGACTATTTGAGGAACCCACCAGTTGGTGGTTACAAGGGACCACCTTTCTTGGAAAAACTTCAGCCTCCCCCCAAACGGCAAGTCATCCAATACAGTCACTGTTACTGCAGCTACGTTCTACTGGAGCCAGTCAAAAGCTTGCCCCCTTACTTCAACTGGGGAGCTATTGGAACCTTAGGTGCATGCTGTTGACGTGAATGAGCACACTGGGTTTGAGCCTGTTGAGGCAGGTGAGAGGAGGTGGCATACCTATCATATCTGCGAGTAGTAGGCACCCCTCCTTGACTTGCCAAAAAACCTCTTAGAGGAGGAGGCAGATACAAAAGGCGCCCATCAGGTGAGAGAATGGATGGTATCAGTATGTTTCTTGATTTGGTCAGCAACCTCCTCCACCTCTCCAAAAAGGTTATCCCCCCCAGCAAATGGCATCTGTCAACCTCTGATGAAATTCCGGTTCCAATTCAGAGACGCACATACATGACAGTCTGTACATCAATGGGTAGAGATACTGGAAGCCCCATCAAAAGTGTCATAGGCACCTCTGGCCAAGAACTTATGACACACCTTCTGTTGCTTGGCCAAATGGTGAAGCGATTCAGCCTGCTCCAGAAGGACAGTGTTATAGCAGCTTGTGCACAAAGTCCCACAAGTACACCCTCACGAAGAGCTGGTAAGACTGAATATGGGAGATGAGCATAGAGGCCTGAAACAGCTTACGCCCAAAAGAGTCTAAGGTTGTAGCTTCCATGCCCGGGAGCACTGAAGCATAGTCTCTAGAACTCTTGGCCCTTTTGAGGGTGGATTCAACCACCAGAGAATGATGAGGCAGCTGAGGCTTATCAAACTCAGGGGTACTCAATCCGGTGTCAATTTTTTGGGGGGGAAGTACCGGGACAGACAGAGGGGACTCCCAATTTTGCATGAGGACATCATGTAAGATCTCATGAAGTGGGACTACCACAGCTTCTCTAGGACAGGACCTTGAGCACCTAGGCCCTGGGCTCATCCTCCACCTCCAAAGGAAATGGAATGGCTGCTGCCAGTTCCTTAAAAAAAGAAAAGGCTCTCTGGAGGAGACTTTCGCCTTTCCTGTGGAGGGGAGGGGTCAGACTTCATCCCATAAGACTCCTATTCTGAGAAGTACCAAGGGCCATCTGACTCTCAAGAGCGCTCCTCATCGGTATCGGACAAAACCTCCTCTGGAGAAGGCTGAGACCGAGCCTGCCTCGACCTAGAGGAGCCATGTCCCTGAGAGGGGCATGGAGGAGTTGGCTCCCGCATCAACTATGGAAAAGCTTCCTCTACCAACACTGAGGGTGTGCTGGCTTGGACGGCAGTCAACATCGGGGCCTCGCACAACACTGGTGTCAGAGGCCTTACCACAGGCTGAGGGTCAAGCGAGGCTAGAGCTAGAAGCATGGCAGGCACAAGCACCCTCAATGCCGATGCACTCTGTTGAATGAAGCCAGCTAGCAGTTCAGGGAATAACATCCGAATGAGCTCATCAAGGGCAGACACCGGGAAAGGCTGGGGCATCGGCTCAGAGACAGTCTGCCAGGACTGATGGGGTTGAGACATGAGGCTGGTCCTGGCTGCAGGGAGACCATCACAACAGCACCACATGAGGGGGAGTGGACTTACTGGTGCCAACGCTTCTCAGGTGCCAATTCCCTCGGCATCCCAGCACCATGTGTCAAGGGGGATTGATGCCGATGCTTCTTGTCCTTCACTCAATGCCAGTCATTAAGACTCCTTGGTGCCGATGAGGACAGCATCAAACCCTCCCATCACCTCGGGGTCGGGTCCGACGCAGTTCGGTCCTGGGGGCTCTGCAGAGGCAAGTACCCACTCAATGCACAACTGCTCTCAGTGATACAAGTCTAGCAGCCATACAGATTGATACCCCCAAGGCCGACGCAACACCCAATGCCGATGTTGAGGATTCGGGCCGAGCTTCAAAAATCTTCTCACGTTGAGCCTCTCTGGCCAATTAAGTCATTTTCTTCAAGCGAAGACACAGGACACAGTTGTAAGGGCTATGATCAGGCCCCAAACACGGAAGACACCAAGAATGGGTGTCTTTACCAGAGATGGTCCCATTGCACCAGGAACAGTGCTTAAAGCCACTGAGAACCTTTATGACATGGAAGGAAAAACTTCCATGGCCAAATCAAATGACTCGATGGTGCCAAAAAAGGGACAAAGCACTCAAGCAAAAACAAAGAGAGAACCCGACCGGAGTCTAGGTCTAAGTGCAGCCGAACGACATGGAAAAAGAAAAGAAATTTTAAAGTGGGAAAAAAATGACTAAAAAAATAAGGGAAGGAAAAAAGAAAAATGAATGCGGGAAACAGAGACAAAAGCATGGCAAAATAACATGCCAAAAGCAACTCAAAAACCCTTTGTGAACCAGGCTTATGAGGAGCAGAAAAAAATGGCGTCCACTCTTCACTGCGGTAAAAAAAGAAATGCAGATCTCGAGCTCTTGCGACAGGCAGGAAGGCACACACACATGCGCAGTGGAGCGTGTCTCACACTACACAAAGCTTTTATAAACCAACCAATTATAAGTTACACACTGGGAAACGCGGGTCGCATTTACCCACGTGTAAAAATTGGCCTGCTTGTCCTTGGAGAATTAAGGTATGTATTATGAATGATGGGGTCCAGATAAAAGGCAGAATATATTCATACACTCATTGTTACAGAAAGAAATATCTGAAAAATAAACAAGATATTTTCTTTGACAGTTGATAAATATGTTAGAATATGAAATATAACAAATGATTGTTTTATTTAATCAAAAATTTCAAATATGTTATGGGAATGCATAATGTTCATTTGATAAGGATGTGAGAGTTATCAATCACTGGAAAGCAGGTGCAGGTGATGACTGGCGGATCAGATTTTTAGTTCCCATCAATATGATCTATTGCTTGCATTAAAAAGTATGCTGAACTGACAGTGAGCCTTTGTATGCAGCAAATACGAAGGAAGTTGTGACTGTTGAAGAAATAATAAAGAATTTCCAGCCCCTGAAGGAGAAATTCCTCAAAATACATTAGGTATTAAGGGAAATATTATTTTTAAAATTTGACATAAAATTTTTATATCGAGTTTGAGAGTATATATATAAATAAATAAATACAACAGTTACAATTTCTATCTATATATAAAAGAAAAAGCCTAGAGAATTTAGTACTTGGTACACCATACGATTACCATGGTAAATCTTGGTAAACAGGGAATACCCAAGATACAAAATACATACAATAGCCCCAATTTTGAAAACAGGAAACATTTTCATGATGAGAATGATAGCCAGCTTTTAAAGTCACTAATCAGTATATAGGTATTTTTTTCTGTATTTAATTGTTTGATAAACCTGCTTTGTGGACTTTGTGATATTGTGACTTATTCATAGAAAGAAAGATATGATGTGATGTTTCCCCCCCCAACAGAAGTGTACAGTTCTATGCCAAGTAATAATAATATACTGCAAAAAATCTAAAAATATAAATAATTTAAAAATGTAGATTGGAAGGTTTAAGTATATGCTTTTAAGAAATATGGTATACAACTTATATTGGCTCCGAGCAGACCCTGAATGTTTTAAAGATTCTTTAAAGTCAGAATAGGGCTAAGCTGTGACTTCTGCACAATTTTATTTTCTTATTTTCTTAATCTAAAATTGCTAATAAGCTTTTAAATAAGACAGGTTTCTGTTTTTCATCCAAATCTCTTATCTGCTTGTTGTGGAATTCTACAATGAGAACATTACTCAGAAATTTGGTGTTCTGAACCAAAGTCTCAAGGCCATTTCTATTGCAAATGTAAGAGGTCTTTTACTAAGGTGTGCTAGCATTTTTACTTTGCACTAAAAATCAGCTACTGCTACACGCTGAGATGCCCATTGTATTCCTATGGGTGTCTTAGTGTTCAGCGCTACCTGATTTGTACCGCGAGCGAAAAACGCTAGTGGACCTTAGTAAAAGACCCCCTTACTTTGTGCTCTTTGACTCTATTAAAAGTCAGCCATACCTGAAGTCTTGACAGTGTTTCAAAAGTACATACGGATGGCAAGCAACATGATCCTGCATTGATTAAAAATGATACTATCCAGTCACTGTGTTTAAAATTTCTGCAACTACCTCTGCATCCAAAATAAATCCTATTTTGCCTTTAAAATAAAGAATGATACTAACAAGAATTGCCTAGAAGGGGACAAATTGAAAGTTTTAAACATTTTGTTGAATAATTTGGGTTACCTGACCCTTGTCCTGCTGGCAGTTTGTTTACAAATTATAGGAAGACTTGAGCCATGTGGCATAATGGTTCATTATACCAAAGGTGTAGCCACAGGTGGGCTTAGAAGAGTTTGAGCCTGTCCACTTTTAGCTCAGGCCCTCTCAGCAGAAGTGCACCCTTGGTGTAGATGGCAGGGATCCCCAAGCCCTTCAAATGAACACTTACAAAGCCCGCCATAACTTCCCTCAGCCAACTTCAGCAGTAAGCATTCCTGGGCCACCCATGCCAGCACCTTGCACATGCTCAGCTCGTGCATAAGAACTGAATATACACGGAGTACTGACATAAATGGCTGAAAAGCTGCCACTTACTGCTTGTGGTTGGCTGAGGGGAGCTATGGCAGTCTTCTTAAGTTTTTATCTGGAGGGCTTGAGGATCTCCCCCAGCTAAGCTATTTAGGTTTTAAGATAAGCTGGGGGGAGGGCAGAGAGAAAATGCATTATGCCAACCCATTTTACCTACTGACCCACGTAAAATTTGCCATCTGAATATGCCACTAAATTACACAGGGATAACTTTGGAGAAAAAGGTTAAAAACTTATCTTTTTAAGTTATGGGACTGTGTAGGGCAGCTGGCTGTTACTCAGTCTCTGAGACATTTTAAAAATGTGAGCTATCTACTCCTCCCCTTTCTAGTCTTATCTATAGTGCTCTGCTGCATTTGGTTTCGCCTTTTTGTTTTGTGTTGGTTTTTTTTGTTATGTTGTGTTTTGCTTTTTTTGCCAGAGGTTTTGTTTTTACCTTAGTAGCAGAAAAGTCAACGCTGTGTAGAAATTTGCAGTTCTGTCCCAATGCATTCAAGGATACATCTGTGATGCCTGAACAGCCACTTAAATTAACTATCTGTAGAAGTCTGCAGTTCAGTGCAAGAGCCAAAATACCTTCGTCTGTTAGATTACAGCACCGTTTCAAGGAGGCTTCAAATAAATATGGACAAGACAAGGCCATAGCTTTTATTCCTGTGGAGAAAAATAAAAATGATTCTTATATAAACAGTTCTTTATTCCTTAAAAAGGATCAGTTAGCACTACCAGTCCCTTTCAAAATTATGGATGCCTATAAATCACAAAGAAAACCATTATTTATTGTTTCATTGTAAGATGTGGAGAATCTTAATCAAGTATAAGGATCTCCAAATAAATAAATAAATTATTAGTCCATAGAATACACCTTCAGAATGTTATCAGAATATGTATTTTATAAGCCTGATCTAGTTTCTACCAGTATACCAAACTTCAGAATAGCATGCTAAATCTTTATTTTATCAACTGAAAACAAAAATTATGAAATAATCTTCCCAGTCATCAAAGGAAGGAAACTTTTATAACAGGGCACCTAAACTATGTTATAGACATGCATACATTGCACCTATTATACAAATGCAACATTTGCTCCACGTGCATTATTATTATTATTATTATTTATTGCATTTGTATCCCACATTTTCCCACCTCTTTGCAGGCTCAATGTGGCTTACAATACATCATGAGTAGTGGAAATATATTAGAAAATATGCATTTAGTGTTACAGAAGGATCTTGGGCAATATGGAAATGATAAAAATATGATAGTAGTATAACAAGCAGATATTGTACGACAGTTCTGTCTATGTATGGAGGAGTTATGTGTATTCACATTGGTTGATCTTTGTGGTAAGCCTTGTTAAAGAGATGGGTCTTCAGTAGTTTACGGAAGTTCATTAGTTCGTAGATCGTTTTTAAGTTGCGTGGCAGTGCGTTCCATAACTGTGTGCTTAAGTAGGTAAAGTTAGACGCGTGCATTGATTTGTATTTTAGCCCTTTGCAGTTAGGGAAGTGCAGATCAAGGAATGTGCGGGATGATCTTTTGGCGTTCCTGGGTGGTAAGTCTATCAGGTCTGACATATAGGCTGGTGCATCTCCGTGAATGATTTTGTGAACTAGGGAGCAAATTTTGAACGTGATGCGTTCTTTAAGTGGGAGCCAGTGTAGTTTTTCTCGTAGAGGCTTAGCACTTTCATATTTTGTTTTGCCAAATATGAGTCTAGCTGCAGTGTTCTGGGCTGTGTGAAGTTTCTTGATTATTTGCTCTTTACAGCCGGCGTAGAGTGCGTTGCAGTAGTCTAGATGACTGAGCACCATTGATTGTACCAGGTTACGGAAAACAGTCCTTGGGAAGAAAGGTCTTACTCTTTTTAATTTCCACATTGAATGGAACAACTTCTTGGTTGTGTTTTTCGCGTGGCTCTCGAGTGTTAGGTGTCGATCGATGGTCACTCCAAGAATTTTTATGGTGTCCAAAATTGGAAGGTTCAGATTTGGTGTGTTAATGGCTGTGAATTTGTTCTTGTTATGTTGAGAGGTGAGTATTAGGCATTGGGTTTTTTCTGCATTGTTTCAGCCGAAAAGCATCCGTCCATGAATGCATGATCTGGAGACTTTGGTTGATGTCACTGGAAATTTCCTTTAGATCTTGTTTGAATGGGATGTAGATCGTTACGTCATCTGCATATATGTATGGGGTAAGGTTTTGGTTTGATAATAGTTTGGCCAAGGGAATCATCATTAAGTTGAATAGAGTCGGCAAGAGGGGGGACCCCTGTGGGACTCCGCATTCAGGTATCCATGTGGCTGAAGTAGTCGAGTTAGATGTCACTTGGTATGATCATGTGGTTAGGAATCCCTTGAACCACTTGAGAACGTAAGTTACCTCCAATTCCGAAGTACTCAAGGATATGTAGTAATATTTCATGATTAACCATGTCGAAAGCGCTTGACATGTCAAATCGTAGAAGTAGTATGTTCTTTCCAGTTGCAATCATTTGTTTGAATTTAGTCATGAGGGTAACTAGTACTGTTTCAGTACTGTGGTTAGATCGAAATCCTGATTGGGAGTCGTGGATTATTGAAAATTTGTTTAAATAGTTTGTGAGTTGTTTGGTCACCTTAAAGCTTTCCTTAAAGCTCCTGCACAAAGGTTACTGTACATCTGTTCTGAGGTAAATGTAGCTTTTTTGCTTGTCTGTTCAAATACACACAATTTATAGGTGCGTATCTCCCAGCCCCAATCCAGCAATCTTGAAGGTTGCTTGGATTTGGGGAATCAGAGTTAAGTGTTGAATTGAACTGTATTCCAAGGTTCCTGACTTGTAAATTGAGAGGGAGTTAGTACTTCCCAAGAGAGATCTTGATGTCAGGTATTTGTCCACTTGTGTTAGGGACCCAGAGAATCTCAGTTTTACTTGGGTTCAGGCAAAGTTTGTTGTGTTTAGCCCATTCTTGAATTGATGTTAGACAGGTAAGTCAGGTTCAATGGTTATGAGTAGCTGTACATCATCCGTGTATGTATAGAACTGAGTGTCCATCGACCGAATCAGTTCAGCTAGTGGCTTGAGGTAGATATGGAATAGAATAGGTGACAGTATCAATCCTTGTGGTACCCCACAGGTCAGTGCCCATGGTGGCGATGAGGTGTTGCCAAACATTATGGACTGTTGCCTGTCTGATAGATAGGATCTGCACCATGCAAGTACTGTTCCATTGATACCCGTTTCTGTCAGTCATTTTAGCATATTATGCTCCACAGTGCTAAAAGCTGCCGAGAAATCTAGCAGTACTAACACCAAGGTAAATCCCCTATCTCAGTTTTTGTGAAGATCATCTAATAGGGATACGAGGACCGTTTCTGTTCCACAACTGGGTCTGAATCCAGATTGACTTGGATCCAACCAGTTTCTCTCTTCTAGCCAATCACCGAGTTGAACACAGGCTGTTTGTTCTATAAGTTTTCCTAGAAATGGGATGATGGATACTGGCTGGTAACTTTCAAGTTTGTCCTGGTCAAGGTTGTTGTTTTTCTTTAGCAAAGGGTGCACCACTGCCCTTTTTAATGTTGTTGGCAGTTGCCCATTAGAAAGAGAGGAATTCACGAAATTGTGGCACCTTCTATGAGGCCCATACTTGCCTGCTGCACTATCTTTGATGGGCAGGGGTCAAGGGTGAAGGTAGTTGGACAAAGGTCTCTTAGGACTTTGTCAAGGCTCTCCTCTGTTATTGGTTTAAAAGTGTCTCATATGTCTGTCAGGAGGGGACGAGTTTGTGCGCTCCTGGTTAGCTGATTGAAGACTGGGCAGGACTGCCTGTAAATCCTGGCAGAGACTTTTGTTGGCAAAGTATGTAGCAAAATCATTGCAGTTCAGTTTTTACTGGGCAGGCTGGTTCTGTTGTGGGGGTTTGCAGTAGGCTGTACTATACTGAACAGCTGCTTGGTTGAATTGGCAGCCTGTGCAATGTATTGAGAGAAATATTGTCTTTTGGTTGCTGTTAAGGCTTGGCGATACTTTGTCAAGTGTTTCCTACAGTTTAGCCTGTCCTCGTCCAGGTGAGATTTATGCCATCTCCTTTCCAGTTTCCATTCTTCACGTTTAAGAATCTGACATTCTGGAGAAAACCAAGGTGAGCGTTTGTGAGTGAGGCATAAAACTTTTTTTAGTGGTGCCTTTGTTTCTAAGGCCTGGCTAAGTGTGTATTCTAGATGTCACACTGTAGTTGTCTTTTCATCCACATGTGGATAGTCCAAGGCCTCTAGGAAATTCTCAGTGGTCAGCTATTTTTTTGTCTCTTTTTGTCTCTAATCTCCTTCAAAAATGTGGGAGGTACCATTTGTTTCAGGTGGTCACTTAGGGAAAACTTAATTAGAAAATGGTCAGATCACTCTTCTTCCCTTAGTCCATTCTCTCAACCCTCCAACCCCTGCCTCCTTTTCTTCCTTTTCTGAAATCACTGAAGAGGAAACTACACATCTTCTTTCCTCCTCGAAACTAACTACCTGTTCCTCTGATCCTATTCCCACCCATCTACTTAACACTATCTTTCCTACTGTCATCCCATTTATCTGTCATATCCTCAATCTTTCACTGTCCACTGCGACTGTTCCTGATGCCTTCAAACATGCCATAGTCGCACCGCTTCTTAAAAAAACCTTCATTGGACCCTACCTGTCCTTCCAACTATCCCTCCTCCCTTTCCTATCCAAGATACTTGAATGTGCTGTTCACTGCCGTTGCCTTGACTTTCTTTCATCTCAAGCTATTCTTGATCCACTTCAATCTGGCGTTCGCCCCTTCATTAAACTGAAACAGCGCTTGCTAAAGTCTCCAATGATCTGTTCCTGGCCAGATCCAAAGGTCTCTATTCTATCCTCATCCTTCTCGATCTATCTGCTGCTTTTGACACTGTTGATCACAGCCTACTCCTTGATACGCTATCCTCACTTGGATTTCAGGGCTCTGTTCTTTCCTGGTTTTCTTCTTATCTCTCCCAGCGTACCTTTAGTGTATACTCTAGTGGATCCTCCTCTACTTCTATCCCACTGTCAGTTGGTGTACCTCAGGGATCTGTCCTGGGACCTCTTCTTTTCTCCATCTATACTTCTTCCCTTGGTACTCTGATCTCATCCCATGGTTTTCAGTATCATCTTTACACTGATGACTCCCAGATCTACCTCTCCACACCAGAAATCTCAGCCGAAATCCAGGCCAAAGTATCAGCCTGCCTGTCTGACATTGCTACCTGGATGTCTCAGCACCATCTGAAACCAAACATGACCAAGACTGAGTTTCTCATCTTTCCCCCTAAACCAACCTCTCCTCCTCCCCCATTCTCTATTTCTGTGGATAACACTCTCATCCTTCCTGTCTCATCAGCTCGTAACCTTGGGGTCATCTTCGACTCCTCCCTCTCCTTCTCTGCACATATTCAGCAGACTGTTAAAACCTGTCGTTTCTTTCTCTATAATATCAGCAAAATTCGCCCTTTCCTTTCTGAGCACACTACCAGAATCCTTATCCACACTCTCATCACCTCTTGCTTAGACTATTGCAACTTGCTTCTCACAGGTCACCCACTTAGCCATCTCTCTCCTCTTCAATCTGTTCAAAATTCTGCTGCACGACTAATTTTCTGCCAGTGTCATTATGCTCATATTAGCCCTCTCCTCAAGTCATTTCACTGGCTTCCTATCCGTTTCCACATACAGTTCAAACTCCTCTTACTGACCTATAAGTGCATTCACTCTGCAGCTCCTCAGTACCTCTCCACTCTCATCTCTCCCTACATTCCTCCCAGGGAACTCTGTTCACTGGGTAAATCTCTCTTATCTGCACCCTTCTCCTCCACTGCTAACTCCAGACTCTGTTCCTTTTATCTTGCTGCACCATATGCCTGGAATAGACTTCCTGAGCCAGTACGTCAAGCTCCATCTCTGGCAGTCTTCAAATCTAAGCTAAAAGCCCACCTTTTTGATGCAGCTTTTAACTCCTAACCCTTATTCACTTGTTCAGAACCCTTATTTTATCATCCTCACTTTAATATTCCCTTATCTGTTGTTTGTCCTGTTTGTCTGCCCTAATTAGATTGTAAGCTCTGTCGAGCAGGGACTGACTCTTCATGTTCAAGTGTACAGTGCTGCGTACGTCTAGTAAATGATAAGTAGTAGTAGTAGTAGTTTTCAAACTTCACACCTCTAAAAATTGATTCTGTAATACAGGAGATACGCAGATTTTCGAGTAAATTTTGCAAATTGGATATTTGCCCAAACTACTTACTCAAATGCACCCCAAGCTGCTTCGCTGCTGATCTGACACAACATTTGAACTTCCTGCTTGCTAATGGAATATTCCCTGAACACCATAGAAACATCTTACTCACCCCAATTCCAAAGGACGTCAAGAAAAAAAGCAATGATCTCACCAACTATCGACCGATTGCATCAATTCCACTATTTGTAAAATTTCTGGAGAGCATGGAGAACAGTCATTATAAGTATATCGAGACGCTGCGCCAACAGAATACTACAAAGGTCTTTCTCAAGACTATTCGACCTCAAGTTCCTACTTGAGAATACAAGGATCACCAAGACTCCTGAGGCAGGCCTTCTGGCCGAAACACAGTTGTCTGTGTCGAGTCATTTAATAAAGTGGTTCTTTAAATTTATCTCCCATTCTCCTGGAGTCATTGGTCCATTTCCCACTCTTCTTCTGTACAGTTATTTTCACGTGGGAGCTAGTGTTCATCCACTTAGGTGGATCACTCCTTCTCGAGCATGGAGAACAAACATCTCAACGAATACCTGAACCAGTTCAATATTTTGCATGAATCACAGTCGGGATTCCGCCTGCACCATAGCACCGAAACTGTAATAGTAACACTCTTGTCCAACTTCAAAAAGGAAACAGCTGTAGGAAAAAGCATTCTACTTTTACAATTCGACATGTCAAGTGCTTTTGATATGGTGGACCATACAATCCTGCTACAGCTACTCGATTACTTTGGAGCCAGTGGAAACATCATTGCATGGTTGAAAGATATTTTAACATCACGAACCTACCAAGTTAAATCACCACAAGTTTATCGTCTCCATGGTCAGCAGACTGTGGTGTGCCTCAGGGTTCATCTCTTTCACCAACACTCTTCAACATCATGTTGACTCCTCTGGCAAAAGCTCTTTCAAATCTTGGTCTCAATCCGTTCATCTACGCGGATGACATCACAATCTATATCCCTTTCAGAAAGAACTTAAGCGAAATACACAGTGCAATCAGACTGGGGCTGCACACCATGCTTGCTTGGGCCAACTCATTTAAGTTAAAACTCAACACTGAGAAAGCCCATTGCCTTATACTCTCCTCTTTCCATAATAAGTACAAACCGCTCACCTTAATCACTCCTGAGCTTGCCTTGCCAATCTCTGAGACTCTAAAAATCCTAGGAGTTATAGTAGATAGAAACCTAGCACTGGAGCAACAAACTTTACCCCCAAGAAAGCATTCTTCGCTCTTTAGAAACTGAAACGTATAAAGCCTTATTTCCCTAGAGATGTTTTTCGCAAACTAGTTCAAACACTAGTATTAAGCCACCTGGATTATTGCAATGGAATCTATGCAGGGTGCAAAGAAATGCTTCAAAGAAAATTACAAACTGCTGAGAATACTGCTGCACGGCTGATCTATGGAACATCAAGGTTCGAAAGTTTGAGGCCACTGTGTGAGAAACTATATTGGCTATCTGTTAAAGACCGGATCACTTTTAAAGTTTGCACCCTGGTGCATAAAATCCTCTAAGGAGAAGCTCCAGCTTATATGGATAACCTTATCAACTTACCACCTAGGAACTCTGATAGATCATCTTGTTCGTACTTAACTCTCCATTACCCTACATGTTCTGGCCTCAAGTATAAAGTCACTTACGGATCCACCTTCCCCTATGTTGGTGCTCATTTGTGGAATGGATTACCTAAATCTGTAAAAACTACTCCCGATCATCTGACCTTCAGGAAAGCACTCAAGACCACCTTATTTGGAATAGCTTACGCTAAAGTCCCACCGTTGCATCCCTAACTGTTGTACTGTACCTATCTTAATGACATCCTCCACTTTCGTACCCCTTCCTCTTCTCTGTAATTACTTACTGATCACTCCTACTTCCATGTACTTGATTGTTTATGCCAAATTAATGTATGCCTTTTCAGCCCATTACTGTTGTAAGCCACATTGGGCCTGCCCGCGGGTGGGAAACTGTGGGATATAAATGCCATAAGTAAATAAATCATGATAAGGGTGTTATTTCAATACTGCTATCCCAGAACTCTGGAATGTCAACCTCTTTGTAAAATACCAAGTCTAGTATGTGACACTTTTTGTGGGATGGAGAATTGATCACCTGTGTGAATCCTAGTGCTGTCATCACATCTAGGAAAGCAGTTGTGGTGGTATCTGGGATTTCGATGTGTAGAATGAAATCTCCCATGATCACCATCCTAGGGTAATTCAGGGTCACTTGAGTAAATCAGATCCAGGAGTTCTTGCACAGATAATGTGTTGTTACGAGGTGCTCGGTCTACCATGAGCAGCCAGATTGGTTTCTCCCCTTCAATCTGGATAAAAGAGATTCTGATTCATTTATAGGCGGATGATCAGAAGCAAATGCAGACGCTAGAGGTTGTTAGCGCCAT
Source organism: Microcaecilia unicolor (assembly GCF_901765095.1). Lineage (NCBI taxonomy): Eukaryota > Metazoa > Chordata > Amphibia > Gymnophiona > Siphonopidae > Microcaecilia > Microcaecilia unicolor. The sequence goes on from NC_044039.1 coordinate 57,899,772, forward strand.
ACTATCACCTATGTTTTGCTACCGCCCCATGATCAGAGCCCCCAAGAACATGAAACAACGCGCTAATGGGCTCTGAACACAACTAGCAAGCAAATGCATGAAAAACAGGGCTCAGCACAAGTAGCAAAAAGAACCTGTATATAACCTCTGGTCAAATAATTTAACCCTCCATTGCCCCAGGTACAAATAATTACCTGTAAATAATATGTAAACTGCTTTGACTGTAATCACTGAAAGGCGGTATATCAAATCCCATCCCCTTTCACAGTCACAACCATGACCTTCATCACTTCCCTCTTGCTGCCACCCCCACCACTAATGCTGCTTCTCAAGACAACAGAAAACAGTTGCAAGTTTTGTGTGCATGGCTGCAGGCTCTATCAGTTCTGTTCCCTCAAATGTCAAATTGCTGCTGCAGGTCCTGGGAAGCAGCAGCTGCCAGGTGGAGGGGAAAGAAGAAATGCTGAACTGACAATAAGAAGAAAAAGAGGGAGAGGCTGGATGGAAGAGGAGAAGACAGTTAGTGAAAGACTGGGGAATATGAGGAAGGGGAATGGGAGAGCCAGGGTGAGGGAAAGATAGAAAGCTATAGGTGGATGTGGAAAAAAATAGGGAAACTGAAGACTACAGAGTGATGCACTTGGATTGCAGAAATCCAAAGGAGATGTATGAGATTGGAGGAGAGAGACTGATAAGCACAGCCCTGGAGAGAGACATTGGAGTGATTGTGTCCGAGGATTTCAAGGTGGCAAAACAATGTAACAAGGCAGTGGCTGTAGCTAGAAGGATGATAGGATGCTGTGAGGAAGTGAGTGGTATAGTGGCAGGTGTCCCTAAGAACAGCCCCTCACTGGGGTTGCCGTTTAGCCACCTTACAGCAGGTGGCACTACCATACCATGTCAGAGGCTGATTTAGAGGGGTGGGGCTCAGGTTGGGAGGTGTCTAAATGCCCTGGAGCAGAGTGGATCAGAGAGGCCCTGAGACAAGAGGTCTCCAGGACAGAAGTTCCAAGTGAAGAAATCCTCCCTAAATTGGCTGGGCTGCAGTACCTGTGGAAGAGTCCCAGGGAAGTAAGGAGTGGCCCTAGTTCAGAGGTTTGCACCCCGTAGAAGCCCAGGAATTGCATGAGAAGGAACAGAAGACTGAAAAGATAAAGGAGTGCCCTTATTTTTCTGTGAGTAACTGGAACCATACTGAAGAAGACAGAACTGTTAAGAGAGAAGGATGTAAATGTTAATGTGGTTGTTGCCCAGGGTAGAAGTGAGTCTGTAACTGGAATAGACTGTCTTGCTTTAATTACTTGTTCACCAATAAAGCTTTTCTTTTGACTTTATACTGCCTTTTGCCTGTGTCTATGAAGTTCTACAGCCAGCCACAAGCCACGTTACCAAAGATGCATAGAGAGCTATAACCAGCAGAAGAAAGGAAGTGCTGATGCCCCTGCAGAAGTCATTGGGGAGGCCCCATTTGGAGTATTGTATTCAATTTTGGAGACCATATTCGGCTAAGGACAAGAAAAGGCTTGAAGCGATTCAGAGAAAAGCAACAAAAATGATATGGGGTTTGTGCCAACAGATGTACCAGAAGAGACTACTGGACCTGTATATGTATACCCTTGAAGAAAGGAGGCATAAAGGAGATACGATACAGACATTTAAATATTTTAAAGATATTATTAATATGCAAACAAACCTTCTCCAGAGAAATGTAAGCATAAGAACTAGAGTACATAAATTGATGTTACAGGGGGGTCAACTAAGAAGTAATGTTAAGAAGTACATTTTCATGGAGAGGGTGGTGGATACCTGGAATGCCCTCCTACGGGAAATGGGGGAGAAGAAAATGGTAGCGTAATTCAAGAATGCATGGGATAAGCATAAAGGATTCCTAAATGGAAAGAGAATGAAATCAAAATAATTTAGCTGTGTTTAAAGCACCAAATCCAGTAACTGGGAAGTAAGGCTAATGCTGGGCAGACTTCTACGGTCTGTGTCCCGATTATGGCTAGGTAAGAACATAAGAATAGCCATACTGGGTCAGACCGATAATCTATCTATTTATTTATTTGATACATTTGTATCCCACATTTTCCCACCTATTTGCAGGCTCAATGTGGCTTACATAGTACCTATGCCTATATTATGAATTTTCTATACTAGTGTTTTGGGGATTATGTATTAAGTAGGCTTATCTGGTAGTCTGTCTAGTATATTTTGTGTACACTTAGATATGCATCTTACCTGATGACACTTTTATTTTTTGTTTTTGTATCTGTGTAGAACTAGATTTTTGGAATAACGGTTCTCATCTCACTATTAGTGTATATGATATATTTATATACACTTTTGATAGGTATGTATAAAGAAATTTCTTCCCCTCTTCATTGAATTGTTTTGATTCTAACTGTATTATCTTAACATTTCTTTATTGAGAGCTATAAATGTGATGTGAGTAACTGTAGATGTTCTGATGAATTTTTACATGTGATGTTTTATGATTTTAATGATGATTATAAATATTTGTCTTACAGATGATATCATGTATGTCTATACATGTTTTTTAGAATTTTTAAATGATTGTTTTATATATGTTGAATCAATTTTTAAATAATTGTTTTTTTATTTGTTGACTCATGCTTATGACATTGTTATTATGTATGGCTATATATGTTTTTATAGTTGTGTTTTGTTTTCATAGTTTGTACCCCTGGCGCAGCCTGAGGGCGAAACGTGGCCACGTCGGGTATTGTTCCAATAAATGCCTTTGATTCTACTGCTTTGTTGTTTTTTATTTACTACCTAATATATACTATCCAGCATCATTTTTTGTGCTGTTAATCACAAAGCGAATGCTACATACCTGTAGAAGGTATTCTCCGAGGACAGCAGGCTGATTGTTCTCACTGATGGGTGACGTCCACGGCAGCCCCTCCAATCGGAATCTTCACTAGCAAAAGCCTTTGCTAGCCCTCGCGCGCCGATGCGCACCGCGCATGCGCGGTCGTCTTCCCGCCCGAAACCGGCTTGTGCCGGCCAGTCTCATATGTAGCAAGACAAAGACAAGGGAAGACACAACTCCAAAGGGGAGGCGGGCGGGTTTGTGAGAACAATCAGCCTGCTGTCCTCGGAGAATACCTTCTACAGGTATGTAGCATTCGCTTTCTCCGAGGACAAGCAGGCTGCTTGTTCTCACTGATGGGGTATCCCTAGCCCCCAGGCTCACTCAAAACAACAACCATGGTCAATTGGGCCTCGCAACGGCGAGGACATAACTGAGATTGACCTAAAAAATTTACCAACTAACTGAGAGTGTAGCCTGGAACAGAACAAACAGGGCCCTCGGGGGGTGGAGTTGGATCCTAAAGCCCAAACAGGTTCTGAAGAACTGACTGCCCGAACCGACTGTCGCGTCGGGTATCCTGCTGCAGGCAGTAATGAGATGTGAATGTGTGGACAGATGACCACGTCGCAGCTTTGCAAATTTCTTCAATAGAGGCTGACTTCAAGTGGGCTACCGATGCTGCCATGGCTCTAACATTATGAGCCGTGACATGACCCTCAAGAGCCAGCCCAGCCTGGGCGTAAGTGAAGGAAATGCAATCTGCTAGCCAATTGGATATGGTGCGTTTCCCCACAGCCACTCCCCTCCTATTGGGATCAAAAGAAACAAACAATTGGGCGGACTGTCTGTTGGGCTGTGTCCGCTCCAGGTAGAAGGCAATGCTCTCTTGCAGTCCAATGTGTGCAGCTGACGTTCAGCAGGGCAGGAATGAGGACGGGGAAAGAATGTTGGCAAGACAATTGACTGGTTCAGATGGAACTCCGACACGACCTTTGGCAAGAACTTAGGGTGAGTGCGGAGGACTACTCTGTTATGATGAAATTTGGTGTAAGGGGCCTGGGCTACCAGGGCCTGAAGCTCACTGACTCTACGAGCTGAAGTAACTGCCACCAAGAAAATGACCTTCCAGGTCAAGTACTTCAGATGGCATGAATTCAGTGGCTCAAAAGGAGGCTTCATCAGCTGGGTGAGAACGACATTGAGATCCCATGACACTGTAGGAGGCTTGACAGGGGGCTTTGACAAAAGCAAACCTCTCATGAAGCGAACAACTAAAGGCTGTCCTGAGATCGGCTTACCTTCCACACGGTAATGGTATGCACTGATTGCACTAAGGTGAACCCTTACAGAGTTGGTCTTGAGACCAGACTCAGACAAGTGCAGAAGGTATTCAAGCAGGGTCTGTGTAGGACAAGATCGAGGATCTAGGGCCTTGCTGTCACACCAGACGGCAAACCTCCTCCATAGAAAGAAGTAACTCCTCTTAGTGGAATCTTTCCTGGAAGCAAGCAAGATACGGGAGACACCCTCTGACAGACCCAAAGAGGCAAAGTCTACGCTCTCAACATCCAGGCCGTGAGAGCCAGGGACCGGAGGTTGGGATGCAGAAGTGCCCCTTCGTCCTGCGTGATGAGGGTTAGAAAACACTCCAATCTCCATGGTTCTTCGGAGGACAACTCCAGAAGAAGAGGGAACCAGATCTGACGCGGCCAAAAAGGAGCAATCAGAATCATGGTGCCTCGGTCTTGCTTGAGTTTCAACAAAGTCTTCCCCACCAGAGGTATGGGAGGATAAGCATACAGCAGACCCTCCCCCCAGTCTAGGAGGAAGGCATCCGATGCCAGTCTGCCGTGGGCCTGAAGCCTGGAACAGAACTGAGGGACTTTGTGGTTGGCTCGAGATGCGAAGAGATCCACCAAGGGGGTGCCCCACACCTGGAATGTCTGTCGCACTACACGGGAATTGAGCGACCGCTCGTGAGGTTGCATAATCCTGCTCAACCTGTCGGCCAGACTGTTGTTTACGCCTGCCAGATATGTGGCTTGGAGCACCATGCCGTGACGGCGAGCCCAGAGCCACATGCTGACGGCTTCCTGACACAGGGGGCGAGATCCGGTGCCCCCCTGCTTGTTGACATAATACATGGCAACCTGGTTGTCTGTCTGAATTTGGATAATTTGGTGGGACAGCCGATCTCTGAAAGCCTTCAGAGCGTTCCAGATCGCTCGTAACTCCAGAAGATTGATCTGTAGATCGCGTTCCTGGAGGGACCAGCTTCCTTGGGTGTGAAGCCCATCGACATGAGCTCCCCATCCCAGGAGAGACGCATCCGTGGTCAGCACTTTTTGTGGCTGAGGAATTTGGAAAGGACGTCCCAGAGTCAAATTGGACCAACTCGTCCACCAATACAGGGATTCGAGAAAACTCGTGGACAGGTGGATCACGTCTTCTAGATCCCCAGCAGCCTGAAACCACTGGGAAGCTAGGGTCCATTGAGCAGATCTCATGTGAAGGCGGGCCATGGGAGTCACATGAACTGTGGAGGCCATGTGGCCCAGCAATCTCAACATCTGCCGAGCTGTGATCTGCTGGGACGCTCGCACCCGCGAGACGAGGGACAACAAGTTGTTGGCTCTCGCCTCTGGGAGATAGGCGCGAGCCGTCCGAGAATCCAGCAGAGCTCCTATGAATTCGAGTCTCTGCGCTGGGAGAAGATGGGACTTTGGGTAATTTATCACAAACCCCAGTAGCTCCAGGAGGCGAATAGTCATCTGCATGGACTGCAGGGCTCCTGCCTCGGACGTGTTCTTCACCAGCCAATCGTCGAGATATGGGAACACGTGCACCCCCAGCCTGCGAAGTGCTGCTGCTACTACAGCCAAGCACTTTGTGAACACCCTGGGCGCAGAGGCGAGCCCAAAGGGTAGCACACAGTACTGGAAGTGACGTGTGCCCAGCTGAAATCGCAGATACTGTCTGTGAGCTGGCAGTATCGGGATGTGTGTGTAGGCATCCTTCAAGTCCAGAGAGCATAGCCAATCGTTTTCCTGAATCATGGGAAGTAGGGTGCCCAGGGAAAGCATCCTGAACTTTTCTTTGACCAGATATTTGTTCAGGGCCCTTAGGTCTAGGATGGGACGCATCCCCCCTGTTTTCTTTTCCACAAGGAAGTACCTGGAATAGAATCCCAGCCCTTCTTGCCCGGATGGCACGGGCTCGACCGCATTGGCGCTGAGAAGGGCGGAGAGTTCCTCTGCAAGTACCTGCTTGTGCTGGAAGCTGTAAGACTGAGCTCCCGGTGGACAATTTGGAGGTTTTGAGGCCAAATTGAGGGTGTATCCTTGCCGGACTATTTGGAGAACCCACTGATCAGAGGTTATGAGAGGCCACCTTTGGTGAAAAGCTTTCAACCTCCCTCCGACTGGCAGGTCGCCCGGCACTGACACTTGGATGTCGGCTATGCTCTGCTGGAGCCAGTCAAAAGCTCGTCCCTTGCTTTTGCTGGGGAGCCGAGGGGCCTTGCTGAGGCGCACGCTGCTGACGAGAGCGAGTGCGCTGGGGCTTAGCCTGGGCCGCAGGCTGTCGAGAAGGAGGATTGTACCTACGCTTGCCAGAAGAGTAGGGAACAGTCTTCCTTCCCCCCAAAAATCTTCTACCTGTAGAGGTAGAGGCTGAAGGCTGCTGGCGGGAGAACTTGTCGAATGCGGTGTCCCGCTGGTGGAGCTGCTCTACCACCTGTTCGACTTTCTCTCCAAAAATGTTATCCGCACGGCAAGGCGAGTCCGCAATCCGCTGCTGGATTCTATTCTCCAGGTCGGAGGCACGCAGCCATGAGAGCCTGCGCATCACCACACCTTGAGCAGCCGCCCTGGACGCAACATCAAAGGTGTCATACACCCCTCTGGCCAGGAATTTTCTGCACGCCTTCAGCTGCCTGACCACCTCCTGAAAAGGCTTGGCTTGCTCAGGGGGGAGCGCATCAACCAAGCCCGCCAACTGCCGCACATTGTTCCGCATGTGTATGCTCGTGTAGAGCTGGTAAGACTGAATTTTGGCCACGAGCATAGAAGAATGGTAGGCCTTCCTCCCAAAGGAGTCTAAGGTTCTAGAGTCCTTGCCCGGGGGCGCCGAAGCATGCTCCCTAGAACTCTTAGCCTTCTTTAGGGCCAGATCCACAACTCCAGAATCATGAGGCAACTGGGTGCGCATCAGATCTGGGTCCCCATGGATCCGGTACTGGGACTCGATCTTCTTGGGGATGTGGGGATTAGTTAAAGGCTTGGTCCAGTTCGCCAGCAATGTCTTTTGAGGACATGGTGCAGGGGAACAGTGGACGCTTCCTTAGGTGGAGAAGGATAGTCCAGGAGCTCAAACATTTCAGCCCTGGGCTCGTCCTCTACAACCACCGGGAAGGGGATGGCCGTAGACATCTCCCGGACAAAGGAAGCAAAAGACAAACTCTCAGGAGGAGAAAGCTGCCTTTCAGGAGAGGGAGTGGGATCGGAAGGAAGACCCTCAGACTCCTCGTCAGAGAAATATCTGGGGTCTTCTTCCTCTTCCCACGAGGCCTCACCCTCGGTGTCAGACACAAGTTCACGGACCTGTGTCTGCAACCGTGCCCGACTCGACTCCGTGAAGCCAAGTCCACGATGGGGGCGTCGAGAGGTAGACTCCCTCGCCCGCATCGGCGAAGCTCCCTCCGCCGACGTAGTCGGGGAGCCTTCCTGGGAGGCGACGGTAGCCGGCACCGCACGCGGTACCGACGCCGGAGACCTCACCTCGGGCGATGGGCCAGCCGGCGCCACGCTCGACGGTACCGGAGGCGCAAGCACCGCCGGTACCGGAGGGGTAGGGCGCAACAGCTCTCCCAGAATCTCTGGGAGAACGGCCCGGAGGCTCTCGTTCAGAGTGGCTGCAGAGAAAGGCATGGAAGTCGATGCAGGTGTCGACGTCAGAACCTGTTCCGGGCGTGGAGGCTGTTCCGGGCTGTCCAGAGTGGAGCGCATCGACACCTCCTGAACAGAGGGTGAGCGGTCCTCTCGGCGCCGATGCCTGCTGGGTGCCGACTCCTTCGGCGACCCAGAGCTCTCGGTACCGACATGGGAAGGGGACCGGTGACGATGTTTCTTCGACTTCTTGCGAAGCATGTCACCGGGGCTTCCCGGTACCGACGAGGAGGACGTAGAATCCAGCCGTCGCTTCCTCGGGGCCGAGACCGAAGAAGGTCGGTCTCGGGGGGGCTGTACCGCAGGAGCCCTCAGGGTAGGGGGAGACCCACCCGAAGGCTCACCGCCACCAGCAGGGGAATGGACAGCCCTCACCTGCACTCCAGACGAAGCACCACCATCCGACGACATCAGCAGACGAGGTCCTGGTACCATCGACGTCGATGCAGCTGTCCGATGTCTCGGCGCCGATGCAGAGGGCCGATGCCTCGATGCACTCGATGCACTGGCCGCCGAGGATGAAGGTCTGGACGCTGAAGACGTCGATGCACTCGATACCCCCGGTGCCGATGCCGACGAAGAGCCCGAGAACAAAATGTTCCACTGGGCTAACCTCGCTACCTGAGTCCGCCTTTGCAAAAGGGAACACAGACTACAGGCCTGAGGGCGGTGCCCAGCCCCCAGACACTGAAGACACGACGCGTGCCTGTCAGTGAGCGAGATTACCCGGGCGCACTGGGTGCACTTCTTGAAGCCGCTGGAAGGCTTCGATGTCATGGGCGGAAAAATCACGCCGGCGAAATCTAAAGACGAAATGGCGAAATTTGGCACTAGAAAAATAGGAAATTTCGACCGGGGCCTAAGTAAGGCCTACCCCGACGACGAAAGAAAACTTAGCGGGGCGAAAAAACTCGAAGTAGAGGAAGGAAAAACCAAAAGAGGTTAAGCCAAACAATTTAGGAGTTTCTACAGAAAACGAGTCGAAAAACGACGCGCGAGGTCGACTTTTTCGGGGCACGAACGGTAAACACAACCGTACCGAGCGCGGAGAAAAGAAGACTGGCCGGCACAAGCCGGTTTCGGGCGGGAAGACGGCCGCGCATGCGCGGTGCGCATCGGCTTGCGAGGGCTAGCAAAGGCTTTTGCTAGTGAAGATTCCGATTGGAGGGGCTGCCGTGGACGTCACCCATCAGTGAGAACAAGCAGCCTGCTTGTCCTCGGAGAATAAGTTATTAGCCACAGTGAACCTGATTTATTAGGATAATGTGGGATATAAATTAAATAAACAAAACAAAAAAAATGTTAGTTGGGGAGATGGGAATTGCAAAGGTTTGGCAAGGCGATCAGTACTAGAAAATGGCACGGGGACAGGGAACTGCAGTAACCGTGGGGATGGGGACGAGGACAGAGCCCACAGGGACGGGGACAAACTTTGTCCCCGTGTCATTTTCTACTTTGAAGCTTGTTAATGAACTGGAGTGTTATTTATGTTTAAGTGATGCCTACAAAGATATTTAGATTTTTTGGAAAAACAAGCAAACATACTGGCCACAACTAGCAAAATTTGCATGGGAGATCCTGTACATCCTGCTACCAGCACATCTTCTAAGAAGACAACTTCTATTCCAGGAAGGACTGTGGATGACAGGAGAGCTAGATAGAATCCTGAGATTGTTGATGATTTCTTATTTATCCACAGATTAAAAAAAACATAACAGTGCTTTATAGGGCATATTTTTCCCCTCTAGGGCATATAGAACGGGTTGTATTTTATACACCTGGACATTTTAACAGTGTGAATTAGGATTCCTTGGTATAGTAGAAAACACCTATTGTTGGGGTTGGAAGGGTAGAGGGTAGTGGTGGGAAGGAGGGTTATTATAGCTGCTCATTGTTATTATTGTTCTCTATTTGTAATTTATACACAACAGTTGCACAGCATATTGTTCCTTTTTGTACTTTAATCAAAAGATTTAAATATAAAATCATAAGTGTTAGAGGCTTCTCCAGATAAGGACAGAGCCCACAGGGACAGGGCGGGGATGGAGACAGGGCCTGCGGGGATGGGGTGGGGACGGAAACAGAACACAAGGAGACGGGACGGGGACGGAGACAAACTTTGTCCCCGTGTCATTCTCTAATCAGTACCTTGTATACTGAGGAGAGGAAGGAGGGTTCTCTCTGTGGTATCTTTATAGTTTTGTGTTGCTGGGGATGTACAATCAGTCATGTTAAAAAAAGGTGGACTCATGGATGAGGGCTGGGCACTGCAGTCCACTTTGTAAATAATGAGCACAGGTCATGCACCATGGAACAGGGTCAAAGGGCAAAAATTAATAAGCATGTGAACCAGAAACTCATGATCTGATAAGACATTCCTGTGTGCAAGTAGGCATGAGAAAGGAAATGTGGTTTAGAAACAGATGGTATTGAAAGAAAACAGGATGATCTCTGAGGAAGATAACTTGCTAAACCTATGTGAAGCATTGTTTAAAATAAAGGTATATAAGCAGTTGAATCAGAACAATACTTTGGAGAGATGGTTACAGATAACACCTATGTGTAGCAGTGCTGTCCTCCCATGAGAAACTATTGATTGTATCTGTACTTTGGTAAGTAATAAAAATGTGCTTTTTTATACGTGGATTTGGTCTTTTATCAGTCCAAGTTGTGGGTGGCTGGTACATAATTTGGGGTGGTGGTAAAAAGACTAGAATATAATATTGGTGACACCCGATGTCGATAGAGGGGATCGTTGACGAACAATCCTCTGGTTGACCCTGTTTTCGGGTTCCCAGTAAGACGGGTCCTGGTTCAGTTGCGAGATTCCAGGCCCACGTAAGGAGTGTCCTGGTTCAGTCGCGAGATTCCAGGCATATTAAGGGGATGAAATAGTATCCTGGTTCAGTCCGGAGAATCCAGGTACATTCGTGAAAAGAAACGAGGGTGTCATGGTTCAGCTGCAGGATTCCCGACACAACAGACGGTCCTGGTAAGGACGAAGATTGGTAAGTCACAAATTTTTGTTTAATCTTTGAAAAATAATGGCTATGCCTCTTGAGATAGTAATTAAGTACTTTCCATTAGACAAAAAGGATCTTGCTAAAACTTGTAAAAAATGGTATAAATGGAATAAAAAACAGAATGATTTTTGTTGGCCCCTAAATGGATCCTTTGATCTAAATTTATTATGCAAATTGATTAAATACAATGAGAAATCCCACATTAACATTTATAAGCAATAAATAAATGGATCCTGATCAGAGATAAGGAACACTCATATTTCACAAAAATTCATAATTAAATAAAGCACATACCTGTAGCAGGTATTCTCCGAGGACAGCAAGCCGATTGTTCTCACATGTGGGTCGATGTCCACGTTGGCCAAGGAATTGGCAATTTTTGCAAGCAAAACATTTAAAAAGTTTGCAAGAAGCCTTCTGGCGCGCACACCGCTCATGCGCGGATGACTTCCTGCCCGTCACGTGAGTGTTCCCGCTCAGTTTAATCAAAAAGCAAATAATAAACAAACAACAACTCCAAAGGGGAGGTGGGCGGGTTTGTGAAAACAATCAGCCTGCTGTCCTCGGAGAATACCTGCTACAGGTATGTATCTTCGCTTTCTCCAAGGACAAGCAGGCTGCTTGTTCTCACATGTGGGGTATCCCTAGCAACAAGGCTCACTCAAAATAATGAACATTGGTCAACTGTCCTCGCAACGGCGAGGACATAACATAGATTGACCTCAAACCATAAACAACTAACTGAGGAGGGGTCACGTGACGCTATGCACAGGAGCGGACGTTAGTTACCTCGCTCCTGCCAACTCCTCGAGAACCTTGCGGATAAACAGCAGAAATTCGTGCGACCTCCGACCCATTCCACCAGAATAACCTGGAGGGAAGCTTTAAGACCAACCAGACCCGGCGGTGAGACTCAATGGCGGCGAAATCGCTTAGAAAAGACAAAGAGAAAAACCGGCCGACAGACGACAAGATGGCGGCCCCGGCTAGTCCATCCTCCTCCCAGGTCAGCTCGATGTGGACGGCAGAAATAGTTGGGGAGGTTACTAATGCGCTGGAAACAATATTAGAGAACAAGCTGGGTTCGCTGGATTCGAAGCTGGAATCGCTGAATAATAATGTCACGCAAATTAAGGAAGACATGGAGGGGCATAATCGAACAGAAACGCCTATCTCCATGGGCGTTTATCTCCGAGAACGGGTCCGTGAAGGGGCGGAGTGAACCGTATGTTCAAAAAAAAAAATAGACGCCCATGGTTTATTCGCCAAGGTGTGAGCTGGGCGTTTTTGCTTTTCACCGATAATGGAAAATGAAATCGCCCAGCTCAAAAACGAATACATCCAAGGCATTTGTTCGTGGGAGGGGCCAGGATTCATAGTGCACTGGTCCCCCTCACATGCCAGGGCACCCTAGGGGGCACATTTACAAAAACAAACAAAAAGGTAAAAGAGCTCCCAGGTGCATAGCACCCTTCCCTTGGGTGTTGAGCCCCCCAAATCCCCCTCAAAACCCACTGCCCACAAGTCTACACCAGTACTATAGCCCTAAGGGGTGAAGGGGGGCACCTACATGTGGGTACAGGGGGTTTGGGGGGGGTTGGACGACTAGTAGCATTAAGCAGCACAATTGTAACAGGTAGGGGGGGGATGGGCCTGGGTCCACCTGCCTGACGTCCACTGCACCCCCTAACAACTGCTCCAGGGACCTGCATACTGCTGCTTGGGAGGAGGGTATGACATTTGAGGGTGAAAGTAAAAAGTTGTGAAACATCATTTGTTGTGGTGGGAGGGGGTTAGTGACCACTGGGGGAGTCAGGGGAGGTCATCCCCGACTCCCTCTGGGGGTCATCTGGTCATTTAGGGCACTTTTTGGGGCCTTATTCGTCAAAAAACAGGGTCCAGGAAAAGTGCCCTAAATTCTAGCTACAAACGCATCCATTATCAGCGAAGGGCGCCCATCTCTGTTCGGGTGATAACCACGCCCCAGTTCCGCCTTCACCACGCCTCCGACACGCCCCCGTCAACTTTGTCCGCATCTGCGACGGAGTGCAGTTGAAAGCGTCCAAAGTTCGGCTTTCGATTATACCGCTTTATTTGTTTTTGTGAGAAGAACGCCCATCTCCCGATTTAGGTCGGAACTTGGGCGTTATTCTCGTTCGATTATAAGCTGGATGGCGTCCTACCAACAGCGAACAAGCGATATAGAAGATCGTGTCGCTAAAATGGAGGCTAGCCATAGTGAAATGGAAAAACAACTATCCCAATACGTTGACAAAATCGAAGATCTCGAGAACAGGTCGAGACGCAACAATCTTCGATTGGTGGGAGTAGCAGAAGATCGCGGAGACCGGGATTTGAGAAGTTATTTGGAGAGTTGGCTCACCAGGGAATTGGACCTCCCGCAGGAGCTAGGCCCTTTAAGAATCAAGAGGGCACATCGGCTGGGACCAAAACAAACTAATGCAACAAGACCCAGGGTAATTATTTGTCGTGTTCTCAACTTTGCACATAAAACGGCTATTCTGCAGGCGCTGAGAGGCAGGAGAGAGCTGCGCGTTGGAAACCAGAAAATACTTTGTTTTCAAGATTACTCCGCCGGAGTCGTGGCCAGGAGAAAGCAGTTCTCACCTGTGTGCTCTGAACTAGTGCAGCGCAAAATCCCGTTTGCTCTATTATATCCAGCGAAGCTGCGTATAGTGCACAAGTCGGAGACAAGGTTTTACACTACAGCAGAAGAAGCCCGTGCCTTTATAAAAGATTTGGAATCACCTAGAGCAAGCTGAAAAGAGATGTTATGATTAAATGGATGCCTATAATTGGAGGTCAAACTTTTGGTGAAGTGGCAGCGAAACAATGCAGATTTGTATAGGTTGCAACTCAGTGGATTGGTGAATTCATCTACAGCAACATTGTGAGAGGGTTTGCTGCTGCAGGAAAAGATCAGTGACTGGGGAAACAACCAGAGCTCCAGGAAAGAGAGAGCCATTTTCCCTGCAGCTTTCTGGACCTCAGTTGAAACGGCTCATCAAAGCAGGGCCATTTGTTATCAGGTGACTGGTTGCTTATAAGCTCTAATGCAGCAACAAGTGAAGTCAAGTTCGTTTGAAATATGATGTGTTACTATTTGTTATGCTCACTGTTTAGAGTAAATAATGTTGTTCGCAATGTTTTTGGTTCCCAGAATGGGGTGAAATGGGAAATAAGGGAGTGAAAATAGAGGTTGGTAGAGGCTGCCTCGGTTTTCTGGGTAATAATGGCAGGGGGGTCAGTGGCTGATGAGCGGTGGATGGGAGGTGGTTGCACCGGGGGGACAATATTTGATTAGTGGATTATCAGGTTGTAGAGGAGGGGCGTTTGAAGTGACCTGTATCCCATAGGGATCGGAGGGGGAAAAGGGGGGATTCGGGGGGGGGGGGGGGGGGGGGGGATTTGGGTGGGGGGATGGGTAAGGGAGGGTGGGAGTGTAAAAGCAGGTATAATAAGGAAGTTAGTTTCGGGGCAAGAATGGAAAGAAGTAGGAGTAGACTGGGGTTTCGACTGTAAAGATGAGGTAAGGACAATTTTGATCTATCACTGGAAGTTAAGGAGTGACAAGAGACACGAGGGACATACCAATGGGATGTGGAAGAGGAGCCAGAGGCTGGGCTGGCTCCTCATGTTAGATAAAAGATTCATCTGGCTGGGTACTTTTGAACACTGTGAGAGGGATGCTTAAGATTGTCACCTGGAACGTGGGGGGTATACATTCCCCAATAAAAAGGTCAAAAATTTTACAGTACTTACAGCGGATTAGAGCGGACATAGTATTCCTCCAAGAAACACATCTGTCGGGACAAGAACATGCTAAGCTTGCGAGGTGGTGGGTGGGAGAATGTGTGGCTTCAGCAGCCAAGGGTCGAAAAGGTGGTGTGGCAATACTTATTCGAAAGGGGGTGGCTACACAGCTTACCAACATAGTACAGGACCTCGAGGGACGCTTTGTCTTTGGAACAGCTACAGTGGCAAGGCAACAAGTGCGGCTTGGTAGCATTTATGCCCCAAATCAGTTCGACCTCCAATTTTATAAGAAATTGAGGACGATTCTAACGAATTTTGCACCCACCCCCTTGGTGCTAGGGGGGGGATTTTAACACGGCTTGGGACCCCTCATTGGATAAATCTAATCCCCCGACTGGGCCAGGGTCTAGAAAACATGCGAAGGGATTGCCTGATTTTTGTTCATTGTTAGACCTTATTGATGTATGGAGGACTTTGCACCCTCTTGATAGGGAATATACACATCAGTCCAGAGCACACAATACCTTTTCTAGGATTGACTATCTGTTGACCTCTAGAGAGGCCTTTTCAGATAAAGGGGAAGTTGAGATTGGTCCCTGTGTGATCTCTGATCATGCCGCAGTTTGGATGACATGGAATTTGGGGGGCCAGGGGGAAGCAAAAGGGGGGTGGTCTTTCCCTAGCTACCTTTATAAGGGTCTGTGTAGGACAAGAAAGAATATCTAGGGCCTTGCTGTCACACCAGATGGCAAACCTCCTCCATTTGAAAGAGTAACACCTCTTTGTGGAATCTTTCCTAGAAGCAAGCAAGACTAGGGAGACACCCTCTGAAAGACCCAAGGAGGCAAATTCTAAGCTCTCAACATCCAGGCCATCAGAGACTGGAGGTTGAGATGTAGAAGCGACCCCTCATTCTGAGTGATGAGGGTTGGAAAACAGTCCAATCCCCACGGTTCTTTGGAGGACAACTCCAGAAGAAGAGGGAACCAGATCTGACGCGGCCAGAAGGGTACAATCAGGATCATGGTTCCTCAGTCTTGTTTGAGTTTCAGCAAAGTCTTCCCTATTAGAGGTATGGGAGGATACGCATACAAAAGGCCTGTCCCCCAATATAGGAGAAATGCATCTGACACTAGTCTGTCGTGGGCCTGAAGCCTGGAACAGAACTGAGGGACCTTGTGATTGATCTGAGTGGCAAAAAGATCCACCGAGGGGGTGCCCCACACTCGGAAGATCTTGCGGACTACGCCCATGTTCAGTGACCACTCGTGAGGTTGCATTATCCTGCTCAGCCTGTCGGCCAGACTGTTGTTTACGCCTGCCAGATAAGTAGCTTGGAGAAACATGGCGTGACGGCGTGCCCAAAGCCACATCTGGTCGGCTTCCCGACACGGAGGGCGAGATCCGGTGCCCCCCTGCTTGTTAGTGTAGTACACGGCAACCTGATTGTCTGTCTGAAGATAACTTGGTTGGACAGCCGATCTCTGAAAGCCTTTAAAGCATTCCAGATCACTCTTAATTCCAGGAGGTTGATCTGCAGACCTTTTTCCTAAAAGGACCAGGCTCCTTGAATGTGGAGCACATCTACATGAGCTCCCCACCCTAGGAGAGATGCATCTGTCATCAGCACTTTCTCTGGATAAGGAACTTGGAAGGGTCGCCCCTTGGAAAAATTGGATCGAATCATCCACCACTGCAGAGAATTCCGAAAGCTGGTGGAATGTTGGACTACATCCTCTAGATCCCCCGCAGCTAGGAACCACTGGGAAGCTAGGGTACATTGAGCTGATCTCATATGTAGACGTGCCATGGGCGTTACATGAACTGTGGAGGCCATGTGCCCCAGAAGTCTCAACATCTACCGAGCCGTGACCTGCTGAGACGCTCGAACCATGGACACCAGGTACAGAAGGTTGTCCAACCTTGACTCGGGAAGATAAGCTCGAGCTGTTTGAGTGTTCAACAGGGCTCCAAATGAATTCCAATTTTTGGACCGGGGTGAGATGGGACTTGGGATAATTTATGACAAACCCCAGAAACTGTAGCACCCGAATAGTCATTCGCATGGACACCAGAGCACCCTCCTTCGAGGTGCTCATCACCAGTCAATCATCAAGATAAGGAAACACATGCACTCCCAGTCTGCGTAGCGACGCTGCAACAACGCAGATGCCAGGCTGAAAGGCAGTACACGATAATGAAAGTTTTGTGTTCCCAGCCAAAATCGAAGATACTTCCTGTGAGCTGGAAGTATCGAGATGTGGGTGTAAGCATCAAGTCCAGAGAGCATAGCCAATCGTTTTCCTAAATCATGGGAAGAAAGGTGCTCAGGGAAACCATGCTGAACTTTTCTCGGATTAGAAATTTGTTCAGGGCCCTTAGGTCTAGGATTTATTTATTTGTTGCATTTGTATCCCACATTTTCCCACCTATTTGCAGGCTCAATGTGGCTTACATAGTACCGTGAAGGCGATCGCCAATTCCGGTATGACAAATAGAGTGATATTGTGACATATAAAAAGTTCATGTGTGACAGACACTTTAGGGAATTGAAAGGAGGAAGTGATAGGTTATGTCCAATTCGAGTATTAGTGTCATTGTGTTGCAGGGTTCAGGCATTTAGGTTGGATCGTTATGGTATGCCTTCTTGAACAAGATAGTTTTTAGTGATTTCCGGAAGTTTGATAGGTCATACGTTGTTTTCACGGCGTTTGGTAGTGTGTTCCATAGTTGCGTGCTTATATAGGACAAGCTGGATGCATAGGTTGATTTTTATTTGATTCCTTTGCAGCTTGGGTGGTGGAGGTTTAGGTATGTGCGTGTTGATCTTGTTGTGTTTCTGGTTGGTAGGTTTATGAGGTCTGTCATGTATCCCGGGTCTTTGCCGTAGATAATTTTATGGACCAGAGAGCAGATTTTAAACGCAATGTGTTTTTTGATTAGGAGCCAGTGTAGTTTTTCTCATAGGGATTTGGCGCTTTCGAATGTCATTTTTCCAAATACAAGCCTGGCTGTGGTGTTTTGAGCAGTTTGAAGTTTCTTTTTGATTTGTTCTTTGCATCCTGCATAGATTCCATTACAGTAGTCTAGGTGGCTTAGTACCATTGATTGTACTAAGTTGCAAAATACTTCCCTTGGGAAGAAAGGTTTTACTCGTTTGAGTTTCCACATTGAGTGGAACATTTTCTTTGTTGTAGAGAATACTGTAAAGGTCTCAGGTGCGCTCTCGCCCATGGCACCACTTCCAAGGTAGCCGTCATCAATATCAACAGCTGGACAATGTCCCAAGCTCGTGGGCGGGGCATCCTCAGGAGCAGACGGACCTGATTCTGAAGCTTGCACCACCTTTGCTCAGGAAGAAACACATAGCCCGAGGCTGTGTCGAACCTGGCCCCCAAATATTCTAGAGATTGCGAGGGGGTCAGGTAACTTTTGGCCATATTGACGACCCAGCCCAGAGATTGAAGGACTGAAACCACTCTGGCTGTAGCGAGATGACTCTCTTTTTCTGAGTCTGCTCTGATGAACCAGTCATCTAGGTACGGGTGAACCCGGATACCCTCTCGCCTGAGAAAGGCAGCTACTACCACCATTACCTTGGAGAAGGTTCGGGGAGCTGTGGCGAGGCCAAAAGGCAAGGCCCGAAACTGGAAATGTTTTCCCAACACTGCAAACCGCAGAAACGTCTGGTGCGGGGGCCAAATTGGTATGTGCAAGTAAGCTTCTTTCAGGTCCACAGACGTGAGAAACTCTCCCGGCTGTACCGCCGCAATGACGGAGCACAGGGTTTCCATGTGAAAATGCCGCACTCTTAAGGACTTGTTTAGCTCTTTTAAGTCCAGGATCGGGCGAAAAGACCCGCCTTTTCGTGGCACCACAAAGTAAGTGGAGTAGCGGCCTAGACCTTGTTCGGCGGGAGGCATGGGGTCACAGCCCCTATCCGGCACAGACTGTGCAAAGTCTCCTCTACCGCCGCCCGTTTGGCGGCAGAACCGCATCGGGACTCCAGAAACATGTCTCTCACCGGGGCATCGAATTCTATTCGGTATCCCTCTCTGATCAGGTCCAAGACCCACTGATCTGCGGAGATTTTGGCCCACTCCTCGAAAAAGAGGGAAAGTCTTCCTTCGATGACAGGAAAAGAGGAGGGGGCCGGCGCACCATCATTGAGAGGGTCGCCCCTGAACTCCAGGCCTTGAACCGGCAAGATCTTCAATCGAGAGGGCTTGTAAGGCATCTGAAATAAGCGCTGGCAGCTCCTCGCGGTGGAAAATCCTCACCGCAGACGGATCATCAAGCTCCTGTGGCAATTCTGCACCCGACTCTGGCTCCTCAGCCCAAGAAGTTCTGCCAGACCCCTCAGAATCCTCATAGCCCGACCACAGGGGGGGAGGGGGAAAGGGGGGTGTGCCACATTCAGAAGGGGAATTAGCCCTTCTGCGTTTATCAGGAGGATAAGAAACAGGCAAAGCCAACTCCAAAAGGCCAGGATCCACCAGGCAAGGGGGTCCGAAGAACCCTGTGGAAGAGCTCTATTAAGCATGTACGCCCTATGCAGCATTAAAACAAAATCAGGGGAGAAAACTGCTCCCTGACCGCCCGGATCCTGCCCAGGGCTATCAGCTCTATTATTAGCCTCACTCAGAGGACCCCCCCCCCCCCCCCGGATTCAGGGCTCTCCGTCGCAACGGAGGCCGCACCATGTGGAAAATCCAAAATGACGTCCGTTGCCAGCTCAGAGCGCAAAAGATCGCCGCTCGCCATGCTCGGGCCGGCTCTACCATCTGTACAGCACGAATTACAGAGCCCCATTGCTGATTTGCGCTTGCCACATTTAGAACAGTGCTTTACAGTCTCCGCAGCCATCGCCGAAAACGGCGGTAAAATTCAAAAATGGCGGTTCACGCCAAAAACGTCCCGATCGCGGGCCCACCTCGGAGGAGTCAGAAAACACTCTTACCTCACTAGACCGAGTATCACAGCTCCGGTCCTGCAGAAGAATCTCAAGAAAAAAACCTCTTTTCCAAGATGGGAAAATTAGGTTCTTACCTTGGTAATTTTCTTTCCTTTAGTCATAGCAGATGAAGCCATTACGTATGGGTTATGTCCATCAACCAGTAGGGGAGATAGAGAGCACTCAAACTTTCATAGTGCCCTCTTGGCCAGCTAGCTCCACTGCCTCTTCAGTATTTGAAGCTTCCAAAGCAGTATGGTAAACCGCAATGGGAATCACAAGAGCTTTCCTCACAGCGAACGATGGCCCATCACAAGGGCATGAACTCATAAAGGAGGGAATGCACATCCTCCTGGAGGGAATAAACTCATCCTCCTTATTGTATAAGTGGAGGGGAACACACGCGCCTCCTGGAGGGAATCACACATCCTACCAACACACTGGAGGGAATGAACTCATCCTCCTATTTATAGAACTGGAGGGGAACACACGCGCCTCCTGGAGGGAATCACACATCCTCCCAACACACTGGAGGGAATGAACACATCCTCCTAAATTTAAACTGAAGATTGTTTTCCAACTTTCTCCCAAGGAAGGAACTTCAGGAAATTAGAACAGAACCTGAAAAACAGATTCACAGCATACAGACAATCATACAGGGAGGGCTCATGGCTTCATCTGCTATGACTAAAGGAAAGAAAATTACCAAGGTAAGAACCTAATTTTCCCTTCCTTGTCATCAAGCAGATGAAGCCATTACGTATGGGATGTAACAAAGCAATCCCTAGATAGGGTGGGAACAAGCCACACCACGCGCTAGCACTTGTGCACCAAAACGCGCATCCCTCCTGGCAGCCACATCCAGCCTGTAATGTCGGGCAAAGGAGAGCTTAGAAGCCCATGTTGCTGCACTGCATATCTCTTGAAGAGAGAGTGCTCCAGTTTCAGCCCAATCGCTCTAGTAGAATGCGCCTTAAAGGCTACAGGCGGAACCCTGCCGGCCAGCAGATAAGCTGAAAAGATAGTTTCTTTGAGCCAGCGGGCAATAGTGGCTTTAGACGCTGGAGACCCTCTGCGAGAACCAGATAGCAAAACAAACAGATGATCAGAAGTCCTGAAAGAGTTAGTAACTCGCAGATACTGCAGCAGAGTCCTGCACACATCCAAAAGGTGCAGCTGCCCAAAAGATTCTGGAAACTCTTCCTCTGAAAAAGAGGGCAAGAAAATGGGCTGGTTTAGGTGAAAGGCTGAAACCACCTTAGGCATAAAGGAAGGCACGGTCCGAACCGTGACTCCGGACTCTGAAAATTGCAGAAATGGGTCTCTACAGGACAGCGCCTGGAGCTCTGACACCCGTCTCGCCGAGGTAATGGCCACCAGAAAAATGGCCTTCAGTGTCAAATCTTTCTCCGATGCTCGCCGAAGCGGCTCAAAAGGAGATGCCTGCAGGGTTTTCAAAACTAGCCCCAGGTTCCAAGCTGGACAGGGTGCTCGCACTGGAGGTCGGAGCCAAAGCACCCCTCTAAGAAACCGTGCCACATCTGGGTGAGCAGCCAAAGACACGCCTTCCACCTTACCACGAAGGGAGGCCAACGCTGCCACCTGCACCCGCAGGGAATTATAGGCCAAGCCTTTTTGTACACCTTCCTGCAAAAAGTCCAGAATCGGTGAGACAGGAGCCCGCATTGGAGCAATGGCTCTGGAAGCACACCAAGACTCAAACAGGCACCAAATCCTGGCATAAGCCACGGAAGTGGACCGCTTGCGGGCTTGCAGGAGAGTGGAAATAATTTTATTGGAATAACCTTTATCCCTCAATTGCGCCCTCTCAATAGCCATGCCGTAAGACCAAAGCGGCCGGCGTCCTCCATGGCTACCGGTCCCTGAGTCAACAGGTTCGGTACCAGAGGTAACGGCAGAGGAGCCTCCAGGAGCATCTCTCGGAGGTCTGCATACCAAGGTCTCCTTGGCCAATCCGGGGCGATGAGGACCACTTCTCCTGGGTGCAGCCGAATCCGCAAGAGCAGGCGTCCTATCAAGGGCCATGGGGGAAACACATAAAGTAGACCCGGAGGCCAGGGTTGAGCCAAGGCATCCAACCCCGCCGAGCGAGGATCTCTCCGTCTGCTGAAGAAGCATGAGACTTTGGTATTAGATCCATCACGGGCTTGCCCCATTTGGCACAGATCTGCAGGAATACTTCGTCTGCCAGATTCCATTCTGCTGGATCGATCTGATGCCTGCTCAGATAATCGGCCTGCACATTGCTCTGACCTGCAATATGAGCTGCCGACAGACACTGAAGATGCAGCTCGGCCCAGTGGCAAATCAGTTCGGCCTGCGCGGCTAGTGCTCTGCACCGTGTTCCGCCTTGTCGATTTATATAGGCCACCGTTGTCGTGCTGTCCGACATCACTCTGACAGCCAATCCTTCCAGGGTCACTTGAAAGGCCAGAAGCGCCTGAAACACCGCTTTCAACTCTAGGCGGTTGATGGACCACTCCGACTCCTCGGGTGTCCATAGACCCTGGGCTTGCTTCCCCTTGCAATGTGCGCCCCAGCCCTTCAGGCTGGCATCTGTTACCACTAGGCACCAAACGGGGAGCGTCAGCGGCATTCCTCGCCGCAGCATGCTGTCCGAGAGCCACCACTCCATGCTGAGTCGGGCCGCAGGGAGCCAAGTAAGTCTGCATTGGTAATCCTGAGAAATAGGAGACCATCTCCGGAGTAGGGAATACTGTAGAGGTCTCAGGTGCGCTCTCGCCCAGGGTACCACTTCCATCGTGGCTGTCATCGATCCCAGCAGCTGGACAATGTCCCAAGCTCGCGGGCGGGGCATCCTCAGGAGCAGACGGACCTGATTCTGAAGCTTGCACCACCTTAGCTCGGGTAAGAACACATAGCCCGAGACTGTGTCGAACCTGGCCCCCAAAAATTCTAGAGATTGAGAAGGGGTCAGGTGACTTTTGGCCATATTGACGACCCAGCCTAGAGATTGCAGTACTGAGACCACTCTGGCTGTAGCTTGTAAGCTCTCTGTTGCAGAGTCTGCTCTGATGAGCCAGTCATCTAGGTACGGGTGAACCCTGATACCCTCTCGCCTGAGAAAAGCAGCTACTACCACCATTACCTTCGAAAAGGTTCGGGGAGCTATGGCGAGGCCAAAAGGCAAGGCCCTCAACTGGAAATGCTTTCCCAACACCGCAAACCTCAGAAACTTCTGGTGCGGGGGCCAAATCGGTATGTGCAAGTAAGCTTCTTTCAGGTCTAGAGACGTGAGAAACTCTCCTGGCTGTACCACCGCAATGACGGAGCGCAGGGATTTCATGTGGAAATGCCGCACTCTCAGGGACTTGTTCACTTCTTTTAAGTCCAGAATAGGGCGAAACGACCCACCTTTTCGCGGCACCACAAAGTAGATGGAGTATCGGCCGCAGCCTTGCTCGGCGGGAGGCACCGGGGTCACAGCCCCTAACAGAAACAGACCTTGCAAAGTCTCCTCCACCGCCGCCCGTTTGACGGCAGAACCGCATCGGGACTCCACAAACACGTCTCTTACTGGGGCGTTGAATTCTATTCTGTATCCATCTCTGATCAGGTCCAGAACCCACTGATCTGAGGAAATCTTGGCCCACTCCTCGGCAAAGAGGGAAAGCCGTCCTCCGATGACAGGCATCGAGGAGAGGGCCGGCGCACCATCATTGAGAGGGTCGCCCCTGAACTCCTGGTCTTGAGCCACCGGCTGCGGAACGCTTGTCCGAGCGAAAGGAGTTCCTCTGCTGACCACGGGCACGTGAAGTGAACCCAGCAGAACGCCCCGGGCGGTACCTTCTAGCTTCACGGAAGCGAGGTCTGTACGAGGAGTGGACCGCCTGGCCCTTAGAGGAAGGCCTCTGCCTATCTTCGGGCAAGCGCTGGGGTTTAGGATCACCCAGGCCTTTCACAATTTTCTCCAACTCCTCACCAAATAGGAGAAGTCCTTGAAAAGGCAACTTCACCAACCTTTGCTTAGAGGCCATGTCCGCTGCCCAGTGTCGTAGCCACAGACGACGGCGAGCCGCCACTGCTACTGCCATTTGTTTAGCAAAGCTCTGACAAGGTCATAAAGGGCATCAGCCAGAAAGGACAAGGCCACCTCCATCCGCGGAGCCACATCCAAGAAGGGCTCCGCTCCATCTCCGGGCTGAGCCACTGCCTGCTGCAGCCAAGCTAGGCAGACTCTAACAGCATAACAGCTGCATGCAGACGCCCGAACAGTGAGACCTGCAATTTCAAAGGACCGTTTCAATGCTGTTTCCAGCCTACGGTCTTGAACATCCTTCAGGGCAACACCTCCTTCAACAGGGAGGGTAGTTCTCTTTGTCACCGCAGTGACTAGGGCATCCACTGAAGGCATTTGAAAACGAACCAAATGCCCCTCACGCAGAGGGTATAACTGCCCCATAGCCCTGGAAACTCTCAAAGGTCTCTCGGGGTCAGCCCACTGAGCCGAAACAAGCACTAGGATGGAGTCATGCAAAGGGAAGGCCCGAGCAGCTTTCTTGGTACTAGCCATCCTGGGATTACCCGAGAAGGCCATGCCACTATCAGGATCTTCAATCGAGAGGGCCTGCAGGGTATCTGAAATAAGCGCTGGCAGCTCATCACGGTGGAAAATCCTCACCGCGGAGGGATCATCCAGATCCTGTGGTAAATCCGCACCTGACTCTGGTTCCTCAGACCAAGAACGTCTGTCAGAGTTCTCCGAATCCTCACACCCCGACCACGGGGGGGGGGGAAAAAGGTGCACCACAATCTGAAGGGGAATTAACCCTTCTGTGCTTATCTTTAGGCCAAGCATCCGGGAAAAAAGCCTCACTGGGCAGTCCCAGGCCAGAATCCATCGGGGGGGGGGGGGGGGGGCAATCAGAGGAGCCTCAGGCGACCCCTGAGGAAGGGCTCTTTTCATCATGTATGCTTTATGCAGCAAAAGCACAAAATCCGGGGAGAAAATCTCACCCTGGGCACCCAAATCCTGTCCGGTGCTAGCCACTCCTGAAATAACCTCATCTCGAGGTGCCCCACCTGGCTCAGGTCTCTCCGTGTCCACGGAGGCCGCGCCATGCGGTGTAAGCAAAATGGCGCCCGCTGCCAGCTCAGAGCGGGAAGAAACATTGCTCGCCATGCTCGGGCCGGCTCCTACGCCAGTACAGCACGATTTACAGAGCCCTGCTGCTGATTTGCGCTTGCCACAAGTGGAACAGCGCTTTACATTGTCCGCAGCCATCGCCGAAAAACGGCGGTAAAATCCAAAATGGCGGTTTTGCGCCAAAATCGCCCCGATCGCGGGCCCACCCTGGAGGAGTTGGAAAACACTCTTACCTCAAAGGATCTAGTGTACAACTACGATCCTGCTGAAAATCAGGTCAAAAACCTCTGTTCTTTTTTTTTTTTTTTTTTTTTTAAAGCTGTGAGGAAAGCAGAGGTATTGAAGACTCCGGAGGCTCAGATGAGTGGGAAAGGCAGGGAAAGGGCAAACCTATATGCCTGCATCCACTGTTGGTGGGAAAGGACAGGGAAAGCAAGGCAATATGTCCACATCCACAGAGGTATGGGTAAGGCAGGGAAAGGGCTAACCTATGTGCCTTTAAAGTGAAGCTGCTATAGCCTCCAACACCCCAGTTAACAACTGGCAAGCCAGGAACCACCTCCCGGCAGATTTTTCTGGAGCTCGAACAAGCTGCAGCCACCCTGCTAGGGGAGATAGAGAATACTGAAGAGGCAGTGGAGCTAGCTGGCCAAGAGGGCACTGTGAAAGTTTGAGTGCTCTCTATCTCCCCTGCTGGTTGATGGACATAACCCATACGTAATGGCTTCATCTGCTTGATGACAAGGAACGCTGCGCTAAAGCGCAACTTTAATTAATTATTTTTTTTTTTTTTTTTTAACACTGTGAGGAAAGCAGAGGCAAAAGAGGTAAATAAAAAACACTCCGGAGGCTCAGATAAGTGGGAAAGGCAGGGAAAGGCGAACCAATGTGCCTGCATCCACTGAGTGGGAAAGGACAGGGAAAAGCAAGCTAATCTGTCCACATCCACGGGGGCATGGGTAAGGCAGGGAAAGGGCTGACCTATGTGCCTTCAAAGTGAAGCTGCTATAGCCTCTAACACTCCGGCTAACAACTGGCAAGCCAGGAGCCACCCCCAGGCAGATTTTTGATGGATCTCGAAAAAGCTGCAGCCATCCTGCTTGGGGAGATAGAGAAAACTGAAGAGGCAGTGGAGCTAGCTGGCCATGAGGCACTGTGAAAAATTGAGTGCTCTCTATCTCCCCCTTCTGGTTGATGGACACAACCCATACTTAATGGCTTCATCTGCTTGATGACAAGGAATCTTTAATTTGTATTTCTTATCTTTTCATTACCTTTTATTCTTTTTATTTGGGGCTGCATTTTGTTTAAAATTTGTACTTGCAATTAATCGTGTGATTAAAGGTGTGTTATTAATTTTTTTTCCCTCACTGCAGCTCCTTGTGACTCTGGGCAATAGAGGGTTAAGGGGATCTTTTACAAAGCAGCAGTAAGCCCAACAAGGGCTTACTGCATGCTAAAACGGAACTACTGCTGGCCCAACGCAGCCTCCCGGCGGTAGTTCCAGCTGGAGCATGCGTCATTTTCGATGCTGTGGGAAATTTATTTCCCTAACGCA
This sequence comes from Microcaecilia unicolor, assembly GCF_901765095.1. Lineage (NCBI taxonomy): Eukaryota > Metazoa > Chordata > Amphibia > Gymnophiona > Siphonopidae > Microcaecilia > Microcaecilia unicolor. The sequence continues at coordinate 57,926,000 of NC_044039.1, forward strand.
GTGCTAACCTGATGGTAATCAGGCATCGCTATGTGCTGCCCAGTTACCACCAGGTTATTGTGGGAGCTCTTACTACCACACCTCAATGGGTGGCATTAAGTGCTCCCCACGGCATGGCCACGCAGTAAGAGTTATCTTACCAGGTGGCCATTTTTATATTGGACTTACCCACAGTAAAAAGGGCCCTGGCGCATGGGAAAACCACCGCTACCGCAGGGCCCTTTTTCCAGCAACTTAGTAAAAGGACCCCTAAGTGACTTGCCCAGAGTCACAAGGAGCTGCAGTGAGAAGAAAATAAATAACTTACCTTTATTCACGTGATTAATCACAATTAAAATTTTAATCAAAATGCAGCCTTAATTATTTTGTATGTGGCAGTGAGAAAAAAGGATAAAGTGTGATAAGGCAGGTGAATATGACCCTAGACAGATGCAGTCAACCCTAGAACTACCCTACCCACAATCCCTTGGGAGAATGAAAGAGATGGGTGGACCCAAAAACCTGGAAGGGACCTCTAACATCAGCAGGAATGGAAGCAACTCCAGGAAATGGGGGCCAGTTACTCCAGCCACCGGTAGAGGGAGCTGCAGTCAAGAAGCTCAATCTCCATGATTGCGGAATCAATATATAATGCCTCCCAGCTTTGAGGAGCGGGGAGAGCTCACTGAACCTATAGAGTATGTGGAGCAGGAAAAGGACCTGCTTCCAGGACTTCTCTGCGTAGAGGAGCCAGCCAGCATGGACTAGGAAAATACAAAAGCCCACCTTGCCAGCACATAAAGGCAGTTGCGGGAGGCCACAGGTTTTTTTTTAGTTACTGTGGAGTGGGAGGTGACTGCCTGCCCTACTTGCTGCATGGCTGCTGGTGTGCTGCAAGAAGAAAGGTGATGTGCTCATGTTTTTTTTGTGCTTTTGAACTGAACTTTAATGGGCCTTTGGAACTGAAGGGAGGGTCAGTGGTGGACTATGTTTTGTGGAACTGGATCTGAATTAAAATATATATTTTTTGTGTTTGAACTGAGTCCGGCTTATGGTGTGGTGCTGCACTAGAACCCTGAGCACTGAACTGGGTTTTTGGATACAACTCTCAAACACAGAATTGGTAGACCCCTTTACAAAAGCCAAAGCAGTATTTAGAAAAACAAATCCAGAACTGTATGCACTAACTCAGTATATCCAGTGGCGTTCCTAGGGCGGCTGACACCAGGGGCGGATCGCTGATGCGCCCCCCCCCCCCCCTCGGCGAAACGATACCCCAACTCCGGGTGCATTTTTACCTGCTGGGGGGGTGCCGCGCACCTGTCAGCTTCGCTCATTCCATGCTCCCTCTGCCCAGGAACAGGAAGTAACCTATTCCGGGGCAGAGGGAGCACGGAACGCGCGGCGCCAACAGGCGTGTGGCACCCCCCTAGCGGTGTGCACCCGGGCCAGACCGCACCCACCGCCCCCCCCCCCCCCAGGAACGCCACTGAGTATATCCCCTACTACTGAAAATAAAGACCATTTACAGGTGGCTCATAAAACATTAAATTCTTTAATCATGACCAATTTGCTAAGCACAATTTTTTATTATCAACACCATCTCTACAGATGATGTAAAACAGGCAAAATGTTATAATACTTGGTGGCACCATGGCTAGGTCACAATTCTGTGGAGGTATTCATAGTCAAGAAAAACTAGAAATTAGGTGAGAAAAATTAGTAAACTTATTTTGTAACTATTATAGAGATTTCTAACAGGTACAACAACTATCTTTGAACAGTATACAACACTACTGGCAGTGGTAAGTTATGGCCCAGGTTGGATGATTCTGAGTTACAAAGGCTAAATCATATACCAAATAAGATTTTTGAAGTTATCAAAGGGGTGAAATTTTGTAAGACCCCTTGACCAGATACTCTGTCTGAAGAATTTTATGTCTTATTTTGACGTCATATTTTGATCAGGTATTAGCTCAAAAGCGCTTCCTGGACAGTTATTCCTAAGCCAGAAAAAGACCATACACAACTGAAGTCCTACAAGCCAATATCTCTCTATATAAAACGCACCTCCAACGTTCTAATGAAGCCTCTGTTAGCCAACATTCTAAGTGAAGGGGGTGAGATCGCATTGTGTCTGCCCCGCCCACGCGTCAAACGTGATGACGTCGAGGGCGGAGCAATGACACTCAACCAATCGCATCGCTCGGCAGCGAAGCGTCAGGGAAGGAGGCGGCGCTCCCGACGTCTAGCCTTCCCTTCCATGTGTTCCGCCTTCTTCTAACGTCAAGGATGACGTCAAAAGAAGGCGGAACACAGTGAAGGGAAACCTAGACGTCGGGAGCACTGCCTCCTTCCCTGACGCTTCGCTGCCGGAACCGCCACGGAGGTAAATTTAAAAACAAGAAAAAAAAAACCACCCATGTTGGGGGGAGAGAAGAGGGTGACCACTAAACTACAACAATGGGAGCGGGAGGGCAGGGGAGAAACGACAGCATGGATGCGAAGGGGGGAGGGGAGAAGAGGGCGGGCCAGGCTGGGTCATGGGAGAGAGAGGAGCATGGATGCGAGGGGGGTCATGGAAGGGAGAGAGGGGACTTGCTCGAAAAGGATGAATGCAGGCGGCAGGGGACAGAGGAGCATGGATGGCCATGGATTGGGAGGGGAGGGCTCAGGGAGAGAGGGGAATTGCTGGAAAGGGATGAATGGAGGGGGCAGGGGACAGAGGAGCATGGATGGGCATGGATTGGGAGGGCAGGACTCAGGGAGAGAGGGGAATTGCTGGAAAGGGATGAATGGAGGGAGCAGGGGACAGAGGAGCATGGATGGGCATGGATTGGGAGGGCAGGGCTCAGGGAGAGAGGGGAATTGCTGGAAAGGGAAAAATGGAGGGGACAGATGGGCATGGATGGATATGGATTGCAGGGCAGGCCTCAAGGAGAGAGGGGAATTGCTGGATAGGGATGAATGGAGGGGCCAGGTGACAAAGGAGCATGGATGGGCATGGATTGGAAGGGCAGGACTCAGGAAGAGGGGAATTGCTGGATAGGGATGAATGGAGGGCACAGATGGGCATGGATGCATATGGATTGCAGGGCAGGCCTCAGGCAGAGAGGGCAATTGCTGGATAGGGATGAATGGAGGGGCAAGGTGACAGAGGAGCATGGATTGGAAGGGCAGGACTCAGGGAGAGGGGAATTGCTGGATAGGGATGAATGGAGGGGCCAGGTGACAGAGGAGCATGGATTGGAAGGGTAGGACTCAGGGAGAGGGGAATTGCTGGATAGGGATGAATGGAGGGGACAGATGGGCATGGATGGATATGGATTGCAGGGCAGGCCTCAGGGACAGATGGGAATTGCTGGATAGGGATGAATAGAGGGGGCAGGTGACAGAGGAACATGGATGGGCATGGATTGGGAGGGCAGGGCTCAGGGAGAGAGGAGAATTGCTGGAAAAGGATGAATGGAGGGGGCAGGGCACAGATGGGCATGGATTGGGAGGGCAGGGCTCACACTCTCTCTCTCATATACAATGTCTTTCTGACTCTCACTCTCACACACTCTATCTCACACTGTATCACATTCACTCTCTATGTGCCACACACTCACTCACACACTCGCTTGGTCTCATACACTCACTCTCACAGAGAATCTGTGTCTCACACACACTCTCTCTCTCGCCCACACACACACACTCTCTCTCACACTGTGTCTCACATACACACTTGCACACACTCTCATTCTCACACACACACTCTATCACAAACACACTCACACCCACACTCACTCTCTCTCACACACTCACACTTTCACTCTGACTCTCAAACAGTCACTCTCACATACACTCTCCCAAACATACACACTCCGAGGAAAACCTTGCTAGTGCCCGTTTCATTTGTGTCAGAAACGGGCCTTTTTTACTAGTCCTGTATAATAAAAAGCACCTCCAACATTCTGAAGCTGATTCTGTTGCACTGTGGCAGTGTAGGGTTCGTAAGTCTGTAGTTCAGCGTTTCATTGTCTCTCACTGTCCCCGCCCTCACGTTGACGAAACGGAATGCTACATAGTTGCCAAGCAAACAAACGTGATGTCACAGGAACGAAGAACCAATCAGACAGAACGGAACTTGGAGGAGGGAAGTGGAGTGGAATGAATCTCTAACAAAATCATATACAGGGAGGTACGAACATGAGTGGAAAGTGCACAGAACGGAAAGGAAGACAAACATTTAATCACTTTGTCAGTCACACACACACACACAAACACAATCACTCTGTGTATCTCTCTCTTACACTGTCTGAAAAACACACTGTCACTCTCAGTCTCTCACATGGGCAACTGTATGTTGCATTCTCACGAGTAAGGAGCTCTTCTGATGTGATTGTTAAACTGACTGAAGGGCCTGAATAAGGAATACTTTTACCACATTGTTACACAGTTTACACAAAAAATATTGTATATAAAGAAATCTTACACATGTAAACAACAATTATATTCAGAATACAACCGTGGAAACATTAATGGCAGGAACTTATTACATTGCTAGCGCCCGTTTCATTGCGTTAAGAAACGGGCCTTTTTTTATTAGTCATTAATACATTTTGAGCTGAAGATCATGGCAAAGGTTTTAGCAAATGCCAGCACACGCGAAAAAGTAAACATGGGTCTTACCCAGTTTACTGACTGCCCAGAGGGGTATAGAAGGTGGAAATCCAATTTTAAGGATGCCACAGCAATATGAAGCTTATGCCAGCGCAAGAGATGAACCTGATGTTAAAGTGGCTAGGAGCTGAGTCAGTCAAGAGTGTAAAGAGGTTACCAGATGTATATCTGCACGACCCTTCAAAAGGTTTGAAAGAAATGTGGGAGAGACTTGACTAGCGGTATGGCAGCCCAGAAGCTATTCAACAGGCAGTGATGAAAAGAATAAGAAGTTACCCAAATGTGACAAGTAGAGACAATGACAAATCGCAAGAGTTAGGAGATCTTCTCAGGAACTAGAAGCACTCAAAGCTGATCTGAACCTTCTAGGCCTGTACTACTTGGACACAGCTTGCGGCATAAATGAGTTTGTAGCAAAGCTACCTGCCATATGACATAAAAGAAAAGTGGTCATTAGTAGGTGCCAAATATAAAGAAAACAAACAAGAGAGGTTTCCTCCCTTCATCAGGGATCTGGCAAAGAGGAGAAATGATCCGGTTTCATGTTTGAGGCAATCAAGATAGGCTACTTCTCAAGTGAAAGGCAGGTACAAAAGTACAACAATACAAGGAAACCTATAGCTGTACACGACAGATGTGTCATCAACGGCTACACCACCAACTGACTGTCCTCCTACCACTGAGAAAGAAGAGGATCCTGACAAACAGTGTCCTCTACATAAGAAACCTCATCCAGTCAAGAAATGTAAAGGGTTTAGAGAGAAACCCTTGAGGGAATGTAAAGAGCTGTTGATGAGGTACAGAATCTGTTACAATTGTTGCTCTTCATCTAAGCATATGGCAAAAGACTGTAAAGTAGCCATCAAGTGTACAGAGTGCAATAGTGACCAGCATGTCAGTGCCTTGCACCCTGACAAGAGTAAGCCTACTACTACAGAAGCCCCAGCCTCGGAGTCAAGGCACAGCGGAGAGCAGGAAGTAGAGCAAGCACCATCATCGACTGTTACTCCAAACTGTACTAAGTCAGCATGGCTTTTGTGTGGGGAAATCTTGCCTGACCAATTTACTTCAATTCTTTGAAGGAGTACACAAACATGTGGACAAAGGGGAGCCGGTTGATATTGTGTATCTGGATTTTCAAAAGGCGTTTGACAAGGTACCTCATGAAAGGCTACAGAGGAAATTGGAGGGTCATGGGATAGGAGGAAATGTCCTATTGTGGATTAAAAACTGGTCGAAGGATAGGAAACAGAAAGTGGGGTTAAATGGGCAGTATTCACAATGGAGAAGGATAGTTAGTGGGGTTCCTCAGGGGTCTGTGCTAGGACCGCTGCTTTTTAATATATTTATAAATGATTTAGAGATGGGAGTAACTAGCGAGGTAATAAAATTTGCTAATGACACAAACAGGCTTATTTTCGAAAGTGATCGCCGGCGATCTTCCGACATAAATCGGGAGACGGCCGGTGATCTCTCAAAAGCGGCGAAATCCAAATAATCGAAAGCGGCTTTTTTGACATCATCGCTGCTTTCCTGTCACCGCGTTGGCGAAAGTTCAAGGGGGCGTGTCGGCGGCGTAGAGAAGGCGGGACATGGGCGTGGCTACCAGATGACCAGCTTTCGCAGATAATGGGGAAAAAAGCGGCGTTAAGCAGTATTTCGCCGGGTTTACTTGGTCCTTTTATTTTCACGACCAAGCCTCAAAAAGGTGCCCCAACTGACCAGATAACCACCGGAGGGAATGGGGGATGACCTCCCCGTAGTCCCCCAGTGGTCACCAACCCCCTCCCACACTAAAAAAATAAAAATAAAAACCTTTTTTACCAGCATGAATGCCAACCTCAAATGTCATACCCAGCTCCCTGACAGCAGTATGCAAGTCCCTGGAGCAGTTTTTAATGGGTGCAGTGCACTTCAGGCAGGCAGACCAAGGTCCATCCCCCCCCCCCCCCCTACCTGTTACACTTGTGGTGCTAAGTGTTGAGCCCTCCAAACCCCCCAAAAACCCACTGTACCCACATGTAGGTGCCCCCCTTCACCCATAAGGGCTATGGTAATGGTGTACAGTTGTGGGCAGTGGGTTTGGGGGGGATTTGGGGGGCTGAGCACACAAGGTAAGGGAGCTATGCACCTGGGAGCTATTTGTGTATTTTTTAAACATTTTTAGAAGTGCCCCCTAGGGTGCCCGGTTGCTATCCTGGCATGTCAGGGGGACCAGTGCACTACAAATGCTAACTCCTCTCATGACCAAATGCCTTGGATTTTGCCAGGTTTGAGATGGCCGGCATTTTTTTTCCATTATCGCTGAAAAACAAAACCGGCCATCTCAAACCCGGCGAACTCTGGCATTTGGCTGGGCTAAACCGTATTATCGAAAAAAAAAATGGCCAGCCATCTTTTTCGAAAATATGGTTCTGGCCAGCTGTTGCGCCGCCGCCAAAATAGATCGCTGGCGACGTTCGATTATGCCCCTCAAAGTTATTCAAAGTCGTTAACTCGCGACAGGATTGTGAAAAATTACAGAAGGACCTTACGAGACTAGGAGACTGGGCGGCTAAATGGCAGATGACGTTTAACGTGAGCAAGTGCAAGGTGATGCATGTGGGAAAAAAGAACCCAAATTATAGCTACGTCATGCAAGGTTCCACGTTAGGAGTTACGGACCAAGAAAGGGATTTGGGTCTCGTCGTCAATAATACACTGAAACCTTCTGCTCAGTGTGCTGCTGTGGCTAAGAAAGCGAATAGAATGTTGGGTATTATTAGGAAAGGTATGGAAAACAGGTGTGAGGATGTTATAATGCCGTTGTATCACTCCATGGTGCGACCGTACCTTGAGTATTGTGTTCAATTCTGGTCACCACATCTCAAGAAAGGTATAGTAGAATTGGAAAAGGTGCAGCGAAGGGCGACTAAAATGATAGCGGGGATGGGACGACTTCCCTATGAAGAAAGACTAAGGAGGCTAGGGCTTTTCAGCTTGGAGAAGAGACGGCTGAGGGGAGACATGATACAGATATATAAAATAATGAGTGGAGTGGAACAGGTGGATGTGAAGCGTCTGTTCACGCTTTCCAAAAATACTAGGACTAGGGGGCATGCGATGAAACTACAGTGTAGTAAATTTAAAACAAATTGGAGAAAATTTTTCTTCATCCAACGCATAATTAAACTCTGGAATTCGTTGCCGGAGAATGTGGTGAAGGCGGTTAGTTTGGCAGAGTTTAAAAAGGGGTTAGACAGTTTCCTAAAGGACGAGTCCATAAACCACTACTAAATGGACTTGGGAAAAATCCACAATTCCAGGAATAACATGTACAGAATGTTTGTACGTTTGACAAGCTCACCAGGTGCCCTTGGCCTGGATTGGCTGCTGTCGTGGACAGGATGCTGGGCTCGATGGACCCTTGGTCTTTTCCCAGTGTGGCATTACTTATGTACTTATAAGACTCTTGAACAGCTGCACATCCCATGTACTTACATCCCTGCAGCCGTCAGTACTGCCTTTCACAAAAAAATTGCATCCTTACTTCATCAACCAGCTGATGAAAGAATAGCCACCGACCACCAAAGTGCCATCAAAGATGTAGAACTACAGATCATCAGTGACAACTTGGCACCACCTGGGAATTTCAACACAAAACTTCCCTGGAAGACAAGGAACTTCTTCCACAGAGCCATAACTGAGCCAGTGATCCACACCACAAAGATACAAGTACACCATCAACCATGTCCACTTCAGAGTCTCAGATTTTTCTCTCTCTCTTTTGTGTTGTTTGTTGTTTTTGTTGTCTGTCTCTCATTTCAGCTCCTGCGAGACTACAAGAGAAGTCGCCAGAGCAACAGTGATTCGGAGACAAGCAAGAAGTTGCCAAGTTTACGTTCCAGAAATAATTGGACTTCTGTTTGATAAGTTAAACAGTGGTACCTACTGATACCAGGTGGAGAGTGTAGATGCAGGGTATATTGTGATGTATATTTAATATGAGCATTATTTGTAGTTAATTGCATTGATTATATTGTATTCAGGCAGCTGAATTGTAGATTGGATTCTGATTGTGCATGGGGAGAATTGCAATGAAGTAGATTTGCCTAAGAATTGAGAGTCAAGTTGTAAAGTTTTCTAGTCAGGGAGGAGGAGGAGGAGGAGGAGGTTTAACTAACTGTGAGGTCATGCTGGTCAGTAACACTGGACAGTGGCTCTGACCAGGACAATAACAATGCTGATTGGTACACACATCTCTAAATCCAACATTATATCTGGACGTTGGGAGTGCCAAATTTGATAGAGGACCAATGGGAACTTATACAATAAACATATTTGTTGAACAATATTTCTAAAATTTGTTTGAATTTCTATTAAAAAATAATGTTGGGGTTTGCACCTAACTAGGACTCTAGATTTTTGGCTACTAATTATCATGGAGATCCGGGCAACTTCCAGGGCTTGGATTAGGAAAACCTAAAGGGGCTTTTGAAATCTATAAAATCCTTAACACGATTCGCTGTTTTGCAAAACCAGCAGTACAAATTTTTGATTCAAATGTATATTTCTCCTTATAAGGCATTCGTAGTAAGATTTTCTCAGACAGGTGAGTGCCCTAAATGTTCCGCCCCACAAGCTAAACAGGGATATATGTTTTGGATTACACTATAATACAGTCTTCTGGCATGACATACTTATGTGCTTAAAAACTATTACTGAAATTCTAATTTCACATAAGCTAGAATCTATTCTTTTTGATAACAGCTAGTCGTAACCTGCATTTTGTAAAGGCCTTCGACAATGGACAGTGGAGGAGTAGACTAGTGGTTAGTGCAGTGGACTTTGATCCTGGGGAACTGAGTTACTACTACTACTATTTAGCACTTATATAGCGCTACAAAGCGTACGCAGTGCTACACAAACATAGAAGAAAGACAGTCCCTGCTCAAAAAGCTTACAATCTAATAGACAAAAATAAAGGAAAGAGGCGAGGAGGGTAGGTAGAAGTGAGAGGTTACAGGTGGTTACGAGTCAAAAGCTATGTTAAAGAGGTGGGCTTTCAATCTAGATTTAAAGGTGGTCAAGGATGGGGCAAGATGTAGGGGCTCAGGAAGTTTATTCCAAGCGTAGGGTGCAGCGAGACAGAAGGCGCGAAGTCTGGAGTTGGCAGTAGAGGAGAAGGGAACAGATAAGAAGGATTTATCCATGGATCGGAGTGCACAGGAAGGGGAGTAGGGAAGGACGAGTGTGGAGAGATACTGGGGAGCAGCAGAGTGAATACATTTATAGGTTAGTAGAAGAAGTTTAAACAGGATGCGAAAACGGATAGGGAGCCAGTGAAGCGACTTGAGGAGAGGGGTAGTATGAGTAAAGCGACCCTGGCGGAAGACAAGACGGGCAGCAGAGTTTTGAACCGACTGGAGAGGGGAGAGGTGACTAAGTGGGAGGCTAGCAAGAAGCAGATTGCAATAGTCTAAACGAGAGGTGACAAGGGTGTGGATGAGGGTTCTGGTAGAGTGTTCAGAAAGAAAGGGGCAGATTTTACGGATGTTGTAAAGAAAGAAACGACAGGTCTTGGCAATCTGCTGGATATGAGTAGAGAAGGAGAGAGAGGAGTCAAAGATGACCCCAAGGTTACGAGCAGAAGAGACAGGGAGAATGAGAGAACCATCAACAGAAATAGAAAACGGGGGGAGCGGGGAGGTGGGTTTGGGGGGGAAAATGAGAAGCTCGGTTTTGGTCATATTTAATTTCAGATTATTAAGCATTAGAAAAGTGGGGGAAGGAGAGTCGATGATTAAGAACACATACAGCGTTTAGATTAACCGTAAGGTGAAGTACGATCAGCTGTTTAAGATATATGAGACTCCTCCTGTAGAAAGAAAGAAAAAAAGATTTCTCCTGCACCGACAGATGCCTACAGCAGCAGTCATTTCTTTGTATTGCAGCTCTACTTCTGTTTTGATTTGTTATTATCCTAGAAATAAGCAGTAGATTTTCCTAAGTCCATCTTAATAATGGCTTATGGACTTTTCTTTTAGTAAATTATCCAAACCTTTTGGAAACCCTGCTAAGATAAAGCGAATGCTACAAACCTGTAGAAGGTATTCTCCGAGGACAGCAGGCTGATTGTTCTCACTGATGGGTGACGTCCACAGCAGCCCCTCCAATCCGGAATCGTCACTAGCAAAGTCTTTGCTAGCCCTCACGCGCCGATGCGCACCGCGCATGCGCGGCCGTCTTCCCGCCCGAAACCGGCTCATGCCGGCCAGTCTCATATGTAGCAAGACAAAGAGAAGGGAAGACACAACTCCAAAGGGGAGGCGGGCGGGTTTGTGAGAACAATCAGCCTGCTGTCCTCGGAGAATACCTTCTACAGGTATGTAGCATTCGCTTTCTCCGAGGACAAGCAGGCTGCTTGTTCTCACTGATGGGGTATCCCTAGCCCCCAGGCTCACTCAAAACAACAAACATGGTCAATTGGGCCTCGCAACGGCGAGGACATAACTGAGATTGACCTAAAAACTTATCCAACTAACTGAGAGTGTAGCCTGGAACAGAATAAAACATGGGCCTAGGGGGGTGGAGTTGGATTCTAAACCCCGAACAGATTCTGAAGCACTGACTGCCCGAACCGACTGTCGCGTCGGGTATCCTGCTGCAGGCAGTAATGAGATGTGAATGTGTGGACAGATGACCACGTCGCAGCTTTGCAAATCTCTTCAATAGTGGCTGACTTCAAGTGGGCTACCGACGCTGCCATGGCTCTAACATTATGAGCCGTGACATGACCCTCAAGAGCCAGCCCAGCCTGGGCGTAAGTGAAGGAAATGCAATCTGCTAGCCAATTGGATATGGTGCGTTTCCCAACAGCCACACCCCTCCTGTTGGGATCAAAAGAAACAAACAATTGGGCGGACTGTCTGTTGGGCTGTGTCCGCTCCAGATAGAAGGCCAATGCTCTCTTGCAGTCCAATGTGTGCAGCTGACGTTCAGCAGGGTAGGAATGAGGACGGGGAAAGAATGTTGGCAAGACAATTGACTGGTTTAGATGGAACTCCGACACAACCTTTGGCAAGAACTTAGGGTGAGTGCGGAGGACTACTCTGTTATGATGAAATTTGGTGTAAGGGGCCTGGGCTACCAGGGCCTGGAGCTCACTGACTCTACGAGCTGAAGTAACTGCCACCAAGAAAATGACCTTCCAGGTCAAGTACTTCAGATGGCAGGAATTCAGTGGCTCAAAAGGAGGTTTCATCAGCTGGGTGAGAACGACATTGAGATCCCATGACACTGTAGGAGGCTTGACAGGGGGCTTTGACAAAAGCAAACCTCTCATGAAGCGAACAACTAAAGGCTGTCCCGAGATTGGCTTACCTTCTACACGATAATGGTATACACTGATCGCACTAAGGTGAACCCTTACAGAGTTGGTCTTGAGACCAGACTCAGACAAGTGCAGAAGGTATTCAAGCAGGGTCTGTGTAGGACAAGAGCGAGGATCTAGGGCCTTGCTGTCACACCAGACGGCAAACCTCCTCCATAGAAAGAAGTAACTCCTTTTAGTGGAATCTTTCCTGGAAGCAAGCAAGATGCGAGAGACACCCTCTGACAGACCCAAAGAGGCAAAGTCTACGCTCTCAACATCCAGGCCGTGAGAGCCAGGGACCGGAGGTTGGGATGCAGAAGCACCCCTTCGTCCTGTGTGATGAGGGTCGGAAAACACTCCAATCTCCACGGTTCTTCGGAGGACAACTGCAGAAGAAGAGGGAACCAGATCTGACGCGGCCAAAAAGGAGCAATCAGAATCATGGTGCCTCGGTCTTGCTTGAGTTTCAACAAAGTCTTCCCCACCAGAGGTATGGGAGGATAAGCATACAGCAGACCCTCCCCCCAGTCCAGGAGGAAGGCATCCGATGCCAGTCTGCCGTGGGCCTGAAGCCTGGAACAGAACTGAGGGACTTTGTGGTTGGCTCGAGATGCGAAGAGATCTACCAAGGGGGTGCCCCACACCTGGAAGATCTGTCGCACTACACAGGAATTGAGCGACCACTCGTGAGGTTGCATAATCCTGCTCAACCTGTCGGCCAGACTGTTGTTTACGCCTGCCAGATATGTGGCTTGGAGCACCATGCCGTGACGGCGAACCCAGAGCCACATGCTGACGGCTTCCTGACACAGGGGGCGAGATCCGGTGCCCCCCTGCTTGTTGATGTAATACATGGCAACCTGGTTGTCTGTCTGAATTTGGATAATTTGGTGGGACAGCCGATCTCTGAAAGCCTTCAGAGCGTTCCAGACCGCTCATAACTCCAGAAGATTGATCTGCAGATCGCGTTCCTGGAGGGACCAGCTTCCTTGGGTGTGAAGTCCATCGACATGAGCTCCCCACCCCAGGAGAGACGCATCCGCGGTCAGCACTTTTTGTGGCTGAGGAATTTGGAAAGGACATCCCAGAGTCAAATTGGACCAAATCGTCCACCAATACAGGGATTTGAGAAAACTCGTGGACAGGTGGATCACGTCTTCTAGATCCCCAGCAGCCTGAAACCACTGGGAAGCTAGGGTCCATTGGGCAGATCTCATGTGAAGGCGGGCCATGGGAGTCACATGAACTGTGGAGGCCATGTGGCCCAGCAATCTCAACATCTGCCGAGCTGTGATCTGCTTGGACGCTCGCACCCGCGAGACGAGGGACAACAAGTTGTTGGCTCTCGTCTCTGGGAGATAGGCGCGAGCCGTCCGAGAATACAGCAGAGCTCCTATGAATTCGAGTTTCTGCACTGGGAGAAGATGGGACTTTGGATAATTTATCACAAACCCCAGTAGCTCCAGGAGGCGAATAGTCATCTGCATGGACTGTAGAGCTCCTGCCTCGGATGTGTTCTTCACCAACCAATCGTCGAGATATGGGAACACGTGTACCCCCAGTCTGCGAAGTGCCGCTGCTACTACAGCCAAGCACTTCGTGAACACTCTGGGCGCAGAGGCGAGCCCAAAGGGTAGCACACAGTACTGGAAGTGACGTGTGCCCAGCTGAAATCGCAGATACTGCCTGTGAGCTGGCAGTATCGGGATGTGCGTGTAGGCGTCCTTCAAGTCCAGAGAGCATAGCCAATCGTTTTCCTGAATCATGGGGAGAAGGGTGCCCAGGGAAAGCATCCTGAACTTTTCTTTGACCAGATATTTGTTCAGGGCCCTTAGGTCTAGGATGGGACGCATCCCCCCTGTTTTCTTTTCCACAAGGAAGTACCTGGAATAGAATCCCAGCCCTTCTTGCCCGGATGGCACGGGCTCGACCGCATTGGCGCTGAGAAGGGCGGAGAGTTCCTCTGCAAGTACCTGCTTGTGCTGGAAGCTGTAAGACTGAGCTCCCGGTGGACAATTTGGAGGTTTTGAGGCCAAATTGAGGGTGTATCCTTGCCGGACTATTTGGAGAACCCACTGATCGGAGGTTATGAGAGGCCACCTTTGGTGAAAAACTTTCAACCTCCCTCCGACTGGCAGGTCGCCCGGCACTGACACTTGGATGTCGGCTATGCTCTGCTGGAGCCAGTCAAAAGCTCGTCCCTTGCTTTTGCTGGGGAGCCGAGGGGCCTTGCTGAGGCGCACGCTGCTGACGAGAGCGAGCGCGCTGGGGCTTAGCCTGGGCCGCAGGCTGTCGAGAAGGAGGATTGTACCTACGCTTACCAGAAGAGTAGGGAACAGTCCTCCTTCCCCCAAAAAATCGTCTACCTGTAGAGGTAGAAGCTGAAGGCTGCCGGCGGGAGAACTTGTCGAAAGCGGTATCCCGCTGGTGGAGCTGCTCTACCACCTGCTCGACTTTCTCTCCAAAAATGTTATCCGCACGGCAAGGCGAGTCCGCAATCCGCTGCTGGAGTCTATTCTCCAGGTCGGAGGCATGCAGCCATGAGAGTCTGCGCATCACCACACCTTGAGCAGCGGCCCTGGACGCAACATCAAAGGTGTCATACACCCCTCTGGCCAGGAATTTTCTGCACGCCTTCAGCTGCCTGACCACCTCCTGAAAAGGCTTGGCTTACTCAGGGGGGAGCTTGTCCACCAAGCCCGCCAACTGCCGCACATTGTTCCGCATGTGTATGCTCGTGTTGAGCTGGTACGACTGAATTTTGGCCACGAGCATAGAGGAATGGTAGGCCTTCCTCCCAAAGGAGTCTAAGGTTCTAGAGTCTTTGCCCGGGGGCACCGAAGCATGCTCCCTAGAACTCTTAGCCTTCTTTAGGGCCAAATCCACAACTCCAGAGTCGTGAGGCAACTGAGTGCGCATCAGCTCTGGGTCCCCATGGATCCGGTACTGGGACTCGATCTTCTTGGGAATGTGGGGATTAGTTAATGGCTTGGTCCAGTTCGCCAGCAATGTCTTTTTGAGGACATGATGCATGGGTACTGTGGACGCTTCCTTAGGTGGAGAAGGATAGTCCAGGAGCTCAAACATTTCAGCCCTGGGCTCGTCCTCCACAACCACCGGGAAGGGGATGGCCGTAGACATCTCCCGGACAAAGGAAGCGAAAGACAGACTCTCGGGAGGAGAAAGCTGCCTTTCAGGAGAGGGCGTGGGATCAGAGGGAAGACCATCAGACTCCTCGTCAGAGAAATATCTGATGTCCTCCTCTTCCTCCCACGAGGCCTCACCATCGGTATCATACACAAGTTCATGAACCTGTGTCTGAAGCCGTGCCCGGCTCGACTCCGTGGAACCCTGGCCACGGTGGGAGCGTCGAGAGGTAGACTCCCGCGCCCACACCGGCGAAGCTCCCTCCGCCGACGTAGTCGGGGAGCCTTCCTGGGAGGCGACCGCAGTCGGTACCGCACGCGGCACCGATGACGGAGACCTCACCCCGGGCAAGGGGCCAGCCGGCACCTCACTCGACGGTACCGGTGGCGCAAGCACCCCCGGTACCGGAGGGGAAGGGCGCAACAGCTCTCCCAGAATCTCTGGGAGAACGGCCCGGAGACTCTCGTGCAGAGCGGCTGTGGAGAAAGACGTGGAAGCCGATGCAGGTGTCGATGTCAGAGTCTGTTCCGGGCGTGGAGGCTGTTCCGGGCTGTCCAGAGTGGAGCGCATCGACACCTCCTGAACAGAGGGTGAGCGGTCCTCTCGGCGCCGATGCCTGCTGGGTGCCGCCTCCCTCAGCGACCCAGAGCTCTCGGTGCCGACACAGGAAGGGGACCGGTGTCGATGCTTCTTCGACTTCTTGGGACGAAGCATGTCACCGGAGCTTCCCGGCACCGACGAGGAGGACGTAGAATCCAGCCGTCGCTTCCTCGGGGCCGAGGCCTTAGAAGGTCGGTCTCGGGGGGGCTGTACCGCAGGAGCCCTCAGGGTAAGGGGAGACCCACCCGAAGGCTCACCGCCACCAGCAGGGGAATGGACAGCCCTCACCTGCACTCCAGACGAAGCACCACCGTCCGACGACATCAGCAGACGAGGTCCCAGTACCACCGACGTCGACACAGTCGTCCGATGTCTCAGCGCCGATGCAGAGGGTCGATGCCTCGATGCACTCGA